>NW_027256882.1:231552984-232800484 GCF_029215685.1 Pituophis catenifer annectens | reverse complement strand
TAATAGTTCCTGCATGCTTGTGTCAACATTTTCTCCATGTTCCTCTACACTAATTGACATGGTCTTAGAGGCTAAAGCATGTTCATGGCTTTCTTCATTGTAACTTGAGTAGTCATTCCACTCTTGAATCAGTAATTTAGTTTACATCTATATGAACTCATGTCCCCTGTTTTGTTTTTTGTCCTTTTCACTCAATGTGGAAAATCCCTAAGCAAGTCTCTGCATTTTTCTTGGCAAGATTTCAGAAGTAGTTGGCCATTGCCTCCTTCCTAGGGCTGGGACAGAGTGACTGGCCCAAAGTCACCCAATTGTCTTAATGCCGAAGGCGGGTACTAGAATTCACTGTCTCCTGGTTTCTAGCCTGATGTCCTAACCATCAAACCAACCTGGTTTTCTTACCCTTGTGACAGATATACTTTATTATATCAGTGGCCAGTCTTCTCTTTTGGAAGAAGGCTGAAGAAAAATAGGAGTTGCATAGATCTGTCTTTATCTCCAAGTAGAATCTTTCTTTTTTCGCTTTTACTACTCTCATAGACAAAAAAGCTCTCTTTTTTAGCATTTAGTTTAATCAATTAAATTGATGCAGTTCTTTTTGGGGAGGAAAGGAAGAATGCATTTGCACTTAAGTGTACAAATATCCTTTTGTTTGTTTGTTTGTTTGTTTGTTGACATAACCATGGCCAGGCCCTAATCAGGTCCCATCCTCCTCAGCAAGATGATTTCCTCTCCTCCTTTAAATGCCATAAGTCTTTCTCCTATATATCAAAACATTTATGGATTTTATAGGCAAAAATCATCTCAGTATATCAATCCATTTTTTTCTCATTTTAATGAAGGTATTGGTGAATTTTTATCATATAAAAAAAAAACAATGAACTGAATGACATTCCCACATATCCCTTATTTATTTAAATACTTATATAGCCGCCCATTTTATATCAAACTCTGGGTAGCTCCCAATCAAGATTACATAACAAAGCAATCCTACACCAACTCTGGACGTAGCTTCTGTTAAGAGTGAAACTCTTAAAGAATTTAACAGAAGAAAATAGACATAACATGGCTATTCTTTTTGAAATTCTTTTGTTCAACTCTAAATCAAAAATTTTGTTCAACTTCTAAACCAAAAATTGTTCAGCAAGGAGACTGGAAAAGTGAAGAGATGAGTGACAAGGTATGAAATTTATTTGTGCTCATATAGTTAACTGCTAATCCAAAACTAAAATAAGATACACATTGCAAAGTACAGACATAATTTTTTTTTATTACCAATGAAACATTTGTAAACAGAAATAAAACTCTGTTATTGTTACTAGGCCATATATTTAAATGAGACATTGATTTTAATCCATAAAATTCACTGAATGTTATTCCATCAATGAATTATATAAAGAAGACCTTGGATTATAATGGCACATAAAAGCCTGCATGGCGCTCAGCTATGGTGGTGTTATTTCTACGTTCAATCAGGAGGTAACAGGGACCTATTTTCCCTAGAACAACAACCCTGTGAAGTAGGCTAGGTAGGAAAGGATAAGTAGACAAAGCTCACCCAGTGAGTTTCTGTAGATGAGGGTGAACTAGATTCTGGATCTCCTCATCCTAATCTACCAATTTAACCATCATATGAAACTAGCAATAAACAGAGTGCAAGCATTGTTTCTGAAAGAGGATACCACAAGCTTCATTATTACTAATACTGTCATCAGCTTGATATCTGTCAAAACATAGCTGTTGTAAATTTCTTTACTCTCCTTTAGCAAGTATATGTGATCAGATCAGATTCTTCCAATATTCAGATTTCACTGAATTGCAAAATGACACTGGGAGTAGAACTATTGAAGAAATTGTCTGATGCTTGCTGGGCACGTCAATTTACATTGCACTTTACTGTTAAATCAACACTCAATAATTTTATTGCTTCTGAGTGTAATCAGCAATACTCTGAATTCCACAGTAAGCCTGGAGACTCATGGTGTTCTAAATGAGGCAGACTCCTGCTTTGTATTTTGACTGGATCTTTTTAGCAAAGTGCTTCTTGAACTTCTGCAAGTCATCAGATGACTTGCAGAAGTCAAATTGCTATGTGGCTCAAGCATGCTTCTTTATTAACTCTTTGTAATAAAGCGCAAGCTTGGAAGGAACTTGAGGAAAAATTCATCCAAATTATGTTTTAATTGTTTTAAAATGATCTTAGTTGGATGTTTTAAATTTGGCCGAATGATTGAATTATTTTAATAAGCTATTAATTTTTGTTGTACATTGTTTTACCATGGCTGTTCACCGCCCTGAGTCCCTCGGGAGAAGGGCGGTATACAAATATAATAAACTAACTAACTAACTAACTATGTCTAATATCTGCAAACCAAATAAAAGAGAATTATTCATCACATCAATTAAAAACCAGGATCAAAAATGCCGACTAACAGTTGAACGCCATGATCCCAAATCCTTAATCTCTACCCACACTGACACCAAATAGCACCAGTTCTATTGGAGCAACACAAAAATCATTGGTCACTCTACTACCCACCATGCTCATGAGTTTATCAAAGCCTGGCACTCCACAAGCAATTCCATCAACAGATACATTGACCTCAGTGGTAGGATTCAAAAATGTTTACTACCAGTTCTGTGGCTGTGGCTTGGTGGGCGTGGCATGGCTTGGTGGGCATGGCTTGGTGGGCATACATACAGAATACTATAAAATCTCCATTTCCTTCCGATCAGCTGGGACTCAGGAAGCAGAGAATAGATGGGGGTGGGGCCATCAGAGCTGGTATTTACTGGTTCTCCGAACTACTCAAAATTTCCACTACCGGTTCTCCAGAACTGATCAGAACCTGCTGAATACCACCTACAACCAGCCTACGAACCCCTCAGGATCCAAATCAACTGCATAGCCAACCAGAGAAAGCACTGGCCCTCAACCAACCTACACAAACCCCCCACCTCCCAATGACCCTGGCCTGATTTAATTTCCTTATCACAAGCCCATGACAAGACTCACTCATGACTCACAGCTGACCCATCACAAGACCCATACTTGCCACACCCACACCTAAAGCCCTTATAAACAGAAGAACACTGAGACTCCACTAAACTCTGCTGAAGATGTTACCTAGCCTGGTAATGAACATTCAGAAACCAACCCACAAGGTCGGAGAAGGAACCTCATCCTCAAAAGAGAATTCATTATGTGCTCCAGACATTTCGAAGCTATATTATGACCGAAGTCAACACAGTAGAAAATTTGTCCACAAACAAGACTATGATTTTTAAATAAATGTGTTCCTTTTATGTTTTTGATCATATATCAATGAACGTTGAATGCTGATTTACAGATACACATTTTAAATAAGGTCGGTGCACTCAGCTGAATATGCCATTACTTTCTTGAGTCAGAGAAACAGGCCATTTGCAAGATGTTACAATACTATAGTGATATGGACATCTGGAAAAAAAAACTGGGACAGTTTCCTATCATTTTAGGCAGGTACAAATGTATGAAAGAAAAAAAAATTGCTACAATGAACCACATGGACATAGACTGGAAGAAATGAAAATGTCTGGATTGAGTGTTATTGCCATAACCATAGCTCCAAACAAACAGATATTTACATAAGACTTATTTATGGCTTATTTTGTCCACTTAAGTCTTACTTAAGACTTGTCTGATAATAGAAGGAGGATGAATATTAAGTAATATGATTATATTGGCAATAGAAATGAAGCTCTTCAAAGTTGAGCTTGGGGCATAGTGGAACTTAACCACTTTGTAAAACTGCATAAGAATCAGCAGTTTCAAACTTGATTCTCTTCCTGCACTCAATCAGATTGATTATCCAGTTCATCAAGAATATCTTGGATAAATAACAGCCAATCTTTTTTTATTTCTTTCCTGGCCAGAGATTGTTTTGTCTTAGTGTAGGGGTGTCAAATTGATGACCTGCGGGCCAGATGCATCACGTTCAGGGCAGGCCACGCCCACCCCAGCTCCATGAAGGGAAAAAACTTCACGATACATCACGTGAAGGCAATGTGACACCGCGAATTTGACACCCGCGTCTTAGTGCCTTTTGCTTCCTCTCACTGACATGTCGTGGCGGTCCCTGTACTAGGTAGGGCGTGTCAAATTTTTCAACTTTCAATTTGCAAACATGAGGAGTGCTCAAAAGTGACATGCCTTGGGGATTGTAAAGATATTTTGGTTACTTTAATATAATGTAGATGTGCTTGGTAAGTCACAGTACATATCATAGTAATATCATAATTTTTTAACATTTTGTTTGTTTCAACTAGTATTACTAGCTCAGAAGCAAGCAAAACTGCATTTGCAAAAAGAAAACCATTCTCAAGGCATGCTTTGTCCTATCTAATTGGCACATAAATGTTGACGCAACAGATTTGATGGTATACATATTTGTTTTAAAGTGACTTTTCTTCTTGCAAGGAAATTTGTTTAGAAATTTGTGGTAGAAAGAGCAATCCATCTGGCCACCTCTTTTTATTCTCATAAAATATCAGGGTAAGATTACTGTATTTTTCGGAGTATAAAACACTCCTTTTTCCCCCAAAAAAGAGGGTGAAAATCTGGGTGCGTCTTATACTCCGAATGTAGCCCCATCCAGCTTCTCAAATGGAGGTTTCAGAGGCTGAAAAAAAGCATCAGAAAAGAAGCTTCAGAAAAGAAGCCCTCAAACAGCTTCAGAGAGTTTCAGAAAAGAAGCCCCCAAACAGAGCTTCAGAGGCTTTTTTTCTGAAACTCTGTTTTGGAGGCTTTCGGAGGTAAGAAAAGAAAGTTTTTTCTGAAACAGAGTTTCAGAAGTTTCAGAGGCAGTAAAAAAAAGCAAAAAAAACCCAAGGCACAGAGCTCATAACCAAGGAACTTGTTGCTAAAATTCCCCTTTGGGAACAGCTGATTGGGGGTATTCCGGGAGGCCGATCCACCTGTCAATCAGCTTTTTTCTTATTTTGCTCCCTAAAAACTAAGGTGTGTCTTATACTCCAGTGCGTCTTATACTCCGAAAAATACGGTACCTGTTGCCCATCCTGAAATTCACTATAATCCCTCCGTGCTTCCTGGACATTACTTGATCTGTTGCACTTTCTGCTAGGCATATTGTGCTATTGCTAGAATAGAAATTTCAAAATACTTGTTTACGTCTAGCTTTTCCCTCCAGCAAGCAAATATCATTAGGAAAAGGGGGGAGGCAGAGGGGAGGGAAGAAGCAATAACATCATATAAATAAATCAATAGATTTTGACTTGTTTATAAGTAAATCCTCCTCCCAATGTAAAAACTAGCTTTTCTGGAGCTGGGACAAGAAGCCATCCCATAACATCCATTAATTGCACTTAAGTTCACATAGGGCAGCACAAGTATCTCTGTCCCTGTTTATGTTATAAACCGGGCAATGTTTATAAAGCATAATTGGCAGTGGACACAGAGAAAGTCATTATCCTCACATGTCCCCAAACAGCTCCCTCTGCCTTGCAATGAGGCCCCTATCGTGCTTTTGCTCGTTTTCTGTGACTTATTCATTTACTAATACATTAATTAATTGATTTGTATTCTGAAGTTTTATTTTAATATTCAGATCTCATTTTCAAGCACAAATTCTCTACAGTTAATATCAATATAGGGAAATAAAACCTTAGAAAGTATTTTTCCAGAGTAGAGACTTCATCAGTTAGCCCACCGAGTTCTATAATTAGTTCCTCTTCAAAAATATTGCATTCAATTTTTTTAAAAAAAACAACCATGTGCTTTATCTATTTCAAGCTATTGCAACAAATGTTCTTTCAGAACTCTGGAAATTAAACTATACAAGTCAATGTGGGGAAACTCATTAACCTGAAGCACCTATTAAATCTCACCTCTGGGAATAGAGAGCATCATCATGGAGGAAGCACCTGGAAAAAAAATGCCTTCATCCTGAGCTGTAAGAATCACATCAGCCCCATCTATTAATGGAATCTATTCTAGATTTACATGCAATTTCTACAGATCAAATATGTACAGATCAGGAGTGAAATCTATTTTTTTTCCGTACCGGTTCTGTGGTCGTGGCCTGATGGGAAAGGATACTACAAAATCCCCATTCCCACCCCACTCTGGGGCCAGCCAGAGGTGGCATTTGCCAGTTATCTGAACTACTCAAAATTTCCACTACCGGTTCTCCAGAACCTGTCAGAACCTGCTGGATTTCACCCCTGGTACAGATACATTTCCATCTTTCAAAATATCACAAGATGCTTTCCCCCAACCCTGCATGAAAGCAATTTTTTAAAAGAGAAAGGATTGCTTCGTATGACTATGAATCCTATAAGAGATCAGAGGTTTTTAAAAGAAAATACTCTAAGGATTTGGGGATGTTTTCTTTTTGGTGGGCATGAAAGCGAACAAGCGTTCTCATATTGCATTCCCTAAGTCAACTCAGGCAGCCTTGGCCAATCCACCAGTCAGGGAGATTAATGAGCATCCGAGAAAGAGAACCATCTAGTATCAAAATTGTATTGTTTGTAAAAAAAAAAAATTAAAGTACTGTATAGGGGCGCACATTAATCAAGAGATGGCATGATGTTTTTTCCTACCTTTGTTGGTGGGCTCAGCATTTGTTACACATTCATTTTATAGCAACCCAGGAGTAAAATTGTATAATGACCTCTTTTGATCCCTGAATATCTGTCATTTTTTTTAAAAAAAAATCTTTTGATTTTTGGAGCAGATGAGAAGGAAAAACTATTGCTCCAATACATCTTCTAGGTTCTCAAAGAAAGTAACATGGAAAATGATATTTACAACCTGAAGTTAGTCCTGTCTCTTTGTTTCTGTTCTGTGCTTCATTCCATCCTTTATCCTCATTACTTCCACTCACATTTACTGTATATGCCATTTTACAAATATATTTTGACAGCTGTTCCTATAGAAATAAATCATTAAAATGCACATCAAACACCAAATAAATGATCACCCAAGCAGAATGTAGCTATTCAAATAGCTAAAACTAGTGTGGTGTAAATTAAAAGCTTATTTCTTTGGTTAATTTTTTTAAAAAAAAAACTCCAACACAAAAATAATGGGACTTTCTTTGGGTCAAGGCATACCACAAATAGGACACTACAATGAAAGGGCCTCTTCTCCCGTTTCCACTAAAGAAGGACATTCAGAATTGAAACTCAAAGGATCCCAATGACCTTACTGAGAATTACCTCATTAATTTATATACTTCCCCAAACAATAAATCCTACCCTGATATTTTTTCAGTTGCATTGGCATCTCATTGTTACTAGCACAAGTATTTGTTTTACATCTTTCAGATCTAACGTCATAAAGAACGGTGACTTTTCATCATCAGATTTGGAAAGTCAGGATGGAAGCCTATCAACCTCCTTTCTGAGCACCATGAAACCTGCTAAACTGTTTTGCTCTGATCAACATACTATGTAGGTCGACTGGGATCTACTATTGCCTAATCTTGGGGAAGTCACCATTCATTCTGCCATATTCTTTTTCCCCTTCGTAAGGGACCTTCAGAGCCTACAAATCCCAGTCTGCTCAAGAGTCTTATATTTGCCTCTTAAGAGCTGTGGTGGCGCAGTGGTTAGAATGCAGTACTGCAGGCTACTTCTGCTGACTACCAGCTGCCAGCAGTTCAGCAATTCGAATCTCACCAGCTCAAGGTTGACTCAGCCTTCCATCCTTCCAAGGTGGGTAAAATAAGGAGCCAGATTACTGGGGGCAATATGCTGACTCTGTAAACCACTGTAAAGCACTGTGAAGCAGTATATAAGTCTAAGTGGTATTGCTAGTGCTACCCAATGGGGATTCAACACATCAAAAGTGGCATAGGAAAGGCTTTGCTTCTCCAAAACGTTTCTGCCCACATTTCACCACCCTGTTTAGATATTATAATCTTTCAATTCTTCTGTCCAGGGCCAGAAGAGAGCACTAACCTCAGGTTAATCCTTGCTTCTACAATGTGGAAATTCAAAGAAGTTCAGGATTATGGCTGACTCTGGGACTCTGGAGTTAGAGCATGATGCTGGTCCAGAAATCATCAGACAGTAGAGTTCACATTACATGTTCAGTCTTTTATTGCATGCAAACACTGCCATTCTTTATACCTCTTCCTCTAGTACTTGGTAGACAAATACAATCAGAACCATTTCCTGCTCCTATAAGCAAGAATGCATCCCACACCCCATCCTAATTTTATGCAGCACTCAGCTTCATTTCAAAAGCCTTCTGACAGATTAGTTCAGACTTCTGGTAAGTGATATATGCCCTTAAAACAGCCTATTGCTAAGGGAGGGGGAGAGAAAGAGAAAGAGAGACAGAGGGTTTTAGAAAGAACAATTAAATGAAGGGGGAGAGAAAGTCTGTCAGAAAGAAAGAAAATGAGTCTGTTAGAGTAGAATGCCATTCCCACCCATTTTTGATTCCAGTCCCATCCTTTTCTTGGTTCTTCCCCGTTTACCACAAGTCCTCAAGAAAACCTGAGCATGTTCCAAACTCCTGTCCATTTCGTTGGCTGATCCGTTGGTTCTGCGTCTGATGCTTTTCCAAACTTGCACCTGTAGGCATGTTGTCCTATAGCCTGACTCTTTTCTTCCTCCTTTATCATCCTGACTCTTAATTTTAATACCAGAAAACAAGTATGTTGCATTCATGGATTCATTTCCCTCCAGAAATGTATTTCCCCGGTGTGAAAAATATTCAGGGCTGAAGCATTAATGTAATGTAAAGCAGTGAATGCTGAGGCATGATGCCAAGTGATTGATGGGCCCCTATTGATTGGCAAAACTCTGAAAATTCACAGTATCTGAAAGAATTTCATTCTAGATGGACAAATCCACATGTCTTCTAGGATAATCTTTCTCGGTTGGATGTTTTCCATGTGTGTAAAGCTACTTTATTCAGGCTCATATGTCATACTGGGACTATACTCCAACACATCTAGAAAAGTGATGAGTTGCAGGACTTCTCTTTAGAGAATTTCTTGCCATATCAGAATTTTTAGTTTTCCATCACTGATGCCAAAATATTTTGTGGATTGTGCTAATTCTCTTCAGCCCTGGAATGATTTTTTTTTTAAAAAAGGAAAGGAAGATGGAAGGACAAGATTTTTCCCACAGAAATGCTAGTCTACCCAACCAAACTATCCAGTGAAGATAGCAATAGCTGATCATTAACTTTAAGAACACTTCATAAACTAGAAGAACCAATTTTTTCCCATAAATTCCCTACTGGGATCCAAGTCAATGCAGATAAGATTTAACAGCCACTAATGCAAATGATTACTGTATGGTTGGAGAAAATCAACTTCATCTTAAGGGAATGGCCTTAATAAAGCTACAAAAACAAATAAAATCATGAAGTTATAGGAGATGGATGGACATTACCAGATGTCTGAAACCAAAGTAATTTACTGATCCTCTGTGCTATATTCTTATTCTGTTACATTGTAAACTCTCTTTTTTAATATTTTATAAGGTAAGATTAATCAAGCATAATAAGGAAAGTTTTCCAGAAATTCCACATCACTAACAGTTGTTTAAAAGGCATAAAACCAGTGGTGGGCTGCTGGTTCAGACTGGTTCTGGTGAACTGGTAGTTCCAACGATCAGCTGGCCCCGCCTACCCACTCCCACTCTATCCTATACTTCCTTCTTTCTGGCTCAGCTGATTCACTCGGCACAGCTGATTTCCGCTCCTCTGCTCTTCTACTTACCAGGGCTGCCTTAGAAGGTAAGCAGCTGAGCTTCAAATTGCTGTATGAGCACAGGCTCACAGAATTGGTTGTTAAACCAGTTGCAGCCCACCACTGCATAAAGTCATCTTTTCATATTAACCTGATTATTTATGTATGGCCAGCAAGGGGACCATTTTTCACATGGTATTGAAAACTTCAGGCTAAACCATGGTATGTTTTTATATGCACATCAGTGGTGGGTTGCCCCCGGTTTGCATTGGTTCTATAGAACCGGTAGTAAAACCGGAGGAAGGCTCCGCCCATTGACCCTGACATCATCAAAATGCTTCTATGCATGCGCGGCTCCGTTGCGAACTGGTAGTAAAGGTAAGTTGAGCCCACCCCTGATGCACATGTTATGATACTCCATCTTCAGTCAATTGAATCCCTCCATTGTGCTAAGCCAAGGACAAGCAAACTACATAGTACATTCACATATGTGTTTAGGATTTTAAAAATGTGATTCTGCTTGCCCACATAGGAGTGTGTGTCACACAAAAACTCATCTGTATTGGAAGCCTTTCATTCAAATAATTTGTTATAAAGGTGTGCTGGTAAAGAAGTTTCAGAAGCATACGTCTGTGCTCTGGTTTGTACATATGAAATAGCTTAAGAGCCATTGATGTAGTCTTTTATGCAGACCAAGGTGGTGGAATTCTGAATCATTAACATCAAAGCAGGGTTATACTTTTGACTATTTCAGAATGTAATGCAATGTTCATTTATCAAATGAGTACATCAGGGAATAAGTCTTTTTTTGCATAGAGGAAATGGTTCTGTGTCAAATTAAACTACCTGAACCTACCATTTCATTTAGTGAAATGTGCAGAAAAGTTGGGCATGGACGGGATGAATAGAAAATATATTTGTTTCCTATAAGAAGAGAAGGGAGGGAAGGGAAGAAATCCTTGATGAAATGTTATAATTAAAACTTCCCCTCCTGCCTACATCCAAATTTATTAAATTTCAAAACCAATTTAAACAAAAATATGTTTGCTTATTGAGTGACTTCATTTTTTCCAAGATATTCATCAGCAACTGAATATGAACAAAATTAGACTGCATACTGATTTTCATTACCAAGAGACTTCCTATATTACTCTCATGTAAAGATCTTATCTTCTCACTTGTAGAAAGAGAGAAATAAGCTTTCTTTGCCTCATTTAACTCAGACAAGATTGTTCAGATGGCTTGCACTTGCATTTTCCATTCATGCTGTTTCAAATAAAAGTTGCGGCTTTTCTGTCACTTTTCTCATAGCCAGAGCTATATTCCACCCCCCTCCCCTTCCCACCCCACCCCACCCCACCCCACCCCACCCCCGAACCATAACTAGGTCAATGAATAACTGCACCCTGCACTGTTTTTGGCATTTTGTAAATTGCAGTATGATGATTGATTTGAGGCAGCAGACACTTAATGCATAGTGATCCATTATATTCATTAAAAATGGCAAAACGCACATTTGGATACCTCTATTCCTTTGTGATAGGGTCTCCCATATTACACTATCTAACACAGAATCATCTATAATTCACATCACAATC
The DNA here is from genome assembly GCF_029215685.1 of Pituophis catenifer annectens. Taxonomy (NCBI): domain Eukaryota; kingdom Metazoa; phylum Chordata; class Lepidosauria; order Squamata; family Colubridae; genus Pituophis; species Pituophis catenifer. Next base: position 232,789,176 of record NW_027256882.1, on the reverse strand, counting down.
CCCATAACCATAAAGTTGAAACATTTGTAGTTCTAGTGCATAATCGGCTTGTATAAATGAACCCTAATAAATCACAGCTGGGGAGACAGACCCTCCTTAATGTCAGGGCTCATCAACGCCTGTTAACAAAAGACTTAAGTAACTTAGAAAAGCTAGGAAGGGGCTACACAAGGTGACTCAGGATGAACCCAATATACAGCTGGGAATGGTGTGCAAATTGAATTGAAACAGAGGTTTTATATAAAATCCATTCCTGGGTACCTTTATTTTCTCAATTGGTAAAGTGAGAAAAGTAGCTTCTCCTTTACAGAATTCAAGCATGCAGTACATGATCTTCCAAAGCAGCAGGTTATTGCAAGCTTTCTTTTTAAAACCATAGCACTAATAGAAGAGAATATTTGTAGCTCAGGGTTGAACTGAATAGGGTTGAACCCTATGACTAACATTAAGTGTTGTACCTTATGATTCTTGATGAATGTATCTTTTCTTTTATGTACACTGAGAGCTATGCACCAAAGACAAATTCCTTGGGTGTCCAATCACACTTGGCCAATAAAAAATTCTATTCTATTCTATTAACTGTGGCATCCTTGGTGCTCTCTGAGCTTGGTTGCTTTCTTGGAGATGTTTCATTACTCAACTAGATAACATTATCAGTGCTAGAAAGGAGACTTTTGTTCTAGCACTGATGATATTGCCTAGTTAGGTGATAAAACCTGTGCAAGAAAACCTCCAAGCTCAGAGAGTATCTAAGACTCCACAAAACCATGTCAGTTTCAATTGACATAAACCAGGGGAGCCTAGCTAAGTGCAAGGTTCTATCCCCAGAAACATCTGTAAACATGATCATTTAAATCCTTTTACAATTTATCTTTAGACCTTCCTATCCAGCGTAGAAATGGACACGAAGGGATAAGAGACAAAAGGCCTGGCCCTGAATATCCTCCTTGGTTGCAATTTATGAAAGCCCACATAGGGTTTGTGAACATTGAACATCTTTGATATATCTTTGAACGAGAGCCTTGGTCAGACCTTGCTTTTATTCACAACATGGTACAATTCATGAGCAGGGTAGTCACAAGCTTGGCCCTGGCCTGTGCAGATTGCGATCCAGCTTTTGTCAGAGAAATAGGACAGTGGAAAGAACATGTGCTGTGCCTTAAGGTTAGCATGGGACCTTCAGAACAAGAGTAGAGTGCACCTGTTGTCTCCAATTCAGGTCTGAGCCTGGTGCCGAGGCCGATGAAGGATGCCAGACACAAGGTACAGGTTTTGATTGTTTTTTATTGGGGTACCCCCGAAGAAAACGGCTCCTCGCCAGAATGCCAAGAGAGCCTAGAACAAAAGATTAAGAAAGCTTTATACATTTTTACTAAACGAGAAGGAGGGACAAGGTGGGATAACAAGAAATATCATCTAATAAACATTTCAATAATAATTCTACAGTTTGTTGTATTGATCTCTAGCTGACCCTATACCTAAGCCTTGGCTAATGAATGATCCAGGAATTATCTAATACACATTTTATTTGCTGCAGGCCATCTCTATTCCTAACTTTTAGCTGAGGTCTGCAAGTTGCCTAACTCTTGTTACTTTTATCAGCTTTCTAACTACCCAGAATTGTTACAAGCTTTACACATGCATATTTCCTGTGGATAAGCATTCTTTGTTTTTGCCAGACAAACTCCACAATTACAGGCTTCTTGATTTACTTTCAAGCGTGTGCCATGACCTGGCTTTATTTTTGCAGACAGCCCATCACACCAACCCAAAATGTACCCTGGGCAATATCAGGATGGTAGTTGCAAGGAGTTTCGAAAGTAAGGGCCAGTGTCCTTTAAAGTCATGGTGCCAAAAGCCAGCTTGTAAAAACAAGCAAACAAACAAACCAATTTCTTAGCAGTGATTGAAAGCATTTTTGAACCAAAGCTTTGGATCTTTGAAGAGCATGTCACCTTGCCCCATCATGCAATGGAATTCATGGTATGACTGCCCATGTAGACAATACTTTCTTAGAAATGTCACACGTAATATGTTAAATTAGTAGCAAGTCTGGGAATGGGGGAGGGGAGGGGGACTGCAGGCAGACCAGAGATGGGTTTCAGCAGGTTCTGACCAGTTCTGGAGAACCGGTAATGAAAATTTTGAATAGTTTGGAGAACCGGTAGTAAAAATTCTGACTGGCTCCGCCCCCATCTATTCTCTGCCTCCCAATTCCAGGTGATTGGAAGGAAATAGGGATTTTGCAGTAACCTTCCCTTGGATTGGGGAGGGAATGGAGATTTACAGTATCCTTCCCGTGCCACACCCATCAAGCCATACCCACAAAACCGGTAGTAAAAAATTTTGAAACCCACCATTGAGGCAGACCAAGATTTAATTTAGTTGCTCTATCATCTCTTGGGCTCTTTCTACTCTGAAGAAATCCATTGCTAGGGATATAAAAGATGGAGCTGAATTCTTTATAGGTAGGAACTGGAGAGTAGATACATTTAAGAATCACAGAGTTGGAAGGGACAGTGGAGATTTTCTAGTCAACTCCCAGCTCAAGCAGAAGACCCTGTATCAGAGTTTCCTGCTCCTGGCAAAGTTAAGATATATATCCAGTGGTGGGTTTCCAGTATTCTTACCACTGGTTTGCCCTGCCCGCACACCTTCTGTGCATGCATCCGGCCTTCAGTGCATGCACTTTGCTTGCTCGAACGCCGTCCGTGCATGTGCCCAGCCTCGAAAACATGCCTAAATAGGAGAGCACAGAGCTGGGGCAGGTGGGTGGGCCCACCTGCGATCTCCACTACCGGTTCACCTGAACTTGTACAAACTGGCTGAATACCACCTCTATATGTATCAGCATGTTAGGTATGGTATTTCTCTCCAGACAGAATGAGAAAGTCAATTACATATCAGAACAAAATCTGTCAAACACCTTTAGAATTTAAGCAGAAAGAAGAAATTCTCTGTTACTCAGCATAATGTTATTAAAAACGGAAATGCTGAAGGTTCCCTCCATAATGCCCAGAGAAGACATTAGTGAAAGAAATATTCCCTCCAGCAATTGGAAACACTACAGCTAGACATTTTAAAAAAAAAAAACATCTGAAGTGCTTTTGTTGTCACTGCCTCAGGAGCTTTGGCCCCTATTATAAATCCTTTTAATGTCTGTTATTTTTGCATTTGGGTGTATTTGGTATCTGACCAGGTTCCATTTTCCCATTTCCCCTTTTAAGGGAATTGAGCACAAAATAATCCTTGGAAATATTTCAGTGATGTTTATATATTTTACTTATCTATAAAATGAGCATTAGAAATCCTTCTAAGTGGGGAACGCACTTGTGGGATGAAATATTCATCTGGTTCAGTTCCAAGCTGGGAGAAAGACACTGAAAACATGGAGGATGTTTGGAAAGATGGTTTATTGATGAGGAAGAACCACATGGGTTTGTGGTTCTGGGTAGCTAACAAAATGGAGTTGAGAGTGGGGTGGGGGTATACCCGAAAATAAGACCTCCCCAGATAATAAGCCCTCCCCCGTAAATAAACCCTCCCCAAAAATAAGCTCTCCCCAAAAAATAAGCCCTCCCTGAAAATAGTTGACCTTATGTGTAGCCAGTCCCCGTTATTTCCTCTGGTTAGGGTTAGGGAGACAGAGCTGGAAATCAGGTAAGATGGCAAGAGGAGCCCTGTCTTGCTCCACGTGCCCCAAAATAATAAGACTTCATCAAAAATAAGGCCAAGTGCTTATTTTGGGGTTCAAAAAAATATAAAACAGGGTCTTATTTTTGGGAAAACACTGTACCTTCTCTTGAGCTTTACACTTGAGCTTACCTGTTCCTGTGCAAGAACATTAGATTTAGATTTGGATTTTATTGAACTTCTATACCGCCCTTCTCCCAAAGGGCTCAGGGTGGTGTACAGCCATATTAAAAGACATATAAACCACAAAATTTAAGAACAATTTAAAAACAAATATATAAAATTTGGCCCATGTATTCACATGTATTCTATTGGCTGTTGTCAGATTCCTATGAAGGCAAAAGGAGAAGGGGATAGCAGAGGATGAGATGGTTAGTTAATGTCATCGACAAAATGAACATGAATTTCCAGGAGACAGTGGAGGACAGAGAGCCTGGTATGCTATGGTCTATGGCAGGGATCTCCAACCTTGGCAACTTTATGACTTGTGGACTTCAACTCCCGGAATTCTGCCAAGGTTGGAGACCCCTGGTCTATGGGGTCACAAAGAGTCTGATGTGACTTAGTGACTGAACAACAGAAAATATTCACCAGAGTCACCAGAAGGATTTAAGCTAGATCCACTGGACATTGGAACAAACGTTTTTGAAATAATTCATGTGCTGAGAACAGGACACAAAGAGGCATCATGCCACATAATTTTTCTCCTAGCAAACAAGGGCTTATCCCCAGTATTAGATTGCCAGATGCTCTGGTTTGTACTAACCCATTAGCTATTATAACTGCATGCACATCTTAGACAGCGGTGAATCCATAAGGTGTCTCTTAAAGTGATGAATGATATTGGAATATATTGTTCTCTGCTCCAGTGTTACAGGGTGGACTCTTTCTAGGCACCCTGTTGTAACAAAAGGGAGTACCCTAGACCAGTTAATTATAGTAACCTTTAACATGAAACCACAGAAACCACAGGTAAAATCCATCTTCCTGAAGTAACTCAATAGGGCATTTGGCTGCTAAATATAATTTAATAGGAAGAGATGCTCACATTAAAATACCCTATATCAGTGATGGCTAACCTTTTTGCCATCGCATGCCAAAAGTGGGAGGAGTGTGGGGGGTCGCTCGTGCATATGCCTACATCCATAATTCTATGCGCCCCACCCCCCACACATGCGTGTGCAACCCCCCCACGCTCCCCCCACTTTTGGCATGTGATGGCAAGGTAGGCCCGTTTTTTCGCTCTCCCCAGGCTCCAGAGCCTTTCTAGGAGGCTGGGGAGGGAAAAAATGGCCTTCCCCACTCCCCCAGAGGCCCCCCGGAAGCCAGAAACAGCCTTTTTCCTGACTTCCGGTGGGCCCAAAAGGCCCGAAAATCAGCTGGTTGGCGTGTGTATGCACGTCGGAGCTGAGCTCATGTGCCCACTGATATGGCTCCACGTGCCACCTGTGGCAGGTGTGTCATAGGTTTGCCATCACGGCCCTATATCAACACAAAAAGTAGGCATACGTTGTGAAATGAAGACACACTTTCCACTTTGGAGGACGTATATTGGTTCCCTCTAGTCAACTTGCTCAGACTGAAGAAACTACCTAGAAAACAAAAGCAGCAAAATGTTTTGAACCAATAAGAAAAGAAGTCCAAGACTCAGCTTGCAGACGATATGAGTAATCTGCAGAACAATCACAGTTTATTCTGTTTTTAATTGAATTATGTAATATATGTATTATAAGGAAAATTAAATTATGTGGAGACAGTTATTTACATCAGATTAAAAATAGGGATTTGTGACCAAAGTAGGTTGTTTAACTGTCCACTTTCAGGAATAGACTTCTGATTGGATCATTTTTCAATTAATTTTAATTCAAAATTAGTATCTGCACCATCACATTATAATTTCTACTTGATTTTTCTACCATGAAGGCACTGAAGGAACAAAAAAAAACTTCACCAGGACATTACTGAACTGTTTGAAGATTATTCCTTCCCAGAACTTTCCTCTTACATTATGTAAGAATGCCAGATCTTTTTGTACATTGCAAGAAGATAATGATATACCTGGCTATTTCATATATTTTAGAAAGTAAATGTAATCTCAATCTGCCCTGTCATAGATTTTTATTCCCAGAAAAGGCTGGCCTTTGTCCTGACTCACCTTCTTCCTACCATGCATCTGCCAGGATCAAAATATCTAAATGAATTCCTTGATTTGCGCATAGTGTCCTTTTTAAAATTTCTAATCAAATGTAGCTGTGTTGTTTTTTTATATTTTTCTGATATTTTTTCTATAAGAAATAATGCTATGGCTTCTGTTCTATCTCTCCGTTAATAATGGAAAAGACTGTTTTGTACATTCACATTCAATGTAAAAGAAGAAAATACACCTAATTCATCGAATCCCTTAATTTACAGCATTTCTTGAAAAATATCAGCCATTCTTTTGAGATCTATTATTCATTTTTTCCCTTGTCTTTACAGTTATTTTACAGTTGTACCAAAGATCCACTGCATACGATCACCTTATCTTTGTAAGATTTTTTATTTATTTATTTATTTATTGGTTCGATTTATATGCCGCCCTTCTCTGGAGACTCAGGACGGCTTACAATACATTAAGCAATAGCCTTCATACTTTTGTATATACCTGCTTAGTAGGGCTTTTGGGCCCCCCCTAAGTGGTGTTCTTTTTTATACAAAGTCAGCTTATTGCCCCCACAATCTGGGTCCTCATTTTACCTACCTCGGAAGGATGGAAGGCTGAGTCAACCTTGAGCCTGGTGAGATTTGAACTCGCAGTAATTGCAGGCAGCTGGCAGCTAAGTGCTAATTAACAGCACTTTAGTCTGCTGCGCCACCAAGGCTCTCCATGTTATATTTTCCATGTTATATTATCATATGTTCATTATCTTTAAAAACATATTTATTTTTTTAAAAAAATATTGGTTTTCATACTTTTGGCTTTGTGTATTATATGAACCCATCAGTTATTACTTAAAATTACATGCAAGTCTTAGTATAATGTATAAATGCAGCCACAAAATTAAATCCAAACTGTTGTTGGAACTAAATCAGTAGTGGATTTCAATTTTGGCTGCTACCAATTCACTTGTGGGTGCTTCTGCGTATGTGTAGAGACGTCCGGGCGAGTGGGCGGAGCCTCCCGCCACCGCCGCTACCGGTTCGCCCGACAACCCACAACTGACCTAAATGAATAGGACAAATTAGACAAACACAATTTAGATGAAAACCTTAGCTGTTTTTTAAAGAACTATCGCCATATGAAAACTTGAAATGTATTTACGCAATGCCTTTGAATTTAGTCATTTTGAAAACATTGCTCCTTATGAAAATTTAATAATTTTCATCTTCTGCCATAGTAAAATGTTCAACTTGATGGCAATTTTTGAAGAGGATCTGAAAAACATGGCCTTGTCTTGGGGACCCATAGTTTATACACCCTAATGTTCATTTTACATGCTTTTAGGATATTTTGGATATGCAGTTTGTACACTGATGAAACATTAGTATCTTTGTTACTAATGTAACTTATGTAACTCTAAAGAAGATTTACTTGTCCCATTTAAGATTCACTTTCATAGAACCACTCAATAGTTTGGTTAAGCTTTAATAAAACTTATATTTCCAATCCTTAAAAGGTACATCTATCTATTTTGCTTCGTGATATTGTGCTCTGGATATCAAATAAAGTCTATGAAAGTAAATGTGTTTTTAGTTAAACAGTTGACTAATAAAAGCAGTTCCTGAAATGTTCTCCAGATGTCTTGTAAATACATTGTGTATTCATTTCACCCTGACAGTTAATTAAAAAATGTTGGCAGGTAATTTGACAAATCACAATGTACTTCACCTTGGATGGCTATCTTGTTTGGAAATTGTAACAAAAGCTTTGCTTATCTTTTAACTGTATCAAAATACAATTAGTAGAGAGGAACATTTTATCAGTGTCTAGATCTTGGGAAGATCTCCAGGAACTTTATTATTTATTTGTATTTTAGCTTTATGATTTATATAGTTTTATATACTTTCCTATTCCTACTTACTTGAGACTAACCATCACTGAACTTCATAAAGCTGTTCTGAAGTGGTGGGCATGTATCAGTTTACTCTGTTAGGATGATTTTAGGAGTCTGCTATAGAAGGATAGCAGCTGAAGTGAGACCCTAAATGAGGTTACATTGTTCAGAATACCAGAATCACTGGGGGTTGGGAAAAAATATTTTCTAGAGCATAGGATCCAATATTATCAAAGCCTACTACAATTTCCACAGTATCTTCCCATATATCATACCTACCTGCAATAGGTACAAACATCTGAGAAGATAATAACAGTGGGTGAATAGCCATTTCTATTTCTTAATACCCATTTCTATTTCTTAATTCCTCACAAAATCATTTGAAATGAAATGAAAGTCTCAATCACCAAACAGCAAACACAGGCAGAGAATACCCCATCCACATTTATGACTCTTTTTTCCTCAATATAATACTCAGATTATAATCTAATGCCAGGAGGGGGGGTTAGCTCATTAGTTCATCAACTTCTTCATGAAGTTGCAGTTTGTTCATCAACCTCCCCTCTAGACTTCCACTTAAATCATCATTAATTCCACATACATTCTTGATTTTCATTGCGCAATTCATGCATATGCACAGCTTGTGTACTCTGTATGACCACACAAATGCATTCTCTCTTTCTCTAGCGTCCAATATTTAGAATTAGCATCCGTGTATATTTAAGTAGATGGGAAAGACTGATCTTCACTGGCAGAAAAGTAGACAGCGAGAAAGTTGCATTTCCCTTATTCTGTGTCCCATATCAAATATAAAGCAAAAGAGTCATTCCGGATTGCAATGTGGCAATCCTATCATGTTACAAATTGTCTTTTCCCACTACTAATTTGAAGGGCTTTTCACTCAAAAGCTTTTTGGGTCACAGAAAAGTACCCCACAATGAAATTAATTGCCCCATTGCCAATTCCTATTCAGAATCTGTTGTCTTTGTTCCAAGTCTCACGATATCCTTTCATAGTAATAGATGGCAAACTCCAACAGATCTACCTTAAAAATGCACATAGCCAGGGCATGCTTATGCAGTGATAAGATGCAAATGGGAATGTGATAAGATGCAAATGGGCAAATTAGATTAATCTAATCAATTAATCTAATCAATTAATTAGGTTGATTAGATTAATTGATTAGATTAATCTAATTGATTAAATTAATTGATTAGATTAATCTAATTAATTGATTAGATTTGCATGCTGGGGTGGGGGAGGATGATTGAAATTATAGTACAATATATCTAAATGTTTATCAAGATTTTCAGTCATCCACATCATGGTTGTCCCAAAGGTGCTTTTTCAAGAGGCAACTGGACTTTCTAGTTTTTCTTTGAAGATGTTTCACTTCTCATCCAGGAGGCTTTTTCAGCTCTGAATGGATGGTGGGGAATAGAAGGATTTATACTCCTTGCAGACAGCTGATTATTTGCATTTTTTTAGAGAGTCATTGAGGACACCTAGAAAAAGCAACTTTGATACAATATATCTAGGCTCCATGTTGAGAAATGTTGCTCTGTATAATGGCAGGCCATTACATACTGTAGCTATTTATTTAGAGCTATATTGATACAGTGGAAACAACAGAATGTTGCCAGTCAAGTGAAACCTGAAACTTAGAAAATACCTCATTTTTAGCTATAGCAAGTCAGTTCAGTGTAGTGGTTAGAGAACTGGACTTGGATTGGAAAAACCTGTGTACAATCCCTCTTTTGATCACAAAGCTCACTGCCTAACAATCTCTCAGTCTCATCTATCATTTACAGGTAATTCTTGACTTACAACCATTCATTTAGTGACCGTTTGAAGTTACAACAGCACTGAAATTTTGATCGTATGACCATGGGGATGTTTGAAAGACAGTCATAGGTCATCTTTTTCGGTGCCATGGTAACTCTAACCATCACTAAATGAATGGTTGTAAATCAAGAACTAACTACCTGTATTCAGCAGTTGACATGAATGATACAAACTATTCTGATTAGGTTAATGACAATGCAGATCCTAGCATGAAACAATTCTCATCAAAAGTGACACCATGCAGATGTGAGCTTCCTTTCTCCATTTCAGCTCCTTACCATGTAAGTCTGGAGGCAAACAGACAGGGCCACCTTCTGCCACTCCAAATTCTGTCCTTCCTGTAAGTTCACCACTATATCCAAGCTGTAGCAAGGACTATCCTTACTCTTCAGCCTGCTCTTTTTCCTCTCCAGTTCTTCACATAGCTTCTACCAATCTTCTCTCAAGGGTCCTTCCTCAGAGTATGAAACTGGAATGACAGGCCAGGAGAATTGTAAGATCATTGCCAGCTGCTTCACCAAATGCTATTTAAAGAGGTCTTCTAAAACCCTTTTCGTTTTGCACCTGCAGCTTTGGCACTTCTAGATATGGCTACCATTCCCTGGTGACTAGAGCAATCTGGCTAAGTTTCCTCTTGAGTAGAGAAAGTCAGCCAGCTGGCAAGGACAGGCAAGCCAGAGTGCTCTCGTCCTGCCATCCCTGGACCCACTGCCTGTCCCCCTAGATTCAAGTTGCCTCAGGCAGGGCCAGTCTTATCACACATCCTAAGAGGGCCATTAAACTTAATGGAACCTGTTGTGCTGTTTTCTTATTGCTTACTTATTGTTGACACTGTAGATTTTCCCTCATTTTCTTTTCTGAATTGCTGTGGGATTTGGTGGAGGAGGGAGAGTAGTGGGAGAACTTAATTGCCTCAGTCTCAAATTTATCTGGACTTCTTAAAAATGGGATTTGAGTAGCAATGCTGTTTTTCATTTCAAATGTCCATGGCAGCTTATAGTCACATAATAATCCTAAGCAATGCACTCAGCACCCAGCATATGAGCAGCAATGCACACAGAATGGGCAACCATCATGGCTGCCATCTTAACTTTTTAATTTTCTCTATCACATGTTAGTGTCAACTATAAGATATGTATACTTAAACTTCTAGAATTTCCCAGTCAGCATGCTAGCCAGAGAAATCTGGGAGTTGAAGTCCATGCATATACGAGACCGCCTTCTGCCATCAACAACCTCCCACCGGCCAATACGCTCCCACAGAGAGGGGCTCCTCAGGGTGCCGTCGGCCAAACAATGTCGACTGGCGGCACCCAGGGGGAGAGCTTTCTCTGTGGGGGCACCAGCCCTCTGGAATGAGCTCCCCCTAGAGCTCCATCTTAGCCCTGACCTGCGTACTTTTCGCCGCGCCCTTAAGACCCTCTTGTTCCAGCAAGCTGGACTGGCCTAATAGGAATTTTATTATGGGTGTATATGTGTTTTAATTTGCGGGCCAATTTTATATATTGATTTTAATTTGGTTTTAAATTTTATAAATCTATGTGTTTTAATATGGCTGTACACCGCCCCGAGTCCTTCGGGAGAAGGGTGGTATAGAAATCTAATAAACTTAAACTTCAAACTTCATTTTAAAGTTAAGGTTGGAGAACCCTGCCTTATGGATATCACTGGGTCCAAGTTATGTGGCTGCTACCATGTAAGACGTCTAGCAATGTAATTTTCTCTACTGAATTGCATAAACAATTGCTTCCAGGCATCAGGCTGATTATTGAAAATTCTGCAGGAGATAAAGGTCCTGCAACCATGGCAGAGGCATAGATTTTGGGAACGGTGGATTTCCTAGCTCTGCTTCCAAGCAAAGAAATGAATAGATTTTACTATGCCTTCTGGATTAAGTCAAGATATTTCCGGTTACCAAGTCCATAGAAGTTCACTAGAAGTCAATGTAAGCACAGGGGGCAGTGGAGAGGGGGGGGGAGATGGAGGAAGCAACAGTTTTAAAGATTCAAGTCTACAAGATTAAATCTACTAACCATCGTTTTCCACATGTTTTGGCACTGAAAAATAATATGTTCCTCTTAAATCAGAGATTAGGAGGACTAGAAATTCTTTATCATATCAATTCCTCATAAAAGTTGTTGATGATGATGTTATGCATTCAGTCGTATACAATTCTTGGCATGGGCCATATCTCTTCCCATTTTCTGATCTTGCACTAGTTCTTTGAGTTATTTTATGCTCTGGCTAGTATCAGCTTTTATAGTGTCCAGCCATCGTGTTCTTTGGTGGCCTGGTTTCCATTTACCACTAACTCTTCCAGGCATAATTGCTTTCTCAAGTGAATTCCCCCTCATGACATGGCCAGAATATGTGAGCGCAGTTTTGTGCTTTTGCCTTCCAGTGATGTGTCTGGTCTTATGTGCTGCAGTACTTGTTTGTTAGTCACCTTTGATGTCCAAGGAATATACAGGAGCCTTCTCCAGCACCATAGCTCAAACGAGTCAATTTTCTTCCTGTCTTGCTTTTTTAAAGTTCAACTTCCACAATCATAGTTTGCGTAGCTACAGGGAACATGATAGAGCGGACTAACCTACATTTGGTTGCCGTGCTGTCCTTGCTTTTCCATATTTGGCTCATATACATCATTGTGAATATTGGCCTTCCGGAAAGCAGTGAAGACCTGGCTTTTCCTGCAGGCCTGGGGCCGTTGATCTCGCTGTTGCAATCTTGCGAGATCCGGCCATGAATGGTGTGCATGGGCTTTTAATATTTTTAAATGTTTTATAAATGTTTTTTAATAATTTTCACAATGTTTTTTAATAATGTTCGCATTATTTTTGTTGTAAGCTGCCCAGAGTCCCTTGGGAGTTGGGTGGCATAGAAATGCGATAAATTAAATTAAATTGTAAAAGTTAGGGTCAATCATTCTCTTAACTTTATTCAGAACTATTTATGTCAAGGTGTCAAATTCAAGGCCCACGGGCTGGATCCTTAGATCTGGCCCATGGGGCTGCACTGGAAACAGCAAAGGACTGGCCCACAGTGTCACTGCCAGTGAAAACGAAGCTCCATTTTTGCTGGCAGAGGATTGCAAGAGGCTGTCACAGCTGAAAACGAAGCTCGGGAGCCCGTTTTCGCTGGCAGAGTGCTCGGGCCACCACAGGCGCTCCCGATACAAGTGACACTGATCTGGCCACACCTACCCTGGCCACACACACACACACACACATACACATACATACACACACACACACACAAGGTCAAACACAACCCTGATGTGGCCCTCGATGAAATTGAGTTTGACACCCCTGATCTATGGCAATCTATACATATTTGAGCGGTAAGCTGGTAGACCTGAAGTAAAAAGTTTGCATTTCTGGCTGCTTCCTAAATCCCATCTTATTTTAATAATGTTGTTTAATATAATTCAACTTCCAACTGCCTCTTTGTTTTATCTTGTACACAAGAAGACCAAGAGCCAAGTTTTCAATCCTCATTTGCCACATTTTTAGCCAGCAGTGATATTGTGGGAGAAATAAAATCTCCCAAGCAGAGATTTATTGTTGATAGTCTGTATTGTCAATTACTCATGGGCACTGCAAATGTTCAGACTTTATGGTAACTGCAAAATAAATAATAGATGACCTTATAATATATGGGAACTATGAAACAAAGAGGGACTAGAATACAAGTCTGCACTCTAATGTGCACCAAAGATTTTTCTACACATTAACCATCCTCCCTTAAAAATAAATCAGAACAATGATGTTTATAAAACAAATGGGCCAATTATTTATTGACCACATTTTCAAAAAGAAGTGCACTCTAACCTTTTGACACAGAATAAACAGTTTTATAATAACCAGGGTGCAAATATCGAAAGAGTTGACAACTGACAAAAATATATAACTGGATAAAAAATAAAAATGGATAGAATTTGTATAGAACTTGACTATAGAGGAGGAATTAAATGATTACCTGTACAAATTGGAGCATTAAAGATCTTACTTCACTGGCTTCTTTACATTTCCAGACTCCGTGATATAATATTACTCAACTCACTTAAGACAGTATTTCAAATCTAGGATATGTGAAGATAGGCAGTGCTGCTTAAGGCACTGTTTCCAACCTTGACAAGTTCCAGACACGTAGAATTCAACTCCCAGAATTCCTCAGTCAGTGTAGTTATGGCTGAGAATTTCGGGAGCTGAGTTTCATACATTTGGAAGTTGCCAAGGTTTATGTACACTGGCTGAATTAATCCCAATTCAATGCCCTTCATAAAAAGTTTCAAGATAATGGTGGCTACAAATGATTGTACCATTCTTCAAAAAATAGTGATTTTCACTGTTAAAGACCTGGATATTGTAGAAAGAGTTGGCCTACTGCAGCAAAAAACAAAAATTTGGTATAACCTTGTCTAACCATTTTTTTAATTAAAGGACTTGCCCTTTTCTGAGCTATAGCTCATTTCATCAAATGCAAATATACCTTGTAATAAAAGCTGCTACGTGGCTCCTTCTAATGTAAAGATAGAATAGAATAACAGAGTTGTAAGGGACCTTGGAGGTCTTCTAGTCCAACCCCCTGTTTAGGCAGGAAACCCTACACCACTTCAGACAAATGGTTACCCAACATCTTAAAAACTTCCAGTGTTGGAGCATTCACAACTTCTGGAGGCAAGTTGTTCCACTGATTAATTGTTCTAACTGTCAGGAAATTTCTTCTTAGTTCTTGCTTCTCTCCTTGATTAGTTTCCACCGATTGCTTCTTGTCCTGCCTTCAGGTGCTTTGGAAAATAGCTTGACTCCCTCTTCTTTGTGGCAACCCCTGAGATATTGGAACACTGCTATCATCTCTCCCCTGGTCCTCTTTTTCATTACCTAAACATTTTTTTTAATTTATTTATTTTTTAATTTGATTTATATGCCGCCCTTCTCTGAAGACTCAGCGCGGCTTACAATGTGCTCAGCAATAGCCTTCATCCTTTTGTATATTTATACAAAGTCAGCTTATTGCCCCCACAAACTGGGTCCTCATTTCACCTACCTTAGAAAGGATGGAAGGCTGAGTCAACCTTGAGCCTTGGCGAGATTCGAACCCTGCAGTAATTGCAGGCAGCTGGTCTTAATAACCAGCTTAATAACAGGGTGCCTTAAACCCCTGTACTACCAAGACATACCCAGTTCCTGCCAGTTCTTCATATGTTTTAGCCTCCAGTCCCCTAGATCTAGATGTAATCTATGGTTTCAGAAAACTGGGTCTTTATCTTTCTGAAAAAGATATAATATCTTTGCAAATATTTAAAAAAAAAATCCTTATGAAGGATAGTCATATAATTACCTGATTTTTTTTTCCCCTAGGAAAAGATTTCTTTAAAATGTTCTCAAAATGTGTGCTTATAGCACACAGAGTTTTCAGTCTGCACCATGGATAGAATGCATCTACTGAGCTAGATGAGAACAAACATATCTGGAAAGGGAAATTTTCAGCCCTGAAAAATTCAAGAGGGGTACTGGATAGCAAGGGCATCATAATAATAGCAATAGCAATAGCATTTAGACTTGTATACCGTCTTTATAGTGCTTCACACCCCTCTCTAAGCGGTCTACAGAGCCAGCACATTGCCTCCAACAATCTGGGTCCTCATTTTACTGAGCTCAGAAGGATGGAAGGCTGAGTCAACCTTGAGCCACCCAGAATCGAAATCCTGGCAGTCAGCAGAATTAGCCTGCATTCTAATCACTGGACCACCACATCTCCTAATTCTTATGACACTGTCCTATTTACATGGATACAAAAGAGAAGATGATTCCACCTGGATTTGTACTCACAAAAGGAGGCTAGGAACTTGTAGTGGGGAGACACTAAGACTGCTAATTCTCTATGATCATCCAGGAATGCAGAATCTAGGGCAGCTTCCATACTATGTAGATACGCTGGCTGGGGAATTCCGGAAGTTGAAGTCCTTAAGTCTTAAAGTTGCCAAGGTTGAACACACCTCCTAGGTTCAGGGTCTAGCAAAACCTCCAAGTTAACTATCCTCTCTGCCAAAGAGAAGAAAGCTATGTTCAAGGTGGAAATGGCCATATAGTGTATGTGCAGCGGTGGGGAGGAAATACCAGCCATGCCTGATAGGGCTGAAAATATGAGGCCTTCCCTTCCTGTGAGAACAAAACATTTGGCTAGTAAGGCACAGGATGAGAGCTATAATCTGAGCAGCTCAATTTCTGAGGTAGATCTTTTTAAAGGAGGGAAATCTTGTCCATTCTGCCTGCTCAAAGTAGGGAGAAAATGTCAATCACCATTGGCTGCTGGGGAGGCTACACAAGATATTTGCTTACAACAAGTGGTGTAGAAGGAAGTGGATAAGCAATGGGATGAAGAACCCAGCTAAATGATGGTTGCATGTTCGTCAGTTATGAAGAAGTTATTAGCTTTATTAGCACACGCAATAGCCAGCTATGCATCTATCAGATACATAGATTCTTACAATCCCAGAGGATTTTTAAATTTATGTTTAATATATTAGTATGTAAATATTTTGTCATGTGGGCTTTTCGTCTGTAGCATCAAAGCACTCTAAAAGTCAGGAAAGAAAGCAAAACAAATCCCATCCATTTTGGCAGACATTCTTTAGTAGAACTGAATATTAAAATGTGTGGACTTTAAGTCCCAGAATTCCCCTGCCAGGACTCGGAGTCCCCATCCACACTTCTTAAAGTTGTGGAGATAAGAAATACCACTCTAGAAAGTTACTCTCTAAATTCTCAAGGGCACCTTATTCAAAAATATATTCATTTTTTCCAAACATCAATCTTTTTCCACGCTTGCCTGAGAGATGCCAAGATCGGATGTCTCCCATGAATCTATCAGATATTTTCCTTTACATTTGGTTGATTACATGCTCTGATTCTGCATGCTTTTTAATGGATATATTCCATGTCCCTAAAATAGACAATTTTTTTTCTTTTGATTACTTGTGGCAGATATGTATAAAATAAATGCTGGTCACAGTAAACTTAAAAGTTTCATCAGTAAGTGGAGCAATACTACTTGTTAGCCAACAGCAGGGGTGGGCAACTGTGGCCCTTTTACAACCTGTGGACTTCAACTCCCAGAATTCCTGAGCCAGCTGGCTCAGGAATTCTGGGAGTTGAAGTCCACAGGTTGTAAAAGGGCCACAGTTGCCCACCCCTGGCCAACAGTCAAGAAGAAGTCATCCCAAAAACTACAGGTAGTCCTCGACTTACAGCAGTTCATTTAGTGACCATTCAAAGTTACAAAGGCATTGAAAAATGTGACCTATGACCATTTTTCACAGTTACAACCTTTGCAGCATCCCCATGATGATGTGATCAAAATTCAGATGCTTGGCAACTGATTCATATTTATGACCGTTGCTGTGTCTCAAGGTCACATGATCCACTTTTGTGACTTTCTCTCAAGCAAAGTCGATAGGGAAGCCAGATTCACTTGACAACCAGATTACTAATTTATCAACTGTAGTGATTCACTTAACAATTGTGGCAAGAAAGGTCATAAAATGGGGCAAAATTCACTTAACAAATGTCTCACTTAACAACAGAAATTCTGGGGTCAGTTGCGATCGTAAGTTGAGGACTATCTGTATATGAGACATATTTCCTCAATTTATGCCTTGCATGAGGAGGGGAGGAATTTATTGATTGATCTTATATCAAACAATAAAGATAAATTACCTTCTAGGAATTGCATCAAACTTATTGATAGCTGTTTTTCAGTTTGGGAAATGATTTTGTCCTAAACCAACCAATTTTAAGATCTATTTTTGCCAATAATTCCATGTACAGTAGAGCACTAATATGTTCCTGACTTCCTGATTTAAAAAGTTCATGTACCAGGGAGGCTATTGAGAATAAATATTGGGTGGGAAACCTATGCTATAATAAAAGATGGATTGAGCTCCACGTATCTGCTCAGCTAAACATATTTTGGGTAGCCTATTTGGGTCCACTGAATGGATCCTCTGCCAATACGTAAACACTTTGATTATTGAATAGGTGTGTATGAAGTAGATACCTGTTTCTTCTCTGATTGCAGCCGTCTGATGTTTTCCAGTTTGCTTCTTTAAAAAACAGATCTGAAGTTTTTCAAGGGAGGGAGGCGCCCCACAGTTCCATGCCATAGGTCAGCATTGAGACTACTTTTGCCCTAAATACTTTCAGCATGGAGATCAAACTGCCTAGGTAATAGAAATTAAATAATTTATATAATTTTTCAATACTTTCCTCATCCCTCACTCCAATTTACCCACAATCTAATGTTAATATAGGCCACTCTTAAAGAGGTGAAAGAATTCCCTTCTCCAGTAGGCTCTCCGTCCAGCTGCCAATTTATTTTATTTATTCATTTTATTTATTTATTTAATTATTTTGTCAAGCATATATAAGATAACAGGTAAAAGTATAAACATAATTTGAATACATGAAAAGAGTAAGTAAAAAGGAATATTAGGACAGGGACGGTAGCCACACTGATTCACTTATGCACGCCCCTTACAAACCTCTTAGGAATGGGGTGAGGTCAACAGTAGACATTTTAAGGTTAAGCTTTTGGGGGTTTGGGGAAGAAACTACAGATTATATTTCACACTTCTTTTTTGGCTAAATACCATCCCTTTGGATTTAGTTTTATTAATGTTTAGAGCAGGGATGTTCCAATCTTAGCAACCTGTGGACTTCAACTCCGAGAATTCCCCAGCCCCACATGGGTGGCTGGGGAATTCTGGGAGTTGAAGTCCACAGGTTGCTGAGAGTAGACACCCCTGCTTTAGAAGTTTGAGAACACAGTAGGTATTTATCTTTCACAATAGTCTTCTCAGACCTTTTTGAGACCGTGCCATGAGAACCATATCATCAGCATAGAAAAGAATATTAATAAATTTATCATGGATTGTTGGCATATGAAGCATACAAGAATCCTATAATATCATTGACAGAGAGGTTGGAGAGCCCTGGGGATAGACTACAACCCTGTCTAATATCTTTAATGGGTAAGTATACTCTGAGTTAGAGAACCATTTATACCCATATGCACTTTCGAGAGCCTTAACCAGTCTGGGTTCCATGTTTAAAGTGGCCAATTCCTTCCACCGACTGTTTCTGTTTATGAAATCAGAAGCTGCACTGAGATCTATGAAGGTAATGAACAATTCCTTGCCTTTCATTTCTTGTTTTCTTATGAAGGTGGTGTAAAATAAAACAACAGCTTCTCGATTTTTTGGCTAAGATCAAGTAGTAATGTGTGCTGTGTTTGGCATGAGATACAGAACATTACCAAGGGTCTAATTGACTGCTAAAAGATATATACTCCTCACTTGCATTCTTCATTTTTCACTCCATAGCCATTGATCGTTCCCCTCCCCCTTGAAATATGTTATGCTGAAAGCAATCAATGAAGCTTCAAAACTCCAGTCTACGAACTAAATTGGAATAACAGGTTGTAACAACCATAGGCTAGTTCTCCAGTTAATGGTTTTTTCTAGGCTTCATTAAAAGAGAATGTATGGCAGCCAGGAATGAAATTTAATGTGTCTGGTGAAAGACATAAGAGCTTGCAGCTGAAGGTACTTCTGTAAAAGTATATACCTATTTCTATAAACAAAGGGTATAATCCAGACAGAGTTAGGCACTTTTTAGTCTCATTAATTTGGATGGAGAAAGCCAAGCTTGACTTTAAAACCTTGTTATTATGTAGGGCAATTGAGATGGGAACTCCCTGTGATTTTTATTTTTATTTTTTTTTTACAAAAATAGCTTCCCAGGAGGACCTCTCAATTAGAATGGCGAGACAGAGAGAGGAGTGTATTGCTTGTGTGCTCATATAGTTTTTTTCAGTTAGGTGGGGGAAAAGCTTCCCATGGCAATCAGAGAGAAAAGGTGAAGAGAGAAAGGATTAAGTGTGTCTTTTCCCCAAGCAATTATTCCAATCCAGCTTTTTGTAAAAGAAAATAAACTCTCCATTAATGTATTATTTTCTGCGTTGAAATAAGTGGAACAGGCACCAAAACCAAGGTGGATTTTCTTACTTGACTTTGGTGTTCTTCTCTGCCTCTTTTGGAGAGCTTCAGCTATCCAAACTCTTTGGTTTCCTGTGCAGTTAATACAGCAACTCTTCCAAGTCTCTTCATTTTCTCCTCGAAGTAGAAAACAACCTTGCGGTTGCTGGAAGTCTAGCTTAGATCCTCTTCAGGCAGGAAGACCAATGCAGGTAGGCCTCCACTTACAGCCACAACTGAGCCCAAAATTTCCATTGCTAAGCGAGAGGGTTGTTAAGTGGGTTTTGCCCCATTTTATGACCTCTCTTGCCACAGTTGTTAAGTGATCCAGCTTCTCCATTCTCCTTCGCTTGTTGGAAGGTTGCAGAAGGTGACCACATGACCCTGGGAGACTGTAACTGTCATAAATGCACTGTCAGTTGCCAAGCATCCAAATTTTGATGATATGACCATGGGGATGCTATAATGGTCCTAAGTGTGAAAACAGTCATAAGTCAGTAAATGAATTATTGTAAATCGAGGACTTGCATGCACTTGTAGGTCACAGCAATGTTTTTCCCCATTTGTTCACTCTGTTCATGAGCTCCAGAAGTGAGAGTAGGCCTACAACCAGGGGTCTCCAACCTTGGCAACTTTAAGACTTGTGGACTTCAACTCCAAAAAGGCAAAGCTGGCTGAGGAATTCTGGGAGTTGAAGTCCACAAGTCTTAAAGTTGTCAAGGTTGGAGACCCCGGGGCCTAGACTGAAAGAAGAGAGAAAAAGAAAAGGAAGAAAATGCCTTTAACTTAATTTCTCCTGCTAAACTGCCTGGCCAAAATGCTCTTGGCTCCTTCTGTGAGCTATAGGACCATTTCTTATGGTAACCATTTAACAACATGGGCTGAATTACCGCTAACAATACAGTATTAAATTATGTTTCTTATAATTTGCTTTGCACACATTCAGGATTCTTTTCACTTTTGAAGAAAACGATAAAATATCTTCCTGGAGTTAAACATGAAACATTGTTCCAGTGTTTTCTCTTTTAGATGTCAAAAGAAAGCACATTCCCATGACCACATGTGTTTATCAGGCACTCCTGGGATTAGCTAATTAATTTTTCAGCTGTCAACGTCTGACTTCAGTTAATATTTTTAAACAGTTAAAGAAAAACATACCTTTTAAAGAATGGGAATCCAGTCAAGCCTAGAAGTTGAGGAAAGCCGTAACTGTAAGACATATAGATTTGACTATTTTAGTTGCTCTGGATTACATAATAACATAGCAGCTGTTGTTTTTTTTAAAGTAAGAAAAAGAAACTTTATGAGGGAGGAAAGGATATTAAGCAATATTGAATTGGCTATTGCAAATTTCTCCATATCAAGATTTCCTAGAATACTTTTAAAAATAGTTTTCTCTATTTGTGTTTAAGAGCATCACTGGTGGAGATAACAGTTTATTTTTGTTCATGACTCAATAATGTTCATTATTGTAGCCGTACTGTAATAACAATAGCAATAGCACTTAAACTTATATACCGCTTCATAGTGCTTTTACAGCCCTCTCTAAGCAGTTTACAGAGTCAGCATATTGCCCCCAACAATCTGGGTCCTCACTTTACCCACCTCGGAAGGATAGAAGGCTGAGTCAACCTTGAGCCGGTGAGATTCGAACTGCTGAACTGCAGCTAGCAGTCAGCTGAAGTAGCCTGCAGTACTGCACTCTAACCACTGCGCCACCTCGTCTCTTAATGTACTACTTACCACTCCAGTTGCTTTAAAAGTTAAATCAGTAAACATATCATGATGTGTTTTTCCATATTTTCATTGCAGCTTCACATGCGACAAGAGTTCTCATACTGTACATCATGATTGTGATTGGATATGAGAAGAGGAAGTTCACATTCTTATTTTACTTAATAGAGTCAGATGCGAAGACCATGCATTAAGTTCCAGTTAAGATGATTTATTGCTCATACGTATACACAAGAATCTAGTCAACTAACGGTCAGCACTAAATTCGCTCTAGATAAGAGTCAACGGAATTCAAAAGGAGTTGGTCAGTTTGTGGGAACGTAATGACTCTAGGCTGATTACTCTTTTGACTCCATCCCCATGCTCTGTCTGACCTTCTCCTACTTTACTTTACTTTACTTTTATTTGATTTGTATACCGCCCTACTCCCGAAGGACTCAGGGCGGTGAACAGCCAACAATAAAATACATACATACAAAATTTAAAAAGCAGAAATAAAATCGAATTAAATAGTTTGGCCCATTCTCCTACAAGTAGTGGGCTGCCTTTTCCATGCTGTGGTCCTGGCTCAATCAATCTCTCCTGTGCATTCACAGCAAAATTTTCAAAAACCATCTCAGCATTAAGGTTCTGTTGTCTTGTCCAGCCTTCCCGTCCTCCAA
Source organism: Pituophis catenifer annectens (assembly GCF_029215685.1). Classification (NCBI taxonomy): domain Eukaryota; kingdom Metazoa; phylum Chordata; class Lepidosauria; order Squamata; family Colubridae; genus Pituophis; species Pituophis catenifer. The sequence goes on along the minus strand of NW_027256882.1, from coordinate 232,767,169 downwards.
ATGTAGCTTTCTTCTTGAGCAATGGTAGTCAGAAGGAGCACTTCTTCCTGCAGGAGGGTTCATGACATAAAACCAGCAGATCATTCTGGAATACATCTCCCATATCCTGGACCCTTCCAACTTAGTTACTTTTGAATTATGCAGGCCACCTTCTTCTCCTCTCCTAATAAAGAGGTAAATAACATAGAGGCTAACCACAACCGGAGGGAGAATGGCATGTCTGTATTAGTACAGTGATTCTTAAATTGTCTGATCCAGTTACCCCTTTTCTCAGTCTCAAATAATATCATTTTCCCCACAAAAACCTAGACTCTGGAGCCTTTACAAGCAATTAAAAATTATTCATTTACCCCCAGGATTTGTACAAATGACCCCTTTGGGCATAATTACTCCCACTTTAAGAATTACTGTATGGGAACACCCAATGCATTTTTGTTTTGAGAAGGTGTCACACATTTACTATTTTAGTCACATAGCACCATAAACTTTGACAAACCTTGAATTAAACTGTTTTTCCTGTGCCAAATGGCCTTTCACTCTTTTAAAGATCTGATTCACATGTTCAGGGACCCCAAAATTCAAGGTTTACGACTGTCATCTGTGGGATTGAGTATGGACCTTTGAGACATGGTTTGGTGGAAAATTCCACTAAGTTTGCTTTCATTTTGAGCACAGTAAGTCTGCATTTACAACCATACTATTTTTTCAGCGGTCATTAAAATAAAAATTACCCTAACCAAGGAATGCATATCAGTAAAATAAATAAAATAATAGTCCCTCAGCATCTGTCTGTTCTCAAGTGATCTATCTAAAACTTCTTAATATATAATAAAGGGCCACAGACCTATTGACCTCTGCAAATCAAGAATGGATCTGAAACTTTTGCAAGTACTATATATGGTTCTGAACCACTGCAAATAACAATATGAAAGTCAATACATAAAATCTCACTCAGTCCTCCTAATAGCTCTCCAGGCTATTGCTTTGTGATTTCTTACATTTATGGATTTCAGAAATTAGCAATAGCATTTAGACTTATATACTGCTCCATAGTGCTTTACAGCGCTCTGTAAGGCAGGGGTGTCAAACTCGATTTCATTGAGGGTGATAAAAGAGTTGTGTTTGACCTCAGGGGGCCAGGGTGGATGGGGCCCGCTCAACATCATTCGTGTTGGGGGCGCCTCTGGTGCTCGAGCACTCTGCCAGCGAAAAGGGAGATCAGGAGGGCCACTCACAACTTTCGCATGCTCTGTTTTTGGCTGCGATGGCCTCCTGCAATCCTCTGCCAGTAAAAATGGAGCTTAGGAGGTCTGCCCATGGCCCTCCTGAGCTCTGTTTTTGGTGGCAGAGGCACTGCGAGCCAGTCCTTTGCTGTTTCCAGGGCAGCTCCGCGGACCAGATCTAAGCATCCCATTGGACGGATCCGGACCCCAGGCCTTGAGTCTGCTCTAAGCGGTTTACAGAGTCAGCATATTGCCCTCAAAAATCTGGGTCCTCATTTTACTGACCTCGGAAGGATGGAAGGCTTGAGCCGGTCAGGATAAAGGGGGACAGTATTTCCCCTTCTTATGGTATCATATCTTGAAGGGTCAGCCATGACAAATGGAATAGGGTGAGAGCAGAATGGAATGACAATGTTGTTAGGTCCATCAGGGAGGTGTGGCTGTGGTGCCCAGTTTTTCTGTTATTCATTCATTCATTCATTCATTCATTCATTCATTCATTCATTTTCTCTCATAACCCAATTCAACCAAATGATTCTGGGCAGCTTACAATTCTAAAGTACTAAAACAATTTAAAAGACATTAAAACAATAAAAACATCCGCAAACTAAATAAGTATAAACAGCAGCCATGATGCTTAATCAACTGGTAGTAAAGTTAAGAAACAAGGCCCTTCACACATTATTATTGTATATATTATTTTATTCTTGTGTTGCAAGCTGCCTGGAGTTTAGTTTTAAGATGGATGGCTAAACAAATGTTTTAAATAAATAAATACAATCCATTTTAGCACAGTTTTACTTTGATTCTGTATTATCCGAGCCCTTTTCTTCCCTCCAGTTACAAAATGCAGATTGAGCACCGAAATTAAGAATTTCATTAATATTCAATTTTGATTTCACAAAACCAAAAGGAGCATTATCAAGTCAAATAAGAATGGGCATTTTTTTCAGGGAAATAAGTGATCACTACTCTCTAATTAAATATTAGGTTAAAAAAAAAAACCCAAGCAGTATTATAATAGGTTCCTCTTTGTAGCAATAACATATTCTAAAGCTAAAAAAAGTGGAAAGGTTTGTAAAGGTCATTATAGCCCTCTGCATTACTTGTTTTAAATTGCATGCTGAGGGCTCACAGACTTTAGACTTTGATCTAATGGCTTTTATGATAATGTTTCTCCAATAATGAAAGAACATACTTTCCAATTTCAGCATCAAATATATAAAGTAAGACCCCACATAAAAAGGAAACAGTTGACATTCATTAGTGAAAGTAACTCAGATAGGTGCATAGCATTAATTTAATGATGAGGTATTGAAAATGCCATTGTTGAGAATAAAATTTATAACTTGTCTAGAAAAGAAAACGTAGAGTGTTTTCGTCATTGTACTGAGAACGTGCTCCAATTATCAAATATTAAATTAATTATAACTAAAAAGTGCATCACAATTGGCCAAATCTCAAATCTAGACCATTTGGAGAGACTTGGTGACTCTTTAAGATAAGGTAGAATTGTCTACACAGTATTGGGTGTCTGCAAAATGATTTGGGCAATTACAGCAATGCATCTGAAAATAATAATAATATTTTGCTTCTACTTTTCCACTAATAGAATTCTATAAAATGAGGAGCATAACTTTTTATGTTGTCCTTCCCAGCTATTAACTCCCTCTAAAATGATGTTTTTATAAATAGAATACAAAGAGAATAAAAACTGTTTCCCTCTTGTTTTTGTTTTTTACACCCTGCCTTTATAATGATTGTAAACAACATCAGGATATTTAAAATAGGAAGAGGGATATAAGGCATATAGATCAGTTGGGCTTGTCTTGTGACAAATAGCGATAATTTAGCAATATTTGAAATGAAATGAAACTATTTGCTTTCTTCCATATTTTCCTTTTACTTACTTCCCAATCTCAGTTACAGAGTTGGAAGGAACCTTAGAGGTCCCTGCCCAGTCTCTTCTTAAAAGCTTCCAGTGATGGGGCATCCACAACTTCTAAAGGCAATTTGTTTTACTGATTAATTGTTTTCACTATTAGAATTTTTCTCCTTAGTTCTACGTCGGTTGCCTCTCACCTTGTTTAGACTATAATCCTGGGAATTTCTTGGTAATTCCCCATGCAAGTAATGATCAGATTCCACCTGTCTTTTTTTTTTTTTTAGATTGAGCAAGGTAGACTAAGTACAGCTAGCAAACAAACAAATAGGACCTGAATAACAAGTTTACTTTCCAGTCAATGTTTCTTCAAGCTTTCCAAATCACTGAATTTTGTAAAATAGTAAGTCTACTTGCTTATGTCTGTTTGATATTCTTCATTAATTCTATTTTAATAAAACTAGGATATTTTTTAAAAAATTGGGGAAGTAATCAAAGAGGACTACTTTTTGCTAAAAAAAATAATAATTTCTGATTCTAACAGTATTCCAAGTAGTACTTTATTAAACTCTGTGGGTTTTTTCATTGCTTCTCCTGATCCAAAGTTAAGATTCCTTCTTCATCCCCTTCTTTCACACAGATACAATCTCACATGCAAAATTGTGTCCCCAGGGTTAACCCTGTCTTTTTACAAATTCAAACAGGTTTCAGAATAGCCCTTTATATCGTTCCTATTCACAGTTCATACTCTTGCCAAACTCTTTCCTTTTCCATTGTAACTTATTCAGTAAATAAATACTGTAAGTATGTGTGCATATGTTGCATTTCATTCTTTGGATGGACCATCAGAGGATGCACTGACTTGCCAATTTTATCTCCCCCATGCAAATTGTACGGCATATTCTCAGTGTGGTATTCAAATTTTTACTACCAGTTCTGTCGGCATGGTTTGGTGGGCATGGCTTTGCAGGGGAAGGATACTGTAAAATCCCCATTTCCACCCCACTCCAAGAGAAGGATACTGTAAAATCTCCATTTCCACCCCACTCCAGGGGAAGGATACTGTAAAGTCTCCATTCCCTCCCCACCCCACTAACTTGCTTTCCAGCTCCATTTTCCTGTGCAGAGCAACAAAAGAAGACCCAGCCAATCAGCTGGGACTCCGATCAGATGGGACTCAGAAGGCAGCAAATAGACCCGGGCGGAGCCAACCCGAGGTGGTATTTACCGGTTCTCCGAACTACTCAAAATTTCTGCTACCAGTTCTCCAGAACCTGTCAGAACTGGCTGAATACCACCTCTGCATATTCTATGCTGTTCTCAAGATCCAGGAAAAATTCAGAGAACTGCTGAGGAGCAGAAAGTGTTTTTTTAAATAAATATTAGTAAAATATCTAGGCAGTGATTCATTGAGCCTTCAGGTAGTAATGAAACATCATTGGATGCAATCTAATATCTCTAGATATATTTTACATACACAATTAGCCAACTCTGTTTAATTACCTTTTAAGCCCTTCATTTCCTTGTCAGTATAGATTCACTTTCCCCAGTTAAAAGCTGAAGTCAATCCTGGGTTTGGCCAGTCCCAAATATTTCCTAATTCTAAAGAAATTATTCTCACAAAGTCTACTGCCAACTCTTCCACTAATGGGAAAGCTCTAAGGCAGGGATGGGGAACGATGGCCTGCATGTCTGGCTGGGGAATTCTGGGAGTTGAAGTCCACAAGTCTTAAAGTTGCCACTGTTGGATACCTTGGTCTAAAATCAGTATCTTATATATGTTTCTAACCAAGTCTCTCTGTCATTTTCTCTGCTCCCTTCCAAACTAGGATCCTTTCTTTCATTTTATTTTCCCTCCCTTTGACTAACTCTTAGAGCTAGGACTAGTTAAACAATATGTAAGCATGGTTGTGGGAAATCTTCCTATCTCTTCCCAAAACCTGTACTTCTGTTTATTGTATGCACTTACCCATCTGACAAGATCCTGCCTCCTGCAAGTTGGTTGTTTAATTTACAGTTTCAAACTTTCCCAGCTTCCCTGGAAAGCATTGAGTTACATATTGGAAAATGTATGATTTGTTGAATCAATCTCAATGAGCTGCATTCACCCAAACATATACCATGAATACCATAAATACCATCTATCATACAGTATATACCATGAATGACAATCCTGAGATCCCAACATGCTAAAGCAAAAGCAAATAAACTATAAAGAATTAAAACATTTTTTGTAGTTCTTAAATGTGTTCTCTGTCTTTTTCTCTCTAAATTTCAGTACCATAAAGTTTGTTGTGAGAGAACACTATGCTAAAAGCAGGAAGTATTTGCTATATGTAGTTCCCTGATCTCTTATACACTTTTGAAGCATTTAACTCAGGGGTGAAATGCTCCCGGTTTGGACCGGATCGCCTGATCCGGTAGCGATGGCAGCGGGTGGTTCGGGGAACCTGTAGCAAAAATCCCTGCCCCCCCGCCCATACCCAGCTGACTCATGCGATCATCAGAAGCTTTTTTTTTTTACTTTTAAAAGCATTTTTTCTACAACCTCTTCAGCCGAAGAGATTGTAGAAAAAATGCTTTTAAAAGATTTTTAAAAAGGCTCTGACGATCCCAGCTGAGCAGTGCCACGCTTTTAAAAGTAAAAAAAAAGATTGCGTGCCGCAGCTGATCACTCCCCCCCACGCGCACTGTTCTACTTATCGCATGCCTCCTTTTGGCGTGCACTGCGCACACACACCTTGCATTTGGTGCGTGGTGCACATGCTCAGCCAGCGAACCGGTAGTAAATCGGTTCAGATTTCACCACTGATTTAACTGTTCAGCTGGAGCCTGAAAATATTCTGGAAAATGTTATTGCCAATTAACTGATATTAAGAATATTAAACTGCCTGGTTATAAAGTAGCCATTTGTGGTTAGTGGGATAACAATTAAAACCAGTAGTGCTATTCCTAATGCAATAAGCCATTAATTGCAATCTTTTGTTTACTGTGCAGTAATCCTTTACCACAACTGTTTTAATTCCTCCAGTTTAACTACATACCTTAACCTTCAGAAAAATCCTAAATTAGTCATTTTTTAAAAACAAAACAAAACAAAAACCAGTTTGACAGAAGAGGAATGGTGCCAATGGGCAAAGTTGTTTAACCACTTTGGGAATAAAGATAACTTTCTGAAAGTTGAAAAGTCAAATTAGCTTTGGCACGGTTTTATTTTATTTTATTGTTAAAACTAGGATATATTGTTAATAACAAGAATTAATATTAAGATGCAATTAGAATAGAATATTTATTCCAAAAAGTATGGGCAAAATTGGAAATGATCATTAATAGAAAGCATCCTGGTTTATATATATACCTAACCCTTACACTGTTTTTCTTTTTGGGAAAAGCAACATGCAAAGAAACAAAAAAGGAGTAAGAAATAGTAACCCAATTAAATTTAAGGCATGAGATAAGGAAAGGGAACATAGCCAAACATAAATGAGAAAAACACCATTTGTGAGGGTTGCAGCTGACAACACAGGAAATGAGCCTGGGATCAGGCAGGATTATTTTGTAAATATGAGAAATGGACTACAAAAATCCATTATATTAAAATAGCAGGAAAAACAAACTCTTGATACTACTACATGAACTTTCATCATAAACAGCTAAGTCTTCATGCCATTATGATCATTTTTTTGCCTTTTCTGCACATGAATACGCTTATACTTAACCATATACTTAAGGTGGAAAAAAGTTTTTTATAAGCACAGATCACCAACCGATCACCAACCAATCACCATTCTCATTCATTCCTAGATTGCCAAATGACTTTCTGAAATGAGCCATTTTGTTCACATCCATCCATTAATGATACCCATTAGAATTCTAAAAGGAAAAGAGGAAAAAACCTGATTTTTAAATTTATCAATTTATGAATTTTAATTAATCAATAAGAAAGAAACAAATCTGGATAATAGATATTATAATACCTGGAGCTAGAAGAATAGAAGAGGAAAAAACCAGAGAAAAATCACAAAATCGAACAACTGTATCAAAAGAAAACAAAGGTTGTACCAATAGTAATAGCCGCATTGAGTGCAATTCCAAAACATCTGGGCAGCCTCATGAACACCAACAGCATCAGCATTAATAAAATCACCATTGGTCGATTGCAAAAGGACAGTTTACAACAGGCCTGTCAAACTGGCGGTCCGCAGGCCGATGCGTCACTCACATGCCACGCCCACCCCAGCTCCGCAAAGGAAAAAATGTCATCAGACGTCATGATACGTCACGTGACGCGATCAAGTTTGACACCCGTGGTTTACATCTGTGATGATACCTTTAACATCATCAGATAACAACTGCCTATCCCAGGTCCTTGATATTAAAAAAATACCAAATCCAGTCTAAATCTGGTTGGCTGGATGACCAATAATAAGATTTATATGCCACCCTACTCCCAATGACAATCCTAATCACATTAGTTCCAAACACTGCATACATTTTTTGTTTTTAAGTATTATTAAGTATTTTTATTATAATAGAAACATCTAATGCAAATTTAGAGAAAGGAAAGAAAAAAGAAAGGAGTAAAAGGTGCAAGAAAGCCACTGATTGATGGGAGAAGGATGAAAGCATCACCCACATCCTGCCCCATATCTATTAGCAACAGACAAATCAAAGAAGCAAGTTAATGTGAAGGTTTGTTTATAATGAATGTGAAGCCTTCCAGTTAGAACATGGGTGTCAAACTCACGGTGTCACCTTGCCATCACGTGATGTTTCGTGACACTTTTTCTTATTTGCAGAGCTGGAGTGGGCGTGGCCTTTGCGTGACGCATCCAGCCCTCGGGCCGCCAGTTTAATAACCCTGAAGAATATCCTGCCCTCAGCACAACACTTATTTGACTAACACCTGGATCCACTATTTCATCCTTGTTACTAGCTTCACCTATAAAGTAAAGATCAGTAGGAGACACACTGATTCTGTGAAGACCAAATGAAATTAAAATTGCCAAATAAAGAATCACAGAGAAATCCATGTTCTTTGCACACAACTCAATAGAGTTGTAAATAGAAACAAGAGGGCATTTTGCTATTTTACTGATTGGAAAGTGGAATTCCTGCCATAATAAATTCATTTGTGTCTCCTCTGAACATACTACTGAACACCATCACTTGAAAATATTCATTTAATATATCAGTACCATAGGTTTTGTCTCAATTTAAATTTCATTCACACCAATGCTTAGCTCTTTTTCATTTTATTCATTTTACTTGGTTTGCATTTTCATTACCTTATCATATACTTTTGAGTGATAGAAATAATGGTAAGTATCACTTTTTATTGTCATTTGAGAAAAATTGGGAATAAAGTAGAACAGATAATTGCATAAAACAATCATGCCCTGCACAATGTAAGCAAAGAAATGCACATACACAAATCTTTTTATTGTGGAAAAGCGATGTAGAGGAAATACATCATATACAAGCAGCTTTTTCTGTGATGGATTCAATAAATTCCAGTAAAGCCAGTGGAAATTAATATACTTACACACAGCTAAAGATCTAATTTTTCACTGTGCATAATTTAGAAAGAAGAAGCGACCATGGAGTAAACATCAGTTTCATAGTTGCCTTCAATGTTGGTTTCATAATTCTTCAAATATTGGCAACATAGTTTAGTCATAGCTCTTTTGTTAAAAGGTACAAGGCTAGAGTCCAATAAGCTCCTATTAGACAAGTGCTCATAATGTTCCAGCTGATCTCCCTTATCTCGCTGAAATATTCCTCTGTGCTCCCTTGAAACATTCAGCAATAAATTAATCATTTATGGGATGTGAAGTTATGCTGCCGAACACCCAGCTGATCAAAATAATGAGGTCACCGAGCTTCATGAAAGTAGTTACTAAAATTCTCGACATCGTTAAAATACATTGAAATATTCTCAGATGTGAATAGTTGGGTAATAATGGAAATAGTTGGGAGCATAGTTATAGAGAAGGCTTCTGTGAAGCAACAAAAATGTTTTTTATTCATATCTCAAATCATAGGTTTGTCTGCAACTAGAGTTTAATGTAATCAACATCCTTCCTAAGCTAAACAAGGTGCAGGATCTAGCAAAAGCTTCCATCATCATATAGCAAATATGGTCACTTTTGTTGATTTTTTTCTTCAGCTCTCTGATTTTCTACCCTGTTTTCTACCCCTCCATGGAGGGATGCCAAAATTGCCTTCTTCCATGTTCCTCTGAAAGACATTCTAATGGATCTTCCATCAGAGAAGCTTCAGATTAGATGCAACCTTCACTACAAGATGCTACCTTATGTACCTGCCCAATCAACTTCATTCGAATGGGAGAATGACTTATTCCAAGGATTTGTTCTATGGCAACCTTAAAGGAGGAATTTCCTTCCATCTTCATATTCAGATACAATTGCTGTTCAAGTTCCTAAAATTTGATATCAGTGTAATATATATGTTTACTCAAACATTTGGTTAAATGGAAGCTGCTGTGTCTCTTGATTTGCTTCAGAATTGTCCTTTATTATTATAGTACAGTAAAAGCTTATCATACACATTTTATAATTATTTTAAGCATGCACTGTTTGATATATTAAATTATGGCTTACTTTGCTAACAACCTGGTTCCTGCATTGAGGTTTGTATTTAACTTTTAAAAAAGTTAAAACTGTTACAACTCAATATTAATACGTAATGGAGGTTTTGGATGAAGGCAATGATGAGAACTGGAAGGAGAATATTGGGTCTATTTTGCCTTTTTCCATTTCCATTGACTACTGAACCAAAGCATTTATCTTAACATTGGCAGAGACATATTTATTCTGAATATCTTCAGTGTGAAATATGCTACAGCAGCAGATTTCCTACACTTGCTCAAAAGACGCTGCATTCGCAGGTTTTCTAGCTCTTTTTGAGTTTAATTCTCAACTGATTTCGGCTTCTATTACCTCTTATTACATAAAGTTTATTAAATAGTTGTTTTTCTCTATGGGACCTAGAGCTGCAAATTTATATATCAGATGAGCTATTTCAAATCATTACTCTTAAAATGTTACAATTTCTATAGGGCAGCTTTACAATGATTAGATGAATGGAAGTTAAAACATGTGAAGAACGGTTGCAGAAATTGGGTTTGTTTAGTTAAAAGAAGGACTAGGGGTTCAGGGCCGTCTTAACAGCATTATGGGCCCCGGGAAAAGCAGTGTGCTGGGGCCCCTATGACAACTACTCACAGGAATAAAAATGTAAATGGTTGATAAAATTAAACATATATTTGCATATTAGTATTACTTTTAAAAATGTAGTAAAATGTAATAAATATGTTGCTGTACTTATATGATACAAGGTGCACTGAAGGGTTAACATACACAGATTAGTATGAGGCCCTTATGCTCGTGGGGCACACGGGCAAGTGCCTATCAGGCATTAAGACAGCCCTATAGGGGATGACATGATAGCAGTGTTCCAATATTTGAGGGGCTGTCACAAAGAAGGGGGGGGGTCAATCTATTTTCCAAAGCACCAGAAGGCAAGACAAGAAACAATGGAAACTAATCAAAGAGAGAAGCAATCTAGAAATAAGGAGAAGTTTCCTAATAGTGAGAACAATTAACCGGTGGAATGGCTTGCCTTCAGAAGTTGTGGGTGGTCCATCACTGGAGGCTTTTAAGAAGAGACTGGACAGCCACTTGTCTGGAATGGTATAGGGTCTCCTGCTTGAGCAGGGGGATGGACTACAGCATGGGTGTCAAACTTGCGGCATCACATTGCCATCACGTGACATATCATGATGTTTTTCCCTTTGCAGAGCTGGGGTGGGTGTGGGCTGCGGATGACGAATCTGTTGTGGCCTGCCAGCGGCCTATGCAGCTGCCACCCGAGTCAGACAATGAGGAGGCTGGAGAAGATTTGGTGTCAGAGGCGGGGATTCAGCCAGGGCCTTCAGAACCTCCAGAAGCTCCCATAAGTGAAGAGGAAAAAGAGGAGGAGACTCTTCTCAATGCACAGGCGCGCAGAGCTGCCAAAAGGCAGGAATGGCTCCTCAGGAGGAGGTCTCCTGGAGAGTAAGGCTTGGGGTTAATTTAAGGTGACCAGACGTCCCGCTTTTGGCGGGACAGTCCCGCTTTTGAGCAATTTGTCCCGCGTCCCGCGGCGTTTCAAAAAAGTCCCGATTTTTCTTGAGCCCCAGCTGATGGCTAGAAGAAAAAAAAACTGTTTAAACTCTTGCCCGGGGCTTCAAAGGGCCGCCCTACAGGCAATCAGTGTAAAGCAGTTTTTTTTTCCCCTAGCTAAGCTTCAGAAACGAAACCGAAACCAGGATCTTTGGTGCAGCGTGACAAAATGAGGCAGAGAGAGATTTATTTTTATTTTTATTTTTCCTCCCCAAAAAAGGTAGGTGAAAAACTGCAAACAATGGGAAATTTAGGAGGAGAGTTCAAGATTTTAAAACACAAAGGAAAAAAAGCTGTATTTAACTAGGGAATTGTAATAATTGAGATACTATTAATTGTATATTGTGTTGAAAGCAGAAATGGTTAAGTTGTGGTTCGGAGGAATATATGGGAGAAATTATTTGGTTTATTATTATTGGTAAATATAATTAATTGATTTGTAAGAAATTGGATTGCATGGAAATAATTGGAATATTCATGTTCATATTGATTAATATACAAAAAAGATAGTTTTATAACTAATTGATTTATATTAAAATGTTGAATTTGTATTAAACAACTGTATTACATAATTACATAATTAAACAATGTGAGGATGGATATAAAAATAGATGACAATGGGAAGGGGTATAATATAGAATAGAAGGGAAAAATTGAATTTGATTAAGATTAGAGATGAGGATGAAGGGTAATATTGGTTTTTTTTAAAAATAGATGAGGAATAAATATGGCAAAAAGGAAATTTAATTGAAATGACTAAACGCTGTTTAAATTTGTGAACCAGCCAAATATTCTGTTCAAAGAAAATACATTGTATGTTTGTATGTGTGTTTCTAATTATTGCTATTTATTCATATTTGTTCTCTTTTATTCTTTAAAGTTTAACAATTCATTCTTTATCTTAATATCTTTATATTTGCTTGGGGTTGGCTTTCTTCCCTTTCATCTTTTTTATTGTACAGCAATCTTTCTCCTCAAACCTACCACCTCTCTCTTTTCTTTCCTTCTTACTTTCTCTTCCCCCCACCCTCTTTTTCTCCTCCCTACTTCCTCTTTCTTTCTCCTTCTCCTCCTCTCTTCCTCCCTCTCTTACCCTCACTCCTACTCTAATTTCCATTCCTTCATCCCTCTCTATTGCTGTAATCCTTTAATGCATATGGACTACTCAGAGGGCTGAAAAAGTTATTTTTGACTGGTCCTCACACTTTTGACCAGTCCTCGAACTTATGACTGTCCTCACATTTTACATTTTTGCCCTATCTTGTCATCATGGTGAAGAGAAGCAGTTGTGAAATGAGTGACATGGTTGTTAAGAATGCTGCATGGGCATAAATGTGAGGATGGTCATAAGTGTGAGGACCAGTCAAAAGTGCGAGGACCTGTCAGAAATGACTTTTTTCAGCTCTCTGGTTAGTCCTTTTGTGCATATGGACTACTCAGAGGGCTGAAAAAGTTATTTTTGACTGGTCCTCACACTTTTGACCAGTCCTCGAACTTACGACTGTCCTCACATTTTACATTTTTGCCCTATCTTGTCACCTTGTTGAAGAGAAGCAGTTGTGAAATGAGTGACATGGTTGTTAAGAATGCTGCACGGGCATAAATGTGAGGATGGTCATAAGTGTGAGGACCAGTCAAAAGTGTGAGGACCTGTCAGAAATGACTTTTCAGCCCTCTGAGTAGTCCCTATACACATAGCCATGGCCACCCGGTCACATGACCAGCTAGCCACGCCCACCCAGTCACATGACCAGCTAGCCACGCCCACAAAATAAGCCACGCCCACAATGTCCCTCTTTACCAATGTTAAAATCTGGTCACCTTAGGTTAATTGGCCACTCCCCTAACCTATTTAAGGAATGACGACGACTGAGGCAATTTGCAGAAAACAACTTTGTTCATATTCTTTCATGTATTGACTCCAGAAACATCTGGTCAGCTCTTGCTTCTCTCTTGTCATTTTTCCTGCAAATTGCTTCTGGGCATTCTGCCAACCACAGTAAGTTTACGGTTATTTGAAAGACTGTGCCTCAGAATTGAGTTATTATTCCTTGGACTCTTGTCGGCTGTTAATGAAGTTAAATTAACAGCCCTTGTTCAGAAAAGACTTATTTAAACTGTACTTGTGTTTGAACAACTACTAAGAAAGCTCATTAGTAGTCCTTAATTAGTAAACTAAGGTTTGTACGGACTTTGTGTGTGCTGTGTTCTTTGTAGTCTGTAGCTGGGGCAGGAAAGCATCCGGCCCGTGGGCCGCCAGTTTGACACCCCTGGACTAGAAGATCTCCAACTTGCCCTCCAATTCTATTATTCTGTTATTCTGTTCTCTCTGTCTCTTAATATTTGAATGGCATTGTTAGAATTCTGAGATATCTGTAAGGTATCAAATTGTGGAAATGTAATGCAGTGAATATAACAGGAGCATTGTATCAGCATTTGAGAAAGCACTGCATTTATAATTTCCAAAAAATGACAAACATACATACAATATATATGCAAAAGTGATATGCTAGCAAGCAGAATCTTCTTATCCTCTAATATCAGCTACAGTGGGGGTCCCCAACTCCCAGTACATGAACCAGCACCGGTCCGTGGCACACCAGCAACCAGGCCGTGCAAATAAACAAAGCCCCATCCATGGGATGCAGGCAGCTTGCAAAACTATGTCCCCTCCAGTCCATGGAAAATATTCTCTCCACGAAACCGGTCTCTGGTGCCCAAAAGCTTGGGGCACTGAACTACATGATGTTCCCAAATCAACACTGCTCCCTTTTGCTGAGCCAAACCTAAATTCTATATGCTTTGAAAAGATTCCCACTGACATTGGGTCTACAGAGATGAAATGTAGGTCAAAGGAAAAGCTTATTAAATGTTATTTTGCAATAAAATGCAAAGTATTTACAAAATACCTAAATATCAGTGGTGAAATCCAAATTTTTTTACTAACGGTTCTGTGGGTGTGGCTTAGTGGGCATGGTGTGGCTTGGTGGGTATGGCTTGGTGAGCATGGCAGGGGAAGGATACTGCAAAATCTCCATTCCCACCCCACTCCAGGGGAAGGATACTGCAAAATCTCCATTCCCACCCCACTCTGGGGCCAGACAGAGGTGGTATTTGCCAGTTTTCTGAACTACCCAAAATTTCTGCTACTGATTCTCCAGAACCTGTCAGCACCTGCTGGATTTCACCCCTAATAAATATGTTTTTTTTTAATACAGTTTAATAAAACAATCCTTAAACTAAAACTGAAACAGGAAAAAAACAGGAATACCAAAAGAAAAAATGACTTTATATATGACTTTAAAATTATCAATAGTTGTTAGTTTATTAATAAATACTATGGAGTACTATGGTGTAATTTGCAACAAAATATTATTGTAAAATATCCCCCCAAACTCTGCCAAAGTAGTACATATTGCTTCATTCTTTGCTTTGTAGAAAACACTGACTTTTCCAAGAGGGATAAATCACACATTTCCAAAAGCCATTCATTACATCTGGAATAAACAATTTTTCAGTTCCTCGGTATAATTGTTTTAACCCGATCTCCCCTCCAGGCTTAATACAACCATATGATCTATTAAACAGTCAGATTCCAAAGCTTTAGTGTATGGTTGAACATCAGATCAACATCTTTAACATGTTAGATTTTAGGGAAATCAAATCTTTAATTCCTGTAAAACTATTTACAGTATATGCATTAAAGTAAAATTCCAAAAAGAACACCAAATCATGTTATATGTGACCATGAATCCTCACAATTTTATACTTCTAAGAAAGAAAATCTGGTGTCCATCCTTTCAAGGAAAGACTTGCGTTCAACCACAGTGACCAAGAGAAAAGAAAAATGTCAATTATCTGCTTCGCAGCTGAAATTATATACAGAAGTAAGTTGTAAGACCAGGGTCTAAAATAACTGAGCTGCATCACTGCATATCTATTAAAGGTTCCAGCTATCTGTCCTGTTTTGATTCTGGTCGTTATAGAATATCTATTATCACCTATCTTAATTTATTTGAAATTCCTAATTTTGTCCTACCGATACAAAGATCAAGCAAGAAACTTTTAAAGTATTCCACAATTTTTTTAAAAAAAATAGATTGTAAAAATCTTAATGCCCCAATCCTGCCTGACTGGAAAATTAGGGTTGAGCTGCTCCGTCCCGTCTGTTGACAGATTCAAAGCGAGAGGAGGCCCACCCTTTCAAAGCTCCTTATTGTGGGTTCTGTCTATGTGCTCTGGCAGAGATAATGACAAATTTAGGGGTATTACACAAACAGATTGAGGGCAGATGGGAAGTTTTGGATCTTCTGGGTCTTGGTTAAAGGTATTTTTGAGCCATGTCTTTCACAAAATGAATTTGTTCCAGATTCTTCATTCCATGTCCCAGAAAGACTTGTTTTTCCATTGTGCTGTGTCTGCATCAAGTTCATCCAAATTATTAAGGTTGCTTCCAGGCAGTGTGATTGTAGTGCTAACAATTAAAAGCCATTGTGCAACCGTTTCTCTTTTTTTGTCCTCTTAGCATCTTTTTTCTGGAAATTAAAATGGTGCCAGGAGTGGGAAAAGATGGGCGAATTACAGATCAAGTAATGTTGCTGGATGAGGTCCACATAAAATTATTTAAATAAGGCAGGGAATGTCTGTCACAAAAGCCTCACTTGGAAGCACCTTCAGATCCTGCTCCTTAAATTGGTCATTGTTTGCAAAAGGATCTGCACAATTCTCTTGCTTATCATTATATTTATTATAGAAATAGTAATGAATATTACACTAAGGCAGGGCCTATGTGGGGGATTCAAGAAATTTAAAACCCAAGTGTGTATAGATGTAAAAATAAGGGCATGGCTTCAACCAGTGGTGGGATTCAAATAATTTAACAACCGGTTCTCTGCCCTAATGACTGGCTGGGAGGGCGTGGCCATGGGCATGGCCAGGGAATGTGACAGGCAGCAATTGGCCTCCTGCACACACCCCTGGGAGCAAAAACAGGCCACGGGGGTCCACACCGCACCCCCTCCATGCCCTGTAGGCTTCCCACCACTTACCTAGGAGCCAAAACAGGGTGCCTTGGGGACTCTTGGAAGGGGCAGGGCCAGCAAGCAATTTAACAACTGGTTCACCCGAACTGGCCCGAACCGGCTGAATCCCACCACTGGCTTCAACCTCCTGGTTGCATCTGCCATTTTCATATTATTGACACTGACCCCTCCCCTGTTGCTCCTGCACTAAAGCTCTCAGGCATTTTTAAATGATATATTTTTACACCTGAATTCATTATTTCTCCTGAGGTTTAACTTGGAGATTCAGAGCTCACTAGATCATCTGTGTACTTAGCAATTGTTTCCTCCCATTTCATTACCATTCCAACTTCTTGAAGAATGGTCTTAAAGAAGACATTAATGAAGAAAGGAATTAACAAGAATCCAAGAGAGTGTTATCTGATTTGATATCTTTAAACTCTGGATTTAATGATAGGTACCTATGGAGATTTATTTGTTTGTTTGTTTATAGGAAATTTATATGGCCATCCAACTCATTTTCAGTGATTCCAGGCAGCTTACAAAGAGCATCCACAAGCCTTTGGAGAAAAAGAAGCATGCATTAAGTGCAGAAGAAGCATGCATTAAGTTGTAGTGGGGGACGTAGTGGGAAGGGAGGAAAATATTAGACAAAGACTCAGATTGGCTCCCCTCTAACTAGGGATGCTGGGGGTTAGCAAGGGTTCAGGAGAACCTCTAGCTAAGATTCTGTGCAGTTCGGAGAACAGCCAAATCCCACTCCTGGCTGGCCAGTTCCACCCCACCCCTCCCCTCCCAGGAGTCCCCATGCACCCCGTTTTGGATGCAGGTAAGTGCAGAGCACATGCTTGGGAAGAGTGAAAAACAAGCCTACTGGAAGTTCGGGAAGTTCAAGGGCCTCCGAGAGAAGCTGCTTTCACCCTCCCAGAGGCTCAAGTTAAACCTCCGGAGCCAGGGGAGGGCAAAAAAACACCCCCCACCATGGTGCAAGAGGCCGACTAGGCCATGCCCACCATGGCCACCCAGTAACCAGGCAAAGTACCCCTTGCTAACATTTTTGAAGCCCACCCTTGCCTCTAACTCCCTGGGGAAAAGAAGGGGAAACACAAGCATATACTTGCAAGATTCTATTACTACACATTTCTTAGTAAAGCATAGTTCTAATTATCCTGTGGAGACATCACCACCATCATCATGATCATCATGATGATGATTATTATTATTATTATTATTATTATTATTATTATTATTATGCATTTTTATCCACCTATCGAGTCCTTCCCAAGGACGTAGGATAGGCAGATGCTGTTTGATGGCATTAAAGATATCATCACGGGATATAAGCTGTTCTAAGTAAAACAGTCTTTTGCAACTGACTGATGTGATTTTGCCAATGCCAATGGTGCTCAAGTGATGCTCCAGTTATTCTGAGATTGTACCCAAGATCCTGATTACTATCGATACTATCTTTCCTTTCTTTTGCCACAGTCATTTCGCTTCTATTTGCAGAGCTTTGTGTTTTGTGATTTTACTCCAGCCCTTTCTCTTCTATTCTGCTGTCTTCAGGGAATTATTATTACCTTGCTTTAAAATATGATGTTAATCTGGTTCTTAGTAAAGAGAAGGCCCTTGAGTCTTTGCTTAAAGTTCTGCACTTATGCAGAAAGATGCCTTTTTATTTTACATTCACTCCAATCGAGAGCAGTCATCAAATCAATTTCCATTATTTCCCCAGCCATTAGCATTGGGGGGAACTGGGAAATGTCCTCTTTACCTTTTTAAATCTCATTTTCTACTCTCTTCCTTAACTGGTTCTTTGGATAGGATCCTGCTGGTCTGATAGCTTTCTTCTTCCCTCCCTTCTTCCAGTTTAAATATGTGAGCAACAGAGACTTTCTTGCAACAAGGAGTAGCAATTCCATCCTGAGTGTGTGTTTTTCATCATTCATACTCGATTACACATTTTTATCTTTCATCTCTATACAGCCAACTTACTTCTGGCAAATTGTTCATTGAAACAAATATGCTTAAAACTAAACATTTAAATAAAATTCTTACTGTAATTACAAAACATGGTCAGCCTGATTTCTGCTGATAACTATATTTACTTTTCAAAGATTAAGATCCTTAACGTATGTACGCCCAGCAATATATTACTTTATGTATACTTTTTAGACAGTCAAATAGTTTGAGTTTATTTAGTCTTTATAGGTTAGCAGTTCTTATAAATGTTGTGTGTGCATCTGTTTTCAAAATGTTAGGAGATAATGTGAGAAATAAATATATTTGTGACCGCAGGTAAGTCTAATATTTATTTGGAAATTGTGTGGGAAGAAATGGTGGAACCTGGGGGCAGAGTTAAAAATAGGATTAGCCTAGAACCACTAAGTAGCCACAAGCAGATTAAGTCCAACTTCCTTTGAATTTCATGGACCATTAACTCCAAGCAGGTGCTAACCATTAATTGAGAAGATTCCTGTGCATAGGGAGTTTAGCAATAAATCAGTTTAATTGGAATTTTGCACGTGGACCTGATCTTTTGAGTCTGAAAGAATAACAGAATAACAAAATTGGAAGGGACATTGGAGATCTTCTAGTCTAACCCGTTGCTCAAGCAGGAGACTCCATAGAAGTTCAGACAAATGGTTGTCCTTAAAAACCTCCAGTGACAGAGCACTCTCAACTTCTGAAAGTAAGCCATTCCACTAGTGGATTGTTCTAATTATCATGAAATTTCTACTTAGGTTAGATCTCTCCTTAATTAGTTTCCATCCATTGCTTCTTGTCCTGCCTTCAGGTGTTTTGGAGAACAGTTGATTCCCTCTTCTTGGTGGCAGCCCCTCAATTATTAGACCACTGCTATTGTGTCACTCGTGGTCCTTCTTTTCAATAAAGAAGTTTGTTGAAAACTAAATAGTTTATGTCTTGTATTCTTAAATCTTCAAAGGTACAAATTCTTAAAACCAAAATAGATAAACAATTAAACTGGAATTTGAATATGACTTAATACTGGTGCCTGCCAAGATTTGGCTCTTTACATTGGCAATAAAATGGTAAAGAATGTACTTTTCCACTCATGCTGTATCCATAGACTCCCTTCAACTGTCCCATTTGGATGCTCTGAACCTGTTGGAAGAAGAATGAATGGAATAAGATGCTTGCAGTCTGCCCAGATGTTTTTGTGGGTTTCTTTGCACATAAAGTTGTGCACATTTATTCAGAAGTAAGTGCCAACTGGACAGAGCTCCATGAAGCAAAGGAGTCAACGCTTTGCAATGTTTCCAGCGTTTGTTCGTAGTTTGTGGAATCTGTGGGTGTTCTGAGGAATGAATTTTGCCATTGGTGTGTTGGATCAATACCTCAACTGGATCCTTGTATGTTTGGCAAAATTTAAGAAATTTAAGAACTGGTTAATTCTTGGTTATTTGAGGAATGGCAAGAAGCCTTTGCCTTAAAGCAGTGAATGTGCACCCTATTTGTCAATTTCATTTAACTTAATTTATTCCATTTAGATACTGCTTGACTCCAAAGTGACTCTGGGTGGCATATAATAAAACCAAACAAAATACAAGAATTCAAAGAACAAAAACAAAGGAAGAAGAGAAAGAAATAAAAAGAACAGATGGTGAATCTGTCTAACAGCACCCACACCCAAACATATCTAATGAAGTCCTAACCCAAGTCCTGGGAGTACATCCAGATCATCAAGGCTTCCCAGAATGATATCAGGGTGGGAGCCACATAAATATCAGGGGCCAATTCATTATCTTGATTCAGCCATGCTCAAAACTATCAACATGATGACGTGTCAGTCATCTCTTGCCAGCTAGGCAAGAAACTATAAGAATAAACTTTCAGGGATACCAAAAGTCTGATAAGTAGATTCATTGAATCAAAGTTAATGAAGCTATTTAAAAAGAATTCCACTGACAGGAAATGCAAGTCTGCTGATTTTGCATTAAATACAAGTCCAATTTATAGTACAATCAAGATTCTGGTTCTTGTGCTTCTTTATCTTGCCTGTGTAGTGCAGAACAAAAGTGGACTGTGTCCATGGTCTCTTGTTTGGTAATAAACTGACCTGGTAAAGTGGTAGAGAATTGGAGCTTCCAGGTGAGGCAATGGTGAGCTAGGACATCTTCCCAACAGGAGAGTTAACATTATCAACAAAGATCAAAGAACTGGCAATGAGCCTAGTCTGATGGAACTTCCCCAGATAAGGATGAGAGATTGCCCACTTGTACTCCAAACTATTTGTCTTCATGAGGAGACTGTAGGATTAGTTCAACATAAGGGTCTGAAAAATGGGTGAAAAGGAAAGCCCTCAACCATGGCAGAGCCTTTAAGGAGACTGGACTTATTAGCCTCACTCTGTAAAATGTTTTAGATTTACAACTGCTTTTTTTAATTTATTTTGCTTTTTTAATTTAAATTAAATTAAAAAGCAAATTATTTCAAAGTTAATGGAGGTCTGCCAAGCAACAAGTTTTTAAAAACTATCTGGTGAATAAAGCTACATCCCTAAATAGAGGAAAAATTAACTAAAAGTTTAAGAATTAAAACAATATTTTAAAAGGCAAAAAACTGAGTAAGAATTTTAGTCAAGAAAGTTTTAAATGGATCAAAGGACCAGAAGATTTTGGAACATTGGAACATTTGTTAAGATTTTTTAAATAACTGTTGCCAAGACTTTTGAAATAATAAGATAAATAAAATAATATCTGCATATACTAAATTATTTAACCTACCAAGAAAGAGATGTTTGGTTGAAATTTGAATATATAAAAAAAGAAATCTGAGACTCTAGAAATTTAGCCCCCACTAGAGGGGGCTAAATTTCCAGAAAGCAGACAAAAAAGACAAACCTGTTTTTTATCTTGGATTTGGAAAAAAAATAACAGTGAAATTTATAAAATGATACATACAGAAATGACACTTAAGGTATTTCAAAGGATCATTGAAGAATTGGAAGAGAAACTTATAATTAGACTGACAGCAATAATTATTGCAACTGCTAATGCATTTCTTCAAGATCTTTAGGAAAGAGGAAATGAAAGATGAAAAAGGGAATAACATGCAGGAATTTAAAGATAGAATGAAGAGGTGAAACGAATTTCAGTTGATACAAAAACATTTTTAAAAATGTAGATTATAAAGTAGATTATAAGAGATGACAGTTAAAGTGGAAATACAAATGATAAGCCAAGAGATAAAAAATGTCATGGATTTCATATCAATGGATTTACAAAAGAGGGTTTTTTAAGTTTTGGAGAAATGTTTTAGGCTGGAGGAAGAAAGTTTGGATGGAGGTTCAATCCCATAACAGCAAATTGATGAATTAAATATTGTTAGCATCCCTCCCCCCCCCAAAAAAAGAAATATAAAGTTGACTTGTTTGATAAGGGATAAAATAAAAAAATACTACCATACAATGCTAGAAAATCTTTATGGACTTTGTTAAATCATGGGCACAAGAATGGACAGGACACGCAGTAGAATCAAGCACCTTTTATTAGCTCCGTAATTGCAAAGGGGAATCCTAGCCGCGGCAGCTCTTTTTATAGCTAGGAGCTGTCCGCGGCTTCAGCCACTGACATTACTCTGAATTTCCCACTCACGTCCCTGATTGGTCCGTTCAAATCTGCCATTCAATACTCAACACCCCTCCCCTCTAGTTAGCACAACCAATCCTGAAGTCTCTAGGCAACGTAGTCATGTAGGTAGGCGGGTCGTCTCGATGCGCGACTTGACCTGCGCAGATCAGTCGTCCCGGCATTCTCGGAGTGAGAGGTCGAGTTCTGTGGCTCTGCTGGCTCCACCTCTGGAACTCTCTAGAACTCGCTCGCCAGTGTGGAATTATTTTTTTGGGTGTTACTTTCTTCCTCCCCTGGACGACATTCCTTTTATAGCTAGGAGCTGTCCGCAGCTTCAGCCACTGACGTTACTCTGAATTTATTATTTATTTATTTATTTATTAGTTTGATTTATATGCCACCCTTCTCCGGAGACTCAGTGTGGCTTACAATGCTTTTTAAGCAATAGCCTTCATACTTTTGTATATACCTGCTTAGTAGGGCTTTTGGCCCACCCTAAGCGGTGTTCTATTTTATACAAAGTCAGCTTATTGCCCCCACAAACCAGGGCTTCATTTTATCTATCTCGGAAGGATGGAAGGCTGAGTGAACCTTGAGCCTGGTGAGAATTGAACTTGCAGTAATTGCAGGCAGTTTAGTCCACTGCACCACCAGGCTCACGTCCCTGATTGGTCCGTTCAAATCTGCCATTCAATACTCAACAGACTTTTGTTGATATCTGCAATGAAATGGCAACAATTTTGGGATTTGCAAATGGAAAGGGGTTTATGGGAAGAAGTGAATTATATATCTAATTCTGTAAATGGTGGAGAAATATCAAATTTGCTTGTGCTTATTG
This sequence comes from Pituophis catenifer annectens, assembly GCF_029215685.1. NCBI lineage: Eukaryota > Metazoa > Chordata > Lepidosauria > Squamata > Colubridae > Pituophis > Pituophis catenifer. Next base: position 232,744,425 of record NW_027256882.1, on the reverse strand, counting down.
ATCAGGAATCACTTCTTTAAATATTTTTTTCTCGTTCTCATCTGTTTCTTGTTTCATTCTTTATTTTCTTTCTTTTTTTCTTTTGGCACTTTGTATTCCTTTTCTTTTTACATTTTTTCTTTTTGTATTTGCTCGCACTGTACTATAGACTACAAACATTACTACAGTATGTTAAAAATCTTAATTAAATATTTTTCTTTAAGAGAAAATGGTGAAGAGTCAACTACATGAGTCTGGAGGGAAAAGCAAATGATATCAATCTCCTTCAGTCAAGATTAAGACAGGGTGTGGGGTGGAGGCAGCATTGGTTCCATTGGTGGATGATTCATTAGGAATGAATTGGGCCAGTATATCCCTCTTGGTCTTACAAGTCCGCTTGGTGATGTTGTGAACCAAGATAAACTTCCAGGCTGCCTGAGCACTTGGAAATGGGTCTGCTCCTGAACCTGAGCAGAGAATTCCAATCATTAGTCATTGGAAAGAAGCAGTAGTCCAATACAGAGTATCACTGAGCAGAATCCCCCCCACCCCAATATTTAACATTTATATCGACCTTCTGGTAAAGTTCACCTGTTGATTTGAGCTGGGGCATTATCAGCAGATTGAGCTGGAGATGCTGTCAAATGACCCATGACATTGGGTTACATTGGTAATCACATTGTACAATATGGTTCAAAGACACCTAGATGAGGTCTGCTTAAGGTAAAATGTCTGCAAAAAGTAAAAGGGTTATGAAATAAAGGAGTCGTCTTGGTGATTGTCCCTACATTATGGGTATATGCTCTTAAGAGATGCATTTGGGTTCTATTTATTCTTGGCATTCAAGAAGGAATTGAAAATCTTTCTTTCTATATCAGAGTTTTGCCAGCCTTGTGTGATAGTCAAAATAGGAAGCGTGCCCAAATAAACTAATTCTACTTTATTGTAAGATTACATTAACAATATCTAAGTCTTGTTGTCTTAGGTTTTGAAAGATATCGAATATTTCACTGTTAATGTGGAGCTCACCTTTTTTAAGGTTGCATTTCTTTTTAAAATATAATTTTTAAGAATTGGAAACACCTATAGAATAAACTCCAATTTTAAAAGAATCACTGTTATTATTACTATTTTGCCTCTGTGTTACGAAAAATGAACGAATTCAAGTGAATGCTGCCATCGTGTGTTTAATGCCTGTCATTGCTAAGAGAAAATGTTACTAGCTTATAAAATCAGAATGCTTCCTACAAAAGCAGAGAAGCTCAGGTTCTGTTCAGAGGTTCAATCATTTTGTTTTGAGATTTTTCCTGGTTTATAAAGTTTCTCTCTTCCTCACCGCCTCTTGGTGCCCATCATATATCTTGGAATTCTATCTATTTTAATATTATCTGGTATTTGACATTGCTTATCATGAAATTTGAACATTCTGTGTTTAACCAGATCAGGAATAAAAACCAATCATCTCAACACTCTAGGACTGGAATCCAAAAATCCCAGAGGGCACCAGTGGATCTGTTTTTTTTTTTAGCACTAGGTACTTTCCTTCCCTCGCCTGGTTTTTTTAGAAATCTTTTAATTCCAGAAAATGGCAAGTTGGATTCTGTAAAGCAACAGACCAGACTCAGGTACCATTTCATTCCATAGAATAGAATAGAATAGAATAGAATAGAATAGAATAGAATAGAATAGAATAGAATAGAATAGAATAGAATAGAATAGAATAGAATAGAATAAACAGAGTTGGGAGGGACCTTGGAGGTCCAAGAATGGAGAATATTAACTTTTTCAAGTTCAATTCTCACCAGGCTCAAGGTTGACTCAGCCTTCCATACTTCCGAGGTCAGTAAAATGTGGATCCCAGATTGTTGGGGGCAATGTGCTGACTCTGTAAACTTTTTAGACAGGGCTGTAAAGCACTGTGAAGTGGTATATAAGTCTATTGCTATTTTTCCCAAGTAAAAAATGGTAGATAGGGCAGGGGTAGGTTCTACTTACCTTTATTATCAGTTTGCATCGTGCCCACATGCGTGCATGCGCAGATCACTCCTGATGACATCCGGGTCAGTGGGCGGAGCCTCCCGCCGGTTTTACTACAAACCGGTCAACCCACCACTGAGATAGGGACAGAAATGTAGTCACAGGCCTAGAAAACAACAACAGTGTTAAATGTGGTCAAACAGAGCTTCCAGGGCTCAAAATAAATGAGACATTTATTGTAAGACTCTTCCTCAAATCTCTGCATGGAATTCTATACACTATGCAAAGAATTAAGCTATAGTCTTCAATAATATGAATATAGCATATTCCATTGTATGGTATTATACTTCACACTCTGAATATATAGTACTCAGTACCCAGATGAGCCTCTTTCTAAATGCTTTGAGAAATTCTACCCCATCATCTTGAAACAATATCTCCAGTTAGGTTTGGAAGAGAGAACAGTAATGCCACATCAGTCATTAATTTGGCTCCCGTATGTTTCGCATCTATTATAGCTTGATGCCGACAGTTCATCTTTGCTTTAACTGCTTTAGGCAGCTTTTAAAGGTAATTCACTTCCTGTTCCCATTTGGAATTATGACAGATATTTTAAGTGCTTAAGAGTAAAACCGCGTGAAATGAATACTCGATTGTATGTAATTAGACCTGTCCCAAAACAAATTACTAAGTCAGAAACAAAACATTTTTGAATATTTCTTCAGCTTTTTGGGGGACTTATAATAGAAGGAGGGGAAACATATTTCTTCATTTAAATCAGTATACCAGTATAAGTGTAACATAGGGATTCCTAGTAATAAGCAAACTAGAAAAAAGTATGTCAGGTATACTATGAATTTTTCTTTTAATGACACTTTTTCAGTGCTTGAATCCACACATATACTGCACAAATACATTACAACCCCTTGAGAAGAATTTGATATATGCAAAGACCAGCTAAAAACTGGCATCTGTTGTACACATACAACAGTTCATTTAGTGATCGCATCTAAGTTAAAACAACACTGAAAGAGACTTATGACCATTTTTCACACTTACGACCTTTGTAGCATCCCCATGATCATTTGATCAAAATTCAGATGCTTGGCAACTGATACAAAAATCAATTTTTATTTTATTGTTGGTTTTCCTTGCACCTTATAATCATAGCCTTGAAGAATGGCACCACCTATTGGCCTTCTTCAACCTGACATCTTCCTGTCAGAAATTCTGAGAACTGCAAGCCAAATAAATTTAGGCAGCGCTGAACCAGGGAAGTCCCTACTAACTGCTACACGCTACACACGCGCACACACACACTACACACAGAGAGAGACCCATGACAGTCTACCATTTGAAAATATTATGCACAATTTCCATGTCTGCGTAATTTCCCAGAGAAATTTATCTTGCCATTTCTTGTTAACGGATTTAGTTGCATTATGACTAATTTGATGTATTTTCATATTGGCACAGCACTCTTTTGTAAGGCAATTTGCAATTTGTTGAGACAAATGCAGTAGGACACTTCTGGTTTTATTGCTGATCATAATGCTGATTGTGATGTAACTGTATTTATTTTTGTAAACATTACAGCACATTCCAAATCATCTACTTCTCAAGAGACAGTTAAGATCAACCTATAAACGTAAGATGGAATGTAATTTCTAGGCTTCTTTTCAATTGTAATCTTTCACTGTAATTAAATTAATAACTCTGGATTTGTAGCATTATCTGCTAAATGAAGGTTTCTAGCAACAGAAAGTATCCTCCAAATTTGCTCATGATTTGTTCCAAAGAGATGGAAAATGTTCATGAAGTGAGAAATGAGCTGGTACTGTACAACAAATTTAAGTGGCACTGAAGGAGCAAGCAATCAAGAAATGCATCAGAGACCAGCACTTGGCAGAGAAGCCACAAAGGCCTTGGAAAAGAAATTTATGTGTTTATTTATCAAATTTTAAAACTGCCTCTCTCCCTCACAGAGGGTCTCAGATGCCATGTTGTGTCTATATGTCAGGCCATGGTCTTCTCTGAGACATTCTATGGAAGTGAAAGTTGAAAGATGAAGAAGCAGGAAGAGTATTGATGGTTTTGAACTTTGGTGTTGAAGGAGACTCCTGCGAATACCTTGGACAGCCCAGAAAACAAGCCAATGGATTATCAAACAAATCAACCCAGCACTTTCACTCAAGTCACAAATGGCCACAATAAAATTATTCTACTTTGGGCATATTAAGCAAATACCAGATTAGAGATAAATTGTCATGGAAGATATCTCTCTGTTTGCTAAGAGTCAACACCAACTTGACGGCACGGGATGGATCAAAAAGAACATGAAGTGGAAAAGAGATGCTGGTGTGTGAATGGAACTTAGTTCACTCAACAGAAATCTCACAACTGATGTATAATAGTAATAAAAAAAATAAGTACATAACTATTAACAGTAAAGCAAAGAAAACCTGGCTGGCCTCAGAGTACCACAAGGAATACCTTAGCTTGCATGATTCTGATATTTACAGATAATTGCACCATTGATTTAGATAAAAATATTGTGAAAAGTTTTTTTTTATTTCTTCTCCAATGAACGTCTAGATCAGGGGTGTCAAACTCACATTGTCATGGCAGCATCACGTGAGGTGTTGGGACTTTTTTCCCCTTCACAAAACTGTGTGTGGGCATGGCCAGCGCATGATGCATTTGGCCCGTGGGCCAGGAGTTTGACAACCCTGGTCTAGATGGTAATATAATTTTCACAATGCACAATTCCCAGAATGACACAATGAAAACTGCCACCATATGGTGCATATATGTGCTATTATAACATTTTTCCCTCAAAAACATTATTTTACCTTGCAAAAATTTTGTTATTTTCCCCTATTTGTAAATATCTTCTGAAGTTCTGCATACTCCACTTTTGTTTAACCATTTTAAATACTCTGGTGCCTTTAACATAATTATTAACTTAGACCATTCGTACACACATTTTAAAAAGCCAGTTTTAAAAGGTATTTGTGAGATCCACCATCTGGATCTGTCCATTGTAAGGATTTTATTTTAGGTATTTTTATTACAAGAGTGAGTTTGGAGGGGACCCACTTCTTACATGTGTTATTAAAAGATGCATCTTCTTTAGCTCTTATTCTATGTCTACTAAGTTTTCTTAGTTTACTTTGGTATACATTTTGATCAGGGGTGAAATCCAGCAGGTTCTGACAGGTTCTGGAGAACCGGTAGCAGAAATTTTGAGCAGTTCAAAGAACCGGTAGTGGAAATTTTGAGTAGTTCAGAGAATCGGCAAATACCACCTCTGGCTGACCCCAGAGTGGGATGAGAATGGAGATTTTGCAATATCCTTCCCATGGAATGGGGTGGGAATGGAGATTTTGCAGTATCCTTCCCCTAGAGTGGGGTGGGAATGGAGATTTTGCAGTATCCTTCCCCTGCCAAGCCTGTTAAGCCACGTCCACCAAGCCACACCCACAGAACCAGAAGTAAAAAAAAAATGGATTTCACCACTTATTTTGATTAAAGAACATGCAAAAAATACCTCTCATAAGTATGCCAATTGACATACTCAAAGAACTTAGATCTTTGCAGAAAGTCTCTATTTTGTTAATGCCTCTCCTATTATATAACTTATAATTTTGTATCTAATAATATTTACCTCCCATTTACCTACCCTATGTTTCCTGGAACCTCCTTTGTCTTTTTTGAAATATTGTATTACGTTGGCTATTTTCCAATCCTTTAATGTGGAGGCCAGTTCTACAGATAACATGCATATTTTTATTCAAAGATCAACATGTTCACATTAGAGTTCCTTAAGAGCTCTCAGCTGTTTTACTGAGCTGCCTACTCATTGCCAGTACTGTCAGCAATCATATCTCCTTTACGTAAAAGCTAACTAATGATTAATTAATCTTGACTGGTCAGTTTTTAACAAGCTCCATACAAGTTCAGGTAGAATCAGCTAGTAATGTACAGATTAATAAAAGGTTTATGTGCCCTCTAAACAGGGGTGAAATCCAGCAGATTCTGACAGGTTCTGGAGAACCAGTAACGGAAATTTTTAGCAGTTCTGAGAACCAGCAAATACCACCTCTGGCTGGTCCAAGAGTGGGGTGGGAATGGAGATTTTGCAATATCCTTCCCCCAGGAGTGGGAAGGGAATGGGGATTTTGCAGTATCCTTCCCCTGGAGTGGGGTGGGAATGGAGATTTTGCAGTATCCTTCCCCTGCCATGCCCACCAAGCCACACCCACCAAATCACACCATGCCCACCAAGCCACGCCCACAGAACTGGTAGTAAAAAATTTGGCTTTCACCACTGCCTCTAAACTACCCTTTCTGTGCTGTTTCTTAATTGACTTGTTGCTTGATCACATGATACTAACATGAGAAGAATATTTACATAATGATGAAGTGTTTTTCAATCATGTTATTTTTAAACAGCAGAAAGTGACAGCAGGAAGTCAATCAAGAAAAGGGTGGGGCTATTTGTTTGTGAAATTAACTTCCTGTAAGATTGTTGCATTTGCCAGGTTGTGTGTAATCGCTTTAAGATCTATGAGGGACCTTAGGGGAAGACTTCTGAGTGCTTCCCCCCCTATCTTCAGCCATTAAAAAAAATATAAACAATAATCCTCAAAATAGACAGCAGTCTTTCCCTTGAAGTTCAGAAACATGCTTCATTGTTAAGGTTTGTAAGTGGCCATCTCTGCTTTTTCCCTCAAAAAGCAAGACCATTTATTGAATGATCATGGTTTGTTTAAACATATTTTATTGAATAAATCATGATTGGCTAGGTTTGCTCAACATGCACTATAAACCATGGTTTAAGAATGGCACTAGACTAAGTCAAACTCAGACAAGCCACATTGTGACTTAATATCAGGGTTGGGTTCTACTTACCTTTAGTTCGCAAGCACAAATCACTTCTGATGACGTCCGGGTCAGTGGGCGGAGCCTCCCGCCAGTTTTACTACCTGTTCTTGCGAACCGGTTCAAACCGGAGGCAACCCACCACTGCTTAATATATATTATATTATATATATATTATGAACCCAATCCAGACAATTTGAACAAGGATGCCTAAGGGAGTCAAAAAAGTCAAGGTGGCAGGCACAACTGTAAAATGGAAGACCCATCTCCTTTTCAATATGTGTGCGATGACATATATACAAAATAAGATGGCTGACACTTCCCTGATTCTGAGAGTTACTTTATTGTTTTACTTTATGGTATTCTGCTGATTAGTGTATTATATTTAATGTTTTTCTATCATATTTAATGTTTTTCTATCTCTGTTTCTACAGAAAATAATGTATTTAACAATTACAATTATCCAAAGGAAATATGAAAAAGATATGTTTATGTATCTGTGAGAGTCAGTTTGGCCTACCGGTTAGGGCAGTAGGCTAGAAACCAGGAGACTTGGAGTTCTAGTTCCACTTTATGAAGGAAAGCCCACTCTCTAATCCCATAACATCAGGCTCAGGCCTCAATGTCTGAGCCCATTATGTCAATTTGTGTTGCAACCAATGGATTGGTACTTGATTGATTCTGAAAAAAAATGCAGATTCTCCACTTTTGGGGAAATACTGAGAAGGGAAAAATATGTTTATGTCCTTACTTGTCCTGAACATGCATGAACCTGAACAAAACTCTCAGCATAGAATTGTGCTGACTGATATAATGAGAAATATAAATTTGCTCTAAATATTAGAATTGAACAGACCCTAAGAATATACTTAACAATTCAAGATAGCTGAGATTTCACATCATGATAAATCATGTTTTTTATTAATCCATAATGATTTGTTATATTCAGCCATAAATTGGTTTACACATCATGCTGGGTACACACAACATGCTAAACCAAAATTGAACAAACTACATTGTGACGTAAACTGTTGAACCATGCTACCATTCCTGGTCATAAAACTTTCCCATCTTTCAAAGGTCTACCTAGCTTGCAAAGATCTAGATCTACATTCTGCCCATTTCTGCCGCACGACACTCCCAGACATAAATCCAAATCTTCAGTTCTTTCAGAAGTTCTTCAATCACTATGAACATTGTCCTTTCCCATTCATTTATAACAATGTGTACAAACGAGGACTGCCTCCCAAAATTGTAGAATGGGCGGTTTCATTATTCCACCAGCATTTGAGGCTCATAAGCAAGTGTTAATCGTCATCTTTCAAATTTCACAAGCTTGGAGTTTTACAGTTTTGTATAGGCGAATGACTGCTCAGTGAGACACAGGAAAGTGGAGCAATGACCTTAGTGTAAGGACTGTCGGTGTGGTTACGAGTCAGATAAACGTCAAGAAAGAGAGAACACAGAGTTTATCTGGATGTTGCTGCTAGCTGACTAGGACCATAGTTACAATTCTACCAGCAAGAAAGGTGTCTGTTTCTTTAAATACCTTTGAGGGATTAAGTCTACAGCTATGTCTACGGTTAACCGCACTTCTAATAGCTACAAGAACCCAGGATTTGAGGTAAGTCTAAAATGTTTTTTTACTGTTGTTGTTGTTTTAAAAAAAGTTCAAATACCTTAACACAGTTTCTGGGAAGCATTTTCACCTGCTTCGGAACAAGCAACAGTTCTTTAATAACAAATAAACTTGCTAAAAAAGATCCTGTCAGTGCAAATGCTCTTTTCTCAAAGACTGGATACAATTACACCATTGTGAAGATATGTGCCACTTACTGTTGTTGTTTTTCCCCTTCCTGGATTATTATATTAGTAGAACTAATCAGTCCTACTCCTGTTTGACTCGGGAACTGAATTAGTTGCAAGAACAACTTTTAGATACATTCTGAACTTATTTAACCTATTTGGGGGAATCAGACTTCCAGTCTAGATCACGTTGCACAGATTGTAATGATTGTGGTAGTAGTGTTCATTGCACAGCAACACTACTTGCACTAATTGCATCTTTAAGCATCTTGTGCCATTGTACTAATGTTATCAACACTAATTAGCATTTGCTACAATTGTACCCATAGGGACAGAAAATATTTGCATCTATACTGCTTCAGTAGTGTAACTTCCTCAACCTGGCACTTTCCGGGTTCGTTAAGATTACAACGCCCCAAATAGCACCATCAAAAAAATTCTTTGAGTTGCATCTCATCACATTTGGATGACACCTGAGTGGGAGAGACTGATTGATTAAATAATTCCAATAGGTTTTTAAAAAACAGCCTTCCTTACTTTGATGGCACACTGTCATAGCTGAGGACATTATTTTTAGATTTAGTATATCTAGAACATACAAAGTTGGGAGAAAACCTACATAGGAATTTCAGTTAAATATTTGTATCTTTGCTGCCATCTAATGGTTACCTGGAGTTTTACAACTCAGATATACTAGCTCAATTTTTTATTTTTTTTTACTTTTTTTTTAAATTTCAGACTCAGAATTGAGTTTCAAAAGTTGGCTGTTGTGGGTTATAAAATGCTATATTATTTTATATAGCACTTTATAACCCACAACTGCTCAACTTTTTAAATTAATTCACACTTGGTTTTTCCTCCAACAGAGAAGCAACCTTTATGAGAACAAAGTTTTTCTTGTGTTAATTCTTCCTCTTTAAAAATGTATTCTTAGTGCAGCCATAAAGATCAGTGTTCAATCTCAACATTTAATCTCAACACAATCTCAATAGATTTAATCAATCTATGTGTGATTTTGAATGAATATTCAAATTGCATGAATGCTTCTCAAAATTATTAGTAGCTCTGGAGGGGCCATTAGAGTCAGCACTGTAGATTGCAGGTGTAAAGGTTCATTCAGAGTTGAAGCAAACTGATACTTGATTTGGAGCAGAAGCTCTCAGGGGTTTCTTAAGACCAACTATTGTCCTGAGTGTGAAAAATTGGCACAGGCACGTTCCCAACCATATACCATATGCAGAGAAATTTTCTTTGGCTACAATGAACCTATAGGTCCCCTCTTTATACACGATTGCTTTCTAAGTGGCTGTCAGTACTTCATAATTATTACTTAATTATCTGTAGCAACTTGCAGCCAAATCTTGGGAAGTTCTCACACTATATATCTCCATACCTATATTTTCTTATATATCATTATTTTAACAAAAAAAAAGTTTGATTCAAAACCCAGTTTATACTTGCCATTCCTTAGAATAACTTCAAATATTTTTTAACCTTTTTTTGTCAATGGAAAGAAAGAAAAAGTAGTGCACATTAGAGAATATAAAATCATTGTGATTTGAAAATACTCTTCAAATATGGCCTGATGAATTTAACTGGAATGTATGTCAAGATTCATTTTTAAACAACTTGTAGAAAATCAAGAGGCTCAGATTTTGATGGGAGCAAATGCATTTAGGAAGGAAGTTTTCTCCTGAAATCTCATCCAAATCTAAATTGCATCTCCCCCCCCCCCACTCCCCACTCCCAACCTCACTGGTTCCTACATCCCATAATTGTGTGGAGTTAGGATGCTTCCTAAATGTTTGGACCGCAATTCCAATTTCAATTCTAGAATTCTGCCTGTTTTATTTCACAATCTGGAAGAGATGAGGCGAGATGGGAGAAGATTGAACTAACCCCATCATAAGAAAGAAAGAAAAAAGAACCAAATATAGGTACCGTATCATGCTTCAATTTAAAGCTTGTTAAAAAGAAGAAAAATAATAGATTAACATCCCAGCTTGATAGAACCTTTACTCTGAAGCAAAGGGAATGTTTTCCTTAGATCTCCCATATCCTTTTGGCACCAAGTTAATTTCTTTGATTTTCAGAGATGCATAAATTAATCATTAAACTTAAAACAAAGACCATCCGTCAACACTAATATAAATGTGTTCCAGTTTATTTATTCTAAAAAATAAGTAAGAGAATTTTCAATTTATATCAATCATCCAGTGGCACTTAGCTGTTTTCTTGTGGTCAAAATATCACATAACAGCCCCTGGGAGTTATTATCAAACTTAACATGGACAACTGTGGGATGTAGGAAGTAAGAAGGATTGGCAATTTTTTCTTTCTCACCTTCTTCCTCATATGTGTTTGTTATGAATTATTTCTTAACATCTTCATTCCCACTATTACTCAGGTTGAGTTGGAAGTGCCATTATTAAAATGGCACTACCATATGCAAAAGGAATATTATCAGAGGACTGATGATCCTTCCCCCCACCCCACCCACCCCCCAAAAAAACAGTTTGCAATAGCATATAATTTTGAAAAATTATTTGGCAACAATCCAAAGCATCCTGATACTGGTAGTTCTTGACTTACAACTACAGTTGAGGCTGGAATTTCCATCATAAGACAGTGCAGTTATAAAATGAGTCATCCATGACCAGATCTGATTGTATGACCGTTTTTACTGTGGTAATTAAGTGAATCGCCATGCTCATGAAGGAAACCATGTTGTTGTTAGCCAAATCCAATCTGTTAATGTGAAACACCAACATGATGGCACATAATCAATAATCAATAAAAAAAATATTTTAGGTGAACTCAGGTAATGCCAGATAGCTTACGGGTTCAATCAGTAGCTTATGTGACCTAGAACATTGAATTATCCATGAGTCAATGAAACCTGGGTAAACATGTGTGAACAAAACCTATAAGTGTCATGTTTTCATAGATCATGAAAGCAGGAACTGAAGCCCAATACATCATACTGTTGGTTAGGGACAGCAAATTGTTCTGGATTGAAGCCTGCCTATAGTACTGGAATTCTCCCATTGTACTATGACTTAATGGCTAGGTTCATAGTTTATGAGAAAGAGCGGGGTAGGGAGGGAGGGAAAGAGGGAGAGAGAGAGAGAAGAATATGACATCACTCCAGAATCAGTTGTTTTCTGTAATTGTGCCTTGCTTGTGTGGTCTCTCTGTCTGTTTCTCTCCATATAAGCTGTGACAGCTTCAGGCACTGAGTCAGAACCCATAGCACCCCCCAATCTAGCACAGGGTAGAGATGTCTAGTTGGCTGTCGTCAGCGTATTGATATTTAATTTTGTTTTGACCTCTCCCAGCAGCTTCATGATCATGTTCAATAGTGCAAGAGAAGTGATCCCTGGCATATTCCCTGCTGAAATGCATTCGGATTCAACCTCTCCCCTCCTGCAGCCATCAACTTGACATGCCCACTCAGAAAGGAGAACAGCCAATGCAGAAGAATGCCTCCTATGGGCTGGATTTGCAGGAGGCCTAGAAGGATGCTGTGCTCAACAATATCAAAGGCAGCTGAGAAGTCAAGCAGGACAAGGAGGGTTGTACTTCCACCATTTATCTCTTGTCACAAGTTATCAATGAGAGCGGCCAATGAGTTTCCATCCTATACCCTGACCTGAATCAGAGTATGGCCAAATAATCCATAGAGCTCTCTACAGTTACCACTTAATCATGTTTCTATATTGTACTACACCATAATCCTATTTAATTCTTTTGGTATATGACTTATCCTTATCTGTAATCTAGGCCACTATAACTTTCTCAATAAACCATAGCTAAAAGAAATCTTGGCTCACAATAATATCTGAGCCCAACCAACAAAAAGGCTTGCAGTCCCTGGACAGATAGAAGAGTTAAAAGTCGGATAATGAAAATTAAGAATTTGGATGCTGGAAGTCATCCCCTAGCAATCCCAATTGCTTTATTTAATTGTGGGTGTTTTCTGGAGTGCATTTCATTATTTATTTAACAATATTTATAACCTGAGCCAGCCTACAATACCCCAAAAGCAAACTTAAAAAGTTTTTCTTAGGAGGGAAATCTTGTTGAAACAGCAGGCTGTATTTGTTTATGAAGTAGCAGCAAGATTGAGGTCACACTCAGGGAGAGTCTGTTACAAAGAAAAGGTGCTATCACAAGGAACATGTTGTTGTTGTTGTGTCCTCCCAGAGGTGGGTTTCAGCAGGTTCTGACCAGTTCTGGGAAACCGGTAGTGGAAATTTTGAGTAGTTTGGAGAACCTGTAGTAAAAATTCTGACTGGCCCCAACCCCATCTATTCTCTGCCTCCCAAGTCCCAGCTGATCAGGAGGAAATGGGGATTTTGCAGTAACCTTCCCCTGGAGTGGGGTGGGAATGGAGATTTTATAGTATCCTTCCCCTGCCATGCCCACCAAGCCACACCCACAGAACCGGTAGTAAAAAAAATTGAAACCCACCACTGGCCAATCCCCTACATGTTTTTGATGGGTTGGAATTTCCAACAAGCCCTCCTTAGATGATTAAATAAGGAAGATGTTGTTTGTGCAAGATGTTGCTTGATGTATTCCTTTTCTGTGCTGTAAATGTATTTAAAGATGATTTCAGCTTTAGGTAGCCCCATACAGAATACCCTGCAATCTGACAGCGGTAATCAGAAGTATAAGTCATGGTAAAGAGCCTTGATGGTGCAATGGTTAGAATGCAGTATTGCAAGCTAAGTCTGCCCACAGCCTGGAGTTCGATCCTGACAGAGATCAAGGTTGACTCAGCCTTCCATCCTTCTGAGGTTGGACTCAGATTGTTGGGGGCAATATGCTGAATTTGATCCCATCCTCTCAGTTTTTTAATCGAATTCGGTTTTAATTGGGTTGTTTTAAATTCGGCCCAAAATTATTTAATTGTTTTTTAAAATGTTTTTAAATTTTACATGCTATGTTTTATCCTGGCTGTACACCGCCCTGAGTCCCGCAGGAGAAGGGCGGTATAGAAATAAAATAAAATAAAAAATAAATAAAATAAATTTGTATGTAAGTCTAAGTGCTATAACTATTGCTCTTGCTTATTGCTCTTGCTATGAGTGGCTGACATCAAGGCATTCTGGTCCAGCTATAGCTATCCTTCTTTTAAAGCAGCGTCTGTGGGATGACCCTCATTTTATCTTCACAATATGCCTAAAGGTAAACTGTGAGGTCCACAGTGAAATGATAACTTAACCTGGCCCCATTCTATTTCTCTAACCATTACACCACAGTGTAATTCCTATAGCACCCCTGGATGGTGCACAGGTGGGATACATCGTTCTCTGCCTAAATGACCTGTTTCCAAATGTGGAACCTAACTGTAAGATAAAACTATTATAGAAAGCATTCAAATATGCATTTATCACTTAAATCAAATAACCAACAACATATCAAACTAGATATGAGTCTTCGGCCCTCCTGTCATAACTTTTAACTAAGAGAGAATGCTAAAAAAAAAAAGTATTTACTAATGCAAGCACAAGATTGGAATAAAACTCTTATGATTTTCTAAGAAGCATTTTTGTGGCAAACAAAACTTTGATGGGATAATGGGAACAAATCAGCTATTAATAAAAAAAAAATACCTCCTCCCATTCTGCTCAGTACGGTCAGATGAGGAAAAGAAGTAGAAAAGATCATAAGCGTGCAGCAGAACTTTCTCTACGATGCAAGAGGAAAACGCTCTTTGCAATCTCTTTTGCAAGCTGCCCAATTTCAACTCTTTCCTCTGCAAGATTTGCAGGAAGTCTTTCACTTGTAGAAAGTTTTTTTTTTTTAAAGGAAAAAAAAACTTGTTTACAAGAAAATAAAGAGCTTGCATCTTTGTTGCAAAACCAGCTACTGAAAGGACCAAAAAGGGCGTTTTCTTACTTATCTTTAGCAAAATACAGTACTGCAGAGGACAAAATGCCACAGGAGGAAAGTAAGGAGTATAATTTATGCCCCTTGCAAAAATACAGTTGCTGCATTTTATAGTTGCATGGCTGAAGTTTGGCGGGTGCAATTGCATCTTAAAGTTTGTGGCATATTAAACAGGTGAGTAAAAGAGCTTGCAGTTTGACCTCTTATATGGCAGAATCAGAACAGGCAGACAAAGGGTGTTGTTTAAACAAACAAACAAAATGAAAACTTAATGGAATTAAGGACTTGATTATTGTGCTTTGCCTCTTTCCTCTATTCCCTCAGGGAGCAGAATGTGTATTTGTGTTTGTGAATATCCTCCATTTTATCTTTACATTATCTTCTCTGAAATGAGTTGAGTGAGTATCCAAGGACACTCAAAAAGCTTCATGCCTTTGCAGACATTTGAATCTGGATTTCCCTCAGTTCTTAAGTTTATTATGTAGGTAATATATGTATATCAAGAACTTAAATATTTGACTGAGACTGAGAGTGAATGGTTGGCCTAAGGTCATCTAGATGGGTTCCTAAGACAGGACTAGAACTCATGGTTTCTCCATTTCTGGCCTGTTACTTTAACCACTACACCAAACTGGTTCTCGTTATTATATTATTAAGATTTAAATTTGTTCTTTTGTTGTTTGAGCAGTAAACTCAACATTATTAGATGGAAGGTAAATTTGCAGTCTACAAGATTGCTTGCATTTTAATACTGTTAAATAAAGATACTCAATTCTATTTAATACAAATACAAAAAATGTGGCTTTTATTAGCTTCAAAATGTGCCTCTTTGGATTTAGCTAAATAATTTATTAAGCTTAAAAGCCATTCTTTTTTTAATTATTATTTTAAAATGCCAATGTGACCATTTGTAGTCAGTAGAGGTCAGCTAAAAAGCATCATGTAGCCTCCAGTTTTAGCAGACGCTCCTAGCACCTCTTAAAGTGGAAGAATCACCCTACAATCCTCATAGCATCCCATGATCCCATTACAAATATTCAGTGGCAAAATGGCCAAATGTCAACCCCTAATCACTTCGCTAAGTGTCAAACTCAAGCGCACTATGGGCCAGATTATACCATATCGCGACTTCTTTGCCTTTGTGGAGCCAGAGTGGGCGTGGCCTACACATGATGTATCTGGCCCATGGGCCGCCAGTTTGACAAGCCTGCTCTTTTGGACCCAGTGTTGGATTCTTTAGGGAAGGAATAAAAGGTGAAAATGGAGAAGGAAGATTCTGGAAAGCAAGATATTTCCAATTCCATCTCTAAAATTTCAAAGGCTCTACCACCGAGGCCCCAGATCATATTTCTGCCAAGAACAGTGTGTTTGTGGGATTTAAGACTGGTGAGGGGAAGAGTTTGTTCCCATATACCTCCCACTGTTTTCTATCCTTAATTCAATATATTGAAATAAAGTAAAAGCTGAAAAAAAAATCCAGCACTGCTTTTTTTCCCTCTGATCCCACTTTACCAAATGGTCTCCTTAGGTCTTCTTGATCCCTGAAAAATTGATGCTTGGCTGCTAAGACTCTAATGGGTTTCAGATTTTGGTTTGTCTGACCCTTAAACTGTACTCTGATCCACTGTAATGAAATGACTGATCTCACCTTTACAGTGAATCAGTATATTTGACTTAGAAAATTCATTAATGGATTTCTGCCCATGAACCATGATTGGGAACTCAAGGGTGCTATTTTTTAATTTTCAAAAGGCAACAGGACTCTTTTTTTTTTCTTGAGGAAGAAGAAAACATTTCACTTCTCATCCAGGAAGCTTCATCAGTTTCAGCTGGATGGAAGGATGAGGTGGGAGAAATGGAAGGATTATATTTCTTTGTAGTCATCTGGTCATTAGCACTCTTTCTGAGAGCTGTTAAGGCCACTTGGGAGTTATCTGGGCCCTCAGGGTCACTTGAATCAGAGTGCAAATGATTCAGGTAACCCTGAGGGCACAAATAAATCCCCAAGTGGCCTCAACAACTCTCAAGAGAGGGTTCTAACAACCAGATGACTGCAAAGAAATATAATCCTTCCATTCCACCCCCCTTCCTGTCAGAACCTATCCTTCCATCCTCCCACCATCCAGTTGAAACTGATGAAGCTTGTTGGATGAGAAGCGAAACTTCTTTTTCTTCCTCTTCCTCAAGGAAAAAACAATCCAGTTCCCTTTAAAAAAAAACCAAACCACCTTTGGGACAACTATGACTTGGATGACTGAGACTCTCCATAGACATGTTTGGGAAAGTTGTCCTGAGGCTGGGGATGGATCAGTTGATGGGTTATTTTATTTACAAATGGCAATTTAGCCCAGGCAAGAAGACATCTGGGAAAAAAAGCATTTCAAAGAGGTTCTGCTTTTATTGACTCTTTATAAAGGAGGCTAGGAAATTCCTCTTACAGTTATGAAGAATCTACAGCCACCCAGGATTACCATTAAAGGTATTGTACTAAAATCCATGTTCTTGCGTCCTTGCCTTGCAAAATATAATTCAGCAGAAACCAGCCAAGCCTGGGTGTTGCTAATGGTTAACATGAGTTTGCTCAAAATATAAGGCTACATGTTGTACCTATTTGCTTTTCATTCTGTTTCTCTCTACCCCACCCTCCTAGTCACAAACTGGCTTTGTTTCTCTGTGAAACATTAGAGGCTGTGCCAAAGTTATATGCATGGATACAGAAACCAAAAAAGGTTGGACCATCTTTTTGTGGCCAGGAACTGCACTTGATATTATTTTGTGGCCAGTGATACAGTACAGATCAGACCATACTTTTCTTTCTTTGTTTTTTAACTGTTAAGCTAATGTTAAGATTTATGTGATCTCTGTGAGACATACGAGCCTGGCTAGAATGAAATTTGCAAAATTGTATTTAATCAGAAACACAGTGTGTAAAACATTCGGCAGTTAATGACTTAACTACGTGATGTGAATCATCCCAATTGTTGGAAACCAACAATCCTCCTTCGTCCAAAGTTGGTTAAGGAGTTTTTATTTGCAGTTTTATAGTAAGCCAATCTGAATGCTTCTCTGATTTCTCAAGATACTAAAAGCTTCCATTATTCGCCAGCAGATAATTCCCAATAGTAGCACAATAATAGTAATTGCCAACTTAGAATTTACAACTTGAATGAGTCCCCCATGATAATAATCTTTAACGTTCAGAATAGAATAGAATAGAATAGAATAGAATAGAATAGAATAGAATAGAATAGAATAGAATAGAATAGAATAGAATAGAATAGAATAGAATTCTTTATTGGCCAAGTGTGATTGGACACACATGGAATTTGTCTTCTGTGTATATGCTCTCAGTGTACATAAGGAGAATAAAATACATTCATCAAGAATAAAAAGATACAATACTTAGTGATAGTCAGGGTTACTAATAAATCGTACTAGGAAACAATATAATTGAAAGATACAAGCAACATGGTTATAGTAATAAGTGGGAAGAGATAGATATTAGTAAGGAAGAGAATAATAATAGTAATACAGTCTTAGTAAATTATTTGACAGTGTTGTGGGAATTAGTTGTTAAACAGAGTGATGGTATTCGGGGGAAAACTGTCCTTGTGTCTAGTTGTTTTGGTATGCAGTGCCTTTCTCTACAGTTTCCAAGGGATGAAAAAAATGTGAAGTCCAGGACAATGAGATAACATTCAGATATGGCTCAGGCAGATGCCTGCCTAATTCGCTGAATGATAAGGAAGATGAGCTCAATCAGATTTGCAAGATTCTGGTATTACAGCCAGTCTCAGGAAAGTAGTTGTACCCTTCATGTGGAATTTGTTGGCTGGCTTGATCTACCTAGTGGGGCAGCAGGATGAATATCACTGCTGTTGTCCCATGTGCTAACTGAAGTCTATTCATCTCAAGTCATGTCATCTTTAAATGTTGTGTCTTGCAGGAAGACGATGATTTTTCAAAGACAAATGGTATTGCGTTAAGAAACAGAAACTTAGAAAGAAGTAACTCCCTTCAATCTGATGAGGTAAGAAGAAAATGGGTAAGTTCATAGGTCACAGTCATGAAAAGCTTTGTGTTGGCTTTGTGTGCTGATTTAATACACTGTTGTTGTTTTTTATTGTTAGTGTTCATGCCACAGTTGTTTTAAATAAGTAGTTTGGGAACTGGAAAGGAGCCAGAATATAATTATGGCATGGGGAAGTAAAGTTATTAACTTTGGGTAACTAAACCCCACCCTTTCAATTAAACATAAAAAGGTAAAGGTTCCCCTCGCACATATGTGCTAGTCGTTCTTGACTCTAGGGGGTGGTGCTCATCTCTGTTTCAAAGCTGAAGAGCCAGCGCTGTCCAAAGACGTCTCCGTGGTCATGTAGCCAGCATGACTAAATGGCAAAGGCGCACGGAACGCTGTTACCTTCCCACCAAAGGTGGTCCCTATTTTTCTACTTGCATTTTTTACGTGCTTTCAAACTGCTAGGTTGGCAGAAGCTGGGACAAGTAATGGGAGCTCACCCCATTACGTGGCGCTAGGGATTTGAACTGCTGAACTGCCGACCTTTTGATCGACAAGCTCAGTGTCTTAGCCACTGAGCCACCGTGACCCATTCAATTAAACATACATAAAGATTATTAATATAACTGAGATAATGTTGGATGGTTAATAGAGAACAGGCAGCTTGAGAGTCACTGAGAACTAGAAGGAGACTTTTCTTTGTATCTGGCCCTTGAAGGAGAATCAAGGGAATAAAAACACAGGATTAATAACCCATTTTTCTTTCTCTTCTCCTAGCATGAGACAAACATCAATATTGACAATGAGCCACATGGAAGCCAACCTGAATCAGAAGAAAACAAGAATCTTGGGTGCAAGGGGTAATAATTTCATTAGGAGTTCTCCACCGATTAATGTCCCTGTCAAGTGAAGTTTTAGTGCATTCAGACACACTGAGTTTAGTTTTTGGCTTCAGGGTTCTTTTCGATATGTAAATAGCAAAGACCTGTTCTTCAGGTCACTCTGTCATACTTTGCTTCTTTTCTAATAAAAGATTCAATAAAGGGTTGTTCTAACTTATTGGCATATGATTATTGTTTATTTAAATTATATCCCATTTTTCTTCTAAGGTGAAAGATTCTCTTTCCTATTTTTTTTTCCCATAGCAACAGCCTTTTTGGGTAGTTTGGATTAAGAGATACCTTTTAGAACATCTAATCCTTCCAGGGTAAGATCTGCTCCTATCCTCCTGACCTTCTGAAAACCTGACTCTGCCACTTGGCTTGCAGCCCCAATGGGGGAGTCTCACCCTGGAGGTAGTTGATGGACTAAAAGCAGATCCTACCTCATCCCTTCATACCTTGTTCCTGCTCTCCCCATATTTTTACCAAAACTTAGTTTTATTGCTATATATATTTGTGTTGTTTATTGCTTTTAACTTTGTAAGCCACCCAGATTCACCTGGTGGTGAGATTAATTAATTAATTCTACTAGACTGGCCCAAAACTTGGCTTAGGTAGCCAAGGATGGACTGGAACTTGGGTCTCCTTGATTTCCAACTACTACACCAAGTCTGACCACACCACACTGGATCTTAGGCTTGCTTCACACATGTCACTACCGTGTTTCCCTGAAAATAAGCCCTCCCTGAAAATATTTAAACATATGCGCAGCCGGTTCCTGCCATTTTCTCTGGTTAGAATAGGGAGGCACAGCTGGAAATCAGGTAAAATGGCAAGAGGATCCCTGTCTCACTCCACGCACCCCAAAATAATAAGACCTCCCTGAAAATAAGGCCAAGCACTTATTTTGGGGTTCAAAAAAATATAAGACAGGGTCTTATTTTCAGGGAAACACGGTAAGATCATGAGGCATGGTGGCACAGTGGTTAGAATGCAGTACTACAGGCTAATTTATTTATTTATTTATTTATATCAAATTTATATACCGCCCTTCTCCCTAAGGACTCAGGGTGGTGTACAGCCAAAGTAAAAACATAAACTACAAACATTAAAATACAATTAAAAAGATGTATAAATATTTGGCCCCATAATTAAAAGCAATGACAAAACAATTAAAAACATTTTTAAAAGTGTTAGGCCAGCCCGGCTTGCTGGAAAAAGAATGTTTTAAGGGCACGGCGTAATTCACTGCTCACTGCCAGAAATTTGATTCTAACCGGCACAGGGTTGACTCAGCCTCCATCCTTCGAAGGTTGGTAAACTGAGGACCCAGATTGTTGGAGCCATAACTCTATAAAATGTTTAGAGAGGGCAGTAAAGCACTGTGAAGTAGTATATAAGTCTAAGTAGCAATAGCACTTAGACTTATATACCACTGCTATTGCTATTGCTATCATCATGTAGATTGTTTGCTTTTGGCCTCGTATGATATCTAAAATCAAATTACTATAGTTTGCTCATCTAAACATGGTTGTAAAATTCTTTATTCACATGTGGAAGACATGTGAAAACAATCTAACATTCCTGTATAATCAATATGTACTGTTCATTGTTAATTATAATATGTTGGGTAATGCATACTTATCTACTTATAGTACAAAATAGTCTGTTTTTAAGTTATTCTGTTTATTTATTTATCCTTCTAGGAAACTCGCAAGGAAATATGATATGGTCCTTCAATTTTGCAGGAAACATAAAACTATAATCCGATACATAATTTATGGAATACTAATTACGGGTATGTATTCTACAGTCTGGAAAATAGCAATTTTATGTAGAATTTTGGGTCTATATATTCTTAAAGTGTGAGACTAATAGCATAAATTAAAATCCATCCTTGGTTATATTCCAGTCTAATTACTGCAATCTTCTCCAGCCATAAGGCTATCTTTGCAAAAAGCCTGTAAACTCTAATTTATGTAAAATATGTCAGCTAAGATGTAGACCAGTGCAAGAGATATTGGAATTACAATCGCTATTTTGAAAGTTCTGTACTGTTTGACAAATTGCTTTTTGGGACAATTGAATATGTTAGTGTTCAAATTCTTAAATGAATTGCAGCCTGACTAACTGAATATACAGCCAAGTGGCTTTGTTAATATGCTTACCTCCAGTCTTATGTTAATAGAAAAGTAAGGCTGCAACAATTGAACTGTCCTGACTGTTGAGCCTTATTTTGTCTCCAGAATGGAGCTCATAAGCTGTACTCTTCTTATAGTTTCAATTGAGGACATATTAAGGAATTGATGGATTCCTCTGATTTGGTTTCTCTTCCCACTGAGCATCACTTGCTAGCAGGAAAAATAACTATTGCTCTCCTAAACATGTGGTGGGACAGGGTTAGGCAAGTTACAAAGAGTTACTGTGGAAGAGCTTGTCTTCTGGAGACAAGGATACTCTAAAATTAGAGGTTCTCAAGCAAAGTTTTTTTGCCTGGATATTATGGAGATTCTTGCCTTGGACAAAGGATGGAATTAGAAGACTTCCAAGGTCAAGAGATGCCTTCTTGTTTCAAGTTTGAAACTCTCTCTGTAAAGCTTTCATGACAAATATTGTATTAAGAGAAGAAGGGGAACATTACTTTAAATCTGGAAAAATTAGACAAACATCTCCACTATGGGATGGGAATGAGACAATGGTAATGTCATGAGGGCATCTCACCTTGTTTACTTGTGGTTTGAGGGACAGGTGGATAAGGCCTGAGGGACCATCTCTTATTTTAATACTCTCTCCCACTATTACCATTGAGTGAAATCTTTGTACTTTTATTATTTACTTCTTTGATGGGTTTTTTTTTTGTTGATTCAGATAATTAGATTGCATTGGAATAACTGACTCTGTCTTGGAATAGGTGATGATATCAAAATTGCTTTGACATAATTTGTACTTAGCTTCCTGTAGCAATTATAATTTTTCCAAGGCAAAAGTAAGATTAAGCAGTCACCATATCAGTTTCATTAACCGTTGTTATGCCTGCTTGGGTAAAACAGAGTATTTTGCATCTTGCCCTTCCCTCTTCTAGCAAGGAGCATATACTGTATTTTTCGGAGTATAAGACGCATCGGAGTATAAGACGCATCTTAGTTTTTGGGTAGGAAAATAAGAAAAAAGCTGATTGGCAGGTGGATTGGTCTCCCAGAATACCCCCAATCAGCTGTTCCCAGAAGTGAATTTTAGCAACAGGTTCCTTGGTTGTGAGCTCTGTGCCTTGCTTTTCTTTTCTTTTTCTTTTTTTTCTGCCTCTGAAATTTCTGAAACTGTTTCAGAAAAAAACTTTTTTTCCTGCCTCTGAAAGCCTCCGAAACAGAGCTTCAGAAAAAAAGCCTCTGAAGCTCTGTTTGGGGGCTTCTTTTCTGAAGCTTCGTTTCTGATGCTTTTTTCAGCCTCTGAAACCTCCATTTGAGAAGCTGGGTGGGGCTACATTCGGAGTATAAGACGCACCCAGATTTTTACCCTCTTTTTTGGGGGAAAAAGGTGCGTCTTATACTCCAAAAAATACGGTAAGTAATCCATGACTTATGACCACAACTGAGCCCAAAATTTCCACTATTAATAAGGCAGTTGTTAAGTGAGTTTTGTCCCATTTTATGACTTTTTGGCTACAATTTTAAGCAAATCATTGCGCTTGTTAAGTGAATCGTGCCGTTGTTAAGCGAATCTGGCCTCCAACATGATTTTGCTTGACGAAAATTGACTGTGGGGGTTACTAATGGTGATCACATGACCCCAAGACAGTGCGACTGCCATCAATACATGCCAGTTGCCAAGCGCCTGAATTTTGGTCACATGACTGTGGGGATGTGGCAACTGTTGTAAGGGTGAAAAGTGGTCAGAAGTCACTTTTTTTCAGTGCTGTGGTAACTTCAAACAGTCATCAAAAGATGATCTTCCTTGTAGATGCTTTTCCTCCAATTTGTCAGTACCAAGGCAGAAAGGATGTTGATAATTTGGTCACGAGTGAAACAATCATTCTCATTCTGTTCTTCCGAACAAGAAATATCCTCTTTTGCGCAGTTAAAACATACAGTTTTAGGGAAAGGATGAAAAAAAAAATCACTCTGGTGGATGGGATGTGTAGTTAGATAGTATAAAAACACTAGGTTTTATATAAGCACCCGTTTTTTAAAAACATCTAAGGATTTCCAAAGAGATAATTAGGATGACACAGAATTTATTTATTTCAAAGCATAAACGTTTTTGCTTAATTACTGGTGATCTGAAAATTGCAGTTTTGTTTGTGGGGGGGGAAACAGGAGCTGGAGACATTGGGTATGCAGTGTGGGCAGCTGACATGATCTTGCTTTTTTTCCATTACAGCTTATCTGGCAATGGTAATTGCGGCCTGCATCTTGAATTTTCACAGAGCCTTAGCGCTCTTCATCCTCACCCTCCTCGCCATTTTTTTCATTTGTTGGGACTTTTTCATAGCCAGATATGAGAGTAAAATTGCAGAGTTGCTGTCTCCTTTGGGAAGATTTTTGAAAGCTCAATGGTTTTGGTTGAAATGGTAATTAACCAACTTTCCTTTTTTCAAAAAAAAAAAAAGTGAAAGTGAGATTATGCAGTTGTTTGTGATTTTTAGTACTATATAAATGCTATAAATTATGTTACATTTTGTCCTAGCTATTTTTTAAAAAAACAGGATTTTGGGATACTAACTCAGGATAAAATTTCAAATTTCTGTGTCCTAAAGAAGTGCTTTTCAGTCTCTTTCTAAGGGATATTAGAACACCCAATATTACCAATTATTAAAGTAGTTCCCACGCCCACGGCTATGTTTTTAACAAGAGTTTGGTAACGATTAGCAGATGAAAATGTTTTGCCTAATGTTAGTTAATGCATCATCAAACTGATCATATAAGTATACTACCAAAGCAATCTGGTTTTATTATAGCTATTTAGTAGCTTTTGTAAAGGGGAGGGGGGGAGATTGAGTAGTCTTAAACATTTATTGGAGCTTAATTAGCAGGACAATATATAATCATGTATTATTGGAAGTTTATCTTCAGACAAAAATCGCAGTGGTCATTTGATCCACTTGCTTATTTGGGAGGAGTAGGGCCAAAACATCTTTCAGAGTAAAACAACTTAAATTGTATCAGGTTTGACTAGTTATAAGAGCCCAAAATATAGACTGTATTCTTTTATTGATATTTTAAGGGCAGTTGCTTGGTTCTTTGACTTTCGCGGGGGTGGGGGGGAAATGCCTTGAACTTAAAAACTTTACAGCAGAATAATCTAACCCAAATACCAGAATTGACATATATATTTGGCAAACTTCACAGCTTTTCTTGCAGAATGTTTATACCTGGTGTTCCAACTTTCTTGTCAGACCCACGTACAGGCAATCCTCACTTAATGACAGGTCATTTAATGACCCTTCAAGATTATGACTGATCTCTCCAGAGTTACTTAGGGCCTGCTTTTGAAGTTCCAATGACTTCAAATGACCCCTCACCCCTCCTCACAGTCATGTGATTGCATTTTGGGGACTTGGCAACTGGCTCGCACTGATGATTGTTTGCAGTGTCCCATGGTCACACTTTTAGTATTTTTTGCCATTTCTGGTGTTTTCTTTCAGTTTTTGGCAAAAAACAGCCATTGGGAGAAAACAGACTCACTTAGTGACCATGGTATTTACTCAATGAGGTGGCATTCACTAAATAGTGGTTTGTGTCTAACAACTGTTAAAAAATATTGAATGCACAACTTAAAATCACAAGTCCGGAGTCAATTATAGTCATAAGTGAATGGCTGTCTGTACCAATGGTGGGTTGCTACCGGTTCACCCCAGTTCGGGCAAACCGGTAGTGGCAGCGGCAGGAGGCTCCACCCACCTACCCAGATGTCATCAAAAACAGTCTGTGCATGCGCAGAACTGCTGAGCACTCACGAAGTGAGCGAGCGTACCTGTGAGCTCCCAATAGCAAACTGGTAGTGCCAGGATTTGAAACCCACTACTGGTCTGTTCCCAGAAATTTTGTGATTCCACCACATGCAGTGATGGGCAGAGCTAAAATAAGTGGTGTCAAAAATGAACTGTTCTATGTCTTTCTGGCTATCTTTTTTCCCCCAGCCATTCATTTTACTATTTGGAAACTAGGTTTAGTCAAGCTCTTGTAAAGCAATCCCTTAATCTGCATTTAATAACAATTAGATGCAGAAGTAAATTCAGAAGGTTGGGTTCTCTCCATTAATGGAAGTCAAGTGACTTTCTTTCTTTCTTTCTTTCTTTCTTTCTTTCTTTCTTTCTTTCTTTCTTTCTTTCTTTCTCTTCCTTCCTTCCTTCCTTCCTTCCTTCCCTCCCTCCCTCCCTCCCTCCCTCTCTCTCTCTCTCTCTCTCTGTCTAGCAAAACTAAAAACACAATAAAAAAGAAAGAGAAAAAACCATGTTATTATTTGTCAGATTTATACTGCCACATTTTTGTTAAGGATACACACAAAAAGAAACAATCCAAAAACTCAAGGAAGTAGAGATTACTTAAATCTCTAATGGCTTTTTACCAGAAATCATTTTTCATCATCAGTTGCTGCCACTGACAACTTCTCCAACTGAAGTCAGTACTTCCAGTTTGACAACTAAGAGTTTGACAAATGTTCTCTTTTTACAGTCCAAGGCCAACAGAAGCAGGTTACGAAGTATCCAATGGGAAGCAATATATGGCCAGTGTGTTTTTAGCAATAAATAGTTATGAGGATGTGCATATTGACTAGTCTATGTGGGGGGAGGAGGGAGAGGAGAGAGAGATACCATCTAAAATAAGGTGATGATCTTTCCCTTAAATCATTCACTGCAGTGTTTGAATACCTTT
This sequence comes from Pituophis catenifer annectens, assembly GCF_029215685.1. Taxonomy (NCBI): domain Eukaryota; kingdom Metazoa; phylum Chordata; class Lepidosauria; order Squamata; family Colubridae; genus Pituophis; species Pituophis catenifer. The sequence goes on along the minus strand of NW_027256882.1, from coordinate 232,718,110 downwards.
TCTCTAGGGTAGTGTGGATCATCTTAATAGTTGCTGGTGTGTGTTGGTTAATTTTCGATACTGCCAAGCAAGGGACCAACCAGCTTATTTCTTTTGGTGGGCTTCTTATGTATATTCTCTTGATGCTGATCTTCTCCAAGTACCCAACTAAAGTGAGTCTGTTTACAATCTTTCATTTATAGCTTTTCTTACATTTAATGTCTATTTGCAACACATTGAGTAGATGTCCGATAACATAGCTTATTCATTTTCTTTTATTAGTATCTTTGTTTTATGTGGTTCAGCCTTTTATTTATTTATTCATTGGTATCCTGCCTTTATTATTTTTATAAATAACTCAAGGTGATGAACATATCCAGCACACCTTTTCCCTCCTATTTTCTCCACAACAACAATCTTGCCAGGTGAATTGTGCTGAGAGAGAGTGACTGGCCCAGGGTCATCCAGTTGTCTTTCATGGCTAAGGCAGGACCTGAACTCATGGTCTCTTGCATTCTAACCTAGTGCCTTTGCATCTCTTTTGCAATACTGCCGCCCAACCCTAATGCCCTAAAATGGCCTAGATTTCCACTTGATATATGCCTCCAAAGATATATAACCTGTTCTTCTTTACATGAGTTATTCTCAATGTGCAAGGTAGGTCTTGGTAGAAAGGAATATGTAAAACAGAAACTTTAGTTTTCATCATCATTCTTATTCTACTATGACTAACCCTAGACCAGTTTTTAAAAGATTATCACTCCGGTCCTCCCAAGGCTTTGTTGCAAGTTGGATAGCATCCATGGAGGATTAATTCATAATCACTTCCTTGGTTCACCAGATCTCAGCCAGCTGCTTCCAACGCCTTTAAACAAGCTACCTTCTATCTCAGGAACAGGGTGTATATCAAGGGATGTCCCTCAGGAACCCTCACGAACAGGGTGTATATCAAGGGATGTCCCTCAGGAACTCTCAGGAACAGGGGGTATATCAAGGGATGTCCCTCAGGAACCCTCGGGAACAGGGTGTATATCAAGGGATGTCCCTCAGGAACCCTCAGGAACAGGGTGTATATCAAGGGATGTCCCTCAGGAACCCTCAGGAACAGGGTGTATATCAAGGGATGTCCCTCAGGAACCCTCAGGAACAGGGTGTATATCAAGGGATGTCCCTTAGGAACCCTCAGGAACAGGGTGTATATCAAGGGATGTCCCTCAGGAACCCTCAGGAACAGGGTGTATATCAAGAGATGTCCCAAAGAAATCTAATTCTGATAACAGCCCCCATAAACACTTTAATTTCTGAAGAAAATTACTAGATTGATGTTTTATCTAGAACCTGCTTACCCTTCCTTAAGAAAAGGGAACATTTATAAGTCCTTCATCTATGATATATTTTTTTTCCATTAGTCTTTCTTGTCCTGTCTGGCCAATTTTGTGACAGTTACAAAGAACGCAGATAGAGCTTCACTTAATGCTATTCCTTTGAAAACTGTGTTGGCTTGTATAGGGAAGGGTGGGGGGGAACCTTGGAAAACCAGCAACCATTTGAAGCTACAAAGATGCTGAAAAAGGAGATTTATGACCGACCCTAAAAGTTACGTCCCCAAAGATCACGATTCAGGCAGTTTGCAACCAGCACTCATTTACGATGGTTGCGATGTCTTGCAATCACATGATCGCCATTTGCGACCTTCATAGCCAGCTGTAGCCAACAAAGTCAATGAGGAAGTTGCAGTGGCTTTGCATTTAATAACCCATGGTGATTCACTTAACAACCACAATCAGAACTGACATAAGTTGATGAGGTGAGAAGATGATTCACTTAATGACTGCACCACCTAGCGGTAGTGTCGGCAGTCTCAACAGTGGTTGATAAGTAATACTAGATATTTATTTATTATCAAATTTAGATACCACGCATCTCACTCTCAGAGTGATTGTATACTGGCAAACAAACATTGCAGTGTATTCATATCTTTCATTGCAAATCTTTTTACCCAGAGTTCCCTGCCACTGAGCTTTACTCTCCACCAAGATATTATAAACCAGGGGTGTCAAGCTCGATTTCACTGAGGGCCGCATCAGGGTTGTGTTTGACCTTGGGGGGCCAGGGTGGGCATGGCCAGCTCAATGTCACTCATGCTGGGGGGCACATGTGGTGACCCAAGCACTCTGCCAGTGAAAACGGGCTCCCAAGCTCTGTTTTTGTCTGTGATGGCCTCCTGCAACCCTTTGCCAGTGAAAATGTGTGAATGTAACCCTCCCAAGCTCCGTTTTCACTGGCAGAGGCACCATGGACCAGTACTTCACTGTTTCCAGGGTGGCCCTGTGGGCCAGATCTAAGCACCCCGTGGGACAAATATGGCCTGTGGGCTTTGAGTTTGACACCCCTGTTATAAACTATAATGTAATGTCTCCAGTCCTTTCCAGAAGTATGGATCAGTTCCCAATATTCCTTAGCCAGCCTGGCCTTTATCAATAATTTTAAATTGTACCTCACTTGCTTGAAAAGCAACCAGATTGGGAATGGTTGCTGGAAGAAATCAAACATACATAACTTTTCTGTCTTACTTTTAAATTTAGTGCATTATTTTTTTTTAAAAAAAAATCTCCCCTTCTTTTGTAAATATTTATGTACAAGAAGAAATATGCAAATATATTTCCCACTCATTTCAGGGGCACTTATTTGGAATCACCATCTGCATTTACTACAGTATTTTCTGCAATATTGTCAAATTCAAGCTGATTTTAAATCTGATAGTTTTGTTTTTCTTTATGGTTGCATAGGTTGTATGGAGGCCAGTAATCTGGGGTGTTGCAATGCAGTTTGTTCTTGGACTTATAACCTTGAGGACCAAAGTAGGATTTGATGCATTCAATTGGCTTGGTAATCAAGTTCAGGTAAGGGTTGAATACCTCATTCCTGTGCATGTTCACTTACAATTAAATTTTAAATTCTGATTTCATATGGACTCATTCTCAAGAAAGGTTAAGACAATTGTCTGCTTCAAAAACTATCAGAGAAATAATCAGATTTGTCCTCACCTGTGATCAAGTTTCACTAAATTGAAGGGATTTGCTTATAATTAACCTGCAGTAGGCAATTTGATTTGCCTGTGCATCTTAAATTATAAAACGGTTCATGCTGCATGTAGAAAATCATTTATAAAGCAAGAAATCCGATTTTAAAAACAATCTTTTTTTAATCTTAAAAAGTATAGAGATTAGCAGAATTTATCTTCATAAAGAAATATCTTAAAAGTGCAATCCCCTTCTTTAATCAACTTAAAGCCTACAGTTTGTAAATAGCACTTTCAATCACCACTTAAAGTTCAGTTTGCCATCTAGGTAAGTGATGGTTTACTTAAAAAACCATATTTAGCTGGGTTCACAGATAGCATTAAACTAAAACAACATAATGCAATTCTGGCAAACCAAAGAAGTAAGAATCACACAGATTTCATAAACACATTCATAATATGGGTTGACAACTGTAAAAGAAAATTTGCTTCCCATGGCTCTTATATCCAGACTGTGTTGTCCTTCCTATAGTTTCTCACAACTAAACTCATTGATTGGGCCACATTCACTTGAAAAAAGCCACAATGTTGTTATCCAAACATTGTTCTGTTTAATATTTAAAAACCCAACCCAGTGCTATTAGATTACAGTGTTATCCTCCAGTTCTCCAATCAGTAGAAAAATGTTCCAACATGAATTGTACTTCTCACATTGTTGATTTACCACAGAAACAAAGCCAGAAATTATGCTGGTCTTAATATTACAATGTGGACATGTTAAAGAAGTCAATTGGTGGATCTCCCAGTTTGATATACCCTCTCACTAATCATTGCTAGTCAATGGGTAAAGAGTCACCTATTACTTTACCTACAGTGGGATAGGGAATGTATGAACAAATATAGGTGCATGCTTGGAACTGTGTGTTGAGCTGTTTGTCAAGATTCCCCATCAGCAGATCTTCAGGGCATAGTTCATAGTTCAGCTTTTTCTAAACACAGATTTGGTATTCTTCTAGGAGAGAGGGGGAAGGTAAATCCCTATTCAAAGGAAGCCTGGTTGATAGATAATAGCTATGGAAGAGGGATGCGTGATGAAGCAGGTTGGAGCAATTGATAACAGATGAGCTCTATGACTTCATGGTTGATCACACCCAGAGAGCCATTGAGACCAGTTGTGTTTGACTTGCACATAATAACAGCAATCCTCGTCATGGCAACCAATGGCATCAACACTGGAATGGAATAGAGAAGATGGCAGTGTCCCCCACAGCCACTATCGCCAAAGTAATGAAAAAATAACAATATGGCCAAGCAAAACACCTGGTCAATAGAATAACAAAGATTAGCAACATAGCAGTAGAACTCTTTTCAAACATAAGTCTAGCACTCCTTCTGTGTTAAAAACCCTTCCTAAGACCTGACAGTCGGCTTTTATAGGTGCCAGTCAAGCATTACTTGGACAAACACATCTATAGAAATAAATCTTTCCTGCAGCACAAAGGGATGTGGTGGCTCAGTGGCTAAGATGCTGAGCTTGTCAATTGAAAGGTGGGCAGTTCAGCAGTTCGAATCCCTAGTGAGCTCCCGTTACTTATCCCAGCTTCTGCCAACCTAGCAGTTCGAAAGCACATAAAAAATGCAAGTAGAAAAATAGGGAGCACCTTTGGTGGGAAGGTAACAGTGTTCCATGTGCCTTTGACATTTAGTCATGCCAGACACATGACCACGGAGACGTCTTTGGACAGCGCTGGCTCTTCGGCTTTGAAATGGAGATGAGCACTGCCCCCTAGAGTCGGGAATGACTAGCACATATGAGGGGAACCTTTACCTTTACCTTTACAGCACAAAACAAAATAGTCAAGACAGTTCCCAGTGACCAGAGAGAAGGTGTTCCTTGCAATCTTATAAAATGGCTGAAATTGCTTAGCAGATCTTAAGCCCTGATTCTGTCAATGGCTGCGTCATCAGTGAGGTATGCCATATTTCAACCATGTCAAAAGTTGGACTGGGATAAAAGGAAAAACTAGAAAAGCTATAGAAAACTTTAAGTTGTATCAGCTCTGAACTGGCAATGATAGAGTGTCACACATTCACGGAAGAATAAAGCAGCTATTGGAAACTATTCATGCCAAGAGTGGAAGATGTGAGGATGAAGACCAAGAGCAGAAAAATGTTCTCCTCCTTGCCAATTAACAGAAAATATTGTTGATTGTAGAAGCAGCAAAAAATGTCTTAAGCATATCTGAGGCAAAAACAAAGGATTACAAAGCCACATTGATTGATCCTTAACATAAATCCTGCATCCTTTGAAATAATGATTCAGTAATTGTCTTCCTCTTCCCCATGTCAATACAAGTAGCAGCTGGAACTGTCAGTGAAGCATTTTTAAATACAGCGTTTTCTTTTAAATATTCTTCTACTACCATTGCTACAATGCCCAAAGTCTCTCTCTGAGGGGAGAGAGGGAGTTAAGAAATGTGATTGACAAATAAATAAATTTCCCAATTTCCTCCTTATGGAAGTGTCCTTTGTTTCTAAACAATCCCACAATGTTTCCTTTGCAGATTTGCATTGATCTGCACAATTTATAAAATGTTTTTGCCATTAACATGTGCAAAGGATAGAATTATAAGGTCCCCAAATTTTATTTCACTCAGGTCATTATTAAACTGGCACATTTCCTTGTTAATTTTGGTTTTTGAAATTCAGAATACATTTGAGGATTCACATTTTTATTATAGAAGAACCTTGCAGTCCCAAAGGTGCTTTTTCAGGAAGCAACTGGACTTTCTTGTTTTTTGTTTTGAAGACGTTTTGCTTCTCATCCAAGAAAAGTCTTAAAAAGAAAAAACAAGAAAGTCCAGTCGCCTCCTGAAAAAGCACCTTTGGCACAACCATGACCTGGATGACTGAGAATACATCTTTTCGAAACAGAGCATTGATCCGGTCATAAATTTGTTCAGCTTTTGGTTCCATCTTTAACACAATTTTATATATTCTATTTTTGCCATAACATTTATTTCTTAATCTTAGCTCACATATCTCAACTATTACCATCTTATAGTAAGCTTACTCATATTAACATAATCAAAACAATTACCCTTCTTTTAATCCACCTTAAATCTTAATTCAAATAATACCTCATAATACATTTCACAATTCTTATCCTAAATTCTCACTATTAACAATACAGTTCAAATGTATTTATATTTCTGAATCTTATTTCAATTTCTAAAACTTCCCTACATTTTATTATTACTTCATATACTATTCATTAATTCTTTAATTATTACTTCATCAAATTTAAATCTTATCTCTAGTCTTAAAAATATATCAATTTAACAATTAAACAAAGTTCTTAGTTCAAATAATACAACATAATACAATTCTCAATTATTTAACTCTGCAGTATTTATATGTCCCCACCCCCCACAGCTTTTTTTTAAGTCCCAGAAATAATTGTCCTCTTTTTGTAGAACAACATGTTGCTCTTTTTTTTCCCTCATGAAATTGCAGAATACACTGACTGTGACCACAGATCATTCACAAGCACGACTCTGAATTTCCTTGAGACTTAGCAACATTTCATTTACCTGTTATCTTCGGTTAGGCAGAAGGAAGCAATTACAGTTCCTTGTAGCATTAAAAGTGTGGGGTGCAGAGTTATTAATCCTGTGTGATGACAAACAAAGCTAGATCAGCAGCTAAGAACCAGGAAGGAGAAAGATAACTGCCACTCCCACAGTGTTTATTGTTTTGCTTAACTTGGAGCTCTGAAAAGTTTATCTTTCAGTCCTGGGATTTTGATTTATGCAGTGAGTGATCTGTATGAAAATGAAAATGAGGAGGCAATCTTAATTTCCATTTAAGGAAAAAAAAAGTTGCCTGTGTAGTAGGATGCCTCACATCCAGCTTTTGACAATGTCCTAAATCAGAGAGGAACTTATACTTATTCTTAACCAAGGGACTTTTCCTTGATTCAAGAGTTCATGATTCACTAGTTCTTATTTTTAATTGACCTCACCTAGTGAGTCATACAACTTACTACTTGAACATTGAATGTATAGTGACTGGTTGAATATTTGAGCAATATGTGTCTTCAAAAATTTGGATTAGAATAATTGAGATGGTGAGGTTTTCCCCATCGAAACAACTTATTCTTCCTCTTTCTCTTCCCTTTAAGATTTTCTTGGGATACACGGATGCTGGTGCTAAATTTGTGTTTGGTGAAAAGTATACCGATCACTTCTTTGCCTTCAAGGTAAATAGCCATTGTTTTTGTTGTCCCTGGTTTACACTGACCAAGGTATAGTGGGTAAGTTTACAAAATGAATCGGTAAAGTACAGAACATTTCGTACGTACAATATTCTCCTAAAAGAAATATTCTTGTTTAAAGTACCAGTCAGTTTCAGCCAGTTCTTTGATGGGAGAAGTATTATTTGGCACTGTCTGAAATACTATGATATACTGACCGAAGTCTCTTTTTTCTTTTTTTCCTATTTTTTTTTAAATCATTTCCTTGTACTTTTTGCCTTCTCTTTTATTTCTCCTTCTTCTTTTTCTTCCTTACTTCATATTAATTTTGATTAGTTTTTATCTTCTTCTTTAAAACTTTCCATAAAATCATGTTTTTTTAAAAGAAATAAAGGATAGCTACACTTTCTTTGATGGCATCTTTCTGTATGTCTTTGATTACAGGCTTGATAGTACAGTATTTCAGGGTTGATCAGTGGTGGAATTCAAATTTTTTTACTACCGGTTCTGTGGGTGTGGCTTGGTGGGCATGGCAGGGGAAGGATACTGCAAAATCCCCATTCCCACCCCACTCTGGGGCCAGCCAGAGGTGGTATTTGCCAGTTCTCTGAACAACTCAAAATTTCCACTACCGGTTCTCCAGAACCTGTCAGAACCTGCTGAATTTCACTCCTGGGGTTGATCTGTTTGAAATTTATAACATAGGAAAGCATTCAGATAACTTGGAAACAGTTCTTAACAATAGATGTTTTGTCTTCAACTAGGTGCTGCCTATTATCATTTTCTTCAGTACAGTGATGTCTGTGCTGTACTATGTTGGATTCATGCAGTGGCTTATTAAAAAGGTAACAGTACCCTGGATACTTTGAGAAATGGAATGGAACAGAACAGAACAGAACAGAACAGAACAGAACAGAACAGAACAGAACAGAATAGAATAGAATAGAATAGAATAGAATAGAATAGAATAGAATAGAATAGAATAGAATAGAATACTTTATTGGTCAAGTGTGATTGGACACACAAGGGCTTTGTCTCTGGTTATAAAATTATAATTATAAAAGCATATGCAGTATATGGAACAGACCATTCTTCTTAATTTTAATTTTCTTTTTTAAAAAGTACATAGCATTTTTCTTTCCTAAGTCTAATGCATCGTGCAAACTATCATAAACTAGCTTTATTTAATCTGAAGAATTCTACATACTTTGAGTTCATGACTCCCAATACATTGAGTTTAAGTGGTATAAGGGATAAAGCTGGCAAGGGTGGGATCAGATCAAACAGAACCTGTGTGTAAATCTGAGTAGGTACCTTCCAATTGGCTGAGCAGAGAATTATCATTTATTGAGAAAGGTCAGAGGGAATGCTTAGAATTTAAAACCTGACACTCACAGTGTGTGAGTGTATGAATGTATGCATGTGTGCATGTATAAGAGAGAGAATTACTTCACAGTGATGAGTCTATGAAGCTTCTTCCATTAACTAGACATTAAATGTGGGATTTAGTTTATGAAAGAGTAGATTTATTGCCTATGAAACCTGATAATATCTAAAATTCCATTTTCCATACTGGCTGGCATGCTGACTGGAAGTTGTAGTCCACGCATCTCAAAGTTGAGAAACAGTGGTCTGAAGTACTTTTCAGGGAAGCTCTGAATATATAAACAAGGTCTATCACTAACTGTCACTTCTAGAATATAATTTCTTCCTTCTACCTGACACAATAAAAGTTGATCAGAACATCAAACTGCAATAAAACTAGAATAAGATGTGCAAGATAAGAGAGTGTAGACCAGGTGCTTTATGAATAAATATCAATCTCCACAGGATATCACCATCTCTTTATGCACCAATGACAAATTCCTTGTGTGTCCAATCATACTTGGCCAATAAAGAATTCGATTCGATTCAATTTGATTTGATTCAATTCAATTCAATTCAATTCTTTATCAGTTTCTAGAACCAGTACTAGGATTTCATCTTGTTATATGGCCTTAGCCCTGAATTACAAAATTTCAACCCATGGCCTGGATCTAGGTCTTCCAAACAAAAGTTGAATTATTCTCATGGAAGGGAACTGAAAATAATTGCATCCTTCTTATGTACTCTGTCACATTTCTCACTGGAAGAAACTTTGCTGGAGGGGGTTGTAGAAAGAATTTGGGGAGAAGAAGGAGCTTCCCATCTCTCAAATCTTAATCTTGATAGTATCAAGTCATTGGTTCAACTTTGAGTTGATTCTGTTTTAAGCACTGCCTTAGCTCTATACTTTACAATTATCCAAATTTTTAAAAACCCTACTAGATAGTCCAAATGTTTTGATTTCATTCCCACACTAAAAGCTTCCCTGGTCTATTTCTTTGCCTTCTGTTCTCTGAAATTCTTCCAATCGAAATGGTTTAACATTTTGTCTATAATGACAGACAGCTACCTAAACTGTTCAGCAGATATCCAGTAGGAAGATTGTGGTTATTAAAAGTTGCATCTCTTTGTTTGGTAAGTTAAATTGTTGGACAGGTTGGGAGGAAAAAACCCAGGCATGGTAGAATTACATTAACTTGATGCTGCATTGGAGCTATGGTTAAATTCCTGGTTTCTGGGGAGACTGGAATATGTAGGCCCCTGTAACTTTGCCAAAGTATTCATAAACTGTACAACTTACACTATCCAAGCTCTGTTAGTCTTATACAAATTCTGTAATTTAGACTATGTAACCTGTGCCAATATGGCAGATTAAACTGATTTATTTGTAGATTTGTTACGAAAGCTCAAAGCATCTTGATATATTCCAGTTTATAACATTTTGTCTAAATCAAGATACGCATAGATGTCCCTGGCAGTGATTCTACACTGGCAGACCTGACTCAGTTAGGGATTCACGTATTGTAATAATTTGGCATATACAATTGGTATATTCCAAAGAGCCTCCTAAAGAAAATTGCTCACATGGGAGAAATCCTTGAGGAGTTTACACATATACTTTAACTCAGTTAAGACGTTTGTTGAATTCTATGTACATGAAGCAGTTGGAATGTGGCCAAAAAATTAATTTTGTGCATTGTAACTTTCATAGGTTGGATGGATCATGCAAATTACCTTACAGACAAGTCCAGTCGAATCTTTAGTTGCAGCTGGCAATATATTTGTGGGAATGGTAAGTTATTGAAGCAAAGAAGTAAGCTTGTAGCCTAAGGACAAATCTTTTTGACAGAAAATAGCCCATCTAACAAGACAAGAACATGTACTTTTAAAGACTTTTACTAAGCTTCCATAATATTTTTCCTTCATTTTATTGTGTAAGTATTAACAGCCATTAAATCTTCTACTTAAAATGCTGTTGCACAACTCAGTACCCATTCCCAAGAGGCATGACAGAAGATCCAGCATTTCTAATAATAAGTCGACAATTGTACTGCCTTAGCAGAGTAGACATTCTTACATGGGGAGTAAGTTTTAACAATTATCTCATTCTTTTTTTCTTTTCTAGTTTGTTTGTTTCTCATGGTTCTAGAAAACTCAGAAGCAAGATAAATTGGTTATTGATTCCTCCTAGAGCAGCGATTCTGCCTGATATATGAAAACATTGCTCATGCACTAGCCTAATATTCAGATCTGGATTTGCATTAGATTATATGAGAAAGGGCATAAAAATCCATGCAACAGTGTTCAAAATAGGCAGATGTTTTCTGTCAAGATTTCCTCCTAAAACAGAAATCTATACAATTCTCTGTATAATCTTTTGACCATGTTTTACCAGAAGAATGACCCCAATTCAAACTGCAAAAAGCCAAGCGAGAAGATATTCAAAATGTTCATAAAGGCTCTTCTTTTACAAACTCACTAATTAATGAGGGATGGAGGGTTCTGTTAAGTTTTCAAGATTCTGATCTTTATCCCTAATTCTTTGCATTAAAACTCCTTGCTGTAGTCTATGTGATTTCAGCTTTCTGGATCAGGGGTCTCAAACCCCCGGTCCATGGACAGCTACCAGGCCACGGCCTGTTGGCAATGGGGCAACACAAGCAGTGGGTGAGCACAGGAAGCTCTCTGCCATTGCTTCCAGTCCACAGGGCCAGAAACATTGGGAACTGCTATCCTGGATCATATATGTAGGAAAAGAACAGGCAGAGCTTGGGGATGGAGTTAAACACATCATCATTTAAGGGTCCTTACATTGCTACAAGTGGCCCAAGTCCCCTTGAATTTGTTGATTCTTATCTAGCACCAATTTAGTGCTGACCATTAGTAGACTGGATTCTTGTTCATAGTCTTAAATAATTAATCTTCTGTGTTACAACTTAGCATGTGGTCCTGATCCTTTGCACTGTGCTTGATGGATCATTCTAACATATAAGAGGAAGATATAACTAAAATCCACTTACCTGATTTCTCTTCCTTGCAGTCGGAGTCTCCTCTCATGGTAAAGCCATATCTGCCCTATGTTACCAAGTCTGAACTCCATGCTATCATGACCGCTGGATTTGCCACCATTGCTGGAAGTGTTTTAGGAGCATATATTTCCTTTGGGGTAAGAATGGAAGTGCAGTAATTGATAACAATTATTTTATCTTGCTTGTACTCAGGAGTTTGTGCTGTTAAACATTATTGGTTTTCATTAGATTGTTTTGCTTCATTAGGGATTTTTCATTTGTGTGTATGTGTGTGTGTATTAGGATAGCTTCAAGCCTCATTCCTTGAAGCTATCCTAACCCTAATGATACCACTCTCTTCTGTCAGGTTGAGAGTTGACTCTGTGGCGATTGAATTTGCTCTTGTTGTCTATGATTTCCAGAACTTTTCTAGACTTGTTTCTCTAGTTAAAATTCCCATTTCTCGTACAAAACTCTGCCTGTTCTTTAAAATCCTGTTGGCCTCCATTTTTACATGAAGCCATATAGAGATAAGTGAGAAGAAGAGATACATTCATATTATTCCAATATTCCAATATATATTTTATTACAGCTTGTAAAACAATTTTTTTTCAACTCACCCCTAAAGCATGCTGACTGGGAAATTCTGGGAAGTAAAGCCCACACTCAAAAGTGGCTGAGGGTGAATAACACTGTCCTAATATAAAAAATAATTTGTTTTCACTTGTCAGGTTTCAGCTTCTCATTTATTAACTGCTTCCGTGATGTCAGCACCAGCAGCTTTAGCTATTGCTAAACTCTTCTGGCCTGAAACTGAAAATCCCCAGATAAATGCACAACAGGATACAAAAATGGAAAAAGGGTAAGCAATTTATATGTTCGTATTACATTTTCATGGCTGCTGGACTTAGTAACGCTTTGAAAAACCATAGAGATAGATGCTCATCTATGGATGATTCAGTTAACTGAAACTTGAAGAAACATACCTGGGGAACACAAAGTCACTTTTGATTGATTTGAGCAAAGTCATCTGTAATGAAAAGAACTTACTGAGGTAATATTGCCATCATTCCCACGCCAATGAGATCCTGCCGCCTCAGACAAAAGCTCAAATATCAAGTGAAATTTATTCCCATTAGTGCCCAACTGTAAGAAGAAAAAAGAGCAGCTGCTGAATTGCTAGTTTTCACGTAGTCATTTGAAAACAGAAAAACTCAGAAAAAATTAAAGCTCATATCTCTCATATTCTGAGAACTTTTAAATAAGGGAAAATATAACTGGCCATTTCAGCTCTCTGGTAGCCATAAGGTCTCTTAGCGCCTCCTAATTCACCTCCTAATTCACAGGCAATGATCAAATGATAAAATATGATCAAATAATTCATCAACATCTAATTAATGCTAATCAATTATTAATTAACATTAAATTAATTAACAGCTGCTTGAGGTTATTTATTCTATTCCCTTCACTGTAGGATCAACAGATGCTAAAGATCTGCATTCCTGTTTAATGCCCTTATAAAGGCTTTTTACATTCACAAAAGGTTATCTCAGTGTCAAAAATTATTAACAATATTAAATATTATTTCTAATATTATTCTGGTTGCTGGCCCTCCTGATATTTTAAAGGGAAAGATTGTTTTGACTATTTGGTTGTCTAAGTTTGTACTTTGAGTCATAGAAATATATTAATGTGCATTTTTTCTTTTGCTGCTGAAGAGAAACTAGGAACCTGCTGGAAGCTGCCAGCCAAGGTGCCAGTGCTGCCATCCCACTGGTAGCCAACATTGCTGTGAATCTGATTGCCTTCCTTGCTTTGCTGGCCTTCTTTAATGCAGTCCTGTCTTGGCTGGGGAACATGTTCGACTACCCACAACTGAGCTTTGAGGTATGGTCCTAATAGCTGTTAGCTTAAGCAAAAGGCATGGGAGATGCAGCCTAGACCTCACTTCAGCCTAAGAATAGAATAGAATAGAATAGAATAGAATAGAATAGAAGAGAAGAGAAGAGAAGAGAAGAGAAGAGAAGAGAAGAGAAGAGAAGAGAAGAGAAGAGAAGAGAAGAGAATGCTTTATTGGCCAAGTGTGATTGGACACACAAGGAATTTGTCTTCGGTGCATAAGCTCTCAGGCACATAAAAGATATAAATGATAAAGCATGATCCTAGTCATTATAAATACATTCATCATGAATCATAAGATACAAGCATCCAAATTTTGATCACTTGACCATGGGGATGCTACAACAGTCATAAGTTTGTAAAACGGTCATAAGTCACTTTTTTCAGTGCCATTGTGACTTTGAACAGTCACTAAACAAATAGTTGTAAATCGAAGACTACCCGTACACCTTAAAGAAGAAAAAAAAAAACTCTGCTTGTATCCAGGTGGTCATGACAAATAAGTCACACAAATTCTATATCTTGCAGTTTACACATAAAGGCATTACTTCTAGGATATCGTCTGTTTGGTTAATATCCCCAGAGCATTTGTATGAAAATTGAGTGCACAACTTGAGGCTTCAAAGTCATAGCCCCAGTAACCTCCACAGGTTTATTCAATCATTTGATGTAATCATTATTATGATTAAGCTTATAGACACATATAACTAAAGTTGTTGCCAAACTTAGCTTTTCTAAATCACATAAGGATATTAATATTAAAATATATAAGTAGAATGGAATTATATTATTTAAACATACATTTAATTAAATTTACACATACATGAAATAAAACCTGACTCCACCTTTGATCCCCATATAACTGCTCAAAACCCATGAAAAAGCAGGTGTACTTTTGTTAAACACACCTAGAAAAAAGGTTCCCACTTCAGTAAAAACTGCTGATTAATCTAGACAATCAGTTAACATATTCACAATGAGCAAGAAATGATCAGATGGACAGCAAGGGACAGGAACTGGATGACCGTCCCTGCTTTAACTGTGTACTATGAGCAGATGGGTCTAAAATGCAAGTATAAATAAATAAAAAAGGGAAATGATCACATGGAGGAAAAGGGCAGAATTAATTCATTACAGGTTGAGCCAATTATTTATGTATTATTAGGGCATGCCTGAATGCAGAACCTTCTGCATTAAAGTGCTTCCGCGTAATGTAACATCTGGTACCATGGAAATGATAAATGGGTGGGAAAAACAACATTTAGAATGGCAAAAAGGAAAGAAGGGGTTCAATTCCCGTCGAGAGCAAAAAGAATATCACTTTAAGCATAGAAGAAAAATATGGCAAGCTACGGGCAGATGCTTACCTTGGAAGCAGCCACAGTCCTGATGCAGTTAAAGAAAAGAGTAATGGATTGCTTAACAATCTAATGATGCTTCATCTATCTAGCTACAAGGGACCATTTATAAAAGCACTCAGTGAGGAGGTTATTAATGCAGTAAACAAAAGGGATACAGCTGGCCTGGACAGTTTCCCAAGAGAATTTTTTTTTCTGCTTTCTAATGGAGCATAAAAGGAACACAAATACTTTTTGAGCACAATATTCAACCTAGTTGAGAGTAGGCCCAGTTGCCTGATAGGCAAAGAGATCCTAATTAGTTAAAACATGGCTCCTTCCTGCCTTTCTACTTCATTTTGAACATTATTTGGAAAAATATGTTTCCATCCCGATCCACAGACTCCAGGTAGAGTAGAAAGATAATTGAGCCCACATCTCCCATCCCAAACCACGTTACAGATTTTATTCTCCTGCATACCGTGTTTTCCCGAAAATAAGACTCTTATATTTTTTTGAACCCCGAAATAAGCGCTTGGCCTTATTTTTGGGGAGGTCTTATTATTTTGGGGGACATGGAGGAAACCAGAGGAAATGGCAGAGACCGGCTGCGCATGCATTTAAATATTTTTGGGGAGGGCTTATTTTCAGGGGAGGATTAGTTTAGCGCATGTGCTCAAAAGTCCGATTGGGCTTATTATCAAGGGATGTCTTATTTTAGGGGAAACAGTTTTCCCCTAAAGTTTTTGGTGCTTATTTAACAGCCAGTGGCTAAGAAATATCAAATCATTTTACTTTTGAGCAAAAGGCTATGAATGAACTCAGTGGGTATTTGCTATTAGCCAATCTGAAAGAAAATAATGCCTTCTATCTACTGAAGCAGATTTTGAGGTTTTGAGAATGTGGTAAATTAAGCAATGCTGTGACCGCCCTTTCTCAGCGCTTGGAGATCATGGAGATCAGAATAGGGAGCAATATGTTAAAATTGAGCCCTGGCAAGATAGAGTGGCTTTGAGTGCCACTTTGGGTGATACTTTTGGTACCATCTTTGGTAATGGATGAGGTTGCACTGCCCCAGGCAGTTGTATGTCCCATCTGTTAGTCTACGGCCATCCTATCAATAGGATAAAAGTTCAGCAGTGAATGCTCTAAGAGCTGCACCTACCATTAACACTTATCTGGTGTCTTTTTCTCAATTGTCTCAGGCGAGAAAGAAAAGACTTTAGCATAGGAATCATCATCATCATCTTCTTTTAACGACTCCATAATCCCTTGCAGGGTGGAATCTGGGCAACTGAATGGAGCTAGCAGAGTGTTTTACTGGCCAGATGCCCTTCTTGTTGCCAATGCGGAGTTTTGTTCAGCAGATATATTCTCATTGTGCCCAGAGAAAAATATCTGCCTCTACCTAGGATCAAACTCACAGTCTCCTGATTGTGAGGTGAGAGCGCCACCTCTAGGCCACCGCACCACTCTGCTTTAGTGTAGTAATGACTACATTAAATCAGAGTTAAATTAAACTAAATTGGTAGGAAGGAATTAAGGGGTTTTCCCCTCTAAATTGGGATCGCTTTCACTATTTTGGGCAAAACAACTCAGTTTGAGATATAGAATTCCACAGTGAGATTTGACTTTCTGGCAATCCATTTTATTTGACCATCCTGCAAGTAGTATTCTTGTGATATAATATTGATGTAATAATGTTTTGCTATTCATTCTCTCTACTCAATGTATACTTTTGCAGATTCAATCATCAATCTCCTGAAAATAGGGGACAGTTTTATGTTATTCTTGGATCTAAACCAATTTCTATTTAAAGGGTTTTAATTTTTTTATTTCAGTTATATTTTTTTCTCTTTCTGGACTAAAGAATGTGGACTAAAGATGTAGTCTCCATAATAAATAGACTGTTTAATCTTGAGACTACATTGCTAGATAAAAGTTTTAGCTGATAACAATACATTTTAGGCATAATGTATTTATTGCCTCTACTGCCCTGCTCCAACAAACTGCTTATCTGATCAATAAGTCAATAGGTACTCAATACAGTTATTGCTCATATTTCTCCTTGTTCTTGTTTTCTCCCTTATAGGTAATCTGTTCATATCTGTTCATGCCATTTTCTTTTATGATGGGAGTAGATTGGGAAGACAGTTTTATTGTTGGAGGGCTCCTTGGTTATAAGACTTTCTTCAATGAATTTGTGGCTTATGAACACCTTGCAAACTTGATTAAACTACGAAAGAAGGGAGGACAAATGTACATCAAAGGTGTGAAACAGTACTTGAGTGTAAGTATTCCTGTACAGCTCTGTTTCAATAGATCTAATACTTCATAAATTTTTGTCCAGTGGACTTTCCTAGAACGTATTTCTGAATTAAAGTGATTTATGTTAGGCATGTGTTCCTACAGATATGAAGCCACAATTGATATAAATATTTTTACATTACTATTTTCTTGTGGTTCATAATCCAAGTTATGCCTCTTGCCTGTATTTAATAATGTTGTCTAACAACCAAATGAACACTTGGGGGTGTATGACTGTACATGACTTTAACACTGAAGCAAAATAGAGGTTAAAGAGAAGGAGAATTCTGATTTATCAGTAATCTGCTACAGACACAACATTGGACATAACATAAAGTTCTTTTTGAGAACCATTGTAAACAAGGAATGGGATGAAACATCATCGCCTTAGACCTAATTTTTTACATTACTTTATAAAGACCTTTGGCAAAGAAAGGGAAATTTTCATATTTGGTTTGAGGGCATCAGAATAGACTTTTCTGGAAACTTACATGAGATGTCTTCAACAGTTAAATCTTAACTCTAGTTCTTGGACCTGTGTTGTGCCAAAACAGGAGACCAAGGACACATTTTTCAGTAATCTTTCCTAATTCAAAGATAGAAAAAAGATCTTTGGAAATTAACTAGGAGAAAGGCTTTTTCTCAGGAATCAGGAATTCATGCTCATATAATCTTATGTCACCAGTTCATCAGCTAAGCTAATTAATTTCCATTGCAGCTAAAGTTCAAGAAGAGAACACATTGAAACCTGTTTTCTAGAAGAATCTCTGTTGCTCTGAAGTGTTAGGAATAGGCAGTTTTACCAATGGTAGGATCTTTAGTTTTTAGTTTTCTAAAATAGACCTAGGCCCGTCTATTCCCCTACCGAGTTTTAAGTCCCCTTAATTAATAGAAGAGAGGTGAGTTTTCAGCTACCCAAACTCATTGTGAATAACACCCCAAACAAGCCCTAGTTTTATGTCATTTTGTGCATCCTGTTATAATCAGTTGGGAGGGTACATTGCTATGAATGACATCTCTATGGTTTAAGTTCACGCGAAGTGCAGATCATGTAAAACTTTCTGGGGTATTGATGGAAGTATGAAGGGACCAAATTGCTAAGGCTGCAGTTCTACTACTGTGTATTCAGCTAACACATTGAGAACAGCAGGAAACAGAAGTGAGAATTTGCTCTAATACATTTGCTGTCCTTGAATTAAGATGACACTAATAGATGAATTCATTGGGGGGGGAAGCAAATTTGCTACTAGAAATATAGCTTTTGTGATATGGATTTTATATAGGTTTTGAAAAAAAAATGAAACTAAAATATTTATTATGTTTACAAAACAAAATCTGGCTACTGTATTAACTCATTTTCTGGATTCACATAGTATGTTGAATCAGACACTTAGTAAATGGCCTGAGATACAACATGCTAGCCCCTCCCCCTCACGCATGCACACACACACACACACACACACACACACACACACACACACACACAAACAAGCAGACAAAAACCAACCTTAACCAAGTTTAATACTTTGTAGAAATACAACTGCTAGGCCGTTAAACCTACCCTGATTAATATAAATTCTAATCCATTAGGAATTTTGTTCCTAATAATTTAGTCATAATCATGATAGTTGTGTGGTGTATTTGGAGGAAACATTCAGGAAAATATTTTGTACTATATTATTTGAAAAACTTGAAAAGTCTTTTTATACATGACCACAGGATAATGCAAATCTGTTCACCAAGGGAATCTGTGCTTCTCTCAGACAATTTCATTTTTTAAAGATTTTTTTAGCTTTAAGATATCATATATACTACTAAGCCTACTCATTCTTTTGAAAACTATATGCAGAGTGACATTGATATGCACAACATTCAAATGTGTGCATGATTAGAATTGACACACTATGCATGTGTTCCATTTTCTACTAAGAAATGTTTTTGATGCAAAATAGCTGGCACATCTGAAATAGCCCTTGGCAATTAAGTATTACATGTGTTTGCTAATGGATTCAGACATGCCAGTGTTGAAATTAGCTACATTTTGAGAAATTCTAGTCACTATTAGGAAACCATCAACATGACTACAAAAAAACTAATGTGAAATTTGATTTTTTTTTTTTACTGGAAGGTCAAGTTCTCTATTTCAGATATATATATATATATTCTTACTTCTTCATAGGATTTATGTGTGTTTTTCCTCTAGCCAGGTTTTTCCTACGTTACCAAGGTTTTTCTGCAGCCCTAGCTCAGTGGAAGCACATCCACTCAACCAGAATTGAGTGGATGTGATTCCACTGAGCTAGGGCTGCAGAAAAACCTTGGTTACATAGGAAAAACCTGGCTAGAGGGGAAAAAAAAAACACACACACACACACACGTGTGTGTGTGTGTGTGTGTGTGTGTGTGTGTGTGTGTGTGTGTGTGTGTGTGTAAATCTAGTCATGGGAACCAAATGTTCTATCTGATATAAAAAGTGTATGAAAATATTCTATTTCTGGTTTCTTCTAATATGCAATTCTTTGTAGCGGGGTAAGGAGGGGTGTGAAGAAAGTCCAAATTTATTTCCGTTCCAAAACCATACACCGACATTATATCCTTATTGTATGTTCAAATGCCATTAGCCAGAAACTAAAAATTATTTTTATTTCTCAAAGAGAAAGTAATTGGTGTTTTATTTGCTTTATTTCAGATACGATCCGAAACTATTGCCACTTACGCGCTTTGTGGATTTGCAAATTTTGGTTCAGTGGGAATGGTACTTGGAGCACTATGTAAGAATCATGTATACTTCATATATTATAGAGAAGAGCAGGCAGTGGTGGGGTGGAGTTAAGCACATCATCATCTTAGAGTCATTACCTTGTAACAAATGGTCTAAACCCAATCCCTCTTGAATTCTCTTGACCTCTACAATTCTGGTGCCAATATAGTATTGAGCTTTAGCTGATTAGTTGTGTATAGACTTCAGCAATAAATCTTTTTTGAACTTCAACTTAATGTATGATCCTGATCCTTTGCACCTGCCATACACAGAGCAATTTGAAAGACTAATGTCTATTTTTAAAACAAGGTATTTTGCTTTGATGAGCAATTGCTCACCCTTTCTCTTTGGAGATTGTAGAATGATCAAAATTACTGACTTTTGTGACACTGCAAAAGCATTCCAAGCATTCTGTAACTCATATGTTGTTGGAAAGAGCTGTTGATACACTGAAAATTTTTTATAGATAACAGAGCCATTCAAACATTTCAAAAACTTTATTAACCTGCCTCTAGTGCTTCATGTTACTTGTCCCAGCTTCTGCCAACCTAGCAGTTTGAAAGCACGTAAAAAATGCAAGTAGAAAAATAGGGACCACCTTTGGTGGGAAGGTAACAGCATTCCGTACACCTTTGGCATTTATTCATGACAGCCAAATGACCACAGAGACGTCTTTGGACTGCACTGGCTCTTTGGCTTTGAAACGGAGATGAGCACCACCCCCTAGAGTCGGGAAAGACTAGCACATATGTGCAAGGTGAACCTTTACCTTTAGTGCTTCATGTAAACTTGGACGAACTTCTCATCACAGGATTAGTCCAAAAATAGCAAATTTGCTCCAGAATTAAGCAGGTGTTTCCTGTTTATATGTAATTGTATCCATTTCGGATGAAAATTGAAATTAACATTGAAATGGTTTCAGTGAAATGGTTTTGGTCTGGATAACATTCAAAATATTCTCTTTTATATGTTACGAAGCAGAAGTAGTTTAGTTTAGTTTAGTTTAGTTTATTTGATTTGTATACCGCCCTACTCCCAAAGGACTCAGGGCGGTGAACAGCCAACAATAAAATACATAAATACACAAAATTTAAAAACCCGATAAAATCAAATTAAATTATTTGGCCCAGACAAATTAAAATACCCCAATAATTTAAAAACAGATTAAAATTTACATATTTAAAAAGGGAAGAGATTAGGTCAAGCCCGCTTGATGGAATAAAAAGGTCTTCACAGCACGGCGGAAGGAGCGCAGATCCGGGATCCTCCGTATCTCCGGGGGGAGCTCATTCCAGATGGTAGGTGCCCCCACAGAGAAGGCTCTCCCCCTAGGGGCCGCCAGTCGACACTGTTTGGCTGACGGCACCCGGAGGAGTCCCTCTCTATGAGAGCGTACTGGCCGGTGGGAGGCTATTGGTGGTAGTAGGCGGTCCCGTAAATAACCGTAAGTAAATGATTCCAGGGTTAACATTTAATGTAATTAAGTTTCAAGACGATCACTTGATCTAATATTAGTGCTTCGAAGCAGAGGAACTCTTATTAAAATGTACCTCAATCTTTAAAAAATAAATTAGTCTTAAGCCTGTCCTTTTAGCCTCTATTGGGGTCAATCAGTATTTGGTAAATTCAGCATCTAAAGCACTTCAGTTCTGAAAAACAGCAACAGCTCTTGCCTAGATAATATTGGACACTGGGAAACAGTGTCCATGCTTATCTAGAGTTGGTGTTATTTGGAAGATTATACTTCATAATATTTGAATTGCTTTACAAGTAAGAATAGGATGTGTCCCATTTCAACAGCAAATCTGCTGCCTCACATGAGCTCCTCCAAGATAGTTCAAAGCTTTTTGAGTATTCTCTCAAACTGTAGCTTTGCCCAGCCTATGCAGATCTTCATTATCTCATCTTTATCTGTGCTGAGGGCAAAGATCTGTATTATAGCTTCACTTTCTAATAGTTCAGGATGTTCTGTTGCCTTTCTCAATGTTTTTTCCACATGAGATTTCACTTTATATTTTCCCAAAACATGGATAGTAGAATTTATGGAGGATGAGCGAACTAGTTTTCGAGATGGCCCTATTTTTCTTTCTCATATGTTTACAATCCTGTGAAAGAAAACATTCAAAAGCAGTTTCAATCAGCATCACTTACAAAATATTTCACAAATACTTCAGGTTAAGTCCAAGAGCTGCCAAGATATTGTCTTACAAATAAGAGGCTATAGGTATAATCCTATTGATCATAGCCAGCACTGAAAAATAAACATATTTCAGCTCTTCTAAACTGGGCAGGGGAACAGATCTTGAGATATTGACGTATAAGAAGATATTGACATGAATATATGGGCATCTTATGTCTGTTGTCACAATTTATTCAGTACTGAATAAATGCTAACTTTTCTACAAATGGGGAAATATTGCTTGGCAGTGGTGAACCTTAGAGCATGGGCACCATGGAGAAATATTGGAGAGGGAATTGGCTCACCTGCCTCTTGATTGCTAACCCTGGTTACCAACCTTCAAGTTTGAAAAGGAGTCTGATAAACACACTCCATCCTCATAATGTTTTGATGCCAAAATACTTTGAAATATTCAAATATCAGGATAATGCCAATCTGACTATAGATTGAAACTGGAAGGATTTTGGGATAAGAAGGCTGGTTAGCTGGAAGTGCCATGAAACATTCAGAATGATGCCTTCAAACAAAACTGTAGATATTCATACTAGTTTATACATATCAATGAACTAAAAAACAGAAGTGTTAAGAAAATAAAACAGAAATTCCACACCGATTCATCAAAAACTTAGTATAAACAGTAGCTTGTTTGTAAATAAAGAACACCATATCACCTTTGAAGGAGATGAATAGAAGGCAATTGCACAGACTTTGAAGAGGCTATAGAAACACAGAAAAAATGTACTTTCTATTATATATACTATATAATATTTATGTCAATTTACATGAAGTTGACTAATTATTGTATTAATTTGGAGATGTGAATTAAAGGCAAGGAAAACCTTTGTAGATTCAAGGACAGAGAATTGGTTTAAATTCTGCACAATTTTATCAAGTGAACTTCCGTTTGAAAAGCTATTGCCAATATCATTTATGGTTATCTAACTATATCTATTCTAGGTAGCAAGAATTTTTACTGAAGCTGCTCCAGAGATTATAAAAGTGTTAGAAAAGCACTGAACAGATGTCTCAACATTGCATATTGCTCATGTGTTTCTTTTCTTCTATTCACATCTCCAGCATCCTTGGCTCCCTCCAGGAAGAGAGACATTGCAGGAGGAGCCTTCAGGGCCATGATTGCTGGCACTGTGGCCTGCTTCATGACAGCTTGTGTTGCAGGTATTGTAACATTACACGCCACCATTTATGTTTCTGTGAGTCTTATTGAGCGCCGCTTCCCAAGTCCTACATGTGCCCCACATCGTTATGGGATCATAGTGCAAATCAGTGCATCTCCTCTGTGTGAAAGGGCTCTTAGTCCTCAAGGAGCCTCTTCCAGGAGGAAGGAAAAATGGAAGGAAATACAAAAATTGGGTAAAGAAACTTATAAGATGTAGTTCTTTCTCACAAAAGGCAATTCTATCCAATTTGGCATAATTTGTTTAATGAGTTGAAGGAATATCTTTTGAATGCGTGCACTTTTTAAAAGGTGCAAGGAATAAGTAAAATTTAAAAACAGTTTTTTTCTGAACTGTGAATCTAATAGCTGAGGCTATTAGGACATTATCTAATACAGTGGGCCCCAACCTTTTGGGTACCAGAGACCAGTTCCGAGGAGAGAGGTTTTTCCATGGACCGGAGGGGGCTGCCTCCCGCAGATGAGGCTTTGCTTGTTTGGGCAGCCCTGTTTCTGACATGCCACGGACTGACTGCGAGTTGGGGACCCCTGATTTAATATGCTGTGGGTCTTGCCTTTGAGATATTTTTCAATTCTGTAAAAAAAAAAAAAAACATTACAGGCTCCTGATGACCCATTCAGACACAAAGATTCTGTCTGAACGGGTCAAAAAATATAGATGGTATGATAGATTATGCAAAGTCCCTGAGATGGATTCTGAAAACCACAACCCAGCTACTGTGCAAACCAATCCATTCAATGTTAGTTTAAATCAAACAACCTTATGAAAAACAGAAATGAAGTACATTTGAAGTACAGTGAATTTGTTGCCATAATCCAGAGATACTATTTCTTAATACAAATATCTTTTCTGACCCTTTTTCAGGTATACTATCTGAAAATCCATGTACAGCGTTATTACAAAGCAACTTCAGTGCAAATGACAATAGCACAGAAATAATTGCCTGCTGTTTAAACCTCTTTAACAGGTAATTAGATCAGAATTTCGTGTCATAGAGATCATACGTGAAGTCAAACTGCTTGTTGCCAGTAAATACTCCAAGAACACTTATGTGAAATGAACTATAATATATAAAAGTATGGCATAATAATATTTCAGAAGTTCCTGGATATAGTTTTTTTTTAAGGGTTATAAAAGGCTCGTTTTTAAAAAAAAAAAATGCTTCCATACTTCTCTGCTCTTCAAGACAGCACAGTAATTTTGAACACCTTTGCTTAGTTTGACTATACGGCTTTTGAAGATTTATGGTAAAATTTTATCTTCAGTGATGCTTTTGCAATACATTAAGAGTTCTCTTACCTGGTATATATATTTGGAAATCTTATAGATGTATGATCAGGAGCAGACATATTAGTGAGAAATGCAGTTTACACCTTTTCTTTTTTCCAGTTAATATCTTATTTTAAGCAACCTTACTCTAAGTAGGAGGCTAATACACAAACAAAGACTCCTGCATGCACAGAATTTTTCCCACTGGCCAAATGCTAATTTAGGGAAAATGGGAACCTCACAAAGAAATCTGGCGAGTTTTGTTACATTTGCTAAATTTATTATTCTGTTCTAGCTAGTCTGAAATAATCATAACGATTCATTGCCAATGACACAAGCTGTTGGCTGCGCAGGAACATTTTGAAAATATTATTCATAATGGACATTTTATCCATTGCATTTTTACAGTTTATAATAATGTTGTAATCCACTGATGAAATGTTAAGTATGATAACTAACATTATTATCATCATCATCATCATCATCATTCTCTTTTTTATCAAGCAGTGGCAACAGTTCTGCAGAAGTCTTCCCAAAGTCTAACAGCGGTTTAAGATCCTTGCAGCAATGCTGTCAACTTCTGGGCCCATCC
Source organism: Pituophis catenifer annectens (assembly GCF_029215685.1). Lineage (NCBI taxonomy): Eukaryota > Metazoa > Chordata > Lepidosauria > Squamata > Colubridae > Pituophis > Pituophis catenifer. The sequence goes on along the minus strand of NW_027256882.1, from coordinate 232,692,941 downwards.
AAGGTTAATTGCAGCTTGGTCACTCCATTATCTTAAGCTACTGCATAGGATTCAAATTCATGGTGGATGAACAGAAAAGACAAGATGGAAATGGGGTGATCTTGTTGCTAATGTAGACAGGGAAAAAACTTATTTTAACTTAAACTGGAGTGTTAGCTATCTGCACCCTCTATTTTCATGATGTTGCTGATGAAGGACATGTTGATATATTTGTAAGGAAAAAAAAACTTGCGCATACATATATCTCAATTCACATTTAAAGTTTAGAATGACATTTGAATCTGAAATGGCTTCCATCTTGGATTTATAGAAATAACTTGACAGCACATTGTAGGTTAGAAGGTCTGGTTGGCACCAATTCCCAGTAGTGTCTGTATGGATCCCGTTGATACAATAAGCCACTGAACTTGGTTAAAATGTAGCTTGGGATGGGATAAGATGGAGACACATTCAGTCACATTAATTCAATTTGAGCCCATCAGAGAAATATTCAATAATTATTTAAGATGACTAAATTTGCTTAATATATACCTTTCAATTTCTGTTTAGATACCTATTATCTGTTTAGATACCCTGTTTTGTTCTACTGAGATAAGATTGTTATTTTAATGTGATCCTAAGTACGTCTGCTCAGAATTAAGCTGCTTCTTTTCCCCATATGGAGCTTATTTCCAAATCCAAGTAAAAACACAGGCAACTCACAAACTAACGGAACTCCACTTTGGTGGTATAGGATATAATAACAGAATTTTGAAATCTTGCCAGAGTTTCCCTCCAGGCAGTCTTGTGCCAAACAAAATCAAAGCAGGGCTATTTTTTATTTTCTTTCCTACTCTTCTTCTTTCCCAGAACTGAGTTGTTATTTACTTTAACAATTACATACTGTATATAACTTGATGTAAGAATATATATATAATTTTTATAAGCTGGGAATATTTTCATTCAGATATTAATCAAGGAAAACCAGTTCCATTTGAAAATCAGCTTCCCATCATCACCATGATCCAAAAATATGTAGAACAGGTTCTATTTTTACAATGCAGGGTCATCTGTATAAATTAATGAAATGTATAAGCACATAGGCACTTTTGTTGCTAGAATATTAACAAAATATCAATTTAAGTACTATTATATGATCTATAAAAGAAAATACAGTTTTCACTATTAGAATTTGTTCTACCATATTCTTAATGAGCTGCTGGTGTAATATTAACAGGTATAATGCCAAATAATTAAATAAATATGCTCTGTTTCAATTATTTTTATATATTTATCAATTTGTATTGCTGCTATTCTTACAAAAAAGCAAGGATACATGCACAACCCCCATCATGCCAGTTAGACATCATCCAAAAATACAACCAATACCATTACCATCCCATAACCAGATCTGAATCCTGACTAAAAAGGATCCAAATAATCAATTTCATCCATTGTTCACTGAAACTACAATCTAACCACTTTCTCAATCACCTTCCCCAAAAAGGGGAGGTTAAATATTGAATGAAAGTTGTCCAGGATGGAGGGGTCTAATAAGGGCTTCTTGAAGAGAGGGCAAACCAAGGCCTATTTAAGAGGTAAAAGGTCAATCCTCTCATTCAAAGAAGTACTTTAAATTGTGAAGACTTGAACTCCCAGGATTCCAGAGCCAGCATGCATGTTGGCTGGGAAATTCTGGGAGCTGAAGTCCACATAATTTCAATTGTTGAACTTGAAAAATATTGCAATGGAAATTTTGATAGATCATAGTATCTATCCTGTTATTTCATGAATAAATACATAGAAATTGCCACACATCAATAGATAACTTTGATCTTTTATTTTCCTTTTTTTAATGAAGAGGATCAAAGAGAAAAAAATAATTATTATTAATAGAAAGGAAAAGAAAAAAAAGAACAAAGTTTTTAAAATAAAAGTTTGGTTTTTTAAATTATTATGTGTTGCAATAGAGCTTTGTCAAATTTCTGTGTTTAAAGATAAATGATTTATCTTAATAATATTTAAGCAGTCTTTTTTTTTACTTTCAAAATATTTTCCAAGGGCATTTTGTACATTATTTCTGCAACATGGAAAACATGTTGATAAAATATATCATTCTGAAATTTGTATATATTCTAATGGTAACATTTAATTTTTAATAAAATGAATAAATTCTTTTCTACATGCATAGTTCTTTCTGGTCATATAAAACTGCTGATCTCATTCTTCGGAAAAACATCTAATAGAGTATTGTGTGTTTTTTAAATGCAAGTTTAAGCTCATGTAGTTTAGTTGTGCCACAAAAAACATGCTGTATATGAGTTCGTATGTGTGTACATGCATGTATGTGTGTGTGTGTGTGTGTGAGAGAGAGAGAGAGAGAGAAAGAGAGAGGGAGAGAGAGAGAGAGGGGGGGGTCTTATGATATAAGATCAGAACATATATGTTTTATACCCGGATAATCATAAGAGCATGGCGGCAATAGAATTTGCTATTCTATAGCTGGTGATATATTGTTTCTGGTCCTGGAGATATATAACAATTATTGATATTCTTGTCATTCTGGTATTTGTCTAATCTCAGTGCAGTACTCTCCAGGTGTGATAGACTTCAGTTCTAGTAATTTTAAAATCTATGCTGCATTGTGGAAGTAGAAGTTCAGTACATCTAGAAACATGTAGAAGGAAAGGTGGTCTAATCTTGAGTTTAGCACATGTCAGCTCTTCAAAGCAGGCCAGGTCAAGAAAAACCTCACAAGAACTGCTGCTATATAGTATAATAAAAGAATCATGAAAGCCTGAAAAATTTTCTTTCTCTTCCCCTTCCCCTTTTATACTATAAAAAGAATCAAGTTGGTGCAGTCTTGACCTTCCTTACCCCATATTCCCATTCGGGGTTTTTATGTGGCTGGGTTTTGTTTTTTGTTTTTTTGTTTTTTTTAATTTGATTTATATACCGCCCTTCTCCAGAGACTCTTACAATGCACAGATGCGTTAAGCAATAGCCTTCATACTTTTGTATATTTTTACAAAGTCAGCTTATTGCCCCCACAAACTGGGTCCTCAATTTACCTACCTCATTTGTGAGGTCCATATTTTAAGTAAAGAAAACATTGCATTATATTAGTTGTTTTAAAAGGTTGCTGCTAATCATGAGAGACCACATGATTTTGGCTAACAGCTGGGTCTTTTACCATCCTAATCCTTTAAAAAGTACTCATTTATCCTTGTCGAATGCCTATGCCCAAAGAATCCATAGCTATTTTTCTTAATGTTTTGAGATGGAAACTGGTTTCCTGTCAAATATAAAGTTGTCAATATGATAGTCAGGGTAGTAATAATATCAGGGAGGGGAAATCCAGGCTGAGTTTTGTAACATAAGAGACCTAATTTGGAACTGTGCGTCTGATCCCTTACCTCCCACCCTTCATCTGCTGCATTGCCTTGTTCTTTTGAGAGAGATAAAAGAAATCTTACAGCATTCTTGCTGAAAATCCGGAGTTGCTAAATATTAGGCTGATGAAGCACAATGATGAGTTTTAAGAAACTCATTTTCTGTTTGGGTAAAATAAAGCATAGCACTTATTTTTATTTATTTAGCGTATGGTTGGTCACACACAGTATTAAAACACTTCATTAAAGCACTGTTTCTTCTTTTCTAATTCTTGAAAAAGAAACACTAGATGGCAGGGTTTCATCAGGGAAGTTCTTCCAAAAAAAAAATCACATTCTTGGCTTGCTCCCTGAGTTTGGCCTATAAAATTTGGTTCGTGTATTGTTGAATCCAGGATGCAACCTATACATTTTAAAAGAAACTTTCTATCCAAGAAGAATAATCAACACATGCACATTTATTAGGACCTCTAAGAAGAAACCAACTTTGATATACTGTATATGTTGCAGTGTTTGAAGGTGATAATGGAACTTGGACAAATTAACCATATCATTCAGAAGCCTTTTTTTCCTTGTCTCTTTCTGAGGAAAAAAATGAGGAAAGTTGAAAACAATACAAAATAGGAAGAGATTTCTCCTTCCTTTGTAATATGTTTTATAATAAAACCCTCAGTTCTGGATTCCAAATTCTATACAATATAGCCACGAAAAATAAGACTATTTATTTCAATCCAGAATGTGACAATAATATATCTTATCCAAAATGAGCAAAATGTTCTAGCTTCTAAGTTCCATTCTCATCAGCATGTCAATTGCAACCATCTCTTATTAAACATTCCCTAAGGTGTCCAATATATTTGAAACAAAATTTTGAGTTATTCTAATTTTAATGCCATATAATTTCATACTCTTCAAAGCAATCTTCCACTGGTTGACCGGGTTGGAACATGTAAATGGATTATTGCAGAAGTTATGTGACTAACTAGTATTGGTTTCATCCGCTTCTTTTCACTTTGTGTAAAAGAGAATTACTGTTTTAGGAGTTACATTTTGAGGAATTAGGAGTTAATTCCTCAAGCATTTCCCATGATGCAGACTTTCAGAAACAGCAATAATATCTGAACTAATATTTTGAATTTTTTAAAGAATTATAACCAAAGAAACAAAATAGTGTGTTTTAGTTTACCCAAATACAAATTCTTAAATTGAATCACCTGCCAAAAAATATTCGGAGGAACTTCAGATTCATTTCTTAATTTTTCAATGTTTCAGAAATATATTTTTAAGAACTTAATTGACTTATAATTAATGGCATCTACTGCCATTCGCCTTTTAACTGCTTTGTTCAAATTATAATTAATAATAATTGAAAAGTACTGTTAATAATAAGCAAACGTATATTCTTAAAAGGATACCAAGTAGGAACTGTAAAAATAAGAGATATCTAGAAAAAAACTAAGTGAATCATTACAGTTCACTTGAAAATATTAGCCCGATTTTGTCAAATTAAAGTATCGAGAAATGCTAACAGGATGAAAAATTTATCATTTGCCAAAAGGGTTTACTCTTTTAGTAAATGAAGCATTGAAAGGTTCCATTAATTGAAAAGTTCTACTAATCTTTTACTGCAGTCAACTTCCTATGGGAAATGACAGCCTCAAGCTGCATACTACATAAGCAAACAGTGGCTAGTCCTCAGGATGCCTATTTACAAAATCCTAGTACTGAAACTTAGAGACATTTTCATTGCACTTTAATTGCTAGTGAAATAATCCCATTTGTGATTACACATACAGAAGCATGAAGGTAATACAAGTAGTCCTTGACTTATGAACACAATTGAGTCCCAAATTTCTGTTGCTCAGTGACATAATTGTTAAGGGAGTTTTGCTTCATTTTATGACCTTTCTTGCCACAGTTGTTAAGAGAATCACTGCAGTTGTTAAATTAGTAACGCGGTTGTTAAGTAAATCTGGCTTCCCCGTTGACTTTTGTTTGTCAGGTCACATGACCCCTGGACATTGCTACCATCATAAATATGAATCAGTTGTCAAGCGTCTGAATATTGATCATGTAACCATTAGGATGCTGTTTAAGTGTGAAAAATGGTCATCAGTCACTTATTTCAGTGCTGTTGTAACTTCGAACGGTCACTAAACAAATTATCATGTCAAGGACTACCTGTACATGATAACCCATTAAATGAAATCTATAAGAAATCCAAACTTTTGGAACACTTGAACAAAAAACTTAATTTGAACCACATCAAAAGCTTTTTCCACAAAGTAACCTGATTGGCTTGTGGTTATTAAATTAAAAAAAAAAAATAGAGATGAATCTATTATCTGAAAATGATGCACCAATGTGGACCAAGATTGTGCTTGATCTGTTATTGCAACACCTTGATCATCTTAACAATGTAACTGTTAAAATATTATTATCAACACTGTAAGATTATTACTATACATATGTATATGTATAGTCTTAATATTATTACCTGTAAAAGATATAATGTGTGATAACTTGTAGACACTTGGTAGGATCCCTCCCAGCCTTCAAAATTAAAGCAATTCAAGCTTCATTGTATGAAAGTAGCAGGGCTTGTTTTTCATAAGACACCTGAAAAAAATCCCCAATGGTATAGGAATTATTTCCATCTTAAAAAATTTATTCCATTCTATAGTTACTTCAGCAGGTCCAGGAGTCTTTCCATAGTTCATTGTATCAATAGTATCATAGATTTCTTGTAAAGTTAGGGGACAGTCAAACCACTCTACATCTAACATTTATTACCATTTAAAAAGCATTTTTTTCTAGAAATATCCACATGTGTGGAATACAATTTTCAATATTAAAAAATAAAAATTAAATTATAATGACTATAACTGTTCCTGAAGAATATTTTATTTGTTTATTTGTCCGGTAATTATTTGATTTGTTATGGTGCTCCCAATTGCAAACAACTGAGCAGCAAGTATTAGTCTACAGAAAATGAAAAGCCAATAATTTATCAAGTTATTCTCCTATTCTCTTTTTCTACAGTAAAAATAAAACTAATACAATCTTTAAAAAAGAAAAGGAAAAAGGTGCAGAAAATAAAAAGAGAAAACAAAAAGAGAAAGTGAAAAGAAATAAAAATATAGTAAAGAAAAAGAAAAGAAATATAAAGAAATAACTTCTCATGTTTATCATGAGTATGAACAATTTTAGAAACTTATCACCTTCTCTTAAAATGCAACAATTGATTTCTTCTTCTGATATCCATCTCTTATCTATAAACAAGTCCATAAAGCATCATTATTTCAGCCTTAATGTCACCAAAAGTCACTTAAAGATTAGCAGAGATAACAATATATCAATGTTAATACTGAACAAATAAACCCCTAGTGTCCAATTTTTAAAGTATTTTCTTTTTTTTAATCAAAACAAATAATTTATTATTTTGAATAAAATAAAAATGGTAAAAAAAATAAAATAAAGAATTTCCCACAAGGATTCTTTATAAATAATTCCAAAATCTTATTTCATATATATCTGGAGCCTTAATCTTTGTAGCTTTCTAAAATTGAAGTTTTAATCACCTTTTTTGTTTATTAAAAAAAAGTTTTTTAAGTTCTTAAAATTATAAATAAAACTTTTATTACAGATTGAAGGAAACTCACCTAATGCTAGTAAACTTGTTCATCTAAAGGTTCCTAATAGCTGAAAAACAGTTAAGTAATTTCTGAAGGTGATTACGGAAATATGAAACCTATTTCTGAAACTCTTTGAGGCAATAAAATTAAGCTAATTCACAATCAGAAGTGTCCTTTTAAAGGCACTGACCATAATTTGAGCAAGATGGCTATTCCCACATCTTTCAGAGCATTAAACCTGTCAGAGACCACTATCTCTGAGGAACAGCTGTCTGGAGCACTTGTCAGTGATCTCAAGTGCTTTCCTTGTTCATTTTTTAAAAATTATGTATCTTTGGTACAGGATGCCAGAGAAATTATATAGAATGTATAAAAACACTTCAAAGTCACCTTATCAGGAAGATGGGTAGTATATAAATTTAATAAATCCAAGGCCTTGTGAAGCTGCTGCACAATCAATTTCTTAATCACCTTCTCCAAAAAGTGGAAATTGTATACTGGATTAAAATTATCCAGTATTGTGAGGTCCAGGAATGGCTTCTTGGCAGTGGTGAAATTCAATTTTTTTTTACTACTGGTTCTGTGGGCATGGCTTGGTGGGCGTGGCAGGGGAAGGATACTGCAAAATCTCCATTCCCACCCCACTCTGGGGCCAGCCAGAGGTGGTATCAGCCGGTTCTCCTAACTACTTAAAATTCCTGCTACCAGTTCTCCAGAACCTGCTGAATTTCACCCCTGCTTCTTGGGTAGCAGGCAGATCAAATCCTCCTCTAAAAGGTAAAGAAACAACCTTGTGACTCAAAGAATTCACCAGACCAAATGCCAATCCTGCGTTTGTCTTAGCAAACCAGGAGAGGCATGGTTCTAAAGAGAAGAATGAGCTAGCAGTCCTCAGGACCCTATCCACTTCCTTAGGCCCAACAGGTTCAAACCATTCTCAGATATCTGGGGCTAGTCTTCACCCCAGGCAGTTCCCCCAAAACTACAAGACCATGGTCAACTGTGAGCAAATGCAAGTGACTAACTTATTATTATGACTTTATTCCTAAGACTAATAAAACAAAACAACTTATAAGAAATGAATATAAAATAACTACTAATAAACTCTAATAAATAATGTTTATATAAATATGCCTCATTCTAATTTAGAATAACATTCTATTATTCCCATTTATGCTTTTTGTCTCTCAGGAATTAAGTGCCAGTTCCATTTGCAATATCTCAAGGACCATATCCTGGTTTTATATATATAGAAACTACAAGAAAATATATTCTCTAAAGATTAAAGTAATTATAATAATTCTCCAGTTTTACCTCATACAGGGATTCAGTAAAGCTCATCAAATTAGTTTGTTTGGACCATTCAAAAATAAGAAGCGAATAACAGGTTTAATTGTTTTAATTAAATAATTGAATTGACCACATAGAGTACTTTGTTTATTATTGTAAACATTTTTAGTTGTGCTCTTCAATTGATAAATCCCACAGAAGCTTTCACAAGAACATATTGGGCAGCTGCGACAGGCAATTCAAAGAATTAGTAATAATACACATTTATTTATTCATCTTCTACACACAGGACAGTTAGATTTGATTATCTCAAAAAGAAGAAACAGTAGGTTCCAAATACATTAATAGCTATGAATTTGTTTTGTTTTGTTTTTTTGTTTTTTGTTTTTTTCTGTCGGTCATATTTGCCTGACTGAGATATTTCTAAATAGTTCCAAATTTAAAGAGCCTGTATTTTTTCTTAAACTCTTTGAGGCAATAAAATTAGGCTAATTCACGATCAGAAAATAAAGTGCAAACCTTTTATGACAAAGTGAAAGTAAATGTAGATTTTTAAGAATAATTACCTGAGAAACATGTTAAGATATGGAATAAATATAATCCCAGACTGTATGGTAAAAAAGTCTTTAGATTTGGGTTATAATATAAACATTGCTATGGAGGAGAAAATCTGAGAAATTAATTTACATTGTAATGATTTAAGACAAAACTTTTATAAAATGATGTAGCCATGATATACAATTCCAGCTAAATTGTCTAAAATGTATAAAGGAATATCAAACAAGTGTTAGAAGTGTAAAAAGAAAAGGGGACTTTTTAACCATGCTTGGTGGATTTGTGAAAAAACAAAAGAATCTTGGCTACAAATTTATATGATGATGCAAAAGATATTGCAGATTAATATTACAGTGAAACCAGAATTATTTGTATGTGGCTTTAGTAATGTTGAACTCAAAAATAATAAATAGAAGAAACCATTATTTTATATTGTAACTGTGGCAAGATTATTGTAAGCATAAAGATAGAAGAATAACAAAATACCCACAGTAGAGAGTTGGATTAAAAAATTGACACAGCTTGCAGAAATGGCAAAGTTAACCAGTTTAGTCAGAGAAAAACAATTATAAAGACTGGAAGCTTTATCTGGACTTTTTGCTGAAACAAGAAAAGACAAAACTGATTATTTATGGATTGGAGGTTAGAAAGAATTAAAGAAGGAGAAAAAGTAAGATGGCAATTACTTAATAGAAAGAAGAGTTGAAGTCAAACCTCAATGTTTTCTTTCGTTTCTTTACTTATTTTCTTTTTTCTAATTCTTACTTTTTTCTTATTTTTCTTTTTATTGTTATTTCTTTTCATTCTTTTTCACTTCATTGTACTCTAACATTCTAACAAAATATTTCTTGAAAAGAAAGAAAATAATGTGTGAATCTTTGAACTCTTCACTAGGCGGGTTAACATAGACAGCAAATCAAGGGGGAAAGTGCTACTGTTTGAGCACTTCATTAATGTCTAAAATGGAATAGGAGTGGACATAAATGTTCAAGATCCTGAGGTGATTTCTGATTGCAGCCAAGAACTGAACTATTACATTTGCAGGCAGTAATTGGAGCTTTACATCTTTAACAAGTATGAATCCAGCTGTAATTTAAAACTACCTGCATCGTTGGATGAAACACACATTGTCCAATGAAGTTAAAAAATATAAAAGCAAAGTGAGTTGAAGCCTGAAAACAAAGCAGCCTCAGTCATTGCACTGCGTATTGAACTTTTTTAAAAAAATTGATTTCTTCCCAAGATGAAATAAAAAAAATATTGTGCTTGCATTCCTGCATATTTTGGAACAAAATCAAATGGAAAACATTTGATACTCAAATCAATCTTTAAAAGTTTCTACCTCAGCAGGAGCAGCCCGAACCCAGATGGGCTGGGTTTCGTGGATTCCAAAGAGCAAACAAACATCAACCTAAAAAAGGAAAAACATAACATTGAATATATTTCGCATTGAAGACTTGCTTGTTTTAGAATCGTTTGGAGAATGCCCACATGAGAATTAGTTTCTAAAACTTAATGACCCTTTATTGTTGTGACTTGACTGAGGCTTAAATTTCATTAATATTATAAATCTGACTTTTATCTATGTCCTAGAAAATTAAACATGAGGTAATATGGTCATTATATGTCTGAATAATATATATATATTTCCTAGGGATTTAAAGTAATCAATCCATTCCAGTTGCTTAGACTGATCCTTGTTTGTGTGATATAAAATGCACAGTTTAATATTTAAAATGAACTTCTGTTACACTGACAGCATATTTGTTGCAAAAAATAAGATACACGGGCTTTGCACGTTTTAGCTCTAAACTAATACTGCATGTTTTGTTTATTTATTTATCTATGCAATATGTTTCTGCCAATCTTACTGCTGGATGGCTAAAAACATAAAAAAGCACAGGACAAATAAGCATCCAAACAACAATATTATCTGTCACAGTCCACCTTTGATTTCGAAGAGCAAAAAAGCATCAGTGAAATTGGCCTTTCTGCTACCAAATCTCAACAATGCAATTTTAGGATGGGGAAAGCTGCAAGCATCACACAAGCTCCCAAATATGAGCTTTAGGCAATGAAGCCCAAGGAGAAAAATTGCCTGTAAGGGGTGAAGTTGATAATGTATGAACCCCCAATTTCTAAGCTGGCAGAACAACTATGTTAAACACTGTGGTTGCTCCCAGGTTCAAGGATAGGGAATAAACAGCCAAATTTCTATTGATTTTTTTAAAAATGGAAGAAAATGGCTAGAACTTAAATCCTGCAAGAGTCTGATTTCTATGCATATATGGATTCTTCCTGTCTGTATTGTAATTGCTTATCTAGTTATGTTGCACCCATAACCTTCTGCAGTTATCAAGTTTCTTTTGTAAACATGAATAGCCACCTGATTGAAACATTGTGTTAATCCATAGTTTGTTTAACCATGTTTTTTTTTAATAAGCCACAGTGACCGGGTTCCCCTATTATGCTACATCAAAACCATATGACCATTTGATTGGTTGGCACAAAGTATCAATCCAGCTGCAATGTGATTTTTGGTTTTCCTTATACAGGTAGCCTTTGACCTACAACCATTCATTTAGTGACTGTTCAATGTTATTGGTACTGAAAAAAGTGACCTAGGACTGTTTTTCACACAACTCTTGTAGCATCCCCTGGTCACATGATCAAAATTAGGGGGCTTGGCAACTGCCATGTATTTATGACAGTTGCAGTGTCTCAGGGTTATGTGATCACATTTTGCGACCTTCTGACAAGGAAAGTCAATGGGGAAGCCAGATTTCTTTTTTTTTTAATTTGATTTATATGCCACCCTTCTCCAGAGACTCAGGGCGGCTTACAATGCACTAAGCAATAGCCTTCATACTTCTGTATATTTATACAAAGTCAGCTTATTGCCCCCACAAACTGGGTCCTCAATTTACCTACCTTAGAAAGGATGGAAAGCTGAGTCAACCTTGAGCCTGGTGAGATTCGAACTTACAGTAATTGCAGACAGCTGGTGTTAATCACAATGCTATTAGTCTGCTGAGCCACCCAGATTCATTTAGTAACTGCGTTACTAAGTTGTTAAGTTAGTAACTGCGTTACTAACTTAACAAATGTTGCAAGAAAAGTCATAAAATGGGGCAAAGCTCACTTAAAAACTGTCTTACTCAACAACAAGAAAGTTTGGGCTCAACTGTGGTTGTAACTAGAGGACTACTTGTATATATCATGGTAAGTCAGATATCTGAGTCAGTCATTGCTAATTAATGCTTAAGTAAGGGGTGAAATTCAGCTGGTTCTATCTGGCTTGGGCGAACCGGTAGCGGTGGCTGCGGATGGCTCCGCCCACCCACACGGACATCATAACATCACTTTTTGCGAAGATTTTAAGTCTCTGTGCATGTGCAGAAAGCTTTGAGCATATGCAGAAGGCTTTGAGCATGCACGGACAACATGGCGCACACACATTTGCAAACCAATAGGGAAGGTAAGTGAATTTCACCCTGCTTGAGTAGAATTTCAGGTTTTTCTTGTCAACGACAGATGAGAAAGAGCTGCAGCTTTGAAGCAAAGATCTATCTTGCTGCTTGCTCCTGTACAAGCCTTCTTTGTGTGCTAAAGCTGAATGATTTTCTGTATGTTTTTTTTCCTCTAAGCAGGCCCTAAAGCCAACAATGACAGAGATAATAAACATTGTAGATTTGGCAAAATCTAGAATGCAAGATTAAGAATGTATTAATTACAAAACAGTATGATGAGGCAGCCAGAATTCTGGAGGTTTCTAATGAAATTTTAGCACAGATGGCGATGTTCCTGAAGAATGGGGTAAAGCTGGGATAAAGGAAAAACACTCAAGTAAACTTTGTTTCTTTCGAATTTCACCTTGTGCATGGTGTCACTTACAGGTAGTCCTCGACTTACGAGTACATTTAAGCCCAAAATTTCTGTTGCTAAGTGAGACATTTGTTAAATGAATTTTCTCCATTTTACAACCTTCCTTGCCATAGTTGTTAACTGAATCACAGCAGTTAAGTTAGTAACATGGTTGTTAAGTGAATCTGGCTTCCCTGTCGACTTTCCTTGTCAGAAGGTCGCAAAAGGTAATCACATGACCCCAGGGCACTGCAACCAGCATAAATGAATCAGTGGCCAAGTATCTGAATTTTGATCATGTGACCATGGGAATGCTACAACTGTCGTAAGTTTTTTCAGTGTTGTTGTAACTTTGAATGTTCACTAAACAAACTGTTGTAAGTTAAGGACTATCTGTATTTAAAAGCTTGGACAAGGCATTCTATGGGACATACCCTAAGAACAAAAACATTTCTGTGGGATTGAAAGTAGCCAACATAGAGAGTAAGGAAAACTCTCATCAAATGGGATTGATACTACCAATTTATTATCCTGTATCAATGCATATCTGATTTCATGAAAAGCTCACAAAGAGAATGTGATTAGATAAAATAACAGTTGTCAAAAAGATATTACATTAAGTGTATTCTAGTTTAGATGTTGCTAGCAGCTATTAAAGCTCATTTTTTGTTATATCCATTTCTTAAACCTAAGCATCATCCCAAGTGCTACATAAGTGAAGCCTTTTCTGTAATTTTATCAGATGAGCACATAACAGCATTTTAAAAGTTCAATTGATTCTAAGAGACTTTGACTTTTGCAGTGCAAAATAGACAGTTTTTTAATTTTTTTTATTTTTTTAAATGGGTACTGGTATCTAACCTTCAAGCCAAAATACATTTACTCGGAAATACTGTATTTTTTGAACTATAAGACGCATTGGGCTGGGGGGGGAGGGCAAAAACGCCCGTTTTTGCAAAAATCGGGTGAAAAATGGGCCTGTTTTTCGCAAAAATGGGACGAGCGGGGTGGGGCTTCAGGAGGCCAAAAATGGCTGTATTCGATGTTTAAGACGCACCAACATTTCCACCCTCTTTTAGGGGGGGAAGGTGCGTCTTATACTCTGAAAAACACGGTAAATCTTGCTTTGGTCACTTGAGTTTATTCCCAAATAAAATGTGTCGCCTTAGTGTTCTTAAGATTCTTTTGTCTTAGGCTAATCAGTGAAATCACTTAATGGGGCAGAATAAAAACTTTCCTTGTATGGGCAGACTGAAAAACACTAGAAACCTTACAGTCATATTTTGATTTGTTCATACATATAAGATTAAAACATAGGTGAATTTGAACTGGGGGAGAATGGGATTCCTAGTTGTTAAACAGCAACAAGTCTCTTTATACTCTTTTTCACTTGGAGTGATCACATTAATACTGGAGTAAGTATTTGCATTTTGCAGAAGTCACAATTTCATATTGAAACACAATCTACATTATCAAAGAACTCCACCATTATGGCTGGAAAATGCGGGTCATATCATTTTCTGATTCTCAGAGCCCTCAAAACTATACTTTGGTCACAAAGTGCATAAAAGTAGAAGCAATGGCATTTTTCAGAAGAAACACATGATTTTTATGGGACAACTCATTTTTAAAAGCTTTAAAGCCTTTTAAAGATTTATAAACTCCAGAATATCACTTTAAACCCACTACAAAGAAATTCTCACTCCTTCTACTCACTATTCTCTCACAATAGATTTCAGTCATCACCCCCACCAAAAGTTAATAAGTACTGGTATGTTTTCCCAAATATTGAAAGTATGCCATTTCCTGATGCTCATCGCAGTGATGTAACAGTAACAGTATAGCAAAGTTGGAAGGGACTTTGGGGGAGTTTATAATCCAACACTCTGCTCAAGCAGGAGAGCCTATACCATTCTGGACAAATAGCTGTCCAATCTCTTTTTAAAACCCTCCAGTGATGGAGCACTCACAACTCTGGAGGCAAGCAGTTCCACTGATTAATTTTTCTCATTGTCAGGAAATGTCTCCTTAGTTCTAGAATGAATCTATGTTTGATAAGTTTCCATCTGTTACTTCTTTCCCTCAGGTGCTTTAGAGAATAGATCAATCCCCTCTTCTCTGTGACAGCCCCTCAATTATTGGAAGACTCTTATCGTGTCACCCTTAGTCCTTCTCTTTTCTAGACTCGACATACCTGTAACCGTTCATCATACGTTTTAGCATCCAGTCTCCTAATCATCTTTGTTGCTTTTGTCTGCACTCTTTTTAGAGTCTCAACATCTTTTCGGTAGAGGCGCAGTGGCTTAATGACACTGGAGATGGTTTCTGCTCCAGTGGTTCGAGTCCTAGCACTGCGTGTCCGGGTGAGCTCCCATCACTTGCCTCAGCTTCTGTCCACCTAACAGTTCAAAAGCATGTTCTATGCAAGTAAATAAAATAGGTACCACTTTGGTGGGGGAAATGAGCTGGTGCTCCATGCAGACAGTCAGATTCCTGCCCTCTGAACCTTCCCAGTTGCGGCGCCTGTTTGTGAGGTGGCTCCAGGGAGGAAGGGGGCCTTGGATGATGCTTCAGGAAGAGCCACTTGTCTTTCTTTGTGGTGTGAAGTCAGCTTGCCCTCTTGTGGTGCACCATGGTAAGCACGCAAGCATTTCCTACAACAGAGCTGGTAGCTGGGCAGCCAAACTACTATTCTGCAATTTGCATTGTAGTTTCCCGTAACTATGTAACAATGTCATATGCTAATAATAACAATAATCCTTTTTGTATCTTGATGTCCAGAACTCAACCTAGTATTCCAAGTATGATCTTACCAGTGCAGTATAATTTCATTTGAACAGAGATAAAATATTTTTCCCCTTCTACCTCACGTGATTGCCTTTTGCAAGCTTCACAGTCGGCTTCCAACAAGCTGAATTAACAGCAAACACAGAAGTGAAATTGTAGCTCACAATCATGTAATATCTCACTTGGTGACCATGATGTTTCACTTAACAGCAGCAGAGGCGGCATATGTCTGGAATAGGCACATGATTTTTCACTTAGAGACTGTGGAGCTTAGCAACAGCAATGCCAATTCCAATTGTGGTTGGTAAGTAAAGATTTAAGTGTATTAAAAAGATATAATTTCATTATTTTCAATACTTTTTCAATTATTATTAAAGCACATCTTGAATCTATACCAAGAGTCTCCAAATCTGCCAACTTTAAGACTTGTGGACTTCAACTCCCAATATTTTCCAGCCAGCTATCATTAATCAAGTACAAAGCAATCAGTAGATGAACACGGCCTGTATTCCACTTTGCCGGCTGGGGAATTCTGGGAGTTGAAGTCCAAAGCTCTTAAACTTGCCAGGTTTGGAGATCCCTGATCTGTTCCATCCAGGGTACAGGGATTGAAAACCCTGCACATTTTAAACAGAAAACTTATTTAATTTTACCTTCAAGTTGCGCTTTTTTTTTTTTTTTTTTTTTTTGAAAATTTGCTGGTCATAAACTATATTTTTTTTTTCTTTCTTGAAAAGAAAAGTGTTTTTCCTTATTTATCTGCCATCAAAAAAAAAAAAAGTCTTTGTGCTTTAGGAAAAACCATTTAGTAGCCAGAACTCCATTTTCCCTTTGGAGAGGGCAAACATTACTGTTGGGCATGAGCGGTGATTGAAGGGAGAGTCTATCAGGTACAGGAAATCAGGACCAGGATAGAGTTCAAAAGTGCTACAAGTTTATTTCATTTTCCTATTGATAAGAATCTATCTACTAACAGTCAAAGCCAATTGGCATCAGGTAACAGTCACCTGGTTTCAATAGGGGAAGGACTTGGGTCTCTTATGGGGGGCTGTAATGACTCTAAACTTATGATGCATTTGACCCCACCCTCAGGCTCAGCCTGTTCATCTCCTACAGGGTCTGAGCTTGCCATTTTGCAAGTTCTCTACAATCAGCAATTGTAGTTGGAGGGCACAAGGCAGATGCCCTCCAGGGCACAGAAAAATGGATTAGGTCCTGCAACTACAACCCACCTATAATTTAAACTATAACAATAATGTATGTTGCTTCTCTCTGACAAAATGGGATATCCCTCTAAACTGCTATATTTTGTTTGCCCATTTCAACTCCCCCCTCTCTCTCTCTCCTTCTCCCCCCACCATCTCCCTCATTAAGATGCTTAACATCCAAAAGGAAAGCTATTAGAGGCTGACCTTCTATAAATCCCCTGCTGCCTTTTCTAATAAGCACAACACTAACACATTATTATTTTTTTAAAAAAAATTGTTTTCCTAAGGATCGCAGTAGCCTTCTAAACAAGATCTTCTTTTGCCTGAGAACACACGTATATGCTTAATTGTGAAATAAGGATATTGATGTTTGGCGAAAGAGGGAAGAAGAAATTCTGCAGCCAAACAACTGAGCCACACAGAAAGTGGTTGACAAATTGTTTAGGCCAAATTATTGATGTGAAAACAATACAGCTCTGTGTTGCTTTTTCCAATGCATATATTAACAGCCATACATGGGAAACAAATGCTGCTTTGTGGCAAATGAATTATGTAAATGCAATTTATAGCATTAATTTGGACGTGTAAATTTAATCCACGCAAACATAAAAAGAGTTTTCGTGCAATGAATATTTCAAAGGCAGTTTAATACATTTAAAATAAATATTGAGCAGCTGAGGGGAGAGGCAACCATGCTCTCAACATTACAAAAGCTGCTTTAAAGCAATCATTTAAGGGCCTAATGAACATTTACTACCTTGGGATCTTAACTCCTAAGTAAATGCGGCTTTTAGGAGATTCATTGTGTAGTCTATACAGGTGCCAGATATTGGAAGCTGCACATCACAAAAATACATTGTAAAACGTATTTAAGGAAGTAAATTTGACTAGATTTAAAAGGTTCTTTTAATAAAGCATGAAAAAAACATCATAAATCTTTCAGTGGTGAAGCACATTTAATATGGTAGATAATTGTTCAATAGCAACATTTTAATTCAGTGAGTTTTATTGTTTATGTCACCAGATTTTTATTTAATTTATCAATCAGGATTCTGTCTCCCAAATTTTTTAGTGGTCATGCTTTTATTCAATACACCCAGCTTTAATCAAAATATAAGGACTGGATTGAAAATTAACTACTCATTACTTTGGAATGAATCTTCAGATATTTAGACTTTCATTATATCTAGGTTAATGTAAGAAAACTTTACTTAAAAATGTTAGAAAAAACTTTTTAATAACAATTCAGTGGCATAGCTACACATTCTTTTTATCATCACATTTAATTTTAACAGTTAAAAAGTATTTGTTTTTTCATGTTAACTAAAGCAATGTAACATTTTTATATTGCCGAATAGGAGATAAGTGTTCATATGAATCTTTTTTATTTAGTGATGAGAAGATCAATTTATTTACAGGCTTTGATCCAGGGGTGAAATCCAGCAAGTCCTGACAGGTTCTGGAGAACCGGTAGCAGATATTTTGAGCAGTTCGGAGAACCGGCAAATACCACCTCTGGCTGACCCCAGAGTGGGGTGGGAATGGAGATTTTGCAGTATCCTTCATCTACCATGCCCACCAAGCCACGGCCACCAAGTCACACCACACCCACTGAACCGGTAGTAAAAAATGTGAATTTCACCACTGCTTTGGTCATTTCATAAGTTTATGAATGTTTATATCAGTCTCCAAGAATATTGATTCTCAAGGTACCTACCCACGATATGGCTAATAGGGGTCTCTCCGTGCTTCACTTTATCAACCATGTAGTCCCTATTACACTATGATAGGTATGAGACAAAGTCTTCAGGTGCATCATTCTGCTGATAAAGAACTGAAAATCATTTATCAGAAATGAATGTCTTTTTTTGAGTAGGCTCCAAAAGGACACATTGCCTGTTGAACCACCTGTCTTTGTTGCTTTTGGTTCCTGAAGAGCATACTGCCAAAATTTCTCATAGAGGAATTCCAATGCTTTTTGAAGTTTGTTGCTCAAAATCTGTTGTGACCCGTCAGCAGCCTGTGCAGTTAGTTCCGACAGCGAGGAGACTGATGTGGTGCTGTGCCAGCAGCCTGTGCAATTGGCACTCGAGTTGGACAATGAGGAGTCTGGAGAAGATGTGGTACCAGAGGTGGGGATTCAGCCAGGGCCTTCAGGACCTCCAGAAGCTCCCATAAGTGAAGAGGAAGAAGAGGAGGAGCCTCTTCTCGATGCACAAGTGCACAGAGCTGCGAAAAGGCAGGAGTGGCTCCTCAAGAGGAGGTCTCCTCAAGAGTAAGGCTTGGGGCTAATTGGCCACTCCCCTAGCCTGTTTAAGGAAGGACGATGACTGATGCAATTTGCAGGAAACAACTTTATTCAAATTCCTTCGCGTCTTGATTTCAGAAAATGTTTGATTTGGCTCTTGTTTCTCTCTTATCAGTTTTCCTGCAAATTGCTTCTGGGCATTCTGCCAACCACAGTAAGATTATGGTTATCTGAAATACTATGCCTCAGAACTGAGTTATTATTCTTTGAATTCTTGTAGGCTGTTAATGAAGTTAAATTAACAGCCCTTGTTCGGAAAAGACTGATTTATTGTATTTGTGTTCGAACACAAGAAAGACTTGTGAAAGCTAATTACTAAGAAAGCTCATTAGTAGTCTTTAATTAGTAAATTAAGGTTTGTATGGACTTTGTGTGTGCTGCGTTCTTTGGGGTCCATAGCTGGGGCAGAACAAAATCAAGGTATTCTAAGTGAAAACTGTGATTCACATGCAGCACAGAAATTTATGGTCTACTCTTACCAGACTTTAGCCCCAGAAAGAGTACAATTTTTTTAAGGCATTTCTTTTTTACTATCCTGGGGAATGCTGAATTGGACTGGGGTTAAACAAGGTACAACATGGAATACTGATTTTTGAAGATTGGTAAAAAAAAGATATTCTTTCCATTAGAGTTAGCTCCCATAGACTACTTCATTCATTGCCAGTAAACTATGGAGCATTTTTTTTATTAAAAGAAATTTTCAAAAGAGAAAAGAAAAGAACGTTCAAAGAAAAACAAAAAAGAGAGGGAAACAAAGAAATTAAAGTAGACCACTTCCAACCTTCTTTTCTACAAATATTAATAAATCCATCATCTCCTCTCCCCCTAACACTTCCAGGAATTCCTTCATCCCAATATTTAGTTCTCATTTTCAATCCTTAAATCCATACATCATTATTTCACTTTTTTCTTCTTTTAGCAAAAAGTCCATAAAAGGTTTCTAATGTTTTAAAAAACACTTTTTCCTTCTTGGCCAAACAGGTCAGTTTTGCCATTTCCAACAATTCTAACCATCCATCTCTCCATTGTGAGAAATTCAGTACTCTTCCATCTTTGACCTGGAAGACAATAATCTTGCTGCCATTATCATAAAGTGTACAAAATCAATCTTCCATGAGTCTTTTCTAATTGGTTACCCATAAGTCCTAATTTAAAAATTCTAGTTTTAACTATGGAGTAGAAATTTTCTAAACTGGAAGTTACTCCTAAATTTGTGATTACCATGGGATTGTTGTATAGCTGAAACAACAATAATACAAGGATTATGTATATTGTTTATTAAAAGGGTGAGGGTAAAATCCTTTCTGGAGTAATTACTCCATCAAAAAACTATCCTCTTGCAAAATACTGCTTCAGTTTAACAGTCCCTGTAAAAAAGGACTCAGTGCTCATTTTAATGGTCTCTCTTTAGTCTTATCCTTGGAGATATTTTCAGATATTACTTTTGAAGAGCATTTGTCCATCTGGTTTGGGGCAAGACACAATGTCATCCAATGGACTTTTATAATGGTTATTTTATAGAGATCTTCATAACAGAACATAGTATTCTAGGCAGGTAAGATTAATTCTAACTTTTTTCTTGCTGAAGTAAAAAACAAACAAACAAACAAACCCCAAACATATTGATGTTTTGTGTAACAGCCTGTGCTATTCATTCTATCTGTTCAAGGTCATTTATTCTTTACCTTGAATTGCAATTCTGAAGTCTTTCTTCTCTTGAATGTATGTATGTTCTTATTTAATATGCTGCCTGACCATAATCAATATCAATGCAGACTTTCTCAATGCAGACTTTCATACTACAAAAAAAAAGCTTCTTTCAGATGTTAATATTTAGGGTGCTGATGGAATCGCTCTCGCTCTCTCTCTCTTTCTCTCTCTCTCTCTCTCCCCCTCTTTCTTTCTCTCTCTCCCTCTCTTTTTCTTTCTCTTCCATCTCTCTCTCTCTCTCTCTCTCTCTCTCTCTCTCTCTCTATCTATCTATCTATCTATCTATCTATCTAGGGAGACAGACAGACAGACAGACAGACAGACAGACAGACAGACAGACAGACAGACAACTGTCTTCTGTTCAATTGTGTCTCAGTCTTGTGGACTACCTGGACAAGTCTCTGCAGTATTCTTGGCAAGATTTTTTAGATATGGTCCTTCCTAGAGCTAAGAGATTAGCTCAAAGTCAACCAGATGGCTTTGTGCCTAACATAGAACTAGAACTCAGAGTCAGTTTCTAGCCTGAGGCCTTAACCACTATACTCAGAGCTCTGACTCCCTCTATATAATGCTCAGTACCAATTTTGAGGTCTCCAAAGCATCCTTAATGTCAGTGGGCTAAAGTTTTTCTATTTTTGTCTGGGAGTGGTGCAGTTTCAGGGGTGAAATGGGTACCTTAAACTGGCAATCTCTCAAAAGCCAGGCTGTTTTTCTATTCGCAGAAGGCAGGGAAGGGACGTTAAAGAGCAAAATGAATTTAAATGCCCTCCTGACAATGGCTGCTATCTGTTTTTTGAACAGGAGCTGTGAGTCCAGGAGAACTTCCAGCTTGCAAACGCAATATGTTTGGAGCAATGTCACGCTATCCGGAACCAAAGATGGTAAGTCCTTGGAACCTGCATGCCCTCAAATCCAAAACCACTCAGTCTTGCTAAGGTTGAACTGAAGCATATTGTTCCCCATTCAAATCCCCATAGGGTCCAGATACAGGCAGGACATCAATAGCATTGTTTAATTTGCTAGGGGCAGAGAAATAAAGCTGGGTATCAGTGATTGATGAAGCGTCATCTTATGGTGATGGACAACCTCACCCAGCAGCTTCATCAAGGTGTTAAATAGGAGTGGAGTGAACCAGTGATGGGTTGCCCTCAGTTCGGACCGATTCACAAGAACCAGTAGTAAAACTGGTGGGAGGCTCTGCCCACTGACCCGGACGTCATCAATGTTGATCTGCGCATATGCAGAAGTTTCTGCGCATGCGCAGAAGAGCACACGCACAGGCGGGCATGATGTGAACTGGTAGTAAAGATAAGCGGAACCCACCCCTGGAGTGAACCCTGCAGTACCCCACAAAGCAAGGGCCAAGTATAGGACCTCTCACTCCCAATCAACACCAACTAGTGCTGGCAGTAGAGGAAGGAGTAGAGCCAGAACAATATGCTGTTGCCCAGTCCAGGAGGTCCAGAAGGATACTATGGCTGGTTTTATCAGAGGCTCCAAGAAGTCAACAACTAACCCATCCTGCTCATGCCAAAAGTGATCCAAAGGCACAACTAATGCTGTTTCAGTCCCATATTTAGTGTCATATACCAGAGGTGGTTCAGCAGGTTCTGACCAGTTCTGAAGAACCGGTAGTGGAAATTTTGAGTAGTTCGGAGAACCAGTAGTAAAAATTCTGACTGGCCCTACCCCCATCTATTCTCTGCCTCCCAAGTCCCAGCTGATCGGGAGGAAATGGGGATTTTGCAGTAACCTTCCCCTGGATTGGAGAGGGAATGGAGATTTTGTAATCTCCTTCCCCTGCCACGCCCACCAAGCCATGTCATGCCCACCAAGCCACACCAGTAGTAAAAATTTTTGAAACCCACCACTGTCATATACCGATAGGTCAGAAACCCAACTGAAAAGGATCTAGATAATCCATTTCTTCTAGGATCCTCTAAAATTGTCACACAGTGGTTGTCACACAACCACTTTCTCAACAACCTTCTATTTTTAGGTGCCTAATCACTATTTCACATCAGGTTTGGCATGACCTAGTATAAGCCCTTGGCTGTTACAATGGCCATGACCTCCCAAACTACCCCAGACCTCTCTCCCAGTTAAGGCAAATTGAACACACACACACACACACACACACACACACACACACACACACACACACACACACACACAATAAGCTGGTAAAACTCCAATGCCAGGTTGCTTATGGAGTCAAGGAGCACACATCAGGGAGGATGGTTCAGCAGCAACAGCCCCAACTGATCCCTAGGCCCAACTTAATAGCAATAGCACTTATACTTATATATCACTTCATAGTACTTTACAGGTCTCTCTAAATGGCTTACAAAGTCAGCATATTTCCCCCAACAATCTGGGTCTTCATTTTACTGACTTTGAAAGCATGGAAGGCTGAGTCAATATTGAGCCAATCAGGACTGAACTCCTGACAGTGGGCAGAGTTAGCCTGCAATACTGCATTCTAAGCACTGTGGTACCATAGCTGGAAATAAACGTTGGAAATATAATGAGCACATTGGATCTTTTAATCCTATCTGGTGGCAATGTTGTTACGTCCAACAACACTGGAAAATTGAAGAATGGAACAAACTTTGAAAGTTGTAACCCCCATTGCAATCTCAGATTTCACTGAACTATGTATGCCTTCAAAATACTCCAAATTCCTTTTGTATAAGTAAATTGCAATAATTCTATATTTTTCTATTTTTACTAGAAAAGATCTCTGACCTCCTCTTTGGAAGACTGGCTAATTAAATTGTGGGAGTATGTCTGTCTCCATGTTGAGAATAATTTCATATTCTGATATAGACTTAATTCTAATTGGAAACTATTCTTGGATAACCATTTTATACATGGAACTGTGCCACATTGAAAATTTGAGTTTTAGAGTTCATATCTTAATTTGAATGTACAATTTATAGTACCGATTTAATGAATTGTTTACCATCTAGTCTTTTTTTAACATCCTGAACTGTGTTAACCAAGCCCTTTTAGCTTAAAGTTCAACAATCTGACTTTTTATTAGAAAAAGATATGAAATATTTCATGAGTCTCTAATGATCATTGCAACATATTTGTTTTATGGTATTTCTGACTTATTGCTTTTTGCCTATATATCAAGTCAATAAACCTGTATCTGATTCTTCTATTTGTATCATATTTTTCTTAAATTGTTTCAAAAAGATATAAACAATAGCAGGGGAAAATAATTAAATGTGGCTCCTGGCAATATGAAAATTACTAGTTCTCTAGAAAGGATAAAATAGGTTACGTTCGTTCACCCTTCAAAAAGATTCACTATTCCAAAAAGGCAATATATATCTGCTGTCTCACAAAAGAACTCCAGCTCTTTAGAATACATGTGGGTGATTTTTCTCTTTTCTTTTCTTTTCTTTTCTTTTCTTTTCTTGAGGGAGTTCCTGCACTTTCTCTATTTTTAATGTATTTTGGGGATTGTCTAATATCTATTTTATCTGTTCAATATAATACTTAATAAAATTATTCAAAAAGGAAAAACACAGATGCTTCTCCCCAAATGCATTACACATTTAAATAGAAAAACACAGCCCACATTAGAGAACTTTGTATTTTCTAGATATAATGTAGTTTTGCTTTCTTTTGAAAGATCTTTTTCTTTTCATGAAAGACTTCACATTACATCTGGATCTGGTTAATGGTTAGAAGCAAATTTTGCTGTCCTACTTGAGTGAGGGAAAGCTTGCTGGGGAGATAATAACACTATCTTTGTTGGCTGGTTGGACTGATAACTGGAGAGTGATGAGGTTGACAGTGACGATGATGATGTTATCCATTCAGTTAAGTTCGACTCTTGGGGATTCTATGGGCCAGCCTTCTCCACATCTTCCGATCTTGCACTATTTCTTTGAGTTTTTCTATGCTCTGGCTGGTGTCAGCTTTGATAGTGTCCAGCCACCGTGTTCTTTGATGGCATGGTTTCTTTTTATCACTAACTCTTCTAAACATAATTGCTTTCTCCAGTAAATTATCCTGCATGACATGGCCAAAGTGAAACAACTGGAGAAACCCAGATTTAAGTCCAACCTAAGCCACAGAAGCTCTTTAGATCAGGGATCCCCAACCCCCAGTCCATGGACCGGCATGCCAGCAACAGAGCCACACAAACAAGCCAAGCCCCATTCACGGGATGCAGGCAGCACACAAAACCATGCCCCCTCCGGGCCATGGAGAAATTTTTTTCCATGGAACCGGTCCCTGGTGCCCAAAAGGTTGGGGGCACCATTGGTGGGTTTCTACCGGTTCACCCCAGTTCAGGTGAACTGGTAATGGTGGTGGCGGGAGGCTATGCCCACCCGCTCGGATGTTATCACGGACACTCTGTGCATGTACAGAAGGTTCTGCGCATGCACAGAAGTGCCACATGTGAGCGAATCAACGCACGCACACATGCACGGTCACAGTTCCGAACCAGTAGCGAAGGTACTACTGGGAGATGCTGCATTAGATGATTTTCTTTCTCAAGCCAACTTATTTCACAGGGTTGTTGTGATTATAGTGAGAGTAGGGACTCCAATGTACATACGCTGTTTTTTGAACTTCTCAACCATAGGTAGCATATAAAACTAACCACAAATAATATATTAAAATGCAGCACTTGGGGGGGGGGAATCCTTGGGGTATGAATTGTGCATAAAATAGCACTAAGTATGAGTTGAAAAAATGCAGCCTTGAAGAAAGTGTTACCTATAACCTACAACATTCCTCACCACTGCCCAGGGAATCTCCTCAGGGATGAGGTCACAAAGGTTGAGATGTTCACCACAACCACACAATCGAAGCCTTGCCCCATGCCAAGGGCATCACAATGCAAGGCAGGACTTCAATAGCAAGGTTGTGGCCACCATCTTGGCTTTTTTACCCTCCCTGCAGGCATCCCTGACCCTGGCCATGCAGGAGCGTATAATCTAATGCATCTGGAAGAGGGCGTGCAGTCCAGGGATGAAATGTAAAATTTGCTACTACCGGTTCTGTGGGCATGGCTTGGTGGGGGGGGGGGGGGGTAATGTGACTGGGTGGGCGTAGCCAACTTTTTTTTTTTTAACTTTTCAAAGCATTTTTTCTAATGCTTTGAAAAGCCTCTGCCGATCAGGCAACTCAGCTGGGATCGTCAGAGACTTTTCGAAGCATTTTTTTTAACCACCTCTTCGGCCAAGAGGTTGCAGAAAAAAATGCTTTGAAAAGCCTCTGACTATCCCACCTGAGCCGCGCAATCATCAAAGGATTTTTTTTTTTTTTTACTTTTAAAAGCATTTTTTCTTTGGAAGAGGTTTAGAAAAAATGCTTTTAAAAGTAAAAAAAAAAAAGCTTCTGATGATCGTGCAACTCAGCTGGGCATGGTGGGGGGGAGGAGGTGCAGGGATTTTTGCTACCGGTTCTCCAAACCACCCGCTACCATCGCTACTGGATCGGGCGATCCAGTCCGAACCGGGAGCATTTCACCCCTAGTGCAGTCTAAGCAACAGCTATATAATTACAATATTGAATGTAGATAAAATGCCTGGAATGGTGCACACATTCTCCATTAGGAAACAAAAACAGTACAAGTTTGCAGCCTAAAAAAGAAGAAGAAGAAAAATTCAGAGTTACAGCAATCAGCGTAAATGTAGTGTGTGGTTCCTTCTTCACCTCCTATAATTAAACCAGATGTTGCCTCTTTCAGCAGACCTGTGGCATAATTTGGGATAGTGACATAATAAGCATTTTACTTTGCTTGAAGAAACACTCTAAGAGCAAGAAAAGCCCATTTCTCCTAAATTACCAAAATATGTATTATTGTTAAGAGATGTGGAAGCATAAATGCAGCCCAAGGCTGTTCTAAGACAAGCTGCAATTAGACATGAATTAGAGCGAAATGCTTGATGGACAACTGACAATGGCACAGACTATTCTTTCACCCTCAAAGTGGTGAACGGAGGTTGTCCATCAGTTTTTCACCTTCAGAAAACTCAAAATAGAGGTATCAGCTTCCCACCTGCTCTACTTACTTTTTTACAGGCAAAGTTAGAGAGTTTGTAGATTTGATGATTTTTTTTTTAAAAAAAAAAAGGTTTGAAGTAACCTTGTTTCAAGGTAACATTTGTTGACTCAACTGCTATTATTGCTAATATTCCCCTGTGATTTTTTTTAAAAAAAAAATAATATTGATGTGGGAGCTTTATTCTAATTAGCTTGGGTTTTTTTTAAATAGCAAGTGGGATAAAGGATTTCAGCTCCTTGCAGATCTCTTCCACTCCTGTTAGTTTGGGCAATGGTGGTATTCACTTACCTTCGCTACTGGTTCACAAATGTGAGCACGCCAGTGGTGGGTTTCAAAATTTTTGACTACCAGTTCTGTGGGTGTGGCTTGATGGGTGTGGCATGGCTTGGCAGGCGTGGCTTGGTGGGCATGGCAGGGGAAGGATACTGTAAAATCTCCATTCCCACCCCACTCCAGGGGAAGGATACTGCAAAATCCCCATTTCCTCCTGATCAGCTGGTACTTGGGAAGCAGAGAATAGATGTGGGCGGGGCCAGTCAGAATTTTTACTACCGGTTCTCCGAACTACTCAAAATTTCTGCTATCGGTTCTCCAAAACTGGTCAGAACCTGCTGAAACCCATCTCTGGAGCACGCGCCACCTCTGCGCATGCGCAGAGCGAGAGAGATGATGTCTGGGCAGGTGGGCGGAGCCTCCCGCCACCACCACTACTGGTTTACACAAACCGGTTAGAAACAGCAGAATATCACCACTGGTTTGGGCTTCCTAGTGATCTGGCAGGACTGCCATCTGTATTAGCAAATACAGCAAATAGGCACCTGAATCTCAGCATTAAATTGGTGCATTTTAGATTTTGCTGCTGTAACCAATAAAGAAAGCATCATCATTAATAGATGTCATATTTATTACCTTAACGTTGCAGAAATAAGGATGTATTATTATATCCTTTTATGTATAATTATAGCAATGGAATTCTGAGATTCTCAGTCAGCCAGTTCATAGTTGTACCAAAAGTGGTTTTATTTTTTTGAGAAAGAAGAAGAAAAAGACAAAAACATTTTACTTCCTATCCTGGAAACTTTAGCAATACAATTGATGAAGCTTCCAGGATCGGAAACGAAACATTTTTATCTTCTTCTCCTCAGAAAAAATCAGTCCAGTTGCCTTTTCAAAAATATAATTGTAGCTATACAATTAATCTTTGTTCTAGTGGTCTTGACTTGCTGCTGTTTTAACAGTGTTTAACACTTAGGTTGTATCATATTATGCAAAGGAAGGGAACAAAATATGATAAATACAACGAGTGGGGGTAGTAACCTTTTTGTAGCTGGAGCTGCTTTTTCCTTAGTGAAAAAAAGAAGCAGCTCAAACTTTCTAAAACTAGAGGAGATATGGCCAATATTACAATGAGACTGATGGACTTCCAAGGAAGGCATTATGTTCTGAATATGGCTTTGCTATGACTGTAGCAAAGAACAATTCAACCCTCTCTGGAGAAAAAGGGAACGCAAGATTGTCCATTTTGTATTCCATATGGAGGCTCCTAACTAGGAGACGGTCTCCAGAAGACAGGAATTCTTACAATTCAGGAAGGATTGTCAGGAAAGCTTATAATTGCCCGACATGACAGTTGCAGAATGGCAATTGAGAGATTGTAGCTTGTCTGTAGCCATCAATGACTGTGCTACACTGTGAACCAAGACTCACTATAACTCATAACTAACCTTCTAACACATTAAGTGGGCTATTTCAGCTGTCAATCAGTTGCTCCCTTCTTACTCCACACATATCATCTTCATTCTCTCCAGGTAAAGAATTTACCTTGGGAAGCTGGAGAAACAAATAAGACATGTGGCTGGGCTGTCTCCCACATTGTATTAAGCAGGTGTATTCACACGCCTGGCATTATCTACATCACCTGCACCCTAAATTTTCAATGCAGCTTTGCATTGTTTGTTAAGTGAGAAATTTACTCAAAGGCGAAAAAAAAATGTTTCTAATATTCATCTTTGGATATTAGCTTCTTAGAAACCCTAAAGGATAATACAATGTCTGAAAGTTCAGATGATAATCAGCCCATTATTATTCCCCTAGAGCTCATTAGGATGGCAGAACCTTGTTTCTTGAAAGAGACAGGATGCTGACTAGAGTGCTGATAATACAATATCGTCTCCCTCCATCCCCCCCCCCCTTTTTCTTTTTTTGTCTCTCTTTCAAAAGGTTGTGGATGCATGGGAAACAGGCTAGCTTTGGTCACCATTAAGTGAAGCTCACCTCACCTCCTTTCATAACTGTGAAATGAATTTTGAGTGACGCTGATTATAGCAACTGCCGTCTGGCCCTGGTTAAACCTAATTACAATCTCATGTTGGATTGCACTCCATTATTGTTTCCAGGTAATGTGGCCCCTCTCGTTCCCTTTCTTTTCAGGTCACAGACATTACAGAGAGCTCCTCTTTAATGAATAAAATAGTTGGCAGCAGGGCAAGGTGGGTGGGTGGGAGGGGGGAGGAGATGGCTACAATCTCAAATGATCTCTTTTGCATTGTAAAAAGATACGTGGATTGATAAATATCCTAGGATGTGCCATTATCCATTATTCAGCTGCACAATTAGTGAACACCTGGCATCAGGAAAGTGAGATGGTTGTTTGCTTCCCTTCTGAATTAATGTTGATTGTCCAACAGACCCCACAGAGCATACCGATTTCCCTTTTAGAGGGGGCGACAGGGGTGGGTGGGATGGGGGGGTGGAGAAGAGGTCTAGAGAGACAAAAAGCTAAATAACAACAAAAATAAGCATTTGATATTTCAAGGCAGTGAACTGGAATATCCACTTTGTGTGCATATGGGGTACGTGTGCCAGACGGATTAGATTTTACTCAGATTCTTTCTCAGCCCTATTTCTTAATCCAGAAATGAAAGCTGAGCCCAAGTATAAGGAATGCTAACATCAGCATTCAAACTGATGGCAATAACATTTTGGGAATTCCAAAGACTGATGGAGTATTTTCCCCTCTCTGCTAATCATTAGAAGCATTATATTTAGCAAACCAGAAATGAGTCAGACTAGTCAACCCATCAAGATCTCCAGGGGCTGGTAGTGACTTTCCAGGATCTCAAACTGGAGAGCTAAGTCCACCACCTGAACATAATTTGGCTTCAATACTATGTAGTTTTATATATTTCATTCTTTTAATTGACAAGATTCTGTAGATATTGGTGAACTCAATGGAGAACAGAAAAATAGCTAAAGAATTAGAATGACAGAAAAACACACATTAAAGTTACATTTCATTGGATTCTGCTGTACTTCATGAGTTAAGGGACATAGTTGTCCTTCTCTCCCTCCATTTCTACTTTTTTAGGATAGTTTGGGAACAATGAGCAAGACAGCAGAAAGAATGGATGAATTTTTAGAAGGGAAAGTGTTAGTGGACCATTCAGTCTTAGTGTGTGCTTCACTTTTCTTCTTGCAATTTGTTTACTTATAAAACACAATCTCCAATCTATGTAAGGTTTGTACTGGACATTTATATTCATTTATAGTTCAGCTTTTCTTCCCATCATGATATCAAGACACTCTCTAGCCATGACTGGATCTTAACTTTTTTTTTTTTTTAATTTTGATTTATATGCCGCCCTTCTCCGGAGACTCAGGGCGGCTTACAATGTGCTAAGCAATAGCTTTCATTCTTTTGTATATTTATACAAAGTCAGCTTATTGCCCCCACAACTGGGTCCTCAATTTACCTACCTTAGAAAGGATGGAAGGCTGAGTCAACCTTGAGCCTTGGCGAGATTCGAACCTGCAGTAATTGCAGGCAGCTGGTCTTAATAACCAGCTTAATAACAGGGTGCCTTAGACCACTGTACTACCAAGGCTCTTAGCCTAAACAAGGGTCCTAATTCATCTGTCTCATCTAATATCTGCTGTGGCCCTGCTGGCTGGCAGTTCTGGGAATGGCAATCACATTGCATCTTAAGGTGACTGAGGTGGGAAAGGGTTACTGTATTTTTGGAGTATAAGATGCACTTTTTTCCCTCCTAAAAGAGGCTGAAAATTTGGGTGCATCTTATACTCCGAATGTAACCCTGTTCATCCACCAGCCCCCACCCTTCGGCCTCCACGAGTCCTTTTCCTGGCTGCAGAGATTGCCACTGACAATGGCTTGTGTTTTTGGGCTCCACGCATCACACTTTCAGCCTCCAAATGCTCCGTTTGAGAGCCCTTCAAGGTTGCTGGGATCGCCAAAGCACATCGCTGCGGATCGCCACCCAAGAGCATGATGCATTTGGAGACTGAAAACACGACGTGCGGTGCCCAAAATGGCTACCTGGAACAGCTGCTGCCTTCTCTTACCCCTTCCCTTTGCCTGCTTTAGTCACTGGAGCTCCCTCTGATGATTAGCCATGCTTTTGAAACTGTTTTTTATGCCCCAACCAGCCCCAACCTCAAACCAGCGAGCAAACTAATATGCTGAAGCTGATGCCCCAACCAGCCCCAACCTCAAAACCAATGAGGGAACTAATGTGCTGAAGCTGACCAGGCTAAGGACTAGTCAGAATTTTTTTTCTCTATTTTCTTCCCCAAAAACTAAGCTGTGTCTTATACGCCAGTGCGTCTTATACTCCGAAAAATATGGTAATTTCCAGTGGCATAACCTTTCAGGTTTAAGAGTCTTGCAGTTTGGCCTGAATAGTTTAAAAAACTGCTTCCTTTTAGCAAATTATGCAACATGAGGTAAGACTATGCAGTGATCAGTATTGATTTAGCAAGGCCTATGTTAGAGGCTAGAAGAGAGAAAATAAATGTAAATGTACATGCCCCAAATGGCAATTTGAAAATAATTTAGAAGGAATGAACCTCAGTAATATAGAACATCAGAGACTTAAGTCCTTGGTGCTTTTGGATTCAGTACCATTGCGATTCCAATGCTTTCTAATAGGAATTATCATATTTAACTACATAGCTATGGAAAAATTTGGCATGTTGTAGACATTAGGACTACAAGATTTGGGGTGCAAAAATTCAGAGGACCCCTACATGACAGCAAAAAATTAGGGTAATATGTATTCCTTTGCTACCTTCTAATGTCCATTCCAGTATGGTAATTCTACAGACATCTCACTGATCAGTACAACCGAAGCAAACTTTTACAAGTTGGAAATCACCATTTAGCCTTAGTCTCAAGTTGTAAACATCGCTCTAGCAGCATCTGAAACTAGATTTCATCAAACTCCAACTACCACAAAAGAAGAAAATGAAATACCTTATTTGTGTTATTGAAAAATGTATTTTTTATTTTTATTTATACATCATTCTCAGTCCCAATAAATATTATGAACAGGGCTTTTGTGTGGACAAAACCTGTGTTTTCTACAGCAAGCCTGTGTTTATGCCCTGGACGTGCATTTTACCTTCTGTTGATCAGTGAGTGGAAACAATGGAACGTATCACTGTAATATTCCCAATCATTCTAAAGCCAGTATCGGAACATAGGTAGACATGAACTTACAAACACAAGCACACATTTGATTGTTTGTCTTTCAGGTGAGGTCGTGCTTCATCCATACGCAATTCATTCTTGTTTGTTACAGAGTTGCCAGGGAAACCGTTTTCTTTCAAGTAGCAAGTAAATTGCTAAGAAGTACGTCTCATTTTGGCTATAGAAACAGCACGCTCTTAAATACATAGATTTTTTTTGTCTCAAACTCATAAACATTTCATTTCAGGGGCCCAGTTCTTCAGTAAAAGCTAGTCTTCGTGCCTTTTATTGGGTTTTTTGTTTTCCTGTTTTTCATAAATCCACCTCTCTCTTTTATATGCTTCATCACTTAATCCATCTCAGGATCCTAGCCTCCTAGAGTTGTGAGAAGAGGTGACATACAAGTGATTGTAAATAAATAAATAAATATACCCCCTGTGGCTTTTACTTTATCATATAAAGGCAATTATTATTCTTTCTCTTGTTGTTCTCTCTCTCTCTCTCTCTTTTGCTGAAATGCAGGAGAAAAATGTTATTTTCAAAAGAGTTGGAAAAGGCTGGCTTCCTTCTCCTCCTCTTCCTTTCTCTTTTAAATTCTAAGCAAAAGAGATGGAGGATGCAATTTCCAGACAAAATACTCCATCAATCCCATTTCCAGAGGGAAGTATTCTAGAAGATGCAATGTGTATGTGCCGTTGGTAGATACAGGAAGCCACTGATGGGCGATGCTCACCTGTACAACTCCTGCCAGTGTGGAGAGTCAGCATCAGCAAAGCTTTATTAGAAGAGCCTTCAAACTGGGGTTCTGCTATATAGGTTCAAATGTAAATGACAATGAGGAAAAAACTAAGAAATGTGTGTTGCGATATCATGACCCAAATCCTGGCCTTTCTAATGCTAGAACTAGGTAAGTAGATTGCATGGTCTCTCTCTCTCTCTCTCTCCATCCCTCCCCCCCTCTCTCTTTTCTTTCTCTTTCTCCTCCCTCCTCTCTCCCCTGAAAAGACAGATTTCAGTGTTTAGCAAAATGTTAATGAAGGTTCTCAATCATCCAGGTAGAGTCTTCTGAAACTTGAATCATGGCAACTGGACTTTCTTTCTTGTTAGAGACATTTTGTGGCTCATTCAAGTAGCTTCATCAGTCTGAATAAGATAATTAGACAGAGTTAGTTGGAATATACCAATTCCTCCAGCATCAACCTCAGAGTTTATTCCTCAAGGTGCGTAGCAATATTTGATAAAGATTCTGAGTTATCCAGGTAGAGTTGTCTGAAAGTTGAGTCATGGCAACTAGACTTTTCTCAAATGTCTTGAGCCAACAATAAGTCCAGTTGCCACGATTCAACTTTCAGTCTTCAGTGTTGTGCTAGGGCAGTGTTTCTCAACCTTGGCAACTTTAAGATGGATGGACCTCAGCTTTGCTGTCTGGGGAATTCTGGGAGTTGAAATCCACCCACCTTAAAGTTGTGAAGGTTGAGAAACACTGTGCTAGGATCATGGAGAAAGGAAAACACATTGTCTCTGCGTTATTGCTGGACACCTTTTTATCCTGGCTTACATTGAGGCCTCGTTCGATGTGACTAACTTTTTTTTTTTTTGCTGTGGGTCAACTAATAAATGCTTTCATTTATTATTCTGCAGGAAATCGACTTGATCTGGTGATGTTGGATCACAGGACAGAAAACAGAGGTTGGAGGTCAAAGAATAAAGCCATCATACTGACATGCTTGATTAGGTTTAGCTTTTTTATATATATATTGGGTTTAGCTATTTGGTAACCTCTAAACCAGTGTTTCTCAACCTTGGTAGCTTGAAGATGGGTGGACTTCAACTCCCAGAATCCCCCAGCCAGCGCTGCTGGCTGGGGGATTCTGGGAGTTGCAGTCCACCCATCTTCAAGCTACCAAGGTTGAGAAACACTGCTCTAAACTATGCAGAAATGGAGGGGCTGATGCATTGCTGGCAGTTTGAGGAGATTTTTAGCCAATGTGATTGATGATTTTTCCAGTTTCTGATATTCTATAGAATGCAGAAATGCCAGATGCTCTTACTGTATGTGTCTTATTTTTCCTGCAAAAATCCTAGTCTACTTGAGAGCTGGTGGATATGATACAAGCAAGGATATACAGGTAGTCCTCGACTTACAACAGTTCATTTAGTGACTGTTCAAAGTTACAATGGCACTGAAAAAAGTGACTTATGACCATTTTTCACACACTTGCAGCATCCCCATGGTCTCATGATTTACATTCGGATGCTTGACAACTGGTTCATATTTATGACGGTCGCAGTGTCCCAGGTTCACGTGATCCCCTTTTGCGACAAGCAAAGCAGGTGGGGAAGCAGGTGAGGATTCACTTAACAACCGTGTCACTAATTTAAGAGAGGTAGTGATTCACTTAACAACTGTGGCAAGAAAAGTCTTAAAATGGGGCAAAACTCACTTAATAAATTTCTCATTTAGCAAC
This sequence comes from Pituophis catenifer annectens, assembly GCF_029215685.1. Classification (NCBI taxonomy): domain Eukaryota; kingdom Metazoa; phylum Chordata; class Lepidosauria; order Squamata; family Colubridae; genus Pituophis; species Pituophis catenifer. The sequence continues at coordinate 232,658,220 of NW_027256882.1, read as the reverse complement.
ATAAATTCTGGTCTTAATTGTGGTTGTAAGTCGAGGACTACCTGTAATTAAAATGGTGTTGGGGGAGAATGTGAATACAAAATGTTTTGCCTCTCCTAACTAAGAGACCTGGACGGTGATTGTTTCTTTGCTAAATTTTGGTGCTGCTCTTATTCTTTAAAGGCTTACTTGACTTGAAACTGGCTATCTTAAGAATCACCTCCTCCTTGCAGGGAACGGTAGTTTGAAAATCAGGGTACAACAGGCTATAACTGAGAAAATGTAGGTTCAAACCCACAGTTTCTATGAGATTCTGGAGGGAAGTTCATCAGTCATTTTCTCTTAGAACAGCCCAACAGAGTTAAGGGAAAGGAGATTTGAGCTCCTCAAGAAAAAAATGTGGGATATAAATCAAGGTAAATTACTTCTGTGTATATTTTATTTTCATTTTACTTGACTCCAATGCTGAAGAACCGAAGTATTTAAACACTGCACAGATAGTTTACCTTTCAAAATAAAAGGACTACTCTTGCAAAACATGGCAGATGGCAGGCATCATCTGTCTTTCTGTGGTATGTCTATGGTTTGGGGTCTCAGCATGCTCAAAGAAGATTAACTTCCTTTGCTACTACATGCACCATTGAAAGAAAACAAAATATCCAGATGAGTGTAATTCAACATGTTTGTGATTCCAAGATACTTGGACTGAAAATGCTGTATGATGAAAATAATAGGGAATGTTTTTGCTGTTCCATTTTACTGCTTTGCAGAAAATTCTAAAACCTTTTCCAAAAGAGAAATTGTGGTGATAGAACATACGTTTTGCAGACCCAAAGTCTCAGGATTAAATCCTTAAGATTTTTGTTGTGCCATCCCAAATATTATCAAATCTTCAAATCATAGAATCTGAGTTAAAAGGGATTTACAGGTTATATAGCCACTTTGATCTAGTGCAGGGGACAGCAGCCTGTGCCTCCGGAGCCACATGCGGCTCTTTGGACCCTCTGCTGTGGCTCCCTGTCAGATGATCCCACCACTGGCTGGCCCCTCCCCTCACCTTCCCCTCCCAGTCACTCCTCGCCTGGCCTGAGAAGGTAAGGGTGGCGGCGGGGGATGGAGAAGTGACCAGGGCAGAGACAGCGAAATACAGTGAGAGGAGGAGAGAGACACACATAGAGAGATACAGAGAGAGAGGGAGGGAGGGAGGGAGGAAGGGGAGAGAGATATATATGTCAAAAGGATTTTGTGGTTCCTGGTGTTTTTTAACAACTGGTTCTCTGCCCTAATGAGCAGCTGGGTAGGCATGGCTAGGGGTCATGTGACTGGTGGAAGTGAGTGACATAGAGTTGGCCATGCCCACCCAGGTTTTGTGGCTCCCAGTGTTTTCTTTTCTGTGGGAAATGGGTCCAAATGGCTCTTTGAGTATTTAAGGTTGCAGACCCCTGGTCTAGTGGTTAAGACATCAGGCTAGTAACCAGGAAAAGGTGAGTTCTAGTCTTGACTTAGGCATGCAAGCCACTGGGTGACTTTTGGCCAGTTGCTCTTTCTCAGCCCAGTCCCTTCCCAGGGTAATTGTTGTGGGAAAAATAGGAGGATGGAGGAGTATTAAATACGTTCACTGCCTTGAGTTATTTATAAAAAAATAATAAATGTGGGATACAAATAAATAAATAATATATAAAATATAGACCAACCCTCTGTTCGTTACAAGAATCCATTAAATAATCCTCAGCAGACTGCTATCCAGTCCTTGTTTGAAAATTCCCATGGGGCAAAGGTCCCATACTTCTAGGCAAAATTAGCACTGCTTAAGCATCGAGGACTTTCTTCCTAATATTTAGCCTGAATCTCACTTCTTTTAGTCAAAAACATTGGAATCAGTGAGTGGTGTCAACAGAGATGGGGGTGAAAACAATGGAAGCCCTAACCTCTTTCTGGGTGTGTTGTGATGTTGCATGCACACTTAAAACAGGCTGAGCTTACAGATACCAAGAGGTTAAATCCTTGCACATGATTATCTTGCAGATGTTTGCAGATTATCATATTTTCTATTAGACATTTACTTACTTTACTTTACTTTATTTTTATTTGATTTGTATACCGCCCTACTCCCGAAGGACTCAGGGCGGTGAACAGCCAACAATAAAATACATACATACAAAATTTAAAAAGCAGAAATAAAATCGAATTAAATAGTTTGGCCCAGACTTTACTTTTGTTTACTTTTGCAAACAAATTAAACATGGCCACAAAAAACAATTACTACCAACTTACCTTCCAATTAGGACCTGTATACTGCACAAGTCAAAAAGAGGGCTGTAAAAATATTTACAGACCCCTCACATCCTGGACATAAATTGTTTCAATGCCTACCTTCAAAACAACGCTATAGAGCACTGCACACCAGAAAAAACTAGACACAAGACCGTTTTTTTTCCAAACACCATTACTCTGGTAAACAAATAATTTTCTCAACACTGTCAAATTATTCACTAAGTCTATTACTATTAATCTTCTCAGCGTTCCTATCACCCATCTCCTCCCACTTATTACTGCATGACTGTAACTTTTTGTTGCTCGTATTCTTACAATTTATATTGATTGTTTCCTAGTATGATTTGATTGCTTATTTGTACCCTATGACTATCATTAAGTATTGTACCTTATGATTCTTGATGAATGTATCTTGTCTTTTTACACTGAGAGCATATGCACCAAATACAAATTCCTTGTGTGTCCAATCACACTTGGCCAATAAAGCTATTCTATTCTATTCTATTCTATTCTATTCTATTCTATTCTATTCTATTCTATTCTATTCTATTCTATTCTATTCTATTCTATCCTATCCTATTGCTTTCCAAGGTTCTCATAATCCTGGCAACTGATTTCTGAGCCCATTCCAAGTCAGCACAGGGTTTTCTGGAATTTTTATTACCACATTTTCTAAAGTTAGTACTTCTTTTAATGTAGGCCAACATTGAATTGCGGTTTTTTTAGCTGCTGTACCACATTGCTGCTCATGGTCAGTTGATGGTTCACTAATATTTAAATTCTTCTCACACTCATTACTACCAAGCAAATCCTCCTCAAATCTGCTCTAGTGCATTCTATTTTTTTTAAACCAAGATATTTTGTTTTCTAAAGTTATTAGCCAACTTTCCCTTACAGCCTAGAATAGTTCCTCCATTCTATCCTCTGGGTCATTTATAAAGATATTGAATAGCACAGATCTGAAGATGAGAGTTCTAGGGGAGTATCAGGAAACTAAAGACAATCATTAAAGGGTACAGACATAAATTTAATCAGCAATCTCTAAAATGACTCATTGGGGGGAAAGCGGATTTGTCTTTTCAGGATTTTTTTAAAGTAATTGATTTCTGATTTGCTGTCTTTCTTATACAAGTCCTTGAACTACAAGTAAATGTTAATGACCACTTGAGTCCTCTGACTATAGATAAGATGTAGACAATTTCCTCTAATCAAAGAAGTAATTTCTACCAAGATGGGAAAAATAAGTTAGAGATTCTATGATAAAAGGAACATAAAAAACCCAACAACAATCCCCAAACTTTATATTTGTTCTTAAGAAAAAAAAACACCCTAAAATTACCAATTGGGCAACTTCTTCATGTGAACCACTCAAAGTAGGCCACTTGATATATCCACAAAGTCTGTATTTTAGATTCCATTTCAAGATAGTCATTTTTGCAGTGGGCTCTCAGCTTGCTTGCTCTGGTATAGCTCAGCCATTCCACTTGGACATATAAAATACAGAATACAGAATAACAGAGGTAGAAGAGAACTTGCCCAAGCAGGAGACCCTATGCCATTCCAGACAAATTATGTCCAATCTCTTCTTAAAACTTTCAATGATTGAGCACCCACAACTTCTGAAGGGAAACAGGGTTATTTGTTCTCACTGTCAGGAAATGTCTCCTTAATTCTAGGTTGAATTTCTACTTGATAAGTTTCCATCCACTACTTCTTGTCTTGTCTTGAGGTGCTGTGGAGAATATGTTGTCCCCTTCTTTGTGACAGCTTCTCAAATATTGAAAGACTGAGCTAAAGCAGCATCATTTAAATTTAAGCCTTCTTTACTGTCTCTTAAGATGTATCTTGCCTGCATTTTAAACTCTAACCGGTTTTTAATTTCATTCCAGTGGTTGTTTTATATGCTTCACTTGAAGTAAATGTATTCTGAGCAGATATAGCACAATTCCATTTTAATTTATATAGTTGCTTTAATTCCTTCAACAGGTTCTTCTCCAATGTCTAAATATCTGCTCCCTTTGGCACGGTTATTTGTTATCAGTCATTCATAATTTAACCTTCATTAATAAAATATGTTATTATATTATTAATTATAATAATATATTAAAACAAAATAAAATGCTTTTTTCTTTATTTTGTATTTCAAATTGGATTGGTAATTTTCTCAACTAAGATAATAAAATTTGTGGCACGTTACTATAATCCTGAAATAACTTGAACGCTTTTGATTGTATAGGCCCATGATGGCGAACCTATGGCACACGTGCCAGAGGTGGCACACAGCACCCTCTCTGTGGGCATGTGAGCCATTGCCCCAGTTCAGTCCACTGCAGATGCACGTGCCTCCCGCCAGCCAGCTGGTCTTCAAGTTTCTGCCGCATATACACAGGGAGAGGGGGGCGTGCGTGTGCGGTACATGCGTGTGTGGTGGGTGGGGCACATGCAGGGGAAAGGGCACTGCAGGGGGAGTGTGCATGCATGGGGGCTTGTGGGGGGCATGCGTATGCATGAGGGTTAGGCCCATACAGGGCCGCATGCGCATTGTATTTCAGAGGTTCAGGCATGTGCATGCGCACTTTGGGCATCGGTCTAGAAAAGGTTAGCCATCTCTGGTATAGGCATTGCGTTGGCCAATAATTTTTTTTAAAAAAAGAGATGGTATGCATGGTCACTAGATGTTAGTTCAATAAGATATATATATGCCACTGTTGAAGTTTTCAGAAAGGATATATATTAGGATGTGGTCTTGAAATTGGGCTATGGTTCTCTACAACATTTGGAATATCAGATTTTTACAACTAAGTAAATTAAAAAACTATGCTGTAGTTTAGTAGGTATAGCTGTAAGTATAGCTGAAAAACTATGCTGAAAAAGCTCAGAAGCCTATTTATATGAACACAGTAGCGTATCAATACTTTCCATTTTGATATTTTTTCCAATCTGAATTTCGCTATATCAAGCCTTATATATCATATCTGCTTACTATCTTAGAAGCAGCACATCTTCACTTTTCTTGTTTGACAGTTCCCAAGTCTTAGCTTTTAACATAAGGTCTATATTCAGAATATAGGAATTAAACTCTGAGAATACTAAATCAGTAAAACCAGTAAGATGGAAGCTAGTTATCCAGAAGAACCTGTTTAGTGATAGCAAATACAAAAAAAGGCTTTATTTCCTAGATCATAAAAGGAAGCTTTATTATAACTCCCAAAATGTCCCTTTTCACTGTTGTAGATAATGGGAAGAACTAATTTTTTTTCTGCGGGCAATCATGTGGACAGCTAGTTGTTCATCGATGTTGTTAATCCTGACATACTGGATTCTACATAGGAATATAGTGTTTGATCTGAGCCTCTATATTTTGAGGGCATCTTTTTCACTAAACTTCCAGTCAAAACATGAAAAAGTCAGGCAAATGCAAAAATATTGTGTGACAAGATAAAAGACCTTTATTAACTGTGTAAAGGTTTACATGGCACATGATGTGATGAGGTTCCCTATATCTAGAGCAGGTCACAACATTTGGTTGCAATTAAGCATTTAAGCCATGGCCAAGATTTTAATCCTTGGAAATTCATTGTAAAGTAATAAGGTAGTATGCTTGATACTTTCATGATTAGTGGGCTGTTCCTAGGCAGCTGCAAATCCTAGTTTTATTTTGCCTTTAAGACGGTAGACTGTACTCTGTATTTTTAGAGCTATTAAACATATATTATGGTATCGAATCTTACAAAAAAAGAGTTTTTACAAAAATAGAATATACAGTAGAATAATTTATTTATTTTACTAGGCTTATGCCATTCCAATCATGTCTGATTCTAAGCTTCTTACATATCTTCAGTGGTAATGAGATTAAAAACTGAAAGACAGAACAATACAGCAATATAAGCTACTTAAATGCCCAGGAAGAACCATAACTCTTATACCCATTTACCAACCAAGAGGGAGAGATAGTTGCCTTGATAAAGGTTAGAAGTCACTTATTCATATATTTCTTTTCTTTTTCTGTATTACATTCTCTCTTTTTTTTCTTGCACTTAGTTCTTTTATTCTCTAAGTTCAGTTTGCATTAGTTTTTATTATTGTAATTAAGATTCTTAATTTAAAAAAATGAAAGAATTGCTTTACAACTAACAGCATCTAAACCCGTTGTATATCTTATTCTGAAGAAGAAGGGCAGTGACAGAGAAAGCCTTCTCCAAGAATTGGGACCCAGAGAAAGCTTTCTTCTTCTAGATTTCAAAAGACAGACAGAAACTGCATGATGAAGTTGTAGCACTCAGAGCATCTTTTATAAATTAGAAATAACAGGAGCGGAACCTGAAAAATCACTGCTCTCCACTAGAGAGGCATTATTCATCCTATTTCCTATGTTTATGCCTTTCCCAAAAAGCTTTCTGGACACTCATCTGCACCAGACATTCTTGCTTCAGATGGATGTGCTGGGTATAGTCAAAGCAAATGGAAGAAGAATTAAAATAAGAGATCTATAGAACTAACAAAGAGCAGGTTCTTTGAGAGAATGAATGTAGATATTGCATCTATCTAATTTTATGTGATGGCCATAAAACGACATCTTTTCTCAGCCCTGCAGTGCATAATGAGAAATATGTGTGGAAAAGAAGCATCCTTGGTGCAAAAAAATCCCCCCTCACTTTAATTTCTTAAGGTTTTAATGTTAGCTGCTCAGAATCGCCTGAACTGCAAGATAGTGGTAAATAAATTTGATAAATAAATAAAATGTTAGATTGCTCTTTTGCTCTATTTTAATGCCAGCATTTAGACTGTTATTTATGAAAACAACATTGAACTCTCTTAATTGAACCCCCTGTTCGTTTCAGTGAAGCAACTAGAGCCTGAATACTGTGGATTCTTAAAATAATTTATTTAGGAAAACACAATATAAATATGTTAAATAAATAAATAAGATTACAATATCATTTAATTATGCAGTACAGGTACTGACATAGGTAATTTGTCATTTTATTGAAGTCCTAGAGAGTGTTCCTTATTTTAGATCTCTTCAGGTAGCAAGCTGGTCTCTAACATAAATGACTTAGCAAGCAGCTTTATTGTTTTCATTGTTTCCTAGCACTCAGAGTGCAAATCCAGGCAGAATTCTTATCCCAGCAAAATGTCACTGCAGTATACTTTGCTATGTGAAAATAAATATGCTAATATTGTAAGTCCTACTTGCTACTTGGGAGAGCAAATGCCCTGTATTAACCCTCTCCCCATCTACACATCATTTTCTGTTTTACAGTCACTTCACTTAATCACTGAGCAAAATCTTGAATTTTCCAATTAACTATGCGTAGCAACTGAGCTACAACTGGGTTGAATGACAATTCCTGATATACAGTATCTCACCCTTGGCTATGTCAGCTGCTGGAAGTGCTAAATTAGTTTCACAACATCTGGAGAATCTTGAATTCCTCTCTTCCATGTTGTTATATTGTTGCTATACGGTATAACACAACACAGCATTGCAACATGTATGAATTCTGTAAAACACATAAAATTACATAGCTGTAATTTTAGTGTTTGTTACTTTCTTTTGAAGGGTAATATCCATAGAAGCCTCTTCAGTAAGAACAATGATCATAAATCTGACATTAACCTTTGGCTGCCAGAAAAAATAATATAAAAATAAAAGTTCCATGGATTTGGTTACCTATTTTTCAAAATCATGAGCTGTTTCTTTGCATTGTAAAATACTCCTGCCTTAATTACTATTATCCTTAAAATGTGGACTAATTACTCCAGAAGTATTAATCAGTTGCAGATCCCTTTACTCCCTGCCCTGTTAACTTTTGTGCTGCAGGACCATAATCTCCATATTGATACAAATACCTCCTCCCCTTTAGTTAATTTAAGGAAAACATTGTCAAAGTACTCCAGGTTGAAAGGGATGCTAAATAATTTTAGACTCCAAGTTGAAGTGGATTGATTAGGAGCAATTTTGATGTTTTGTACAATAAAAAGATGAGCCACTGGGGTTTGTGGAGCCAATTTGCAGAGCAACCTCTTTCCTCTAATTGCTGCTAGACTAATGTAGAAGCACACTCCTAGGAAGTAGAAAAATCCATTTACCCAACCATGTTATTTAAGTAGGGTACACAAGTAGTGGATTTTTCTATTTACCCTGCCTATTAGTCCAGCTACACTCCACCTGTGACCCTCATTTTATAAGGGCAGCACTCTTTTATATAATTTTGCAACTATAATAAAGGCCCACTTAAAAAAAATTTTCAGAGCAGACCAAGAACATTTTTTAAGGAGGAAAAAACATAATTAGGGTCCTAACCAATCTCACTAATTCCTGGTAATGCATTGTGGAACCAAATTGTTTGATAAAAGGTCTAATAAATCCACATCTTTGGGAACAGAAAATAGCATTTCGTCTATTATAAAAGCACAGTGATGACCCATGGCTGATGATGGTTTGACATTAGTATTGCATCTTTCCTTGAGCATTTAACAATAGAGTGATGACTGGGTAAGGGAAAACAGCAGAGGGGTAAGATCAGAGATGGCACTAGAACAAGCTATAGCACACAGCGTAGAAAGGGAGCCATTTATCTGTGATACTAACTCATAAATAAGCACGTAAAAGAGCTTATAGTCTCATCTTTACATCCCCATCTTGCAAATACATCGCAGCCGCCATTCTTATGAGATGTTCTTATGTCATTGACTTAACTCTCATCTCCAATCCCCAGCTGAGACAACTTAAAATCACCTTTGGCTGTTTCAGCATTAAATAGCATTTTTTTCTCTTATTCCAACACAATTTCTGCTACAGCCATGAGCTACATGCTTCAGAGGTGATTCAGTTGATGATGTGCTCATGATTGGGATTTTTTTTTTTTTAGAAAAAAAAATCTGCCTGGGAATTTACTTTAAATTAATAATTATATAATTAGAATTTTTCCCTCACTAAATAGGCATAAAATCATTCTTTTGCGGCATTTAATGAGCCAGTTTGGATTATCTTCAATAATGAGGCAGAGGCTGAGTAAACCTGTATGCATCAAAGTAGTTGTTCTGGCTCTAAGATTATCCATAAGATTGGACTTGGAATAGTAACAGAGGGAAGAAAAACTTTGTAAAACAAAGTGAATGGTCCATAACCCAAAAGCTCATCTCATGTAATATTAAAAATATTTAAAAGCCTGTTCCCTGATTACATGACTGATTCAATGTAGCCTGTATGGCCTTTGAAGGACATATACATATACCAACAGGCATAAATGCAGATCCCTGGTTGAGAAAGAATGGCTGCTTTTTTAATTGACCAAATTAAAATCATAATGCAACAAATGTAAGTACTGTACCTTTAATGTATGGTAAACATTTTTTAGCCTCTCTTGTTTGGGTTTCTGCAGCACTAAGAAAAATAAAGTTTTTCTCTGCTGATTTTTAAAGTAAGTCAGGATGTAGAGAAACGTAATAAACTGAAATAACATCCAGAATTTAATTTTGTTTTATTAACTTGAATGAAAAGGACTAATCCAGCTGCTTATTTCAATTAGTAAACTAAATTAAGTCTTAAATCTAATTCACAATGTCTAACAATGAGTAAAATACAAAGCATACATCTCTGGAACCACCCATCCTTCCAAAATTTGCTTCAATCCACAGACTCTGGTGGGCTACAATTAAGTATAAAAAGCAATATTTAAGACTACCGGTAATAACCCACCCCAAAAACAGCATCTCTAAACAATCTTCGAGGATTAATGGCCTAGTGCAGTGATGGCTAACTTTTTTGCCGTCACATGCCAAAAGTGGGGGGGAGCGTGGGGGAAGTTGTGCATGCATGTGCCCATACCCATAAGTCAATGTGCCCTGCCCCCCATGCATGTGCGCATGACCCCCCCTGCACTCCCGCAGCTTTTGGCACATGATAGCATGGTGGGCCTGGTAGGCCCATTTTTCGCCCTCCCCAGGCTCCAGAGCCTTTCTAGGGGCCTGGGGAGGGCGAAAACAGCCTTCTTCCCCCCCCCCCAGAGGCCCTCCGGAGGCCGGAAACAGCCAGTTTTCCAACTTCCAGTCCCACCGGAGCCGAGCTAGGGCAAGGCTCGCTTGCCCATCGATATGGTTCCGCGTGCCACCTGTGGCAAGTGTACCATAGGTTCGCCATTACAGGCCTAGTGGAACAGGTTTATTTTAAAGGTCTTATGAAAAAAACATCTGAAAGAAAGGAGCTATGTAAAATTCTGGCAGCAGAGTTTCATAACAAGGGGGCCACGAAGTCCTGCTGCCTGATTCAATTCCTCCAACCTCACCTAAAGGGGGGACTCTCAGCAGGCCTCCAGAAGTTGTTTCTACAAATTGCATAGATTCCATTCTGACAAAGTGGTGCCTGATGTAACCTGGTGCCATTCTACATATGGTTTTTTAAGTGATGACAACACTTTGAATTGGACCTGGAAACCTACTGGCAACCAGTCCAATAGTTTAAGTGGGGTTACTTTGCAAGGGGGAAGTTGACACACCAACAATCCAGCTGCCACACAATGGACCAACTGCAGCTTACAGGTCATCTTTAAAAGCTGTCTCACATAGAGAACATGACAGTAATTCCAGTCAAGTGTTGATCAGGGCATGAATTATCATTGTCAAATCACACTAAACTGGAAGAAGCATAAGTTGATCATTAACTTTCTTTCTTTTTTTTTTTTAGTATACAATAAAATTGCTGTCTCCATCCTCTGGAAAGTTTGTTATATCTACTGTATGCCTGTGTACTAGATAAAGCCAATACATCTTTTCTAACAACATAAAATGCTGAATTCTACTTTATCATACAAGTGCTGAAGAACAAGAGCATTGCCACTGACAAAAGCAAACACTGGCAACATACGGGTAAGTGCCAGCCCATTCTTTCAAAATTCGCAGAGGAAAGGACGTGTATATGTGTCTAGTTTGGACAGCTAGACGCAGGTATAGGCACCTCTTAGAGAAGCTGCAGTTTTTGAGGGAGGTTGAGAAAAGCAACTCTTGTGGCAAAAGTCTTTTGAATAACATAAAATTTCTTCCTGGATAGATTTTGTAACTCTTTGGTCACTGGTTTGTCTCTTCCTTACTCTAGCTTGTAGGCACTGAGTCAGGGAATTTGTCAATTAGTGAAAGAATCTTTTCAGGCCTAGAGTTATATTTGATATTTGACTGGCTTGCGGAGAGCTGCACTTGAAAAAATAGATGTAGCTAAGACAAAGTGAAATGGACCAGGACATTTTAAAAATTGTCTTAATTTAATACTACAGCAGGTTTAATAAAAGCATTCTTCCTTCCCACATGGTTAGTAATTTTCTCTTAATTACAAATCAGTGGCAACTTTTGGAGAGATCCTACCATCCTGATGGTCAACAATAGATCAGATTTTATCCTACAGATCAGATTTTATCAGACAAAGGTTATGCATGGTAAACTTTGTTTACTGTGCTTTTGAGGGTGCTTTTTACAAGAGGCATTGTGTGAACTGGAGTGCAGACACATATCTGTCTATTCCCCTTAGATCTGGTGTGTGTTTCCATTGTGTTTCCCTGTTGCAGTAAAGATGGCAGAGTATTATCTATTTGGCATCCTTTTTTAAGAATTGGGGGCAGGGGAGAGAGATTTGTAATGTTTTAAAAATGCATATGCAAAAACACCTTTTACGACAGATAATTTGTGGGAAATTATAGTAACACCTTGGCAAACTATCTGCAGTTCGGATGTTATTGAGCTACAGTTTGCTGCTTCTCTCGATACAGGCTGCCCCAACGAGGGAGCTGGACTGTTACAGCTCAACTCTAAAATGACACAATATGTCGAGCTTGAACTAATTTGATAAGCGTTATCAAACAAAAAGAGAATAACCATATATTTGGGAAAGAAATATTGCATTGGGAGCCCAAAAGCCTTTGGCCACACTTAAAAATTCTCCAAATAGTTAGATATTATTTAGCATAGTACAGGTTAGTACAATATAGAAATAACTGTAGTTAAGAAACGGTGTGGAAAATGTCCATAATACTGGTAAAAAAAAATAGCAAACCTAACCTTAATTGTATTTTACTAGGGTTTTGGTTTTTTGCTAATTAGGAATACATAAACAGGCTTACATTGTTTACCTTTAAAATATATCTTGAATTATTTATTGTAGGATTAATTTCATGCTGCATGCCACTCTCCTAGCGTTCGTTATATATATTTACATCATTTCACTTTCCCAGCAGTATAATATTGTTCTAATTTTGGTGTATTTTGTTTATTTTGCCTATAAAACCTCTTCTCGCAGACCCAGGAGGCAATATTGTGTTGACCCTGGCATTTATACATGTTAGTAATGTATTCTGAGAACTCATTATGACCCATGTTTAGCAAAATCTCATTTTAAGTGGTATAGATGTTAAGCAACTTTTCAATTTAATTAGAATCCTCTACTGCATTTCATTAGAAGGTTATTCAGTAATTACTTAGCAGGCCTTGAATGCTTACAAATGAAGTAGTGACAGGACATAATACTCCTAAATTATAGCTGCACAGCAGGAGAAGATGCTGAAAAAGAGAATAAATTCATTGTTTTAAAAACAGAATGTGAAAATTCAGTAGTTCCCTTATCCTGTAAATGAGATTTCTGCATTATTTATCAAGCCCTGTTCCTAACAATGTGACTGCTATCTAGTTAGGCAGTTCTGGAGCTGATCTAGATCTGGAATTAAGTGAGAATTTACAATATGGGTTTTTCCTGTTATTATGGAAAGTATAACAGATAGTTAATTCCCAAATCATCATTCTCATGCTGTTTATGGCTTTATGTCTTAAATTTACAAAGCATTTTTAAAAGCTATATGCCTTCTTTCTTCCTATGACTTCTTTCCCCCGTTTGAGCTAGGAATGTACCTGATGGAGTAACTTTCATTTTTTATTTCAGTGAGAGAAGTTGGTTGCAAACAGGAAAATTGTATTTCCGTTGATATGTATAAAATGATCATACATGCATAAAATACATTTAACTTTTTAATGTTAGTTTTACGTGGCTGCAATAAGATTTTTTTAAAAAATGTATTTCACATTAGATAAAATTTAGGACATAGTCCACGAATATCTGCTGGAAAAGCTAGTTCAACCAAAAGTCAATCATTAGTATAAGATGTGTTTGAAGGACCATAAAGTTAGTTCTTGATTAACTATGAAAATTGGGACTGGAATTTCCATTCCATTGCAGCTGTAAAATGTGAAATCATGTGCCTAAATCACTTAGGAACAGCAATCCTGGCAATACCTTCTGCTGTCGTTAAAGATTCACAGAACATTAAGCAAGGACCTCCTCACAACTCCCTGCCATTTTCCAACAAGCATAATCAGTGGGGAACCAGTGTGGAAGTTCCACATCCCAGGCAGCTTGCAAGAAGGCTGTCAGGCGAGTAGTACTGCATGGCAGGGGACGTGTGCAAAGGGCTGATGCAGGGGCAGCAGTGTGGCTTGGGGCTGCTGCTGCTGGGTGTGGGAGGATATACAGTATAAGCAAGTGTGAAGAGCTGGTGTGGTGTGAGCAGTGTGGAGTGGGGTGGCTCCTGTCAGGTGCAAGAGACTTATCTGAGCAATTTGCCATCTTCCCTGATGAATTTTCTCTCGATGTTTTTGTGGAAAGCCACCATGGAAGGTTGCATCTGGCAATCATAGGACTATGGAATGCTGCAACCATTGTTAGGTGTGAGCTGGGCACCCAAGCACTCAGATCGCAATCACATGATTGCTGGGGTGCTGGAACAGCCAGAACTTTGAGGACTCATTCAGCACCGCTGTTAACTTTGAACAATCACTGAACAAATGTTCATTAACTGAGGATACTTGTGCTTAGCAGAACAGATAAAAAAGATCTGGATATCTTGGTAGAGCACAAACTGAACATGAGCAAATACTGTGATACAACTACAAAAAAAATTGGGTTATATTGTATTAGAAATAACTATCAAGATCAACTATCAAACTTTCCATTATGGATACAAATCTAGGCTTTACAATTTAGGAAAGACATTGTTAAATTGAGGTATCTTGGCTTGGAAGGAAAAGTTTATGGGAAAAAGAATAATATATTTAAGATGGGAGGAGACTGTATTGAGACATGATAGCTGTCTTTAAGTACCTGAAGGGCTGCTATATAGAAGCTGGAGCCAAAGTGCTTAGATTTCTTCCAGTAGACAGAAGAAACTGGTTTAAATTAGATAATTGGTTATCAGGCAAAAAAAAAAAAAAACCTAACAGTACAGTACTGCAACAGTGGAAGACTGTTTCTCGATATGTTTAGTCAAAGGTTTAATTGCCATTTTCACAGGCTCTGTAAGATTATATTAGGCAAGGAGTTGGAATAAATGATCTCCAAGCCCCATTCCTTTCCTTTTTGATTCTTTGTAATATATCAAGTATTTACATTACTGAAGTCCATTCTTAATACTGTGTGTTTGTATTTGTATAGTGGCGATGATTCTGAATAGTGTATTTTCTTACATTGTTGTTTCTAAATATGTGTTTAAATTACTGCAAATCAAAGACATTCCTTTAGTATTTAATTTGAACTGGGAGGATAAAAGACCTTATTTCTGTTATAATCATTATTTGGTTATTCAAATTTATTGACCACCCAACTCCAGTGTTCCCTGGGTGGAATAAAAAAATATAAATAACATAAAAACTAAAAGCATTAAATCAAACAGACATCCCAGACTAAAACACTTTAATAAATAACAAAATGAACAAAAGAAACTACATCTAATGCTTAAGCATTTATTATGCATGAATGTGCAGCCTCTACAAACTGTGGCGCTTAGTAGGCTAAACAAAATTTAGTAATTATTTTTTTTTCCTTACAGATTAAGATGATGTAGCACCTGAAAAATGTTTAACCAACTACAGGTGTTTATGATAAACAGGTTAGTAAACAAATCTCAAACAGTTTAATGCAGACAGTTGCAAGTGATCAGCTCACTAGTTTCACCATGAATCATCTCAATTCTGCTATCCTGCCTTCTTTAAACTTCAGAGGAAGAATCCTTAAATCTGGACTGGTTTCTAGAATTTTCACCAATTAGTATCCCCTACTATGCAGTATACAATGGTTACTATCCTTTTAAAGTTTAACATAAATACTTGAACATAGTATGCGTGGTTTGACTAATACTGAATATTCTATTCCACTTCAAAATTAACCTGATGAGGGAATAATTTTGTTACTATTGCAGTAAGAAATACCTTATTTTGGACTCCTTAAGCAAGCCATTATTTTTCAGCCTCATTATATAACTTTGGGAAACTAAGATACATTTTAATCTTTTAACATACTTTAACAGATGTCCTTCAGGAGCAAATTATCTAGAATTCTAAGAATTTTTTCAAGAATTCCAGGGACTCTTTTCAAGTGTACCTTCCAATTCTACTTTAAAAAAAAAATCAATAGCCTATTCTCCAATCTCATTTGTTACTGAAGAGTTCTGTTTTGCTTTAGTAATAGCATTAATAGAGAATTTCACCAGCTGGTAACCCCCACTATGTAATTAGATGTCCTTCTAAAATTTGATGACTATACCTGGAATAAAAACATTAATGGAAAATTTCACAATTGGAAACCCAGTTATGCAACCTGTATAGTGCAGCTACTTGTCATTTTTCCTTTCCCATCAGTTTGCTAGATTTAAAACATTTTATCTGAAAAATAATTAAAAAGCATTGGGATTAATATTGAATGACTATAGGCAACAGAAAATTAATTATGCAGCGTTTCCCAATCAGGCATGTTCCGAATGGGTTAAGACTACAACTACCAGAAAGTTGTGGTGCCAATCCATTTCAATGGCATCGGATTATAAAAAATAGATACCATACATAACATAAAACAGTGTTTTCCCTATTCTTGACTAAATATAGATCCAACCCATAGAAAAGATAATATCCTAAACAGGACCTAGACAATGGATACCTGGTCTCTATTTAACCTCATCCCCATTTCTTTATCATAAAACTGCAGTTTTTTCCCATTTAAATTGAAGTCCTATTGTACTGCTACATGAGAACTACCTTGAATAAAAATGAAAAAGAATGCATGACACTGCTGAGGATAGCTTTTATTTTAACTCCCTATTAATGTTCTTAGTCAACATACAACTGCCAAAATACTGTATATTAACTTTAGGAGAAAATAATTTATATCATTAGAAAAAAAAAACTATTGCAAAGAGAAATCAAGTCTACACTTATTTTAAAGTGCAAATAATTTATTGCGGTAGATAGCAAATTGCTAGAAAAACAATTTCCTTTTCATAAAGCTTCCAAAAAGCATAATAGAAGTATTTTATACTAAAGTAGCAAATCAAATCTAAAAACATCCCTTCATTATCTCCGTTTTCTTCCTTAAAAATACTCAACCCGGCTCTCATCATGTCTAATTATTCTCACCCTCTCCACTGACCCTGCAGCTGGCTCATTTATCATATTCTTTGTTAGAGACATCCTGTCAGATAACAGGTTAAAATGGCTTCATAAATTTATTTATTCATAAATCACCTCCATGCTACTTTGAATAAATTTTATTTCGAAAGATTTGTATGAATACCTAAATACAATGTAAATACTATACCCAAGTGACTGAGCTATCAAATTTCCAAACTTGATAAATTGGGGCAATATTTTAATTAACAATTTCAATTACTTCCAAGTTTTTCAAAATGCACTGGATACAAATGTCATGTCAATATTGTAAAAAAATCACGAACAGAAGACTGACTTGTTCATTCCAAATATGTATACTTCATTTTACTCACTGTAAGAGTGCAAAGGATGAAAAACTCTTAGGAATAAGTTCTTAATGTTATTTTTCTCACATTTAAAAAATGTTATTTTGAGGAAATAGTTAAAACACATCAACCATTGCAAAAACAAATACATATTTTGAGTGAATATGTGCTATCATGAAAATATTTCTCCATTCTTCAACTGAACATGAATTCGAACAGTACTACCATAATCAACACCTAGTTTAAGATACAGGTTTTTCTTCAGATTATAACCTGCTGCTAAATGTTAAATATATAAGCGTCTTTTTAAGTGATTCAAATCATTTATATTAATATCTTGCAAAACTATTACTGTTCCTTTTGTCTGGCAAACATTAAATTCAATAGTCATCAAGCAACAGAGGTCTATTAGTTCTGTTTGGCAATTCTGTAATCCCTCCTTAAGCTTTGGGTACAGGACAGGATCTTTCCTCAGTTGCTTCATTTCAGGCACAGAAAAGCCAATTAAGCTTGTAAGAATCTCATCAGCAAATTCAACTTCTAGATAAGCTGTGCCATCAGATATTTTTGCTGTTACACTCCAGAAGCCATTACTGCTTGTGAGATTTCCTGTAAGAGTTACTATAAATGCTTTGATTTTCACAGTAGTATTATCTCTGCGCTTGCTACTTAACAGAACAGATAAATATGTAAAAGGAGCGGTATCCAAATCAACTTTGTGACATTTATTCTTTATTTTTATCATCTCTACCTGCTCAGAACACAATCTGAATTCTGCATTGATGTCTATTACTCCATCATTAGAAATTTTAGAGGATTTCTTATTGCAATCTAAATTCTGGGTGTATTGTCTTTTATGATTTGTAGTAAAAACTGCCATGCTTTCTTCAAATGTATTATACATTGCTCTTTCATTAGATTTTTTTTCTTGAACAGCTTCATTATTTATACTAGATTTAGTGTTCAAAACATGTATCTGTTCTTGCTGAATCTCTTCTACTAAAAGTAAGTCATCATCCATTGAAAATCCATCAAAATCGCCTTCCATATTTTCTAGAACTGAAAGAGTTTGTGGTTCTTCATTTCTTGAAATTAACTCTGCAGATCTCCGTTGTGAGCAGTTCCCATAGCTCTGAGGAAGAGAAGGCACAATAGAATTTAAACTGGTACTTCTTGTACAGTATCCATTTTCAGGAGGATCTTCATTTATCCTTATTTCATCATTTTCCTCAAGAGTTGCCAAAAGCTCTTCATCAGAAAGCCCTAATTCATCATCAGGCCTTGCAATTTCATTTTCGCCAGTATCAGACCTGACAATGTTAGGACTGCAGTCTTCTCCAATTAATCTGGCAAGCACTTTCTCCAAAGCAAATGTCTCTAAAAGGCTATCAACTTCACCGCCCAATAATTTCACATTTTCTGGGTTAAGCAAAAGAACACCTAAACGAAATGCAACTTTCCCTTGTATCATAACTTTGGTACCTGGAGGGAGACCACTATGGAGTTGAGGAATAGGTTGATATTCCATACCTTGAATATGATGTATACCATCAGTCATTTGTAGCAGAAGCATTCGAGTAGGATTTTCCTCCCATGATCTCAAGGTCCTCTGTGTATAAGAAGTTACTTCCTCGTTTACAGTGCTTTTTCCTCTTATTTTTTGCAACTGGGAATAAGCAGGCCGACTCACATCAACAACTGAATCAATTTGCACTGAATAAAAGCCATTCAATTCTCCTTTTGGATCATTTAAAATGAATTCAGGCAGAACAGGGTATTCAAGATCTCGGAGATCTGTAAGAAGCCACTGCTCAAAAACTTTCTTGTTAATAGCAGCCTGAGCCAAATTGCTTCCATGATGTTCTTTTTCAATCCAATCAATACAAGCTTCTAGCCATCGAGTTGGCACTTTCACATGCCAGGTAGATAAAAGCCAAGTTTCCACTCTTAGTGCAACACCTGATGTGGTCATTTTCTTCTAAGATAAAAAAGAAAAAAAGGGATTTTTTTTTAAAAAAAAATGGCATTACATAAATCTTTGGGGAGGGTTATTGGCAGATTTTTTTGCGCATTAGTTTCATAATGCCTTATTCTATTCTCTCATATCGTTGATTCTCTTATTTAAAACCATGAAGCAGATTATTTCTTATGAAGGAAAGCAATATAATGGTGTCCCACTAAGAAACTCATTTATCAGGTGGCTTGTTTTAAATAAAACACGCATAGAAACCCGCAGTAAACACTGCCATCCAAATATATTATCTGAACAGCAATAGGATATCGTCTAAAAACTATACTTGGGACTAAACTGCACAATTATGGTCCAATTAAAAGTATGCAAATCAATACAATTTTAGCTATAGGTAAACAAGATGCTGTTTTCGGGCTTCTTGCAGATTCCCCTCCCTCCCCTCAAGGATGTTCGATTTCAGCGTTGTTGGTGAGAAACCCGAAGACTTTCTCTTCTCTTACCACTTCTGCGAGAAGAACGCGCCCATGTAGCCCTAAGGCCCCAGCCCCACGAGGTGAGGAGCACCTGGCTCTTTTTTGGTCCCCACAGCACCGACGTCCGGCCCTTCCCCCCCCCCCCCCTTCTCCCGCTTCCTTTTGTTTTAAGCGCCAAAGCGGACCGAGAACCAAACTTCCTCAGCTCTCGCGAGAATTCCTCCCCCTGTCCATTATCGACTGTGAGGACGAGGCGGAGTTTTCGCCGACGCCATTTTGTTTTTCCCCTCGCGCGCATTGATTAGGGTCAATTTCGCTCTCCTTGAGGCAGCGGTAACGACTGTAAAGCGGTTGGGATCGATTTTTTTAAACGTTCTTTTTCTCCCCTCCCCCACAGTAAGTACCCACTCTCTAAACAGGGGCGAAAGGAAACAGAGAAGATAGGTAGAAGGAGCGATAGATCTAGATATATATACTGGTACGTTACAGCGTCAGCCGCGCTTTAACAGCCTGAAGCAGAATTAGCTGTAGCGGCGCGCCGACAGTTGCCACGGAGGGCGGGAGTGATAAATCAATAGTGTTCCCAGGTAAAGAACGACACCTGTGACAGCCAATAAGGATTCAGGAGTGCAGCAGGCGAGCGAATAGGAGCGACAGTAGCGCGGGTGAGTGCGCGCGCTCTTGCTTTTTGAGCTCTTATCGTACTTGGGAAGCAGCTTCGGCGGCGTTTAGTCCGCTGCCTGGTGAGGAAACCGGGCGAGCTTACCGGACTGACCGTTAACGCCCTTCCACCTTTTGTAGGTGGGAACTATATATGTAGTGTCCACATACTTAGGCCTACGAAATTAACCGGTACGTGTTTAAAATGGGCAAACGTCTTCTGTTGAGGGGTGGGCCGGTGTTTTTATACCACGGCGAGAGAGGCGGTTTTCGGCCTGCGGCTATCCTTTAACCTTCCACCGTCGATTGCGAGTGCCGCATGGCTGGCAAGGAGGTGACCGGGCTTCAAGCCTGGTAGTCCCCAGTGCCTCCTGGTGCAGGAATCATGGCGGCTGGTTGTAGTTGGGAGGGGCGAGGAGGAGAGAGCGCGAGGCGTTCCCTTTCCTTGGTGGCCCCGTCGATTGGGACGGACCTCGGTAGGCCCCAGCGCCCTCTTCGCCTTCCCTGGGAAAAGGGGAAAAAATGGGCAAGGAGGTTCCAGGCATCTTTTGTGTCTTCTTGAATCCCGTGTTTCTGGAGCTGCCGCGTGGCGGTGCTTCTTCCGCTCGGGACTCCTCCTCAGCAGCTCGTGATCGCCATTACTGCTCAAGCTGGCGTTAAAAGCCGCCATTTTTAGTTGGCATTTCATCCGAGGTAGTCTCGAGATTGCACAATTTCTGGTCGCGACGAGGCTTCACCTTTTGTATCATCGTGGTAGGGAGGAAGTCGTTTAGGATAAGATGGTTAAATCAGGCCTGCCTTGTCAGAGCCAGAAACGAGCCACTGGTTCCTGCTGTCCATCCTGCTCGCAATTCGCGTGATTGAGAGAGAGAACTGGAGATCGGTTTTGAACAGTATTGCTTTATAGCCCAGGCTCCTTTTCTTCGCCTTCAACCAGGGCTTACAGTTAATCATGCTTGACGCGACCTCTCCAATATAGCTGTTGCTCCTGTCGATTACTAAAAGGACTGTAAATAGTATTTTCCCCCCTCAAATATATAACCAAAATCCTTTGTACGCAATGGGCATATATTTTACCAGTTGTAATGAGGTTGTACTAAACGTGAAGAAATATTGTACTTTGTAGCAATACCAGACTCATTGCAATTTTAAAATTATCGGTTGATTTCTCTTATTTCAATGTTACAACATTTTGTGTCCTAATTGTACATTAATTGTAAGTTCATCTAAAATAGTTCAGGTCATCTTAGTTTACAATTCTGGGTTGAACTTGCATTCATTGTTCTTCCAAGATGAGCTAAAGGGCAATTTAATAATATTTAATAAAGAGATTATAACAAACGTATATAAAATTACATATCCTGAAATTTAGTTTGATGACCTATCCAATGTAATAGTTTGCTTGTTAAAAGAATTATACATATATAGAAATAAATTTTAGCTATCAAAGCAGGCAACCTGCACTTCGTAAGAAAAAGAAGTAGCAGGATGTGATTTTTTTTCTTAACAATAGTTGTGCTTTCAGATTGAAATTAAAATGGTTAAAATTAACTTGTGCCAACTAAAATACATGGTCTGTTAATAAAGTTAGTCAAAAGAATAAATGCTGCAGAACAGCAATATATTTGCTAAAATATATTTACTGATTCACTTTTTATGTTAATTCTTGCAGCCTAACTTGTAAATTGAGAGCCAGTTCAGTTTAGTGGTTAAGGTGCTGGACTAGAAGCCAGGAAACCTGAGTTTTGTCCTACTTTAGGGATGGAGGTCAGCAGAGTGAGTTTAGACTAGTCACTTTCCCTCAGCTCTAGGAAAAATGCAGTAACAAATCACTTATGAAAATCCTTGTCCATGTAGTTGCCAGGAGTCAAGACTGACTCGATACACGCACTCCCCTGTAAATTAACAAGATCATCCATTCATGTATGCTGCTTTTCATAGGCTACGTGATTGTTGATCCCGCCCAGAAGATTTACTTGGCAAAGATATATAATACTGGTAAGTGCTGGCAACCCGTTGCTAACCTCTGTCATGTTCTCTAAAAGCTGAGGATTCTGTGTGAGCACTTCGGTATATTTATATTTAATCGGTTTTGTCTTCAAGTTTGAAAACAATGGAGACTGAACAGCAAGAGGAGACCTTTACTAACACAGAGACAAATGGTAAGTTTATAAACGATAAAATAGTAAATTTACAATATTAATTATATAATAGGATTTATTATGAGCCCCATAACTGTTACTGGAACTTGAAACATGCTCCCTGTATTTCAGATGAGGGCTTAGGGATTAGTGTAAATTTGTTTGGCTATCCTGTTTGAGATTTCAGACTATTACATCTTCATTTTTATAATTTTGATTAAAATTGAATTTAAAAGACCCGAAAAAGTTCATTTATTCATTTGAAATATTTATCTTCCCCAATCCTAGAGGGCTTTGTCAATGCTCTTTTGGAAATGATGATAGGATGTATGATAGATAACTAAATTATTGGTGCATGAAATAAAGATACATGTGCTTCCATGCTTCAAGAAGCTATTAAAAAGCATTTTTTGTAAACAGTTTATTCTCTTAAATGTTAGGGAAACGACCAGCTGAGGATATAGAAGAGGAACAGGCCTTCAAAAGGTCAAGGAACACTGATGAGATGGTGGAACTGCGCATTCTGCTTCAGAGTAAAGTATGTTTATTTTCTAACTTACTTTGACCCCCTATCCCCCCCCCCCGGTGTTTATTCTTTATTGAAGCTATTTAGGAAATCTTAAACTACTTCATAATATTTCTTTTTAGAATGCTGGAGCAGTAATTGGCAAAGGTGGCAAAAATATTAAAGCACTTCGTACAGACGTGAGTATTTACAAACTAAACCCTTATTTTGCAAAACATAGCATTAATATATTTCTAGTAATGCATAATTTAAGTAATAGGCTAGTCTAAGCCTTTATAACCATCTTTAAACTCAAGTCTCACAATTCGTTTTTAGAATTAAGACATAAAGTAATATGATGAGATCCCTATCCTTTATTTTACAGTAACTTTACAAAGA
This sequence comes from Pituophis catenifer annectens, assembly GCF_029215685.1. NCBI lineage: Eukaryota > Metazoa > Chordata > Lepidosauria > Squamata > Colubridae > Pituophis > Pituophis catenifer. The sequence goes on along the minus strand of NW_027256882.1, from coordinate 232,635,037 downwards.
GTGGTAGCATATTTAATTTTTTATATTTGAAAATTCGTTAAAAATAGTTTTTAGAAGACATTATAGATTACTATTCTTTACTTAGGTATACAATGCTTTTTGTGCACCAAGCTTATTTCTCTAATAGAGAAAGATTCATCAGAGTATTTTATGTATAGAATCAGCATGGTAGCTATATTCTCATCTGGAAGGAATTTTACGTGAATATAATTTTAAATATATTTACACATTTTTAGTGGGTTGACTCTTGTGAATAGACACGTTTAGCATTATCTAAGCTTTATAGTTTAGCACCAAACTTTGTAAAAAGCAATATCTTTATTGTGCATAATCAATTTTTTCAATATAGTAATACTCGTATTTAATGAATTATTTGGCACTACATTGTTTCACATTGTGTTTGATATTTTCATTATATTGTAAAATAAACTCTTGTAGAATGTTATAACTGTCAACCTTTAGTTACTAGATCTGAGGTATAAGCAAAGACTGGGTAGTAATCACTTGTACATTAACTGACCTTTCTGAAGCTAGTGTACTTAAAATTTCACATACCTAAATCCAGATTTCATACACATAATTCCTGGATTAGTAGTGGCTTTCCCTATTTCCCAGGATTTCAGTAAACTGAATCTCTACAGATCTTGTGTCTACCCTCATGAGCCAGCCTGCTACTGCAACTTTTAACGTTCAAAATAGTTTAGGCCAAGTAACTCATTATTACGGTCCATAACTGTTAAGCCACAGTCAATGTAGCTATCCGTTATTGTGTTAAGTCTTCAGAACAACTTAAGCTTGTAATGAGTATAGTTTGTATTAAATTAAAATTTATTGCTTTTCCCCCTCTTCCCTCTCCTTGTTTTTTTGGCCATATATCTCTCCGTTGCCCATGTACTGGATCGACTTGCCCCTGCGTTGCCCACCATGACGTTGGCCCATCCGCCCCTGAACGCCCATGTGAAAACCCTGGTTGGCTATGCCCAAAAATGTGCTCGTTGCCAAACGGGTGCCTTACTTGACAACTTCTGATTGAATGCCCATGCCCATTGCCAACATCCACGAACGCCAATGACCAATGCAGTACAATGCCAGTGTTTCAGTCCCAGACAGCAGTGGCCCCGAGCGGTATGTCCCAACAGTTTATGCCTCACTGCCTGATTAGAAAGAGAGAAATGTATATTATTACCTGCCTTTTATATAATTAAATAGTATCCCCGTAGACGGTGTATTGTTTTTAAGTTTTCTGTCTTATTTTCCCCATTAAGTCTTTTTGTCACTGAACTTTTACGTGAGTTGCCCACCCAACAAACCACTAATTTTATTTCAATGGAAGGAGCACAGCTTCAATTGTATATTTTCTGCATTGTAAATCAGATTGTTTCAAAATAGTCTCTCGCTCTGCTCTGTCTTTGTGGCCCACCTTGCTCCCTCAGCATTGCCTGTTCATAATTTTTCTGATGAAATGCTAACTCCTGGTTCACTCTCCTTCACTTCTCATTTGTGTTGTCTTTTTGTCTTGCGTTTGTATTTCTTTTCTTGCAGAGCCCATTAGTAATCTAATTTTTAACTGGTCTCATAACCCTATTCCAAATACAGTGTTCACCTCTTGCATATTCACGTTCCTTATGAGAAGGTGTGCCAGTTTAACAATGTAATAGCGAGGGTGTCCTAAATTAATGGTGGCGGGGAACATGAATATTCACTCCTGCTTTCAATTCTTCATCAGTATCTTGTCCACTTAATCTGACTCCTTCCAAGAAACTCATTCGCTATCTCCCAAACCTTATTTTAAACTTATACCATTTATAATATTGGGCATAAACAAAGGTGCATGTTCTGTATCTTCAGTAAACAGAATTAAGTGGGGAATATTAACTGTAGGTTCTGTTCTATGAATTGATTTATAATCTGCATACATATGAATATATAACTTACTTCATTTCCCCCTCCCCTCTTTTTGTAACACATTGATGTGATTTAACAGTATACTGAGTATAAGTGCAGATATTGAAACAATTGGAGAAATTCTGAAGAAAATTATCCCAACATTGGAGGAGGTAGGTATTCATCTATTTCACATTACATAACCGAATCTTTACATCTGGATGCATTTGTTTTGATAGTGAATTTCACCAATTAACACGAGAAAGCATGTCTAAAGGTGGTGGCATATATAGAAGAATTGTATATTGGAATTACAGGAACTAGGAAACTCTCTTCTGCCAACTAAGATCATAATCGTACCTAATTCAGTATTCTTGAACTGATTGACAGCCATTTTCCAAGACCTCATAGTAGGCATTTTCTATCCACCCCCATTAGCAAAAGCATATAATATTTTAACATTTCAGGCACTATAAAGGTCATTGTCTAATCACATACTAATAAGTAAGGGTTATTTGGTCTTCCAATATATATGACTATTTGATGTAAAAAAAATAAAAACAGCTCGGTGGAAAATCTATTAATGTAAAGCCCTTAGCAGGATTATTTGCTTTAAGCATCAAACTCCCAAAGTATCACAATAGTTTGAAATATAATTTTATTTGAATACGTTAACTGCAAATAACTAGAATGGGTTTCTTCAAATCACAACATATTTTAATTAAAAAAACTAAATCTAGACCTGGTAGATGGGGAGTTATAGAAATTAGAACAGAGGAAAACAGCATGTAGCAGCTCTGTTTTAATTCAACATACCTATATAACTCTATTTTTAAAAAATACTAATTTAATTAATGTTCATATCATTGTTTTGTTAATTTCTTACATTCTATAACAGTACCAGCATTACAAAGGAAGTGACTTTGACTGTGAATTGAGACTATTGATTCACCAGAGTTTGGCTGGAGGAATTATTGGTGTCAAGGGTGCTAAAATCAAAGAACTTCGAGAGGTAAACAAACTTGTCATTTGAAAGCCTTAAAAATACTATATTCTCAGCATAGATGTAGCCAGCTTTCTTTCTTGCGTATTTATTTCCAGTGTATCTATACCAGCCCAGTTACATATCTGCAGACTTTTTATAAATTGGATCATAAGAATTTTCCAAAAATACTGCAATAGTTAAATTGCAGAGGAGAGGGCTCGCAACTTGGGCGTCCTCCTGGACGCACGGCTGTCCTTGGAAGATCATTTGACGGCCGTGGCCAGGGGGGCTTTTTATCAGGTTCGCCTGATACGCCAGTTGCGTCCCTTTCTAGATCGGGACTCCCTACGCACAGTCACTCAGGCACTCGTCACCTCCCGCCTGGACTACTGCAACGCTCTCTACATGGGGCTCCCCCTGGGGTGCACCCGGAGGCTCCAGCTGGTCCAGAACGCGGCCGCGCGGGGGATCATGGGGGCGACGAGGCGCTCCCACGTGACACCTCTCCTGCGCGAGCTGCACTGGCTTCCGGTGGTCTTCCGGGTGCGCTTCAAGGTGTTGGTGACCACCTTTAAAGCGCTCCATGGCTTAGGGCCGGGGTACTTACGAGACCGCCTTCTGCCACCAATAGCCTCCCACCGGCCAGTACGCTCACACAGAGTGGGCCTCCTCAGGGTGCCGTCCGTCAGGCAATGTCGGCTGGCGACCCCCAGGGGGAGAGCCTTCTCTGTGGTGGCGCCTACCCTCTGGAACACCCTCCCCCCAGAATTACGCATAATAACAGACCTCCGGATTTTTCGTCGGGCCCTAAAAACCTATTTATTCCAACAAGCTGGGCTGGCTTGACCAAATTTTTTAATTTTTAAATTGATTTTAAATTGGAAATGGTTTTAATTCGGCCAAAACATTTAATTATTTTAAATAGTTTTTTAGATTCACCATGTTTGTATATATGTCTTGTTTTTACCTTGGCTGTGCACCGCCCTGAGTCCTATTTTGGAGAAGGGCGGTATAAAAATTTAATTAAATAAATAAATAAATAAATAAATAAATAAATAAATAAGAACTCAAATTAAGTCTCCAAAGACCTGGGGAAAAATTATTTTCTGAAAGGTAATATTGGTGGAGATAGTATTCCAGAGAGTAAGAACAGCAATAGAGAATCATTACTTTCAGAATCCCACTTTCTGAATTAAGTAAATTCCAAGCAGAATGAATAGGTCATTCAGCTTGGAGGAGGCTGTCCCGCAGTTATTTGATGTTTATCTTGTAAGGATATAAAGTTTAAAACTTAATTCTACTCCTAACACCTTTTGGAACAAATGCAGTATCCAAAAAGTAGCTATTCTGTTGCTGAACTGGCTTGTACCATCAATGTGTAGGCTGCTGCATCTTGCATCTTGCAGTTTTTGGATAATTGTCAGAAATGACTCCGTAAGTGCCAGAAATACAATAGTCCGCTGTGTGATGTGAAATTACGAGAATAAAGCCTCAAAGCTAACATTGTAAACACAGGTGATATTTAGTGTCAACTATGCTTGTAGAATCTCAACCTCAAAAAGCCTAAATATTTTATAATATATAGAAAGTCTTTTACCTTTCAGTGAAAAAAAAGGAGAAAATTCTTTATTTTAACCGAGTACTAAAATTACCATACTGTGTTTCCCCGAAAATAAGACCCTGTCTTGTATTTTTTTGAACCCTGAAATAAGCGCTTGGCCTTACTGCCATGCGCTCAAAAGCCCAATTGGGCTTATTATCAGGGGATGTCTTATTTTGGGAGAAACAGGGTAATCTTTCAGAGTGCTGAATAGCACTATACTTAAACCTATTTTTAATTTTGCAAATGAAATTTATATTGCTTAAAAGTTTTTAAATGTTTTCTAGTGTTGCTTATACACTAGCAAGTGGAAACAACTCATAGTAATGGTAGTAGTTTATGTACCCATTATTCTTGGTAATCTAAAGGATCACTGAATATTATGCCAATTATTCAGTGGAACACAAAGGTCATGTTTAAGTATTATGTCAAGTGGCCCAACTGAATAAATTTTGCAAAAGTATTAATGATACTGTATTGTACATAATGAACCTTTGGCACTAAAGAGACTAGGGTACAGATAATTCATTTCCATTACCTAAAATGGTGGCTGAGCAACACAATGAAAACTGCATTATAACATGTAGTTCTGGAGATATGACTTTGCTTTTTTTATTTTCATGAAGGGAATATGTTAACAATAGAATTTCTTGAACATTCATGTTCTGATTATCTTTCTGAATTGATCAATTCAGTAGGTGAATTGTTCTGCCAGCTCATTCTTTTCCATGCTAGCATATGAGATTCTATACATTGCATTACTTTCCATTCCATGCTGTTATAGCATCTGCAAAAGATGCTGTCTAGAATTATGACTAGTAGTAAAGATTTGATTGAAGGTGACTGAAATGAAATCCATTACAAGCAAAATTGATTTTTCAGTTCAGATGTAGTGAAAAAGTCAATTCTAGAGTGGGTTTAATGAAGGGCAGAGTTTTAACAGCAGTATTAAACATTACGGGAATACACTAGGAAAAAGTGGATATGTTTATTGCTTTGAGTTATTTGTAAAAACAGTAAAGGTGGAATATAAATAAATAAAATTACTGGCTTAAAAGTTTCTTCATTTTCTTGACAGAACACTCAAACCACTATTAAGCTTTTCCAAGAATGTTGCCCTCATTCTTCTGACAGAGTGGTACTAATTGGTGGAAAACCTGATAGAGTTGTGGAATGCATTAAAATAATATTGGATCTTATATCAGAGGTAACTTAATTTAGAACACATTTACATGCTTATCTCCCTCTATGTATAAAGTCTATTTAGAATCGAATAAGTAGGCATATAGTAATGTATAGAAAGGCAAAACACTTTATCTGATACAGGATTAGATTTTAATTAGACATTTCTAAAATAGATATTATCTGGTCAGTACTTTATTGCTGTTTTATTGTTTCTTTGTAATAGTACAATCAGAATAGCATATTAATAAGCAAATGCAATGGAAAGTTTACAAAGGTTTAAAATGAGATGACTGAATATATTGAATTATTTGTTTCTCTTTTTTATATTAGTCACCAATAAAAGGACGTGCGCAGCCTTATGACCCCAATTTTTATGATGAAACTTATGACTATGGTGGATTTACAATGATGTTTGATGACAGAAGAGGGCGTCCTGTGGGGTTTCCAATGCGGGGCAGAGGGGGCTTTGATCGAATGCCTCCTGGCCGTGGTCGCCCCATGCCTCCACGAAGAGATTATGATGATATGAGCCCTCGCAGAGGACCACCTCCACCTCCTCCAGGTCGTGGTGGTAGAGGTGGCAGCAGAGCTCGCAATCTTCCTCTTCCTCCCCCTCCTCCTCCTAGAGGCGGGTAAGTTTACTTTCTTAAAACTCATTAAGGATGATCTCTGTTGGGTATGTGTTCAGCAGAACTAGGGATGGAGATAAAGAGATTACAAGTCAGTCAAAATAGCAGTTTGTGCAAGTTTTAGTAAGAATGGAGCAGGAATAAGTGCAACTTTGATGGCCGGATATTCTTCTAAATTAAAAGCAGATGTGCCTCATTCTCATCACCAATTGAATTTGCTATTTATTTGGAGGCCCTGTATTTTGAAATGTGAGATAGTGGAGAAAAGTAGAATTGCAATATGATGCAGGTAAATATTACAAGTTATTTATTTTATATTCCTAAGGGACCTTATGTCTTATGATCGAAGAGGCAGACCTGGGGATCGTTATGATGGAATGGTAAGTTTGGTTTAATAGAATAAATCTGACCATGTGAACATACTGTATCATTTTTCTAAAGAAATATCAGAGATGATAGAATATTCTTTTTTATTTCAAACTAACTTTAAATTTAGCAAGATTTTCAAAATACAGATATTTGAATGTTACTTCAAATGCGATTCCCTGTTTACAGAATGGGGGTGTTCTCCCAAATTTTCTTAGCAAGAGAATGAAATGAGGAAGTTAAGATGTTGAAAAGACGTTGGATTGTTAGCAGTTGCCAATTTTTAGAGCAACTAATTCTGTACTTTGGAATGATTATTGCAGAAAAAAAGTGTGTTAAGCAACAATTTAAGTGGCTATTGGTACAACTGTTTTATGCAAAGAAAGGCTTAACTCCACAGTTTTTTTCTTTGTGTTGCAATATTACTTGACCAAAACTCAAGTGAGATTTGTTTCGTTTTTTTGGTGGAATGGTGAGGAAGAATTTAATTGTCCCTGTTCCAAATGCCACAAAGTTTCCACTACTCCTGAAAAGGGGGGAGGGGGGCATCCTGAGGAAGGAGAGGTAATGATAATAGCCTTTTTTCCTCTTCTGTCAGTGAGATTCCTTTTATTAAATCAGTGATTTTCAGAAGCCCTTCTATTAGGGACCAACTTTTACTTTATGAAATTGAAAAATAAATAAGAGAAATTTTGCGGGGGGGAGACTTGCTCTGTCTATATATAGAGAGAGAGTACACACATTTTTGATTTAATTTATAAGTTAATGCAATTTAAACCATTTGTATGTATTATATGACCATATGCATGCATAACATAATTGCCTTGATGTTCGATGTTCAGGATTTTTTCCCTTGAGTATGTAATAGTAATATACCTGAGACATCTGAATATTGTGAGAATGTTTCACCTTGTTAGTGCTGTTTACAGCAATACAATAGTATATGTGACTGAGCAGTTTGTTAAAAAAAGTTCTTGCTTTTCCTTGTTGCTTTTTATCATGATTCAGAGTGTTTTGCTATTGCTTTTTAAGTAAGACAAATTGTGATTAAGGATTCATCAGTTCTGTATTTGTTTATAATGGAATAAGTCCCACTGATTTAGTAAAACTTGCTTCCCAACTGTATGATTGTACCTTTAAATCTTAAATGTTTAATCTGTACAATGTACTAATTTACATAAAGCAGAATATGCATGTTTCTGGAACTATTCTGTCTGCATAAAATTACAGTAGAATTGTTCCACCAAGAAAATATGATGATGATTGAGGTGTTGAAATTAATACTTTGCTTTTTGAATGAACATGTTTTAAAATCATAAATTGGAAATTAAACAAATTTAACTCCAGAGAATGAAGTATATTGATCCCTTTATCTCTAGCTAGGAGATGTATATTTCTATTCATTGTACAACAAATTGTAACAGCATTTTGACCAGAAGTGCTTGATTCTGCATTATGGCAGTCAGTTAATACACATAGGAAGTAAATATTTTGGATCTAGAAATTCACCCAGTAGTTTTTCATTGGCATTAGAAGAAGGAATGAGGTGATTCCTCTTTGATTTCCTCTGCAGCCCTGAATTGCTATCGTCCTTCTAAGGCTGCAGATGACCCTCACTTGAGTGGGAAGCTCTATTGGATCCAAAATTCTTCACTGAAGATTCTTTGTATTTATTGTATAACTGGAGCAAGTCTGGATTAATGAACATTGTCATAGTGTATTTCAGTCTGTAACTCAGCAATAAATAACATTTTGTGTATGAGTATGCTTAAATTGCCAGTATTTCGAGAGTGTCTTTGTTTTTCTTACTCTCTTATACTCTCAAGTCCTATGATAACTCAATATTCATCTGACATAATTAATATTAAAACTATAGCTTTCATACACTTGTAAAGATACTATAATTTAGAACTTGGCTTACAATTTTGCTTGAAGTTCCTCACTGATTTCCTCCCCTCCCCCTTTCTTTGTGCTGTGTTCTGCTTGGCAAGATGATGCAGTGTCATGTCAGTGCTTGTGATGACATAGAAACACCAGAAATGGTAGGTACATTTTCTGTCTCCCTTGTAGAGTTAGGTGATTTGCTGCAGTTTGTGAAAAGGGAGGAAAAATGTCTTTTAAACATACTCTTGATACAAGAGCAGATTAATCAGGAGCTAATTTTACTAATAGCTTGCCCTAGGGAAAAGCTGCTAAATTTCATTACATTTTGGTAATGAAGTAAAATCCGAAATCCTCTTCCCTGAAAATAATTACCATTGAATTTGATGGGATGTATTTCTAAATAGGCAGATATAATGCTTTCTTTAATCACGGTTTGCAACATTTCTCCCTGCTATTTCATCTTGAGATTATATCTGAAATAAAGTCTAAATACTTCTTAAACCAAAGTTCTCATGCCAGCTTGGGTCTAAAGATACATAACATAAGATTCTTTCAGCAATTGTAGTTTTTATTTTGTGAAATATTTTTGTAACAATTATATAGCTTAAAATTTCTTATATGAAAACTTAGACTTTGTTTTTCTCCCTTTTTTGTTAGTTCGAGGGTGGATCGGGTTATGGTAAGCTTTCATGCATATGTATTGAACAAAATTTATTGTTTAGTCGTTTAAAGGGCAAGATGCATACGTTTTAAATTAGACTATTCTTATGCAGGGGGTCGTGGTTCTTACGGAGATCTTGGTGGACCCATCATTACAACACAAGTAACAATACCCAAAGACGTAAGTATAAAATTTACTTCCTTTTTACTTTTCCTAACAAAAAAAGCAATTTTCTAGGAGAGTTTGTTATATTTACTCAAGTTCCAGTACCAAATTTATACTCTGCTCAGAATATGAAGAGAATAAGTGAAAATACGTTTGATTTTTCATTTGCATGAACCAGTCATTATTTATCTTATTTTTTTCAAGCGAATTATGGATTAGAAGTTACTATTTCAGTAAAATATACTCTTATTTTCAGCTGGCTGGTTCTATTATTGGAAAAGGCGGTCAGAGGATTAAACAGATACGCCACGAGTCAGGAGCTTCAATCAAAATCGACGAACCCTTAGAGGGCTCAGAAGATCGAATAATAACTATTACGGGGACACAGGATCAGATTCAAAATGCACAGTATTTACTGCAAAACAGGCAAGTTGCCTTTTAAGTTGTTACTAATTTCATGTAGATATATTGCTTGTGTGTATGTTTTTATAAAGAGAGCATTTAGAGAAAAAAATTAGTCATACTATATACTAACTTCTCAATTTAGTAGTATGCCTTTCTCTTCTATTTTCCATTCTGATTCATTGAAGAAGCACTCAAAACTAATCTTTCAGGAAGTGTCCTTAACCAAAGCAGCTCTCATTTCTTTGGTGAAAACTGCTGCAAAAAACCTACTTTAATCTTATATAGAGCCTGTAGAAAATATAGAAGATTTCAGTTGGACGTTGGTCTAGTTCTGTGTGGAAGACTAGTGATTTTGTTGTTTTTAGATTACTAAAGTGACAACAAATCGCAGTCTACCATATGGCACAGTCCATGCCTCTACAGGACAAGTTGAAAGCTTTTGTTGCTGTTAATGCAGCATTTCACACCGCTTCCTTTTCTGCCATGTATAACAGCTTTAGATTTTACATGCTTTATTTTCTTTAACATCAACTATTTAGTGAGCATCTTGTAATGTATAACTTTAATTTTGCCTGTAGATTAGCTAATTATAAATTGATAAATGTTGCATATTATATAATTTTATATAATTTTATATTTGTAAATGTATTTGTAAATATTGATTCAAGTTGTTTGTTCAACCATTCTAATACATGCCTTTTTTTTTTCTTTTTCCTTATAGTGTGAAGCAGTATGCAGATGTTGAAGGATTCTAATGCAAGATATTTTTTCTTTTTTATAGTGTGAAGCAGTATTCTGGAAAGTTTTTCTAAGACTAGTGAAGAACTGAAGGAGTCCTGCATCTTTTTTTTTTCTTAAATCTGCTTCTGTTTAAAAAGCCAACATTCCTCTGCTTCATAGGTGTTCTGCATTTGAGGTGTAGTGAAATTTTTGCTGTCACCAGATGTAATGTTTTAGTTCTTTACATATAGGTGGGTGAGGCTGGGACGGCCTGCAAAACTAACCTTGGTATTTTGAAACAGCAGCAGAGATGGTAGATTTTATTTTTATTTTTTCTATGTTGGTTGTAAACTGTAATGTTTTCTGTCATTTGTGAACCCATCTGCTTTATACTTTTTTTTGTTTTTGAAATGGGGTAGTAGCTGATAGCTTACCCCAACATCCATTCAATGCAGTGTGCGAAATGTAAGCACTCTTTTGTAAAATGTTCTATGATTTTAAAAATAAATTTAGTGAAACAATTCTTGCAGTTCTTTCTTTGAGTATTTTCCATACTTAAAATACACACTCTACAGTCTACATTTATTGTGCTTGGCTTTTTTTCCCTTCTCTATACCGGAGAAACAGAGTACCAATTCAAATATGTTGGTAAATGGGAAGTATTGATTGCACTGATTTAAACTTTGCTATGTGTAAAGAAATTAACATACGTCAAATTGTTTTCTTTCTGTTGCTCAAGTTGTATTTCCCTAATTGTTGTATTGCGTTACATTGGTTTGAATAAAATCTTATAAAACCTGTTTTGTCAATTAATAGCAAGCAATTATAGAAAATACTAAAAGCTTGATAATAGCCTTGGCAAGTTTGCCCATTTTCAACTGTAATTTGTTTAATATGTTTCCATTGTACAAAGATTTTAATGAAATAATTGTATCTTTCATATTGACTGGCATAGGAAATGTGTGCTAAATCAATCTGAATGTTTTCATGTAAAATCCTGGCCATTTGTACTGATAGTTTCCAAGGTTATTTCTTTTATTGAATAAAATAAAAATTGTAATAATACTGAGGTGGATGTGGATGTGACAGAACCTGTTTTTTAATTGTTTTTTGTTGTGTTTTAACTTCATGCTAAACAAAACCATTCCTTTCCTGTTTGCAATTAGGTATGAGATTTCAAGACCATGCAAAAACTTTCAACCTTGTAAAACAGTTTACATATTTACATTACCTTGTCAAGAAGTAAGCCTTGTTGAATTCAATGGGATTTCCATGAATGAATATTTCCTTAAAAAAAGTTCTTAGTTTTTGAATGAACAGTATTTTCAAGTGTTTCCTGTGCAGGGAGAAAATCCTGATATAAAAGGGACCCTGTAGGATGGTGTGGGATGATTTTTAAAAAACTAATAGGAAACGTTAAAACCAGTAAGACCCAGATGGTGTAAGGAGGATTGAATTACCTACTGCAGATTGCTGAACTGAAGATTCTGAAGAGTTTCACATTTCAAGACTGCATGAACGAAGATTGATTCGCCCACATACACACTTCTAAGTCTGGTTAAGTGGAGGGCTATGTGCTCTAATTCTGCCTTAGCTACAAAAAGCCAGGAGTGAAAGTGGGCCAGGTAACCACCCCTACAACCCGTAAGGCGGCCGCATTTGAACAGCTTTTAAAGTGCGTGGACCGAAAAGTAGCTGCCAGGAGTCAAGCGTAATAATGCAAAAAAGAAAAACTTAACCAACCCGCTAAGGATTCATTCCACAAGATGCAGTAAAACATGGGTGTAGCTCCTCGCGAGATAAGAGCATGTTGCAGCTGGCGCCGATATCCGGTAACCTTTTTGAGTTCCGCACTAATTTATGCAAATATAGTCCATTCTGATTGGAGGGTGAAGCAAGGACGATTAGAAAAAGGTTGAAAAGAAGAAACGCAGTTTTGTATCCACGGAGATCACTCGTGGGTTTACTGAGCAAAGCATACCCAAATCGAGTACGGTATCTTTAAAGGTAAGATGGATTTGTTCTCTTGGCAAGACGTGACATTTTGCTAGAAGTCTGCACACTTCCGGGTGTTTTACGTAGGCCTAAGATCCGCAGGCAGTCCTTGTTTGGCCATGTGAGTAGAGAACGAGGAAAAGACACATTTTTGTTCTCTTCCTGCCTGTCATGAAAACCGTAGAATCAGCCAAGAATCAAATACCAATCTGAATGCGACTTGACGCCTGCCGGTCAGAAAATACTCCAGGAAATAGGATCGGATTGGCAGACGAGCGCTGCTCCTGTTAGTAATCCGCTTCTGGCCGCGTCGCCTTTGTGTTTCGATGACTGGCGCTGCACTAGATCAACATTTCAAAATTCTGATGTGGAGAAAAAGCGCAGACCTAAAGTGTTACTTTGTCGCTGTTATTTTGTAGCAAGATTTCCTAAAGCGATCGGCGAAAGTACGAATCGTGGCGGGTATGGGGGACGGAGGATGGGGTGGAACTTTTTTCACGTCTATTGTTCGAGTGAACCCTTGTTAGGTTGGCTGAGAATAGAAGCGCTTTCTATCACTTCATCTCTGCCGTTCGTGCATTCATTAAAAGGTGAATCTCCCTCTGATAAAAAGACATCGCTTTGACCATTTTGTTAGGCAATATTGGTTTTTAACTGAGGTGGTTGGGGGAAAAGTTTTCTAAAAAATCAAAATACTGTATTGGTCACCGACAGAATCTCTGCATTCAGTGGGCGGAGCTAAAGCCTTCAGGGCAATCGCAACTAGTTTTATTTCTATAGGAAATCGTGGCTTTCTACGAAAATAGGACTTATCCCTTAGAATGGTTACAGAAGGATATTAACTCTTAACTCTTTGCTACCATCTAATGGTCCTCCAATTTTTTTGCAGCCCAAAGAGGCGCAAAGAAAGAGGTGAGACTTAAGTGAAAGAAAAAGAAACAAAAGTTGGAGAAAGACAATGGCATAGACTTTGTCCATGAGGTCCTCAAGAATCGGATTCAACATTTTATTATCCCATTGCAATTTTTGCTTTCTGAGACACATCAGATAACCTTGCATGACCAATCTACTTATCTCTTGTACCTTTGAAGAAAGCTTAAATGGTGCTGTGGTTGAGGAAAGGGACTTTGAAAAGGAAAAAAAAATCAGAAATATGTCAGAAATATTGGAAGCACAAACTTCATTTTTCACCCATTTCTTGAATATCTAAGTGCTAATGTTCACATATGCCCTTCTAATAACGCCTAAAATCCTTGGCACTTTTGGAAAAAATTCTGTTTGCAATGCCACAAATTTGCTGTTTTCAATATATGGTCTGCAAGGATGGTTTGATCATTAAAAAAAGTTGCAAAGTGCTTCAGTTAAACAATAAATATGTATCCATCCGCATGGCTTTTGTGTAATTCTCCCATTCTCTTCAATTTTGGGTAGGCTCAATAAGATGTTTTGTTATTTTAATATATATGCAATTAGCTAGGTAAAGGCTTTGCTTCAGTAGAGAATAACAAACATTATTGCCAAAATTGGTGGTGCTGCTTTAAGAACAGAAAAGTTTTACATTTTTGAATTGTCAAGGCTACAGTGGTATACAAACTTGAGAATAAGCACTGTTAAACTGATAGAATTTACTGCTGCATAACCTGTACAGGGATTGCTTACAATTTGGAAAGACCTGGGAAGATAAATGGATTGTCAACAGAATAAATGTTATGTATCTTTCTTGAATTCTATCAACTCTGTATTTATAGGTCAAAGACTAACATTTATCACATTTATTCAGAAACAAGGAAAATATGGAAGCAATTTTAAATCCTAAAGAATCTGCCAAGTTTATAGCAGAAAACAGCAAAGATGTATACATTGAAGACGGTGGTGTGCAAAAGGTTGCAGAGATGTTGTTTGATAAAGTCACAGAGAAGGAATTCAGTGTGGCTGGCTGGAAATCATCTCATGAGTTAAACCCTCAAGAAGCAAGTGAAGATGCAGTGAACTGGGTATTTGTTGCTGATGTGCTCAATTTTTCCTTTTGGTCTGAACATGAAGACCATAAATGCTTGGTGAAATACAAAGGCAAGACTTACAGTGGCTATTGGTCTCTTTGTGCTGCCATCAACAGAGCACTTGATGAAGGTTAGTTTTCTGAATTACATTGATTAGACTGAAGGGTGTTTGGACTTTACACTACAGATATATGAATAGCAATAGAATAAACAAGACTCTTTCATGAAGTAGAATAAAGTCAAGTAGAAATTACAGGTCGTCCTTGAGCCCAACGTTTCCATTGCTAAGCAAGACAGTGGTTAACTGTGTTTTGCAACATTTTTCAATCTTTCTGCCACAGTTGTTAAATGAATCATTCTGTCATTCAGCAAATCTGACTTCCCCCATTGACTTTGTTTGCGGGAAGCTGGCTGGGAAAGTTACAAATAGTGATCACATGATCCCAGGACAGCGCAACTGTTCTAAATACATGCCAGTTACCAAGCCTCCAAATTTTGATCACATGACCGTTGGAGATGCTGCAATGTTCCTAAGTATGAAAACCGGTCATGTCACTTTTTTTTCAGTGCCATTGTAACTTTGGTCGCTATGGTTGTAAGTCAAGGACTACTTGCAGGTGATTATGAATGTAATTTCATATAGTGCCATCAAACTATCTTGTTGTAATATAGCATTGAATAGCTTCAGTGGTCAAGCAACCTGTTACACTGAATGAGCAGCATAAAAATGTTTACTCCCATTCCAAAGTATCAAGACACAGATTAGTCGTACTTTTTTTTTTCCTCTCCAGAATCTGCCCATCAGATCAGGAATTGGACAAAATAAAATAAAGGCAATCCCTCCCCCCCAAAAAAATCTGCCCATCAGACCAGGAATTAGACAAAATAAAATAAAGGCATTCCCATTGGAGGGATTTCCCCTCTTTTAATTTTCTCTGCCAGAAGGAAGAATGTGGAGAAACTTGGCTGCAATAACAGAAGGACGGATTAATTCTCAGATGCGTTCGCCCTACAAATCTGACTGGGACTAATCTGGATTAGGGTTTGGGACTTGCTTTCAATAATAATAAAATAAAGATTAGGAAACTTCACATGACATGCCTTATTATAAAGCATTAGGTGAAAAAGGATCAGAACATGATTATAAAGAATAATCTATATGTTTCTTACCTTGTCTCTGCTATGGAGACTTGGCCCACAAACAGATGCTGTCATGGTATTAGACAAGCCTTGAGGGCAGTGTAGTGGAAGGCAGCTGGCCCAGACTGGAAAGCTGCCTCTTCAAATTTCACTTTAATTTCTCTTGCAGTCTTCTCCCAATAAACAGGGAAGTATATCAACAGAATTAGGCTGTGGTGAGTAAGATGCATGCCTTTGTGAAATTTACAAGTGGAGCATTATCAGGAAAAGTCAACATCTTCCTCTTGTTTATCTTAAACATCTGGTATTCACATGCATTATTTAATTTTCACAACTGATAGTTTTTAATAGAAAAAGTAGGTAGACATTTTATTGATTCATATCGGTCAAGATATATGTCAGTTAGAAGAAGGTTAGAACAGTTATCTATATCTATAGAATAGATATAGGTCAGTTAGAACAGGGCTGTCAAACTCACGGCCCTCATGTGCTGGATGCGTCACGCGCTGGCCCTGCCCACGCCTGGTTTAGTGAAAGGGGAAAAAATCCTGATATATCACATGATGCCGCTGTGATGACGCGAGTTTGACACTCATGCATTAGAATGTTAAGTTTGGAAGAGAACACTAAGGAAAGAATTTAAAAATAATTTAATAAGACTGGAGAGATACAACCACCACTACCCCTTTTGGAGATTTCAATTGTTTATGTAAACAACCCTAAATAAAATATAAAACAATTCCTTGTTTGGCAGTTATGAAATGCTCACAAGGACTTACTCTGGCCATTTACTCCACTCTTTCCTGCTTATTGGCACCCATGTAATTGAGTCCAGTTCAAATAAAGATCTTTAAATTGCTTAAAATTGTAAGAACCACAGCTTGTTTTGCAAGATCTCTATCCATTGGAGCATTCAGCATAATCTTGGACAAAAAGAAGCTAAGCAGGATTAGGCTACTAGAGGTTGACCAATTGTGTAAATTGCTTCTATGCTGTTACGCAGAGAACTTGCATGAACAGGTCTTTGAAGTCACCAGCAGTCAAATTCAACTCAAAGAAAACATTAACATATTCTCCTCCCTTTCTCCTCAATGATCATCTTTAACTACTGAGTTGTCTTCACTAATGTCAATCTAAGGAAAAAAGTATTTTTAAAAATTATCAATATTTTCATTTTTTAAAAAATAATTTGAATAGAAAAGTATATTAAATTGTCATTCCAATAGCAGGTCCAGTAGAGCATATTTAGAGGTAAATTAACTGAGAAATAAATTGTTTAGTTGATCCAGGGGTGAAATGTAAAATTTGTTACTACCGGTTCTGTGGGCGTGACTGGGTGGGCATAGCCAACTTTTTTTTTTTTAACTTTTCAAAGCATTTTTTCTAATGCTTTGAAAAGCCTCTGCCGATCAGGCAACTCAGCTGAGATCGTCAGGCTTTTCAAAGCATTTTTTTTACCACCTCTTGGCCAAGAGGTTGCAGAAAAAAATGCTTTGAAAAGCCTCTGACGATCCCAGCTGAGCCGCGCGATTATCAGAGGCTTTTTTTTCTTTTACTTTTAAAAGCATTTTTTTGTTGGAAGAGGTTGTAGAAAAAATGCTTTTAAAAGTAAAAAAAAAAAAAAGCCTCTGATGATCATGCAGCCCAGTTGGGCATGGTGGGGAGAAGGCACAGGGATTTTTGCTATCGGTTCTCCGAGCCACCCGCCACCATCGCTTACAGGATCAGGCGATCCGGTCCGAACCGGGAGCGTTTCACCCCTGAGTTAATCCAATAATCAGCCTAAATAAATTCTGTATGTTTCCTAATTGGAACATTTTTAAAATATCTTCATCTTTTATTTTACTAATTATCTCAAATGTAATTAATGATTCTTTTTTATTTGTTGCCCTCTCTGAAGGAACACCCATTACTAGTGCTTCTTATTATGCCACTATGACCTTAGATCAGGTGAAGCATGCATTTCGTTCTGATACAGAGGTGCCTATGCCTTTAATTGAGAAGAGACATCGTGTACTAAATGAAGCTGGAACAATTCTGCTGGAGAAATTTGGAGGCTCCTATCTCACATGTGTTAAAGAAAGTGGGAAAAGTGCCCAAAAATTATTACAGATAATAGTGGAAAATTTCCCATCTTTCAGAGATGAAGCTACGTTTCAGGTAAATCTCTTACAGTCTGCATTTTCAGCTAACCTCTTGGTTTCTTTCTTTCTTTTTGATGAGAAAAATGGACAAGGAACTGCTGCCTACCATAGTGTCTCATTTTGTGCTGTGGCAGGGTGGAAAATACCACAACACACATCTCCTGTGATCTTATTATCTAATATAGATAGTGAGGCCAATAATGATATTACCAATATTCCCAAACTGCTACAGAATTGAAACCACAGATATTTGTATTAAGAATTATTCCAGTGTGTATAAATTAAATATATAGCAATTTACCAAGATATATGATGACAATGGCAAGAATCCAGAGGGCACAATTTTGGAAAAGACAACCTTTGCTGATAATATAAGATTGAGAGCAATGGAAAAATAGGCTATATCCAATATTCAGAACAAAAGTCTGACCAAATTAAGTCAGGAATGGTTCCCTTACATAAAAAATATTTGTTAGCAAGGCAAGATATATTATGGCTTTTAGAGAAAAGACAGATTGATTAAAACAACTGAAAAAAAAATGACTCAAGCACATAACCGTAGAAGTTTAAAGCAGGTTATAATTAAATACTGTAGCAGGTAATAGTTGGGAGAAAATGAAAGAGGGGAGGTGTTACTGGATACTTCTTTTTATAGTGTTTTGCTCTTACATCATATCTTATTGCATCTGTTTTTGATTTTTTGCAATGATTAGGCAATAATGAAACTAATGCAAAAATAGTGTAGAGTACATAGTGTTCTTTCCTCCAATAGAGCAAGAACCTTATGGAGTAGGTTTGTGTTGAGATATAGTGACTGGCTCAGAGTCCTCCGGGACAGGAGTCTCCAACCTTGGCAACTTTAAGACTTGTGGACTTCAACTCCCAGAATTCCTCAGCCAGCTTTGCTTTAGTGGCTGAGGAATTCTGGGAGTTGAAGTCCACAAGACTTAAAGTTGCCAAGGTTGGGGACCCCTGCTCCAGGAGATTTCTTCCATGTAGTGGGCTTAACCCTGTATCTTCCCACTCCTGGGAAGTCTGGCACTTTAACCTCCTCGTGTATGAGCTGTCATATTTCATATAATTCTCATCATATTTAGCTTCTTTTGAAATGAAAGGTGGTAAGAATAACATGTTGAAATTAACAATTGAAATTTGTAAATGTGACTACATTCCAATCATTCTAATTACTTTGTTGTTGTTTTTTCTCCTTTTCCTACCAGGGTAGAAAGGTAGTTTTTTACAAACGGGCGCAGATTCTTGTGGCTGACACCTGGAGTGTATTGGAGGGGAAAGGAGATGGCTGCTTCAGTGATATTTCCAAAATCTCTATATTTGCTGATTACAGGATACCACAAGTTCTTGTTCATTTAGGAGCAATGAGATATTCAGAAGAATTAATGAACAAACTTAAAAAAGGTATTAAATTCTTCATGATCATGAAGAATTTCTATTTCACCTGCCACTTTATATCAGTAGTCTTTGATGTTCAGCAGCAGAAATAAACATAAGAGAAATTGAGTTATCTATCCCCAGAAAACACAATCTACAATTGCCTTCATTCGTGACAATCTACAATCCTACATAGATACTTTGGAGTAAGCCCCAATTACTTACTTTTGAGTATAAATGTAAAAGACAGTGCTAACTAAGTACTTTACCTTTTTCACTTTTTATTATGCAGAAAGAAAAAAATAAAAGGGAAAAGTAAGATTATTTTCCAAATTTTTTGTTCTGGTATTTCAGATATAGAATGTCATTTCTTGTCTGGGAAAGAAGACATTTCATTTTAAAATTATTTGTCGGTGATGAACATGAGGAATTTGATTGCTAAAACATGTATACCCAGTTTTTTTTCCTGGTACTTCAATCCATGTGTACTTTTGTTTGCCAAATCTTATTTTCCTTCCATCCATCTATGTTCCTCTCTAACAGTATCGAGGAATCAAAAGTCAAGTTGGCAATTGTCACCACATAAACCCTTTGTACAAAAGTGTCAGTGTCACTTGCATATACAAAGCGGCAGATGTTGAATCAGAAGGTTGCAACTACCATCTTAACCAACTAGGCTAAACTAATATCTAGATTGCAATCCATTTTTATTATTTTTTATTGTACCTTGTCGGCTGTTGACATTGTGAGCCAACCAGGGTCGCTATTTCAAATAAATGTTTAAATGTAACTAAATAAAATTAAAAATCTAGAGGGGCTATTTCAAAATGCCAGAGCCATAACAGAATGCACTCTCCTGACCTCTCCTCATGTCACAAAAGCAGGGAAAAACTAACAACTTCTTCAAGAATATGTGTATTAAGGTTTTGTCAATCCATTTGAAAAAGGAACTTTTGTAAGGGTTGATGATTTGTATTCAAGAGTAATTAAATACTTGATTGCCCATGTTGCAAGTCCATGATTGGGATTTTTTTTTTACCAAGAAATTTAATAACTGCAGATAGTTGCATGTTTAGCTTTATCAGGGAGTCATGTTGGCTTGTTTACAATTCTGTTTAACTGTTGCTAAATATAGTTTATATTGACACTGATAATGTTGTACTTATTTGTCTATTCTAAAATAAGTTCTAATATAATTCAACAACCTTTACTTTCTATTAATGTATATCAGAAGCACTAGGAATCTCTCATTTATGGATTTAATCTTGAATGTGGAAATTAGCTATTAGATCACTTTTCTTGATTTCTACTACATTTCTTAAACTTCCTGCATCTTTGTTCCTCTTGCCATTCAAAAATCTATGGCTGTTATCCAATCAGTGTATGCTGAGCTGAGACGAACCATTTTCTTTCTGAGATTCCACTAATTTGTTTCATGTTTCCATTTGCAAGAAGATTGCCTTTTTCTGTGCAATACAATGCAGGAAACAATAATTCCTGGCCTACCTCTAATGTGAAGGCCTTCTGATAGGATACAGGCAGTCTCTTGAGTAACAGCCTACTCAAACAGAACTATCAAAGATCCTTCTGAAGGGCACATTTGTACCTAGTTAGGAAAAGTATTAGGAATGTTATGAAGGGCAAAGAAAATATGGGGAATGAGACATAAATAAGCAATTCAAAACTACTGCAACCCTTTCAATTTGAATGAACCCGGTTAATGTAAAAAAAAAAGTTAGTATACATTGATTAAAATATTTCCTCATATATTCCCATTTTCTTTATTCATGTTACTTTCTTTGATCCTTCCGTACCTTGCAGGGCATATGTTCCAGTTTGGAGACAATCAGGAAGTAGAGATTCGAGGTTGTAGTATTTGGTGTTGTGAGCTCATCTGCAGTGCTTTGCTTGAACTTTATAAAAAGAAAGGTGACAACATGAGTGAGACGATCAATGCGGTTCTCCTTGATTATTATCTATGGGACTATGCTCGGGATCATCGAGAAGATATGAAAGGAATACCTTTTCACTGTGTACGTTCCATATACTATTAATGCCATTTATAAATGATAATGACATAAAGCATCAAAGTCTTCAAAATTTCTGTATATAATTTGGATTTTTTTTAAAAAAAATTGTATGGCTGCCCATGTATTAAGATTTGGATCTTTAATCTCCATTTTATCAGAAGAAAGGCATTTTCTTGAATATTGACATTCCAATTCTGTAAGCAATATATTTTTAATGGGTTTGATTAAAATGTATGAAACTATAAAAAATCTGGATTACATATAAAATCAAAAAATATCTTACAAATTAATATTATTGTAATCAAATTACCTACTTGTGTGCATGTATCTGAACATGCATTTGAGTAAAGACAATTTCAGTTTACATTTGATGTACCTTCTGAAGTTGTGTGCTGCTCAGCAGGAATTATTTTGTTCAAAACATTGTAATGTCATTCAGCAACATTGATTCAAAGTTTATACACAAGACTTTTTAAAAAAATTCTGAAATTACAACTAAAGAATAAAACCAACAACAAAATCAATCAGTAATATTTCAATTATTTAATTGAAGTTAAAAATGTGAAGGTCAAGCTAACAAAGGGATTATTAACTGATTCTTTAGAAAAAAACCAACTTGATCCTTGTTTATTAAAATATAACATCTAGTTGACTTGGTTGATACAAAAGACTAAGCAGTAATTGGATGAGAGACTACCAGGAAATCTTTGGATTGTAAGATAAAATGGGAAATATATATGTTTAAATATTAGGTTTTTTTTAAAAAAACCACGGCTTTGTACAAACAATCACCTGGAGTTGATCTCAATGCAAAGAATTATTTTTTATCCTTTGATTCTTCTGCATACAGATAACAGGTATTGAAATAGGTCCTTTCTATACAGATAGTCCTCAACTTACAACCGGTTTAGTGACCGGTTACAACGGCACTGAAAAAGTGACTTATGACTGTTTTTCACACTTATGACTGTTGCAGCATCCACTAGTCATGTGATCAAAATTCAGATGCTTGGCAACTGGTTCATATTTATGACAGCTGCAGCGTCCTGGGTCATGTGATCACCTTTTGTGACCTTCTGATAAGCAAAGTCAATGGGGAAGCCAGATTCACATAACAACCGTGGTACTAATTTAACAGCTGCAGTGAATTATTTAATAACTGGCAAGAAAGGTCCTAAAATGGGGCAAAACTCACTTAACAGCTCTCTCACTTAGCAACAGAAGTTTTGGGCTCAATTGTGGTCGTAAGTCAAGGACCTGTAGTAAAATCATGGACTCTTGCAGCTTATACAGTATCATGTAGAGAAGATAAAGCATTCCTGAGCTTGATTGTAGGGGGTGATTTGTCCAATCAGCTTTCAATTAGGGAAGGAGGGTGAGATGCCTGCACCCCCTGCATCAACAAGGACAGTTGGGAATAACACCTGAGGATACCATGCAGTGATGAAATCCATATTTTTTTACTACCGGTTCTGTGGGTGTGACTTGGTGGGCATGGTGTGGCAGGGGAAGGATATTGCAAAATCTCCATTTCCATCCTACTCTGGGGCCAGCCAGAGGTGGTATTTGCCGGTTCTCCGAACTACTCAAAATTTCCACTACCGGTTCTCCAGAACCTGTCAGAACCTGCTGGATTTCACCCCGGATACCATGTCGAGGAGTTAGATGTTTCATTGCCATCTAGGATGTTTTTCCCCCCATACACATGCCACTAGGCTTGTAATCCAGTAGCAATGGAATCAAGCCAAGCACTTCAGTGTAAATGAAGTTCATTTTCATGGTCCCTTTGCTTAAGACAGGGGTGTCAATTATAAGACCTGTGGTCTTCCATGGGAATCGTAGGAGTTAAAGTCGACAGGTGATAAAAAGTTGCCAAGGCTGGACACCCCTGCCTGAAAGCATAAACAAACAGGCGCGTCACCCCCGCCCTCAGCTTTCGGGAACGCTTGCCAGACCGAGGGAATGGAAACGCCGGCACCAATGCGCCTGCGCCGAGAGCGCGCTACGCTCGGCGGCCTATCAGAGGAGGCGAGGGCGGCGACGGCGGTCTCGGGGAAGACGCTAGTTCTGTCAGCGGCGGGAGCGTTTCGTAGTTGCCTGGTGAACCAATGTAAACAAAAGGCGGAAACAGGTGGGGGTGTTCCGGCTTGTGCTACCGCTGTTGTTGAGGGGCAGCCTGGAAGTTTTAAGGTCCGCCGCAAGCTCGGCAAGGCAGGTGCTGCCTGACAAGCCGGTGCCGCCGCGAGCGAGTCCGTTTGGACCTTAACCCGAAGTCTAACGCGAACAGCGCAAGCTACGCGGACGCGGAGGCGCTCGGGAGGGAGGGAGGGAAGGAGCGCTAGGGTGAGTTTGAGCGTGTCGGGAGAGATCGGGGATGGGGGTGAGGTCGAATAAAAAACCGGTTTAAAACAATCCTCTCATGTAGCAGTCACGCCTATTATAATTTGTAGTTGCATACTTGAATATAGCGGTTTTTAATGGTAATTTTTAAAAAAGAAAAAAAAACACTCCTGCACACAGGGAAAATATATAGTACAGAATGGCATCACAGGAGTTTCCACTATTTTAGTGATTAGTTTTAAGTAACGAAATGCCTGGCTTTGGAAAGTACAAGTCGCAGTTAAAATCTGAATACGTGAAATAGCAACTGACAGCAGCACAATGTAAATCATAAAATGAGATTAAGAATTGTGGGCATCTATATCTGACCAACTATGTTAAGAGAAACCCTCATTTCAGATGAGGCACATTGAGTTTTAAGCTATTTTGGACATCCAGAGTACTTCCACAGTTTAATTAATCATTCTTCTTGAACAAGAATCTTGTATTATCCTTTCAGCAGTTACTATATGCACAAAGCTAATTCAATAGAAAGCTTTGGTTAGGAAAAAATGTTCCTAGATTTAGCATTCTTTATTTCAAGGAAAATAATCTCTAAAATGTTATTTCTTGCTTCCTATAGAATAAAAGAATATCTTTTATTGTCAAATGTAGAAGACTGAGAATAGTATGAAGAAAGAATTAAAGAAAAGTTGTGAATATTAAAATTAACAAATGCACATATAAGCTGCAATGGAAGAAATTCCTGTTAAAGTGGCAGTAAGAATAAGACCTTTACTCTCAAAAGAAATACTTCACAATCATCAAGTATGTGTGAGATTAATCTCAAATACTCAGCAAATTATCATCGGAAAGGACCGCGTCTTCACTTTTGACTTTGTTTTTGGCAAGCATTCAACCCAAGATGAAGTCTATACAACATGTATTAAGCCCTTGGTAGCATCTTTGATAGAAGGATATAATGCTACAGTTTTTGCCTATGGACAGACAGGCTCTGGAAAGACTTATACTATTGGAGGTGGTCACATTGGTATGTTCTGAAAAGTTTGTTATTATTTAAGTATATGGTCAAAAAAAGGAATAATTAAAGTAATAATAAAGGTAAAAGGAATAATAAGAGCAATCTTTTCACAAACTGAATATTTATAATTGCTGTCCCTGATGCTTCATTTCAGAACAAGTTGGAACTAAAGGTTAGGTAATTCTATTTAATTATTCTATTCTATATGCAGCATGAAGATTACAGTAGTCTACCTAACACTTCCATACTAATTATTGGTCTAAAATATTTTAGTTTAAATGGACAAAACCCACAGTATTGCAGATAATGTGGCATATTTTATTCTTATTTCTGTCACATGTTTTGTAGATACTATCAGAACATTATACTGGGTACTTTGAGAGTAATCGTTTATAAAAGGCATTTCTATCAAATGCCATTTTTTTTCTAAGATACTAATTTTGGAATAGCTATTACATTAAAAAAAAGTCTCCAGTGTTGTCTTTTGGCCAGTTTATAGGTTCCATACAAATTTGTGAGAAGGGGAGCAAATTTAGACTAGATGTCCATTATGTGGCCATATCAGGAAAATCGACTCCAAAGAAAGGATAAAACTATTTGAACTGGGATTGGTTATAATAAAAGAATCTTGAAATTTTTCTATACTTTCTCCTCCTCCTCATGAGCCAGTTCTAAATATTATTTTTTTGTTCTGGACTTAAAAAATGCTTCAGTCCCTTTTGCCCAGCTAACAGTTCCTGCATATCTTTGTCAATATCGTCTTCCTAACACTACATGTTCTTCTTACCTATTTTTACCTATTGCAGATAAAGTGGTAGATAAAGGAATTGCAGTGTTATTTTAAAATTATACTGGTAACATTTTCCTTGTGAATAAAACTTTACACACGACCAGAACATTAGGGTATTAATCAGCATCACACTGGAATTATGAAGTACTTTTCTACCCCTCATTGTCAGGGACTGAGGGAGAAGGGGAGAATTCTCCCAAATGAGAGATATCCTCTCCTTCAACCCACTATACCAAAAATAAGCCATAGTCCACAGCTCCTCATCACAACTTTCTGAAATGTTTGTGGTGTTCTGGGAATTATCAGGAGAAAGGAAAGTAGGTTTCTCTCAACTTTTCCCCCCAATCTGACACTGAGTATTTTCCTAGTTTTGTTTGGTTTTTGCTTAGTCGTTTTTCCTCTGTATTTTTAACTCTGATGGCATGACTGATTTATATGACCCTGACAACTGAATGTGATATACATACAGCATATTGAGTTGAAAGTCATTCAGATTCCTTTTACTTAATTTTCAGTATTGCTATGATATTTTGGAGTCTGTATATTTCAGCTCTCTGTTTGGATTAAGATCTTTTTCTCATTTTAGCATCGGTTGCAGAAGAAGAGAGAGGTATTATTCCACGGGCAATTCAAGAAATATTTCAGATTATTTCTGAAAACCATAATACTGATTTTGCAGTTAAAGTTTCGTACATAGAAGTCTATAAAGAAGAACTCAGAGATCTCCTGGAACTAGAGACATCTATGAAAGATTTGCATATTAGAGAAGATGAAAAGGGCAATACAGGTAGAAATATACATTTCAACTAAGTTTTTATTTGCTAATAATTTTGAAACGTTTTTAAAACGCATGTTCATATTTTCTATAGATGGACCTCTAAAATAATATTAAGTTCATTTTATTAAAGTTGAATTATTCAGAGGAAATGTAACTTTCATTTTTATGCAAAGTAATTTGTACTTTAAATGTAATGCTTTAATAGTCTATTAATGTGTAATAATCGCTGTGATTCATAACTAAAATAGTATCTTTCAGCAAAGTTAATCTTTCCCCATTCTGCTTTAAAAATATATCAAAAATCAGGAAAGCCTTTAGATAAGTGCTACTGTTTAGCTGAATATTTCTAGAATAACAATGCATACATGTCTATGGAGATTCTCAGTCATCCAGGTCATGGTTGTCCCAAAGGTGTTTTTTCAAGAGGCAACTGGACTTTCTGGTTTTTCTTTGAAGACGTTTTGCCTCTCATCCAAGAAGCTTCTTCAGCTCTAACTGGGTGGTGGGGATTGGAAGGATTTATACTCCTTGCAAATAGCTGGTCATTTGCATTCTTTTAGCGGGTCATTAAGGTCACCTGGAGGTTTATCTGTGTCATCAGGGTCACCTGAGCGGTGCAAATTGGTGTGGAGCCTTCTTGGAACCGTTGAATGCCTTCCAAGGTGGCTGCACACCAATTTGCAACACTCAGGTGACCCTGATGATACAGATAAACCCCAGGTGACCTTAACAACCCGCTAAAAGAATGCAAATAACCAGCTGTGCAAGGAGTATAAATCCTTCCATTCCCCACCATCCAGTCAGAGTTGAAGAAGCTTCTCGGATGAGAAGCAAAACATTTTCAAAGAAAAAACAAAAGTCCAGTTGCCTCTTGAAAAAAGCACCTTTGGGTCAACAATGCATACATTTTCTTCAAATGTCCATTGTAGTGCTATGAGTATTTTTTCTCCATTTAAAGCTTTTTTTCAATTAGTTATCTCACTTAGAGGCACAGTGGAGCATCATAAAATTTTCATACAGCTACATGCAGTACATGTACTGGCACATCCAAGAATTTCCCTACTTTACCTTCTATTGATTCTGCAACAATTTTTTATGCAGTTGAATATAGTTAAAAATATTGTAAGAATACTAGGTTAGATCATCAATTTGTCCAGCTTATTAGGGGTTACACTGACAGTGACAGGATTTCTGACATATTTCTTTCCAGTTCTACCTAAGCTAGCAGACATTGTACTACCATTCAACTATTGGTTTGTAATCTACAACTGTATGTATGTTATACTACAAATATACAAATATTAGTTCTTAAATACAAGTATGCAAGAGACAAAGCATCTTTGTGGTATCACACCATACATTTTGAGAAAGCTTCATTTGCTGCTTATTTTATAATATTATATCTTATATGAATTCTTTCATGCTTGAAAAATAACTGGATTGCCTATATTTGTTTAAAATGTAATCTGATTTTTTCTGAAAATGTTATATTTATAACCTTTATTGTTTTAGTAATCGTTGGTGCCAAAGACTGCCAAGTGGAAAGTACAGAAGAAGTGATGAGCCTGTTGGAAACAGGGACTGCTGCTAGACATACAGGGACAACCCAAATGAATGAGCATTCCAGCCGATCCCATGCTGTTTTTACCATCAGTGTCTGTCAACAACAGCAGCCTTTGCAGGACAAAGAGGGTGCACAAAATTCACCTAAAAATTCTGGACAGCAGATCGCTTCTAAGTTCCACTTCGTAGATCTTGCCGGATCAGAAAGAGTTACAAAAACTGGCAACACTGGTGAAAGATTCAAAGAATCCATTCAGATCAACAGTGGTTTACTAGCTTTGGGAAATGTGATAAGTGCACTTGGAGACCCAAAGAGAAAAAACGTACACATTCCATACAGGGATGCTAAAATCACACGTATCCTTAAAGACTCTTTAGGAGGCAATGCAAAGACTGTCATGATAACATGTATTAGTCCATCTTCTTCTGATTTTGATGAATCATTAAATTCCATCAAGTATGCAAACAGAGCAAAAAATATTAGGAACAAACCTATTGTCAACTATAACCCAGACTGGGATCGTATAGATGAAATGGAGCTTGCCATTAAATTGCTTCGGGAAGCCTTGCAAAACCAACAAACTAATGGACAGTCTTCTGGTAGCCAAGGGTCACAGGATTTATGCCAAGACAAAAACAGAATTCGTTGTCTTGAACAGCAGCTTGCTCAGTTTCAAATTGAAAGTTTTAATTTGCGAAATTGCATTGAAGAAGCTTATTTATTTCTTGTTGATTTAAAAAACATTGCTAACCTATCAAAAAATCAACTTGAAAAACTGCAAGAATGGATTCATGTAGCACAGGGAATTAGGAGAGAGGCATCTATTCCCCAGGTAAACGGTGGAACAGTAGCCGACCAAGAAGGACCGTATCATATCACAATTCTTCAGCTTAAAAGGGAGCTGAAGAAATATCAGGTACTTACTGTACATTTAATATAAGGGCTTAATAAAAGATTGTATACAGAAGTGTTGTCTGCACATTAAGGCAGAGTTTTGTTCAAATGAATTTACCTTCCCTCCCATTCCAGCATGTCAGCTTGATCAGTCCTACAAGATAATTTGAGAGGCATCTTAAAACAACAAGCAGGAGAACAATACCTCAATTTAGTACAACTTAATACTAAACACGGGTTCTTTATTTGTAAATGGTTCAATATGCAATCATTAATACAGCATAAGAGATCTTCTCTCAGGAAATTATGGATTTCTTTCAAAGGTCAGAGCTTTGGCAGGTCATCCCCAGCCAAGAAGTCTTTCAGCTTATCTTTTGGAACTTGTCTAGCTGCTTTTTCTACGGTAACATAGATCATTTGTAATTTTTTACTATTTTTTAAGCTCATAAACAGTGAAGCAATCTTTTAAAACTTGAGTGGTTCTATTATCTTTCTCTTGGCTAATATTTCATTTTCATTTCAGCATGAACTGTTTCTTCAAAGAGTTCCTTTGTTTGCATCTCTTCCTGTCTTTCTCCCTAGTCTAAAATGCTTACATTACAAGAATGTAGCTAGTAACAGAAATGATAACTGAATATTGTCATTATAAAAGATGAAAATCAATATGAATTATAAGTTATTCATCAGTCTATCCCAACTCACCTGGGGAACACCAGACTGGGGAGGCTTTTGTATATAAAATTAGTTCTGTTAGGGATCTTTTATAAATTATATGTATATTGGTTGAATCATAAAGATGATAAGTCCAACATCCAAAGGCATTATTTTTTTTCTCATACATCAACTATAAACAAACAATGTCCCTTGGGTATTAAAAATGGCTCTTATATTTCCATTACCTGCCCATCAGAGCTACTTTAAGTAATGTTCTGCACTTTAATTAAATTATTGGGTAGGCCTAGTGGGACATAAGCTTGAAATAATTATGGGTGAATCTTAAATTAGCAGAAGAAAATGTTATACAATAAGCCTTTTTTTCTTAGAATTCTGAAATGTCATTATGCATAATCAGAGGAACCTGCTGAACATTATGAACTTTGTTTTAAAAGTTTCTTGCAAAAGTAAGGAGTTAGTAAGTTAGTAAGTTAGTTAGTAAGGATTTTCCTAGTTCAGTACTTTTGCCTTCCATTTTTACCACACTGAATTTAATACACTCTTGTATGAAATTCTTACCTACAGACATGTAATACTACTTATAGATAACAGTAAATGTACTTCTTGATCACTAGAAATTGCTTCTAATAAGTAAAATTTGTTAAAGCTGCTTTGTCTTTTCCCTTTTTAGTACAAATTTGAGAGTGTATGAGAAAACTGCATATGTAGCTTTTATTTATTTAGAAAATTTATATTGCCATCTTGCCCATGGTGACTCATGGCGGCTTACAAGGACATAAAAACACCATATAAAAGAAATAAAAATAATAAAGAGAAAAATAGTAAAATAATAACTCTCCACTCTGGCAACACCATACATTCATACTAGCCATTTAATGGGCTCCTTCCCGCTCTGGGTTCCCCAGGCCCACTGACAGAACCATGTCTTCAGGGCCTTCCAAAAGAATGTTAAAGTGGGAGCCAGTCTAATGTCTGGTGGGATGATGTTCCAGAGAGAGGGAGCCACCACAGAGAAGGCCGTTTTTCTGGGTCCCGCCAATGTATCTCTTTAGGGGATGGGACTCGCAGGATTCCTTGCCTCCCTGCTCTAATGGGTCGAGTAAATGTAACTGGCAAGAGACGGTCCCTCAGATAACCTGGTCCCAAGCCATGGAGGGCTTTAAAGGTGACAACTAGCACCTTGAATTGCACCCAGAATCAAATTGGCAACCAGCGCAGTTCCCGCAGGAGGTGATACATGTGCACACCTAGGTCTGCACAAAACCATGCAGGCCGCTGCATTTTGCACCAATTGGATCTTCCAGATGCATTTCAGGGGCAGCCCCATGTAGAGCACATTGTAATCGTCAAGACAGGAGGTGTCTAGAGCATGAGTGACTCTGAATAGGGATTGTTGGTCCAGGAAAGATCATAACTGACACATAATCTGCAGTTGGGCTAAGGCTCTACTGGCCACCTGCTCTTTAAGCAGGAGTCATGAGCCAGGAGAACCCCCCCAGATTACGCATAGGGTCTGTTTGGAGCACTGCCACCCCATCCAAGATTAGCTTTAGAATGGGATGTGTTATAACCTGCCAGATAGTCTGTGAATCAGATTCTAGTTTGCACAGAACAACATGAGCGTACTTGAGTTTTACTGGTTGCACTTGTGGCTTGCTGGCCAAAATGTGCCAAGGCTGATTGGTACTGTCTTTATCATTAGCATATAATACTACATCTAGCAAGGATATGACTAAGGATGGTAATACTGGCATGGCAAACTCACAGACATATATTTCATCAGGAACTCATATGTTCAACCAAAACTCTAGTGATGTTAATAAACATAATGGATTCCCTGGAATGGTAGGGTTTAAATATTCATATGATACATTCTACGTTTTATCTGGCTCCTGGGAATTCTATAACAGTGTAATAATCTTACTTTAATGTGATACACACCCTGCCTGACTATTTGGCTTTTGCAGAGTAAAAACCAGCCTGAAAACCAACCCCCCATTTTCTGGTTCAAACATCTGTTTCCTACCTGACATGTACAGATAATTCTAGGCTTGTGTCCATTTGTTTAGTGATAATTCAAAGTTATGGTGACCCTGAAAAAATAGATGTTCTCCAGGTTTGTGTCCTCACAACATCCCCACAGTCATAGAAATCCCAGTTTGTAGGTACATGACTTGCAATTACTCACAAAGAAATGCAGTTATATGTTCACCATTTGTGACCTTCCCTGCTGGCTTCACAAGCCAAGTCAATGGGGAAGCTGGCAGAGAAGGTCACAAATTGATCCTTCTTTTGTCCCATCTGCAGCACTCATTCCTGCTTGCACGTGGCCTGCACCAGACCATGCTAATCTTCCCCCAGCTCACACACAGCCTACACCAGCCCTTCCCTTGTTTCTCCTGTGGCATCCCCAAACTCTTTATCTGAGACAGCCCCCCACCCCCTGCATCTTGGAGTTATGACAGCAAACAGGAATGAATACCAGTTCTATTTGTCATAATAACTCTATTGATATAAACTAGATTTAATAAATTAGATTTAGTTGCAGCACCTCTTAATAGCCAAGTGGACTGTAATTACGGAAAGTAATTAAATTAGTTAAAAGGTTAATTGTTCTTTAGGTTATTTATTTACTTTTATTCCATTTTTCCTTGTATTTGCCAGTTTCCAGATGGCAGATGTACTGTTCAGTACCAAGCACTGTAGTGACACAAGAAAATAGAGTTTAATTCTCCTCATTTCTGCTGCTACAAGGAAACATGTTTAGGAAGATTACTATGTAAGATGAAAGAGAACTTTTCCATTAGTAACTTTCTGAACAACTGTTATTAATACTACACCATTCACAATTAGAATTCAATTTCCTTTCCAGTCATGGTAATTCTCTTTTTAGCTATCCCATCTCAAATCGTACATGAAATATGAGGAATGTTTTTTAAAGTAATGTTATTATTTGCAGGAATGATCTTAAGGAAACAACAGGGTGCTATTAGTACACACCATTTTCCCTATAAGATCAAAATGTAAAAAGTGGCAAAGGTTTTTTTACTAACGTCTTTGTTGGTTTAAATTAAATACACTTAATTGTTTAAGACAATATGTGTTCATAATTTTTGCATACTATACTTGGGTTATATACAATAAAATATATACAGTTAATGCAAAACAGTACTTACAGCAGAATTACTGTATTTACAGCAAATATCACAATGCATTTCCATTTGTGGACTTTCCATTTCATATGTTCAGTCATTTATTTTATTCTCTATTTATTATCTAGCAGGCTCTTGCAACAGATGCAGAAGTCTTCAGTGAAAAAGAACTGGAAATAAAAATATTGCAAGATCAGATACAAAAGCTGATACAAGAAAATCGTGAATATTTGGAATCACTAAAGGAGGCACAAGATACAAATAGGTTACAGGTAATTTAAGTTTTCTGCAAGTTGTTTAGGAAATCATAGATAATAGCTTAATAATAATAAATATTACAATCATAAATAGTTAGAGAACATTATAATTAGGGTTATCATCAAGATTTATTCCCTTGTAAGTGCATATAATGTTGATTGTGTACCTGTCTCCCAGCTGCATATCAATAGCCCTGCCCGGGCTGCTCGACGCCTTCTCGGGGCTGGTGGTGGAATTTCCCAGACTTATTGTTCTGGGGGACTTCAATCTGCCGTCCCTGGGTGTGGCGTCGGGTGTGGCTCGGGAGTTCATGGCTTCCATGGCAGCTATGGACCTGACCCAGATTATCCAGGGCCCGACTCATGGGAGGGGGGCACACACCTGATCTGGTTTTTGTCTCGGAGCAGTGGCGAGATGAGTTCGGTGGGGGATCTCCTACTATTTATCCCCTGTCATGGACCGACCATTATCTCCTTCGGCTAGGCTTCCATTATGCCGCCCCTCCTCGCTGGGAGGCGGAACCGACCATCTGGTTCCGCCCCAGGTGCCTGATGGAACCTGAGAGGTTCCAGAAGGAGTTTGGGATGATCCCTCTCTCTCTCTCCCACGCCCCGGTCACGACCCTGGTAGAGGCCTGGGAAGAGGCTGCTACCGGGGCTCTGGACCGGGTTGTTCCTTTGCGGCCTCTGACTCGTCACAGATCCCGGCCGGCTCCCTGGTTTACCGAGGAGCTCCGGGAGATGAAGCAGCATAGACGAGGCCTAGAGAGCTGTTGGAGAGCAGGCCGTCCCAAATCCGACTGATTTCAATTAAGGTTGGCCACACGGGCCTACCTGGTGGAGTTGGCGGCAGCAAAGCGCCGCTACTTCACTGAAGTCATCGCGTCCGCAGAGAATCGCCCGGCTGCCCTGTTCAGGGTGTCCTGCTCCCTCTTAAATCAGAGGGTGAGGGAAGATCCTTTACAGGGACGAGCCAAGGAGTTTGGTCAGCACCTGTCGGACAAAATCGCTCGGATTCGGGACGGCTTGGACTCTGACTGGACAGAGTCAGTCGGGGGTGAGACAGCGGGTCCTGTGTTTTGGGAAGAGTTCGATTCTGTTACCCCAGAGGAAGTGGACAGGATCATGGGGAAGCTGAGTGTGACTACCTGTGTGTTGGACCCGTGTCCCTCCTGGCTGGTTTATTCGGCCCGGGAGGTGACACGAGGCTGGATCCAGGCGGTGATAGCGGCTTCTTTGAGGGAAGGAAACTTCCTGACCGCCTTGAAGGAGGCGGTGGTGAGGCCCCTCCTCAAGAAGCCAGCCTTGGACCCAGCTGTATTAAATCATTTTCATCCAGTCTCCAACCTTCGCTAAAAAAAGGTTGTTGAGAATGTGGTTGCACGTCAGCTCCTGCTGGTCCTGGATGAAGCGGATTACCTCGCCAATTGGGTTTCAGGCCCGGGTACAGCACGGAGATGGCATTGATCGCACTGGTGGATGATCTCTGGAGGCCCGGGACAGAGGTCTTTCCTCTGTTCTGGTCCTTCTGGATCTTTCGGCGGCATTTGATACCGTCGACCACGGTATCTTGCTGCGTCGCCTCGAGAGGTTGGGAGTGGGAGGCACTGTTTTACGGTGGTTCTCCTCCTACCTCTCGGGTCGAACGCAAGCGGTGTTGGCGGGGGGGCAGAGATCGACCTTGAGGCCCCTCACCTGTGGGGTGCCTCAGGGGTCGGTTCTCTCGCCTCTCCTGTTCAACATCTATATGAAACCGCTAGGAGACATCATCCGTGGTTTTGGGGTGAGGTATCATCAGTACGCTGATGATACTCAGCTTTATATTTCCACCCCGAACCAACCCAGTGATGCCCTCGATGTGATGGCCCGGTGCCTGGAAGCGGTGCAGGTCTGGATGGGCAGAAACAAACTGCAACTCAACCCGGCCAAGACCGAGTGGCTGTGGGTACCGGCATCTCGGTTCAGGGGAGAGGTTCCATCGCTGACTATAGGGGGTGAAGTTTTGCCCCCTGTAGACAGGGTGCGCAATTTGGGCGTCCTTCTGGATTCAGGATTGAGCTTAGAAGACCAGATAACGACCGTGACCAGGGGGGCATTCGCCCAGATACGTCTGGTGCGCCAGTTGCATCCCTACTTGGACCGAGATGCCCTACGCACAGTTACTCATGCGCTGGTCACCTCACGGATTGACTACTGCAACGCTCTCTACATGGGGCTGCCCTTGAGGACCACTCGGGAGGCTTCAGCTGGTGCAAAATGCAGCCACGTGGATTGTGATGGGAGAATCCCGATACTCCCATGTTACACCCCTCCTGCGCGGTTTGCATTGGCTACCGGTTGCCCTCCGGGTGAGATTCAAGGTGCTGGTGTTGACCTATAAAGCCCTACATGGCTTAGGACCAGGATATCTGGCGGACCACCTACAGCCAGCAACAACATCCCATCGCCCAGTTCGCGCCCATAGAGGGCTTACTCAGGGTGCCATCGGCTAGACAGTGGAGGCTGACGGCCCCCAGGAGTACAGCCTTCTCGGTTGGGGCGTCCACCCTCTGGAATCAACTCCCCTTGGAGCTCTGACTAGTGCCTGACCTTCACACCTTCCGCCGGGAATTAAAAACCTGGCTTTTCAAATCTCTTGACCTGGTCTGATGATGGGGTTTTAAGGGTTTTAATGGGTTAATTTTAAATTTTTTAGATTTTAGTCTTTATTTTTATTGTGGCTTGTGTTTTATTGTTGTGAGCCACCCTGAGTCCATTGTGAGATAAGGCGGCATATAAGCCGAATAAAATAAAAAATAAATAAATAAAATATAAGAATGCAATTTTAAATTTAAGTTGAATCCAAATTTCAGTGGTTTTAATTTCTGCAATTCTGTAGTTTAATAAATGCAATTTTGTTTCATTTCAAGAATGAAAAAATGGTAGAGCAGCGACTTATAATTAACCAGCTAAACGACAAATTGGAGAAAATGGCGAAAGTATCTGCCTCTAATGGTGCTTCTGGAGATGGACCAGCTGCAGTAATATCAGCTAAAAGGCCCTATAGTGTTCCATTAACTAAAAGTTTGATGCAGATGAATAACATACCATTAAGATTGGATTCTCGAAAGGTATATATGAAAAAAAATCTTTTTATTTAATTAACTTTATTATTTGCAACTTATTAATCAAAGTTGAAGGGAACTGGTAACATGAGCATCTGTAGGTTGATTAATTGATGAAAGAAACTAATGAATAATTTCTCCCATCCCATTTAAAGATGGCAAATATAGTGCATTTATTTCCTCCATTTCTTCCATTTCTATCTGGTGGTTTTGATATTCCCCATATTTGTTCCACCTTTGACACTAGATCTAGGTTCTTTGTTCTGTTCCAATATTTTAAAAGGTTGCCCATTCCTGATATGTCTGCATTGGACAGCTGTGGAACATAGCAGAGTTAGTGTTGGGAACTGGCCTGAATAGTCTCTGAATGTCACGAAAAAAGAATATCATGTAGTTTGGATATTGTAAAATAAAGACAGAGGCTGATAAGAGGTATAACTCAACCCGAGGCAGATCATGAATCTCCAACATGATTCTCCTTGATCTCTTGGCAGTTTTTGATACCATTAATTGGGTTACCCTTCTGAATTGGAGTGGAGGATGCTGTGCTATGTTTTTTTTTCTATGCAAATAATTCTAGATGTTGGCAGGAACAAAGGTGCTGTAGCCTATGGCTACTCACTTGGAGATGCTTCAGGGCTCAATATTTTCACCCCTTCTGTTTAACATCTGTAAGTTACTGAGCAAAGTCATTTGTCAGTGGTTGATGTTTTCCAATTGTACATTTCAATACTGGGTGCCCAAGTGAGGCTGTCAGAGACTGAAGGCCGAGAATATGGATGGAGAAAATACATTCAGTCTCAATCACAGCAAGACTGAGGGACTGTGGGTATTTAGAGTCCCAAATCCTGGAAATTTTCCATGTTTAGTCCTGGATGGAGGAACACTTACAGCTGGTCCAGAATGCAGTGAGGTGGGTAATAATCGACATTTTTGGCATTCTTACATAACACCAGAGGTGGGTTTCAGCAGGTTCTAACCAGTTCTGGAGAACCGGTAGCGGAAATTTTGAGTAGTTCGGAGAAGTAAAAATTCTGACTGGCCCTGCCCCCATCTATTCTCTGCCTCCCAAGTCCCAACTGATCGGGAGGAGATGGGGATTTTGCAGTAACCTTCCCCTGGATTGGGGAGGGAATGGAGATTTTACAGTATCCTTCCCCTGGAGTGGGGTGAGAATGGAGATTTTACAGTATCCTTCCCTTGCCATGCCCAAGCCACATCCACCAAGCCACACCCACAGAACCAGTAGTAAAAAAAAATGAAACCCACCACTGCATAACACTAATGCTCCGTGAGCTCAACATGTTGCCATTTCGCTTCTAGATGCAATTCAAGATGCTGGTTTCCACCCATAAAGCCCTCCTACAATAGTATCTGTCTGTCTTATACAATTGGACAATGCAGACCTCTTCCAGGTTCCAGTGTTCAAATAGTTTCATTAAACAGGCCTTGGACTTTTTACCTTCTCTGTTATGCCTGCTCTATGTAACAGCATATCCCTTGGAATTTCATATCCCGCCCCCACTTCATTTAAAAAATCCCTGGAAACATTGCTTTCCCCCAGAGCTGGATTAGATGGTTGGTAATTATCTTATGTATTTTTACTTAGTTAGTCTAAAAGTTTTCTCTTCTGGGTGTACATTGCTTTTTGTTTTATTGTTCTTACAAATTTTAATGTTGTACACATTCTTTATGGAGGTGGGCAAATACCTGATTTGACAAATAAATAAAAATAGCAACTAATATAGTTCTGATTATCAGAATAAGCAAAGATGTAAACACAATAACTCATCCTAACCTTCTCCCCCAAAATGGGGATTTGAATCATATAAAATTACTTGCACTACATTATCCACTGAGTACTTTTTAAACAGAACCTGAATAAAAATATTTAATTTTTTAAAACTTATTTAAAAGGTACACACAAGCCCTCCGATGTATTCCTTAAGTAAAGTTATAGCTGGATTTCAAACTCGTAATCAGATCATGATGGATCACATAGAAGAGCAAGATGAAGTCCTTCATTATTGCTTTTCTGATCACAGTGATGATGATGAAAACAATGCCAAGACTGGAAGGAGATTCAGATTTAGGTATGTTTTTGATCACATATGACCTATATGATAATTAGAGCTTGTGATATTTAATGTGCATATCTGTTAGTTCACTCTATGAAAATAAATTTAAATTTGAAACAATTTTATAGTAGACAGAAACTGAACCAACAGTCAACAATGTTTTCTGTAACTTCTGATGGGGGACCTTCAAAGGGCCCTCTTCTACTGATCTGAGTAAGAGGAGGTTAATGGAGATGGTCCCTCAGTTTGTCTAGTTCTAAGCTAGTTACAGTTTTAAAGATAAACCATAGCACTTTAAATTTTGCTTAGTAGCCAACTAGCAACCACTGCAGATCCTTCAGTACAACATATTTATGATTTATGTCCCCTGTATCATTTAGTAACCTAGATATGACATTATACCCCAATAATTGCAATTTTTGGATATTTACAAAGCTAACCCATCTAAACGACATTGCAGTTTAATTCCAAAATAGCTAATAGAAAGTTGTATTTCTGTAAGATGCGATAGTCCTTATAAAGCTGTCTTTGAATTCATCAATAAACAAGATAACAAATGCGCCAAAAGAAAATAGCAATCACATTTTTATTTAGCAGCAATACTCACAGCACTGTTTTGTTCATAAAACATTATTTCATTGTAAAAATGCTTACAATTACAGGAAGTTCTCGACTTATGATCGTAAGTAAGCCCAGAATTTCTGTTGTTAAGCAAGAGAGTTAAGTGAGTTTTGCCCCATTGTATTAACTTTCTCATCACAGTTGTTAAGTAAATAAATTAGTAACACGGTTGTTAAGTGAATCTGGCTTCCTCATTGACTTTGTCAGTTGCCAAGCATCTGAATTTTGATCTCACAATCATGGGATGTTACAATGGTTGTAAGTGTGAAAAATAGTCATAAGTAACTTTTTTTAATGCTCTTGTAACTTGGAAGGGTCACTAAACAAATGGTTGCAAGTCAAGGACTACCTGTAATAATTTGTCATCTCAAGCTGTATTTGTATGTTTTACTTAAAAAAAATGCCTGCTTTAATTTTTACTTAGACGTTCCTTAAACCGTACATGGACACAGAAGCAGGCTCCTCCTAGCTATATAACTGAAGGAAAAGACGTACATCAAAATGCCAGTTCAGAAATCGGAAATCTTTCATCAACAGAAGCTGTTACAGATAAAGAAGGTAAATTGATATACCATTATTATTGTGTTTTACGTAGTCCAAAGAATAAAATGGGAACGGGATTCTGAAAATATGGATTTGTATTCAAAGTAATGCATAATTAATAAATGAGGATGACATCTGTACTATAATATTAACTTATATTAAATTTCATAAAATATACATATTTGCTCTTTAATATTTTAAATATTTATTGAAATGCCTTTCAATAAAAATACTTTTAAGCAAACAAGCTCTTAAAAAACTAACAGTACATTCAAATATGTAATGAATAATATAACATGTCAGTAAAACTTTAAAAAATCTTAAAATATATTTTATTACACAAAGACTTAAACATGTAGCATTTTAAGTTGTAATCAATAAATATGAAAAATCATTATGAGTGCCATTAAATGAGAATTAATATATTACAGGTGACATTTTGATATTATACACATCTCCATATTACTGCATGCTATTTTTTAACACTGTATTAACAAGTTTAATTAAGCTTATCTGCATTGACCAATGTACACACAATTAATTTTCAAACTACACTTGGAAGCTTAAGTAACTCACTATGCTATATATGAAATCCTCATTTGTATATTAGATACATATACGGATAGTCCTCGACTTATGACCACAATTGAGTCTAAAATTTCTGTTAAGTGAATCAGTTGTTAAGTGAATTTTGCCCCATTTTAGGACCTTTCTTGTCACAATTGTTAAGTGAATCACTGCAGTAGTTAAGTTAGTAATACAGTTGTTAAGTGAATTCGGCTTCGTCATTGACTTGGCTTATGAGAAGGTTGCAAAAGGATATGACCCCTCGGACATTGCAACTGTCATAAATAGGAGTCAGTTGCCAACCATCTGAATTTTGATCATGTGATCATGGCGATGTTGAAACAGTCATTAAGTGTGAAAAATGTTTATAAGTCACTTTTTTCAGTTCCTTGTAATTTCAAATGGTCACTAAACAAACTGCTGTTAAGTTGAGAGCTACCTGTCGTTTCTTTCATATATAATCAGTTGTATTCATAAATTTTCTGTACTTAACAATATATACTAAAAATAGATTTCAACCTTTTTAAAAAAAGTCTCTTCTACAGAAATACAGTTCATTTTATAATATACTTAGCCTAGTTTTGTTCTGTTAGTCCCAAAACTGCTTACACCTAAGTTTTTAGGCGTCTCTAAGAATTATGTTATATGTTTTTAAAACAGTATACTTTCTTTAAAGGTGCAGATATTGAATTTATCAAGAAAAGTCAGATAATAAATGTGCAAAAGTTAAAGAATTCAGAGCTAAAACTTATTGCTGCCAAGCAAAAAATGAATGAACTTACCCTTAATATCAGAATGAAAGAAGAACTCATTAAAGAATTGGTGAAAACAGGTAAATGTATTTTGTGACTTATACTTTGAATATCAATACATTAAAAAAAAAGAACCAAGGTTTATATGAGATAATTATTGCTGCACAGTGCAAAAACAATTGTTTTTTAAAGGGAGCGTAAAGTCAACGTACAGCATTTGTTAAGATTGGAGCAATTTCCAGTTTGTGAATTTTTATCTAAAAAGTTACGTTAAATGATGTTGAACCATTTATTTTAATTTCGTTGCCTAATCCACCTCCTGGTTATTTTGAGAATAAAATATGTTTACGAGGAGCCATCTTTAGTATCAATTGGATCAGTTTTTGAATTTTTTTTTGTA
Source organism: Pituophis catenifer annectens (assembly GCF_029215685.1). Taxonomy (NCBI): domain Eukaryota; kingdom Metazoa; phylum Chordata; class Lepidosauria; order Squamata; family Colubridae; genus Pituophis; species Pituophis catenifer. The sequence goes on along the minus strand of NW_027256882.1, from coordinate 232,594,319 downwards.
ATAAATATGTTAACGTTTTTTAAAATGATAACAATAGCTGCTACAATGCCAAAAGTCACAAATGAGATCTCCTTTTTTTTAATTTAATATTTTTAAGGTAATGATGCTCGATCTGTAAGCCAGCAATATTCTCTGAAAATAACACAGCTGGAGCATGAAGCAGAGCAGGCTAAAATTGATTTAGCAGACACACAAAAGCAACTGCAAGAACTAGAGAACAAGGAACTAAGGGACATTGCTGAAAAAGCCAGATTACAGAAAGAATTCAGAAAAAAGATGGACACAGCAAAACGGAAAGTTCAGGTATTTACCATCGGGAAATTCATAAAAATGTGTGCATAATCTGTAAAAAGTACAAAATAATATTTCATCTAGTCTCTCAACTAGAGAATAGATACTTGATATTATAATTCATGAATCTTGCTGGGTTGGTGTGATATAGTAGAATAGATTTAATAGCCATGGCAACAAAGGGATTTAGACCATAAACTGGAGATCAGAAAGCTACTCAATGGGTGTTACTACACTGCTTTGTTATCTGGCTACCTATATCTCTCTCCCAAATATAGTATGAATCTTTTCTCCAGAAATGTAGTTTTTTGCTCATTTGCCCTATGCTTCAATTCTTGCCCAAATAATTTTGTATATCATATGTAACCTAGATATTAGGTTAATTATTAATTATGGAGCATTTCCAATAATAGTTTTGTTTTCTGAAAGTAACGTTCTCCACCTGTAAAAATCCTTGATAATTTAATTGATGATGAACTCAATATTGTGCCAAGTACCAAGACATTAATATGATTTTCATTTTATTTATATTTTGTGTCATATATATATACGCGGGAGAAAACCCGAATAACCAAAGACCTACATATATATATATATATATATATATATATATATATATATATATATATATATATGTATAGATGTAGGTCTTTGGTTATTCGGGTTTTCTCCCACGTAAAATTAGAGGTTTCTTGGCAACGTTTCGACAAAGTCTCATTCGTCATCTTCAGGCTGGTGTCTTCGGCTTCGTGCTTCTAGGAGCAATGTGTGTGATCGCAGCTGTTTCTTCCTTTTAACTGCCAGTGGGGGAGGTGAACTGATTGGGTGGGAGTTTGGCTGTGTTCTGATTGGTTGGGGGTTTGGCTGTGCTCTGATTGGATGGGGGGTTGGCTGTGCTCTGATTGGATGGGTGTGTGTTCTGTTTAGGTGGGGGCTTGGTTGTGCTCGGGTTAGTCTGAGTAGCAGGAGGATTTGAGCTGGTGAGCTGTGTTGCTGTTGTTTGGCTTCGTGTTCGTGGCCGTGCTACCTCTTCATGGTGGGTGTCAGTCTGCTTCATGTATGGATTGGAGGGGTTTAAAGGGGCTAATGATGCAGCTGTGGTCTGGCTTCTGGTCTGCGGTCGTGCCTCATCATCAGTGTAGGTTTGAGTCTGCTTTCTGCGTGGATGTGTGGTGGTTACATCCTGTGTGGCTCTCGTGAGTGTGGGTCTGGTGTCATTCTTTGTGTTAGGGACTCGTTTGTCAATAAGGGCAGGTTTCCAAATGGCTGGTAGGCGGGAGGTATCATCTCGTTTATTCATGCTGTGTGGACGTTTTTCTATCTCGATGGCTTCTCTGATTATTCTGTTGTTAAAGTGTTCAGTTTTGGCCAATCAGAGCACAGCCAACCCCCCATCCAATCAGAGCACAGCCAACCCCCCAACCAATCAGAACACACCTCCACCCAATCAGAACACAGCCAAGCTCCCACCCAATCAGTTCACACCCCCACTGGCAGTTAAAAGGAAGAAACAGCTGCGATCACACACATTGCTCCTAGAAGCACGAAGCCGAAGACATCAGCCTGAAGATGACGAATGAGACTTCGTTGAAACGTTGCCAAGAAACCTCCAATTTTACGCAGGAGAAAACCCGAATAACCAAAGACCTACATACAAACACCCGCGAAAACCTCAGAAAACAAATATATATATATATGCAAGTCTTGGCGTATCTGGGTCTCACGTATGATAACAGTAACTGATGAAATAAAATGTACTATGTGACTTCAGGTCATACAGAAAAAACAACAGGAAACTAAGAATCTAGCATCATTATCTACCCAGAATGAGAAACGTATATCAGAACTAGAACAGAATATTAATCACATGAAAAATCAACAAGCCCAATTACAGAAAAAATTGCGGGAAGAGAATGAAAAAAAGAAAATACTGGAAACAGGAATTCAGCATGGTCAATCGAAAATCAAGGTAAAATATTTTATTTCATATGTAAATTATTATGTTTAATGACAGTAGTTTCATTTCACTTGATTGTAATGCACAACTTCTAAAATGCTTCTTCAGTGAATGTAACATGCAGTTAATGTGTAATTTTATGTGTAAACAGTTCCACAAAACTATACATTAACTGCATGTCATTATTTACCAAAGAAGGGTTTCAGAAATTGCATATTACAGTCAAGTCCCAAAAAGGTTCCTAATTCAAATCATTTCAATTCTGAATTTACTTGAGACACCATGTATTTTACTTCAATTCCAGGCTTTCAACATTATTGTAGTAAATCGATATCAACTGTTGAGACTTGTAAAGATTACTGGTGTGTGTGTGCGTGTGTATGCATGCATGTGTACCTTTGAGTCAGTCTTGACTCCTGGTGACTAGATGGCAAATCCTTTCAGTCTTCTTGGCAATATTTTTTGTAAGTGGTTTTCCATTAGACTGCCCCAGAGTCACCGAGCTAGGTTTGTGCCTACAGCTCATGATTTCCTGGTTTTTAGCATGGTGTCTTTAACCATTATACCAAACTGGATCTCAGATTATGTATTGAAAATCTTAATCAAAGTGATACATAAATATTAAATGTAAAGGAAGGCTATGACTGTATATGATAATTTATTGTCTTCTGACAAGGATTATAATACTTTGTGCCTCTAAAATTTATGTTTCAAAATGAGAACTGAAATACTCGATATTCTAGTAATATGTACACTGGGGCAAAAAAGTTTAGTCAGCCACCAATTGTGGAAGTTCTCCCACTTAAAAAGATGAGAGAGGCCTGTAATTGTCATCATAGGTAGACCTCAACTATGAGAGGCAAAATGAGAAAACAAATCCAGACAATCACATTGTCTGATCTGGAAAGAATTTATTTGCAAATTATGGTGGAAAATAAGTATTTGGTCACCTACAAACAAGCAAGATTTCTGGCTCTCACAGACCTGTAACTTCTTTAAGAGGCTCCTCTGTCCTCCACTCATTACCTGTATTAATGGTACCTGTTTGAACTTGTTATCAGTATAAAAGACACCTGTCCACAACCTCAAACAGTCACACTCCAAACTCCACTATGGTGAAGACCAAAGAGCTGTCGAAGGACACCAGAAACAAAATTGTAGACTTGCACCAGGTTGGGAAGACTGAATCTGCAATAGGCAAGCAGCTTGGTGTGAAGAAATCAATTGTGGGAGCAATAATTAGAAAATGGAAGTCATACAAGACCACTGATAATCTCCCTCGATCTGGGGCTCTACGCAAGATCTCACCCCATGGGGTCAAATGATCACAAGATCATTTGTGAACGGTGAGCAAAAATCCCAGAACCAAAAGGGGGGACCTAGTGAATGACCTGCAGAGAGCTGGGACCTATATAACAAAGGCTACCATCAGTAACACACTACGCCGCCAGGGACTCAGATCCTGCAGTGCCAGACGTTTCCCCCTGTTTAAGCCAGTACATGTCCGGGCCCGTCTGAAGTTTGCTAGAGAGCATTTGGATGATCCAGAAGAGGATTGGGAGAATGTCATATGGTCAGATGAAACCAAAGTAGAACTGTTTGGTAGAAACACAACTCATCGTGTTTGGAGGAGAGAGAATGCTGAGTTGCATCCAAAGAACACCATACCTACTATGAAGCATGGAGGTGGCAAGATCATGCTTTGGGGCTGTTTCTCTCAACTCGATTTAAATCAAATCCACCCTGGTGCAAACCTCCTTCCATCAGCAAGGACATTGAAGATGAAACGTGGCTGGGTCTTTCAGCATGACAATGATCCCAAACACACCGCCCGGGCAACGAAGGAGTGGCTTCGTAAGAAGCATTTCAAGGTCCTGGAGTGGCCTAGCCAGTTTCCAGATCTCAACCTCATAGAAAACCTTTGGAGGGGGTTGAAAGTCCGTGTTGCCCAGCGACAGCCCCAAAACATCACTGCTCTAAAGGAGATCTGCATGGAGGAATGGGCCAACATACCAGCAACAGTGTGTGCCAACTTTGTGACGACTTACAGAAAACGTTTGACCTCTGTCATAGCCAACAAAGGATATATAACAAAGTATTGAGATGAACTTTTGATATTGACCAAATACTTATTTTCCACCATAATTTGCAAATAAATTCTTTCCAAATTAGACAATGTGATTGTCTGGATTTGTTTTCTCATTTTGTCTCTCATAGTTGAGGTCTACCTATGATGACAATTACAGGCCTCTCTCATCTTTTTAAGTGGGAGAACTTCCACAATTGGTGGCTGACTACTTTTTTGCCCCACTGAATATATATATATTTACTTACAGGAACTTCAACAAAAGACAGAACAGCAGGAGAAGATTCTAAAGCTAAAGGATGAAGAGATTGCTGCATTTAAGAAAAGAAACTCAACTGGGGCTCCCCAACAACTGCAGGCAATTGAAGTTTTGTAATGCTGGTCTGCTGAAATGCTTTTGATAGCCTTGCTCTACTCTATCCATAACATGGGACTACTAAAAATGCTTCACTGATTAAGAAAATTATGAATTGGGGGTGGGGGTGGGGGCAAACAAGACCTTATTACCAGTCATAAGAGGTTGTGTGAATCATGAAATCAACCTTGCCTCATTTATAGGATTACAGATAATCTTGTTTTCTATTTTAGCCTCTGCCCTGTATGATTTCCTAGAACTCTGTTATCTTATGGGGAAATTTTTATTTTTAACTAAGAACATAGAGCAGTTCAAAAGTTTATTATGATTACTGATACTATGAATTGCCTTTTTAGAAGCATATGATGTATTCTTTTTGGGAGATGGCGCAGACCTCAAACAAAGAAGTAGTTTTGTCTTTATAGAGGAAGATTTCTAATACAAAAATAGCATTTATTTTCTGACACAACTTAAGAATCTATCTTGTGTAATATCAATTGTCAAATGCCTGAATTTTGATCGCGTGACCAGGAGGATGTTATAACAGTCGTAACTGAAAACCAGTCATAAGTCACTTTTTTCAGCATTGTTGTAAATTCTGAATGCTGGTTCTGGTCCCTCAACTGGAGAACAAGCTATGCAACCTCCGTTCCCTCTCTTCAGCACACACCAATGCAACATTGGCTCTTATTCCTTTTCTGCTCCCCCCTCCAATGTTAAAAATGGGCAGCCTATAAATTTTATAAATAAATAAATAAATTTTGCATCCCCCAAATTTTTGCCTGCTTGGTGAAATATCCTTATTGCGATTATACCATGGGTATATAAATTTGCTGAGGTAACTGTCAACCATCCGTCAATAACCCTAATGGCAGGCCTGAAGAGCCAATGAAAAAGATGGGAGTGTTACTTGGAACCCTGACACTTAATCTATTTGACAGCAAAACAAGTGCAAGTCAGCTGAAATAAGCAGACATAATCATTCGATGTACAGAACTCAGAGGTGGGCAAAACTACAGAGCCAAAGTACATTCTATTCTCCCAGTGCATCCTGATTCAGAAGACTTTTTGTTTTGTATTTGAGGCGTGAACCAGATAATTCAGCTGCCTAATAGTCCCAAAGGGAAAAGGAAGGGATTTTGCAGGTTGCAGAAGGCTCTTCCACAAACAATTTGTTTTTATTTTTCTTAAACAAAGAGTGATAAAGCATGGAAAATAAAAAACCAGCATCAAGGACGACCCCCACTTCCCCAGTAAAATCTACATCTATAGGAGTCATTATTTTAAAAAGCATAGAGCTTGGAAATGTATGTTGATACATTTGTAATCTTTAAAAATATATACATATAATTTTTTAAAAATCTCTGTTCATATTTCTATTTGTAAAAACACTGTGATGGGATTCTTAATGTGCACACTATTTTGCAAATTACAAGATGTATTGATTTATCTTGTATCTGTCAGATTTGATGTTATAACTTAAGACTGTGTTTTTTTAGTACACGGACAAATTATAGTTTTATGAGGTATGCCATTTGACCTGACTAAATTAAATAGTCCTCTACTATTAATCTTAGAGTATGTCCCATTGAGTTGAATGTGACTTACTTTTGGGTTGATGTGCATAAAATTACACTATACATGCCAGTTGGAACTTTAAACCCATTGAAAAATAAGCATTGATTAAATTATTTTTAATATTATAGTATTAAAGTTAGTATAATTGAAAAGCTAAATTTGTGCATCATTTCTGCTCAATGTAGAAATTGGAAGAGAAAAAGAAGTGCTTAGATGAAGAACTAGAAAAGATTTTGCACCAGCATCAAGAGTTAGCTGCTCTGGAGGAAGATTTAAAAAGAAGAGAAGCAATTATTCTAAAGAAGGAAACACTGATGCAGGAGAAAAGCCATTTGGAAATTAAAAAACTGAGATCCAGCCAGGTACTTTTTAATACTGTGGTATGCTAGGAATTGAAATTAGAAATTAGCACTCTGCACTTGAACTCAGCTTCCTATGTCCTCAGTATAAAAATGTTTTAGCAATTTCAAATTAACTGATTTTTTAATGAGAAATATTGGATACATCTACTACTGAATGTTTTGTAATCATTTTTTTTTGCTCTTTCTCCCTTAATAGCCAATACAGTACATGTTAAACCAATATAGAAAATGTATTTTGTTAGCAAAACACATGATATAGTTTTGGTACAAGTAGCACTTGTGCCATTCTTAGATTGGCTTTGCATTTGCATGCCTACAGTTTTTCTGTTGGGCAAAACAGCAAATTAACTTCTTGCTGTGCTGTGCTGTGATGCAAATGCAATTGCTATGAAAATGTTTTTGCAAGATGATTGCTGACATGGGGTCCCATTGACAGGAACGCTTAATTTGTTCCATCTCCTTAGTTCTGCGCGTTCCCCCATGTCTGTAATGTTAAACTGCTAAGACATATGCTTCCCTTTCACTTATCTTTTAATATGAGCAAAAGCTCAGGCACAACATGGTAGATGCTCTTACCAGATGACCAGTTAAATTTGAAATCACAAAAGAAGCTAAAGAAGTTGTGGTGAAACCATTAGTCATGATTTCAGAGAAACAAAATCTGGCCAAAGCCTATTTGCATCTAGCCTATATTATATTCATTGTAGATACTATTAGTTCAGCCATGGAGGGATGAAGATATCCTAAATTTCTAAAACGTTTCCAGTAGAATATATTTTATGAAGATTTATGCCATATTAAACTGGATAATCTTTAAAGTGCCATATCTCTCTTCAAAATTATTGTTCTTAAAGGGGTGATATTTTCATTTGTGATTTCATAGGCTCTCAATGAAGATAGTTTGAAATTATCTACCCGTCTAAGTATGTTAGATCAAGAACTTTGTGACAAAAATAAGCAGCTTCAAAGGAGTGCCACTGATGAACAAGGGAGGATTTTTGAAGAGGTTCAGGCTTTGCAAAAAGAAAAGGATCAACTGTTAAAAAGAAGAAACAGTGTGGATGAGAAATTAAAAAATGGCAGAGTGTTATCAGCAGAAGTAAGTCATTATCTATTTGATATCTATTAGCTGCTGTTAAATAGAAAAATCCAAATGCAATCAAATTAGGCAAATTGGTAATATATAGAGCTGGTAGTTTTTTTTAAAAAAAGAATCAAGGTATTTTGTTAAAACCTTTCAAAAGAAATTGAACAGTAAAAAGTACCTCCAAGGAAAGATGCCCTCTTCTCCCATTTTCTGTGTTTATGTATTTTCTTCTCTGCTTCTAAAAAGCAGCAGCCCCTATATGTTAAGGGATGTATTTTTGCTAAACTAAGGAATGCAGTTTCATTAAACAAAGAGATAAGGGAAAGTTGTGAAAGATCATATGATTATAGAACTATGGAGTGCCAAATAGGACTAAAGAATTAAGGATATTGAGAAAGAGGAAAAAACCTCATCTTTGTTTTTTATTTTCCTTTTCTGGATTATAATTTAAAAAAGAGAAATATCTACTACTAAAAAAGTAGCAACAATCACAAAAAGCCACAGATGGAGAATTGGGGAACAATATTTTAAAATAATGGAATAAATACAAGAAATATCTCTCCTTTTGAACTATTTGTTTGTATACTTACTTCCATTATAGACAGAAGAGACTTTATTCAAGCACAATAGACGAGAAATTTGAGAATTGGTCCCTTTTCTATAGATGTTTATATACTGTTTCTGCTTTCCCTAAGAAGCATATGATAGGCTTCTGAAGAACCTATGAGTTCTTCAAAATAGTTTGAAAATTACTATAATAACTCAATGCCATAATTAGTTTTTTAACATTTCCTGCAACACATAATTGTATATATATTTATAGTATATATAAATATAACCATAAAATTGTATTACAGTATGTTCATAATCACAGGAATTGTGAGATTAATTATTATTAATAACCTTCAGATTTATTGTAATACATTGGACATTTCTGCTTTCTTTCTTCCTAGGAAGAACATGTTTTATTCCAGCTCGAGGAAGGAATTGAAACCTTGGAAGCGGCCATTGCTTATAAAAATGAAAGCATACAAAACCATCAAAACTCAATCAGAGTCTCATCACAGATCCTTACACAAAGTGAAGCCAGTGTGATGGGAAAGTTGATATCATTGTCTGCTTCTGAGCTGCGTGCAATTCTTTTAAAGTATTTTAACAAGGTTTGACAAAATAGTATTCAGCAATGAAGAATTGGCCTGTTCTTTTTATTGGTACAAAATAGCTATCTGATGTACTTCTGATAATTTATGAACATAAGGAGTTGTATAAAAATAAAATTTGTATGAAAATACACATATACAATACAAATACAATACACACAATACAAATACTGATTACAGTATTTGTTTTTGGATTCTTACACTAGACACAGAGAGGATTTCCCCCCCGACATTTACATTCTATTATTCTCTGAATTTAAATTATAACACATACTTAAAAAGTAGCCATTCTATCTGAGTGCATGTTTCATAAATCATCTAAAAATATTTTGTTTCTGGTAAGTATGTGTTATAACTCTGAGAGCAGTGAAACCACTGATGTTTTATAAACATGTGTTTCATAGCACATTTGAATTAGATGATTTTATTAACAATCCCTGTTCAAACTTACAAATTGATTTTTTAAAAATTATCCTAACAATGCATTAAATTTATATTCAAACATACTTTTACAAAAAGACTACTACTTATTTTTAGGTTGTTCGACTCCGTGAAAGTGAACATAAATTGCAAGTGCAGTCTGAAGAACTGAGAATGAGGGCAATGGAACAAGAAAATATAATAAGAGAACTTGAATTGGCACTTGAACATCTCATGCTGCAATGTGACAGGCGCCTCACCCTTCAACAAAAAGAACACGAACAAAAGATTCAGTTGATACTACTTCACTGTAAAGGTATTGGATCTTGCCTCTGGTTAGACACAGTGGGAAATAGTTCTTATCCAACAAGACAAGACCTTTATTAGAACTACTCAAAGAGAATGAAAATTTGAGAGGTCCTAATTGGTCTTATGAATCTGATTTTTTCTGTATGTATCACAGAGCTATGTTTGCTCCTTATATTTGAAATAGCAAAATTAATTTTAAATATATACTTACCATTTTCATATTCCCATCTAATGCGGGATATTCATTAGAGTCAATATATAAAATTAAATATTTGAACATTAATGTAAAATATAAAATCTTAAAAATATTGTTACTGCCACAGTTTACCTACAAATTACAATTCATAGTACTAGAGACAAAGAGTTATGAGACACTTATTATATTAGCTCTTGCTTTAAAATGTCAGTTGTAATAAACTCAGATAAACATGCTTTGATTATTCATATTCTTTTAACATATTCCATACATAACTAGATACAAGAAGTCAAGATTTGACTTCTTTCTTTTTCTATGAACAGAAATTCATTCATTGAATGTTAGAACTGATGAAAAGGGGAGATAATTGTTTCAAAGCTCCATTTCTCCCAGTCTCATGTCAGTTATTCAGTAGCAGGGTTAGAATTAAGACCATAGCGGGAAAGGGAAAAATTTTAAAGACCTCCTTTACCAGGGGAATAGAATCTTGGTATCTACAATTTATAGAGGAAAATATCAGTAGTCTTTGACTTATAACCACAGTTGAGACTGGATGCGGTCATCATGTGATTGGACTAAATTTTATGACCATTTTTACCTCAGTCATTAAATGAATCACATGATTAAGTGAAGCATGCAGTTGTTAAGCAAATCTGGATTTTCCTATTGACTTTGCTTTTTGAAATGCAGACGAATCAGAATCAGAATAGAGCTGGAAGGGTTGGGAAGGAAACAAATTGTGACCATAAGGCATTGCATCTGTTGTAAATGTAAGCCAGTTTGTTATGTGCTTAAATTGTGATCAGTAACCATGGGGGAGATGCAATCGTCATAACTTTGAGAACGGGTTGTAAGTCACTTTTTTAGCACCATAGTAACTTTGAACCATCATTCAACTATCTGTACCTGGGTACAATATCCTCAGGTTCATCAAGATGTGCCTCTTCCAAGTTAATCTCATTATTGCTTAAAGAAGTAATTTTCAAACTTATTAATGGCTGTCTTTCTGTCAGTAAATTATTACTTTATGATAGGTGCAATCATAAATAGGGCCTGGTGGCTCAGCAGACTGATAGCACTGTGATTAATACCAGCTGTCTGCAATTACTGTAAATTCAAATCTCACCAGGCTCAAGGTTGACTCAGCCTTCCATCCTTTCTAAGGTAGGTAAATTGAGGACCCAGTTTGTGGGGGCAATAAGCTGACTTTGTATAAATATACAAAAGTATGAAGGCTATTGCTTAACGCATTGTATGCCGCCCTGAGTCTCCGGAAAAGGGCGGCATATAAATCAAATTTAAAAAAAAAAATCTGCTTTTTTAAAACATTAATGACCCCATGTTTTTCTAATCTCACAAATTCAATTAACTACTTTTTGTTAGGTGCTTTAATTTTGTTTTTTTATCCATGGTTATTCATTTTTCTATAACTTTAAAATCATAGGAGTTCTTTTAAATATTTAAATGTATTATTTTTCACAAAGTTGGAGACAAATGCTAGCAAGATGCAAAATAAACGTAGCTTTGTTCATCAAGTTGTAATATATGTAATGGAACATAGTAAAACAAATTTCTGTCTTTTTTTAGACCAAGAAGGTGAAAATATTGCAGAAACTATTAAAGTCTATGAAGCTAAAGTTCAGCAGTTGGAACGAGATTTGTTTTTTTATAAGAAAACCAGCCGAGAGTTAAAGAAGAAATTAAAGGATATTGTTGGAGAAGCAACATATCAGTCTAAACAAAGTAAAAGTACGAATATTAGAGCTAAAATCCTAATATAGCTAAAACTTAGTAACCCACATTAAGAGAAAAGTTCCCATAAAGATCTCTCTATCCCTCTATTATCTACCTGCTATCTACTGATCCATCTATCTATTAAATTTAAGTACCACCTATCTCATTCTGAGTGGGATTGGACTGCAATGTTATATTTGTAGATTACAGACAGTATGGATTTTTTAACATTTCTTTTATTTATAATAGTTTTTAAATATACTTTATATTTCCTTTCAAGGCAAAAGTTAAATTTTAATTTTCAGATAACAAACCAAGATTTCAGATAAGAGATTTTTAATTTTAGCAAATGCAGTCTCTGGTTTTGATTTTAAATTCCCACTAATAAATGTCCTTTGGAAAGATATTGAGGTATTGGCAGCATAACAAGGACAATATCTGAAAATTGAATGTCATCTGACTCCTTCTGACCCACACATACAAATGAACACATTTCCACTAATGAAAGCTTCAGGTTTAGAGTCATTTCCATAAATGAAAGGGTAATGTAAGATCCAAATGCCAATGTTCTTCTTTATTAACTTTTAATTGCACAATCAGGTCATTTTACAATAACAGTGTTGAATCAACTAAAATCTGTAACAGTAAAAACTGTAATATTTACCTTTAAGCATTTAAGTTAATTGTTGCTTTGAATATTCCATTTTAGGTTATGCTTCTAATGATGGGATGCTAAATCAAGAAGAAACAAGTATTTCTTTAGAAGAACACGGACAGAGACCCCAAACTGTAGGGAAATTGAAAGAAATAAACTGCACTGTAGGCGATATAGGAACACAGCAGACTTCACCAGAAACACTTGAAGAGGAAGTTGCAGAAGCAGTACTCTCTACCTCTAATAATCGTGAGGAGCCAACAGGGAAAGTACAACATTTCACGAAATCTCATTCACAAGCATTTACTCATTCACAGACAGGCAACCCAGTGACCCAATTTCAAGGAATAACTCCAGTAAAATTTTCCCGTAAAGAATTACGCCATATCCCAGTTTCTGAGCTTTTATCAAGACGAGCTATTATAAATTCTATTGCTGCAGATTCCATTGAAATGCCTAGAAAATCTCATGACCATACTATGTAATTCAGATGAAAATTCAGAAAGTAATTTTGCAGTTTCTTACTTTTCCACAATATTTCAGGAAGTTACAATATTTGTATAAATTATCGTTAGCAGTTATTCTTCACCTTGGTCTTTCATTTTGCTTTTAAGAAATCTAATTCCTTTTTGGCACTGTCATGGTAGTATACAAAGGGGAACAATTTTGTCTTTAAAGAATTTTTTACTTACATTTTTATTAATATGGGTTTTTATTCTTTCGGTGCTGTGCAGCATTATACTATGCAGCATAATATAGAAAACTAGTGCACATAATCCTGGTAGCATACTGGTGAGAACAAAGAAATGTAAATAATGAAGTACTCAATACCTTTCATGTTTGTGAAAAAACACCATAGTGAAGAAAGTGCTATCATTTTATTTGTAATTGATAATTTTTAGATAAATCAATTTCCCTGACAGCCATATAGATATGGACAGCATACAATGAAGTAGAAATGTCCTTCAAAAACTATTTTTCTAAGATACTTAACAAAAGAAAAAAATTGAAAATCCCTCATTTAAGATAAACACACATTTACATCTCAAATACAAACCTTATCCCTAACTTACTTGGCTATAAAAATCATATTTGAACTAGGCCTGGAACTGTTATTAGTATAATTTTGACAAATTTTAAAGTAAGTATTTTTTTAAAATTTTTATTTCTATAATCAACATTAAATCTATTTCAGTGATTGTTTATACAGATGGGGATGAACTCATTCAATTGAAGTGTGTAAAAAGTATTTTGCTATGCCAGAGAATATCTGTACATCCCAGTGTTTAACCCAAGATGAAGTTAAATCTACTAATTAAAATAAAGCCAGAGACTCTTTCGAATTCTTTTAAAATATTTGAATCCTGAGACACTGTTTTAGGAACAGAAGTTACTCCTAGCCAATAGTTACCCTACTCTGCTGGTGAAAGGGGCAGAGATAAATGTTGATTTCCTTTTACTTCTGGAGAGAGTACCAAATTTTCAGAAATCTTTCTACCAAGAAACATATTTGTTTGTGTATGGTACATTTGTAAGTAGTTTCACAACCAGAAATATGGATTATCTCTGAAATGCAATTTTAGAAGCATTAAATATTATTTTAAAGCTAAAATCATCTGAAAAATGTAGTTGCTTGACATACTGGTTCAATTCAGAGCATGTGAGAACGAAGTTTTGGTAATGCTTGGAGACTGCCTATCCCTATTTGGCTTCTCCTATCAGCAATAGTGCTTAAGTTTGGGAATTTTTATCTAGGCTATTATTTTATCCAAACTGATAGCCTTCAGAAGCCAGAATTGTAAGCCAGACTTATTAAGAGAGGAACACCCTAAGATATTTCTTTGGACAAAAAGTTAAGAAATGATGGATAGCAGTTCTGTGTTTTAGCTATTTCCATGAAAGAAGAAACAAAGTAAAAATGTTAAGAGTACAATTGATCAGCAAATTTCCTCAAACAAGATCACTGTATTTATTAGAACTGACTGAGCCTTGAAATAACTAAATAGTGGTGATATTTTTAGTTGTGTTTTTCCTATTTATTTTTGTTGATTGTTTTTGACTATGATCTGAAATCAAAATCTTTCAAAGTTAGTGATACATTTTATATTTAGAAACTTGTAAACCAGAATACTTCACTAAATGTGAGGTTATAATGTTTCCTTTCTTCAACAACACTGGAATAAGTAATGACTGAAATGAGAAATACCTTGTGTTCAGAATTTTATGAGAAAGGCTATGTCTAGCCACTATTTTCATTGTTTTTCTTGATATACACAAACACACACCATGCTTTGGTCATTACCAATGGGAAACTAGCCAATAAATCTTGGCCTGGATCAATATAATTGTTGAGGGTTTTAAGTAATATAAAGGTAATAATTTCCAGGCATCTGTTTTGTTTACTAAAAGTAGTATGTACATTGGGACTTAGAAACTGGCAGCAGTATTGTTTTAGTGATCTGTCTGCCAATGGATCTCATCCATGTTTATCGGACAAGCTCACTGAACTCAATGGTGATTCCCAAGTAAAAATAAACATGATTTCAAATTTAATTTTTTTTTTATTAAAAAGTGAAAAAAAATAGGTTTACCTTAGCAATAGGAATTATTTTGTGGACAGATAAACTCACTTTTCATTAGATTCATTTGATAATGATTGGAATTTTTATCATATTGTCATAGTGTCTGCTGTGTAAAAATATAAACATGAGAACACTCATATAAAAAAGTAATTCACATATACAATACCGTTCTTTTTTTTTTCCCCATTCATTCATTCAACTTACATGGCTGCCCAACTCATAATTGCAACTCTGGACAGTTAACGTGAGATTAAAACACTAATATAAAACAAGGCCAAATAAGGGGCCTGGTAGCTCAGCAGACTAAAAGCATTGTGATTAACACCAGCTGTCTGTAATTACTGTAAGTTCGAATCTCACCAGGCTCAAGGTTGACTCAGCCTTCCATCCTTTCTAAGGTAGGTTAAATGAGGACCCAGTTTGTGGGGGCAATAAGCTGACTTTGTATAAATATACAAAAGTATGAAGGCTATTGCTTAACGCATTGTAAGCCCTGAGTCTCCGGAAAAGGGCGGCATATAAATCGAACCAATAAAACAATAAATAAATAAATACTGTAACTACCGTGTTTCCCCGAAAATAAGGCAGGGTCTTGTTTTCTTTTGACCCCCAAAATATGGCCTTGGCTTTATTATCGGGGGTCTTATTATTTTTGAGGTGCATGTTTAGGAGGCCCCTAAACCTTGGCCCATGGCAGGGGGACTGGTGCCGGAGCACCAACCAGCTGTTTTGCCGGTGCCGCTCAGGCCACTGCCTACAGCAATCGTGGCAGCTTTTTCATTGCTTCCTGTGCAAATAGCATGAGGTGAGGCGGAGGGGCGAAGGGGGGAACCCCACATGCACCTGCCATCCATGCGCAACGGCCTCATGGAGGCTGCTCCCACAAACCCTAGCTCACGCGCCCCTTCTCTTAGTGGCGGCTGCAAAAAAACTCTTGCCAGCCTTAGCCCTGTTGACCTGGGACTAGGGGAGGACTGGCACCGGAGCTACGAGCAGTGGCCAGTGCGGGCTGTCTGCGCAGCCATGAAGCAGGATCAGCGTGGCCGGTTCTTGCCCACAGCATTGCAGGCGAGGATTGGGTCAGAGCCACTGCCGCCCGAGATCAGCAGGCCAGATTCGGTGAGCCGGATGCACCGCTGCCACTCGAGAGAAGAAGCGAAAGAGTCCATTTCTCACATTCTTTTCCCAAGCAGTGGCAGCACGTTCAGCTCCCTGAATCTGGCTTGCCGATCTCGGCCGGTGAGGAGGGGTGGGGCGGCGGAGAAGCAAGACGCATGGAGTGAGATGGGGCTCCCCTTGCCGTCTCTTCCCACCCCTCACCCCCCTTGCTGGGCATGGCAGGAGCTGGAAGTCAGGTAAGACCCGGTCGAGAAGCGAGACACGTGTCTTACCTGACTTCCAACTCCTGCCATGCCCAGCAGCATGTTGAATTAGACCTGCAGCTCATGAAAAAGTGGTGTTACATGCATTGGTTGTGTAAATATAGCTACCCACAGTGCTGCGTTCTGAATCAATTGTTGTTACTGGCAGCCCCACTAGTGCACTGCCAAGGGGACCCCCGAAGCATCACTTCAGTCTAGCTTTTTGTGTGTTGTAACAGAAATCCATAAAACGTAAGCTTGAGGAACACTACGACCAGCACCGCCATTGAGTTGATTGAGTAAGGACACTGCTACCCAGATTTCATAGTGGTAATTCCATCTATTCCCTAGTGCCCAATCCAATTGGTAGATCCTACATCTGAATACATGCAGGGTAGTGCCATTAAAGCCACAAGATACTCTGTGATGATAAAATATCTTAAAAGGAAATTCAAAAATTGCTAAAAGATAGACCAAAAGTTATAAAGTGTATTCCTATAATAAAGAGGAATAAAAGATAAAGATGAAAAATATATAAAGTGTATAAAACAGGGGTGTCCACTCTTGGCAATGTTAAAGACCTGTGGACTTCAACTCTCATAATTTTGGGAGCTGAGGTCTACAAATCTTAAAATTGCCAAGGTTGGACACTCCTGCCTTAAGGTATATCAGATTCATGCCCTGATCTCTTTTCATGTTCTGCCATCGCTGAGCTGGCAGGAGAGGTCATATGTCAGTTTGGAATCTGATATCATCAGTACGCCACTGATACTAATTCATATTTCAATTCTGGACTGTGCAGGTGAAGCTATCAATGTGCTTACTTAATGTGTAGAGGTTGTTCAGGTCCAGATGGGGCAGAACAGATTTCAGCTCAGGTACTGACCAGACTGAATGGATGTAGCTGTTTGCCTGATCTCCAAACCTGATTATATTTCTATAGTTGGCTTTGGATGGGGTAGCAGTTCTCTATTCTAGACTGGTGAACAACTTGGGGGTCCTTCTGTACTCATAGTTACTTCTCAAAAAACAAGTGGCAGTTGTGGTGAGCAGGGTCTGTCCACAGGTTCATCTTCTGCAGTTTTTTCTCTAACCGGGAGGCTGTTCAGATACTCATGCCCTGAACACCTATGACTTGATTATTGTAATGCATTCTAAATTAAAATGCCCTTGAATACCATGCAAAAATTACACCTGGTATAAAATTTATTTATTATCAAACAAATATATATAACTACTCAACTCTCAGAGTGACTCTAGGTGGTGTACAATATTTAAAGTTCATAGTTTAAACATTCATAATTTAACTCCCCAACCCCCACCCATTCTGCAATGCAGTTGCATGCACAGTATATTGAGTGCCTCATAGCACACCCATATGCAACCACTAATGCAGGAGCTGTATTGGTTGGCAATTGGCTTCCAGGTGCAATTCAAAGTGCTAGTCGTTACCTATAAAGAATTTTACGGTATAGATCCTGGTTATCTGACGGACCACCTGCCTCCAACTGTTGTTGCCCACCAGATACAGGTAGTCCTTGACTTACAATAGTTTGCTTAGTGACCGCTCAAAGTTACAACGGCATTGAAAAAAGTGACTTATTACCATTTTTCAGTTACATTTCCAGCATCCCATCATCATGTGATCAAAATTCAGATGCTTGGCAACTGGTTCATATTTATGACTGTTGCTGTGTCCCAGGATCACTTAACAACCAGGTTACTAACTTATCAACTACAGTGATTCACTTAACAAGTGAGGCAATGTTGTAAAACGGGGTAAAAATCACTTAACAAATGTCTCAAGAACAGAAATTTTGGGCTCAATTTGGCCGTAAATTGTACATTAGGGCACAGTGAGTGTCCACAAGACCCTCTCAACTAAATATTACTATTTGGCAGGATCGAGAAAGCCTGTCTTCTCTGTCTCGGCTCCTGCCCTCTGGCACAGCTTACCTCAGAGATATGGATGGTGCCCTCCTGGACTTCTGACCTGGTTTTGGTTTCAGATCTGGGGTTGATGTGTTTGTGGTTTGCTTTATTTGAATCTAGGTTGCTTGCGAGATGGTATGTTTTTAACTGCTTTCATTGTTTTGTATGCTGCCCAGAGTCTATGGGAGTGGGCAGCTCCAATAAATTCCCTAAACTGATGCTATGCTACAAACAAGAGGGATATTAAGTCAGCTTGCAGGAGGTTTCTATGGAAAAGTATTATTATTATTGTTGTCTTTTATTTATTAAACATGAAACTCAGTCAACTGAACATTTAAAAATGTATCACAAATATCCTTGACTGGCACTGATAGTTGATACAGGTTGCTGCCAGCATCCTAATTATCAACCAAGTATCTTCTTAAAACGTTTGATGTTCTGAGTAGCAGTTTTTTACAGTTCTGTTGGTGTTATTGCAGGAAACTGCAATTTCTTGATGCGTTTTGTAAAATTCTTGGACATGGTACCAAGTGCCCAGATGACAATGGGTATTATTATTATTATTATTAATTATTATTATTATTATTATTATTTTAAGTCAATGGTATTAGTGATGCGTTTTTGAATGTTCAGTTGACCGAGTTTCATGTTTAATGAATAAAGTAAATAATAATTTTCAGCGATGCATTTTATGTGAAGCTACGAAATAAAAAAGCGATACATTAGAACGGCGCTACACGTTTCCCAGCAGCAAACTTCTCAATAGCTTGAAGTCATTTACCTCCAGTGCTGCTGCCATCTCCTCCCACCAGTATACAGCGCCACTGGCATCGCAGGACAATTAGGCACATCGAGCAACCCGGCCGGCAAGGTGAGCAGCGCAAGACTTCAGCTGCCAGGCTTGACCATCCGATGAACTTGGAAGTATTTCGATCCTTTAGTTTTCTCAACTTCGTTTGTTATCTCCTAGATGTGGATTTGGGAACCAAGCAAGCCTTTCTTCGCCCTTCTTTCTTACTCGCCCCGCCAGCCACCCATCCATCGCCTCACCCCGAGCTCCCGCCAGCCGCCGCAAACCCAGCCGCGGGGGTCTCCTCGTGGTCTCGCTACGTCACAAACGCACTTGGTTTGCGCATGCGTCAGCTGCCCCTTTCTGGTGTACTGTATAACCAGCCGGCCCGACTCGAGACGTAAACAAACTCTGCGAGCGAGCGCCCGAGCGAGGCACGTCCGCGCGCTCCCGCCGGCAAAGCGCTGTCGCTTGTCCGCGCGCCCCCTTCGCCCGTTCCTGCCGCCGCCGCCCGCCATCTCCGCGAGCTCTCTGGCGCCCACAACGTCCGAGCCGTTTTCTAGACGCCGGCAACTGCCCGCTTAGCCTGCAGGGAAGCCACCGTTGCCCCGTCTGCTTACCCGAGAGCGGCTTTTGGGCTCAGAAAGGCGGGTGAGGGCTCTTACTAATCTCCTTTACCGCTTCTGTGTGGAGTCCCCCTCGGAAAGAGCCGAAAGAGCAAGAAATGCCTGCGCCGCCCCCCCCCCATCCTTTCGGGGAAAGGGGAACGCAAGAGGTTGGGCTGGGGGGAGGGGTGGCGAAGAGAGGGGAGGCGAGGACGCCCGAGGCTCGCTGGTATGGCTGTAGGTCGGCCTGGCCGTGTTTATTGGAAGTGACCCGGTCCTGGAGCAAAAGAACCCCGTTAATTTTTATTTTCAGAAGGAAAAGCGGCGCCTTTTACTTTCACGACCAAGACTGAAACTGAGCCGAAAGCTCTCGCGGAAGGCAAGCAATACAAGGAGCCACAATTGATTCGTAGCAAAACTCCCGGGGTTAAAGCTTGGTGATAGCCAGGCCATCATCTTTCCTGAGGAGAAAAAGGGCCTAATTTGTTGATTTGAACAAACAGAGCTTTCGGAAACTATTACTTGGGAGTGAAATGCTGAGGACATTCTCTCTAACGGTCAAGTTTGGAGCTCTTCACCTTAATTTTTTCATGGAAGGGAAAAAAGGATGTTCTGGTCCCCACTTTGCATCAAAGTGTTGCCTTTAGCTTTTATTTATCTCATTCGCAGCCTAGGGGTGAAATGGGTTTAAATCAGCTATGATATCAGTGGTTAGAGCACCCATATTAGGAAACCGTCTACTTGCAGGACAGTAGCTAGGATTATAAAATTCGTTTTTGTTACCTATTGCCTGGAAGGAAGAAAGACTCGAGGAGAGGCGTCACCAATGGGGCATCCAATTTCATGGTGGTATAATTTTCTGCTGACCAAGAATGGGCTGATAGCTCTTGGCACTTATTCTCCTACAGCACAACTTCAAGTGTTATTTTGGACTAGATTGTCTATGTCCTCCTGTCTATAAACAGTAAATATCTCCTCCAAGGCTTTTGGTGAAGACAGTGTTTTCTTTCAAATGAAGTAACAAAAGGATTATTTTAATTGGATACTTCCTACTAATTAAATAACATACACTGTTTTAACAGATTTTTAAAAAGGATTTCAGCTTTCATGAGCTTTTTGAATAATAAAATAAATTCCCATTACTTCATTTTGCGAAATTTTTGGAAGAATTTTTCCAATTCAGTCCATGCAGGGTGTTAAAATATGCAGATATGTATGTTTCATGTTCATTTTATGTTATGTAAATTGTTTGACTTAGTATTTCTTGACAAGAAATATAAATACCATAGATGAAGTTTTTTCTTTTAAGAATAGTATTAAACGAATAATTTTTACAAAAGAAATTGGAAGCAAAAATAGTAAAATTTTTGTGGAGACAAAAAATTAACACCCGCTTTGAGGCATAAATATAAACTTATTAAATGGCAGCATCTGAAATACAGTATCTGAAATAATAGGGGAATATCATCCTGGCTATAGCATTTATTCTCAGTTGAAGATCAAGGATACAGAAATAATCTGTTACTTGTTTTCACCAGAAAGTAGAGAAAGCATCTATGTCTTATTTATATTTTTATAAAACAATATGGAGCTCCTCTCAGATTCAGATACTGCAAAATTTAGTATAAGGCATATTTTTATTACAGATATTTCTGTGTTTGCTATATAAAGATAATTATATATCTTTCTAATTGAATAATTAAAGCATCCACATATTTCAGATAACTCTCAAATTAAAATCATTCTATATTTTTATGCAAGTCACTGGAAATAATCCATGAAGACTCTTATAGTTCTCACTAAGAATAAAGTGACAACAGCTACAGTAATTGTTCATCATCTAAATGAGTGGCAGGTTTGGAGAAGCAGCGTTGCTATGTTTGCATTAGGGCTTAGTATTTTAAGAGAGTGTTGTATATGCTGTCTTGAGTTCCCAAGGCAGGGTAAAAAAAAATCTAACAAATAAATGTCAGGAAATAAGCATCACTTCATGAGTCTTTGCTTTATATTTACCAATAATTATTTTGAGGTTTCATTTTCCTTTGTAAGTATTTTTATTTCAATTTTATGTATTTTTTTCTGTGAAAAATTCCTATCATTTTGCAAGCTTCCTAGAATTGTTTTTGGGGAAAAATACTTCTGGTCATATTAATTATAAAATATTTGCACTTGTCTTAGCAAAAGAAGTTTTTTTCAAACTTAACTGTAAAATATGTGGACTTCAACTCCCAGAATTCCTCAGTCAGCTTTCTGAAAATTTTAGGAGTTGAAGTTTCCATATCTTACATTTGCCAAGTTTGAAAAACACTGATTTAGAACCTTCCAGGATACAATTGTACTAGGTAATACAATTTACTGAAAAATTATTAATTGTTTTCCTGTACCTTACACAAGTTAAGTTTGAAATGTACTTTTAGGGTTTTGATCATGCTAAATTTCTATGCCTGGTCAAAATAGCTATGATTGTCATTTTATTTATGCTGAACCATAAGGAGTCTATAATTTACTATTACATTCTTCTTGTTCCAGGAAATATCGTGATTTGGAGATCTGTTTTCAGACATTTGCAGCACTAAAATGGCTTCTGCTGTAATTAGTTCAGTCCCTACAACTGCATCTAGATTTGCTCTTTTGCAAGTTGATAGTGGCAGTGGCTCTGATTCAGAATCTGGAAAGGGAAGAAGTAATCAAAGTGATGGAAAGACTCAAACTGCAGGCAACAAGTCAACTATAAATGAAAAGAAAAAGGAAAAGAGGAGGAAAAAGAAGGAGCAGCAGCAGAGTGAAGCAAATGAGGTTAAGTGTGGGTCAAATTGGAAAAAAAACCTAAATTATTAATAAGAGAAATAAATCACCATACAACTAAACTGTGAAAATACTTTCAATGAGTCATTCTTTCATATGTGAAAAAAGTTCATTCTTCTCCTTTTGTTTTTAGCTCAGAAATCTTGCTTTTAAAAAAATTCCTCCCAAAGCCTCCCATGGAGCCGGCTTCTCTTTGCAAGAACAAGCTTTCAACCACACAGGGAGGAAAGACTCCCAGGAAGAGGATTGGCAACAGTGGAGGCAAAGAGATGAGCAGGTACTTCAGTATTTTACTTTTCAATTACTGCAAAATTTTAGCACTCCTTCCTTATTTTGCCATAGCTACAACTTTAAGCAGGTTGGCATCAAAAGAGAGAGTGACTGTCCCAAAGTCACCTTGTGTGGTTCTGTGACTGAACATAGACTTGAACTCATGGCTCTCTAATGCCAACCTAGCATCATAACCACTATATCACATTGGCTCTTACTTGTGCTATGCTTGGATTTTCTGGCAAAAAAGTAGATATAAAACTGCAGCCTAAGGTTTGCATATACCTGAAAGTAAGTCCTATGAATATAATTCTGGGTAGGCATGCATAGAATTTGTATGCAATTGACTGCAGTCTTGAGCAAATTTATTTAGAGTAGGGATCCCCAAACCTTTCAGCTCATCAACCTCTTTATTAATTTTAAGGTGGTTTATCAATCCCCAAACATAAATTATATGAAAAAATTACTTTATGAATAACAATAGCAATTACAGTATAATAAATAATAATCTTTTTTAAAAATAAGTAATATTTGAAATACAGAATTTAACATATCTTTTTAAACTTGTAACTTGATATCATTAATGGGAAGGATACATCTGTTGACCGTCAAAATGGACACTGATATTTGGTTGGAGATTGGTGAATTTTAGTCATAAATCACCACACTCATCCAAGTTCAATCTGTTCCTATTGTTCCCCATTTATTGACCTCTTTTTGACATTTAGCTAGACTACTTTAGAGAACCCTGAGTTACAGCAAAATCTTCCTTAATTCAGAATTTATGTTACTATATTTTTGAATTTGGAACGGTTCAACATAAGTAGCTGTAACACAGTTGCTTTTACTATTCTGTACAAAATCTTACTAAAGACTTCAATGATGAGAAAAATGTTTTGTAGATCCAGCATACATGGTATTTATACCCATGCTGCTACGTACATTTAATTCACAGGAGTAAGATTTTACTATTTTTATCCTGGTCTTCTTAATTTCACTTAAGGAATACAGTAAAGGACAGTGAAAAATAGTCCGAGTCCACTTCATCAAAGAATAGTTTTAAATTAAAGGGTATGTATATTTAAATAAATGTTTTGTCACAACATCTGCTTTCCTGCCTTGTTTTTTCAGCTGACTTCTGAAATGTTTGAAGCAGACCTTGAAAAAGCTTTACTTTTAAGCAAACTGGAATATGAAGAACACAGAAAGGTATTTCTTACTTTCATTAAGATTAAAGCATAATAAATATCAATTCCAGATCCTGGATCTACCGTAATATCAATTATTTTCTTAATGTAGAAAAGTCTTGAGAAGCTTAACAATATTTAAATATTGTCAGGAAAGAAAGCCTCAGTTCATTGTATCATCATATTTAAAATGTGTTTTCAAATCTTGTCTGAACAACAAAAAAATAAGAAAAAAGACTTTGTTTTTCTTGCACTAAAAAGGAAACATTTTTAAATTTCTTTCTATATATAGGTAGTCCTTGAGTTACGACCACTCATTCACTGACCATTTAGAGTTATAAGGGTGTTGAACATGGGTGGACTTTCAATTTTTCTTGAAGTTGCAGCCTTCACAGGGTCCCTGCAGTCATGTGGCTGCAATACAGACAACTGTCTTGTATTTAAAAACAGTTTCAGGTTTCTGTGGTCATATCATTGCCATGTATGACCTTCTGTGCTGGCTTCCCTCAAAATCAATGGGGAAACTGGCAGGAGGGTCACAAGTCACTCCCATTCTTTCTTGCCTCTTGTTCGCTGCCTACTTGTATTCTGTAGGTTCTACCCGCTCACATTTCATAGTGCCTGCCCACAACTCCTGGCTGCCTGTGGCACTCACACACCCATAGCTCTCACCTGCCAGCTTCCTTGCCGACACCCATCTCTTCTCATGTCATGGTCAAGTGAGTTCCTTGTTTAACAAGTCATACAGTCCTGGGGTTACGACAGCAATCAGCACTGCCTGGATTGCCACCACTAAGCAATGTGATGTGATGTTCAGAACCACATCGTGTAACAGTGGAATTTCCAGTCCCAATTGCCAGCAAGTCCAGTCCTAAAGACTACCTGTATATACATGTACACGTTTTATATGATTCAACATGAGTTGATTAAAAACACTGGCTTACCAATCTAACCTCAATGTTGTTTTGAAGCATCCTTGACAAAAATTATGTGTGAGAATATAAAAACATCAGAAGAGAAGGAATCATTAATCTTTTGTCATAGCTTATATTAAAATATAGTGTTATCAAATTGAAAACTAATTATAAAATGCCTGAATCAATTGATAAAATATTAATCTAAATTATATAATTTCAATTTAAACAAAGTGTATACTAAGCAGATTTATCAGTAAACTATAGGCATTTATCATTTCATCTGAAAAATACTAATCAAATCATAGAACCATAAATTAGAACTAACATATTAGTCAGCTGTGCATTTGTACACCTACATTCTTCTCATTTTGGTTTTGTTCTAATTATTAGAATTAAGAAATGAAGAAATTATAGCTTTCTGTTACATCTGGGATTCTGCTTGGTTGTCCAAAAAAATCAGGATCTATAAACAACAACAAACACTGCCTTCTGGTTTAATTTGTCTGGGAACAACAAACTACAATTTTTGTTTAGGGCAGGGGAAAGATGAATAAAATATATACAACAGTGTGAAACTTGTTCCTGAAAACTGGTGATACTGCCTTTCTATTACAAATGTATTGAGCCCTTTCTGATTTATTCCATATAGCAGTGGATTCTTCAGGTGCTTGAAGAAAATACAATTATCTATCAGTTTCTAATGTCCCATGTAGAAGAAAGTAATCTATAAAAGAATTGTTTTCCAGTATGGTATTGGAATTAGAGTAACAAAATGTAATTAGATCTTCTCTAATTTTAGATCACAGTTCAAAATAAGGGTGGCAGGGGTTCCATTGCTAATTATATAACTGATTGTAAAAATAAATTATAAGAGTCTGTAATAATATTGTAATAAGGTTGACTTCTGTTTTAGTAGGAAAAGTATTCCCAGCATAATAGAAATACTCAAATATCTATCTATCTATCTATCTATCTATCTATCTATCTATCTATCTATCTATCTATCTACCTACCTACCTACCTACCTACCTACCTACCTACCTACCTACCTTTAAAAAGAATCTTAATTTTTAAAAAATGTACCTATAAACATTTCCTAAGTATATCATTTTCTCTCTTTAAAATACCTTTTTGCTAAGAAGAATTCAGTGTAAGCTATGAGGGATGAATTGGGGCTTGAATTTACAATAGTATAATAGACCTTCCAAGGAGGAAATCAAAACATGTACTTCTCCTGCATGTATTTTAGGAATGCAAACAGGAATTTCCAATCACAGGGTAGGGTTGGAGATAAGTCCAAAGTCAGGACAAGGAAAAAGGAAGCAAAACCTATGTGCTTTGATTGTTCATTCAATAAAGTGTCACTGCTGTTGGCTGTGATGAAGAAGAAGGTCCGGATGGCAAAGTGACCAGTTACTGTGGCTCTGCTGAGTTAGTGATAAATGTACTTAGTCGGGATACTGATAAACATATTCAGAATACTAATACTAACTGGATTGTATTTGGAAATAGATAGAAAGAGAGGATTTGTTTGGGAAACATTTTTGAGCAGCGGCTCTGCCCTTTTTCATTTGAGATAAGGGATTCTTCCACTCAGGGCCATAAGACTGGATAAACCACCTACCATGAAGGAACTGATAAGGTTAGAAGATTAAAAACCCTAGCTGATCACAATTCAACTTGCAGATACAAAGAGGCTCTAACAGCAAAATTGCTGCATAACTGATCCAGTAGTTTAGTTAGCCCAACAATGTCTCTCTTTTTTTTTTTTTTGTCTCTTGTTTGGGGTTCCTTTTGATTTGCTCCCCAAATTCTCTTATATTTCCAATAGATAAGAGAGTGAAAATTCTAAATGCTTTCTGATGAGGCGATTCCAGACATGATGGTTTTTCTTTCGGAAGATGTAGAGTCATCTGAGATGCAATTTCAGCTTCCAATAAAATTTTGTTTCCCAGAAAAGAATTCTCTACAAGAATTTCCAGCATTCAATAACTATTTATACATTATCTGAATGATGAAAAGACACTATAAGGGGCAGTTGGAGAAGCACAGTTCTTCAGAAATCAATTCCTTAGGTCCTTATCTTCCTTATAGACAGTAGAGTAAGCCTCTCTTGATCAAATTATCCTCTACCAATCTAAGAAACCCCATAGGTATCCACCTAATAACTGTAGATTGTGATCAATTTTCTAGTAGCTGTGATGGGTTCGGGTACCATGGGTTTCAAGGATAAAAATGAGGCCATAAGGAATTCTGATGACAGGAAGCTTTTGTCCTCAAATCCTGTAAACTTCAGACTTAGTCATTAAGTCAACAATTGTAATACATTTTTCTTTTCAGAGAAGGAACTGCTTTCTTGCAGCCGAGGAGACATTCATGACTGGGTTTTCTTCCTAGAAGGCAGTGCCAGACTTTTAGATTGAGTTTCCTATGTGGTGATATCATATAAGCTGCTGCAAAAGCTATGAGAACTAATGATGTGGCAGAATTTCTTACTAAAGAACTACCAAATTATTCTCCCTGATGGGGCATAGTGTCTTTGGAGCTTCTTCATGACATGCATGTTGAAATATAAGATAAAGAGAGTATAAGAAGACCCAAGAAATGACTAGAATTATTTTTGCTCCATTTCACCTCAGCCAAGAAGGAGAAATAGTGAACATGGTAGAGAATTTTACCCTTTCACTTAAGGTTAGATAATTTTTATGCTCATAATCACCCAATAATTATTTTCCTTTCTTATGAACATGTAATGAAAAATATAAAAACTACTGGGTTAAACAATATAATAAAATTAAGATAAAATGAGCAGCAAGAATAAAACCCAACCCCAAACCCTGCTTCCTCAAGATACTACAATAAATGATAGAACGTAGCATGACACCCTACACTTAGTAGTAGGAAAGATTCTAGTAGTTTGTAGTCTCCTGTGAAGTGTTTATGTTGGATCACTGAGCCTATGCACTGTCAAGGAGGATTGTGCTTTTGAACTGTTTTCAAAAATTCAAAATGTTTTTCCTGTCTTTAAAATTTTAAAAGGAATAAAAGTGCCATTCATCTGATAAGCAGCACTTCCTTCAAACAACAGGATCTCAGGCATATATTCAATTTTTGTTTTAGTCCCAAGAAAATGGACTGGAAGAGTCATATTAGATTCTAAAGGCCTCAAGAAGCATGTAAAGTCACATCAGTTTGTATGGAGATGTTCAGATCATTCAAATGTGCTGTATTGAAAGGAGACTTTATCACTTTGGTGATCTCATAGAGGCCTAACTACATAGTTCCACCCTTTGAAGACATTGCAAGTTTCTCTGGTTTATATATCAAATACATTTCAGTGCACATCCTCACCCTTTTGAGTTCTCCTCAGCTTCCAAGATAGTTACAAAACTCCTGTCCATCTTAAATTCACACCTTGGACATTGGGAATCTCATGGTGTTTCAATAAAATATAGCAGATTCCACAGTTTCCTTGAAGAAGATAGCTCTGCAATTAGAGCAGTTCTCACATCCTGTATTTTATACCTCGTTTTCCTGCCCTCATTGGCAGGGAATCAAGACCAAAGCATCATCACCTAAATGGAGCATTGCCTTTCAGTGCTACAAGTGCTACTCATCAGAGCCTTGTCTAAGTGAAAACATCTCTGACATGATGGACATCAACAGTTTTTGAGAAGAACAATTCCCTTAAGGGGAAGAAATAACAGAGTAAAAGAAATATTAGTATCAAAAGCTGAGGAATATATATTGGGAGGGCTTACTGGCACAAAACAGGGCACCTACCTCAGATTCCCATAGTGTAAAGTGATAAGAACTACTGGCTTTCCTGTTTGGGCTGAGGGGCAAGCATATGCTGATATTGGTGACAATGTAACTGCAAAGACTCATATCAACAGGAATGAAGCAGCTGCCAGTTGCAAGATATTTGGCCAAGGTCCTTTCTTCCATCTGGATTCAGAATGGCTGAACCTTCATGACTGAAGATTGAACAGCACATATTTAAGGCACAAGTAGGTGAGACGAGTTTTACAGACGTCTAAAGCACCTAGATGGAAACACATTAAACAGCTATGAAATCACTAGACCTTTTTGTTTTTTTGTCATAAGAGAAAAGGTAAAAATTATCAGATGTCATATTTCTTCTGTTTTCTGAATGATGCTATTAGGGAAGGGTTACAGCTTACTATTGCAAAGAGGTGATTACAGCTAAGATTTTGGAGTTTGTCCATCATGTTGAACCAGGAGAGAAGGCATACTCTGGATGTATGTAAAGCTCTCAAAGTCTCTCAGAAACATTCAGGACATTCAGATGTGTAGATAACATTTTTCTTTATAATCCTCTTTTCTTGTAAGAACCAAAATAAATCTGGGCATGTATAATTGACATGTTTTTGTTCTTTCCCCAAGAAAAACCTCAATGCTTCTACTCTGGCAACATTGATATTCTCACTGGATATATCTGTGAGCAGCCATTTGGCTGTTAGTGTCCGTGTTTATTAAGATGCTACCTACTGGACACCTTTGCTTCTTTTCTAACTTTTTTAAGTGATGTGTATTAAAGCATAGAATTGAAAGAGTTAAAAGAGCTGTTTGAGCTGTGTAAGGCAAACAATTATTATATGCAAAAATTAAAGTATCCTTAATTGGTAGCTATCCATACCCTGCTTGAATTAGATAAAGACACAAAGCTCTCTACCTCACTGAACATTCATTACTGAATTGTCCTTAAACGAGTTCTTTTCCTGATGTTCAGTTAAAATCTGGAGTTACAGAAAATAGATTGACTTTTTGAGTGACAGGTTTCAGGTACTTGATGCTTTCATATTTTTGTTCAGCCTTTCTCTTGTCAAAGACAACTGATTCTTTTTTTATTTAAAGAGATTTTTATTTATAGATTTTTAAAATTTCCTAGCCATTTTTGTTGAACTTCCCTGTACATATTGCAAGTTATCTGGATTCTTCTTTAAAAAAAATCAGAAAATACAAAATCAAAAATGATCATAAAAAATATGAGAAATTGAAGTTCTAAATTTGCAGATTGTAGCTCCCAGTTGAATTTTCCTAGATTTGCAAGCTAAGCACAATTGTAACTGGTTACTACTTCATTGGCACATCACCAAGCAATCCCAGATTTGTAAACTAGATTCTTGTGGAGAAATACAGACTTCCATGCTCAGTTCTTTGTTGTTATCAGTTTTTCACCCATAGCAATTTCTCATGCTTCTAAATGCCACTGCTCTAATGAAAGATGTTGAATAGCTTTCAGTGTCTTGCTGTAACAAATTTTTCAACAATAAAAACAATCAGTTTCTTATGTTGCCTCAATTTATATGCCAGAAGAAATATGGACAATAAGCCAACAGCAGGATTCATTGTAAGAGACACTTGGGTGTTTTTCATATTTTCTTCAAATATTTTGACCAGAAGTAAAACTAATTGTGCATTATAAGAGAAGACAACATGTACCTTTTCTGTTTATATCTTCCCCAATGTAGTCCAGAAAGGTTGTGTTTTATATAGAATAATTCTATTTGACAGCATTTATAAATTGCTCCAATAAAAAGAATAAATAAAAAATTAGAAGAATGATTCTTAAACATTGTGGTATTGTGACCCCTATGATGAGTGATGTGTAAGCCCCCTTCATATGGCCCATTAATATGACTAATGATTATACAGGTTTTATGTTTCTACAATCAATATTTAAACAGACCACTTTTTATAAGTAAATTATTAAATTTTTAGTAATACATTATAGTATATCAGTTGCGAATAACAAGACTCAATTAGAGTTTTAAAAGGAGTTCAATTGTTTTATTGCTCAAGCCTATTAGAATTACACAGACTTCTCAGGAATCTTCTCATAGTTTGCATCTGGGTGAGACTAGATAAAGTTCAATGGCATTCAAAGGGTGGGGTCAGACTTCGGTCTCTTGGGCCATGTAGGGAATCTAGGTTAATTCTCAATTTGACTCCTTCCCCTGGCTTGGACAGTCTCTCTCCGACACAACGTTTCTCAAACTTTGAAGCACACTGTGTATTTGTCCAGGAAAAATGAAGCACAAAGTCTGGTAGAAGTTTTGACCGTGGTTTCATTTTGCCTATAGCTGCCTGATCATTTTTATTATTATTATGAACCCTCATAGTTCCTTAGAACCCAATAATATACAATGAAGCTAAACTATTGGATCCACAAATAATTTAATTTCACATTTCTTCTTTATAGTCTACAAATTTTGGTTAATCTATGGAATTCAACAATACAAAAAATACAATTTAGGCAATTTATTAGAGAAACTAATGGATGTTAAAACTATTATTGGCTACTCATGTTGACGCTTACATCCTGCTTTTATTTCTTGAGTGGGATCTAGCTGGATACTATGGCAACAGAATGCTAGACTAATTGATATATAGTATTTAAGATATATAAGATAAATTTGAATTGTTCAGCCCTGTGAGTAAGATCATTTCTATTCACTGAAGAAATACATTCATGACAGTAAAACTGTAGAATCATATTTTAAGTTATTCATTTATTAGATTCTTATCCCACTTTTATTACTTTGTAAGTAATTCAAGGCAGCGAACATTCCTAATACTCCTTCCTCCTCCTATTTTCCCCACAACAACAATCCTGTGAGGTGGGTTGGGCTGAGAGAGAGAATGACTGGTCCAAAGTCACCCAATTGGCTTTCATGCCTAAGGCAGGACTAGAGCTACTTCATATGAAGGATAAAAGCATTTGGGACAATTAAGTGAATAGCAAATTAAGAAAATAATGTTTATACTAATGTTATATAATGTTATACAGTTCATTGTATAATGCTAAATAGAGTTCACCTATTTGGAGAAATATCCAAAAATAATAAATTGTATCAATCAAAATGTTAGATGTTTTATTCCCTTTTTATGCTTAATTTTGTTTTGATACAAGTGTACTATATACATTTTGAAATAATTAGAAATATATATATATATGTATATATTTATTCTGTTATAGGAATATGAACATGTTGAAAATACATCTCTTCCATCAAAGGCTATACATAAAAAAGAAAAACGAAAATTTCATCAAGGAAAAGACAAACCTCTCACAGTGTCTTTAAAAGATTTTCAGTCTGATTCTAACATAGGTATGTTTTTATTTTAAATTGTGAACCAGAATAGATGCTCAGAACAGTCCTTAAAATTAGAACTTTTGCCAGGTTGGGGAAACTGATTTATAAGGCAATTAAAAAGAATTGCATTCAGGAAGTTAATGGGAAATACTAAAATTACTGAAAATGCTGTTAGTTGTAAAATATTACATGTTTCACATATTGTATTCATGTAATCAATCATGGCATGTACGTCCCACTTTTTTCCCACTAAGAAACTTTTAACAACTAATAGATTAAGTATAAAAAATGCTGAAACAGTGATAATTGGTGATCATAACACATATGAATTACACACACTGTCTTCTAATTAAGGCCACTTAATTGAATGTAATAAAGAGAGGAAAATGCACTTTGACCCATCCTCCTTGAATGCCCTTCTCCACCTTCTACTGAAAAGCATATAAGAGCATTCCCAAGCTAATTCTGCTGGCATCCCTTTAAAATTCAAGGCAGTAACTCAGTCCTAATCTGAAAGCACCCAGAGAAGCTTGTGGAAAGTACTGTAATATGATATGAACACAGATTCCATGTCGGGGATTATGAACAGGGATTCCATGCCTTGCAGCTTCTAGTTATTCTTCAAAGGCAGCCATATACTACATTGCATATATTACTTGGAGTTGGGAAGATTATGGACAACTGAGGAGACAGTTATTATCATTATTACTTTATGGATCATCATTTAAAGTTTAGAGCAATTGAACCTGAGTGAACCTTCTGTCATCCAGGAGTTCAGAAGTCAGTGCAGAATGTAATCCTTGACCTAGAAAAATGGTTTAGGAAGATATAACAGTTTATGCTTTTGAAAGGTGCCGAGAATTCCTGGCAAATCATCAGGTTGATGATTTCTTTCCATCTAAGGTCATTCCTCAAGATAAAGGCAGTTTATGTTTTAAAAAATTCAGAAACAAAACCTTTTTTTAGCAAATGTCTTTTGGTTTGTGTTGATTGGTAGGGGTAGATGTTGAAGGACATTTAACTTTTAAGAGCTAAGAAAATTAACAGAGATCTTGATGGGAGGGAAGAATCAAATTGATTAATGGATTAGAATTTAAATAAAAACACAAGGATGCTGGAAATTTAGTTGAATTGGAAACATCTTCAGTAGAGGAGGCCAAAATTCTATTTTCTTGAATTCTGGAGTTTTTAACCTCTTGCCCGATGCCCACTCATATTTTCAGTGAAAGTAAGAAAAAGAGATTGGAGACCAAGGTTCAAAACGTCTTTATTTCCTCTACAGTTAGTGTGCAAAAATACTACTCCGGGTACTCTCTAGTATTCCTATTTGTATGGTTAATGTTTAGACTCAAGAAACTGCTAAATCAAGAAACAAGAAATTTAAATTCAGGGTATCTTGTTTTATAATTTTTGTAAATATATGGTATTGATATCTGATTTTGAGGGGGACCTTCAGATTTATTTAAAAATTTTACCTGTGATATTTCTCATGTTTCAGATCATTTACCCAAAAGGCAAGAGGTAAGTTCTTGAGTTTAACATGACATTAATTATTCTAAATGTCTAAGTGACATGCTTTTAATTTTTTGATTGCTATTTTGTATAACTTTTTCAATTATGTATGGCAAGTTACTGCTGAATACTTTCTTTTATATAACAGTCCTGTTCTCAATAGCCCAGAGAAATACTTTATTTCAGCCCAACAAGATGGACTAAACCAGTGGCCCCACAAACTTTTTGGACACCAGGGACCAGTTCCATGGAGAAAGGTTTTTCCGTGGACCAGAGTGGGCATGGTTTCGTGTGCTGCCTGCATCCCGTGTATGGAGCTTTTCTTGTTGGCGCAGCCCTGTTTCTGGCATGCTGCAGCCTGTGCCAGTCCATTGATCAGGAGTTGGGGACCCCTGGACTAGACTAATAAATGAACACTTTATAGGTCCAGATTAATTTTATTGTAACAGCTATGGTAACAGAATCTTGCAAATTTGAATATTCTTCCCCTCTTTCACTTTATCCTCATGTGAACTAGGGAAGGGCTTGTCTGAGATGTTTTCTCACATTATTTTCTTGGCCCAGTCTCAAGCCTTTCTTACCTGACCACTGCCTTGATAGCAGTTCTTCCTCCTGTTGTTCAGGGCCATTCCCTGTACCTCTACAGTTTGATATACAGATAGTCCTCAATTTATGACTACAATTGGGACTGGAATCTCAGTCATTAAGAAGACATCCATTTGATTGCTATGCTCAATGACTGCAATCCAGGTTGTCCCTGCTATCATGTGGGTTGTTGAGCCTTGGGAATAAAGCCTCCCCCCCCCAATCTTGGTCCACTTACGGTATTTTTGCCTTTTTTCCGCAGCTTTAGGCATGCCCAGTCGATGTGGAGCATGGTCTTCCATCAAGGCCACCTCGTACAATCCCACAAGTGGGTTCCATTCTTGTGATCTTTGGAAGGTTGCTTCATCAACTAATGTAATTTGGAGAAGGGACCTTCTGAGCGATCATGAGAAATAATAATTGCCATGTAGTTTCCTAGGGGAGGAAGGCTAGAAAGCTAGTGAATGCTACCATTCTAAAGGCCTGAAATCAGTACGCTGCAGGAATGCACCTCTGAGGCCTAAAACCAAGAATATGTAGTTATTCTTCCTAGTTAAGTTTTTTATGTTTCCACCATAGACAGAGTCTTGCCAGACTAAGTATTTGAATATCTGCATCTATCATATACTCTGTGAACTCTTCACCACTTGTGAACTCTGAACTTTTAGGGAGCAGCTTTCTCTAACACAAAATAACAGGACTGAGCTGTCTCTTATTTATCTGGAATACACCTCCTCTTTCCTGGGAATCCAGCAAACTACATTCCATTATGACCTCAAATATTCCAAACCACATTTTTGTTCAGAGAATGTAGATAACTGAGAATCCAGAAAGATAGGAATTATTTTTTTAAAATGTTCACGGTAAATTAAATGAATAGCAATACAAATTGTTTAGTTCTGTTTCTTATACATTCTTTAGTTTGACTAATGACTGATTAAATATTTTTCTGAATAAATTTGTAATAAAAAATAGGGTTTCTTAAGGTCCAAAATAATAATCCCAAACTCCAGTTAGTTGTTTATCCATTATGCTTGCTCATGCCTTACCTTTCTATTGATTCACCACTACTTTTTTCTTCCTTATTTGAGGGCTGTTTCTTAATAATTATATATGTCTTGTTTACTGGAGGCCACATGCCAAATATTACATAAGCAAACCTTGCTCCATTTGGATTAGGAGTTTTACATCAATATAGCTTGTGAGCAATTCAAGACCTATTTTCAATTCAGTTTTAGAAGACAAACTATGATTGAATTTAATGAGACCTTAAACAAGTCATAGAGGCTTAAAATCATTGGTTAGTTCACTGGTTCATTTCAACAAATTAGAGTTAATGTTAGCTACAGGTAATCCTTGACTAACAACCATTCATTTAATGACATTTCCAAGTTACAGTGGCACTGAAAAAATTACTTATGACCGGTCCTCACACTTACAACCATTGCAGTATCCCCTTGGTCAGACAGTCAAAATTTGAATGCTTGGCAACTAGCATGTATTTATAACAGTTGCAGCATCCCAGGGTCATGTGATCACCATTTGCAGTCTCAACCAGCTTCTGATAAGCAAAGTAATGGGGAACTCTGGATTCACTTAATAGCTGAAGTTATTTGCTTAACAACTGTGGCAAACACGGTCATAAAATTGGGCATGATTCACTTAACCACCACCTTTCCTAGCAATTTAAATTCTGGTCCCAATTGTGGTCATAAGTCAAGGACCACCTGTACTTTTTAGGATATTGGTTCTCAAACAAATCATTACTCCCCCAAAGGAGATCATGAGCAGCTTGGGAGCAGGTGCAAAATTTCTGTTTTGGTTTGAAAGCTGATCAGGCTTAGTATCGTAGCAGCAAAGCAGAAGTGCTGTCAAAATTCACTCTTGTTTTGCCCTGATAAGCCTATAACAAAGCGCAGGGTGAATTTTAAGAGCGGTTCTACCTTGCTTCCACAAATTCATTTTTTCTTTTAGGGGGTCACAGTATAATTTGAGAACTCTTGTTTTAGGTAGCTTATCTAAAATAGATGGAAAGCTATAAAACAACAGAGGACACATACGTGGCTTTAAGGCTTATTACATAGTTCAGCATTACATTCAAATGCAGTTGGACACATTTATCGTATCCTATTATCTAATAGCGTGGGGAATTATTACAACTTGATCAACAGTGACAGTTTATATTTAAATCTATCCATGAGCATAGGATTTCTTGATAAGAATTTATAACTTCTGTTTTGAAATTGATCCATGAGCCTTAAAACAATTATTGTCTAGCTGCTGGGTGGTTTTTGTTAGAAGTTAATTATAGTTTCTTTACAGGAATTGAACTCGCCACATACTCTCTTGAATGATGGCGAATTCTTCAATAGACTGGAAGATGATATGCATAAAATTCTAAATAAAGAAAAAAGAAGGGAGCCTATCACAGATTATGGAATAGATAACAGTACATTTTGTGACCGCACACAGGTATATTTAAGAGGAATTAAATACATATAATATCAGCAGTTTAAGGAGTATAGATGAATTAGAGGAGTCAAAATTGATTATACTAAACAACTCAAAGGAGAAACAGAAGCAGCATAAGACTTGCCAAAAAAATCAGTAAATTTCTTGATATTGGAAAGTATCTGACAAGCAATTACGTCACCTTAAGAATGGGCCATGGTTTTGCTTGTTCTCCTTCTCTTTTCTTCATCTTTGTTTTTATTGTGTCAAATATATAGACAGAATACTGTATCTATTAATCTTACTTAAATTACTCTGGAGCTTTTATATTTCAAGAGCATGATAAAAATATTTTAAATAAATACAAAACAAATTAATAGCTTGTTTGTCATGTTACAGAAAAGTCCACAAATAAAATAGAATTGTTATTTTCATATATCTGGCAATGACAACAAAAGATATTTTAGATGCTCAGGAAAGCTAATGTTAATATTGGTTAGGATATTCTTACTGCCTGGCCAAGTCTGACAGAAGATCAATTTTGAACCTGTCTTAAATTGAACCTGCATATTTGTTCCTTCAAAAACACCTGTCAATAATCTTTCTATATACTAGAAATTTTTGTTCTGTAATCTCTAAGTGAACGAAACAGTATATGATACTGTTTTTTGTTGCAGAAATTTTTCAATCAAGGTACCTCAAATTGGGTAACTTACAGAATGCACCCAAAATCCAGGACCCCTGACTCTAGTGGAATTGATATTTGACAAATTTATTTTGTGAAACATTTGATGACATAAAATTATCATAAAACAAGTTTATGATATAATGCAAAATGTAGTTAAACATTTCTGTGCTGATGTTTGACTGTGCTATATAGTTCAACATGGGCTATTTTCAAGGCAGCTACATCTCTGAATGTGATCCCAACTTTAGTAGTGAGGATAATGCATTAGAAGTTCAGCAATTATTGAAAGCATTGAGGAATATGGTAAGGAAATAATCTCTGAAAAGACGACCCAACAGGTCTCAGGTGGTCCAGTGTGTTACTAAAATTCTGCTGTCTATTGTAACATTCTATGGACAGAAGGCTGCATCTTAGGGCAACAA
Source organism: Pituophis catenifer annectens (assembly GCF_029215685.1). Classification (NCBI taxonomy): domain Eukaryota; kingdom Metazoa; phylum Chordata; class Lepidosauria; order Squamata; family Colubridae; genus Pituophis; species Pituophis catenifer. The sequence goes on along the minus strand of NW_027256882.1, from coordinate 232,556,901 downwards.
TTTGTGACTCAAGGTACAGGTAGTCCTCAACTTACATATGGTCACTTAGCAACTGCTTGATGTTCCAATGGATCCTGAAAATGGGACTTGACAACCCAGATTCTGTTCTGGAAATTTTTTTTCTGGTTTTGGGCACTTGACAGCTGGACTGCATTTATGGCTATTTGCAACATCCCACAATCACATTATCTAATTTTTTTCTGGTTTTTGCTGATTTCCAGTATTTACTTCTAGTTTCCAGCAAAGACCATCCAATAGCAAACAATGTGTTTGCTTAGTGATCATGATATTTGCTTAAGAACTACCACATTCACTTTACAGTTGCATTTGCTTTACAGCCACTATGTTTGCTTAAGGACCTAGCAAAAAAAGGTAAGCTCGGCTCTGACCCACTTTATGATCGTCATGAATTATGATCAAGATTGTGGGCTCATGTTGAGAACTATCTGTACCTCAAATGAGATAACTTAAAAAGAATGCATCCAAAGTCCAGAATCCATTACTGCATTACATTCAATCCCATTGGATTAAAATTTGGAGGATCTTCAGACCAGTTCTGTTGGCAAAATTGTGGCCATTGCAGCACCTCTGCAGTCATTTCGGTCATATTTTTCGATGCTCCCTACCAACTTTCCCCAAGCGAAGTCAATGGAGAAGCCAGCAGGAAATTGGAAGTTGTTCTCATTGCAACTGCTGTTTTTGTCCACCCTTGGTGATTCTGATTTATCTGGTTAGGTAAGGAAATATCTCTGAAATGATGACCCAGTGAGTTATGGGTTGTCAAGTATACTATTAAAAGTCTCCTGTTTGTCAATTTATAATCTTTAACTAGAGAAAGCAGAGCATCGTAGGGTAACAATTTTTGAATCAATTTACCTCAAATGGCTGAACTTAAAGAATGCATCCAAAATCTGGGATCCATGATTCCTGTGGAATTGAAGTTTGACAAATGTTATAAAACATTTGATGAAATAATAGAAACTTGTCATAAAATATTTCTCTGTCAACTCCTGATGTTTAACTATGCTATACATTTCAACATGGGTTATTTTCAAGATAGATATTTTCCTGAATATTTTCCAGAATTTTTAATAACTTTTCCAGTAAAGCTAGTACATTAGAAGCTCTGTCATTGTCATTGAGGAATCTGGTGAATATCTCTGAAACAATGATTTAAACATTCACAGATTGTCTAGTTACCTCTAAAATTTCCATATAATGGTTAAATTAATACAGAATAATTATCTAGGATTCTGCAAAGTCACAATTTATGGATAACATGTACTAACACAAGCAATCTATTCTTTCCTGTTCTATATCTGTCTGCTAGCATTTCTTGCAAACAAACAAAAATATATTGATTTATTTTTCAACCCTGGATTATTTGATTCTTTGTAAACTAGATTCACAAACTAAGCTTCCTCTTAATTTCAGAATCTCTGTTTAAACAGAGTGAGAAAAGGTATCCTTTCCATGAGCAAAAAGTCAATGCGAGGGCAGGCTACAATCACATAAGTACTGTAAACATGTTACAATAAGACAGAATTTTGCTAATCTGATCAATTCTATTGATATAAGATGTTCTGTTATGATTCTGACATAATAAATGAGGATGTATAGCATCGCTGAGCATATTTCAGCATTTGAAAATGCATTAATTACTAATATTTTATATTTCTCTAACTGATATAAGCCTTAAGTTTATATTCTTTAATTCTTGATTTATAGGGTATTTTTCTAAAAGATGGAAGACTAGAGAGATCAAAATTGGAACTTGAAAAGAAAGATGCAGAAATCCAGCAATTAAAGAGTGTAATCAGTCAATGGGAGGTATGTATTTTCCTGAGAAGCATAATTTATTAACTGTAATTAAAACTTCAGTTGAAAACATGGTGGTTTTTAGTGCTTTTAACATATGTGTCTAAAACTATTGATTAAGTAGGTTACGGTTATTCTAAACATTTTTACTTCTTTAGCAATGAATATATTGTTTTCTCGGGAGTAAATATAACTGGAATATACTGGAATATACTGCTTTGTAAGTGTAAAATTGAATACAGGTAGTCTTTGACTTATGACCAGTATTTTAATGACCATTCACAGTAGGCTTTGGAATGGGTGTTTTACACCCCATAAAACACCTCTGGCCATCATAAAATGTCATGCCAGGCCCCTCCCAGTCACATGGCCACATTTTAGGCACTTGGCAACCAGTTTGCATTTATGACTGGTTGTCAAGTGTCCTGCGATCATATGATAATCATTGCAATCTTCTCTACTGGTTTCCCCCAGAAAGGTAACTTTGAGCCAGTCACTCTCTTTCCGTGCAACTCACAATCACAGTATCATTGTGGGGAAAATAGGAAGAAGGAATATTAGATGTGTTCACTGCCTTAAGTTGTTTATAAAAATAATAAAGGTGGGCAATAAATAAGTAAATCTTGCAGGGAAGGTTGCAAACAGGGGGACATTGGATTTGACATTCGTTTCCTCAGCACTTTGAGGGATTTCCCTCTTCTCCATGCAGTGAGATAAATCCTCTTTCATACTGGAGGAACAAACCTCAAATCCTGTAGGAACACTAGCAGACATCAGCATTCTGAGTCTTTTGGATCATTGGAGTTCAGTATTGTTTTCTCTTCTGTTCCAGATCCTTTCTGAGCCTTCCAGAGAGGAGAGTAAAATGAAAATGCCAGTGGTCTGAAAGGCTCAGAATGCTGGTGTTCAGTAGAGCGCTTTCGCCTAATTTGAGATCCGTTCCTCCTGGATGGAAGAATTTATCTAGAGGGAAAGTCCCTTGGTGGTCTGGAGAAACAGACCTCAAATCTATATCTGAGAGGACCCAGGCCTCTCAGATATAGTGGGAGACCTAGCTGCTTTCCTGCCCTACCACATTCAGGACATCTGGGTCCTCTCCCTGCCTCACTACTCCCTGGAGGTTCGGGACCTCGCCCAGATGACTTGCCAGTGATTGCAACTGCAAGAGCCAGTATGTGGTTGTTAAGCATAGTGATTATGTGGCATCTCACAAACAAGATTCTGGACCCAATTATGGTCATAACTGGAGGACTACCTGTATAGCCCAAATATTCCTTTTTAATACTTGTTTCGAGATTTGTGAATCTACCCAGTCATTTCTCAATCTGTTTTTTTGTTTTCTCAAATATTTTAGTTAAATATTTTAGCATTGCAATGGTAGGAATGTTAATCATTTAAAGAAAAGCAGATAGAAATAATTTATTAAAGGTTTCAATTATATAAGTGTACTATTGGATACAGATAGTCCTCAATTTACAACCTTAATTTGAACCCAGAAGTACGGTCATATTGTTGGGGTCAACTTGACCACGCCCAATTTTACCAGTTTTGCAGTGGTTATTAAGTGAATCTGTGTTTCTTGCCAGAAACCAGAAGTACATGCTGAAAACCAGCAAAAGCCAAAAATTGTCACATAACTGCGGAATGCTACAAATGGCCATATAGGTGAACCAGTTGCTAAGTGCCCAAATGTGAAAAATGTGATTGTATGACTGTGGGTGGATGTGCTGCTCTGAACTTTGAAATCGTAGTGCAAGTATCTTATGGGGAGTCCATCGTATGATTGCTAAGCAACCAGTCGTTAAGCAAGAACTACCTGTATCTTGCAGTGAAAGCTACCTTGAAAATATTCCAGCTCTTCCCTGGATAACCTACAGCCTAATGTGAAGAAGAGGAAACATGCTGAATTTCTAGATTATTCTTATGATTAACAGATTTTCTGTGTCATACATGTTACATTGCAATCAAGGGTCAGCATTTCAAGGCAATAATAGATATATGTCTTTCTCCTTGTCCTTTGTTTCATTACTAGATCCTATCTTTGGACTTTTTTCCTAAATTGAACTTTTTAAATGTGCAATTATATTTATTTTCTGAAACTCATAGATTGCAGAATGAATTTACAATTTCAAAGTTATAATCCTCAATGCATTTAACAGAAGTGAACTAACAGCTAATACTCTTATGTTGAAACAAACTTGGTGAAATATATCACTTGTATTAACTATTTTTTTAAAAAAAATATTCAGGCAAAATACAAGGAAGTAAAAGCACGAAATGCACAGCTACTGAAAATGCTTCAAGAAGGTGAAAGTAAGTACTGCTATATGTTTTCAAATTTTTCATTTTTTTAAAAGAACTGGTACAATCACTCAACTATCTGGAAACAGTTTAGGAAAATACTGAGAAAAATAGTTCTATTCTACCGATATGTATTCTATTATCTTAGAGCAGATCTATGCAATCTTATGATCTCTTAAACTTAGTGCAGGCCACCATCTTTCTTTTTTAGCTTGCCAGGGATGGCATACCATTCTACTCCATTTTTGAAGATGTGGAAAATAGATTTAACATTTTCTCTGTTTGACTTTATAGTGAAAGATAAAGCTGAAATCCTCCTTCAGGTTGATGAATCTCAGAGTATTAAGAATGAGTTAACTTTACAGGTAAATATTTCAGTGGCTTTCTTGATATATTGTTGTAAATTATCAAGTCAGAATAATTGTTGGAAGAATTCTGAGGAAGTTCTATTCATAGAATAGGACCTTCCCACTTAAACTGCAATCAAGCAAACACTATTCTTGAGGGCCAGGAAGTGTAAGATCCTTAAAAACAACATGTTCTTTTGTGAAGACAGCATCTGTTCAGTTCACGAGGCCTGCCCTGGGCCTCTCCTACCCCTTGAGGTACCTCATGTCCACTTTCCACCCCACTGGGTACCACTCCCTTGGGCCTTCTGTCCCCTGTCATAGAATCAGCATATTCTATTACAGAAACTGAACCAATGCATCATATTCTAGAAATCAGGAAAGTATATGTCCTGCCTTAGGCATGAAAAGGTGACTTTAGGCCAGTCACACACACTCAGGACAACCCACTTTGCAAAGTTGTTGTTGTGGGAAAAATAGGAGACCGGAGATTAGATATGTTCACTACCTTAAATTATCTATATGAGATTTCGTTTCTCTGACTTTTTCTGAAGATAGCCTTTGGGAAGAAGAACCGGCTGATCTGCCACATGGTCTTTCTATACAGAGGTCGCATGGTGCTGTCCCAAGAACAGGTGCCATTTTGAGAGTGGCAGAGACTGCTTTGTGTCATTGTGACTGCTCCTAAATAGCGCCCACTTCTAGGATAGTACCACACGGCCTCTGTTTATGAAGACCATGGGGAAGATCAGCTAGTCAGTGAAGCGAAGCCTCATATAGGTAATATAAGGTAATGAAAATATGTAATATCCAGCAATATTTTCCCCACAGCAACAATTGCAAGGTACCGTAGGTTGGCCTGGGAGAGAGTGAGTCACCTAATCAACTTTCATGCTTAAGAGAGGACTTACATTTTCCGAGTATGAGGTGGTAGAAACTGCTTCAGTTCCTGTAATAGAATATGTCTATTGAATCCTTGTAGAAAAATACTGACATAAAAATAATTTGCAATTATAATTCCAGGGAATTTTCAAAATTCTGTTTCAATTGCTATCATAGATGGTTTAAATTGTGAAATCATTTTCTTGAACAGTTACCAACAAGGAATTAGATCTAATGTTTAACAACACAAAATATTATTTTCCCCTAGTGTTTGTCCCATTTGATTACAAAATTTTGCACTGTTTTGCACTGTTCTTATTTACTCCACACTGCAAAACAATCAATGCTAATTGTCACAAGAGGTTTTACATTTCAGCCAGTTTGTTGCACAGCCTAACTCTGGTATAGGATTAAGAAGGAGTGACTGGCCCAAGGTCACCAAGCTGGTTTCTGTGCCTAAGAAAAGACTAAAACCTGTCTTCCCATTCCTAATGCACTGCCTGAACCACCAAAGCATACCACTCTCTAAGCTCAATTTGTAAAATAATAAAAGCAAATTATATTTTTCACTCTAATAGAATATATGTCATCCTGTTTAAAATATAACTTTAATTAAAAATGTAAAATTTGTTTTAATAAATCTGTTTTAGAGTAACTATTTGACTTTCTTTAAGGTTGCCAGTCTTCATGCTGCATTGGAACAAGAAAGATCTAAAGTGAAAATACTGCAAGCCGAATTAACAAGATACCAGGTAATATTTAACTACATAATAAAACTAAATAATAGTACAAGCTGTTAAAAACCAATTTTTTTATTCCTTTTTTCAGTTGCAATTTCTTACTCTACTGAAATGCTTCTCTGATGGATTGGAAATTGCTGAACTACAGGGAATAGAAAGAATATAAGAATTATTATAGAATAGATTATTCTAAACATGGATAAGCATCCCAGTCCAAGCTATTTCTGGCTTTCGACTTCTGAGGCTCAATAAGATAAAGGGCGTCTTCTCTTCAATTACCCCATACATGCCTATTTCCCCCTGCCATCTCTGCCCTTTTGTCCACCTTGCAGCCTCTGCTGGCCTAGCCGCCCTCCACTCCACTCCACTCCACTCCACTCCACTCCACTAGCCCTATCATTCTGCTGATCTTGCCATCCTGTGCACCGCTCACTGTGCTACCTTCCTGGGTTTGCCACAGTGGTGAAATCCGAACCGGTTTGCTACTGGTTCGCTGGCCGCGCATGCGCACCAAATGTGTGCTGTGCGCACACATGTGCATGCGCAGTATGTGCCAAAAGGAGGCTTGGGAAAGTAAGTAGAAGCAGGGGGGATCAGCTGTGGCGCGCAATTTAGCTTCTCTAGAAAGCAGGATTTCCTGCTTTCTGGCAAAGCTAAACCCCGCTACACAGCTGATCATCGGAAATACCGGTTCAGAAGAACTGGTAACTCTTTTTAACTACCAGTTCAACCAAACCAGTAGATTATTTTTTACTACCGGTTTGCCCGAACCGGTAGTTTTTATCACTACCGGTTTGCGCGAACCAGTAGCATTTCACCTCTGGTTTGCCACCATGTACTCTGCTGGTCATTCCAGGCTGCCAGTCTTGTCTGCCCTGTGCTCACCAGCCTTGCCATCCTGTGCTCAGCCCACGCACTTTAGAGAATGGCAGCCATACCTTTCTCTTGAGGATTTAGAAGGCCTCAGAAGTCTGTCAAAACTTTGGGAATACAGTGCACAATATTTTAAAAATAGGAAAAGAGACCTCAGGAAGAAGGCCCGGCTGCTGTTTTTCATAGGACTAGGCCAGGTGCCCCTCATCAATAGTAGGTGGAACAGTAGGTGGAAGGAAACAGAGCTAGGAAGTATTGGCCAATGAGTACAGCGTGAATGCAGGAGCAGCGGAGCACAAAGCAGCACACAGAGCCATTGGAACACAGAGCAGCATGACCAGCAGGATATGGGAGTATCTGGGGCTGTGAAGCTAGATAGTTAACTGTAGCACAGGACTTGAGATGGCAATCCTTGGCAATGGTGGGGTTGAAGTAGAGAGGTCAGTAGCTGCCACCTGAAACTGCTAAACTAGGGCAGGGCTGTCAAAACACGTGGCTTGAGGGCCAAATGTGTGACATGCTGGCCACGCCCATGCCCGGTTTAGCGAAGGGGGAAAAAAGTTGCAATACATCACTCGTGATGACACGAGTTTGATATCCCTGGCCTAGGGCTTCTACTTCAACCCCATGCTACTGCCATCAAGGAATGCTATTGTGCACAGTGGTCCAAAGAGCAGAGATAGATGGGTGACAATAGTTGAATAGATCCTGCAGTTGTCAATGCAGGTGAGCTGTTAAGTGCTTGAATTTTGATCAAATGTTTACAGCGGGCACTGCAACAGCTATAACTTTGGGAGACGGCTGTAAGCACCATTCGTTCAATGCTACCATAACTTTGAACAGTCACTGAACAAATTGTCTTAATTTGAGGACTATCTGTATCTTGAACTTCACTTGATTGAATTTTTATTACAAAGGTCAGCAGCTGAGAAGAGGGTTTTTTAAGAGAGAATTTCCTTTTTTAGTATGCTTTTGTGAGAATAGCAGTACCTGTTGGTGCTGTACAGACGTTTTAAAAAACACATTGTATTTTCTTCTCCTTCTCCTCTCCCTCCCATTATTAATTCAATATCCCTTCATTTCTGTTTTTTCAGGGTGGAAGAAAAGGGAAGAGAAACTCAGAATCTGACCAGGGCAGATGATTTCCTTTATACTAAATTCAGAGCCAAAAAGAGGAATATTGATCTTCAGGGTTTTGCAGAAATGTATATTTATACTACTGCTTAACTATGCAGGTTTTGGGGGGCGGGGAGGGGGAGATGAGGGGTAGTGATTAAAGTTTAATTAACTAACAGTTAATTCAATATACTGCTATTCTGGTTTAAAGTTGGAAATGAATTACATTAATGCTCTGTGTTCTAATGCTGCAGATCTAGTTTTTCATCAATCAAAAAATTGTCATTTTTATTATTCTAGTATGTATAATTTCATTGAAAAATAAATAATAGTTAATAGCTCTTCTTTCAAGGTTGTTTTTACCTTTTAATATTTTCATTATTTTTATCGTGCGTGTGTGTGTTTTACTGATGGGCAGTTACAAATAATATTTGGGTTGTCTTAGAGGGAAGAAGTAAGACAGAAAAGAATGGTAATACTGTGAAACAGCTCAAAACATGGGGTTTGTAAAAAGAATTCAATCAGCTATAAAAGCAAAATGCTAAACACTTTTAATACAACACATATATTTTGGGGGTATAAACAAGATTCTATATAATATAATTTTATTTATCTTTTCACCATCAGCTGTCACCCAATAGTTGAGCTTTGATTGGTGCAGACAAACATCTCTATTAAAAATTCTTCAACATTTTTTTAAAATGCTATTTTAGATAACGTACACATTTAACTTTCTATTTTTTTAGCTTTAACATGTTCTTTATAAACACATTCAAATACATTTGTTTATATAGTTGTTCCTAAAATAAGGAAACAAGTTTTCATCCTACACTAGATGTCTATTGTTTACCATTATATCAGGTAATAAAGAGTACATTTTGCTAAATAGGCTGTCTGCTCTTTAGGCATAGTTCATGAAAGAATTAGATAGACAATGATAATTCGGTTTTAGTTCTCATAATCTCATACGAAGCAAAGTGGAATTCTTCCGTTACCAGAGAAATGTCAATGGGGAGTCTGTCATCCAGGTCATCGTTGTCTAAGGTGTTCTTGGATTATAAACAAAACACTTTTAAGGCAAAATACCAAGAAAGTCCAGTTGCCTTTTAGAAAAGCACTTTTAGGTTTACCAGTGGAAAAAACAGTTTTTACAATGTAAAGGTGATTTTGATCTTGGCTATGTTATGCTACCTTTAAGACTGATTCTCAAGTGTATTAAATGAGTACTAGCTAAATGCATGGTAATAGGTAATAGGTATTTTAATCATGCGTTATTCTGTCCAGTTTTTTGGATTCTAAACTGAACTACACAGGCTGGGTTCATACAATAGCTTGATCTGTCTTAATGTGGTTCTTTGCTTTAAGTGCCTCTTAGAGTTGAAGGTGTTCCATCTTCATGCAGTTTCAATAGGTCTGATCTGTCAGTCAGCTTCAACAGATGTGGTTTTATATCCACATCTGTTGTATCCAGAACCCACTTTGACAAGTGAAACATCATAATTGCTCTATCAGTTAGAAGAGGCTATCACAGCATTTCATAGAAATGTTGTGACATAAAATTGGCCATCAATCTTTGTTCAAATGAAGTGCTGCTTTGAAGATTTGCACAACTTACTCAGTATGTGTAATTGTGGTTTTCTATCTTGCTAACAGCTGAGAAGTATGTAGTCCATGAGATTTCTGTGGCCCCAACTTGCCTTTTTTTTAAACTACCCCTCAGTACTTTCAAGTTGAATTGCCAAAATTCAATAGTACTAGATGTTTTCTGCCACTGTGGGATGTAAACTGCAAGCATTATACGCTTTGAAATGAATCAACACTTCAGGTAGAATAAACATGCCAGTCACAATAATAATAAATAATCATATTTATTGATATCGCTGTACCAGGAGACGCCAGAGTCGAAGAAAAAGTAGAAAAAATAACAAAATATTGCGACCTGGCCATCGAAACTACGTGATTATGGATGAAACATGACAGTGATACCCATTGTCATTGGGGCACTTGGCACCATGTCCAATAATTTTACAAAATACATCAAGAAATTACAGCTTCCTGCAATAACACCAGCGGAACTGCAAAAAACTGCTACTCAGAACATGATACATTTTAGGAAGATACTTGGTTGATACAGCAGCCTGGATCAACCATCAGTGCCAGTCAATAATATTTGTGATACATCTTTAAATGTTCAGTTGACTGAGTTTCATGTTTAATGAAGTATATTATTATTATTATTCTCCCCAGACCCTTCTGCATTCTATTTGATCCTAGCTAGATTTGGCCACCGTACAAGCGAGTAGAAAAGTAGAATCCCTGTATTTGGAGCGTCAATTTCTCGTTGGTTTTATAATTCATTGTGGATTCCGATTTCAGCAAATTGCGCCTTCAGACGTCTTCCTGAGCCGATATATATTCAATCAAATAAAAGTTTCAAGGGCGCTCTTAAATAATTATGAATAATGATTTTAGAAACTTTAATAGTTCCTCCCCCAGAACCACTTGGGGAGAGTATTAAAGAAACACTCCCTTAGTTTTTAAAATGCAAAGCTTTCCACGAAGCAAACAGCAGCCTAAAAACTGCGCCACAACCATCCATGAGTCGTCAAAAAATACGTCAGCAAGCGGCGCAAGTACTTCCCGACAACGTCAAAGTAGCTGCTCACCTAACAATACCAACTTAGGCCTTTCGGTTCAACTGCGTTTGCGCAGTAAAAAATAAAGGCCCAATGCGCACGCGCTCTCACCACCTTAGTCTCATTCTACGCATGCGCGTAGCCCTCTATTAGATTTCTCATGCGCCGGCCAAGTCAGTTCCTCTTTTCTAGTAACTTCCCCGATCTATGACGTCATCAGTAGGCGCCGCAATTGAGCCGGGCTGTTTCCGTTGAACTCTCCGAGAGTGGGAGAGCTTTATAGTGGTGGGGTGCGCGCGCGCGCGAGGCGGTGAGGAGAGAGGAGAGGGTCGACCTTACCCAGCATTCGCTGCGCGGCTTGGCTAACGAGCACAGGAGGCCGCCCCGCCGTTCGTCCACCCGCCCCGCGCGCGCCATGTCTGAGAGCGGCGAGAACCCTCCTGGGCCCCAGAGCCCCACCGATTCCCCCGTCCCGGCCGCGTCTGCCTCAGCATCTGAGCCGCGGATCATTAAAGTCACCGTGAAAACCCCGAAAGAGAAGGAGGAGTTCGCGGTGCCAGAAACAAGCAGCATCCGGCAGGTGAGGCGGGGAGCCAGACCTAGGCAGGGGGAGGGGCGTGGCCGGTACCACCGCTCGGCGGCGAGGGAAGCACCGACCACCCGGCTCCTACCGGCGGCGCCTAGGCCGCCCAAAGGCCGGGAGAGCGCGCGGCGCTTCTGCACAGTCACTGGCCCAGCTGTTGGCGCGGGCCTGGAACAGGGATTGGACGCGGACTAGGCTCCAGAGTGGAAGTTGGAGCGGTTTTTTTTCCCAGGTGGGTTTGCGGAGAGAAGTGTGGCTCAAGCGGCTTTCACTTCCCAGTCAGCGTGTCCTGGATAGATCCCAGCCCTTGAGAGAAGGGGAGGCTGACCCATTGGATCTAGTTCTTGGAGGCCGGAGATGCTGAGGAAGGACCTCGGTTTTGCCTAGAAAGGACCAAAAAAACAAAGGGGTGCGTGCGTGCGTGTGTGAAATCTGCACTTCTGTTTTGAGCACAGTCCTCACCTGCTAGCAGGCCTTGGGGTTTAGCATGGGAAACCAATGGAAGGCATCGAGTCGTTTCAAACACAGGCTGGTTTTCTACTTCTTCACATGAGCCCCGTGTCTTCTATTGAAATGGCTGCTGGTGATGGTTTAGGCCTCTGTGGACATATGAGTGGGAGAGTGCTTGTAGCTGTAGGAAGGAAATGGTGGACTTAAAAGGCCTTTGATCTGATTCAGCCCCTATGCTCTACAATACATTAACAAGTAGATGGTTATACAGTCTGTTGGTTTGGAACATGGGTTTTGTTTTCTTTACATATTTACACGTTGAAGGATTGCAGTAATTGATATGTAGTTTCTTTTGTAGAAGAATGTTTTCTGGAAGAGATGCGTGATATAGAAGTAACTCACAATACATATTGTAGATACAGAATGATACGTGGTGCATTATCTGTACTGGTCTTCTTGATGTATGGTCTACCACTTGTATACAAGTAGTCCTTGACTTACAACATTTCATTTAGTGACCGTTCAAACTTACGGCGGCACTGAAAAAAATCACAATCATTTTTCACACAAGTGTTGCAGCATCCCTGTGGTCGCGTAATTAAAATTCAGACGCTTGTCAGCTGACTCATATTTAGGATGATTGCAGTGTCCCGGGGTTCACGTGATTAACTTTTGTGACCTGATAAGTCATCAGGGAAGCCAGATTCACTTAACAACCATGTTACTAACTTAACAACTGCAGTGATCCACTTAACTATATCAAGAAATGTCATAAAATGAGGCAAAACTCACTTAACAAATGTTTCACTTAGCAACATAAACTTTCGCCTCAATTGTGGTTGTAAATCGAGGACTACCTGTATTTCAAAATCCATGTATTGCAGATATTTAAACTTCTATACGTGTGACATTATGTCTTAAGCATACTATCTGCCAACCTGTTAACACAACTATCTTTATGCTCTGGCCTGTAGAAAAAATCAATACGGTATTGTAATTTGAATTAGGCCTAATTTCAATTTTGAGATGGAAACCAGTGAGCTAAACATCACTGTAATATAAAGACAAATTTAGAAATTATTGGCAAAATCTAAAATTTCTGTAAACACAAAATTTAACAAGTATTCAACAGAGTAAAAATTTACCAAACAAGGGAAATTTATTCATGCTAAATAAACTGAATACCATTTACTGATACTGGTACTGGTACCATTTACTGGTACTGGTACCATTGTACCAGTAAATTTGAGGTGTTTTTTTTATTTTATCATTCTAGTTTTATTATTTCTAAGAATAGATTGGTTAGCATTCTGGTGTCTTAACCTTTTGGCTTGCCTGGGCCACATTGAGTGAAGAGAAATTGTCTTGGGACACATGTAAAATATATAATGTATATAAATCACATAATATTAAAAGTTTACTATCTTGTGGGGCTGCATTACTAGCTATGGGCTATGGGTTGGAGTTAAAGTTTTGGTTCATACTGTGCTTTGAAAGAGAAGTTAAGACTTTCACTTTTATCTCAACATTAAACTCTTTATAACAGACCCAAAATTGCCTTATTATTTGACTTTTAGAGGAATCATTATTTTTAAAGGAAATTTACAATCTGCTCACAAATATTAGTTTTTAAAAGTATTTTTAATTTGAAATATTTGGGATGTATGAGTTTGTAAACAGCATATTTAATTAAAGTGAAACTAAGTTTAGTCTGAAAACTGAAGACTTTGGCCATAAGCATATTACATCCAATGTAATAATTTTACTATTTTTTTTAATGATAAATTTTACAGATGTTAGAAACCAATTTGTATAGATTATTTTTCTCTGGCATACTGGCATTGAAGCATCCAATTTCATGATTTATTTAAATGACTTGCTTCCTTGTATATATTTTGCTGTATGGCTACAATATACAGTTACTGTCATATCTGTGGGACAAAAACTCATCTGCAGAATACAATAAGAAGTTACAGCAAGAAAAGAATCAAATGTGGGATCAGAATGCCTGTGAGAAATCTTTAATAAATTATCTTGTTAGATAAGTTTGGAGAAATGTTTCAAAAGCAGAATTTGTTCTTTTACATTCTTGTATACTTAGGTGCCAATACCTTTTAAATTATAACTTCTGCATAATATTTCAATCATATCATTTACATATGGCTGAAAAATATTTTAAGACATTTAAGATATTAATAAATGATGCTTCAGAAAACTGCATGTCAATGTCTAAGGGTGTTTTAAAATTATTTTTAAGATTTTATGCCGTTTATGAAGAGATAAGCACATTTTTAATCTGTTCTACAGATGAGTTTTTATTACATTCTGTCAACTGGAATAAGAAGTATTCATAGTGTTTGACTACTTTATCAAAAAGACCTTAAGCTGTCATAGGAATGGAAAATTCTCTTTTACCAATATTAAATAGACAGTAGATTATGGCTCTGAATAAAATAGGACTTTCTATAATATCTTACTGTTTGGTTCAGGGAGGAATAAGCTTCTGGATGTTGTCAACCATACCTATTATCAGAATTCTGAATCATGTTTTTTGTACAATCTTTCTGATTCTAGGAAGATTAAATTTAGTTATTAAACTAAGAAATATATTTATCGTATCTAATTATGCTTCCACATTTGAGAACTAATGTAACTTTTCAAACCTAGTTAGGCAAAGTTTTAAAAAGGAACAACTAATGTGCCACCTCACTGAATCATCCCATATTAGCAGAATGCTTGGGTTACAAGCTGACATACTGAACATCTAAACATTGGATGATTAATTTATTATAAATTTATAAATTTGATTTAACCTAAAAAAGCTAAAATATTTTTTCTTTCCTAGTGTCTGAAACTTTCGTGTTAGATTGCATTGAAGATTATGGATAGTCAAGTGTTATAATACTTCATGGAATTTGAATATAATTATTGTTTGTGTACAGAATGTATTTTAAAATTTGAATAATAGAAATGGAAATTTGTGCATCTGAATATTGTTAAGTAAATAGTTACTAGATTAAATACTATATTCATAAAAAAGAATCAAAATTCTGCTAACCCTATAATAATTTGCAGTGAAGGATTTCATCTTGCGTTCCCCAAATAGAGGGAGACACTATCAAAAGGGAAGCTGCTTGCAGCAGGTGGAGGCAAATATCTGAACTTTAAGCATGCATAAGTTTATTTTGTGTGTTCAATACAGGTACAACTTAAATCTTTCTACAGTTAATCTCCTTTTGCCTCAATTTTGCCTTGTTTTTCTTTCTTCTCTTCCCATTGTTTTCCCCTCTTTCTTTTGTTTTCTTTGTATCTTTCAATTTCTCTCAGTTCTGCTGAAGAGGAGGATTTTTATAAAGGTATACTTGTGTTTAAGAGAATATGTTTGTAAAAATACATTTAGTTTTACAAAATGAGTTTCTTCATTTAGAGTATTAATCAGTTATTAACTTAATGAATAGTTTTTTTTGACCTGACACGGGTTTGTTTGGGTTTTTTTTGACATATACCCAATGCACATATACACACATTGCATAGATGTGCTCTTTAGAAATACATCATTTACTGTGAGGAAAAAATCCAAGATTGATTTCAGCTGGAGTTGCCAATTAGCTGGTAGCAAACAACTTCGTCAATGTCTTAAATATTGATACAAATTTCTGTATTTTGGATTCAGTCTTTGAACAAGATCTTAAATATTCACTTTTTTATTATATACTATGTTAACCTGAAGCTTCTCTACTTCCGATTTTCTTAGGTCACATGCTGTAGATCATTATTGGGATAAGCATGGGTTGGAGTATCTGCACTTGCTTTGATGTTTTCCACACGGTACAGGATTGGTGTATGTGGTTAAAGCTGAGTCATGGTATAGTTCTTTGGTACAAAATCTACTCACTCACTGTGTGCATGGCATTGATTCCCAGCCAATGTGGGGTGTAGGAGTTCACATCCTTTGTCAACTCATCTTCTAGTTTCTTTTCATGGAATAAATTTTGCAAGTGTTTAATCTTTTATCTGTTGATTTCCAAGCCAACTGCTCTATTTACCAAGCAGCAGCTAAATTCAATTAGCTGCTGCTTGCCTCTTGGACATTGTGGCTAATGATTATAGTATCATCAGCTAAAACTGCAGGTAGGTGAGCTTCTTGCCTTTATCTGCCCAGTTGAGCCATCTGAAAATTCCAGCAAGAGCCATTGTGAAAAGATTCAGAGAGATTGTGTCACTTGTTGGATAACTTGATGTAATAGGATGTTGATGGACAGTAAAAGAAAGTGATGTCAGTTGAGCCACCTTCTGTTAGCTGGGTGTAGTTCTTATTGATATCTTGATTTCACAAGTACATTTCTGATTGCATACATTTATATACTGTCAAATGCTTTTTGACAGTCAGCAAATACAAAGTATAAGGACACAGATTTTTCCTGTTTGTTCCATTAACTGGTTAATTGTGAGGGGGGTCGTTCATGGTTGAGTATCCTTTGTGAAAATTGGTTTCTTTTCATAACTAGGGTTAACTTTTTCATATTTTGATCATTATAACTTGAATAAACTTAAGAGTTTATGAGAAGCTATGTTGGATGATAATTAGCAAACTTTGGAGTTTATATATAAGAACTGTCTTTGAAGATTTCCATTGGTCAGAGATGCCACCTGTGTCTAGGTAGTCATTAAAGAATGTGGTCAGTTGCTTTATTAGCTTTATAAACTTCAAAGGTAATGTGTGGCCCTCGGGCCTTACCTGATTTTGTCTGTCAAATTGTATGAAAAGCCTCATCTAGCTTGATTTTTGATACTTTGAATTTTTACATAAATGTTAGTGTTTGGACGTGGCTATTTTTGAGGTAAAGATCATAATATGAAAATGCTTGCATTTTTCAAATATTCATTGATCAGTTGTGCTGGTATCATCCTTCTTGAAGGCCCCTCTTTCTGTTACATTTCCTTCTGGCATTTTTAAATGGTGCTTCTCACCTCTTCCTTGTTTTCACAAGTTGTAATTCAGTCATTTTCATAGTCTTCTTTTAGCTTCACTTTGCATTTCTGCTTATAGAATTTAATCCTGTTGAGTGTATTTTCTCCTTTGACCTTCTTCCTCTTCTCTAAGAGCTCTCTAGCTCTGTTGCTAATGCAAGAGTTTCTTTCAACTATTGTCTGAATTTTTGCTGCCACTAGGCAGTTTTTGTGTTTCCTGATGAGATAGTCATATTGTTGGGATAGCACTAAAGTTATGATTCCCATTTTTTTCCAAATCTTTTTGTATCTATTGTCATACTATCAATGTTGAGTCAGTGTACTATTTTAACATTTGTGATAATTTCATATAATTGCCCAATAGCAATAGCACTTAGACTTACAGACCGCTTCACAGTGCTTTACAGCCGTCTCTAAGTGGTTTACAGAGTCAGCATATTGCCCCCAACAATCTGGGTCCTCATTTTACTGACCTCGGAAGGATGGAAGGCTGCGTCAACCGTGAGCTGCTCAGAATTGAACTGCCGAACTGCTGGCAGCCAGCAGAAGTAGCCTACAGTATGCATTCTAACCACTGCACCACCATGGCTCTTAATACGTAGTAGTTCTGTTTTATTTTAAAACATAGCCACCTGTCTTTCAGCCAACTCTGGGTGGCTCCCAGCTTTGGTTTCTTTGTTAGGAAAATGCCAAGTCCAGCATTTCTTTGCTGATTTTTCAAATTAGGTATTCATCACCTACATTATTTGTAGCTTAGAGAAGGTTGCTAGTTGTTCATCATTTTCATTTGGTTCACACAAGAATTTCCCTATGAAGCTTTTACTCACTTGGCTTGCGTTACTCAAGCATTTATATTTCCTATGATTTTCTTTTTATGGACTGGTTGGGTTAACTGCTTTGGAGAAGCATTTGGTTTCATCTTTGTCATTGCTATTGTGGGGAAATTGGCATTGACTAATGAATGGTAGATGTCATGCCCCCATTGGAGCCTGAATCTGCAGAGGAGGACAGATCGAGGGGGTGGCTTCATTGGCTTCGGAAGAATATGGGGAGGAGCAGGCCGAGGCAGCCCAAGGCCCCTCAGGATTGGGACAGCTTGTTAGAGAGGAACGGGGGCAGGATGACCTAGAGAGGGCAAACAGTAGACATGAGGAGCGACGGAGCTCAGGCGATGAGCAAGGACCGCTCCTCCTGATCCCCAAGCACAGAGAGTGGAGAGAAGGCGGGAACAGTGCAGGCCGACCCAATGACTCGGAAGAAGAGCTCCCCGCCCCTCTTCACAAGGCGCACCTGGGGACTGAGGACATGCTGTGGGAGGGGCATTTGTCAGGAACAAATGTTGAATTGGTAGGGTTTGGTGTGCTGGTACAGACATTTGGAGTTTGCAGGACTGCTTGCTTTTTCCTTACTTCATGGACTCAGTACCTTGTGGACTCATTGGTTGTTTCTTGGTTCATGGATTCATTGTTTGTTCCTTGGTTCGTGGACTCATTTCTCTGTTCCTTTGTTTTGCTGGACTAGGCGCAGCCAGAGGCTGTGTGTGTGCGTGCGTGCGCGCGTATGTGGGAGTTTGAGCTCTCGGCTGGCTGTATTTATTTTATTTATTTTATTTCCAATTTATATACCGCCCTTCTCCCTGAGGACTCAGGATGGTATATAGCCAGAATTAAGAACATGAAATACAAATATTAAAAACAATTAAAATATATATAAATTTGGCCCAAAAATTAAAAATCACAAACCAATTAAAACATTTACAAATTTCTTCTTAAGCCAGCCCGGCCTTCATGCCTTGTCCCAGGTCATCACAGTAGGTCTTTTGGGATTTTTATCTTTATTTTGAGGGATGCAAGATACGGAAAATAAGATAATGATCCTTTTGTGTATGTTGGTTGGCAGCAGTTTAGATCAACCAATGCGTTGTGAGCATGCACTTATATATGTTTCATTACCATTATTGTGCCAGTTTTGTTTTTTAATTGATAGTCTTGTTTTGTTCAGGCCAATCTTTAATGAATAATTTAATGAATAGACTTTAATGAATAAGATTTTAGTAATATTTCTATAGGGAATATGCATGAACTCTTGAATATTATAATTGCTGCAGTTATTCAAAGCATATCCTCTCCAATCTTCTGCTTAGCGTGTCAGAGGACTATATTTTCAGTATTTGACATAGCCGTTTCAATGACCACCAAATATTATCAGAGCACGCATACTTGGAAAACACTTAAGCATGATTGCTGCTGATTATAATCTTGGCTGCACATGCATATTCACATGCAATGGCAAGTATCTGAATTTTCAATGGTAATTTTTATTTTAGATTTTAAATCCTGGTTTTATACTTGTTATAAATAACTCAAGCCAATGAACATACTTAATACTCCTTCTTCCTCCTATTTCCCCCACAACAATACCCCTGTAAGATGAGTCTGGTAGTAAGAGAATGACTGGCCCAAAATCACCCAGCTGGCTTACATGCCTAAGGCAGGACTAGCACTACGTTTCCTGGTTTCTAGTCTGGGATCTTAACTCATTATACCAAACTGGCTCTAAATTCCTAACTTTTGAAGAGGACACATACTTTCAACATTTTGGTTAATCATGTTTAAAGTTGAAGAACAATTTGGCATTTTGAAGGGCTGCTTAAATTGAGACAACACATTTATATGGTATGTTTTCTCATTTAGATTGGCAACTTTTGTATGGGCAGAACATTTGGCAATTTCTGAATTTTTTGTATAATTGGAAGGACTTTGCAAGATGTTGGGAAAGAAGAGATGTCCATGCTTTTGTATTCTCAGTTGACTTGTGACTTTCCTTGTACCCTAACTCATTTTCCTAGTAAACTAATGGCTGATAAATTATATGTTAGCTTTTTTTGAATAATAAGGTGAACTATAATTAAATGAAGGTGAAATTTCAAACCAATAAATAGTTACATTTAAAATTTTCTGTCTTGACCACAGTGTTATCCATAGCTCAATTTATGTACCACATGAATCAAACCAAATCACACTTCAGTGTGATATGTAGACCTGACTATTTTTAAGTCTGCAGAATGAAGCTCTAACACATGAGTATCCAGCCTTTTGGCTTGCCTGCGCCACATCGAATGAAGAATTGTCTTAGGCTGCAAATAAAATATACAGTATAGTTAATTTTTTTTTAATTTATTAAATGTATTGGTCACCCATCTTACCATAGGGCAACTTTTGGCAGTTTAAAATAGTAAAAGGATAAAACTATAAAACCTATACACAAAATTCTATAATAATACACATATTTAACCCTAACTAAAAGATGAAGTCGGATGAGCAGCGGGGGGAGGTGGGATTTGTTATTAATCTGAAATTTCCCCATTGGATCCCCAAGCCAGCTGGCAGAGCCAAGTCTTTAAGCTCTTGTGGAAGGTCAAAAGAGTTGGAACCAACCTCACTCTGGGGGCAAAATGTTCAAAAAGGCAGGAGTAAAGGCAGAGAAGGCTTCTCTTCTGGATCCCTCCAGCCTGAATACCCTGGCCAATGGGTCTTGCAGCATGCTTCCTTTGCTGGCATGGATGGGATGGGCCAATCCCATTGGGATGAGATAAATCACATAATGTTAAAAGTTTATTAGAGGCCACATTACTAGCTGTCCAGGGCCACATGTGGCCCATGGGCCATGGGTTGGACATGCCTTCTCTAAGTACTCAGATATCCTTCCATATCTCCAGTGTATCTTTTCTACAAATATGGTTTATGTGGTTTTCATAATGTTGTATTAATTGTAGGTACCGGTATACGGTTTCTATATATATATCTTATAAAATATTTGGCATCTGAATGGGCCAAATTTCTGCAATTGATATAATTGTATGGTAATGTTTTACTAAAAATGGCACCAATTCACAAGTTAATTGAGCAAATTAATGCATAATCTAAACTATATTTCCCCTTTTCTTTAGTTTAAGGAAGAAATCTCCAAGCGCTTCAAGGCTCACTCTGACCAACTTGTGTTGATATTTGCTGGAAAAATCTTAAAAGATCAAGATACATTGACCCAACATGGAATTCATGATGGACTTACTGTTCACCTTGTTATTAAGACACAAAACAGGTAGGCTTGTTTGTGTAAACCTCTGATTAATAGTTTTATTTCAGCTTAATGACTCTTATATTATTTCAGATGCTTTTTAAAAATAATTAATAAAAACCAAATAGAAAGAAGTGTGCTGAATTCTGTCAGTTCTGAAGTACACTTGCTTTCTATAATAAGCCCCAGGAGCAAAAATCCTTCTGGAATATGTTTCTGAACAAGCTGAACAATTATAGCAATTTGTTCATTATCTTGCATCATGTTGTGGCAGTTCTAGTATTTCATATCCTTTTTCATCAAACAATAGCTACTAATTAGGTTTGTATCCTTTCTGTTTGATTATTTGAATAGATATTGTAACAGCATTAATGTTTTAAGTATGAGGGGTCCTTGGTGCTCTCTGAGTGTGGTTGTTTTCTTGCAGACATTTAATTACCCAAAGTAGGTAACATCATCAGTGCTAGTGATTTAAGGATATTTTAAGTAAGTTACAGATAACTAATTAATTTAGAATGAGAAGAGAGAAAAATTAACAAAGAGAATACTAATGTTACACTGATTTGTGATCAGTAATATGTTTGTTGGAAAAGTATGCAAACCCATCAAATTGATCTGAATTCCTTATAACAACATAGATGTGATATATATCCATTTTAAACATCCTTTGAACAAAAAATAGGTTATGATGTCATGTCTTTTGTTGTATTTTAATTGATATGCTAAATACTTTGGCAACATAGTATTGAAGGAAGTGAAATTTTCTGTATAATTTTGAGCAGAACATTTTTTTTTGCAGGCAATTTATGAAACCGATTATATATCTCTGATAAATATTAATCATCTTCTCATCAGCTTCTTTAACTTTAATAGCAGTTGACCCAGTCTTAGTGCTCTTGCTTTCATTTCCCCCCTTTTTTGTCAGTGTATTATGCTGAAGGTATGGCACTCTAAATACTGCACAACTACAATTCAAAACATTATTCTCACAATTTGCAGTGCTTTCTAGGAATGCTAAAAAGTGCTGCTCAGCATTATATGGATCATCTTAAGTTGACTATCCTGCTGTAGGCATACAGTGCATTCAGAAAGTATTCAGGCCCCCTTCACTTTTGTCAATTTTGTTATGCTGCAGCCTGATTCTACAGTTGTTGAAATTCATTTTTTTTCTCATTAATCTACACTTTGTAACCCATAATGACACAGTGAAAATAGAATTGTAGAAAAGTCTGTAAATTTATTTTTTAAAAAATGAAATACCATATTGGCATAAGTATTCAGACCCTTCCCTCAGTACTAGGTTGAAGCACTTTTGGTAGCAATTACAGCCTCGAGTCTTTTTGGATATGACGCGACAAGCTTTGCATACTTGGATTGGGTTTCTGCCATTCTTCCTTACAAATCGTCTCAAGCTTAGCCAGGTTGGATGATGACCGTTGGTGGACAGCCATTTTCAGGTCCATCCAGAGATGTTCAATAGGGTTCAAGTCAGGGTTCTGGCTGGGCTACTCTAGGAAATTCACAGAGTTGTCCCTAAGCCACTCCTCTGTTGTCTTGGCTGTGTGCTTAGGATCGTTGTCATGTTGGGACGTGAGTCTTCAGCCCAGTCTGAGGTCCTGAGTGCTGTGGAACAGGTTTTCATTGACAGCTTTCCCTCAAGCCTGACCAATCTCTCAGTCCTGGCTGCTGAAAAACACCCCCACAGCATGATGCTGCCACCACCATGCTTCACTGTTGGGATAGTGTTGGGTAGGTGATGAGCTGTGCTTGGTTTCCTCCAGATATAACATTTAGAATTGAGACCAAACAGTTCAATCTTAGTTTCATCAGACCAGAGAATCTTGCTCATCACCGTCTGAGAGTCCTTCAGATGCTTTTTTGCAAACTCCAAGTGGGCTTTCATGTGTTTTGCACTGAGGAGAGGCTTCTATCCAGTCACTCTGCCAGAAAGCCCAGATCATGGATGGCTGCAGTGATGGTTGTCCTTTTGGAACTCTGTCCCATCTTCACACAGAATCTCTGGAGCTCAGTCAGAGTGACCATCAGACTCTTGGTCACTTCTCTTACTAAGGCCTTCTCCCCCAGTTGCTCAGTTTGACTGGGCAACCAGCTCTTGGAAGAGTCCTGGTTGTGCCAAACTTCTTCCATTTGAGAATTATGGAGGCCACTGTGCTCTTAGGAACCTTTAGTGCAGCAGAAATTTTATTGTAGCCTTCCCCAGATGTGTGCCTTACAATAATCCTGTCTCTGAGCTCTGCAGGTGGTTCCTTTGACCTCATGGCTTTTGCTCTGCTACGGTATGCATTGTCAACTGTGAGGCCTTCAATTGAGAGTTGTACGTCTTTCTAAATTATGTCCAGTCAATTTAATTTATTACAGATAGACTTCAATCAAGGGGTAGAAACATGTCAGCAATGATCAAGATAAATGGGAGACATAGAGCTAAATTTCACATTGTTGCAAAGGATCTGAAAACTTATGCCAATGTGATATTTCAGGTTTTTAAAATAAATTTATAGACATTTCTAAAATTCTGTTTTCACTTTGCCATTATGGGGTATTAAGTGTAAATAAATGAGAAAAAAAATCAATTTCAACAACTTAGAATCAGGCTGTAGCATAACAAAATTGACAAAAGTGAAGGGAGTCTGAATACTTTCTGAATGCATTGTAATCGTTTCAGATCATAGTTATGGTCATTTGTCCTGCATGCACAATGGTACTGATCAAATAAGACTAATTTGATGAATATGTCTTTTATAGTTTTTTCATATTTCCTTGCACAAAATTATCCCATTCAAAACTATAAAAATATAGTAGTGTACGGGTAGTCCTTGACTTATGATCACATATGAGATCTAAATTTCCATTAAGCAAGATGGTTAGGTCACACAAAATTTTACAACCTTTATGCCATGGTTGTTAAACAAATCTCTGCAGTTAAATGAATTACATGATCATTAAAAGAATCTAGGTTCCCCCATAGACTTTGCTTATCAGAATTCAGCTGGGAAGGTCACAAATGATGATCACCTGACCCCGGGATGGTGCAACATTCATAAATACATGCCGGTTGCCAAGAGTTTGTATTTTCATATATCCTGAGACCGTGGAACTGCTGCCACAGTTGTAAGTGTGCAGATCAATTATAAGTCACTTTTTTTCAACTTTTTGTGACAGTTCATAAACGTAATTTTGAATGGTCCCAAACAAATAGTTGCAAGTTAAGGACTACCTGAACACTATTACAAAATAGTTACGTGATGTTCATCAATTTACTCAATTTACAATAGATTTAAACTTGATTGAAAATAGCAAAGTCCATTCTCAGTGCATATGGTGCACTCAGTGCAAATTTCCCTTTTTCTCTCTTCACTTTCCTCCTTTTCTTAGAAAAAAAAAGTAAATTGTAATGCACCCTATTTGCATTGGAATGTCTGGATTCTACTGACTCATCAGTTGAGAACTGGCATGATGTTACAAGAGTCTTTAAATCCAACCATTATTACTTTGAATAAGAGAAAGTTAATCAGATATTTTTACCATGTTTAGCATGATAAATAAAAACTGAACTGCTGCTTTCAAACACCTTTCTGTTCCTCATTTTTGACTAAATTTGTTCATTGCAGAAATGTTTTTTTTTATGTTTTATAGATCACATGATAATTCAGCAGCTCAGCAAACAAGTACTTCAGGGAGTACTGCTACCACAACAGCATCAACCAATAGTACCTCTACAAATCCAACAAATACCAGCCCATTTGGTTTGGGTAAGGCACTTACTAAGAAGGGATAATCTCTAAATAAGACCTAATTTGGTATGATTTGTATTGTCCATTGCCAGATATATCTTGTTGACTTTACATATTTATAATAAATGAACACTCATGAGTATAGGAGTGTGTGTGTGTGTATTCCTATATTTATGAGTGTTCATTTATATATACCATATTTTTCGGAGTATAAGATGCACCTACCTTTTTTGGTGAGGAAAAGAACAAAAGGAAATCTCCCTCTGCCTCTGAGCAATTTTGCCTAGTTACAGCAAACAGCCTGCTTTACTTTCATTAGCATAAGGAAAAAAAAATGCTCCAGCAATTTACCTCTTTTCAGCGAGTAGCAGAGCCCTGCGCAAATCAGCTGAGAGTCGGGAAGCCGATCCAATCAACTTGTGCTAATTAGGCTGTGCTGAAGCTGAAAGAAGCTGTTTTTTTCTTGCTGTTTGCTTGCAAGGAGATAACTGCTGGGAGGCAGATGCCAGAGGGTGGGGGCCAGTAGGTGGGCGGGGCTACATTCAGTATATAAGACTCACCTAAATTTTCACCCCCTTTTAGGCGGGAAAAAGGTGCATCTTATACTCCGATACGATGTGTGTGTGTGTATTAATATAATATAATATAAATGGTAACTGATCTTACAAGTGTATGTGCACTGGGAATTCTTGTGAAATTTGGAAATACTGGTCCAAAGTGTCTCATTACACAGGTTGTACACACAGGGGTACTGTATGGATGTAAAACTGAATTTAAATAAATTAGGGCCAAGAATTATTCACTGACCATTCAAAGTAACAATAGCGCTGAACAAGGGGAACTTACAAGAGGTCCTCATTGTGGCAGTTGCAGCATCAATGCAGTCACATGATTGTCATTCAGGCACTTGGTAACCAGATTGCAATTACGATGTTGCAATGTCACACGGTCATGTGATCACCATTTGGAACCTTCACTGTTGGTTTCCAACAAGCACAGTTATTGGGAATCTGGCATTTTTATGAGATGGCTCATTATATAAATCATTAAATAAAAAAACGTAAATGTTCTCCATTCTACCAGGTTTCTCTTACTTGTGCAAACAAGAATATAATTTGGCTTTTCTAACTTTTAAAGTAAATCATTATTTTTTGTTAAGAGAAGAAGAAACAATTCCTTAAGGAATATGTTACCTTTTTGTTATGAGCAAAAGAGGGAGAACCATATAGGCACAAACTGGTTTTCAGCCTAAAAGACAACTACTTTTAACAATGTCAGCAATCTTGCTGAACCACATACTATCATCAGACTTTTCCTTTACATGCTTCAGTACAAATGACAGTGACAGTATTCCTAAAGTATTGGACACAATTATCTCAAAAAATGGCACAAAAGAAAATTGGACAGCTAACAAAGCATACTAACCAAAGTATGAGAAGAAATTTTATAACATGAAACTTCCTTTAATTAAACAAACACCTTATTAATAAAAAGTGATACAGAAATAAATCCTGAAACAATAATTAATATTTTCGTTGTTTCTTGAAGGTGGTCTTGGAGGACTTGCAAGTCTGAGTAGCCTAGGTCTAAGTACCTCAAACTTTTCAGAATTACAAAGTCAAATGCAGCGACAGCTCATGTCCAATCCAGAAATGATGGTTCAGATTATGGAGAATCCCTTCGTTCAAAGCATGCTTTCAAATCCAGACCTAATGCGACAATTAATTATGGCCAATCCTCAAATGCAGCAACTGATACAGAGAAATCCAGAAATCAGTCATATGCTCAATAACCCTGATATTATGCGACAGGTAAGTTAACAGTTTGATCATATAATAGGTATTAGATCATGACTTTGTCACCATATACAGTAAATTAATATCTTATAATTAACACATAAAATATAAGTGAGAGTATGGTTCATTTATTAATCATGAATTAGATAGTTATATATAGTCATTTTGTTGTTGCTTTATATTTATACAGATGAACTCAAAGTTGGTTTATAATGATTCATACCTTTGGTCAATCTAATTTAATATTGCCAATCATCTGCATTTACACCAAACATTCAAAGTTGTTTCAAGTTCTTCCATTGGAGAAGATTTGATGGGAGGTTATGTGGATAACCTGGAATCTCAAAATACAGTCTTAATTACAGAATGTTTATATTTTAAGCATGTTCAGATTGAGCACATTTTAGTCACTTATCATACCTAATCAAAGACTATTTGGTTAACCCTTGATATTGTGAATAGCCATTGCATTTTTACTATACATCTTTTACATATTTAAAGATATAGTCTATTTATCAAATTCATACAGCACTCATCTCAATTAAGTGACCCTAGGCCAGTGATGGTTAACCTTTTTGATGCCGAGTGCCCAAAGCATGCGCACAAGCGTCCAAATACACACATGCGTGCCCAAACCCCCAAAATGCAATGCGAGCATCCCTGTGCATGCACACACGTCCCCCACATATTCACATGTGTCCCCGTGCATGCCCAGCAGAGACCTGGCGGGAGGTGCGCACGCATGTGTGGTGGAGCTGGGCTGGAGCGATGGCTGGCGTGCCTGTAGAAAGGGCTCTGCGTGCCACCTGTGGCAAACGTGCCATAGATTCACCATCACGGTCCTAGGCAATTTACAAATACAAGCCATGAAGGCATAGAAAAGAGACATAGGTAAAAATAAAGTTAAATTTTTAAAAACGCAGAAGGAGCGCCCTCAAATCACCCACAATCCCTCAAATTTGCATGCCATTCTTAGATCCCAGTGCCGGTTGGCAGAGCCAGAACTTGATGATTTCCAGAAGGTCAGAAGAGTGGGGGCTTGCCTCATTTCTAGAGGCAAAATATTCCATAGGGCAGGGGCAATGGCAGAGATGGTTGTCTTCCTAGACCCCACCAATCAAAATTCCTTAATCAACAGGATTCCTTCTCTGCCTGAGTGGGTCAGATGAGTTGATGTAATTTGAACGAGACGTTTCTCAGGTAGCCTGGTCATGCCACGGTGGGCTTTAAAGGTAATAACCAACCCCTTTAATTGGACCTGGAAGCAAACTGGTACCTGGTTCAGCTTACATAGCAGAGTTCTGCACCAGCTGCAGTTCTCAGATATTTTCAAGTGTAGGCCCATGTAGAGGACAGTCCATGTTTGTGCTGCAACTCCAGAGGATCCTGGATGAGATAGATTGTCTAGATTTTCCTTCCCCAAAAAGGGAAGTTGGGAGAGTGGGCAAAAATTATTCATAATGGTTATTAACAATGGCTTCTTGAGAAGAGGGTTCAGTAGCACCTTTTTAAATGGTGCCAAGAACATCCCTGCTTTCAAGGCTAAATTACCCATGCTGTTATTACCTGCATCCAGAGATAAGAACACAAGAAGAGCTGCTCTGTATTAGCATCTTTTGTAACATTAAAGCTAACCAGGTAGTTCAGGAAACGCACAAATGTGGATAGGACAGCAATAGCAATTTTGAGTGTTGTTTGTAGAAGTAGGCATTTACAGTGTGTTGTGATTGGGAAAGTAATTTACAGCTATTTATAACCCTAATTCCATAGGCCTTATTTATCAGCTACAGTTGTAATTGGCAACTTGGTCATTAAGTGAAGTGATTGCTAAGTGAAAATCACATGACCACAACTGTGCTTTACTTCAGCTTTCCTTTGCTTTACAGCAGGGCTGTCAAACTCGCAGGCTGCGGGCCGGCTGCGTCATGCACTGGCCATGCCCATACCTGGTTTAGCGAAGGGAAAAAGTTGCGAGACGTCACATGATGCCTCAGTGACAACTAGAGTTGACACCCCTGCTTTACAGCATTAGAAAGATATGACCTGAAACAAATGGGTGAGCCCAAATGGCAGGAAAAGTTTTCCAAAATGCAACTTATAAGGAAGCTGAATAAAAGAGCAAATCTTATAGTCCTTTTCCCTATTCCTTTGCTCTTTGGAATGCTCACCCTGTGATTGGGATAATTAGCAAGAAGAGAATTAATGTTTGTATTTACATCTATTGGAGAGGAAAGAATTATTGAGAATAAGCAGACACACAATATATATGAAAAGGAATGTTTTCCATTTTCCTTATTTTTTGCAATTCAGATTGAGATGCCATTTATGAGATCAACTGTCAAAAATTTCCTTCCCTGTCAGATGTTTCTTTCTAGACTTCTCCTTATTCTTTCTTAACCTCTCCAGCAGTCTCTCACAATTAATCTTAATTACAAAGCTATTCTATTTTTGTAGGGTTTAAGTAAGCATGATAATGGTCTTTGGCTCCTGATATATGTGTCTGTTGGTAGAATTGTTCTTTTCTAATAGAGCTTACTTAACTTTTTTAGACTTTGGAACTTGCTAGAAATCCTGCAATGATGCAAGAAATGATGAGAAATCAGGATCGTGCCTTGAGTAATCTTGAAAGTATACCTGGTGGCTACAATGCTTTGAGAAGAATGTACACAGATATACAGGAGCCAATGCTTAATGCAGCACAGGAGCAGGTGAGTAATCCTAGAACTTTAATTAAGCTGAAATTAACTGTCTAACTTAATCCTTCATTTTCATTTTATTTGATGGGTTGAAAACTGAGCTCTTTTGTCTTGCCTTCTAGAATTTTAGTATGCATATCCTGCTAAGCTATAGAATAAGGAAATAGAAAGGCTATTTCAAAGGCTATGGTGTCATTAGATACATAATTACCATATTTTTCAGACTATAAAATGCTCCGAACTATAATATGCACATAGCTTTTGGTGAGGAAAACAAGAAACAAAAAAAATCTGCCTCTGCCTCCTAGCAATTTGCCTCTTTGCAGCGTCAGCACAGCCTGATTTAGCACAAACAGCTGATTGGCAGTTGGATCAGCCTCCCAGAATACCGCCTATCAGCTGTTCCAGGCTGCGGGGATTGCTGCCGGTGCCACCTATCCCCACCGCCTGGAACGGGCCGAAAATGGGGCGTGTGAAGACTGAAAATGGAGCACGCGGAAGTGGCGATAGGTGGCATGGGCAGTGGCGATCCCTGCAGCCTGGAACAGTTGATAGGTAGTATTCCGGTAGGCAGATCTAACTGCCAATCAGGCTAAATTAGGCTGTGCTGAAGCTGACTAGGCTGTTTGCTGCAAGGAGGCAAATTGCTGGGCGGTAAAGGCCGAAGGGTGGGCGGGGCTTCAGCAACACTCACTCTAAGATGCACCGACATTTCCACCCACTTTTGGGGGAGGGGGTGTCTTATACACTGAAAAATGCGGTACCTAGCATGTGATGCTTTAGTTGTTGAGAAACTTTTTTTGCAGAAACCCCTGTAATGGTACTTAAGATAAGAAATGTTTAGCGATGAATATCTAGCTTGTATTTTACTTTTTTCCCTTGATGCTATGATGAATTGGTGAACGTAATATGCTGCTTAATTAAAAAATCAAAACCCTTATCTTAAATTCTTTCAAACAATTTATAAGGTTATTTCATACTATTGCTCTAAAACATTTTGTTCAGATATTCTACTTAACGTAGAAACTTTTGGAGACAGTATTGTGCAATTGTGCAAAATAGTGGCAACAATCGAAAAGTAAGATTGAAAGTAAATATTTAAAAATTGCAGCTATATTGTGAGTTTTCAAGAAACTCAGGATTTCATGTAATGATAAAAACATCAAAAGTATATGTAATGCAATGTTATTGTCTTGATTGAGATGAGAACAATGACATCCCATGAGATTTGATCTTGTAATATAGTGACCATTTTTAATTAAACAATAAAGTTGATTTAAACTTCAGGGTCCTGTGGACATCACCTTGGGTGGGGAATCATAGACATGTTGGCACCTCATGGGCATAACTTTGCTACCTCTCTGGCTTGGAGGCTTTCTGTAGACTCCTGTTTGCTTTCATATATAAGCCAAACATTCCCAGAAGATCTCTAACAAGCAGAAAACCTTCAACTCTCATCTGATGAGTCTTAATTGAAAATCGTAGATGACAGTTTTGAATAGGTTGTTTTGGGTGAAGCCATCCGTGGAACAATTGGGTTACTGTGGTTCTGCAAGTTTAGTGGACCATTCTGTTTCCAGAGGAATTGGGTATTTTCCCTGCTGGGTAAATCTGTTTCTTTCTTAATTTTTTTATAGTTTGGGGGCAATCCGTTTGCTTCATTAGTAAGCAATTCATCAGGTGGGGACAGCCAGCCATCTCGCACAGAAAACCGAGACCCTTTACCAAATCCTTGGGCTCCTCAAACTACCACACAGAGCTCCCCAAACAGCAGCAGTAGCAACAGTGGAGATACTGGAGGAGGCAGTAGTGTTGGAAGCAGCAGCACTGGAAGCACAGGACAAAGTTCAGCAGTGCCAAATTTGGGGCCTGGGCTAGGAGGTATGTTCGTCATATAGCAACTTACTTGATTTTCTTGATAGCACTTAGCACTTAGACTTATATACCCCTTCACAGTGCTTTACAGCCGTTTCCAAGTGGTTTACAGAGTCAGCATATTGTCCCCAACAATCTGGGTCCTCATTCTACCGACCTCGGAAAGATGGAAGACTGAGTCAACTTTAACCCAGTGAGAATCGTACTGCCAAACTGCAAGCAGTCGGCAGAATTAGCCCTCAATATTGCATTCTAACCACTGTGGCACTAGGTCATTGCTCAAATAACAAATTACCTATCCAGAAAGGCATGCATGTTAGTCCTGTTCTAAATTCAGTTGAGCGTTAAATGAATTTGGATTGCAAATTAAATACTGGTTATTGATTATTATTAAAGAACATGATATGTCTTATCCAAAGGTGCTTTTTCAAGAGGCAACGGGACTTTCTGGTTTTTCTTTGAAGACGTTTCACTTCTCATCCAAGAAGCTCCTTCAAAGCTGAAGAAGCTTCTTGGATGAGAAGCAAAATGTTTTCAATGAAAAACCAGAAAGTCCAGTTGCCTCTTGAAAAAGCACCTTTGGGACAACCATGACCTGGATGACTGAAAATCTGTATATACATGATATTTCTTAGTTTATTTTGACTGTTGGATTACATGTTTGTTTGGTCCTGAGTGATGAAAATAATTGCATTGAATAGATGCAGAGAGTCAGAGAGAGAGAGATGATGCCATGGCACTGTGTTGTTGAAACTTTGTTTTCCCCTTTCAAGCTGGTATGTTCAACACACCTGGCATGCAGAGCTTGTTGCAGCAAATTACAGAAAATCCGCAGTTGATGCAGAACATGTTGTCTGCGCCTTACATGAGAAGCATGATGCAGTCACTGAGCCAGAATCCCGATCTTGCAGCCCAGGTAAATCCTTGACAAAAATCCATGCTGAATTAGAATTCACCTGTGGTCTTTCCCACAACTAGTAAAATGTAGACATCTATTAATCTATTATATTACATTTCATTTAGATATAAATGGCAAAAAAAATTAGCACTGTTGCAAAGTTGCCACTTTGTTCCTTATCCTCTGCTCCAGGTCATAGTAATTAAAATACCCAATATTTTCTTCTGACTTCTACAAAAGTTGTAATGACCATTTTGACTTCATTGTTTCCAGCCACAATCACTTCTGACGTGCTTTTAAATTGTTTTTATTTTTGTTTGATCTTTCAAAGACCTTTCAAGACATCCAGTGAAATTCAAATGTACCTTTGCTTCTATCACCTCCAGTGCCAAGTGCTTCCTTTTAGCTGTACTTGTAGTTCTGTAAATACTGCTTTACTAAATATTATAACATGCTAATACAATTTTGAACTGCCTGAATTAAATCTCTGAGAAGTCAGAGGAGGCCTAATGATTGGTGCTGGTTCTTCTGTGACTTTTGTAGGCCCTTTATAGGATGTGTTTTCAAGAACTAAGGAATAAGACACATGGGGGTGGGGGCTATGCTAGGAATCCCCTTTTTCTTAGGCAGGGTATATTTTATCAATTTGCCTTGTACACACTTACTAGTAATGGACTATACAGACTTTTACCATTGGGGTAAAAACAAGCTTTTCCTAGCACATTTATCAATAGGATAAAAACTTAAAATTTGAAGGGATGATATCAAAGTAGGCTTAAACAAAATGACTGGCAAAAGGATGTTCAAGTGGAAAAATCAGATGGAGATGTATAAACATTTGTGCTCAGTGAAGAGGATAAAAAGAAATTGAACTAATTAATAGGTTAAGGGACACAATGGTGAATGATGAAAGGAGGTGTGGTAGTTTGAAAGA
This sequence comes from Pituophis catenifer annectens, assembly GCF_029215685.1. NCBI lineage: Eukaryota > Metazoa > Chordata > Lepidosauria > Squamata > Colubridae > Pituophis > Pituophis catenifer. The sequence goes on along the minus strand of NW_027256882.1, from coordinate 232,524,156 downwards.
TGAGACAGTAAGTAGGCATAATAACCTGTGGAATGGAGTGGATAGGGATGAATTAAGTAAGAGTATAGAAGCTTTATTCCTGCCAGTTGTTTGAATCTTTCATTCTGTTGAGTTGTGATTTATTTTAATTATTGTTTGAAAAACAGGTTCATATAAAATACTGACCAATTAACCATAGTTTACAAGCTACAAACTGGATTTATACATTGCAAATCATATTACCATGATAAACTCAGCTATTGTCTTTAATATGTATAAATATTGCTTTGCTTAACAATAGTCCTTAATTTATAAATATAATTAAGCCTGAAATTACAGTTGTAAGTTGTGCTGGTCATGCCGGTCATACATGACTGCGCCTGATTTTACATCCCATTTTGTAGTGGTCATTAAGTGGATCACTGCAGTTATTAAGCAAACGCCATGGTCATCAAGCAAATCCATTGTCTACAATGGGCCTTTTCATAGGAAATCAGACGTTAATGCTGGTTTCAGTAAAAATTGTAACTTGCAATCACATGACCTTGGGATACTGCAAATAGCTATAAAGCCAGTTGCCAAGTTCCCAAAATATAATAATGTGACTATGGGGGGCACAGTAACTTCAAATCTGGGCCATAAGTAGCCATGGGAAGGTGGGTCATAATTTCAAATGGTCACTAAATAATTGATCATAAACCAAGGACTACCTGTATGTGTCTGTGCCTCTGGCTTTGCCAGGTAAGGAACATGAAAGATATGGCTTCAGTATACTGTATATTTGCTAAGTGGAAGCTTACCTGAGGGCTGGGTTGAGTTTTGTTTTGTTTTATATTATATTAATTATTTTATTTTATTTTTATTTTAGTGTTTTATGATAAAATGTCTGTTTATCCCTACAGATGATGCTGAACAACCCTTTGTTTGCTGGGAATCCACAGCTTCAAGAACAAATGAGACAACAAATTCCAACTTTCCTTCAACAAGTAAGTCAAAAAGTTAACAGTGCACATGATAATCATATTAAAAATGTTACTCTATTTAGATGAAACTTTTCACAGATCATTGATCTACAATCTGATCACCTCTGGTATTTAAGAAAAGGGGTAATTCATCCTTTTGAACTTTCCTGTTGTGCAGGAATAGGTGTCTTGTGTATTCTTACAAGTTGCTTTTTTGTGAGTCCTTTAGAAAGTCTTCTGATCTGCACTGCTGAAAATTCTTGTAAATAGTTTTCACCAGTTTCAGCCACAAAATGCATGAAAACTGTAATGTAAGTCCAATGATAGGCTTACCTATAGCTTTAAAAAGTCTTTTCCTAAAGCTAAGAAAGTAATTACCTCTCCTTAAATCATTGCTACATCCAATGTTGTCCTCAAGCTGTCAGAAGGTTGCCCATTTTTGAAGACTTTTATTGCACTTTAGTGGTACAATTTGCATAATGAAATATTTCTTTCTCCTTTGTATGCATATTGCCAAACGTGTAAGTTCTTAAAATTGTATTTAAAACTTATTTAGAAAGTATTGAAGGAAATGCACCTTTGATAAGCACAATTGATAAGCAATTTCCAAAAGTGATTAGAAAAGGAAGTACAGGCAATCTCCAGGTTAAGAATGGGCAATTTATGGACAACCTGTACTTATGAACAGGCTGCCTATTATTAAAAGTGGCAAATGCCAATGTCTGTCTTTGAGCTGACAAGCCGCTGAAGCCACATATTTTTAATACACAGCTCATTTTCAGAGGTTAATAAAAACATTGTGCAGTTTCAGCAGTTTGTCTGCTCAAGGAAGGAAAATGCCATCTGCCATTTTTAGTAATAGGCAGTACGTAACTACCAGTTCCAACTTACGTACAAATTCAAGTTAAAGACAGAGTTAGGAATGGAACTTGTTCTTAATCGGGGGATTGTCTGTATGCAAACCCAGTGTCCTTTTGAAGGCACTGATCATGGTTTGAGCAAGATGGCTATTCCCTTACCTACCAGAGATTTAAACAAATCGGAGATGAGCTGCCTCACTGGGAGCAGCTGTCTGGAGCGCTTGTGGGTGACCTTGGATCATTGGTCTGCTCTTTGGCCCTTCGTTCTGCTGCAGTTATTGGCTCTGCTTTTTGCAGAGCTATCTTCGCTCTGCCATTTCTTCCCTGGAAGTCTACACCATGTACTTCTCTTTCTTCATGGCATGAGATAAATAACATTTGCCTGCATTATTGAAAGCTCAATTCTTCATTAAGATTTTGAGCTTGGAGAACTGGAGCAATACAGTTTTGAAGGGAGACATTCTCAATCATTCTCAAATGAACATTTTTTCATTCTCATAGATGCAGAACCCTGATACTTTATCTGCAATGTCAAACCCTAGAGCAATGCAGGCTTTGCTACAGATTCAGCAAGGTTTACAAACTCTAGCAACAGAAGCTCCAGGCCTTATACCTGGGTAAGTTTGGGCAAGAATTTTATTTGTACAATTTGTGGTTTTCCCTATACATTTTCGTGTCCATCTTGAATATATTGGCTACTTGCATTTCTATGTATGATTCTTAGCATTCACTGTATAAATAATTTGTTTCCATGTTTCTTTTCATGCAGATTTAATACTGGTATAGCTGGACTAGGAAATTCTGGTTTAGGAAGTGCTGGATTAGGGAATACTGCTATTCCTACCGCAACAGCAGTGCCCACTTCAGTTGCAAATGAAAATACAAACCCAGCTTCAGGAACAGGTGAAACTGGACACCAGCAGTTTGTTCAGCAGATGTTACAGGCCCTTGCTGGAGCAAATGCTCAGGTAAAAGAGTTGACCAGCCTCTGATTTAGGGAGGAATTAGAGAAGCAGAGAGCAAAGCAATGGTGGTACAGCTTTGATTCCCAAGTCATTGAGGTGCATACAGGCCCATTGCTCCAGATTTGGTTTAAATGTTTAACCGAGCCATTATATATGTATTCAGAGACTTTTTCCAAATTAATATTTATCCTTGGACGAGGTGGCTGGCTTTACCTCCTAGTCACTGAAACAAAGTAATTGTTGTGTCTTTAGATTCAAGCTGTAATTTATCCTTTCTTGGTTTTAGCATGATGTTCATGCTAGCCAATATAACCTGTAAATTGTGTTACCTAACTTGGACTAGGCTCCCTTATGATATATTTTTAAAGCCCCACATAATTAGGGCATGTGCATCAGGCCTGAGGGATAATTGGAATCTGGCAGATTTTTTAAAAAACCAGCTCTAAGACACAGTGCAAGTTCTTTATGAACTTTTTGTGGGAATTCTTATTATCCATTTCTTATTATGTTATTATTACCCATGTTCTCAGGATAGAAATCATTTGAATCTATAAGATTTTACTTCTGTATTACTGTATTCTGCTTCACATCATTACATGTTTTGGGAAATAATAGGATATTTGATTACAAAAGAGAGATTGAAATTAATTTTCTGATTCATTTTTTCCCCAAAGTGCATTGAATGGAAAAGAATAATAATATTAAAAGTTTTTATTTATTTCTGTTTAGCAACTACAAAATCCTGAAGTCAGATTTCAGCAGCAACTGGAGCAGCTCAGCGCAATGGGCTTTTTGAACCGTGAAGCCAATTTACAAGCTCTAATAGCAACAGGAGGTGACATCAATGCAGCCATTGAAAGGCTACTGGGTTCCCAGCCATCATAGCAACGTTTCTGAAACTTGACAAATGTAATTTATTTTTGATAACAGCTCTTAAATCTTTAAAATTACCAGCTTTATTTCATTCTGACTCTTGGGAATTGTCTTGTTCTAACTAAGCCCAGTCTGATGCATTTAAGGTGGAGTGCAGTAGTTTTCTTCGAACAGTGGGAATCAATGCTTTTCACTTGGTTGTTGCATGCATCAAACACTTCTTCATTCTGCATTTATTGTGATTTTTTTTAAAAAAGGAAATCCGTTTCCACAGTTGAGTGACCAGGTTTTATCTGACCTTCAACTGTCCAATTTAGTTGCTTCTTTAAACATTAGCCTTTGATAGTAATTTATGTAGAATACAAATTAAAGAGGAAACTAATTGAAGCTATGATTTATGGGTACATATTGCTTATTGTGACTTGGCATGTCTCTCTTACTAGCAAAATGCTGCAAGATTTATACCACTTGATTTAGCTATTATTCTTGCTCTTTTATCTCTACAAAGTATATACATTTGGAAAAAGGGTTTTTTTTCCAAGCAGATTTTTTTCATTGCAATAATAATATAAAATATCTCAGAGCCCAGAATAAATGAAATGTGCAAGACATCTCCAATGTAATAGAATCTTACAGCATCTTTAGCGAGCTTTTCTTGATAAAAGTGCTTTGGCAGAGTCTTTTAAAATACTGAGATTGCTGATCTGATCTTGATAAATGTACAGAATTATATTGTAACATTGTCTCAATATTCACAAGGATTGATTGTAATTACCCTCATCTTTGTGCTGATTGGAGGAGCACATTTGATCTGAGACTGCTTTTGGCTAAAGCTTCTCAACTTTATCCCCTTGAGATTCTAACTTGCATTATGATTTGTAATTGACGCATATTTTCACTGACCCTGTCATGTGATACTCTAATTACTTTTAACCACCATGTAAAAATACTGTATATCTTTTGGGTTTTTATTGGTAGTTATTTCTCTTGTGCACAGGTAATAAATAAATTAAACTTCTTTGTGAGCAACAATTTAAAGTCATTTTATCCTGATAAAGAAATTCAGACTACAGTATTAAAGCTGAGATCATCTTATTCAGCTTCCCTCTCTCCTAGTCCAAGTAATTTGCATTTAGGATGCTCTTTCTGGAAATGAAGTATTATCTGAAACAATATTGCAATAGAAGCTTCCTTCACAGATTTGAACATTTTACAATTTCTCAAATCATCTTATCTGGATTTTTGCTGGATTTCTAATGTTAACTAAGTTATATTTTAATAGATTTATCGTTATATTGAGTTTTAACTATTACTGTGATAAACACCAATCATTTGTTTTTCTTTCATGCCACATTAAAGATTACTCTATGGTAGTACATTTTGGGAGATCATATTTAGTCCTGAGGTCTCAAGCTGCATTCTTTGCTCTAAACAAATATTACTGGGTCAGTAATAGATTTCCTAGCCGACCTTTCATATGAATTGAGCTGGAAGATGCTGGAACTGTGAAAATCAAAACTACTTGCTTTAGATCAAATTATTTGTCCATCTAGCCCTCTCTGGCTCTATCTCTGTTTTTTCAGATCAATTATTAATCTTTTCTTTAAAACAAGGTATGAGAATTAAAGTATGGAGCCATATCCTGGAAATAAATTTCTATACTTATTGTTGTGCTCAGGACTTGAGGGAAAGAACCATTCTACTTCACTGTCTTAGAGACACCCTTGACTGCAAGGGGGAGTCCCCAGTTATACAGAGACTGTTAGATGTGACGTCAACTACATGGTTTTTGCTGTTGTAATTTGGTTTAGAGAGAAAAAGGAGACTTTTGTCTTTACATCATTTTTGTAGATCTTGAACTCTTAATATAAAGATAGATGAAAAGTTAAAAAAGGTTAAAACAATTACTGACCTTTAACGTATCTTCTTCAGTTGTATATTCTTTCATTGATGTCTCCACTCCAATTTTTAATAACATAATTGTAATTTATTTAATGAAACACTAATATTTCATAGTACAGATACTACCACAACACTTTCCATATATTCTGTCAATCATCAGCGTAAATGATATCCAATAGTATATACATGTACAAGATTGGATTCATATATCAATAAACATTTATCCATGTTTACTAAGTAAACCAAGTTTCCCCCACATGGAAACCAAATCATATTGCAGTAGAATGCAATATGTTAAATGAATCATCATTAGCAGGTTTGTCTCATACAGAGAATTCCCCCCCTCCCCCCAAATTTTTGGACTAATGGTTTGGAATTTGTAGGTTTCATTAATTTACAGTTCATTTGCGGAGTCAGTGTTGAGGAACATTACCTCTAGATGTTACTCAAATGGAAAGTTGTTGGGGGGGTCACAGGTCTCCCATTCTGAACTTTTCTCAAAACATTAAACTTGTTTAATGCTTGCTATACTTTCAGATATGAAGAACTTGTCGGATGGCATAATAAAATATATCATGGAAATGCGTGATAATTTTAAGCATATTCAGAATGTTTCTAATCTTCAAACAACATGCCCGCATTGAGATACATCAAGTAACAATGTTTTGCTAATAATTCCACCACAAGAGGGCACACTTTATGTAAGTCTCTAAGTCTGCAATGCTTTGAACATAACTTTGGTAGCTATCTTTGAAAGAGTTGAACAATCTCAGCATTCTACAGTAACAGAAAAGCAACATTTCATCTTCAAAGCTGTAGCTTTATGACTACAAGTTGTAACATTTGTGATTCTCCATCTACCCTGTGATATAATAATCTTTGTAACAATTATTACAGCTGTTAATACTGGAACAAAAGGTTAGAAAAAAAAGTCATTTCTTTCCAATAGCAGGCCACCCGTGGAATTAAGACCAAAACTTTCTGGTTCTGGATTACTGGATTTATGTGAACAACAAACCATAATTGTCGACTTGGTTCAGTTAACATAGTGCTGCCTTTTCCCTTTTAGCTCTACCCACATAACCTGTTTCCTTTTTTTTCCAAAACAACGTATCGTAACTGGTATTTCCAGTCTCTTTATCTCCTGTCACTCTAATTAAAAGTCACAGCCATGACATTCTTGCTGTAGGCCATTATTTTGAGCAACCCACTTTCTGTTGGAGGTAATAAAGCACAAATTCACCATGTATTAAATTGTGAAGTTTTGACTTGCAGTATATTTTTCTGGGTGGGATAACATATTATTGTAGTAAGCAAGCAAAGAATAAGACAAAAGTGTCTCAGGTTACTTTGTTTTGGCAGATATGCAGAAATTTTCAATCATCACGAAGTGGGTTCCGGTGTGTGGATCATATATCATGATATAAGGTGGTGAAATGCCAGTAGTTTTAGAAAACCCAGGGTTGAAGATTCATCTGCAAGGTTGCTGTGCCGTTGGATACCTGTTGGATAAAGTCATTTACCTTTATTCCAAGTTGGACTCTGGCTATGAAGCAGATTCTATGTGGATGGCTTGGTTATTAGGCATGATAAGTGGACAAAGTCGCTTAGTAACTGATCATTGTTACAATGACTTCCTGGAGGTATTTACGACCCAATTCCAATGATCGCGGTCTCACACACACACACACACACACACACTGCATTCACGTGACCGCATTTTGGGCATTCGGCAACTGACTCGCATTTATGGCCGTTTGCAGCCTCCCACGGTTACACAATAATTTTATGGCATTTCTGCCAAAACCTGGCATTTACTTCTGGTTTTTGGGAAAAATTGGCTCATAGCAAACAATGAGCTTGCTTAATGACCGACATAAAATAGGTCAGTTACATAGATAACCCATTTTACAACTGTCATGACTTAGGACTGCAATAGGCAAGCTTTATTACAGTCATAAATCGGGGAATACCTGTAGAGGTTTTGGACCACAGCGCTGGGTTAAGAAATCAAATCAAACCTTTATTAAGGTCAGAGGCCAGCACGAGAATGGAATACACTGAAATATTAAATGCAATAAAATTATCTATAAAAAGCTAAAATATGAAAATAAGTCCTAAATGGAGAGGTAGGAGCAATAAATGGACGTAGGGGAACACAGGAAACAAAATAATATAAAGCACTATAACAAAAAGCTAGATAATAAAACTGGTTTGTGGCACGGGTTATTTGATTAATTTTAAGTGCGGCTGTGCAGAACGTGGCAACATTATATTGGGACAGGATTGGTATCCGAGAGCTGCAGGGAGGTGTAAAATTGTTCTGTCTCCTGGTTTTTTATGCAGTAATGGTGAATAGGCAGTGGAAAGGTGCATGTTCTTTAGTTTCTGCATATCCAGAGTCAAGGGCCTTGTCTCTGGTAGGGATCTTGTACCTTCAGGAACAAATGAGGTGAGTGTGCCAGAGTAAAGGCCCTCTGATGGTTAGGTACTTAAAGATGAGTTAAGTATGCCTTAGGAAAGTAAATACTAACAATAGTAATTGGGACCAGGAATTCCATCACTAAGCAATGGAGTCATAAAGTACAACGTCATATGACTACGTTGATGGTTACATCCATTACATTTGTAGTTAAGCAGTTCCAGTTGTTAGGCACAATGTCATGTAATCAACATTTGCAGCCTGCCCGCTTCCCCATTCACTGTCCAGTCAGCAGTGAAGGTTGCAAATAGCAATCATAACAGCAGGACTCTGATGGCCACAACTTTGAGGACTGGCTGCAAGTCTCATTCAGTGCCTTCATAACTTCAAATGCTAACTGAATGAATGGATAGTAACTGATGACTACCTACACTAGCTCAACCACCTGTATATTTAGATCCATATTTTGCGAAGGGATATGATTGGATTTTAACTATGGTGAATTCTTTGAGAGAAGGGGTGATGTCATTGTTTCTTTAAAAGGGGAGGTTTATGAAGAAGATTAACATGAAAGCAAATTATCTGACTGCTTTCAATTGAGATTCATATCTGGGCATGAGACCGAGCATCCTGTTTCAGGTTTTAAACTCCCCTACAGTTGCTAGGTGAAAATATAAATTTACTCAAGACTGAGTAGATAAACAGCAGACAAGGAAAGGACTATAAATCAAAACAGTCTCTGGGAAAGAAAGCTTGTCTGTGTACTTTTGCTTTCAACAGTAATATACAGAGTTCAAAATCCAGTCCAGAGTTCAGATAACTGTCAGATTTGTCATCTAGTTCCAAGAGTTTCAGGATTTTACGTGACCAGAATTCACAGGAATGACTCAACAGAACAGGAGATCAGATAACTGTTTCCCACAGGAGGATATGGTTCACAACTGCAAACTAGCTATGTTTAATTAGGATAGTAACACCTTTTTTTGGCAAGGAACCTTATTGAGTGATTTTACTCTACTCGCCAGGTAAAATCTTTGGACTTGCAAAGTCCGAGAACTTAGAGGAAGAATTTAGTCTAGCTGTTCTGATAGTGCCTGGGTTTGATTCCTGACTTGGTGTCTCCTGAGGCTGATATTCCTCTGATTCAGTTGAAGCAGCTTTTTCAGAGTAGAGTTTGAGTCCTGCCGTATGACAGTAAAACTGCATTGTGCTTGTTGATGGCCTGTTCTGGGAAACCCCCAGCCAGAGAGGGGGGAAGCCTAGAGCCCAGAATTAACCTCAAGTCCTTGAGCAAGAGGTTCAGAACTGACTTCCCCTTAAGCGCCATAGAATCTTACCTGTTACTTAATTAAGACTGCAGTCTGGAGAGATTCCTGTATAATAGGCAGGATATAATAAAGCAGTGAACTTGAACCTTACACACAGAGGTCTAATTCTGCAGGGGCAGAATTAGAATGGTGTACTGTACACATCCTCCTTTTTAATTTCTCAGTCGCTTTCCATACAATTAATCCCGGTAGCCTTATGAATCAACTTGGTTGGAAGTAAGCAGCACAGTATTACGCTGGTTCTCTCCTTCCTCTGGGGCAGATTCTAGATAGTACCTAAGCACTCTCTCTACTAACCTTTACATGAAACTCGGGTGGGTTCTACTTACCTTTACTACTGGTTCACATCGTGCCCGTGCTCTTCTGCGCATGCACAGATAGCTTCTGATGTCCGGGTCAATGGGCGGAGCCTCCCATCGGTTTTACTACCGGTTCTATAGAACCGGTCTGAACCGGGGGCAACCTACCACTGATGAAACTGCTGCCGAGGTTATCTGAAAGCATGGGATGAAATATCAATATACTGATACCTGGCTTTATCTCTTTACTCCTGACCAACCAAGGGATCCTACGGATGTTTTCTTGGCATTGGAGATGGGGGGAGGGGTTGGAGTGGGTGAGCTTACCCCTATCTATCAGACTTTCAAGGTAGATCAGACTAGGAATCTAATGTCATGCAGGTACTACTATTGTAAAACTCTAGTAATAGTTTCTAGGTTCAAGCGAAGGTGCTACTTGCAGGCTACAAGACCCTCAAATAATGAATGCCAACTGGCAGGACCAAGAAAGACGATCTTTTGGTTGTTGTGTCTGCTGCTTGGAACATCATAAATTATCCTTAATCCTGTTGGTGTTTGGTAAAGCTTTGAAGAGGTAGCTATGAATCTGGGCTTGGGATCAAAATGTGTGGCAGAATCCATGAGGTGGTGATGTTTGTGGTTTTATCTCGGCTGCCAATTATGTATGTATTGTGGTGTTTATTATGTTGGATTTTAACCATTGTTAGCCTCCCAGATTCATCATGCTGAGGTGGGTGACTATATAATTTAAAATAAAATAAGGTGACAAAAGTTGTGAGTTTTGATGTTATGATTTTTGCCTTTTAATACAAATTAAAATGTAGAGCCCCCAGTAAAAGTAATATGCCTATGAATAGAATAGAATAGAATAGAATAGAATAGAATAGAATAGAATAGAATAGAATAGAATAGAATAGAATAGAATAGAATAGAATAGAATAGAATAGAATAGAACAGAACAGAACAGAACAGAACAGAACAGAACAGAACAGAACAGAATTCTTTATTGGCCAAGTGTGATTGGACACATAAGGAATTTGTCTTTGGTGCATATGCTCTCAGTGTACATAAGGAGAATAAAATACATTCATCAAGAATAAAAAGATAAAAAACTTAATGATAGTCATAGGGTACAAATAAGCAATCATATCATACTAGGAAACAATATAAATTGTAAGGATACGAGTAACAAAGTTACAGTTATGCAGTCATAAGTGGGAGGAAATGGGTGATAGGAACATGAGAAAATTAATAGTAATAGTAACTATGTAACTAATAGTAACTAGTAACTATGCTGGATAGATAGATACAGAGTATGGATTTGCATTAGCCACCTTAGAATAAAGAGTCCTGCTGTTTTCAATATTCAAATTCTCCTTTTTTTGGACAGCATTTTGCTACTATTAAATTACAATGGTAGTCCTTTCCAGCTGATTCAAGGATACTGCTATATGTTTTCTGATAGTCTACTTTACCAAATGCAGCTGCAGTCTTCTCTCTCACTCAGCAAGTATGTGAAGTATATGATTGCTCACCAAGGGTTTGTTTTATCTTAAATTTTCAACTGCAATTTTTAAAATAAATGTCAATATTATGATAATATGATATATATTTTTTAAAATTAGATATATGATAATGAATAAAAAACTAGGCAGGCTTAATTTTCTATTCATGCTACAAGTATAGTAAATAAAACATAAATATGTTGCTTAAACAGGAGAATAAATTATACAAGAGTAACATTTATTTGGGGTTATCAGGCTTCAAAACAAGAAAACCTGGAGAAACATCAGTACAAACTTTTAAGATGTCTTTCAATTTCAGATACTATTTCTGAAACAGGCTTTTCCAAGCTAACATTAATAAAGTTTTCTGGCGCACATGGAGGTTCAAGAGTATCAAACTGAGATTGGAGTAGACTTGGTGGCATGAAATGTCCCCTTCTTTTTTCTAGACGGCTGGCAATGAGCTCTATTGGCCCTGCCAGGTGAACAAACAGGATCTTTCTTGGAGCGGACTCTTTTTCTTCTTGTTGATTGTTCAAACTCTGACAACCAGCCTCTCCATTCTCCAAAATGCACCGATACACTCTTTTGAGAGCTGAGCAAGCTAAAATGACACTTTGTCCAGATGCATGTTCTCTGTAAAAATCAGAATTTGACAATATCTATGCATTAGGGAAAAAAAAGTGTGCGTGTGTATGTTTTTTTAAAACTTTATTAGAACTGGGATAAGGCATTCAGACAATTAACATATACTCATATAATTAAGTATTTGAAATTCTCCCATGCAAAAATTCTGTGTGTAGAAAACTGCCAGAACAAAGGCATTCTGACTGATGTCTCAATTCACCAGTTTATGTAATTATTTAGTTTACAACTAAATAATTTGCAACAAACCACATAATTCCCCCACTTTTTCAACTGCTACCTTTTTGGAACCCTCTGTTATAGTCCATCCCTTACTAACCATGTTCAGCAAATCCTAATCCAACACTGTAATGTCCCAAAGCTAATAGTACACTTATTATTAATAGGTTAAATCTACTAAAAATCAATATACAGCAAACCTTAATATTGTAGAAGTTTGCTTCTGACAGTCATGGAGAAACAGTGCTACTCAAGGGATTTAGGATATCTCTTTCTCTATGGAATACCTTACTCTACTCCAAGCCATGTCCCAAAAATTGTTCATATTTAATACTTAGCATTTATGCTTATTGGTGCATTAGAGGGCTGGGAGTTTTGAAGTTGTTCACCAAACTCGGGACACTAAAGCTAGATGAACTGCATGCTCAGCAACAGAATCCATTCAAGACCAGTTTCATGTTACAATGGGAACATTCTTTTACCTCATTAATATATCATGTAGGTGGCAAAGCCATGGTATCCTATCCTAAAAAAAAAAAAAAAAACAAGACAGACCAGTTTAAGCAAATGATGCATATTCACCTGAAATAATCTGTATCATTTGCAAAAGCAATTAGCATTAGCAATTCATAATATTTCTTGTCAGAAATCTTTAAAAAGTGTATCAGAGCCTCATTATACTAGTGAAGATTACATATCGGCTTCAACATACACCTCTTTCTTTATGGAAGCAATTTCTGCCTCCTATCTCAAATGTGACTCATATGAACGAGGCAAGTCAGTCAAAACGATTAATACATTTCTTGATATAATCCAATTAAGCTCTATCCTATTCAGATTTCATAGTTGCTTCTGAAAGCATCACATTCTCACTTAAATGGCACTAGACAATTTTTTATAACTGACAACTCTGAAGTTTGTGTTGTGGCCCGCCAGCGGCCAGCAGAGCTGGCAGCAGATTCAGACAGTGAGGAGGTTGGGAGGAATGTGAGCCAGTCCTGGAGTCTGGGGAAGGCTCAGATGATGGCTCTGAGTCAGAGGCAGAGAGGGGGCCAAGGCCATCTGGTAGTTCTTTGCTGTCTCCAGAATCTCCGGAATCTGACATCAGCGAGGCAGAAAAACCTGTTCCCAGTGTGTGCATGCGCAGAGCTGCCAGGAGACAGGAATTAAGGAAACAGGGTCGACTTGGGAGTAAGGCTTGGAGATGATTGGCCCCTCCCAGAAGACATAAAAGAAAAACGAACGGGATGTGAGCTTTTGCAGGAAGCAATTAGTTCATCTGGCCGATTCAAGATTTGAAAATTCTGTTTGTGACTCTGTGCCAAGTTTGGCCTTGCTCTGCGTCTGGAAATTAGCTCTTTGGCAGCGTTCCACGTGAGATAGGTGGATGTTGATAACCTTCCTCTGAAAGACTGTTTATCAAGCCTTGCAGATTGTAAATGAAAGTAATTTACAGCCATATGAATTAAAGAGGTTTGCCGGGACTAAGTTTGTGCTATTTAATTTCTAAGGAAGCCTAGGTCAGAACAGTTTACCAGTGTTGAAAGGTGGACGGAATATGCGTTCATTCACTAAAAAAAGAAAGCAGTCACCTTTTCAAGAAATCATATACTGTCAGCACTGGAACAGAAAACCCCCAACCACATATAGAAATAATTCATAGCTCTTGATCTTTTGGGGGAGGAAGGAGCATCAGTTCAGCAGTATAAATGGCATATAATACCAAGCCTTCAAAATGCTATCATTGGGGTGGGTTCTACTTACCTTTACTACTGGTTTGCAACGGGAGTGCGCGCATGCACAGAAGCTTCCTGATGACATCCGGTTCGGCGGAGCCTCCCACTGGTTTTATTACTGGTTCTTGCGAACCGGTCCGAATCGGGGGCAACCCACCACTGGCTATCACCAACATTCTGTCATAGTTTGATTTCCCCCAACAATTTCAATTCCAATTTCTATTCATTAGTTCAGCATGTATCAGGATAAATATTGTAATTGTTAAATAAAACAAGAATATAAATCTTGGTGCACTTCTATCCCAATCTGAACCATTTATATAATTACTCCATATTCCATCTAACGCTTCTTTCTTAGTCATCATACAATTTATTTAATAAGCAGATGATGTGGCCTGATACATCCATGTTTTCAAGGGCTATTGACAATTTGTTCTAGTCTATCACATGAAAAACCTTAGAATAAGAAATAAAGTAAAAATAGATGTATTTTTGGAACTCCTTCATTATCCACTCAGTGTTAGTAATGTGACCTCAGGTGCCCCTGCCTCTTCTGAAATCAAATTCTGTACCTTGCAGTTCTCATTCCATGTATTGTTGAACTCTAGTTACGAAGTCTTGATTGCTGATTTACTTGCATGCGAGACAGGTACAAATGTTTAGTAATTGCAACATTCTCCAATAATGCCTCTTTTGATATTGAAACACAAATAATTCCCACTCGCTGCCCCATTGCTATATCTTCCATATTTTCTTGTAACTCCAAACAGCATACTAACTGCATAGCATTAAGAATTCAAACTGCTGGTATTTTGTTAATTCTTGCAACTTTTAAAAATATTTTCTGAGTCCATTTAAGGTCATACTCCTGAATGTGTTGTTGAATAATTAAATCTATGTACTTAATGTATGATTGGGTTTTTTTAAAAAATTCAGTTTACTGAGGAAGCAAAGGAATGACTAGCCAGTTATCAGTTTGGGAGAATCTTGATGAAAAAACTCCTCACAAGGTCAGCTGAATTACAATCAGATCATCTAGGACTATTTTATACAATGGTCTGCAAGAAAAGAAGGACTGACCCCCATGAAAACAAAGACATCAAATGACATAGCTTTGAAGGACAGTATTTAATTCACTGATCTGGTATCTTCAGATCATTCAGTTTTTATGCTAATGAAGTTTCTCCAACTCCATCACTAACAATTTTGTTTATTAGATGAAAGTGACATCAAGACTATGTACAATACCTGGTCAGTTAGAGGTATTCCTTCAGCCATTTTCTTTCTGTTCTCCTCTGGATGATAGTCATCACCCTCATAGAATGTCCAACCTAGCTACATAATGATAAGATTATTCAGTTTTAGTAAAAAAAATACCTTTAGAGCAAAGGCAATTGTTATAGAAATTGTCTCAGGTACTTCTTGGCTTCCTTAACCTTGTGCCTTCCAGATACACTGGGAACAACTTCTTAATTCCCCAACCAACATGATTATCTGGTATTTGGGAATTATAAGAATTAAGACCAACTTGATTATGGGCATCTATCGGAGTGGGGCAAAAGATGGTATGTGTGATGACATAATCACGTAAATGTTGTAACTTGTGTCAGATATCCTGATGCACATACAAAATACAGTATTTACATGATTATACAATTACATTCATAATGTCAGTTTGTTACTGAGATGATTTGTTGTGGCTGCTGGGACCTTGAAGCCATGGAAAATCAACCTAGGCCACAACTCTATTATCCGCAACACCAAGAGAAATATTCGTGGGTCATGTCACTATTTTTGCCTGTGCATGTCAAGGCAAACCAATAGCATGGATGCAAAATCAAGGCTACTTTTGAATGTATAAACAGTGTGAATGATCAAGGAGCTAGCATTCCAATACACTTAACAATTTCATATTTATATGTCATGATTGCACTGAGCTATTACAGTTGTTATATATCTTCAAAGATACTTGTAAGAAATGGTGAATAAACAATCTACAATTATACAAATAACTACCTTATCTGCCAGAAGTGTGCCCACTGTGGATCTGTAAAATAAAACAAGTATGTATAAAAACTACATATAAAGAAGAAACATTAAGCCCAGATAAACACATCATGATAAGGTTGTTTGGTTTGATTTAGCATCTTGCATGAATCCGATCATCTAAAACTCATTTCTTAATCAGAGGTTTGCTTTCCATCTGTTGCCCCCAAACATCCCCAAGTGGACAGGGATGAAGTTTTAGATTCATTTATTGGTTGAACAGCCCACTCATAAAGAATTTCTAGTTTCTAATATAGTACTTATTAGTTTCTTCAAATTATATGGACAGGAAATGAGAAGGCAATTGTTCACTATTTCAATTAATTCCAAGAACAAAAAAACAGATGTGCAGTCCTATTGAACATTTTGCTGATTCTCTCTTCCCTGCAACTATTTATGCTTCCTGAAAGATCCTCTAGAAAAACAGGGGAATTAGTATTAAAAATTATGGAATTAAGACTTTCCTATCCCCAGAAATAAAGTTCTAATGTACTTTAGAACTTAGCATGAAGTCTGAGTCAATTCTCAGTCTTATTTATTTTACAGGCCTGCTGTGGAGTTAACGCCACAGAGGATAGCATATATGATGATGGGATATAAATATAACAATTTAAAATGCAATTACAGACATAATTCTCTTAAAAGTTGATAATCACCAACACATGTACCTACACAGCTGACACTTTAACTCTAATTTACTTAGGGATTATTTCTGATGGTGGATTTGGCAAACAACATTTCATGTATGAAAAACTAGCACAGATATTATCTTTATTGTGTATTGTATATTGTTAAATTTGTAATCACTTTTGAAATACTGGCTGCTGCCCAAAAATCAGATGGAAAAAGCCATGATTGCATCTTTGGATCATCTGACCCAGCCACCATGAAAGAGCGTGCTTGATACATAAATTTCACACTTTCATGGGTATGATGGAAAATGAATAATTTTAATAAATAAATAACCAAGAACACAAAGTGTAATAGCTGCAGATGACTACAACAATCTTTAACAACTTCATCAAAGAAGAAACTCACAACTCCTTGCAAGTTTATTCTTTCAATGCTCTGCTCTATTCTTTGGTAACTGTTTGGCCGTGTCTACTCTGAAAAATTCAAAAGCAATTAGTCATATTTAAACAGTAATCCTATATAATATAGTTATTTTGATTAAACAGTACTTTAAGAGGGAATTTGAGTAAGAACGTTCGCCCATTTTTTCAATGTAATATTTTGTAATATGGTGCCAGATTAATTTTGACATGTTTGTGTGGGTGGTTAACACACCCATAGTAATTCCTTCATGCAATACAAGATTATATTTTCACATCAGAAGATTCTCCAACAATGCTATTAGGGAAAAAGAACGCTAAACAATGTTGACAAGATTTATATAAATGTGAAGTATCTCCAATCAACATAGTGTAAAATAAATTATTTCATATATTTAATATGTTTTGTCAGCCTATTTGTAAATATTTCTTGCATTTGTAACCTCAATCGGCTAAATGCTAAAATAAATAACATGCCATGTGTTTTCCTATTTTAGTAAATTATAGGAATTCTCAGTAAGAACATGTCTCAATTAAAAGTAGCTAATGACTGACTGATCAAGGACCTGAATATAAGTGCTATTTCTGTAATAACTGAGACTACATGATTTCATCTGACTCAATATTGCTGTTATTCAGATAGTCTGCTGCTTCTTCTCTTCAGGAAAACACTGTTTGTGCCACACAAGTATCAGTAGACCTTATTCAGTGAAATATTTTAGAGCCAGATATGAAGACCCAGGCCAAACATACTCTGCATCTGCTAGTGCTGCTGTGAATGTCTTGGTCACAATACTGTATGCTTGTTCTTCATAAGGTTAACTGCATAATTATGGCAAGGCTTTAAACAAAGAAATGAATGTCACTCTTT
This sequence comes from Pituophis catenifer annectens, assembly GCF_029215685.1. Classification (NCBI taxonomy): domain Eukaryota; kingdom Metazoa; phylum Chordata; class Lepidosauria; order Squamata; family Colubridae; genus Pituophis; species Pituophis catenifer. The sequence continues at coordinate 232,506,492 of NW_027256882.1, read as the reverse complement.
TTCCCACTCTTTTTTACGCTTGGGCGTAAGTACTAAAGAAAACACAAGTACAGAATGGTGCTATATATATTTCTAGAATCTGGATTCCAATAATATATTTGCAAATAAATATGCAAATATATTTTTGGTACTCATATATCTGTAGCATTTCTATCTCACTTTTTATTGATCATTTTATTGATAAATAATTCAGTGGCAAATTAACCTGTTCAGTACTTCAGATTCAAAGGCAAAAAACTGCTTCATAATGTGCAAGGATGTAAACCAAATGGACCTTTTTCTAGGTTTGTGTAGGAAAGACACTTTTGCTTTAAGGAGATGCTAATGTTCATTCTATAACCTTGTATCTTATGGCGTCTGAATCTTCACAGTCCTATTAATTCAATGCCTGTCACATACAGGCTCATCTCCTGGCCTTGGGGGAATATGATTGGGGTGGGTGGGTGTCAAGGGTGGGTTCTACTTACCTTTACTACTGGTTCACAACAGGGCATGCGCAGAAGCATTTTGATGACGTCGGGTCGGTGGGCGGAGCCTCCCGCCAGTTTTACTACCGGTTCTATAGAACTGGTGTGAACCGGGGGCAACCCACCACTGGTGGGTGTCCAATGGTTAATTTAAGGTTAAGCATGCCACATACGCAATGAAACGTTTGAACATTAGACAAGTCCCCAAGCACCTAGATCTATCTCCCAGACATGGGAACACATCCTGAAGTGGGCCCAGGCAAGCAGTAAGGCGCTATTTTCCAGATCCCTACATGAAGGGGTGAAATCCAGCAGGTTCTGACAGGTTCTGGAGAACTAGTAGCGGAAATTTTGAGTAGTTTGGAGAACCAGCAAATACTACCTCTGGCTCGCCCCAAAGTGGGGTGGGAATGGAGATTTTGCAGTATCCTTCCCCTGCCACGCCCACCAAGCCAAGCCCACAGAACCGGTAGTAAAAAAAATTGGATTTCACCACTGCCTACATGTAATCTTTATAGGGGATTATGGTGCATTTTGTTTTCCTGTACAATACAGGTAGTCCTCTTCTTACAACTACAACTGAGCCCAAAATTTATGTTGCTAAGTGAATTTTGCCCCATTTTACGACTTTTCTTGCCGTATTGTATTGGTTAAGTGAATCAATTGCAGTTGTTAAATGTGCAACACGGTTGTTAAGTGAATCTGGTTTCCCCATTGACTTTGCTTGTCAGAAAGTTGCAAAAGGGGATCGCATCACTCCAGGACACTGCAACCGTCATAAATGTGAGTCGGTCATCAAGCATCCAAATGTAAATCGTGTGACCAGAGGGATGCTGCAACAGTTATAAGTGTGAAAAATGGTCACAAGTCACTTTTCTCAGTGCCCTTGTAACTTTGGTCACTAAGCGAACTGTTGTAAATCAAGGCGAGGGCTACTTGTAACCCATCTTTTAGTACATTCAGTTATTCATCCTGAATGAGCATCAGGAGTACAAAGATGTACCGGTTTCCAGAGAACCAGGTCTTTGCATTAAGATGGAAGCTTCGCAGAAATGAAACTTGACATGAGAAGGAATTTCCTGACTATTAATAAAATTAATAGAATTGAAAGAGCTGGAAGGGGACCCTTAGAGGTCTTCTAGTCCAGCCCCCTGCTCAAGCAGGAAACCCTATACCATTTCAGATAAGTGACTGTCTCTAGAGTAGATCCTTCTTAACAACATCCAGTGATGGAGCGGCCATGATTTCTGGAGGCAAGCCCTTCCACTGTTCAATTGTCCTCACTGTTGGGAAGTTTCCAGGTTGCTTGTTCCAAGCCTCATTTAAATCAAGACCAGACACATAAGGGTAATCTGACCCACTTTTTGAATTTTACTAGCACTAAAACAGGGGTCCCCAAACTTGGCAGCTTTAAGGCTTGTGGACTTCAACTCCCAGAATTCTCCAGCCAGCAGAGCTTGTTTTTTTTTCTTCATTTGTTCGTCTGTGCATATGTGTGGGTGTGCTGCTCCTTTTTACCAAAGACTCAGTAGCGCCCTCTTCTGCCCTCCCACCTTTGCCGCCCGAATATATATGGAGAAGTTCGATTCCCCGCCCAACAAAAGCCTCCCGCGCTGCTTTTCTCACGCAGGTCAGCGACGACCACCCTCCCTCCCTGCCTCTCCTCACCGCCCCCAGCTCCTTCACCAGGGAGAAGGGGGCAAGCCAGAGAAGCTTCTGCCCCGGCTCCCCTCAACAGGCGCCGGCAAGGCTCCCCGCAGCCGCAGCGACAGAAAACAAACTTCCCTCCCTTGCAGGCGACAAGGCAGCGCGGCCTTTTCTGTACTTCCGGCCGCGCATTACTCTTCACACCCCCCCCCACCCCACCCCAATCCCAGAAGTTGCGCTTACTTCCCGGAGCCGCTCACTCCCATGACCACCACTAAGACCATCGCGGGACGCCCGGGCAGCAAGCAGGTGGTTAGTATCTTCGGCTCACCTTCCTCGACGCCCTCCTTTCGCCCTGCCTCTTCCCTTCCCTTCTCCGCCTCTTGCTCGGAGGTGCCACTCCTGAGTGTTTAAACCCGGATCTGCCTTTTTTTCCCACGCCTGTCCGGGTTTCTAGATTTATTTATTTTTAAAAAATTTTAAAATTTTTAAATGTGTGTGTATATATAGATAGATAGATAGATAGAGAGAGAGAGAGAGAGAGAGAGAGAGAGAGAGAGAGAGAGAGAGAGAGAGAGAGAGAGATGTAGCCTTGGTAGTACAGAGGTTTAAGGCACCCTGTTATTAAGCTGGTTATTAAAGACCAGCTGCCTGCAATTACTGCAGGGTTCGAATCTCTCCAAGGCTCAAGGTTGACTCAGCCTTCCATCCTTTCTAAGGTAGGTAAATTGAGGAGCCAGTTGTGGGGGCAATAAGCTGACTTTGTATAAATATACAAAAGGATGAAGGCTATTGCTGAGCACATTGTAAGCCGCCCTGAGTCTTCGGAGAAGGGCGGCATATAAATCAAATTAAAATATATATATATATATATATATATATATGTGTGTGTGTGTGTGTGTGTGTGTGTGTGTGTGTGGTATGTGTGTGTGTACAGTTAATATTTCAATTAATTATTAATTGATTAATATTTTATTTATTAATATTTGATTAATAATAAATTGATTGAATAATTAATTAATTATTCAATTAATATTACAGTTAATAATAATAGAGCCATCCCAGACTACCAGCACCAGATTTGAAATAGTAACAGCAGTTACAGCAAAAGACCCTTCACATAAACCTGATGATGGCAAATGAGATTCTGTCGAAACGTCGCTTCTACCCTTTTAGGGATATGTTCACAATTACATGGGAATAAACCCGAAATATTAACTGTACCCACATATATACCCGTAAAAACTTACGTACTATATATATACGTACGTATTACGTACTGTGTATTAAATTGATACAAGTGTGTTGTTGAGTCGCTAAGTTGGCTCCAACTCTTTGCAACCCCGTGGCCCATATAATCATAATCATAATAATCATGTTTATTTGTCAAGCATATATAATTATATATTTAATACATTCATTTTTGCTTCCATGGAAGAGGTAAGAGGCACAAAACGAACATATAAAGTGAAGACTCAAAAACAATTTGTCCTAACTTGATACCCTCCAGATGTATGAACTAAAAATCTTTTTCAACCTAAACAGCACAACTATAATAGTTAGGGTTTATGGGAATCATAATTCATGGAGGGGGTTTTGCTAAACTGTTTGGTCTTGAGGGCAGATTCAATACATGAAAGGGAGAACTTTATGGAAAGATACTTAATCATAATCATAAGTTTATTTGTCAAGCATGTATAAGATAACTAGTAAAAGTATAAACATAATTTGAATACATGAAAAAAGTAAGTAAAAAGGAATATTAGGACAGGGACGGTAGGCACGCTGGTGTGCTTATGCACGCCCCTTACATATCTCTTAGGAATGGAGTGAGGTAGACAGTTTAAGGTTAAAGTTTTGGGGGTTTGGGGAAGAAACTACAGAGTCAGTAGTGCATTCCAGGCACTGACCACTCTTACTGAAGTCATATTTTCTGCAATCGAGTTTATATATATAGCACGCAGGACCCCCTTGTCCTCTGCTTGTCTCCCAAAATTTGTCAAAATCCACAATCCCTGCCTCGATGACACGAACTACAGGTAGTCCTCAACTTACAATCGCAATTGAGCCCCCAAATTTATGTTGCTAAGTGAGAAATTAGTTAAGTGAGTTTTTACCCCATTGTGTGCCTTTTCTTGACAACAGTTGCTGAAGTAAATTGCTGCAGTTGTTAAATTAGTTACAGGGTTGTTAAGTGAATCTGGCTTGCCCATTGACTTTCCTTGTCAGGTCACAAAAGGGGATCATGTGACACCTGGACACTGTTCTCTTTATATTACCTCACATATATCAGATTCACTTTTAACAGAAAGTAAATATCAGTGCAAATTTCAGGACAAGTGAATTCAGTTAATAATCTGAAGGAATTAAATACTCTGTTTTTAAATATGCTTATAAGTGTACATGGATTTAACACAAATCTTTGAATGAAATCATTTGGGTCCCGTCCCCACCCCACCCAATTTTTAAGGCCACCCAAATCGCAAATCAACTCAAGGCAGTATATAAGGAGATTAAAACAGTAAAAATCCTAAAAGATAAAATCATCACACTTGGAAAACCAGAAACTTCAAATGCATCATAAATTAATTGATTCACAAATCACTCAGTCCTTGCCAGAAGTGTTTTAAGGCATTCTGGAATGATAGCAGGGGTGAGGTCCTACAGCCTCAAGGGGAATGTGATCCAGGAACGATGTTGAATCCAAGTTAACTTTATATAATTTTAGTGTGTAAATGGTGCATCCCAACACATTTCTGTTTTAAAGACAACTGTGTTAATTGGTTTATTGTCAGACTTACTGGATATAGAATAGAATAACAGAGTGGAAGGGACCTTGGAGGTCTTCTAGTCCAATTCCCTGCTTAGATAGGAAACCATACCCCTTCAGACAAATGGTTATCCAACATCTTTTTAAAAACTTCCAGTGCTGGAGCATTCACAACTTCTGGAGGCAAGTTGTTCCACTGATTAATTGTTTTAACTGTCAGGAAATTTCTCCTTAGTTCTAAGTTGCTTCTCTCCTTGATTAGTTTCCATCCATTGCTTCTTCTATAACATGTATATAGTGTATAAGATGTGTGTTTTTGGGTCAGTGGTGACTCCTGGTAATTGCCTGAACTTGGCAAGATTTCAGAAATACTTTGCCATTACCTCCTTCCTAGGGCTGAGAGTGACTGACCCAAAGTCACCCAGCTAGCTTTGTGCCTAAGACAGGACTATTAAAAAAAAAATAAAGGAACATTCCTTTCTAGCACTGATGATGTGATGTAGGTTGGGTAATGAAATGTCTTCAAGAAAACAATCAAGCTCAGAGAGCATCAAGGATCCCACAATTCAACCCTGGGGTACAAATATTCTCTTCTACCAATACGGACCCAGTTTCTACTCAGTACTTAACTACTATACCAAACTGGCTCTTTGTAATGAGAGTACGGCCCCTGAATTATGTTAACCTTTTAAAAATTTATCCAGGACATCATGTCGAATGATCTGCCAAGCTTTTCATTACTAAGTGGTATATACTGGGCTGGAGCACTGTTGCTTTTTTTTTTTTTTTTTTTTGTTTAAGGCCACAGCCAGCTCTTATAGCTCGCAAATAAGTATCCAAGATAATTAAAATATGAACGCAAAGCCTTGTCCAGAGAGGTAAAAAAGCCTCATTTTTTTTTTAAAGGAAGGGGATTAACAGCTGAGAATTAAAGGCGTATGGGGTTTAGAGCATGTATATACTCTAAAGGAGTGTTCACTGACTATCATTTGATTCTCCCCTCCCATGCAATGCAACTCTGAACAAATAAAAAATTATTTTAAAATGAGCTTGACTCATTTTGAGTTGTGTTCCAATGGACATGTCCGACTGTTTAGATTACTGCAATGCATTCTAATCTTGAAGACAAGACAGAAGCTACTTCTCATCCAGATTCTGGCAGCAGAAGTAGTTATGGGCACACAATGGTACACTGTGACACTATCGTGTGAAGACTGCACTGGTTGCCAGTTTCTGGGGGCAATTCAAGTTGTTAAGTTTAAAGCCATTGATGTTATTTGCAGAACTGAGAGATTCAACCAAGAAATAAGGATAAATTTTCTGATAGAACAATGAACCAATGGAACAGCTTCCCTTCAGATATTGTAGATGCTTCATCACTGGAACCTTTCAAGAAGAGACTGGACAGCCACTTGTCATATAGGGTTTCCTGCTTGAGCAGAGGGTTGGGCTAGATGACCTACAAGGTCCCTTCCAACTCTGTTATTCTGTTACTATTCTGTTACTGACCCAAATGACCCAACAGAATAAGCATACTCCCGTTTCCTTACTGAAGAAATGTTTCTTTGCGAGAGTCCCATAATATGACACATCACTAACTCCTGCCCTCTGAGACTCCATTTCCTCAGAAGTTTGCATAGTTCTTTAGGAATGCTATCAGAACCTGGCTTTTTCAACAAGTCCTGCACTTAGTGGTTTTGAATGCTATATGTGTTTAATCTTTTCCCTGGGTAGTTGTCTGCCACGTGGTTCTTCTTTTAAAGTTATATCATTTTTTAAAAAACTTGCTCTGAATGCCGAATTTCTCACTGATTAAATAGCCATACATGGCATTTTAAAGAAACATAAATACTATGTCATTTGGAACAGTGGTGGAATGCAATTTTTTTACTACCGGTTCTGTGGGCGTGGCTTGGGCATGGTGTGGTTTGGTGGGTGTGGCTTGGGCGTGGCAGGGGAAGGATACTGCAAAATCTCCATTCCCACCCCACTCCAGGGGAAGGATACTGCAAAATCTCCATTCCCACCCCACTCTGGGGCCAGCCAGAGGTGGTATTTGCCAGTTCTCCAAACTACTCAAAATTTCCGCTAACGGTTCTCCAGAACCTGTCGGAACCTGCTGAATTTCACCCAATTTGGAAGATTTCTCTCTTTGAGGGACATGTGATTTAGAAATGGGACATCTGCTTGACAAATGGCAATCAAATCCAAACAAACAAACAAACAAACAATAAATAAATAAACAATATAAACAAATAAACAAATAAACAAATAATACAGTTAGAAGGGGAGATTTAGTCCAAATCCCTGCTTACCACAGAGATTTTACAAAAATGTACTTTCTCCAGGATAAATTATTGAAGATTTGATTAGAATTACAACCATGTGTTGGAGTTGATTAAAAAAATTCAAACTGATCTTGATTTAGACATGATATACCATTGACTTTGTTAGGCAGTTAAGTTCTATCCTTGTATCCTTTTGAAGTAAAAATGTACATAAATAACATGCTATTTATCCCAGTGAAAGGTACACTATCTTAGCAAGGTAAAATTGAGACAGAACTGAATATTATGTACATATCTTCACAGTGATTAAATTAAAGATAGTAACTCTAATTTAAAAAATATATTCCATAGGTAAATAATATGCACAAGATAAATATCTAAATATACCATAAGAAGTAGTTCTCAGAACTAACCTGTTATTTGCATTCACTTGGTTCATATACTTTCATAATAGCATACTAATTTAGATTAGATCAGTGAATCATTTTCAGCCACACCTCTTCATGACCTTTTTACACTAATGTTAGATTGGTGTTTGTATTTTCCCATCACATTATCATACAGGGAAGCTATATAAAGGAGATACTGTTTTGTTCTGGCATCTAAGGAGACATAAATACAATAAATAAATAAATAAATAAATAAATAAATAAATAAATAAATAAATAAATAAATAAATAATAAATAAATAAATAAATAAATAAATAAATAAATAAATAAATAAATAAATAAATAAATAAATAAATAAATAAATAAATAAATAAATAAAACAGTATTTCATTTGGAAGTTGCAATCCATTTGACTGGGGCTGCCTGGCCTGTGACCCCAATCAAATCAATTTAAGACAGAATTCCTCCTCCACTTTGTATGTTCCTTATTTATTGGGCCTGCAATTTCCAATTAATCTAGTGAGTTCAAGATACTAAAAAGAATTAACATTTTGGTGGCAAGAATAATTCTAGCTCAACTAGGGAGCCATCTTTAGAGAACCATCATCTAATATGATTGCATTGTTTTTATTTCTCTATTTGCTCGACCAATGACAATAAAGAAGAAGTTTTTCCCATCCTCTTATTGTGTTTCTTTCTGATAATTCTATATTGAGCATTATATGAAGGGGCTACTGCCTCTAATTAACCATCAATTAAACAAGGGACAAAGAGGACACAGATCTTTTCACCTGGTGGAAAATAAGATATAAGACAAAATGTTCAGGCACTAATATGTGAGAAACAAGCTGACTATCACCTTTCAGAGTACCTAGCCAATGAAGTCACAACCAGTACTGATAATTTATGTATAGTGCCAGCTACAAAGATAAATTCTGCAGTGCTTTTTTTTTTTTTTTTGCAGGAGAAACTTCTGTTTTATTCTGAACATAATTTTTAGCCTACACTTGTGAGAAAATAATGATCTCCATGGAAAAATACTTCCAGCCAGGAAAATTTCCCAGTATTTTCCATTAAAATATATTGTAAAATGTTACTGCAGTGGAAATTTATACAACTTAGCTCTTCCTGTGCATATGTTCATTTGCTACGTTGCATGAACACATCACAAAATACCCTATCCCCAAGCGCCATCATGGCTATGATTACCAATGATGAAAAACAGTTGCTGGCAAGTTGTTTATAAATATGTAAGCTGTGCAAATGAGACCCTATATTACCTTGTATTTTATCTATATTCAGCTGAAACAGAACTTCAAATCAGTCAAAATGAATGAAGTTTACAGGCTACGGAGAATCCCATGGCACATTTTATATGGAAATAAATCCTTTAGGCAAATTCATTTTATTCATAAACATTATTTACATTCTGCTTTTCTAAATGTCCCATTTGGGAATGGGGATAAGGTTAAGGCTATAAAATTGTTGTTTTCACTTTTCTCAAAGTTGGTGCTACTGGATGCTTAGCTGTTGTTTCCTTCTGGGTGTTTTTCCTCATTTAGAAAATCAATAACACTGGATAATATTTGAAAAAACTCAACTTTCCTAGAATATCACTGCCAATCTTTTATATGCTAGGACTACTAGATTTTTATTGCAAAAATGAGGATAATGGCAAAAATATTGCCATCTAGTAACAGTGTGGATTTCTGCAGCCTAAATATATCATAGTACAAAATGTGAGACTAGAACTGTTAGAAATTAGTTCTACTGCACCACAAAAAAACTGGATGAAGAGTACACAGCACTTGGGAATTAATATTTTCTGTATCTCTTTGCTGAAAGAATTCTATTCTATTCTATTCTATTCTATTCTATTCTATTCTATTCTATTCTATTCTATTCTGAAATTGAATGGTCATTCAGATTTTTACATGAGGGATCTAACTGAAATTGCAGTTTGTATTGCTTCTGCCAATTGTTCTAGTATAATGTATGGTATCTGATCCTTAAAATGACTCTGCTTTAGTGTCTTATATGCGATAACTGACTTTAGCATATTTGGTTCTGATAATTCCTTTTATTTTTTTAAAATATGAACATAATAGATAAAATCAACTTTTTAAAACTTTTATTTGTAAATCTTATTCATTAATTTGAAATTTTAAAATAAAATACAAATTCTAAATGTATAAAATAAAATGCCTTGATCAATAAATGAAATATTTTTAAACAATCATCATAAAATAGCGTTAATAAACAATAAAGCCAGTTTTAAAAATAGAGAAGAGAGAATAAAATAGTTTTAAAACAATGTTTAAAATATCTTGAAGGAAAAACCACTATTTTTCCTATTCCTATAAAAATATTAAATTGTTTCTATGAGGCATGCTTCACTTTTATATCTACTGGGTACAACCAAAAGGAAGCACCTTAGATGAGGTGTAAAAGCACTCACCTTTTCAGCTATTAATTTGTTACCAGAATAACATAATTGTGCAATTATATGAGACTGGAATAGTATGAGTGTCACAGCTTTCAAATTACTGTGTTAACATTGTCATTACATTCATTTGATGAAGTAGCCTGTGATCCACAAAAACTTCCAGGATAATAAATGTGAGTCTTTTAAGACTTTTTTGCTGCAGAATAACACGCCAACAATACCCCTCTAGAAACTTGTACAAATACCAACACCATCAAAAGTGGTTCTTCTTTATTTATTTATGGTACAGATTGTGTTTGAATAAATATTGAATATACATGATTGAACACAAAATATAGAGACATCCACAGAAACATTTTAAAGCATGCAACACAATGATCTTCCTGGTATTTTAGGTGAAAAATCTTAAATTGCTTTTTCAGAGTCAGTGCAAAAGTACCGTAAGTCTCACATATGTTTGAAATAATGTATTTTAAAACTAGCGCTGCTATAAATAAGTTATACAAGGAGAAGGTATTAATTTTTACTTATCCCACTGTTCTCTTATACTTTTGTTGTGCATTTGTCAGGGATATTTAGAACTTGATTGATTTACAGCTGTGTGAATACTGAATGTTTATGGAAGGGCTTAATTATTTAGCATATATTTTTTCTGCCTATAAGATGAAAGAAAGTGCACTGAACTAGCACAATTCTTCATCTATTCTTTATATTCTAACCCTTTGCCATAGGTTGGTAAGGTAACAGCTGAGTATTCACAATAGAATGCTTTGACCCCATTCACTGAAGCCTGATTTGGGTGCCAAAAAAAGGCGCCAAGAAGCTAATATTATCAAGATTTACATCCTCCACTTGGCAGAACAAGACATTTTTAGGAACTGGGAAAAGCTTGACCCTGACAGCTGCCAAGTGTATTGTATGTGATATCTGTTAAGCTGCTTCTTGGATACATAGGGCAATGGGTAACAGTAAAGATGAGAGAAAAACAGAAAAAAATGAAGAACAAAGAAGGCAAGGACAATAAAAAAATGTTTTAAAAAGTCAATGTTAAATTGTCCTCCAATAAATTGCAACAACCCTTTTCTTTTAATATGAAATTAAAATCAATAAAAGGGTTAAAAACTATTCTGCAAGAGGGAAATAATATCAAAAATTAAAGGCCTGGAGGAAATAAAAATTTTTGGAACATAAAGGATAAATGAGCAAAGTAAGAGGAACAATACCCACATTTTGAATAAAAGCTGGAGAAGGGGCTTAAAGTATTTCACAAACAACACCAACTAACTTTCCCAGTTTTCACTACACTATGTTTCTCCAGAATCTTCTAAACTAGTGATAATTGAAGAAATTTAGCAAAGAGGCTATATTTTCTCCAAGGCCCAATTCTCATTGTTCCTAACTAAGGCATAAACATTATCTGGTAACACTTTTCAGCTTTGTTCTCAGGATGTTGCCTTCATTTCATGTCCATTCCATGAGGCAGCCAGGCTTTTCAGACTGCAGGGAGTGGTTTCATGCAGTTAATAAACGATTTCATGCAGTTAATAAATTGCATGATCATCTGTATAAGGGGGTTCTAGTATATTTGGACAACATTCTCATCTTCACTAAGACCCTAGGAGTATTTTCTCCCTTATTCCGACACTATTCAATGTATGCCTCAAGGCATACATTTATTACCCCAATACCTCTGAAAGAGGTTGGAAGATTTCAATAATCCAAGAGGCAATAAAGGTACGATAAAGATCAATCGTGGCCCAGCAAAGTCATGTGGCATACATAAGGTAAAGGTTCCTCTCGCACATATGTGCTAGTTGTTCCTGACTCTAGGGGGTGGTGCTCATCTCCATTTCAAAGCCAAAGAGCCAGCGCTGTCCGAAGATGTGTCTGTGGTCATGTGACTAAACACCAAAGGGGCACGGAACGCTGTTACCTTCCTGCCAAAGTCCCCATTTTTCTACTTGCATTTTTTATGTGCTTTTGAACTGCTAGGTTGGCAGAAGCTGGGACAAGTAACGGGAGCTCATCCCGTTACGTGGCACTAGGGATTCAAATCAGTGGTGGGTTGCCCCTGGTTCGGATCGGTTCTATAGAATCGGTAGTAAAACCGGAGGGAAGCTCCGCCCACTGACCCCAACGTCATCAAACTTGACTCGCACACATGGCCCCATTGCGAACCAGTAGTAAAGGTAAGTAGATCCCACCCGATTCAAACCGCTGAACTGCCGACCTTTCGATTGAAAAGCTCAATGTCTTAGTCACTGAGCCACATGTATACTTCAGTGCTAATTCATAAATGGACCTGGATCGATAGATTGACAGCTCTTTATTTCAGCAGTGCAGAAATGCCTCAACTGTTAATCAGAGTAATGACCTCCCCATTCCCCCCCCCTAAGAAACTCCAGGCCCTAGCCTTCTTATGATGCACCCTGCTCCATTTGGCATTATTGCCCTACATAAAAACTGTAGGAAAAATTGACAAATGCCAAGATGGAAAATAATAAGTAATGATCTTCATCATCTCATAAAATCATGACGAGAGGATGTGGTGGAAAAGGAGGAAGCCCTAGTAAGCAGGTATATACAAAAGTATGAAGGCTATTGCTTAACGCATTGTAAGCCGCCCTGAGTCTCCGGAGAAGGGCGGCATATAAATCGAACCAATAAATAAATAAGCAGAAGGCATTGTGAAATTAAATTAAGTCACGGCAACCGCACAATAATACTCTTCTTTGGAAGCACCGAAGTGAGAAGCAAATGGGGCGGAAAGAGGAACTGGAAAGAAGAAAGAAAGGGAAAATGAAGGATATTTGTGTGATAGAAAAGGAGAAGAAAAGCACTCTTGAGGCCAGGGAGAGAATAGAAGAAAGATGATCAAGAGTTTTTTTTTTTTAAGAGGTCATCTATTATAACGACGGCGGACTTGTTCCCTCCATCGCACCCCGATTTTTTTACCACACAAAGATAAAAGAGGCAAGACGCGTGGGAAAACACTGGTTACTAATGGCAGGGCAGGGCTGTTTGGACCCCCCCAACCTTTCCTGAACGAAGCTTCGTTGGAAAGCAGCCCGGACAACCGGGTGGGTGAATGGAAAAGAAGACGGCTAAGGGCGCATGGGGAAAAAAAGGCAAAGGGGGAAGAGAGTGGGGAAAGCAGGCAAGCAAGCAGGGGAAAAGCGCCGGAGGTTCGCGAGAAGGCGGGAGGGAATGCGACTGCGGGAGGGGCAGCGACGAGCTGAGGATGCTGCTGCTGCTGCTGCTGAGGCGGGAGAGGAGAGCAGCGCGGAGCCTGACGCAGCCGCGCAGCCAGCAGGAGCCTCGCCAGCCCGTCGCCTCTCGCGCCCCCAAGGCACAGCCTTCCCCCCACCCCCCTCAACACCACCGCCAGAGCTTGCGCGTGCCGCGGCCACGCGCCTTCCCCGGCAGTTTTACGGTGGCGGCCCTCCGTAGCGCGAGAGGTGGACCCGCCGCCTTCGGCGAAGCAAGCGAAGCAGCCCCTTCCTCCTCCTCCTCCTCCTCCTCCCTCCCTCCCCAGGATGTTCGCCCAGCAACAGCAGCAGCAGCAGCAGCGGGAGCCGACGCCGCCTCCTCGGGGCTGAGTTGCCCGCCGGCCCACGAGGCGGGCGTTGGGTCGTTCCCTTTTTCGGGGTTTCCCTCCCGGCCAGGAGGGGCCGAAGCAGCGGCAGGGCTGGTCTCCGGCCCCCAGTTCGGGATTGCGGTGCATGTTCGCTCCCTGCGAGTGCGTGAGGCGAGGGGGCAGAAGGACCATGAAAATGATCCGGTTCCGGAGCTCGAGCATCAGGTCGTTGAGCCAGGAGATGAAATGCACAATCCGTCTGTTGGACGACTCGGAGATCTCCTGCCACATCCAGGTGACTCGGGAAGCGGGTGGGCAACTCCGGACTCTGTGTGTGTGTGTGGGGGGGGGGGCTCACCCTCACGCATGCCCCCCCCCACTTCCCCTCTTCGCAAAAGGAAAGCTGGCTGGCGTTGCCTGCCCCCCGCTCCGTTTCAGCGGCATCCTTGCTGTGTCACCTGCTTCCCGCTCGCCTGTGCCCGTCCGCCCATCTCTCTCTCTCTCTTTCCATCTCTCCCTCTCTCCCCATCCCTCGAGCGTCCAGGCACGGGGTGGTGAGAAGTTGTTTACAAGCAAAGCGTGAACCGAGGCAGGGCTGGTTGGTCACCATAAGGTCGTGGCCGGGCGGTGGAAGGGTCGACAGAGCTGGTGTGGAACCCACGGGTACAGGTAGTCCTCACCTTGCGACCACAGTTGGGCCCAACGTTTATGTTGTTAGGTGAGACAGTTGTTAAGCGAGTTTTGCCCCATTTTGCCACCTTTCTTGCGACATTGGTTAAGGGCAGTTGTTAAATGAGTAACACGGTTGTTAAATGAATCTGGCTTCCCCATTGACTTTGTGTGTCAGAAGGTCTCAAGCGGGGATCACGTGACTCTGGGACACTGCAACCGTCATAAATGTGAGTCAGTTGTCAAAGCATCCGAATGTAAGATCACCTGACCACGGAGATGCTACAGTGGTCGTAAGTGTGAAAAATGGTCATAAGTCACTTTTTTCAGGGTCGTTGTAACTTCGAATGGTCATTAAATGAATTGTTCTAAGTCGAGGACTACCTGTATTGAAGTCCCCAGAACATTCTCCTCCAACGGGCTTACTCAACAGCTGCACAGCTGTGAGCATAAGTTGTGTGTGAAATCCAGCTGGCATTTTCCCGAGGTGGGGAGTGGGCTCCCCAAAAGTGGGTTCATTGGGGTTTCAATGAAAAAGCGTCCTATTAGGTATCTTGCCATGCTTTTCTAACAGATATTTGTGTGAACAGGCAGTAATTGGAGGAAAATAGGGGAGTTACAAGGGAACGAAACCGGTGTTGCCTGTCTTAGAATCCCCATATTTTCCCAGAGTTGAAATGGTGAAGTTGCTGCTTTCCTTCTCTAGAGGAACGGCCTTTGTAACTGGGAGTGCTTTCTGGAATTTGGCTGAAGTGAACAGTGCCAGTGGACAAAAAACATATCTCACCTTCTGCACAGGCTTTCCGTTTATTTAATGTAAAAAAGACAAGAAACTGTCACACTTACAGTGAGGAAGTAATCTCCTGGTCCATTTTAACGATGCTGATTACTGTACCTCAGGGCCTGAGAGCTCAAGACCTCTTGATTTAAATATATGAATGAGTATATCTCCACTGTAAGCTCAAAAACATAATCACTCAGTTTTTTCAAAGAAGGGAGGGGGCAGTAAACAACATATGGAAAGAATCAGGAGTTGCGCTAATACAATTATATGATTAGCAGTTGTATTTTGGATTGTATTTAGACAAACTACTCTTTCTTTTTTCATTCATTATTCAGAACAATCTTTGAAGTGATTCGGGAGATGGAACCAAGAGGTGCTTGAAGTATCTTTCTCGAGGGGCAAAGAAATCTGCAATATTTGTGTGTGTGTGTGTGTGTGTGTGTGTGTGTGTGTGTGTGTAAGGGGATGGGAGCTGCTGCATTTGAAGGTATTTAATTGTAACCAATCTCATTCTGCCGGAAGGAAGAGTGAGATGGCTAGGCACTACACAGGAGGATTCAGGTAAAAGGGCTTCCCCCCCCCTGTATGATTTCATCTGGTATCTTTAGCACACTCAGCTTTCTTGTCCTGTAAGACATTAGTTGTATTTTAATTTTGCACTGCTACATCAAGACAGTTGACATTTAATTGAATGTTTTCCATATTTCTGTGTTATTTCTGTTATGGAATCTTAGACCAATTTACTATCCAACATTTGAATTGTAAGTTAAAAACATCTAAGAAGCTAAACAATATTGAGGGGAGAAAAGGGGGAGAAAGAGATTATTACAGATGCTTTATCTTTCTTCCATCATCAACACTTTAAATGATCTATATCATATGCTTTAAGCAAAAGAAATAATCATAATTATGAGTTAAAATCTGTAATCAAGGACAGGTTTCATAACAAAATTAATTATATTGCAATGCTTTGTGCATATTTTTTCAAATAAAATATGTTTATTTTTGAAAAAAGAACACATTATTCAGAGTGAAAAATGAATGTCCATTTTTAATATTTTAATTTTTTCTTTCATTAACCACACCATAACAACATGAAAATATTAAACACATTTTAAAAAGCCCTTATGTCTTTGATGAATAAAACCTCTAACTGATTTCTCTTCCAATTAAAGAGCTTACAACTATTGACTTTATAAAGTTTCTATTTAAAAGTTTTTAAATTAATTATTTTTAAATTCTTTTTCAAATCATGTAGATATGGGCACTAAAACTTAGAATATATTAAGCTGTTTCTCTTTACTTAATTGTCAGGACTTTTGTTCCAAAATATTGTATACTCTTAACATGGTTGCAACACAAGGAAATATAGTTTTTAGACAGTATCTACGGAGTATTTTTATCAAATCCCAGGAATGTTTTCTCTTTATTTTGTGTTAGTTAGACCCAACTATGGACAGTGTGCAGTTGTGAAATTCATGTTTCAAGAAGGATTGAGACAAAAAAAAAAAGTTTCAGAAAATCATGATCAAGGGTATAGAAATAATTGAAGAATTTAGTTTTAAAGAGAAAACTAAGAATAGATATGATAGCAATCTTCAGATACTTTATAAAAATGTCATAGATAAGAAGGCCAAGGCTTATTCTTTGTCACCTCGGCATACAGGAAAATCCATTTAAGTTATGGGGAGGTTGGTTTTAGTTCATTATTAAGAAATATAATGTAAGAGCAATTTGATACTGATATACAGAGATAGTGGACTCCAGAGGATGTGTGCAGAGGTTTGACAGTCATCTTTTGTGAAAAGCATTACGAGTTTTACTTTCAATGAATTTTTGCAGTTATAACAATTTACAACCAACCCTCATAGTTACCCAACTCTTACCCTTTGGGACAACCAACCCTCACAGTTACAATCTTAGCAACCACTTTGCTTAACAGCTGAGTTGCCAGGCCCAATTATGGTTGCTAAATGAGGACTATCTGTAATTTGAATGTGTGTTCTGAACAGGATGCTTGATTTAATTGTTATTTGCCGCCTCCAAATCTGTGATTCTGTGACCAATGACTTTCATTGTGAAGATTTTTGTAGCAAATTTCATTCAATCGGGGATAAATAAATTCTTTTGGCTAGCTGGGAAAGTTATGGCTTTCTCCAAGAAATTAAGCTATGTTGTATGCAAATAAAAATATGCTGTCTGTGATGATTTAGTAGATGTCCAAATGAAACATATCTGAAATCATTAAGGCAATGGTTAATGTTTTAAGTAGAATAGGTAATATAAGATGATGTTTAAGATTGCTTAGGCTAAGCAGATATTAGAGACTATGCTGACAAAACCTAGCATCTTTATAAAAGGATAGTTTAATAGAAACAGCTGTTCTTCTCATGGTCTCAGAAGTTATTAAATAGATTAAGCAGTGTATTGTAATTAACTAACTTTGGTTAGTATATGGAAAATTAAGCTACTGTATATGTAATTGTTCTTAAAACAGAATTGAAAGAATAGGCAATTCTGAATAGTAGTTTGATTTCCTACAACACATTACATCAGAATTTGGCAACCTTTTTGGTTCCAGGAGCCAACTGCTGTATAGAGTCTGTACATTTCTACAATTACGCTGATAAATACAGTAAAAAGCTTACTTTATCCCATTCATTCCATTTGAGATCATTCCAATTCAGAATCAATCAATTCTGCATCCAATTAGGTTCTGCTTCTGCACTTCATTTTGGTGCTCAGTTGGAGCAGCCATATGCGCTGTGTTCCCATAGGATGCAAGGTAGATGAACTGAGCAGAGTCATACAGATAGTGTTGCAAAGCCTGATCTCCATCTAATGTAGAAGTTAAGTGCATCTATCAGTTTTTTAAATATTATTTTAGTGTCTTTAATTTCTTTAGAAAGAACAGAAAACAGAAGAACACTATTTTTCAAGTGATTTCTATACTTTCCTATAACATATTACAGGTAGTCCTCAATTTACGACCACAATTGAGCCCAACATTTCTGTCGTTAGGCAAGATAGTTGTTAAGTGAATTTTGCCCCATTTTACAACCTGTCTTGCCACAGTTGTTAAATTAGAAACACAGTTATCAAGTGAATCTGTCTTCCCCGTTGACTTTACTCGTCAGAAGGTCTCAAAAGGTGATCACTGGATCCTGGGACACTGCAACCATCATAAATACATGCCAGTTGCCAAGCTTCCAAATTTTGATCATGTGACCACGGGGATGCTGCAACGGTTATAAGTGTGAAAAATGGTCAAAGGTACTTTTTTCAGTACTGTTGTAACAGAATGGTCACTAAATGACTGGTTGTAAATCAAAGGCTATCTGTACATCAGAGTGTGAGAAGTTTTTTATCAAAGTATATTTTATCCTTTATACTGTTTCCATCTTCCTCTTAAAACTTCAACAGAATCCACAGTGGTCTGAGAATCAGTGTCTCCACTAGATAACTGATAGTCAAGCTGTGAGTAAGTTACCGTATTTTTTGCTCCATAAGACGCACTTTTTGCCCCCCCAAAAGTAGGTGGAAACAGTGCCGATCCTTTGGTGAATAGCCGGGCTGTGGTGGCGGGGTCCTTTTACAGTGCTGAACCCTGCCTCTTCTGTCTTTGTCATTGCCCGCCTCTTCTTTCTCTTTTTCGCAGTGCAGGAGTCAATAGGCAGAGCTGGCACATGAGAAGACACCTATCTGTGGTCCTCTCAGGCTCCGCCTGATATTTTTTTTCTTGTTTTCCTCCTCTAAACCTAGATGTGTCTTATGGTCAGGTGTGTCTTATGGAGTGAAAAATACGGTAATCAATTAAAATTAGCAAATTTCCTCAAATAAGTTACCCAGACCTAATTCAAATATTAAAGGATAAGGTCTGTAAACACAGAGTTAATTAACTTAGGTCTCCCAGAGAAACTACATGTTCACAAGAATAAACATATCTACACACACACACACACACACACACACACACACACCCCTTAGCATTAGCACAGGACAAACTCCCCCCTATAAATATCTTCTGCTGTAGCCCATTTTTCTGCAGCTGCCCCTAAAAGCAAACTGTTTTGCTTTTTGGAATACATATTTCTTCTTTCTTCACAGCTGTCTGGATCTCATTTTTATTTATTCTTGTGCAACTCTGGCTTGAATTGGAACCCCTATTTTTTCTTATGACAAGAGCTTGGCAATCATAACAGTGTTCTGTATTACAATAGTCTATGCAGATTTCCACCATTTTCACATTGAATGCATGCAGTCAAGATAACATAACTTTTCTTAAAACGTATTCTGAGGTTTATGTGGATATGTGTATGTCTGTAGGTGTATCGCAGACTTGTGCTATCTGTACTTCAGGATAACTGCAGGATGTCAGAAGGCAGCAAAACATGATACAGCAATCATCATAAATATGAACCAGTTGCCAAACATCTGAATTCTGATCATGCGATCATGGGGGATGATACAATGGTCATAAGTGTGAAAAAAAGTCATAAGTCCCCCTTTTTTAGTGCTGTTGTAAATTCAAATGGTCACTAAATGAGCTGTTGTAAATTGAGGACTACCTGCATGTTGAATAGTGTTAGGCTGTAATTGCTTGTATCATTTATTTTTATTTCATTTTATTAGTGATCTAATTTATTTTTTATTAAGGTGGATGTTTCAATTTGTTTTATTTGTTTACTGTGGTTGATTTTCTGATAAACTATACCAGAGCTATTAACTGTCAGTGGATTATAATGATATGAAAGTTTAATAAATAAATAAATACATGTAATTTTCTAAAATGATGTTTATCAATAATTATTCCACAATAGATTAATAATAATTTTATAGCTTAAATGAACATGTGATCATAAATATCCTTTATATTGCGGTTAATGAAGTATGACTGGAAATTCATAGATCCTAAATATCAGATTCAAAACTAGATTATCAGATAAGCAAGTTTGACAAAGCAAATTAGGTTGTGGGCAGATTCATACTGATTGACATGAGCACAGATTTGCGGATTTAATCTACTAAAGCTGCAAATGAATGGATTTATATAGGAGTACAAATTTATTTGCTTATTGGCAAAATCTTGTTAATTGACTTTCTAATATATCTCACTTAATTTGTCTACTGTTGAATATAAACATAGACTATTTATAGTCCCATAAACTGATTAAAAATCTGATATTATATTACATTGTATTCTGTGGGCCTGCTGAAGATGTTTCATTGGTATGCCATTAAAATGATCTGCAGTAGCTTCATGTTAGTTAGCAACAATGTCAGGAAACACTTTTCTTTTAAACTTTGATTAACCAGTTCCAGAAACACCACAAAGAATTCTTTTTCAGGGCATCCTTTCACATTTGTTCGCTATTTAGGAATTTACCTCCATTAACCGCTAAACATTTATTTGTGAGGGAGCTGCTTTAGGAAGAAGTTCTGTGGAATAATGCATGCTTTTATTTTTATTTTTATTCTTTTTGAGAATATATAGATTCTTGTCATTCATGTTGCAAATTTTATAGTCTTCCTGTGGAACTAAAATCAGCTATTAAATTTAGTGTGAATTCCAATGTTTCCAGATACCTAGAAAGAAACAATAGTGGTTGCTGGGTAGAATTGTTCCGTAGGTTGAGTCAGATGAGTCATGTAATTGGGGATTCTACCCAGCTGCTTAATAGGCAAGGGCATAGTGCCATCAGACAACTTTAGGTTAGGCATTCACCCAAAGTTCAAATTGCTTGTTCATCCATAGAACTAGCTCTCAAAACTTTTCTATTTCAGCAGGCTGGCCTGGCCTAACTCTCCTCTTTTAAATTTTTTAATTCGTGATTTTATAAATTGGGTGTTTTAATTTGTGTTTTGGCCAAAATATTTAATAATTTTAAGGGACTTTTTAATATTTGTATTATCTGTATTTTATCTTGGCTGTTCACCGCCCTGAGTCCTTCGGGAGTAGGGCGGTATAGAAATTTGATTAATAAATAAATAATAAATAA
Organism: Pituophis catenifer annectens; assembly: GCF_029215685.1. Classification (NCBI taxonomy): domain Eukaryota; kingdom Metazoa; phylum Chordata; class Lepidosauria; order Squamata; family Colubridae; genus Pituophis; species Pituophis catenifer. Next base: position 232,485,455 of record NW_027256882.1, on the reverse strand, counting down.
ATAGTTGATGAAACTTTTAAGTGAATGTTGTCGTTGGAGTTGAAAAGAATCGAGACGATGAGCAAAAATTTTATGTATTTTTTTTAATGACTCTATTTCCAAGAATCCCATAAGCATTTATTTCTTAAGTCTCTTTGAGATGGTATAACTGAATAAAGCCGAATGACATAGCAGAGATGATGACTAAAAGAATAAAACTAAAACTAAAAACTAAAATAAAAATTGGAAACAGTCTGTATGTAACAGGAAGATCTCTTGTAAGATATGGTTGAACTCTCTGCCCAAGCACAGACCTTGGGATTACTTTGATTTTCTTTATATCTCACTGATGCAGAAGAGTCTGGGTGGGAAAAACAAGGGGGACAAATGACATTATGCCATTATGATGCAACTCCATCCCTTTTGTGTGAGTGTCGTGCTTTCACATGCATGTATGAAAGGGGTAAGGCTTCATTTTGATGAAATTGTTGGATTCTGCAGACACTTTTGCATTGAAATTTTAAAAATAGAATTATTTCACATTGTGCAAATATTATGCAGACATAGATTTAGTTATTGGAATGAATTTACAGTTTTTATTAAAATCATTTCCTTCCTTTTAAAAAAACCCTTATCATTCCTTATAATAATTAAAACTTCTGTCTTAGGACAGGACATCTATACAGCAGGTCATGCAACTTAATAACAATGATAGTTTCGTAAATTTATATGTTGCTCAACTCTCAGTCACTCTGGACAATTCTTGCCAAAAGAAATAGTTCCTTATTTGCTAAAGTTATTGTTAAATGGATAATGTTTCAAACTTATTTCCATGTCTTTCTCATAATATAGACTGGATGTATATGCTTAATTAAAAATGCAGGTATTATAGTAAGAATTATTGAAGAAAGTGTATGATGTTCTCTGTAATGTAAAAAAAAATGTCTTTTATTTCTTAAAACCATATTGGTAATATACAGGTAATCCTTAATTTACGACTGCCATTAAGCCCAAAATTTATGTTGTTAAGTGAGCTTTCCCCATTTTACGACCTTTCTTGCCACAGTTGTTAAGTGAATCACTGTAATTGTTAAGTTAATAGCACAGTTGTTAAGTGAATCTGGCTTCCCCATTAACTTTGCTTGTCAGAAGGTTGCAAAAAGATGATCACATGATCCGAGGACACTGCAAAGGTCATAAATGTGAGCCAGTTGTCAAGTGTCTGAATTTTGAACACATGACCATGAGGATGCTGCAACAATCATAAGTGTGAAAAATGGTCATAAGTCACTATTTTCTGTGATGTTGTAACTTGGAATATCACTAAATAAACTGTTGTAAGTTGAGGACTACCTGTAATTGTATTTTTTGAATGAAGGGAGAGTCTTAGTGCTCTGGAATCACGCTTGTGCATTTTTTATTTAGCTATCGAGTAGCAGTCACCTTGGACTTTATTTAATTTCTTCTGATAAATGTGTTGGAAACTAGTATCAATTCTGCTCAACATTTTCAGGTAGAAATATCTACTTCCTTATAATAAAAATTCAGTTACATTCCACAGTTATTTTCAGTTCATGAGTAAGTCCTTTATATTACAATCAACTGAACATTTATTTAGTTTGATTCTGATGTGTTTTTCTTCATTGCATACTTAGTATTATGAAACAAATATGTGCCAGTTATTTGATCATTGGTGATCAAAGTGAATTTACAGGTTAGTAAATATTTAGAGCTGAATATGTAACAGGTGTAGTCCATGATATCAGCTTCTCTTGTCTGGCTTTCACGCTTTCCTTTATAGAAAGAGAGAAATAATTCACCAGGCTCTAAGTACTAATTAAAAAAATACAAAAAAGATCCTGTTTCCTCACTTAATAAAAAGAATAATCTACTGAGCTACTTCAATCAGATTAATATAGTCTTAACTAAAAATCATTTAATTTAAAATATATTTCATTATTTAATTATAATTGTTTGCATACTATCCAAATCTCATGACTCTCATTTGTAATATATAATAAAAATATAAAGTTATGGTTTTGCATCAGTTTAGAAAAAAGGTGGTCAAGGGTTGTTTGTGAATATCATTTATTTTATTGTATTATAATTTTTGCAGGGCACAGCAGCTTCCCTAACAAGCTTTCCCATGTTTCAATTAAATCCCAAGAGAAGGCATTTGTGTTGCTACTGTCTCTAGGAAAGGTGAGTGAAGAAATGGAAGAAACTTCCTTCCTGTGGAAACTTCTATTCCTGAGGGAAGACTAATTAGGAACGCAAACTGGTGGCTTAAACTCTGATAAAGAAGCTATTTTGTATTAGTGTTTTATCATTAGTTTCCATTGTCATTTTGGTTGATTTATACTTTTCGTACAACAATTTGGAGATAAAAGGTTTGATTTTATTACATTGTAGCATCAAATGTTGCATTTTTACCTGATATGCTTTTCATAGTGTTCTTGTGTTTCTAATGGAAAAATACTTATCGTATTCTCTGTGTCCCTGATTTCAAGGGTAAGTTCATGGCAGGATATTGTTCACATTTACCGGTATTCTACTCTTGATTGTACTGTTTCTATTTTAATTTTCTATTCTAGTAGTCAATAATTGATTGATTTTCTTATTCTTGGTATTTGCCCTAGAACATTAGAGGTTGGGAAGTATTTCAAAAATACATTTAGGAGAGATGTGCAATGCCAGGCAGATCTTTTCAAAAGATAAATTTATTTTTAAAAACTTTTTTCATAATGCCCTCTGTAAACAGTTTTCTTTTAAATGAAGCTTTATGAATGTTTGAGCAAAGGAGATAAGCTTTTTGAAAATTAATTGTATGGAAAAAGGTTGTATAACAAGCAAGAATAAAAGTTAAATGAAGTAAATAATTGCTCTCAGATACTAGTGGATAAGGAAAAAGGATGAAGTGTACATGTGTATCTATATCTATATCTGTATCTAATGGATTTGGAGTATCAAATTGAATGTGATGTTTCTCAGGCAATTCAACAGACGTTTGTGTGGGTAGAGTTCTTCCTTTTTTCTGAATCAAATTACCACTGCAAAGTACATCAATAATTCAAATAAAAGCAGGCCTTTATTTGCATCAGTCTACCTTTTCCACCTTTTCCTTTTCCCAGTTTGGCATTTTATAGTGTGAATGCATAGTAGTGTATGACAAAAAATATAAATCATATTTGGTGAATTTCACTGCAGTCTGATAGTTAAAGGTAATTATAATTAGTTACCTTTACACAAAACAATGTTTTTTCCCAATTTTCTTTAACATTCATGAGTAATTGTCATAGATGATGTTGCATGCTATGTTGGCATCAAAATAAACTAGTTTACAAAATTATTAAAGTTGGTAATATTCTGATGATTGTAGAATGATTTCAACAAAATGTAGAACACCAGTCTCTTCCTTTTGGGAAAGAAAATCATATATCATATAATTCTGGTACCCTGAGAAACCTCAGCATTTTGTCTAAATCAGACACAACCCATGTGTCGCATAAATATTACATATTTTTTTAAAGAAGCTTGTTAAGCATGTTGTACATTCTGGAGGTATTTGAGCAATTAAAGTGTCTCTTTTCAGTTTTGATGAACTTGTAAAAATGTAAAACAAATCCCAAAACAAAACCAGAATAGTCACATTCCTAATATAAAACAGAGAAGGAGGTGGAGGGCTGCATACAGCAACAATCTGTAGGCTCCCAAATTCCAAACAGAAAGGAGGCTGGACCAAGATGGAGAATGTAGTAGCTGATTTATATAAACTGGTTCAGCTCCTGCTCCAGATCTTAAATAGAGCACTTAGAAAGTACAGATGGAGACAGATTCTTTTCAGGGCTGTAAAGGGGACACTTGCCCTCCATCCTAACATGAAAGTACTGGAAATATCTAGTACCTTTGCTCTATGGTCCAATCCCCAACTTGTGAATTCTTTGAAAATGTTTTACAATGATATTTTTGTCTGTTCTTGGATAACTAGGTACTTACACTTCTTTCCTTGAAAACCAATAGGGTTATCAGTTTTGTTGGACCCTGAGAGTCCAACAAAAACATACTATTTCATTTTATGTTGCCATTATTTTGGAATGTGTACATGTTGTATAATTTCCCAAATTTTCAATGTGTACATGTTCCCAATTTCCTAATGTGTACATGTTGTATAATTTCCCAATCTATTTCTAGAACTATCTGCTGAGGTTTCTTTTCCTGATACCTTGACATACAACACATTTGCACATCTTGAGTCCCTTTTCTCACTTGCATTTAAGTGCAGCACAACTCAAGCCCTCTAGCTTCTTTTTTTCTAATGTGTCCTTTTGGACATTGGCTTCAACAAGTTCCCAGCCTTTGCCTAAGGCAGCTTCCCTGTATATTTGTGTATGCGAAGAGATTATGATGCTCTAACAAGCATTACATGTGGTAAAATGTCAGTATACTTTGGTGAAGACATAAGGTGAAGAAATTAACATTATTTCAAGAAATTTTAAGAAATAATAAAACTACCCTACCATATTTTAGAAAGCAGCCCAATTTGGTTACAAATAATCTTCCATGTCTTGATTTGCTTCAAAGGGAAGAACATCAAATTTTAAAATGCCATCTGATGGATGGGAACATTACAGACTGTTGCAATTCTAATGCAAAGTGTTGCAATATGTCTTTTTGATGAGCAAGTTCATGCTAGGCAGCACTACACAAATTATGAAAATGGTTGCCAATAATTTTACAGTGTGTGATTGCTGGATACTTGTAGATGTCAGGCTTCAATGTTGTAGTTAACATTTGTTTTAAAAAATATTTTACAGAGTCTTTTTTATTGATATGAGACAAATAGCTATTTGTTAGAACATTGAGAACTACCAAACCTATGACTGTTTTTTAGCTTGTTTCTGTCCAAGAATTTCTCTGTAGCTTTTGCAATGATTAGAAGTGAGTTTTAGAGCATATCTGGGCCACCTTTATAGTTGCTCAATAAAAATTCGAATATTACTTTGCATTTGCAAAGAAATGAAATTGCCACTTCAGATAGGGTTGCAGCACCATAACATACTGCATGAATAAACATACATTCTTATGGCTTACGTTTGTTAGTCAAATCCTCATTTCACTTCCCAATGAATAATAATCTAATATTTAACATTCTAAAATACTCAGATACAAATCTTTAAGATTGTTAAGAAATATGCCGTAGTGACAATGATAAGTAAGAACAGAAAGTATGTAGATTCTTATTTGGCTTTAAAACTATACATTATTATGATTTGCTGCAAAGTCAACCAGATGTTCAGACAGCATTTGCATTTTTATTTACCTATGGAGTCCTTCCTAAGGACCTGGAATAAGTGGAAGTGAATGTTTAATGGTGTTAAAGGCATCGTTGCAGGATGCAAACTGTTCCAAATTAAGCTGCCTTTTTCAATTGATTGATGGTGATTTTGTCAATGCCAATGGTATTCAAGTGGTGTTCCAGTTGTTTTGGGATGCCTATTACTATTGGTACTATCTTTGCTTTCTTTTGCCACAGTCGTTATATTTGTATTTGCAGGTCTTTGTATTTTATCATCTCCAGTTCTTTATCAATCTTGCTGTCTCTACATACTGCAATGTCCACTATCCAAATTTTTTTGTCTTTCTTATCAACAATTGATAAATCTAGAATGTTATGTGGCAGGTGCCTGTCTGTTTGAATTCTAAAGTCCCAGAGCAATTTAACTTCTTCATTTCATATGACTTTTTCTATTTTATGGTCCTACATGTTCTTGCTTGCAGGCAAATGATATTTCTTGTAGATCTTACAATGCAGCGTTGTTGCGACTTCGTCATACCATTGTTTGTAGTCAGTCTGTGCAATCTTTTTGCAGCATCTAACCTGGCGGTCCATGTTTCTTCAGCTTCTTTGCAAAGGCAATTCTGGGTTTGTATGCATTTGTTCTTAAAGCTTGGTCTTGTGCAGCCACAATTATAACCCCTCTACTTCTTTCTTCACCTTTTCTGCTCTCTACTATTATTTAGGCTGCATTTATGATTAGCATGTTTTATATTATTTTATACTTTGAAATACACAGATCTCTCTGGATCCAATGCTAGTAATTTGACCTTATATTGTTTAGGGGATGGCTCCTCGCATATTACTTTTCAGGTTTCTACATTTTTTTAAAGAGCTGTAACTATTAGAGGAGAACGCTGTAATTCCTCTCAGCCAAGGCTTCTAGTGGCCAATTGTTTATGATGTTATTTTTCCCATGTTCTTTTGTAATTATATTTGTATTTTGGTCTGTGACCACAAACAAACAAACAAACAAACAAACAAACAAACAAACAAATAATAAATAATAAATAAATAATAAATAAATAAACACACACACACACACACACACACATATATACATACATACATACATACTTTGAAATACATAATTTAATGTGTCTCCTTATCCAGGGATCATAGAAAGAGAATGTTTACTGTTGTTTTAAATACTTAAAATATCATTTTTATATTTATGAGGATCATATAAGCTTTTTTCAGTTCACTATCATGTTAAATCACTGTTAAAATTAATTATTTAGTTTCCATATATATATATATATATATATATATATATATATATATATATATATATATATATATATTAGAAATGTGAGCTAAATTCTAGAACTCAAAAGTTATGTAAGCACACAAATAGGCATGATGCAGGTTTTCAAGTTTTCCAAAAATCTTTTTCGTTAAAAGGTTTTGGTCTATTTTTATGAACTTCTAAAATTAGAATAATCAAGATAGATCCCAACTATAGAATTTGGAAATTTTCTTAGAACCAACATCTAATATGTAAGACAAAATAATTCATTATTTCCATCAGATAATAGAACTAGATTCTTTCCTGGCGTAGGTTTCATTTTCCACTTAGTGACATTGCCATAGCGTTAAGAGTTTGAATTCCTTGGAGGAACAATGAAATAGAATCTTTTGTAGAGTGTCTCATTATTGATGGATGTCTTTCTGTGATTGCTTTTAAGCACTTACTATCATAAATTATTTATTATCATAAATAATAATGACTGCACATTCACATTTAGAGAAAGGAACTTATTATAACATCTGGCAAATACCCTAATATCGAAGAGGTTCTTCTGCTTTGTATAAATGCACAAAATGTTCTTTTCAGATAAATATTATTTAATTGCAAAGTTCTTTGGGAGATAATATTGCTAAAATAGGACACAATTTCACATTGTTCAGAATTTTTCACTGTAACACAAATATGTAAAGGACAGCTACCTTGAAAATATCTGAATTTGTTTTTAAAATATTTCATGCTCAACTAAAACATATACTGTATGCCAGAATAAATATTGCCTCCTATGTATTACTACATTCAAAATACAAGATTTTGGCTGTACTGGCATGTGTGGGATCACATATTTATATTATGTTTCAGATGAAAAATGTTGCCTCGGCAGGTCACCAAAGAGTGGCAATTTTAAATCATGTATGAATCCAGTAGAATAAAACACAACAATTGAACACAACGAGATGAAAAACAAATAATATTAGAAACATTTCCAAGAAAACCATGCTAAGGCAAAAGCTATAGCAAAATATATAACTCTGGCATAGAAAGGACATCTTTTTAAATTTGATGTCTTCCAAATTACAATGAGTGCAGTCCAAACATATTCATGGGGCCCTAAAGTTAAAGAAGCCTGCACAGTTGAGATCTCCATAAGGGATGATATCCTGCAATTATAGCAAAGTATTTAATAGACTGTTTGCAGAGCAGTGTACGGTAAATTGTGACCTGGATATGGCTCACAGAATTTACACTGTCTAGACATTCCTGGAGGTAAGCTATTTATAGTTTCATTCATATAATGGGTAAACTGGAACTGTTCCAAGAATTTTGGCAACTCTTTTGTCTCCCTGAGCATCATATGAGAATGGACAATCATCTGCGAATTATTATGGTAGAGAAAGAATAAGTTTTATGGCTTGGGCCCAGCAGATGTTGGACCAAGACTCTCATTCCTCTGGCTGTCGCCCTTCCCACTATTCCTACAAATTCTCATAATTTACCCTCCCAGTGATCCACATATGTCACAAGAATTCTCTTTTGTGCACACAAGCATGCAAATATTCGCATACATAATCCCATGCATGACGTATGCAAATATTAGTAATATATGTCATACATGGTATTGCATTCAAAGCCTATAGCTCCATGCATTCATGGGGAGGATTACAGCAGTAAAGGATTAAGTATTGGTGTATGCAATAAATATAAAAAAATCAGATTTTGTAGCTGTATAAGGTAGAAGAAGAAAAAAACTAAACCTCTCACTCATGTGATTGGCTTACTTCCTAGCAATGTAACTGATATTTAATACGGATTGACTAAGAATCAGGGCAAGCCAGAGGCACAGAATTCAACAGTCCGTAGAATTGCATATTGCTTTTTATTTAAAGGGGAGCAAATTTAAGCTCTGGCATTTTATATTTAATGTATTTCAGGTGCAAGCTCAGCTGCTGTTGGCAGTTATATATTGACTAACGTGCAGAGACTTCATGAGATTTCAGTTAGATTTTGCTGAGAGTTCATGATTTCTTTTTAACACCAACTGGCTTAATATTATCTGTCTACGGCCACTTTTATTTCATCTAGTCTAAAAACATGGAAGATGGCAGCCCTGGTGAATCAAGACTTCCTGAAAATGCAGAGTTGCTGCATTGAAAGGAAAATATTAGTTTCCTTGCAGCTTCTAATAAATTGCAATTGAGCTAGAAATAAAAAAGCTTGGCTGCCAAACTCAGGTGCAGGCCTCATTCTGAAACAGGGCCGTGGCCTATATGGACATGTCTTTATTCTGATGTCATTTCAGTGGCATCTACTTTAATATTTAAATTAATACGATTAGTTTTCCATATTTATTTAAAAAATTATCCATTTTATCACATCTAAGAATCAACATTGGGCAATGAAGTCCAAATTTTGGAAGTCTGTATGGACTATAACCATGGCTTTCAGGACTTACTGTTTACATTGAACATATTCTGCCTTAGATTAACCTTCCCCAATTGGGTGCTCTTCATTCTGATGCGGCCACCAGAAAATTTAAACAACTCTCATCCCACAAGTCCAATATATCTAAGTGCTCTATTCGGAGAACAAGGCATGGACACAGAGGCTAGGCTTGAACTAACACTTTATTTCTAACAAGCTAACAGTAATAAACAAGGCAACCGAGTGTGTGCAACAAAGACAACTGAAGCCGTCTGACAGCTGCTTAAATAGCAAGCTGTCAGACAGAACAACCCAATCAGAAAGCTGCGCGTTTCCCGCAGGCTCCAGAGACGTCGTATCTGTGAGGACTTAACACTAAGGCTATGGTGTTTTAATTAAATTATTTTAAAATTTGTATTTATTTATTTGTTTTACACTGGGCAAATAATACATTAAAATATTTTTAAACCTCACATGGGACATATCCAGGCTTCTTAAGATAATTATTTTACTTATATGACTGCCCAAGTCATGCTCAGTGATCCCGAGTGGCTTACAAAAATAATGAGCAGATAATTGGAATAATTGACATGTAATTTTGAAAATTATATGTATTTCTGATAAAAACGAGATTCAAGTAGATTGCAATTAATACAGGTTATAATAACGCGATGTTCAATTTAGTATTAACTGTAAATTTATACCAGATATGCTTGCCATAATTACTGTGTTTCCCCGAAAATAAGACCCTGTCTTATATTTTTCTGAACCCTGAAATAAGCACTTGGCCTTATTGTCATGCGCTCGAAAGCCCGATTGGGCTTATTATCAGGGGATGTCTTATTTTGGGGAAAACGATATACTATGAATTTGTTAACTATAAATATAAATTATAGGTATATTATTTTAATATTTTACTGTAATATTTCATTAATATACATATAGAATTTATGCTAAAGGTTTTCATTGCCTGTTTCCATTCAATTGCAACCATTTGTCATATTTTCCATAACCACACTAATTGAGATCTGCTAGTATATATGTATATCCTAATACTTTATATAGTTGTCATTGCCCAATTTGTTGCTAGATATATGAAAACCTGATTTCTGGCACTACAAATGCAGTTTGATTGACAACTATGGAAGACTTTTTTGCATTTGAATTAGCTTATTTGCAATTCAACTGTAGGGCAAATAAAACAGAGAAAACATAGGTGAATTTTTCAGCTTAAAACATAGCTTTCCCTGTGTTCGAATACTTTCTTTTTAAAAATATCTCATTGTTTTAAATAATCAACTGTTTCTGAAATAAGACTAGTTCACAAGGAAATTAAATACCATTTGGAGATTTAAAAAATGATTTTGATGCTTCATGTGTAACTTGTTCCATTTTATTAAATTGTATTTGATTTTTTAACCAAAAGGAAACAAATGTTTTTCTAAAGGCCACTTTGATTGATCAATTGATTAGATTTATGTGCCACCCATTTTGTCCGGCGGCAACTCTGGTAGCTTACAAAAATACCAGAAACATTAAAAAGATAAAACCGTAATAACAATAATCATAGTTATGGTAAAAATTACCATTAAAAGATTAAAGTGGGGGGAGGGGGGAGATACCATACTATATGATATCCAAACATGCCCTAACTCTGTTTTAGCAGAGATATCTAATAATATTTCTGCTGCTCCAGCCCAAAGCTGGGTGGTTTTTTTCACTGGTGCGAGTTAAGCAATAATCACACAAAGGTAGGTGAGAACATTTTAAAAACGTTATTTCTGTACAGATGTAAAGAATTTACACTTGGGACAAACATCTCAAAACAAGCACACTTCATCTCACAGCAAGTTGATACATTACATCTGCAATTCTGATTGGCTCACTAAATTTGCTCACCACACATCTTATTTTTTGGCAGGCTTTTTTTTTTATAATCTCTGGGCAGATTTTCCTAACTCCCTCCTGGGGGCATCCAATAAATCATTTCATCTTTTTCCCTTGTAGGAACTTCTAGCATCCTTTTGTGGTGTCATCATTCCTGAGATGGATTTTGCAAGTCCCTAAATGTCCTTCTAATCTGGCTCTAAGATTGGAATTGGGACTCTCAAGAGTAGAGGCTTGGATCTGAATCACTATTTGTAGTTATTGGCTGAAAGTCATATTTAACCACAAACTGTGATTAGATAATAAAACAGTGATAATAAAGGACAGGTTTTGCTCCCCATTACATTGCAAATGGCCTTTTATGGCTTCACTTGAAAGGCTCTGTAACCAAGCCAAAAAGATTATGAAACAAAGGCTATTGGGCATAGAGAAGCAGCAAGAAATTTATATGGTCCTCAGATGTCTTTAAGGCACGGAGGCTTCTGTGTAGTACTAACCCTTCAGACAAATTTTAGACATCACAGAGCACTTACTGTAGCTAGGCTTGGCATATTACCTTCAGCCATACTGGATGGCAGATACCTTAAGATGCCCTTTTCTGATTGATTCTGCCCTGTAGATATTAGGCAATTGAGGATGTAGGTCATGTTTTATAATATTGTAATTGTTTCTAGTGAGCTAGAATCCTCCTTCAGCTTTCCTGTGCTAAAAGAGCTATTTACTAGAGAAAACGAGCTGCATATGCTGTTTTTCCTCTTGCTGGCAGAGATATAGCAATGTCATGAGGTCAGAGGTTAGGAAGGCCTTTATGTAAATCTTTGCAAATACAGCAAAGATACAACGGTGTGTCCACCAAATATTTAAAATTATTCAGTTTAAAAACTATAATGCTGCCACAGGACTAAGATAAAAGGTCTGAATTCAAGAACTAGAGGCTCAAGAACCAAAATTTGTCCAACCATATTGAATGACAGCCACTAGACCAAAGGATAGACTAAATACTCTCTCTTTTTTTTAGTTATTTGTTGTTTTATTACTTATTTACTTATTTATTTATTACTTATTTTTATTTTATTTTTGATATTTGATATTTGATGTTGTATTTTGAAATTCTATTTGTGGCTGACCACTAACTGTAAATAAATTGTACTTACTTTTCTAATAAACATTTCAGAGTTGATTTTTAAAACATTACTTTAATGTGATTAAAAGAACAAAAATGTTACCAGACTGAAACCCAGTCATCAAAATATCATTTGTTGCCTTTGTATGTACTGTTAACATCCTGCTCTGGGATATTATGAAATACGCATTATGTAGTGTATTTAATCTGGCATTCATGAATTGTGAAAACACTTGTCTTATTTGCAATACATCCAATAGCTTTATTGACTGATCTCTAAAACCAAAATGGCCAAGAGAGCCTGAAAAGGCTCTTGTCTGTCTCTCTCTCTATGTGCCATTAGGTAAATATGTTGATTATGCACATTTAAAGGAGCATTGTCCACCAACCTTTGGCCCACCACTCCCATCAAATCAAAGTAGCTAAAAGTACTATGATTTACATCTACCTAAAAAAATATAGATACCTTTAGTAAAGACTAAAAAAATATGGATACTTTTAGTAAAGACTTCACTGTTACTTTCTATCCAACTTTATTGAAAAATAACCATTTTTCAATAATTTAGTTAAGGCTGCTGCTAAATTGTGTTTTAATTTAATCATTCTTAGATGACAATCTGTAATACATTGTTGGGTGGCATGGAAAGTTAGAGACTTGAGAATCAGTGTTCCCTGCAATCTATTGCCAGATTCTGCCAATGCTAATGTTAGTGATTGGAAACCACTCTCAGTATTTGAGAATCATTTTCCACATGGACAGAAGCTCTTCATTCTAAAGCTCAGCTTCTTAAAAATTTCTTTTTGAAGAGATATTTGTTGACATTGTTTTCAACTTTGCTGCGTATGTGGAGTGTTGTAAAATACATTGCAAAATGCAAGCAGTGGAGATACTTAAAGACATTTTAAAGTGGAAAGAGTGAAAATGATATTGAGTCAGACTGTGTTGAGCAAACAAGGTCACATACTTCTGTTTTTGTTGTTTTGGTTTTCCTATGTTCCTACTTTTTACCTTCTGTGTTCCCATTGTGCAGCTTTGGGTTTACTTTTCCTGAATGGCAACATCAGCAACTACTGTAGATGTTTGAAAAGCTTTAATCTAGCCACATCATAAACACCATTATAAGGAGTCCTTGACTTACAACTGGTTGCTTAGCGACCACTCAAAGTTATAGTACCATATAAAGGTACTTCTGATCCAGATTCAAAGTTTGGACAGCCCCCTTCCCCCCCATTTATGCCACTGTAAGTGAGTTTACCCACTTTGCTGCTGGTTGTCCTCTTCTTCTTTCTACCTTTTCCAGCATCAGAGCCTTCTCCTGAGAGCTAGGTCTTCACATAATGTATCCAAAGTAGGATAAAATGAGTGGTCATTCGTTCCTTGAGTGGGTTGATTTGTTCAAGCATATTAATTTGTTCAAGACAAATTAATTTCCAAAAATGTGTGGACATTTATAGAAAAAATATTAAGAGTGAAACTAATGTTATGGTATATGAACAATAGTCACTAAAATACACTTGCTGTACTTTTAGTTTTTATTCTCCTATTTAAAGCATCTATGGGGATTTGTCTCATGTTGTGATGCTGTAACGTTCTTAGCTATTTCCAGCCAGTGATGAAAAATAAGTGATAGGAAAATGCTGAATGTTAAGATCTCAGATCACAATGTATATTTCAGCAGATTAAAAAGAAAAATGAATGGTGTGATGAGATAATAATTTTTGGCAGCAATCACAGATTTATAATTGTATTTACTGTAGTTTGACTCTGTATTGTATGATTATCACAGTATAAACTCTACTTTTATTCTGTCTTTTGTGTGTTCTCCTTTTCCGTTTTGAATTTGGATGATTGAATAAGAGTTTTGCATTATTTTTATGCTCCGTTAATGGACTGGAAATATTTGTGACTCTCTCTGACGTCAATAAGTTGAAACAGAATGGTATTTTGTTTTAAGATAGAATGGCATTTACATTAAGCAATTTTGTGACTGGAACTAAATGCTTAGTATATTTCAAAGAATGCACACAATTTCATGCAAACATTTTTTTGTGCATGTGATAGAAGGAGTGGTATAAAAGAAAGGCAACATTTATCCATCAAATATGTCTCAACATGAGGAATTATGTAAAATTGTAACATTATAAAGCAACCTAGAATTGTAACATACAGTATAAAGGAGCATTGAAAGATCTGGAAACTCTTAGTTCTACAAACAAAGTGTTTTTGGCATAATGCATATTTTTATTTTATTTTTATTTAATAAATGCATAGTGAACATATGATCCAACTAAGAATTTATCCTAGTTCACTTGTGCATTTAAAATACAGAACACATCTTCTAGTGTGATATGAGTCTCTGCTTTATAGCTTGCTTTTATTTCTTCCACTTTACAAGCTTCTTTGATATGATTGATATGACATTCAGCTTCTACAATTTGCAGCTATTTATTCCTTTTTTCGTTCCTCAGATTACTTCTTTGATTGCTATTTCATAAGTAATGTGTGTGTGCATGACTAGCGCAGCATATTTTGCTAAGCCCTAATGTGGTTTGTCTGGTTATGGATTAGCATATTGTATGTGTTTAGCTATTTTGAGTGTCTTCAAGAAGAAAGGAAGATAAAATAGAATTATTAGTAATTATAATAATAATTATGCTGCTTTGCAAACGGTAGTGTATAGCTTAGCATATGTATTACTCTAGTCAGTTGTTTATTCAGTAATCTATGATTAATAAAATGAACTCTTGCATATTCTATTTAGGAAGCACTGGAGGGTTCCATCTAATGTATGAATAAATCATCTCTCTTTTCTCCTTGTTCCTGCAGTCTTGTGCTTCCAGATTTCATTCAGAAGATTTTGTAACTTTACAGAGCAAATTTCATACTAATTCGGGGAGTGGAGGGGGAGAATTTGTTTCACTAGCATTGTTTTGACTGCTAGTGACACTATTATTCTGTATATTTAAAATATTTTATATCGGAAACAAAAGCAGCTCTGCTTTATGAAAATATTACATTGACTGAATTGTTCATCATGGACATTCTTACATTAGATTACTTTTGGCTTCATTTATTAGGTATATAGTATATGTGTTGGATATATTGAAATTTGCAATTGTGTAAGTGATTTATCCTTAATTTAGCATACATATTGTTCTGAAGGTTAGAAAAATGCTGTACTTCGATTATTTCACTTTCCAGGCCCAAGACTGGAAAATCAAGTTTGAATTATATCTCTCTACATCAATTCTATTCTGTGACTCTAGGTTATGTGTTAACTTAGAACAAAAATGTAGTTAATACATAATTTTGTTTTATGGATGAGATTAATATCAACTGATCTAAGTAGTTATTGGAGTTTTTTATGTTCCTTCACTCTATCTGGTAAGTCATATTCAGGTTTTTAGAAATGAGAACTTTGATATGCCAGCTGCATTCCTTTCTGAAAGATAATGATCTTAATATTATGCATATTCTGGAAACCTCTAGCTTAACCATAATAATGTGCTCTAGATGGGGTTACGCTTATATCCAGTGTAAATACTTAAGTTGTTCAAAACTCAGTAGCAAAGTTGGCCTTGTGAAGAATGTGATGAGACCATATAAAATGTGTTGGGTTTTTTGTTTCTGGGTGTCGTGTGCAGACTTGCATGCATGTGTGCATTTTTTATTATGGGTGATGCAGGAATTACTTGTAGCCCCTGTAGTTTTTCTTGGCAAGGTGGGTTTTTTGGGGGGAGGGGGGAATGGCTTGCCATTGCCTCCTTTCTAGGACTGAGGGAGAGTGGTTGGCTCAAGGTCAGTCAGCTGACTTCATGTTTAAGGTGAGAGCAGAACTCACAATCTCCTGGATTCTACTCTGGTGCCTTGATCACTACATCAAACTGATTCTGTTCCTGAGAAAAAGAATACTTTAAAATATTTAAAACCTCACATGGCGCATAAGGCTTCTTAAGATAATATTCTTTCTATAAAAGTCTCCATGCTTACTAAGCCTTTTCTGTTGTCAGTAGGCCTTTGGAACATACTCCCTGTAGAGTTCAGGAATTCTAACATCTATTTTCTTTTCTAAAAGATCCTTAAAATGCATCATTCTGTATAGGCTTCTAGTTGTTGTTTTTGTTAATTTTAATTTTAATTTTAATTATTTGTTTACTTTTTTTGCTTGCTATCTTAACAATCTTTTATTATCATGATTTTAAATGGTTTTTTTTTATTGCAAACTCCTAAGAGTAGTGGGCAGAGATAAATCAAATTAAGGAAATAAATAAAACCATAATTGTATGTTTTCTTGCCAGCTGTAATGGTGAAAAGAAGGAGATACAGTGTAAACAAATAAGATGCTGCAGTTCTTGGGAAAGGAAATTGCTTTGGGACCAGAAGCCAGATGGGAATAAATTGCTACTGAGAAATGCTGCATTATTGTGAAGGAAGCAAAGCAGAAGAATCTTTGCTCTTGTTTCAAATCAGTTGTAGAAAAGATAGAGAAAAAAATTCCTTCAGCCTCCAAACCAGGGGTGAAATGTTCTTGGTTTGGACCGGTTTGACTGAACCAGTAACGATGGCGGCCGGTGGTTCGGAGATCCGGTAGTGATGGTGGTGCAAGGCTCCGCCCACCCACCCAGTCGTCGTTACTTCCTGGTTTTAACCAGAAAGTAACCTGTTTTTTACCCTCTGCGCATGCGCAGAAGGGTTTGCGCATGCCCAGAGGGTCTGCATGTGCATGTGATGTGCACATGTGTGTGAAGCAGGCGCACGCGGTGTGTGTACTTCCAAACCAGTTGGGAAGGTAAGTAGATTCCACCCCTGCTCCAAACTGAGTCTACAATACATACCATGCAAGACTTCAGTCCATGTTCCAAAATGGCACAATGCTATTGTTTGGTTTGGAGATTAATTCTATAAAAATTACCAGGGAGTATCTCCCACTATTTCTCAAAATGCTTGCATTTGACTGTAAAGGATTCCTGATGCATAATAAACTATGACTAGGCTAGTTTATTAGATTCTCATTTTATTTTTTTGTCTTGCATTGCAAGTATCTTGATCTCTGTACTCATGTAGTATATTGGCATTGAACTGAATTTTAACTAAATTATCCATTTTATTTTGAAAAAAAAAACAGCAAAAGCCAAAGGCTTCTGGGCTCTCAGGAAAGAGAAGAGATGACCAAATGGCTGCAAGGAAGAGAGGCAAAATCTGTTACGACTGTACTATGTTTTAGGTTTGATTCCAAAAAAGGTATTTTCACAATGCATGGACTTAACAGTCTGCAACTCCTTAAAGCAGCCTCACCTTTTCTGGGATTGTGTAGTATTCCTGGCATAGTTCTGTTTGGTTAAGAGCAAAGTTAAGAACATCAAGGTGGATATTCATACAAAAAGGAAATACTCTTGATCAATCTTTATTCCTGGTTACTTTGGGGACTCATCCATGTAGCTTTCATGGCACCAATACAAAAGTGGTTTTCTATTACATTCTATAATTTTTCAACATTTCAATCCAGTTTGCAGTCTAAATCCTTCTTTTTAATCTCCTGTCCCAGAACTAATCAGATCTAGTCCTCTTTAGCTTTATGAGATCAGCCAAGGTTGGCTAGTTATTGCTACTTAGCTAGTCTTTACAATGCTTCAGTGAAAAGCCATGTTTTGCAAATTTTAGAACCTCGATGTACAACAATTCTTCATTTAATGAAGCTTCATGGAACTGTTCGCAGTTCCAACGGCACTGAAAAAAGTGAATTATTATAACCATTTTTCACATTTACGACCATTGCAGTATCCCCATGGTCACATAATCAAAATTCATATGCTTGACAACTAGTTCATATTTAACACTGGTTACAGTGTCCCGGAGTCATATGATCTCCTTTTGTGACCTTCTGACAAACAAAGTCAATGGGGAATCCAGATTCACTTAACAACCGTGTTACTAACTTAACAACTGCAGTGATTCACTTAACAAACGTGGCAAGAAAAGTCGTAAAATGGGGCAAACTCATTTAACAAATGTTTCACCTAGCAACATAAATTTTGGATTCAATTGTGGTCGTAACTCGAGGACTACCTTTATAAGGGCAGTGAGAAAAACAGCTCATGGAAAGTTAAAAAGCTTAAAATGCTTGTATTTGCAAAAACGTATCTTGGATTTGCACAGAAATTTGGTATGAAAGTTTGATATGATGACTGGTTCTATTGGTGATATTCTATCACCACATAACACCACAGAATAGAGTTAAAATAGGAAAAAGATTTCTAAGCGGGCTCTCCCTTCCTAAATGTGTTTAATTTAGAATGGGTTCCTCAGCTTTTTTATGAAGTGCCCCAATAAGTTTTCATGGAGCAGCAATTAGTAATTAAGCATAGGTTTTAAAAATATGGAAATAGTCTGCATAAGAACCAGCTTCATGTCACAATAATTATTTGGAATCTATTTTGTCAGGTACTGTATGCTCCTTCTCCCCCACCCCCAAAGTTTATATCATGAGCAATCCTAAACCCTTATCTCAAAACTAATCATCAGTGAACTCTACATGCTATACGTGTAACAAGCATGCTTCAAGATTAAACTGGAAATATTTACCATTTACATTAGCATAAGGTAATTTCAGTTATAGAGCACATTTTTTTTCCTTTCTCAGATGTAACTCAGATGAAGCATCCTTTCTTCAAGTATGTGTATATATGTACCAGTGGTGAAATCCAAATTTTTTTACTACTGGTTCTGTGGGCGTGGCTTGGTGGGTATGGTGTGGTTTGGTGGGCGTGGTTTGGGTGTGGCAGGGGAAGGATACTGCAAAATCTCCATTCCCACCCCACTCTAGGGGAAGGATACTGCAAAATCCCTATTCCCTCCCCACTCCTGGGAGAACAAAATTGCAAAATCTCCATTTCCACCTTACTCTGGGGCCAGCCAGAGGTGGTATTTGCCGGTTCTCCAAACTACTCAAAATGTTTGTTACTGGTTCTCCGAACTGCTCAAAATTTCTGCTACCAGTTCTCCAGAACCTGTCAGAACCTGCTGGATTTCACCCCTGATATGTACATATAGTATATGTACTCTTTCTATGATCGGGGGCCTTGACGAGGTAAAGAGGCTTGTGTGGGTAAATGAAATTGTGGGCTATGTCGCCAGACTTGTAGATGTCCAGAAGGGTCTCTCCCAAGGCAAACAGGCTATGATGGATACCCCAGACTAACACCAATTATATCTGCCAACCTGCATTGGGCCAGCATGGCAAATTATGGTCTATTCCTTCCACATGCCAATACACACATATTGGTTGAAAACATGTGGAAAAGGCCTTCATCCTGCAGTGGATAGACAATGGCTAAAATGATATACATATATGTTTGTACGTATATACACAACACTTACATACATAGACATATATAGGTACCTGAAGTATACAATTTTCTTCAGTAAAAAAGCAATTGTTAGTTTCTTTTTAAAAGTTTCAAATTGTTTTTGAATTTATTCTGTTAACTCAAATATTCTGGAAATTGGAAGATTCATAATCCAGTAAAATTGTGTAAATTCTTGAAGATATGGACAAATTTGTAAAGCCCTATTCAATAGGGCAAGTAAACCACGTGGAGTGCAGTAAGGTATTTTGCTGATCTGAGATACATACAGAATCTTCAATAAATAAGTTTTTGTATTTGATTGAAAGAGAAGATAGAATTGAAACCTGAATTAATTTTAGGTGGATTCACTGAAATCAATCAAACTTAGTTATGTTTAATCTGTGCTCTTATTCAATGTACAATTAAGACAAAATACAACCTATATTTCTGATTGAAATATATAATACACAGGTTAGTTATATATGCATACACCTACATGTTCTACCTATTTGTATTGCCTTTTCTTTTTCAGAGAGAGACCAAAGGCCAGTTTCTCATAGATCATGTTTGCAATCACTACTGTTTGCTAGAAAAAGACTATTTTGGCATTCGCTACGTGGATTCTGAAAAACAGAGGGTATGTATACAAATTCTCTCTTAATTTATTTTAAGTGATGTTATTTCAGGGAAACTGCTAGCTAGTATGCTTTCATTCCCTGGCATAAATGCTTTAGTGATGTCTGAAGAGATGAGTAAGTGTTCATTTCTCTTAGCCAAAATACATTTTATTGTCAGAGAATCAGCAGCTAATCAAGGATATAATGTGAAGGTAATTGTGTGCTTATTATTGTGTCACTTTCTCGATAATGGCTATTTCAATACATTTGAAATGGGGTTTCTTAGGAACGTCGTTCTAAGAATTACTATATAGCAATGGTGGGTTTCACTTACCTTTGCTATCGGTTTGCTTGCTCACGCACATATGCACCTCTTCTGCGCATGTGCAGAAGCTTTTGCGCATGCGCAGAGCATATTTGATGACATCCAGACGGGTGGGCGGAGCCTCCTGCCACTGCTGTTACCAGTTCGCCTGAACTGGGGCAAACCAGTAGCAACCCACCACTGCTATAGAGCCAGTCTCAGGTAAAGCCTTTTTTAGTTTAATTAGGGCTTCAGGTGATTCATGATTTTAAGAAGACATTCTTCATCTTAGAATGTACTGGATTCTGATTACTGGTATTTTTCATGACTATACCAGTGGCATATCTTGACTGAGTGATAATCTATATCTTGATTCTACCTTCACAGGCATGACTTTGACCTGCTTAACTGAGATAATATATTTAAAAATTGACTTTCTCCTATACTACTGTAAGCAGAATGTTTCAACCTGGCTAATATGATTGGATTTAATTTACTTGAAATCAAATCTGGCCAGCTAATCTTTTCTCGTATAGGCAAACAATAAAATATGCAAACAGTGAGTTAGGCAATGTAGTGTAACATTTTTTTATTGAAAATAAAATCAAGGTGCAAAAACTTATTCTGAAATCAGCTGTTGAAAGTTTTCAGCTTGCAACTAGTAAAAATCTTTAAATGACTTCCTAGACTTTTAAAATTAGAGCTACCAGATCTGTCTATGGAGATTCTCAGTCACCCAGGTCATGGTTGTCCCAAAGGTGTTTTTTCAAAAGGCAACTGGACGTTGCTTTTTCCTTGATGACATTTTGCTTCCTATTCAAGAAGCTTCTTTAGTTCTGATTGAATGGTGTAGAGAGGAAAGATTTATATTCTTTGCAGTCATCTGCCAGCATTCAGTCAGAATTGAAGAAGCTTCTTGAATGAGAAACGAAACATCTTCAAGGAAAAAAATAAAGTCCACTTGCCTTTTGAAAACACACCTTTGGGAGCTACTGTTGCAGAAATTCACATAATCAAAAGATGGCAGAGAGTTAGCATTGCTGTATATCTTTGCTGCCATCTAATGGATTTCTGGATTTTTTCACCTAGATTTTGTGCAATAGCCTTATTTAAATATCTTTCTCATCAAGAAACAAAACTTCAGTGAAGCAATATATCTGTAAGATGCAATGAATCTTATTTATCTATTAAAAGTATTTGCAAGAGGTGCCTCACAAAATTTGTATTTTATGAATGCACCATCCCTTCCCAAAAATTTACGGTTCGGCTGTTTGCAATTGTACATATATAGCTTCGGTGTTTTGCTGGAAAAGTAAGTTGTGTGTATGCATACATGGAGACAACTAGAATTAACTTTTGAAACAGCCACAGGAGACTTTAATGAAGAGTGTGAGCGCTTTGTTTCCTTGTGCCAACACACTTTTCAAATGCTTTGTCTTTCTATAGGTTTACATAATATACAACCATTTAGTGTTGTGCTTCATATAGTAGAATCACTAAAACTATTGCTTTTGTGTAATTAGTACAAAAAGAATATGATGCTTTTCAGGTGGGTAGGAAATGAAATCAATTTTTATATTTTGATGCACAAATAAAATATAAAAGTAATAAAAACTGTTAAATCAGAATATTGTTAGTTTATAGAATCCCAGTATGTATGAATTGTGCGGCTTGACTTTCAAATACAATAAAGGTTGTTTAATTACAGAATGTGCATTTCTAGAACCCTACAGCTCAACTGAGATTTATTGCTTATATTGAAGGATTCATCAGATTTATGAGTGTGTTAATCCATTGCTGAATTGCACAAAATGATAGGACTTTTGATGGAAGAAATAATGCACACAGGCAGCTGGGTAGCAATAGCTCAGTGTTTTTATAACGGTAGCAATATTTATCCTTTGAAATTGTTCTGTGTTAGAATTTGATCTCTCTCAGGATCTCTTTCAGATCCTCCGTTATAAAATGCATTCTAATCCATGCATAGGCTTAAAATAAAATTGTCAGATATTCTGGAGAAGTGTTGTTGGTGTTCCTAAGACTAATCTCATACTTTGCTGATATCTATATAGCAGTTCAGAAAATAAAAATAGCTTTAGGCTTCTTGCTGATGCAGAAGGATGCATTTCCACTTTTGCTGTTATTTGGAAGTGGGTATATCTATTACAGAATAGAATCAATATTTAAAAATGTAGCTCTTGCAGAAACTTTTATTTAGATAATTAAATAATTCTGTAGTAGAGGAGGATAGAAAGGTAAAGCCCAATTCCTATGATTTTAAAGCTAACAGAATATTTTGACAAGTCTTAATATTGGCTTAATTTGCACTAATTAAGAGCTAGTCTTGCTTGTAAGGACAAGTTGAATATAGATTGTAGGCTTTCCCCCCAGCTTCTTTCACATAGCATTTTATTTCAGCTGTTGTGACACATGCCTTTGGGGGTAAGATTGAAGATGGAATTGTAAACACTACGATTTTGTTACTGCATTTTTAAAGGCTGCTCTAATTTTTGCCTCCTGTCAGTTTTGTATATATGTGATTTATGTATGAATGACATATTCCACATGAAGGTGACGGTGATTAGCAGATCATTAGTTTCCTTTTTTTTCCTAGCCACAGATTCAGCTTCCACCCATCCATCCATCCATCCATCCATCCATCCATCCATCCATCCATCCATCTATTTATCTATCTATCTATCTATCTATCTATCTATCTATCTATCTATCTATCTATCTATCTATCTATCTATCTATCTATCTATCTATTGTATAGGCCACCCATCTTACCTCAAGGTAAGATCAAACTTCCTTCATGGATAGGCTATTATTGTCTTAACATAACTGGCAACTCATGCTGATATCTTATTCATTTTTCTAATAGAAATAGAAAAGATATACAGAATAAATATTGCACCATGGGAAGTCCTTGAATTTTGATGCCAGTGGCTGAACTCTATAGGTATTAACCCTGATTTCAGAATAGTTAGACAAATGGGCCATGACACTAGCCCTTAGACTAATAAAAACTAAACGGAATTAAAATCTACTTTACTTTGAAACTATAGTCAAAGTGCCAAATAAGCCGAAGTGTAATTAAAATTGGTTTAATATTATGTGAGGTCAGAATGTCCCAGTGGAAAATTGTTCAAAATTAATGAGATTTAGTATTTACACGTTGGGATTTCTTTTTCTATTAAAATTTTCACAACAGCAAAATTCCTTACAGTTGAATCCTAAAATAAGTGCCTTAATTTTTATCATCATTGATTCTCTTTCTATTTTGTATTAACTGAGAAAGTAAGTTAAAGCTAATAGTGCTTCCAAAGAACCATTGATTTCCCAACCAGTCATGTATTTTCTTTCACAATTTTCCTCCATTGCTCTTGTTTTTTGTCTCCTCTATTCCAGTAAATCAATAACATTCCATAGCCACTAATCATGCTCATTCATCAATGTTGTTCTTTTCTTTAGAGGCAAGTGCAAGAGACTAAGGAGTATAAACGATGAAAGCAGTGCTACACTATTACAATCCAAAGTTCTGTCCATTTTGTAAGTGTGTCATGATGTTGCACACAAACTCTAAAGGGCAGAGTTTTAATGAAGGCTTTGGACTCTGAAAACAACTTTCCTTCCCTTAATATTTATGTTTATTTATTTTATTCATTTATACCATGTTTCCTTGAAAATAAGACCCTGTCTTATATTTTTTGAACCCTGAAATAAGCATGCGCTCAAAAGCCCGATTGGTCTTATTATCAGGGGATGTCTTATTTTGGGGGAAATAGGGTAAATCAAACTTCTTAACTATCCACAGAGGGATTCCGAGAGATGTTATTTTCTGACAACTCTGACACTCTTTATACAGTTGACACTATGATATTATTTCAAATATAAAGTAATTAATAAGTCTGTGCCTGCATAAAAATAATAACAGTAGACATATATATTTAATTAACTGTATGCAACCTACATGACACTCAAAAGTGAATGGTGTTTCTCAGCTTTGGCTATTTTAAGATGTGTGGATTTCAACTTCCAGAATTCCACAGGCAGCATGCTTGCTGGGGAATTTCTGGAAGTTGAAGTGCACACTTCTTAAATTTGCTGAAGTTGATAAATAGTTCTCTAGAGAAATATATAATTAGTGAGGTTGTTGAATTTGCAGATAAGACACATTTTTTCCCAAATAATTTCAAATTCTCAGACAGACTGAAAACCTGCAAAAGGTTTTTTTTCCAAACCTGCTGACAAGATAGCAAAAGGCTAGATTGGAGTCAACATTAATTTCGCTGTCCTACCCATCAAGGACACCCATTTCATTTGTTTTTGTTTTTTTTTTTTGTTTTTTTTAATTTGATTTATATGCCGCCCTTCTCCGGAGACTCAGGGCGGCTTACAATGCGTTAAGCAATAGCCTTCATTCTTTTGTATATTTTATACAAAGTCAGCTTATTGCCCCCACAAACTGGGTCCTCATTTCACCTACCTTAGAAAGGATGGAAGGCTGAGCCTTGGAGAGATTCGAACCAGCAGAAATTGCAGGCAGCTGTGTTAATAACAGGGTGCATTAAACCACTGTACCATCAAGGCTCATTGATAGATCTTAAACCTAGATCTAGAAATGCTTTGACCATACACACATCTTACAGTGTAAAGTAAACATATTGGCATCATCTCCTTATCAGAAATGAATATTGGACTACTTTAAATCAGAACACTTAGCACCTCTGTGAGTGTCTCACAGATATAAGAAAAATAATATTTTGTTTCTTCCACTCAATGCTTTCATAGATGTAGGAATAATAGGCACATAGAGGAAAATCGGCATTTAATATTTTTAAATCTTTTTTTTAAAAAGACCCTTGTAAATTCCAATGAAATAACCTTTCCCATGTTGAGGCTTTGTGCTGTGGAGGCATACATAAGAAATAAGTCTGTTCAGCAGTGTGAATAATTGCAAGGACACCTGCCATGGTAAATAGCTAGTAGCTACTGCTGGATATTAAAATGCTGATTAGAGATGATGTTTAGAAAGTGTGGCACAATGTACTTCTCAAAAAAGCAAGCAATAAGAAAAAATCCTGCAGGTGCAACTGTGTCCTAGTAAAGGTGTATACTAATAACCCTTTGCCCTCATAATAAAAAAAAAGTTCCCTAAAAGTCTTCAGTTTGTCATTTTAAGACATATAAGTTTTAAACACTAACCAATTCAATTAATTCCATGAATGATACGAAATACTGGTTTACATAAATGAACTATACATTTATGAAATGGTCAGTGAATATCTATACAATATGAACCGGTGTAGATGTATCTATTTTAATACTTGTCAGTTTAATTCTGTACTTAAATTTCTTGACTGTGATAGTTTGTAGCAATTTAATTTGCTTATGTATGCATTTTATTTTTTATTGACTTGCACTAGGAGAAAACAAATTTACGTGGTTGCTAAGCATATAATCAAATCAGCAGTCTTGTTTCTTCACAAGCTTCCTCTGCTATCAAACTCAAAATCAGATTCAATTCAAACTGAACAAACTTTCTAGAAATATACCCTAATACATGGAATAGGACTGTACCCACTTAAAAATAATCCGGGTGAAATATTTAGATATCGTGTCCACTAGAGCTCTCTGTTCATCATTAAAGCATGTGTATACAACATTTTGTTTAAATTTCCATACAAGCTTGAGAAATGATTCAGCTCATTAAAACTGTTATGTATGTAGATTTTGGGCGGGCAGTTTGAATTAACTGACTGTCAGCTGATTGGCTGACCACCACAGCTGCAAGGTATATAAAGGGAATTGTTTCCCCTGGTCAGTTGCTGGGTTCTCACCCTACAATAAAGAGCTGTTGTCACTCACTGCCTGGCTTGCTGCGTCCTCATTCACCCAACTTAACATTGGCGACGAGGATGGGATTTTGAGGCCAGAAGCCACGGAAAGAGCTGAAGCCACGAGCCGACAAGTGAGCTGCAAGTTAGCTAGGAGTTACGTATGGTGGCCCCTAATGGATAAAGACATCACTGAGTGGGTGGGGAAATGCCAATCCTGCCAAGAGTCTAGGCCAGACCCCCCCACAGTACCGGTCAGGGAATGGGAACGGCCCCAGGGTCCGTGGTCCAGGATCCACATAGACTTCACTGGCCCATTCCATGGGCAGGTATTTATGGTAGTAGTGGATGCCTTCTCGAAGTGGTTGGAGATCAGACTCATGAAAACTACTACCACCGACGCCGTCATTAGGGAGCTAAGGCAGTTGTTCGCCACCCATAGCCTACCAGACACCTTAGTCTTAGATAACGGGCCCCAGTTCACGGCCACGCAGTTTGAGGGGTACCTAGCAGAGTTGGGGATCAGACACGTCCTCTCCACCCTTTTTCATCCGGCTAGTAATGGATTGGCGGAGAAATTTGTGAGAACGGCTAAGGAAGCCATCTCACGCCTAGGCCCCGGGGGCTGGTAGGAGAGGATAGATAAATTCTTAATGGCCCAACACGCCAACCATGCACCACCACAGGCAGGAGCCTGGCGGAACTCCTGATGGGGAGGAAGCTCCGAGGAGTCCTAGACAGGCTACACCCCAGTTATTCCCCTGACAGTTTCAGAGGGGCAGAAAAAAGGCTGAGGGAGTTCACAATAGGGATGCCAGTCTTCGCTAGAAATTACGGGAACGGGCCCCTCTGGGAAACTGGGAAAATCATGGAGGTAACAGGGCCCAAGTCGTATAGGGTAGACATGGGAGATGGGAGGATTTGGCGCCAACACATTGACCAGCTATGGAAGCGTTGGGCCGCCGACACAGAAGACGCATTCGATGAACCGCTCCCTAGCTACCAACAGGACTTTCGAACTGACTCAAACCCGAGTCTAGCGGAGGATTTAGCTGACGGCCCCGAGATCCAGCGCTGCCCCATCGAGGAAGATCAACCAGCCGCAGAAGTCGCCGCCCACAACGAAGTCTCGGAAGTTCCATTGGCAGAGCAGGGAGAAACAGGGAGTTCCTCCGACCTGCTCGACGCCACACCTCCGACTGAACTGCGCAGGTCAAATATGGTGCGGACACGCCCTGGTCACCTGAGAGACTTTGTATGCTAATGTCTACCCCAAGTGACTTCTGGGAGGGGAGGAGTGTTATGTATGTAGATTTTGGGTGGGCAGTTTGAATTAACTGACCGTCAGCTGATTGGCTGACCACCACAGCTGCAAGGTATATAAAGGGAGCTGTTTCCCCTGGTCAGTTGCTGGGTTCTCACCCTACAATAAAGAGCTGTTGTCATTCACTGCCTGGCTTGCTGCGTCCTCAATCATCCAACTTAACAAAAACTGTAACATCTTTTTAAAAGAAGACAAGGTTGACTTAATGAATAGCAAAGAGATGCTATTTCATACAATTTCCAAACAGTTATTTAAATAGTTTCTGAAGAGTGAACTGCTTTAATATGCAAAGATTTTGTTTAATTTCATCTCGCAGTGTTGTTTTGTGGATAAATTGTATATATATAAAAAAAGAATGGGATCTTATATGACTTCCAGACTGCCTTGGAGGGAAAAAAAACTAAATAAAAATGTAGCAAGACAAAGTAAGGATCTTTTTATAAAATTAGGAAACTATTAATATATTTGTACCTCTTCATGGAAACTGTATAAGACTTAATCTAAAATCTGTCATTCTTTCCCTTCCTGTTCACTTTTGAATAAACTTAAACATAACTATTATGTATTTGTGATCACATTAGCTGTGCTGTTCACTTACAGATGCTACTTTCTGTCTTTCATCATACTTCTATGTCCCTCTTTTTGAAGCTGTTAACAGAAACATGATATAAATCACAGCTAGGAGAACACTGCTATCAATTTATTACACTCTTGTGCTTGTAAGAAAATGATGTATTTTGCAATACTTTTGACTGTTGGCTTCTATCTCTTTTTACAGCATTGGCTTGAGCCCAATAAATCTATCTTCAAGCAAATGAAATGTAAGTGTTAGAAGCTCATTTCATACATTGACCTATTATTTTAAAATGCCAATGTTTTGCAATAATTTTCGGTATTTAAAAATAACTTTAATAAATAACTTTAATGTATTATGGTTATAGGCATTGAGCTCTTTTAAAAAAAATAATCTAGAACAGCCTTCCTCAATCAAATGTGCTTTCATATACTATCAGGATTTAATAGATGATGGGATTTGAAGCCTAACATACATAGGAAAAAACTGATTGAGAAAGGCTAGCAATCTGAGAAAGGAACTTGGGAAGCAGCTAAGTAGGGTTGGGGTGGATCTAAAGATATATTCTTCATTTCATTTTAAAGTTAGTATTCTCTATGAATTTGTCCCTTTAGACTTCATTGGACGATTTTGTCCAGCTTTTCAGTAATATCTAATCTGTGACATAGCTCCAAACACATTCCTCTACAAAGTTCTCCAGCTGGAAACTTTATAGTTCCAAGCTCCACATTGCATTAGGGATGATGAGAACTGTTTTATTCCTCTCTCCCACCCACATCATTGCTGATTAAAAAATAAAATAAAAACAACTTAGCTTTTCCAGAGACTTACCTATCAATAACTGAATCAAAATCAAATATTCTATTAAGTTACAGTATGAAGTATCTAAATATACATTATACTGTATGTAACTTGCAATGCCATTCAAAATCCAGTATGCAAGAACAGTAACTGACTTAAGGCCATTCATAGGCTGTTTGGATGACTGGATTGATTAATGGGCTCTTGGTTTAAAATATATCATTCCTGTGCCCAGAACCAACCCTCTAGACAGAAATCATAGGCATTTTCTTCTTTTACAGATCCTGCTCAGGGAACAAATGGGGATTTGAACTATCAGTCCCTTGAGGGGATACGGATTTATGTTAGAAAGAGTGGGAAATAGGAGTCCTACATTTTCGCCTGCCCACCTCCCAAAAACTCATTTAGAGTGTCCTCTGTTCTAAGGGATAAAGTTTAATTTCATTTAAGCTGTCATGCTGTGGTTACTTCTTGTGGAATGGCTGTCTGATCTGTAGGCACAACTACTATGATTTACTAGGGATTGCATCCTAAGTCTTCAAAGAAAGCTGTTTTCAGTCCGTAAATCCTTAATTTTAGACAGTGAGGTCTACAGCTTGATCTATTGACATATGCTTTACTTATTCTATGACAAAAAGAGAAGTTTTATCCACATACTCTCAGTAGAATTGCAATTTTCAACAAAGGCATTAGTGCTTTATTGTTTAGCATTGTATTACAGAAGAAAGATCAATATGCATAAATGGATATAATTAGGGCTCAAATTGTATACTCACATATTCCACTAATGGCCATTGAATCAATGGAACATCTTCTGTTTAAATATGTATAGCATTGTGCTGCAGTTTTAGCTGTTGCAAGTATTTTTTAATCTTTAGAATAAATAATATCATTTAAAGTAAGTTTCAAAGGGAGATGGAATGCATTAACACATCAATTATATATTACAAGAAGTACTGAATATGCTTGGGAATTCCTTATTCCCTAATGCTAACCTACATTATATTTACTGATGGCCTTCCATTGAAATATGAGACTTCTGTTTTTAGGAAGGCAATCAGTTTGTAGTGATTTGTAAGTTTTACTGTTTTATTGTTGCTTTTACAATTTTTATATTGATCTACTATTTTCTATAATGATCTTTCAAAAATTTTAATAATATTTTAATTTCTTAGCCTTTTAAAGTGAAGATGTGATACTTATTTTAGGATTGTTTAAGTTTAAATATCCATAAAGCCTTTAAGAACCAATCATTTCATCTTTTTTCCCATACCTTCAGGGAGAATCTCATATTTTAATGTGTTGCTTCAAATGGTAGTGTAATAAGATTAGATAAAACACTCAGACTTACTAACATTCAGAAAATTCAAGCAGATGCAGGCTCTTCTGCATGTATCTTCAATTCCCAATGCATGGTGTACAGATGCTGAAATTTGTCCTTCGTTTCATATTATTGTATCTTTGCTCAGGGTCCACATAAGAGTCCAGTAAATCCCCCTCTCTTTCACTCTCACTCTCACTCTCACTCACACTCACACCTCTTTCTAAATCTATTTGAATAGAGTTTTGTAAAATAAGAGCTGAGTACATAAATATATTTTATCTTAACAAAGAAAATTATAGAATCAAATTAATTATACAATCAAATATTGAAATGCATGATATCTAGAAAAAATAAAGTAGGGAAGCAATTATATATTGTATAATTATGCATGATATATATATATATGTATATATATGTACAATATATATATAAAATTATGTACTTTGATAAGCCAGACATGGCTTGGAGCCAAGTTGTTTGACAGACTGTGTCTCCCCAATTACATCTATCCAACCCACCAGAGCAGGAAGGTAGTGCATGTTGTGGGTCCCAACTATCAAGGAAGTATGTCTGATGGAGCTTAGGAAAAAGGCCTTCTCTGTGGTGGAATGGGACAACTTGCTCCAACCAACTTGCCACAGTCAACTCGCCATGGCCAGTTCACGTGACCAGTTCACTGCGGAACAACTCACTTTGACCAACTCACCATGGGACAACTTACCGCAGGACAATTCAACAATTCAATTTAATTATTAAAAGTTATTTTAAATTTTGTCATTTGTATTTCATTTTGTTTGATATTAGTGTAATTCTTGCCCCATGGCGAATTGCGCTGTGGCAAGTTGGCCATAACGAGTTGTCCCCATGGTGAGTTGGCCAAGTCAAGTTGGCCACAGTAAGTTAGCTGCAGTGAGCTCACAGTGGTGAGTTGTCGTAGACCTTTCTGTGGTAACTTCCTATGGAACATTCCCCCAGAGATAAGATTACCCAATCTTGTTGCCTTTCTACAAGGCCTTTGAAGACCTGGTTTTGTCAGCCAGCTTGGGAACAGATCAAATGGCTTGTCTCATTGGGGTGGGATGGGGTTTAAATTGTGGGTTTTTAAGCTGAAATTTTAATGCTCTATGCCGTATGTATGGAGTCACTGTGTATGAATTGGGCAGCTATATATATTTGTTTAATAAATAAATTGTTGAAGTACAATGACATTGGTTCAGTGGAAAAAGCTGAAAAATTATCCTCTTATAGTTGGCTTTGTCTTGCAATCTCTCATATTAGAATAATGGTGTTACTGAGGTAATATTGCAAGTGGATACTGGTAGATTTTTAGGTCCAGTTCAAAATGCTGGTGAGAACGTACAAAACTATTTACAGTGGGACACTGGATTACATCAGGCACTGCCTTGCCAAGACTGAATCTAACTATCAATAAAAATATCACAAAAAAGACCTCTTCAGAATCCCCACTTAGTGTGAGTTGAATGGAACACAGACCAAAATAGATTTTCATTATTGTGGCTCTGTAGCTTCTTCCCTTTTGATGGATAAGCAATTCCTTCTTTCCTAACATTTTATAAAACTATTAAAACAACACTTCATACTCTTTGGATGACCATCTAGTGGTTTTCTGTTAATTCTACACATTTCATTTTGTTTTTATTCAGTATTTTTAGGATATTGTTTCTATCCATATTGCTGGATTGGGACAGGGTACAAAAATGTGAAATTAATTAATAAGTATATTCTAGAAAGTCTCCCCCCCCCCCATGTCTTCCTTTCTTGTTCAGTGTTGGGTGATATTTAAAATATGTATAAATTAGCTGAAATTAGTTCTGATTATATCTGAGGATTCTCTTCAAATTCAGTAGTATCTTTATTGAACCTGGTCTCTGCTGCATGGTGTCATTGCATGTGTTACACATTCACATTTGTATAAGGAAGATTTTTTTCTTTCCCTTTCCTTTATACTTAAATATTGTTTTGTAAATTATTAAGTTATTAGCATAGCTGTACCTGTATTGAATAGAGTACTATAACTTTTTTTTAAAAAATAGTTAAGATCTTGAATCTATTCTGGCAAATTACTCTGGCTCAAATTACAGGAAAGATTGGCAGAGCATTGGGGCTTTCAGTATGACAGCTGGGCTTCCTTTGACATAAAAGTCCATTCTGCTACTATAATGTATATAATTTGATTATGATGCACCTTATTTTTTGCTTGGGAATAGTTTTGCAAAAATTATATAGTATCTTTTTTTGACTGTTCACATTTATACTTGTAGCTTGTTGACAGACTACTACTCAATGGGTCTGTTGCATGATAAATACATATTTAACTGACCCAGTGCAGTTTTTTCCCAAAGAGTTGCTAATGTTTCTCTTTTTATCATCTTTAGCACTTACTTTAAAAGAGTATAAAATGTGGTAGCTGACACCACCAAGATGTAATTTATTGTATTTCTTCAATAGGTTCCTATCCCAATTTTTTGGAAGACTGGGAGGAATAAGAAGCTGAGTTTATTTTTATAACTTGACTCTTCTCTTGTCTGTTAAGCTCTCTTTTTGTACAGTAGCTGGAATTCTTTTTACAGTTAGATTCTGTCCTTGAATCTTTCTAAAGGGGGAAAGGTGAAAGGAATTATTAATTATCAGGCTGATGATTTCTGTGAATAAAGTAGCAGTTAAGGTTAGTCTTTAATTTTCTTATCCGTATAATATAAAAGATGTGAAAAATCATATACTTATGTTTGATAGTTTTTATATTTTTGATTAGGTTTTTGATTATAACTAGACCAGAAGCCTGACTGAGTAACTCTAGTAGGCTTTCACTGACAGTGACTTTAAAGAAAGCACATATGGTTGCTTTAAATTAAGAGTTCAGAATGCGGAGAAGTAAGCTGATGACAGCTAATGGCTGGCTGAAGAATGTAATAGATCTGAGGATGTCGGATCTTTCCAGTCAGAAAAGCCTGGTGGGAGAAGACACAAAGATCAGAACTGATGGTTCAGGAAAGGAGGAAGTCATTCTCTGACAATGTTGACAGTTCAGACAAACAACAGAACAATTTAGATTCAGGCGGCAATCCTATCACAAGTAATTTCAGCAAATAGACCTTGAAACACATTCATCTAAGAATTCAGAGCCCTTGGGAAGAGGTGGAGGTAGAAACAAAATGAGGTAATTTTTTTTTGCAGGTTTAAAGGATTGTTTAGAGCAGGGTTGTCAAACTGGCCGGCCGCAGGCCCGATGCATCACATGCAGGCCACGCCCACCCCAGCTCCACAAATGGGAAAAACATCGTGAAATATCACGTGACGGCAACGTGACACAGCAACGTGACACCCGTGACTTAGAGCAAGTACAAATGGATATAGATTAGGAATATCACATTGTATTAGTAGTAATAGGGACATTTAACATAGAGAAGTATATATTAAAGATTGCATGCTACAGTGGTCCTAAATCCTTTTCTTTATAATCCTAGCTTGTGCTGCTGCTAAGATTTGGATGCTGTACATAGTTGAGTTGGCCTTTACCTGCTTATTCAACATAAAATACAGAAGAAAAAATGGTGTAATTAAAAAAAAAACTATAATCCCCCTAAAACAGTGCCTATAAACCTGGACCATCTACTATTATGACATCAAAATATCATTGTTCTGTCTCTTTACTATAAAACTGGATGTGAAAAAAAAATTAAAAAGTGCAACTTGTGGCAGCTTAAAGAATTATTCAGACTATTTGATTTAATCTGTCTCTTTTTTTCCATTTGGAAAAAAACCTTATAAAAATAATACCTATAATAATTGTCATATATTTGGTCATCCTACCCACTAGTGTTTCATGGTGGTCACAGTCCTTTGCTATGTCACTGTTACATAGCATTGATAATGTTTAAAAATTAATGATGTAAAATTATACACATCAGTATAATATCTCCTTGCTCTGAACTATTTTTCATTTTAAAATCTGAAATTAATGTATCTATCTATATCTACAACTGTACATATATAATCAGTGAACATGTGCTTTTCTGGGATGCAAAGTCTTCTGGCAGGCTGTTCACACATGTGCATGAAGTTTCTGGTAAACAGAATAACAGAGTTGGAAGGGACCTTGGAGGTCTTCTAGTCCAACCCCCTTCTTAGGCAGGAATTCCTACACTACAAATG
The DNA here is from genome assembly GCF_029215685.1 of Pituophis catenifer annectens. NCBI lineage: Eukaryota > Metazoa > Chordata > Lepidosauria > Squamata > Colubridae > Pituophis > Pituophis catenifer. The sequence goes on along the minus strand of NW_027256882.1, from coordinate 232,451,157 downwards.
GTCAGACAAATGGTTATCCAGTATCTTCTTAAAAACTTCCAGTGCTGGAGCATTCACAACTTCTGGAGGCAAGTTGTTCCACTGATTAATTGTTCTAACTGCCAGGAAATTTCTCCTTAGTTCTAGGTTGCTTCTCTCCTTGATTAGTTTCCACCCATCGCTTCTTGTCCTGCCCTCAGGTGCTTTGGAGAATACCTTGACTCCCTCTTCTTTGTGGCAGCCCCTGAGATATTGGAACACTGCTATCATATCTCCCCTAGTCCTTCTTTTCATTAAACTAGGCATACTTAGTTCCTGCAATAGTTTTACAATAGCCACCTGAATAGAAACTGGAGTGTGGAATAACCAGATTCATTTATCATTCCTGTCTGTTGTTCAAAAAATGCTCAAGATTATTGCTAACTTGGAGCCATTGCAGCTGCATTAGTGATCCTTGACTTTACTCTTGGGCTTTCATTTCTTATTCTTTTTATCTTAGAAAAAAAATTATACAAATATTACAAGTTATTGTAATACGTGAACAGCTAAAACTTAAAAGTCTTGAATACAACTGCATAAATAAAATTTTCAGAATATCTATCTTGTAATTTTCCAGTCTATTCAATATTAGTTTGTTCATTTCTCATTTTAATTGGCTTAAAGTTCAGTTCTTGCAAACCTTATACTATGTATCAAAGTGTAGAAAAGGAAAAATGTAATTCAGTTAAAGAATCCAAGATATCTTGAATAAAACCCAAGTTCTATTCCTGGTGTATAGAACCACAGTATAAAACACTGCCTAAATCCCTGGAGAGCAATTAACGCAAATAATACAAGGCAAGTTTCTACGAAACTGTGTTTTCATACTGGCTTTTGTTTGGTTTAGAACTATCCAGCATTCAAGGGGGTCTTAAATATTAAAAAAACCTGAGGAAGCATCAATAAAGAAGCAAGTTTTGAATAATGTTTATTAGACCAAAAATATGAATGCATACATGGAAACACAATCAGAAGGAAGGGAGGGAGGGAGGGAGGGAGGGAGGGAGGAAGGGAGGAAGGAAGGAAGGAAGGAAGGAAGGAAGGAAGGAAGGAAAAGCAATATATGGTGAATAGGAAGCAATATGATACACGATGAAAATGAAAGCATCTACTAGAAACAATTTTTTCAGCTGCATAACCTTTAGTAGCTGCCTAAGACATTTTACACATAGGATTCTTATTTGCTTTGTTAATAAGTCTACAGTTGTAGAGAGATTGAAATCTCGGTCTTGTTTAGTTGTTATCTGAAAGTATAGGGAAAAAACTATATCAAAAAAAAACAAGAGCTGTACACTTGGATTTGTATGAAATGTAAGTTCATAGTGTATGGTACAAGCTGTGATATGTCCTGTGTGTCATCACATCACCACCCAAATTATATATAGGTAGTCCTCGACTTATGCTCTCAATTGAGCTCAACATTTCTGTTGCTAAGTGGGACATTTGTCAAGTGAACTTTGCCCCATTTTATGACCTTTCTTGCCACAGTTGTTAAGTGAATCACTGTGGTTGTAAGTTAGTAACACAGTTGTTAAGTGAATCTGGTTTCCCCATTGACTTGTCAGAAGATCGCAAAAGGGGATCAGATGACCCCGGGATACTGCAACCATCATAAATATGAGTCAGTTTCTAAGTGTCTGAATTTTGATCATGTGACCATGAGGATGCTACAACAGTCATAAATGTGAAAAATGGTCATAAGTCCCTTTTTTCAGTGCTGTTGTAACTTCAAATGGTCACTAAATGAACTGTTCTAAGTCGAGGACTTCCTGTATTTGCAAGGTGACATGATGATGACATCACTTGTCCCTTTTTGTCCCTCTGTTGAGAGCCATGCATAAGGCAACATATTTTTCCCCATGCAAAGAAGACCAGGCCTTGGCATGTAAATAGAGTCAGGGTACTATGTCTCATTTTGATAAAAAAAGAGTAGCATGGCAATAATACAGTAAAATGTTGATGAATAATAATGCAAAAATGTTTATCTATCATAAAGCTGATTAACTATTTCTTAATTAAACACAAAAGTTAGTACAGGTTGTCCTCATTTAATGACTGCTGTGTTTAGCAACTGTTTGCAGTTGCAACAGTGATGAAAAGGTAACTTTATTACCAGCCCTCACATTTATGATCTTCACAGATCTATACAGCAAAGTAAAGCTGAAGTAAGATCATAAGCACAGTCACGGTTTTACTTAGTGACCAATTATTTTAACAACCAGGTTGCCAGTCCCAACTGTGGTTGCTAAATGAGGACTACTTCTAGTGTACAACTCTCATATAAAAACGAACGTGGTAAAGATTTTAGTAACACTTATAAAGGTTGAACTATATGGAAGATTGAGATTATTTTTCAGTAAACATGCATAGTACTGCATTATCAATAAGTTGCAAACTATTGGTTGTATTATCATTGAGACAGTGTTATGTATTTTCCCATTGAATAAACAATCTGTAAATTGTTATAAAATAGCAGTAACCATGTTAATAAATAATACAAATAATATTTCATAAGACACACTTTTCTACTTTCAAAATGATACTGATCAACAGATATGGTAAATCAATTGCTATTCTGTAATTGATAAAGTATATGAAATTAATAGTTTTAATAACAGCTGCAACAAATATTAAATTACTTAGAAAGTTACCTGAATTTTCTTTAGTGGCAAAGTCAGTGTCTTTCCTTGTTGCAGAAATCTTTCCCTGTTGCATTCCTGTTTAAGTTTAGGATGCAGGATTCTGGGTTGATAATTCCATTGTCCAACTCTGGTTTTTGTATTCAATCCAGACAGACAGAATAATTAGGAGGATTTTTATATAAACCAGTCAAATAAAAATTACAATGTGATATAAATCTCTGCATTAACAAGCTTTAGCTTCCTTATGCTTTGAACTTTGTGCCATACTTGGAGCTTTGTTATTTATCATTTGCTTTTTTTCTTCTTAATTTAATGCACTGCATCTCACAAGTTGCATCTCACAAGAAGTCATGTTTTATATAGCTGTGCTCATGCTTTTTTTATATAATATTTCAGCTCACCCACCATATACCATGTGCTTTAGAGTGAAATTCTACCCGCATGAACCCCTGAAGATTAAGGAAGAGCTCACCAGGTATTTTGTCCTGTCCATGCATTTAGTGCTTTAGTAAACGTCTGTGCTTTTTCTGGCTTTTAATTTTATACATATTTTCTAGGATTTAAAGAACAGTTTATGAGATTTTTTGAATTAATCATATATGTGTCACACATAGACATGTTAGCTATTAGAGCTACATTAAAATATATATTAAGATAATAATATAATTATCAATGCCTATATTAGGCACATTCAAGTTTAAAAGACAGTCTGCAAACTTTTGAGTTACTCAGTTTGTTCCATCAGGTAAGATATAAACAAAGCTGTTATTGCCTTTATTTTTAGATGGAATATGCATATTACTTGATATTTGGTGAAAAAACTAAATGGAAGGAAATTTGATGGCTGCTGTATTAACAAAGAGTAATAGAACTGTAAAAGTGCTGACATTAAGCATTACATATGTAGAACTGTGCAAAATATTAGAAAGAGGGCTTTGCAAAGTTTATGGGTGTGAAAGAAGTAGTCTTCCTTAAAGTATTAAAGCAGCTACATCCTTTGGAAGGCTTGTGCAACTGGTTCAAAGGCTGTTCCTAGCTTTCTGTTCAAATGTGTGCATGCACAACCATTTCATCTTGCTGGTAGTCTTGGAAGAAGCGTTATCTAATAAAGGAGAATATTTGTAGCTCAGGGTTGACATGACGGGTCCTTGGTGCTCTCATTACCCAAACTAGGTAACACTAGCACTGATGATGTTACCTAATTTAGATAATCAAACGTCTGCAAGAAAACAAGCAAGCTTGAAATTATATCTGTTTATATACCTGCATAGATAGACAACTGGGAACAATTTTAGCACTTTGAGAAGGGACATTTTGCCCAGACTGACAATTCCACTGAAAAGGCTGTGTTTCTGGGGGCCAAAGCTCATGGCAGGAAACCTGGTTTCAAAATGCCTTGAATTAATGCTTAAAACTCTTTAACAAGGGCAGTAGAGGTTGTAGCATCTCATCCCATAATGAGATAGTTTGCTATTTTAGATGAATGATCTCATGAACTAGTCACACATTTAAAAAATCCTGAACTTTCCTAATTTTGTACAATAGCAATATTAGAACTATGTGAACAAATAATTAAACCAGCAAAGTATTTGCTCTGAACAGAAGCAGATGTGGAAAATGGCATTTAGATAAGGAGAAATTAACAATAGGTTCTAAAGAAATGCATTGCGCTAAGAAATACTGATCTGCATTAAAGAAATGAAATATAAACTGTTTTCATATTTTGGGGAAATAAAAAATAAAAATAATATGTTATGAAACAATGTAATCATAGCTACTATCCCATCCCCATGGAACCTAAATTACATAGGTTCCATATATAATTCTATGATAAATTATTTCATAGTGGTTTAGAAGTAGGACAATATAAGATCCCAAAGGAGATATACATAATCTGATCATCAATCGTTCTATATGCTAGGAAAAAAATTATTTATTTATTTATTTCTCTAACATTTTAACAGCAATTTGAACTACAATTTATTTGCTACAGGAAACATGACATTTTAAATCCTAATCATTAAATTTACAGGTTTTAGATGGTGTCCTACAGACATCATATCTGCCAAATTTCAGGGAGATGGACAGAATAATTGTATTTAAAAGGCAACTTCTCTGTTTAGGAAGGTAGAACTTTGTCAGCTTTTCACAAGACTTAGAAACTTTTAAAAAGACTGATCTTTTTAAATAGTGCTTTTTAGATCATTTTAAACCAGAAATCCTAGATCAATCTTGAAGGGTTAAATTAGTATGACAGTTTTGATCTGTACTTTAATACCAAATAGATATAAACTGGGGAATTCTGATATAACTTTTTCAGAGATTCCGGAAATTATTCTGAAAGTTTTTAAATTAATGTAGAATGGGTACCAAAAGTGATTTGCTATAAATAAAAGGTCCTATGAGATCAATAAAAACTGCTTTATCACCACTGTTTTGATCCTTCTCTCTGGGTACCAATAGTAACAGCAAATTTTAAAAATCTCATTTGAAAAAAAACATGCATGTTGCATTTTGTAAAAAGTAAGTCTTCTTCATCTATAAATTTTGCTTTCTAAGCTGAGGATGGAAGTGGGGATTATGAGTTGGTTATTGTGTCAGAATATCAAGCGGGCATTAGATATGAATGAAAAATTTCTTGTCTTATTATTTTCATCTCTTCTCTCCATTAACTTTTGACACCTGATTTTCAAATTTTTCAGTTGGCAAGAATGCAGTGTAATGTATTGCAATGCCAATCAATGATTCAACCCAAAAAGTCATGAATACTGTAAATACATACAGTTTTTGAAATTATCTTTAAATGAAAATGTAAAAAGTTCTTCGAACATGGAAACAGTTTCTTCAAACAAGCAACACTATAACTTCAAAGGAGTTGTTGCTGTTTCCATTCTCTTTTGTTTGAAAAAAAAAATACTTTGACATCCCCAAAGACAATCTCTGTCAAAAGCATGTTACTTTATTTTGACAGCAAATTGTGAATAAATAATTCATGCTGTTCATAGACAGTGCTAAGAAAGTATTTCCTTCTATGGTTTTGTAAAGAACTTTCACAGACATAATTTAATACATTTGATGAAAATAAATCATCAAGTCACAATGCATATGTTTACTCACTTTAAATTACATTTGCATTTAGAATCGATAGGAAAAAGTAAATTCTGGTTTCAGTTATTATTTTTGGGAGATTTAATGTTTGTATAATAATTCTTTATTGACCATTTTTATTTTATTTTGTTGTGCTAGGTTGAGATGTAAGTTGGCAAAACCAATCTGAAAGTGTTAATTCCACAACTGCTGACAAATAAGCCACATAAATTTACTAGTATATGTATTTTATTTCCACCCAAAGCTAGAATAATTCAGGGAATTTGTTGTTCATATACTATATTTGTATTTAGGTTGAAGCATATAGATGAGGAATTACTTTCTTCTACCATAGTAATCTTAATAGATTTGCTTGAAAACTAATTTTAGAGTGAAGAGACTAAAAAATATCCTCCAAAGTTACCCAGTTTTGTGCTATCTTATGCATAATATGCCATAGTTAGGTCTGTTACTTCTTATAATAGTATTTTGATTTTAGTTTTTCTGCTCTGATATATTTTTAGATCCTATTATACTTATTGTTTATCAGATGCTAGATAGACAGACAGACATATAAATTACTTCTATATTAGATATTTTGATTGAATCAGGACTTAGGCTGTAATAACATTTATTGATTGATTGAGACTGAAGAGAAAAAATGTATATTTAATGGATTTAAGTAATTATTATTCTAACTCAAATAATTTTTTTCTTTTATGAAAATTAAAAATTGGTCTGCATTTTTAAAATTAGTATTTTTAAAGGGTTTTAGAATGTGCACAAAACTGAGGGAATCCTGAAAAACTGAGCACATACACTCATCAGAGTGTTAAGCTTGGCGAATACTTCTGATCTGGATGATCATTCACTTTTTTGTGAGAAAATCCAAGTATGACTAATTATATAGTAGAGTTAATTTATCTAGTCCTCTACCATTTATAGGTTATACTTGACTTACAACCACAATTGGGACTGGGATTGCAGTTGTAACTCAGTGCTGTCTTAAAGCAAGGAACTGTACTGATTTACAACAGCAATCCTGGTGCTCTCCATTGCAATTATCACCTGAGAATCATGGATCATTAAGTGAGTAACCATCCCAGTTCCAGATTTGGTTCCTCCCCAAATCTCATTAAAGTAAGAGACTGTCTTCAATTCCCTCCTCCCACCTATCTCCCCCACCCTCCCCATCTATACCCTTTTGGCCACCATGCACCCTGCCTTGTGCGGCTCTGGAGCTACACTGCCACTGTCTGGCAAACCTCAACCACCCTAGCCCATCCCAACAAGCGCCAACAATCATTCGTCCAACTGCCTTCTCTCTCCAGAACCATGTGGCTCCCCATGCTTAGTAAATATCAACAAGTATTCACTTGCTCCCCAGGCCAGCCCAATTCACCAGCAAGCACTACCAAGTATTTGTTTGTCCAGCTGTCTTGTCTCCCAATTCCTTGCACAGACTTTTCACCTTTTTCACCTGTTTCCTTTCCTGACCCAGCTTCTCTGGAGGATGTTTCTGACAGTACACATGACTCCCCGAGTCTTTGTAAAGCTGTGCTGTCTTCATAACACTGTACTAGCTTTCCAAAGGTGTTCTAAAGATAGCACATTCAATAAAGGGAAGTTCACTGTGTCTCTAATTCACTGTTTCCACAGTCAAACTGCTCTTGTTATTAGGAAGTGGGCATACAGTATGTTGACCAGTTGAACACTAGCAATTTATCTCAAAGCAACCATAGAAATATGTGCCCTTGAACAGATAATCCTAATGGACAGAATACAGATAGACCTTGTTTAGTGACTGGTTGCTTAACAACCTTTTGAATGAACAACAGCCTTGTAAAGAATGATTTATGGTTTGTAAAGCACTCCTGACCATTGCAAAACTCACATGCTCCCACGGACATGTTATCGCAGTCTGAGTGCTTGACAATCTGTTGGCACTAACAGGAAATTAAAATGCCCCGCAATCATGTGATTTCCATTTGTAATTTATTTTGCTGGTTTGCCTAGAAAATCAGTGGGGAAGTCAGCAAAGAAAATTACAAGCTGCTGTCACTCGCTGGGTGGACTCCCTCATAGGGAGAAAAGACATGGAGAGGAAGGGAGAAAAGGGTTTATTTATTTATCTGTACACCACCTTTATTATTTTTACAAGTAAGGTAGCGAACATATCCAACATATGTTCCTTCTCATATTTTCCTCACAACAACAATCCTGAGAGGTGAGTTGGGCTAAGAGAGAATAATTGACCCAAGGCCACTCATGCCTAAAATGGGACCAGAATTTACCGTCTCCTGCTTTCTAGCCCAGGGCCTTAACCACTGGACCAAATGTAGCATGCTAAAATACTTGTCCACTGCCTCTCCATGCCTTATCTCCTTGCTTCTCTGTGTCTTGAGGCTCTGCAGGCACAGAGGCAGGGACAGAAGGATTTGAGGTCGGTGCATTTGCTTAACAATCTGTAAGATTGCTTAATGACCGTAACTGGGAATGCTGGGATCATGATCATTGGATGAAGCAGTCACCTGATGTCTAGTTTAACTCCTGCTTTGTTCAATGACTGAGATTATATTTCCAGTTGTGGTTGTTAAACAAGCTATGCTTAATCCTTTTCCTTGTCACTACTACATAAATGATCTTGTCTCCAACTGCTTTTTCTAACTGCCAGAGGCAAAATACTCACATAATTTCTCTTCTGGTTTCAAATAGTAGCCTAAGGGAGAAAGGATAAGCAGTCCTTTTCTCACTATCCCTCTATTCAAAATATCAGGCCTCTATAACTGCTTGTGCTTTAAGGACATTTTGAGCAACCATATGACTCTTTCTTCTGCAAGTTTCTCGGTTATTTTGAACTGCATAATACGTGTCTATTTAAAATAGAAAACACAATTTGAATGCGTAGACAGAAGTAGAAGGTATACATTCCGTAGTGTTTTCCCATAATAACAGTACCATACTGTATATGATTTTTTTAAAAAAAGAATAAATTGTAATAGACATGTTATAAGCCAGTCATTTTAACTCAATGTAATGCTTCTAATACTATTTTTTTTTCTTTATTGGAAATATAGTATGGTAAGTAGAGAAGTGATCCTTTCTTCCTTCTTTCCTTCTTTCCTTCCCTCCCTCCCTCCCCCCTCCCCTCCCTCCCTCCCTCCCTCCCTCCCTCCGTTCCTTCCTTCACTAAATTTCAGGATTTATTAGGATTTATTAGGAAAGTTCAGACTTTTCTAATAAAGTGCCTTCTAGATATGTTGCTGTTCTCATTGTGGTGTTTTCATCCAATATATGATAATGAGTAAACTAGAATTATTAAGAGAGGAGGAGAGAAAATAAAAATAGAAATCTTTTTCTTTACAAAATGCAGGTACCTTTTATACCTCCAAATAAAAAGAGATATTTTCCATGGCCGTTTGCTGTGTGGGTTTTCTGATGCTGCTTACCTGGGAGCATGCATTATTCAAGGTAAGTGAAATGACTGCATTCTGATACTTCAGGGCACTGTAATAACACAATTTTAAAATTAATAGAGTTATATCCAAGATAAATGAGGTACACTTTAATCTGGATCAGAGGTGGTATTCAACGGATTCTGACCAGTTCTAGAGAACCGGTAGCAGAAATTTTGAGTAGTTCAGAGAACCGGTAAATAACACCTCTGACTGGCCCTGCCCACATCTATTCTCTGCCTCCCGGGTCCCAGCTGATTGGGAGGATAATGGGGATTTTGCAGTAACCTTCCCTGGAATGGGGTGGGACTAGAGATTTTACAATATCCTTCCCCTGTCACGCCCACCAAGCCATGCCATGCCATGCCTACCAAGCCACGCCCACAGAACCGGTAGTAAAAAATTTTGAAACCCACCACTGGTCTGGATCCTGTCCACTTATAAGTAGGTATGTAAATTAGACAGTAGGCTGTGGCTTTCCACTGCTTCTACAGTTGCATATTCCTGCCTTCCATCCACATTCCCACAGTATTTTGAAATAAAGGATGAAAACATATTTTTTTCTTCACCTTATAGGAGAATTATATTGTTGACAGAGGTAATGCTGCTGATGCTTTCATGCTGCCTCAGTAAAAAGCTATATTCATATATCGTATCTTATTATATCATATATCATATCATACATCTCATCTCATCTATCATATCATATATATCATATCATATCTCATATCATCTCATATACCTACCATACCATACCATACCATACCATACCATACCATACCATACCATACCATACCATATATCATATATCATATATCATATATCATATATCATATATCATATATCATATATCATATATCATATATCATATATCATATATCATATATCATATATCATATATCATATATATCATATATCATATATCATATATCATATATCATATATCATTATTGTAGGGGTATACAGAGCAGTTCCTCTTTTTGAATTGTTAACAGCCATGTCTTTTGTAAGGCCTGTGTGGTAGTTCCAAAAACTAGATATTTGGTAGGTAGGTACACTTTGAGAAGAAAGTGAAGCAAAGTGGCTATGCACGTACATGCATGGGGAAAGAGTTAAAAAAATCCTTTGAGGAGGCTATTACTTTCATTATTCATCTAATTCTAAGACCTTGCATGTTGTGGAGCACCTCATTTCAATACATTGCAGAGACGTGATAGGTGGTCACTTTTGTGATGATTATATTATCTATATGTTTATTGGTCATTGGTTTATTGATATTTTATTTAGTTAGTATTGGATGTGATTGGATTTTTTTCTTGTTGAGAAATGAAACTTTTGACCCCATTTTTCTGTTTCCTTAAGCGTGTAAAAGAACTATAGTTTTATCGTTGTGTGTTTTAAATTAGGAAACCACAATGATATATAATTACATAAAATTGAATAGAGTCTTAAATAAAATAAACTTCTTGTTAAAATCTGAATGGCGTGCCTGTTATTTAATAACGAATAGAATATGGTTCCTTGTTGTTTCCTTGCTGTGCTTTACTATAAAATTTGACTAATTAATGTTTGCTTTATTTTTAAAATGTAAATGTCCTGCAGCAGTTACCACAGCTTGAGACAATAGGGGAAAATAACAATGCCAAACCAGTAAGGAGAAAAAACCCTATAAATTATAAACGTATTGCAACAGAATAGATTGAGAAAAGTGTTTGCTTGATACTGAATATAGTTAAAAACCTGAGGAAAGTATTTTAAAGATGAGAGCCTACAATCATGGATCCTTTTCCTTAAAGGCCACTGGCATAGCTAAAATAGGGGAACCTGGAGAAGGATTACAAAATTGACTTTTCTATATAAATATCTTTCAGTTGGGAAAAAATGATATTTCATAAATCCACATCCAAAAGATGAATATAAAGTCTTTAAAGATAAGTATCAGAACTTTGGGATTATGCAGTGAAACTCATTAATATGCGAACTGTAAATAGTGCATTTCCAGTGTTGAACTTCTCATTTAATAAGAATGATTTGGTTTTTCCTCTCTGATTTTCTTTTTCCTATACAGCTGAACTAGGTGATTATGATTCTGATGAACATGTGGATAATTACGTCAGTGAATTTAAGATCTTCCCTAAACAATCTCAAAAGCTGGAAAGAAAAATTGGCGAAATACATAAAAATGAATTCAGGTAACTGAGATTGCCATTTACCGAATTTACTTAGTTATTTTTAGTGAATCTGTTACTTTCCCTTGGACTTTTGACTTACATATAGGTGCAGTATAATTAATACAGTCAAGAGGTTAATAGGAGAAAGTATAGTATGATATTTTAAAAAGTAGATCTCTAAAATTACTGAACGACTACTACATTATAGACATGATACAATACAAAGGTAAGGTTATCCAAACTCATTAGTTTCAGTAGACTTGGGAGTCTGTTGCTTTCCAGATGTTGTTGAATTATAACTTCAGGTTCCCTCACCTTGGTGATGATAAATGGGTATTGCTGGGAACTGTAATTCAGGTACTGCTAATTCTGTACCCCTATCTATGTGCTCTGGATGACTATTCTGATATTGCTAATGCTTTTACATCTGGATTTTTTTTTTTGAATTTTATCTGCAACGGTGAAGCATTTCTCCTCCATAGCAAAAAGTGCTGTGTATCAAACAGTAGGGCAGTCTTAGTTGCTGTCATTAGGCAAATCCCACCTGGTTGCAGTTTCCCAAGGTCACGTGATCACCATTGATCACTCCCTATTCCCATTGACTTTGCCGGAAGCTGGCAATGAAGGTCCCAATGACAATTAGGTGACTCTTGCAATGTTGTAATAGTGAGCTGTTTGCCAAGCACCTGAATTGCAGTCACATGACGGAGGTCCGGGATCAATCGTATTCCTGGGGGTAGCTCGTTCCAGAGGGCAGGTGCCCCCACAGAGAAGGCTCTCCTCCTGGGGGTCGTCAGCCGACATTGCTTGACCGACAGCACCCTGAGGAGACCCTCTCTGTGGGAGCGGATTGGCCGGTGGGAGGTTATCAGTGGCAGAAGGTGGTCTCGTAAATACCCGGGCCCTAAGAGCACTTTAAAGATGAGAACCAATACCTTGAAGTGCACCCGGAAGACCACCGGGAGCCAGTGCAGCTCGCGCAGGTGTTACATGGAAGCGCCATGTCGCCCCCATAATTACCCGCGCGGCTGCATTCTGGACCAGCTGGAGCCTCCGGGTGCTCCTCAAAGGGAGCCCCATGTAGAGAGCATTGCAGTAGTCCAGGCGAGAGGTGACGAGGGAGTGAGTGACCGTGCACAAGGAGTCCCGATCCAGAAAGGGATGCAACTGGCGTATCAGGCGAACCTGATAAAAATCCCCCCTGGCCACGGCCGTCATATGCTCTTCTAAAGACAGCCATGCATCCAGGAGGACGTCCAAGTTACAAGCCCTCTCCATAGGCCCTCTCCAATGACTCGCCCCCAATAGCCAGCGATGGCACCAGCTGGCTATATCGGGATGCCGGCAGCCACAGTCACTCGGTTTTGGAGGGGTTGAGTCGGAGCCTGTTCCTCTCCATCCAGACCCGCACGGCCTCCAGGAACCAGGACATCACTTCAAGGGCATCGTTGGGGTGGTCTGGGGTGGAGATGTACAGCTGAGTGTCATCAGCGTACAGATGGCACCGCACCCCAAATCCATGGATGATCTCACCCAGCAACTTCACATAAATGTTGAACAGGAGAGGCGAGAGGACCGACCCTTGTGGCACCCCACAAACAAGGTGCCTTGAGGTCGACCTCTGTCCCCTAGCCAACACAAACTGCGACTGGTCAGAGAGATAGGATGGTACCTCCCACTCCCAACCCCTCCAGCCGGCGCAGCATGATACTATGGTCGATGGTATCAAAAGCCGCTGAGAGATCTAATAGGACCAGAACAGAGGAACATCCCCTGTCCCGAGCCCTCTAGAGATCATCAACCAACGCGACCAATGCCGTTTCCGTGCTGTACCCAGGCCTGAAGCCGGACTGGAACGGATCCAGATAGACAGTTTCATCCAGGTACTGTGGGAGCTGTCGCGCAACCACACTCTCAACAACCTTCACCACAAAGCGAAGATTGGAGACAGGCCGGTAATTTGCCAAAACAGCTGGATCCAGAGAAGGCTTCTTGAGGAGGGGCCTCACCACCGCCTCTTTCAAGGCGGGAGGTAAAAACCTTCACTCAAAGAAGCGTATATAATCCTCTGGAGCCAGTCTCGTGTAACCTCCCGGATAGCCAGCACCAGCCAGGAGGGACGCGGGTCCAATAAACATGTGGTTGCATTCAACCTCCCCAGCATCCTGTCCACGTCTTTGGGAGTCACAGGATCAAACTCCTCCCAGATAACATTCTCAAGACCCGCCTCGGACACCTGGCCTGAACCCACCCAGTCAGAGTCCAGGCCGTCCTGAATTTGAGCGATTTTATCGTGCAGATAATGCACAAAATCCTCAGCATGCCCTTGCAAGGGGACTTCCCGCGCTCCCAGGTGGAGAAGGGAGCGAGTCACCCTAAACAGGGCAGCTGGGCGATTATCTGCCGACGCGATAAGAGCGGAAAAGTAGTTACACTTTGCCGCTTTTATCGCCACTAAGTAGGTCTTGATATAAGACCTCACTAGTGCTCGGTCATATCCAGAACGACTAGCCCTCCAACTACTCTCTAGACGTCTTTTCCGGTGCTTCATCTCTCTCAGCTCCTCAGAGAACCAAGGAGCTGGGCTGATTCGGCGCCAGGTCAGAGGCTGTAAAGGCACGACCCGATCTAAAGCACCAGCAGCTGTCCTATCCCAGGCGGCCGCCAGGTCTTCCGTCGAGTCGTGAGCCAGAGTCTCACGGAATGGCCCAAGCTCCATTTGGAACCTATCAGGATCCATCAGGCGCCTGGGGCGGAATCACCTAGTCGGTTCTGCCTCCCTGCGGCGGGGTGTAGTGGTCAGGAAGTCAAGTCTAAGGAGAGAATGGTCTGACCATGACAAGGGTTCGATGACTATATTCCCTGTATCTAGACCATTCAACAACTGACCAGAGACAAAAACCAAGTCCAGAGTGTGTCCTCCTGTGTGAGTAGGGCCATGAATTAACTGGGTCAGGTCCATGGCTGTCATGGAAGCCATGAACTCCTGAGCCACCTCCTACGTTTCACCGATGGACGGCAGGTTGAAATCCCCCATGACCAAAAGCCTGGGGGTATCGACCGCCACCCCCGGCTATGACATTGAGGAGCTCGGGCAGGGCTGCTGCCATGTAGCAGGGAGCCAGGTACGCAATCAGCAAGCCCACCTGCATCCTATGGCCCCACTTCACAAGGAGAGACTCACATCCGGCTATCTGAGGTACAGTGGCCTCCCTAGGATCGAGGCCTTCCTTTACAATAACCGCCACTCCCCCACCCCTACCCTTGGCTGATTAAATGTGTGGAAACCTGGTGGGCACATCTCAACGAGGGGGACCCCCCCTCCTGGCCTAACCAGGTCTCTGTAATACCCGCCAGGTCCGCCCCCCCCCTCTTGAATCAGCTCACAGATGAGGGGGGCTTTGTTGACCACGGACCTGGTGTTGCACAGCATCAGCCTAAGACCAGGGCTCTGAGACTGGACAACCCAGGGATTGAAGTGAGCATTGGGGGCCGGAGCACATCACCACTTGAAGACAGCGGGCACGTGCCCCCACAACACGATGTGGCCCCTTACCTTAATTGGATCCATCTGAATACCTTTCAACAATGTACAGTACAGTACGTTTTGCCCTCAGGAAATCAAATGCGATACCACACTATGTCTCGGCTCGACACTATGTGCTTTATTAATCTGTGACTATTCACAAAATTATTAAAAAATGTGGAGATGAAGTAAAGATATAGGGACTACTGGTGACCGGCAATAGTGGAGATTGTCCCTGAGCAAAAGAGATTAATTCTGATATCAGTACCCTTTTCACAATTTACTTTGTATGCATCAGTAGATGTTTGGAACAGCTGAGTGTGTGATGTTGCTTGTGTTGCCAGAATGTACATAAACTTGCAGCTGTCGTTCAAAAATTGTCTGCATCTGCAGGATAACAGGAATAATTAAATGCTGATAGTAGATGAACTTAATTTCTGGTTGGTCCAGCTTTTGAATCCTTAGGGCTGGGACTGCCTTATTTGCCAACAAGCCAGATCTTGGATGATTAATATATCTGCTTGCAAAATGCTCCTTTTTCTTACTTAGACCACACTTGGTTGATCCTTAGGAAAGGAGGTGCAGCTTTAGTAGGCAGTTGTGTGCTCAGTAGCCAGGTTTTTCACAATTTATTTTTTATACATCGGTACAAGTTGATAACAAAGTGATATTTGCTTCTGGTTGCACAGATTTAAATTTTGGATATGTGGGTAAAGGAAGGAGCAAAAGAGGACAACGTTGTCTGTTGTACTACCCATACGGTGCCTCAGTTTTATGAATCTTTCATCAATACTCAAGCCAAGATGAATTATAAGGCTGACATAAACTGTGGAATGCTCTGATGAATGGATTTGCCACATATTTGGCCTGCTATTCCCTCTTCAAGGGCTGTTCAGTTGAGTTTCTTTTGTTCTGAGCCATATCCAGGGCTAACACCAGAAAATGAGAAGTACAGTTCTTACACAGAAAATGTACTGTTGGAATTGAGAGATTACATTCTTGAAGTTAGCCTCCAGAAGTGTCGCCATATTAGTTTACTTGTCCAGGTAGTTTACAGGGTATGTGCTTGTGTGAGTACACACATGCGTAGGTAGGTAGGTAGGCAGATATGAAAGTGAGGTGGGCCATTAAAATATTAACGTATTATAGTCAAACATAAACTAAATGTCTTTTCATAGTCTCCTATTTATTTCAAGAACAGGAAAAGATTAACTTAATCTGAGCAATTATTCTCAAGGAATTTAGGAAGTACTGTAAACAAAATCAAGATTGACACTTGTCCCTTATTATGTTCCAACTGCTTATGTATATTAAAAGATAGAAAATATTTGAATGATACTTGATAGCCCCTGATTAACTGCACAGCTCACTGGAGCCCTAAAATATGTCAACAGGAGCTAGGCTTAATCCAAAGGAATTTGTTTCTGTGGCAGAATAGCAGCAGAATCACATATAAAGTTTCTTATTTCCTATTTAGACAATATTATTGCCTAAAACTGTTCATAATTTATCCCAAAACTATTTCTATTTTCATGATTTCTAGGAGTCAGAGTCCAGCTGTTGCTGAATTTAATTTATTATTAAGAGCGCATTCTTTAGAAACCTACGGTGTTGATCCTCATCCTTGCAAGGTAAAAAAACATCTAGACTTTTTTTTAAAATGTATTTTTTGTTTTCAGCATTGGGTAAATCTTTCTCCCACATGCTTTAGCTTATACAGTTTATATTGTTTATTCAGGATAGACAAGACAGACAGACAGACACTTCTAGTGGGGTGGATTGTGCAATTTTTATAACTACAAGAAGCTGGATATATACATTTAATAAAACAATAAAATAAAATATGTAGGAAGATTTCGTTTATAAGTTTACATTTTTTTAAGCATTTAAATTGCTTTTAAAGGCAAACTTAAAAGCAGTTTTGCTGTAAAGTACATATTTGGTTCTGTTCAAAAGCAATTGTGAGACATAAAGTTAGTTCTGTATCAGAAATTGGCATATCTGATTTCAATGCTAAGTTGATCTCATTCCAATAATATAGCACCAGATGTGTTAGATATATCTAACTGCTTTCATGCCAATGAATCCCCTGCAAATATCTCTTTGATTATTTAAAAATCTTCTGTCATGTTTGGCTTTGTAAGTGGAAATGCCTTCATGGAAGGAGGTACCGTATTGTAAAAGTATACATTTCTGGAATGTTTGCATTTTCCCATAGTTCTAATTAATACTCTTTTTTTTCCTTACAAGGATTCAACTGGGACTACAACATTTTTAGGATTCACAGCTACAGGTTTTGTGGTATTCCAGGGAAATAAAAGGATACATTTGCTAAAATGGTAAGAACCTGAACGTTGTTTTTTGTAGGAAAATCAAGGTTGTAGAATATAGAGAAAACTTTATTTGAGACACTGTGGTTCTGTTTGAAAATACACTTGACAAGGGAGTGGGGTAGCTTGAGAGCATGTTGGGCAAATTCACTACCTCTCATAATGTCTTATTTAATTAATCCTTTGATTTATTCTTAAACAGCTCCAGGTTTGTCTGAAATTAAATTCCCCTGGTCAATTATTTAAATCTGACTATAATGTGCTAGATTCAGCCATCTTGTGACAGAAAACAAAAATGAGTCCTTGATTAGGAAGAGAGGATGAATGGTCATTTGTGTTGTGTAAATACAGCCAAAAAAACCTACCCCAAAGTTATCTTATTGCTGGGTCTTAAATATTGGCAGTATTAAATATTGAAACATTAAACTTCCTCGTCTGTATCCAATGGTTTGTCATTCAAATGTTTTGGAAACTAGTCGGGAATAAGAAATTTGAAATTGGTGGAGGTTTTTTTTTTAATAGAAATTTTTCTCCAGCTACAAATGTCACCTTTGGGAACAATTGGATAAGTTTGCCACAAAGTGAATTGTAGGTACAAAGATCCAAACTGAAGTCATATCGTTAAGAAATGAATAAGTGATTTTTAGCAGCTTCCTTTTAGTGTTTTTGTCTTGGATATATTTACATAGAAGTGTCAACTACAGTTTGTTTTCCTAATTTAAAAAGCTTTCTTTTAATAGGTCTGATGTCTGTAAACTAAAGTTTGAAGGGAAGACATTTTATGTGATTGCAGTTCAGAAAGAGGTTAGAAATTTTGTTTCTTACATTCTGAAAACTTTTACTTTAAAATTAAGTATTCCTCATAAAATTAAATACTTATAAAAATCTTGCTCTTACAAAATAATTTTCTATTGGAATAGACTAGTTATGGCACTAAATGAATGAAAACTTTCCTCAAAATAATAGCCATTTTTTTGACAGATGAGTCCTGGTAAAAAATGCATGTGACATAGATATTATAGTCAGATAGATGGATGCCTGTGTATAATAAGAAAGGTTTGTATAAATGAAAAGTTATATATAGTTAACATAATTTACCATGCTAATATTTTTATTTAGTTTTATTTAGTTTTCACTCTAAATTGAAAAAAATTGGAGACAAATTTCCAGAACTGAAGTCATGCTACAAATATTAATTGTGCAAATTTGTTTTTGTTTATTTGCTTTTAAACTAGGATTCTTCAATTATATAATATAATGAGTTTACATGCTGCCTCTATTCCAAGCTACCTAGGATGATTAATAGTTTTAACATCTAAAGTTTTTTAACATCTAAAATAAACTTTATACAATGTATTGCTAAGTTATTAGACTAATGATGGTCTCTTCAAGAGCAATTTTGCAATTTTCCTTTTCATACCTTCCTGGCAAATGATCCTGTGGAATTGGGGAAACTCAGTGAGGGTTATCTCAGTAATTCATTCATGTTTTTTCAATAGCTAATTGAAGATTGATGGCCCATTCAATAAGTAATGGAAGGACCATCTGCTTCCAAAAGAAATCATTCAAAAATCAAAAGTTGGATATTGGGTGAATATGCTCTTCATTGGGAGAGCAGGAATCCTGCTTTAAATGTTGGACTTTGGAAAAGTGCTGATCAGCTCTGTCCTTTCTGAGGGCAAATCCACTTTTAACATTTAAGCTGAACAGTGTGTTTCTACCTCATGTTACTTGAAAAAAAACAATAAAATGGTGTATTTGTTGAAGAAGTTCTTTTTAAAGAAGAGGGGAAAGTAAGGAGTTCAGGATAAGAAAAAAGCATCCTAGTCATATACAGAACTCATGGCAAAAGTTAGCTTTATAAGGTATTTGAGAGCATGATAAGCATTGATTCCATTTAAGGGGTCTTCCTTTCTCTTCTATTTAAAAAGATAGGAGTCTTAAGGTAATATAATATGGAAAAGTGTACTTCAGAAATAAAACAAATCTGAAGTTGCTTTGTCAGCTATTGGGGACTCAACCAAAAATGGTTGCCAGTTCTTAATCAAGTACTGCAGAGAAGTTCACTGCTTAATGTGAAGAAGGTATAACATTAAGTGAAAATCTTGCCTTTAGACTAACATTGTTAAATAAGTAAATTTTTATTTTCTTTTGTTTATATTTTCCTCAAAATGCTTAGAAAAAGGCTATGTTATCATTCCATACTTCTACACCAGCAGCTTGTAAGCATCTCTGGAAATGTGGTGTGGAGAATCAGGCATTTTACAAGTAAGCAGAATTATTCCTATCATCCAATAGTATAAATTCATTTCAGTAATATAATACAAATGTGTAGATGAGCAAAGAATATCAAGTTAAATCCGCATGTTATAAAGAGAAAATGGCCTTTGATTTATCTGCAGATTATATATTGAAAGTTCTAATATGAAATTAATGTTAAAGAATTGAGTAGTTTTTGAAGTAGGTAATTATGACGAATACTTTTGAATAATCCAAATTACAAGATTAATGATATTATACTGAGAATGATAAACAATATAGACAGATAGAGAAATAGAGTACATAGGTATGTCTGTCTGTTGGTAGACTTTCTTTCTTGAAAATGTAATTACTTTTACTCTCTGTTTTTTCCTCTGAAGGTATGCAAAATCAAGCCAAATCAAAACCATGTCCAGCAGCAAAATATTTTTTAAAGGCAGCAGATTTAGATACAGGTAAATATTATTTTTATTCCAACAGGAGGGAATTATACAGATTGCATTGGATGATAGATAGATAGATAGATAGATAGATAGATAGATAGATAGATAGATAGGCAGGCAGGCAGGCAGGCAGGCAGGCAGGCAGGCAGGCAGACAGACAGACAGACAGACAGACATAAATTCAATAAAAACTCGTTCCTTAAGATTGCAAGCTTACATACAATGTAAACCTCAATGAAAGTGGTAGGTCTATGTGTACAAATATGAATACTATATAATTTTAGCCTATGAAAAGGTCCAGACTGTTTTTTTAAGTACTTGCTTTTGATTATATTAACATTTTCGTAAACTGCTCTGGAAATATAAAAATAAATAAATATGGAGAGTATATGGGCCATCCTATTCACATGGACTTGAAAATAAGCACCAATGATTATAATGGGAATTTATGTGTGATTAAATATATCTAGAATTATGCATATGAAATATCTATGAATAGATAATAACAGGTGGTGTTTGGTAGACAGTACATTAGACACCTTATTGCTATCAATTTGAGCAGAATTGTTCTTGTAAATTGGGACTGAATGAGCTGTGGTCCAATATAAGCCCCAGCTCAATTTGTATATGAATTCAGATTCTCAAAATCACAATGTTATAATCAGATAGAAAACCACCAATTTTTTTCAGTATGATTTTTAAAAATATATTTAAAAAAAGATGTGATAAAATGGATGTTATGCCTCTCTTGGGCTTAATGATTTTTTCTGCCTTTAAAACTGTCTGATCAAACCGACGCACACATATAGAAGAAAAATTTCAGCATTAGCTCTCTGGTGATATCACCAAAAGGTTAGCTTAAATAAGTAAATAAGTAAAGTAAATAACTGCAGCCCTTGTTAGAAGGATGTTGCCATAATTAAAATGCCAGCTCTCTAAGGATATAGTTCCAACATTCCACAAAAATACTTTTTGAATATTCAACTCTGTTTCTAAAGACAAAGTCCCAAAGGTGCTTGTTCGAGAGGCAACTGGACTTCCTTGTTTTTCTTTGAAGACCTTTCACTTCTCATCCAAGAAGCTTCTTGAATGAGAAATGAAACATCTTTTGAAAAAGCACCTTTGGGACAACCATGACCCGGATGACTGAGAATCTCCATAGACATCTAAAGACAAAGGTTTTCCATTGTCTGGTATCTTTTTTTTTTTTTGCTTTAATTTATATGCCGCCCTTCTCCGGAGACTCAGGGCAGCTTACAATGAGTTAAGCAATAGCCTTCATACTTTTGTATATTTATACAAAGTCAGCTTATTGCCCCCACAATCTGGGTCCTTATTTTACCTACCTTTGAAAGGATGGAAGGCTGAGTCAACCTTGAGCCTGGTGAGAATTGAAGTTGCAGTAATTGCAAGCAGCAGATGTTAATAACAGTGCTTTAGTTCTTAATATATGAATTGCTTTAAGGATTTGGTTACCGCACAACAAATAATTTTTTTATCGTACAAAGTTTAGTTCTTAACATGTATATTTTGTGACAGTGGAAAAGTTGCAAAAGAAGTTGTTGAAGCAAGTTCAAAGATCCAGAGGGAGCCTCCAGAAGTGCACAGGTACTTTCTGATCTAAAACATTTAAAGAATCTTCTAACATTGACCTATATTACAAATTGAAAAGTTACATAACATACATTTAATTACTGTTCTCCCAGCAATAATACATTGCTATTGGCTTTTAATTTGTAACAGGAGCTGAAGGATTTATAATCATTTACATTATAGGATTTTTTTTAGTGTTTCGCGACTTATTCCCTACAGTAAGGGGCAACCTTTTAATTCAAATCCCAATTCATCAGATCAGGAAAATCCAAATGTTCTCAAATCATTTTGGTATACAGGTAGTCCTCGACTTATGACCACAACTGAGCCCAAAATTTTTGTTCTTAAACAAGACAGTTGTTAAGTGAGTTTTGCCCCATTTTACAACATTTCTTGCCACAGTTGTTCAGTGAATCGCTGCAGTTGTTAAATTAGTAACATGGTTGTTAAGTGAATCTGTCTTCTCCATTGACTTTGCTTGTCAATTTGCTGATGATCACATAGCAATAGCACTTAGACTCTTATATACTGCTCCATAGTGTGTCATAGCACTCTCTGAGCGGTTTAAAATGTCAGCATATTGCCCCTAACAATCTGGGTCCCCATTTTACCAACTTTGGAAGGATGGAAGGCTAGGTCAACCTTGAGCCCATCAGATCAAACTCCAGACTATGAGCAAAGTTAGCCTGCAATAGTGCATTTTAACCACTGCACCACCAGGGCTCTTTCCCTGGTTCAATGCCACTGTCATTAATATGAACCAATTGCTAAGCATCCAAATTTGGATCATTTGAATCATTAAAACTGCCCAGAATATCATCGGACTCCAACTACCAGCCCTGGACGACATCTTTGAATCTCGCTGTTTGAGAAAGTTGCATAACATTCTCAGAGACTCTTCCCATCCTGCTTACAATCTTTTTGGACTGTTGCCTTCTGGCAGAAGATACAGAATAATTAAAACTCGGATCACACGTTTTCTGAATAGTTTTTATCCCAGAGCTATAATTGCACTCAACAATGAACTAAAGGGCCACCATCAGTGAACTGTTGGACAGTATTACTTGGTTTGTTGTGTGGATGTTTGGGTGGTTTAGGGGTGGAGAATTGTGGTGAGTGGGAGTGTGTTTGGGGATTGTTATGTGTGTTGGACTTGGTCTTTGGTTAAATGAATTTCGTTGTATGGGTATACTGTGTATACACGTACAATGACAATAAAGTTATTATTATTATTATTATTATTATTATTATTATTATTATTATTATTATTATTAATAATAATAATAATAATAATAATAATAATAATAATTTTGATTACGTGACTATAGGGATGCTACAGCAGTTGTAAGTGTGAAAAATGATCATAAGTCTTTTACAGTGCCATTGTAATGTCAGTCACTAAATGAATGGTTGTAATTCAAGGACTGCTTGTAATAATTGCATATTTCTATTTCACTGATTCAGGTTTCACTAGGCATTGGCTACAAGAAACAAAAGTAAATAACTTCAAACTGTCCTGCAACATGTTTTGTACAAATAAATATTAGCAAAAAGATTCTTTTTCTTTTTTTATATGCCACATAAGTATCTTCATGTATGTATTTACATACATACTTACAACCTACTGTAATTTATTATATAGTCAGTAGGATAATTTATCCCCTTTCTTCACAGAACCAACATTACTCAAAGTCGTAGCTCTTATTCTTTAAGCAAACAACTCATAATAAACATGGAACCTCTGCAACCTCTACATCCGTCACCAGATGACCAGGAAGAGGTTCTTTCTGATGAAGGCAAGTCTAAGCTAAGAAGCTCCTTCTGTTTTTATTTTTATAAAGCACATCAATAAAGTTCAACAGCAATCAATTGTTCAAAACACACCTATTGCATTTATATGTTTGAAAAGTTATTTTCATGTAACTAAGAAAATTGCTGGACAATTCGTTGATATGTTGCTTATGAAAATGCATCTGGGGCAGTTTTAAATTATTGCAAAATATTATTTAGGTTATAGAATATTAGATCTTTAATGAAAAGAGTGGAAACTGATTCATCTTGATCATCAATTAGATCTTTCATTTAATAAATGGGGGCTCATTCTGAGACATCAATTTTTCACAACTTCTCATTGCCTGGAGCTGTTGATCTACTCAGTATCATCTAAGTCAGGGGTGTTAAACTCAAGGCCCACGGCCAAATCTGGCACTTGGGGTGCTTAAATCTGGCCCGCAGGGCTGGCCTGTAAATATCAAAGGACCAGCCTGTGAGCAGCTGCCCCCATGGCCACCTACAGCATTCTGCTGGCCAAAAATGGGCTGGGAGGGGTGCTGCAGGAGGTATCCGTCCCATCTCCACCCTGCTCCTCGCCTCCCCACATCAGCCTGCGGGGAAATACAATGTTGATTTGTCCCTCAAAGAAATCCAGTTTGACATCCCTGATCTAAGTCATTTTAGGATAGATTATTGTTGTTCAATTTTTTCCTTAAAACATTTAAGGAAATACTGCCATGGAATGGGACTAAGTCACAACCTATTCTATCATTTCTAAGTACAAAATATACAAATAGCCCTCTATCTCAAGTAGTCAAGGAACACTTTTAGATAGAAGTTCACGTAACTGAATTGTGTCCACTCAATATTGCACCTGGGAAGTCCTCCTTAGCTACATTTTTTAAAATTTTTCATTACATTATATTGGGTTTCTTTGGCAGTGTGACTGAGAAGCTCTTAATGTAGCATCTTTTCTCTTAACTGCTGTTGCTATTTTTATATCCTGTCAGGGGAAGATCCTGCTATCAGTCCCCACCTGGTACAGCATGATCCTATCCCTGTACTCCTTCCTGGAAGCCTTACAACTTGGAAATCTGGCTCTTTCACCATTCCACGTGAAACTCCTCCCCGTATTCGTGCCCCCAGATCTCTTGGTGAGTATTGATATTGTGTATGTGTGTCTGTCCATGTGGTAGGGTGTGGCTGTTAAGCTTTCCTATTTAGGAACTCAGTTGCTACTGACTTCTCAAATAACAATTCTAAATTCTATTGCTAAATTCTATTGCAAGCAGAATAGCTTCCAGTTGGTCAACTCTCATTAACAGTACAGAATTATATACTTACATATTCAAATAATTCTATCTATTCCCTGCATTTTTATTTTGTCAATCCAAGACCAGGTTTTCCTTTGTTACTCTCCAAGTTTGGAAGTATCCTTATATTGTCAACATTCTGACAATATAAATAGACAGAGCACTGTCCCCAACATGGGAAACAACCTCTCTGTGACAATAGTTAATTGCAGCATCTATGTATGTATGAACATGTACTATTTAAGTATGTTAGTGGAAAAAGGAAGGTTGACAAAAGATGAAGATTGTGTGAATATATTCACACAATCTTCATCTTTTGTCAACCTTCCTTTTATAAACCATCCTTCTCACATGAAGATGATTAAGGTTCAGACTTAAGTTTTTTAAAAAATGTTTTCTTTTTCATGCAGGTCTTTTATTTATGTCTGGTTACTGTATCACATTCCACTTCTAATAATCTCTTAGGGATTTTCTTAATCTGGCACAATTACAAATGCTACATTTTGGATTTTTTTACTCATAAAAGTTGTTTTATTATATAAAATTAGTTCTTTCTATTCCTAATTTTAATGTTAATTCTATGCTTGGTTCTAATTTCATACTTAAATTCTTCCTACCTATCCTTTTCCCATTAGTTTTCTCATTAGTACAAGTCGGGGTAAAATGAAAAATTTGTTACTACCGGTTCTGTGGGCGTGGCTTGGTGGGGGGTAATGTGACTGGGTAGGTGTGGCCAACTTTTTTTTTTTAAAAACTTTTCAAAGCATTTTTTCTAATGCTTTGAAAACCCTCTCTTCCGATCAGGGAACTCAGCTGGGATTGTCAGAGACTTTTCAAAGCATTTTGTTTACCAACTCTTCAGCCAAGAGGTTGCAGAAAAAAATGCTTTGAAAAGCCTCTGATGATCCCAGCTGAGCTGCGCAATCATCAGAGGTCTTTTTTTTTTACTTTTAAAAGCATTTTTTCATCGGAAGAGGTTGTAGAAAAAATGCTTTGAAAAGTAAAAAAAAAAAAAAGCCTCTGATGATCATGCGGCTCAGCTGAGCATGGGGGGGCGCAGGAATTTTTGCTACCGGTTCTCCGAACCACCCGCCGCCATCGCTACCGGATCGGGCGATCCGGTCCGAACCGGGAGCATTTCATCCCTGGTACAAGTTTACAACTATTTCTATCTTCCTTAATCTTTGAATTTCTGTCTCCATGTCTATATGTTTGTAGCACTGTGTTCCTCTCAACTTTTTCCTAGCTCTTTGAGCGTTTCCTTGTTCCCCAGGTCTTCATCTCTTGTAGCCAGCTAAGCTATTTGCATGAAAACCTTTTTCATTCCTTTATAGACTAATGAATGGGGCTTTTTCCTCCTCCCCGCCCCACATTCACAGGGCATCTTCCTGGATTGGTTTGTGTTCTGTGCCTGGGCTGTTTGTTTGGGTGGCTTCTTTTGCAAACCCTAGTTATGCTCTTCTCCCACCCCTGCTTCTTGCTTTTATGTTGGAGGCTCCTTGCTCACTTCTCTCCTGTCTTTTGGCTTGACTCCTTTTTCACCAACCTATACCCATGCAGTACTTGATTTCTGGTCCATTTTATGGGACAAGCTCTTCAGTTAAGAAGAAAGTGGGGCTGTTTTAACTTTCTTTCCCAGGCATCCCCATAGCTTAGGATCCTAGAAGGGAAAGAGTAATGTGGCGAGTTCACCCGTTCATATCACTTCTTCATATGCCTATTTTGCCTTAAATCAACCATCCTGTATCTCTCCCCCCCCCAAAAAAAATACTGCCCTGTGAAGAGAACCACAAAGATAACCTTGGAAAAGAAATGCAAGATTTAGCAAAAAATAAGTCCAGAATAGAAAGAAGACATTAAAGTGCCTCCATCCTGATGCTCTTTGTATAATGTGGAGGAAAGTAAAAACACTTTCAAGATTATAATAATCCTATAATCTATATCAATAGAACTGATTTCCAATATTTCTTGTGGAGTCTGTTTCCAGATCTAGTCTACATCTGACAACCTTCAGAAGGCCACACATTTCAGCCCTGGTGAAGACATTACAGGTAGTCCTCGAGTTACGACCACAATTGAGCCCAAAATTTATGTTGCTAAGGGAAACATTTGTTAAGTGAGTTGGCCCCATTTTTCGACTTTTCTTGCCACCATTGTTAAGTGAATCATTAACAATCAACAATCAACAATCAACAATCAACATGCATTTGTTAAGTTAGTAACAAATTTATTGTTAAGTGAATCTGGCTTCCCCATTGACTTTGCTTGTTAGGTCACAAACGCGGATCATGTCCTCAGGACCCTGCAACTGTCAAAAATATGAACCAGTTGCCAAGTATCTGATCATGTGACCATGGGGATGCTGCAACGGTCGTAAGTGTGAAAAATGATCCTAAGTCATTTTTCAGTGCCGTTGTAACTTTGAACAGTCACTAAATGAATTGTTATAAGTTGAGGACTACCTGTACATTACTGCCATGTTTTTGTAACCTTTGGAGATATGAAACATAAAATTATTGCATCAGACTAGAGCAATATAGACTGTGCTTGTCCAAATTATCAAACATTTTATAAAGGCTTTCTTCCTTCTTGGATTTGAATGGCTTTAGAAAATAAAACTGATGTGGTATTTTAGGAATACTCTGTGTATTTTGTTTAGTTTGATCTTGTCGTGATGCAATTCTGCAGTTGTATTTATTTCTGCAATCTTGAGTATTAAATTGTGTCTTAATTGCCAATACCTTTTCTCCTCGTCATGAGATTTATGTAGGGCCTCTTGCTTTCAAAACTTTGAACCAAGAGAATTCCTGTGAATATTGCCATCATATATCTCTTGGAATCGCCTTGGATCGCTCTGATCCCATGTTTCTTATAAAATAATTTTTCTGTGGAGAGGACTTAACAAACACACTCCTTTGGATTTATATAGCAGTGTGTTAGAGCACTTTTCTCCTTAGATCATTTCTGATTTTGTAGGTACACTGGAATTGTCATGTTGTAACAGAAACACAAGTAGTCCTTGACTTAAAACCACAATTGGGACCGGAACCTCCATCCTTAAACAATATAGTTAAGTGAATCATGCCTGATTTTACAACCATTTTTGCCACAGTTGTTAAGTGAATATGAATTCCCCCATTGACTTTGCTTGTCAGAAGCTGGTTGGGAATGTCACAAATGTTGATCACGTGACACCCCCCCGCCCCCGGATGCTGCAACTGTTGTAAAAGCAAGCTGGTTGCCAAGTGCTTGGAGTGTGTTCACATTGCTATGGGGACACTACAGCACTCATAAGTGCGAGAACTAGTCATAAATCACTCTTTTTGGTCAGTTAACCTTGGGGACAATACCAGAAGACCAACTGTTGGTCCAAATGATTACGGTCTACTGTATACTTAGAATAGTGCAGCTCAACATCAATTGCCAGTAGCAAAAACACTACTTCTGTTTCTACTTCATGACTCCTAGATGTGTGCAAGATTTTCCTACAATAGCAAATACAGAAGCAGCAACATCAGAGCTAGGCTTCGTGTCCAGGCTTGCCAGTAAATCTTAGATTTGCAGTCATTTGGTTCTGAATTAAAGTCTTTTTTACATTTGGGAGAAGGTTCCTAGCCACTATTTGGCTACATTGCATTATTATTCACCCCAGTGCAAAGAGGTCAGAGGCTTTCTATATCTGTGCTCTAGGATTTAAAATCTAGGTTTCTTCTTTCCACTTTTATGAATGAAAACTCAATGGGATTGTGTGATAGCCTTGGGACTAAAACAAAATGGCTTTCAGGTCTGGAAAACACTAGAACCCATCCTGCCAACCTCAATACAGTATTTATACCTTCAACTTTTACAACCATTAAACTGAATTAACAGGATTACCTTGACAGATAATTAAAAATGTAGGTTCAAATTTAAAAAACAAAATAAATCCCGATATAACAATCATAATGACTTAGTTTGGCTCTAATACATATACATATACATATACATATACATATACATATACATATACATATACATATACATATACACATACACATACACATACACATACACATACACATACACATACACATACACATACATATACATATACATATACATATACATATTACAAACTATTCTAAAAATACGAGTTCCAGGTATATTAGTAAAAAAAGAAGCAGACATACTGCGAACTCCGGAACTTAAGATTTTAAAATTTTAAAAGAATTAAAATTTTATTATACTAAGCTTTCGTCAGCCATCTGTTGACATCGTCAGAGTATTAAACTACCATTACAGAGATCTCTGCCTTTATATGCCATTAATCAATTTAGCCCTTGCGCGTGTAATAGGCCCTTCCAGTCGTCTCCCACTTGTAATCAACTGTGTTGTTTTTGCTGTCGTCATGCTGGATGATGGAGGCTTGATTCCTACTGTTTCCTCCCTCCTAGCTTGCTTATCAGTGGGAGGGTGATGTTAGCCTGTCAACTGTAGTAATTGTGCAAGCAATTACATAGGGGAAACGGCCAAGCGGTTACATACCAGACTACATGAACACGAACTGGCTGTCCGACGCAAGGAACAGCGCTCCCAGATCTGGACACATATGAAGGAGCACAACCACACATTTGATTTTCAAGAGGCTGAGGTTATTGCCCATGATAAGACTAAAGGAGGACACCTACTAAAAGAAGCCTGGTTCTCCAATAACAATTCTATCAACAGGTATATCAAACTGCCACCAGCCTACCAGGCTTTGAGACACCAGGAAAGACCCTGCAGGAGGAGCAGAGATGGATTTCCATCAGTGAACAGAGACCAAAGGCAGCCACCCCCCACCTCTGGGCATGCTGACTGAGCCTGTGAAGGCACAGTTAGTCCTGACCAAACACAGAGCAACCCGGCAGGACTGTCTCAAACTGCAACAGATAGGATTAATGGGAAACAAACTTGGCTGACCACGAGGTCACAGACAAGGCAGCAAATCGCAATAGCTGACAGGCTAACATCACCCCCAACTGATAAGCAAGCTAGGAGGGAGAAAACAGTAGGAATCAAGCCTCCATCATCCAGCATGACGACAGCAAAAACAACACAGCTGATTACAAGTGGGAGATGGCTGAAAGGGCCTATTACACGCACAAGGGCTAAATTGATTAATGGCATATAAAGGCAGAGATCTCTAATGGTAGTTTAATACTCTGACGATGTCAGCAGATGGCTGATGAAAGCTTAGTATAATAAAATTTTAATTCTTTTAAAATTTTAAAATCTTAATTTCCGGAGTTCGCAGTATGTCTGCTTCTTTTTTTACATATAGATATACACATACATGTACATGTACATGTACATATACATACACATACACATACACATACACATACACGTGTGTGTGAACTTTTATGTCTGTTGCTTCAGTAGTCTGCGTTACAATGCAGTAAACAGTTCAAGTGCTTAGACTAGTATATATAGTGCAGCTGTTAATTAACAACTGTTAAGGGAACGGTTGGTATTTGCTGTTAATTACTTTGTGTATTATGAGCCAGTTGGAAGGGTTTAAAAATAGGTACTCACTCTGTGCTCTAGTAGGCTATTTCTATTGGCCGAATTAGAAGCTGTTATTTGATTCATTCAGCTGGACTCTTCCAAGCTGGACACAGTGGAAACTTGGTAAAGGTCACAGCTGGTATGGGTGGCTAGTTCATTAAAGCTGAAATAGAAAATATAGCTTTTAGTCAATATGGTGAAATGCCTAGTAAAAATCCAAACCCGGAGGAGTATCCATTTGCGAATGGTTAACCACTGTAGTAAAGATGTGTGCATTCGTCTGCTGAGGCATGGGTCAAAGATCACAGCTAAAAGTGCTGGTAAGTTCATTTTTGCCTGGTTTTATTTAAATATTTTTTAAAGACGATGCCCCCTTTTCCCCTGATATTTTTGAATAATAATAAGGGTCAAAACAGGGAGTAGTAAATTATAGCATTGGGATTTGAATGCTTTTCCCTTTATCTAAAAGAGCAAACAAAGAACAGCTGGTGAAGGCTAGGATAATGTAGGAAAAGCAAAGCATTCAGTGAGGAATGTCCTTCTAACAGATGAAGTTCAATTGTATATTAAGTTATTATTTTAGCCAAGTATTTAATACACTGAGGAAAATGTACATTTAGTTTTCAGTATGTTTGAAGTAAATGCATGGCATGCATGAATCTATGAATTATAGATAGTACAATTCCATGACACTTAAAACTTATAGATATCCTTAGGGAACCATTATACCCAAGTACCCTCATCAGAAAACCATGTTAAATTGGGGGAAAAAAGGATACTTCAGATGAGGAAGACCAAAGGGATTATTCTCAGAAATATTATGGCCTATTTTATTACTGATAGTGCAGCTTTGTGAAATAAATTTTAGGACATCTTTCTTTCAGGAAAGTGATTTTAAATCTCTGCGACAGTGGTCCTCAAACTGTGGCTCAGGATCCTGTTGAGTCACAAACAGTTTTCAAACAGAGTATTTAAGATCTCAAATACTTTTAAAACCTGACCAGAGTTGTGGAAAGTGGGAGTGTGTGGTCAAAACCTTGGTAGAACCATGCTTCTCATTTTGCTTCTGGAAGCACAAAGTGGGTGGCTGTGCTACCTCACAGATTTAGATTAGTGGAAAATTTTAATTATTAAAAGTAAATGGTATATTTATTTATTGTTCATCTATAATCCCAGTAAAAGCATTTATCAACTGGTTCAGAATGAGGCACCACAGTCAGTTATATGTGTTTCTAGAACATCACAGACCTAATGAGAAGGAAGGACTCACTGGAAAAGAGTCTAATGCTGGAAAAGATTGAGGGCAAAAGAAGAAGGGGACGACAGAGAATGAGGTGGATGGATGGCGTCACTGATGCAATAGGCATGAGGTTAAATGGACTCCAGAGGATGGTAGAGGACAGGAAGGCCTGGAGGAACATTGTCCATGGGGTTGCGGTGGGTCGGACATGACTTCGCAACTAACAACAACAACAGAACATCACATCTCACACCTCTGCTCTGCAAGATGCACTGCTTGCCAGTTTGCTTCTGGATCCAATTCAGGGTACTGGTTTTAACATTTAATGCCCTTCATTGCATGGGATCAGGTTATCTGAGGAATTGCCTCTCTCAGACTAGCCCATCCCAGTAGATCTGGCAAAAAGGCATGCTATGGTTACCATCTACAAGGGACTTAGATTTGATGCGTCCCAGGAGGCAGGTCCTGCTTGTCTATTGTGGCAATGCCTTGTAGAACATTCCCTCCGTCCAAGGTTAAGTTGGCTCCATTCCTTTTGATGTTCTGTAAATTGTTCAAGACCTGGTTATGTCAATAGGCTGCTCTAGTGGGTTGGATATACTCATTCTCTCCGTGCTTGGGATTTATATATTTTATTTTCATTTTAATTCTGAGCATGTATTTTTACATATTTAGTTTATATGATTGTTTTTATATACCGTATGTGATGTTTGGATTATTATATGCTGCCCTTTGGTGAGATGTATTATCGTCTAAAACTGATTAATAAAATAAACCAAACAACCAAATAAATAAATACATTTTATTCATGGCAAGGGTGCTATTGCACACAAGTTAATATATCATTTTAAGGCACAGTGGTTCTTCAAAATTTGAGAACCCCTGCTTTATTAGTCTTCTTTTGCAAATAGAATTCATAATGCTAAGAATGAAGGTATTTCTGCAAAAATGTTTTCACTTCAGTAAAATTAAATTACATTAACAACTATCATTTTAATACTGTCCGAAGCATCAACAATGTAAATATTTTAAGCATGTTTTAAAGTAGGAAATCAGACCACTTTACTATAAATTAATTTTATAGTAATAAAGTAAAGTTAATAAAAAATAAATCCACCAGCCCTGTAATCATACAACATAGATAAAGTACATTGTAACAACCAATTATAAAGGCAGACAACAGACATTGCAGAAAAGCAATTCTTAGTCCTTTCCAAATGTCTGTAGGCATTCAGTGCTGGTTCTGTTGGAATGATATTCCATAGATCACTTGCCAGCATTGAAGAGGTTCTGTTCTCTTTACAGAATTTCTGTTCTTCAGCCAGCATAAACATTTGAAATAGATTCTCAAATACCAAGCTAAGTGTTGGGGACGAATACATGGGAAGACATTCTGACATGTATCCAGGACCCAATATTCCTATGTCGAGATGACGAAGGAGCTGATAGAGGCTAAATATAACCTGCAGGGAATAGTATCACAAAATTATCTAATACCCATGGGTCATTTGAAGGACTACATTATTTGAGTTTCCTTTAGAAACTCCCTCTTTTTAGAATCTTGATTGTCAAGTTTTATGGCATACTCCTAATTACTTGAGAGCTGCTTCTCTGTAGTAACATCCCATTCATTTCACTACAATATCTGAATACAGAAATAAGGTGGGTGAGACTTACCACATCAAGATATGGCACACCGTGCATTACTTTCATAGAATTACCTTATTAATATGTGCAACATAGTGATGTAAGATTTCAGCTTCAACATTATTAGCAATATTTATGCATGGTTGCTGAATGATCTTGTTTACAGAGATGCTACAAACTACCTGGGTACACTCAGCCACGCACACAAAGTTTGGGAAGGGCAATGAGGCTTTGTGCCTGGAATAAGATGTGAAGATTGATTTATGCAATTTAACAAAATACTGAAAAATGTATGCATTGTGACCAAGCTTACAGAATTTTGTTGATTTAGAAAAACCTATGAGAAAGTCATCAGCCTAGAATTATGAGATATCTTGCAGAAATATTGAACTGAATATTGGTTGATGCATGTGATAAGAACAGTAAATGGTGGAAGTGAAACAAATATGAGAATAAATGAAACACTAGTGAATGGTTCAACATTGAATAATGAATAAGGCGAAATGTATAATATCCTTTTGATTGTTCAATGCATTTATGGATAAATGTATAATAAATGCTTGTAATATTAGAGATATGTTGAATGGAAACATGAATGTTGCATTTGAGCCATGGTAGCGCAGCGGTTAGAATGCAGTACTGCAGCCAGCAGTTCGGCAGTTCGAATCTCACTGGTTCAAGGTTGATTCAACCTTCCATCCTTCGGAGATCGGTAAAATGAGGACCCAGATTGTTGTTAGGGGAAATATGCTGACTCTGTAAACCGCTTAGAGAGGGATGTAAAGCACTGTGAAACAGTATATAAGTTTAGGTGCTATTGCTATTTGAATGCAGCTGATGATGTGCTGTAAATGTTAGCTAAAGTGAACCAAAGTAATGGATCTGGAACTTAATATATCAAAGGCTAGGGTAATTGAATTTGACAAAATTAAATGAATTAAAGTTATGCATAGAAAAAAAGGGCAATGGGACACATGGATGAACATGTACCTTAGCAGACTTTTTACTAAAGACAAGGAAAGAATTAAAACAGTAAAAAAATAAGAACAAGTAGTAAAAAATTTCTTGTGCAGAACAAATGACAAAAGAAGTTAATACAGCTACAGTACAATTTGTTCTATATAAATAAGAGAGTATCATAAGAGAAATATAAAAGTAAATTACATGCAGTAGAAACAAGTAACTTAAGTATTGTATGTATTATAAAACAAGAATAGGGTAAAAAATACACACATGCTGAATGGTGAATCACCAATATGAAGGAAATATTTTGAGAAGTTTTGGTCCTGTAGATCAGGGGTGTCAAATTGGCGGCCCATGGGCTGGATGCATCACACACAAGCCACGCCAACCCCAGCTCTATGAAGGGGAAAAAAATGTTGCAATACGTCATGTGACAGCATCAACACCACGAGTTTGACATCCATGCTGTAGTTAGAATGATTGAAGATTGAATTCCAAAAGAAATATATTACGGACAACTGGATTGAGAGAAAAAATCTGAATAGATGGAATTGATAAAAATCTTAAAAAAAGTCAGAGGTGAGATATTATAGTATAAGAAATAAATATAGTATTTGATGCAATGCATGGACATTGTGGATATAAGGATTGTTTGCTGGGATAAGAAAAAGTATAATGAATGATAATGGTATAAATCAGATTTCTTTTTTTCTCTTATCTCCTATATATAATTTATTTTGCTTACTATCTCTTATTCTTTTTCTGCATTTTTCAAAACATTGCTTAACCCAAAAGAGAATAGTGTGATGGGTATGTATGTATGCAAAATTTTCTGTGAGCATGTGCATGCAGAGAAATTAAATTTAGGCCTGCAGCCATTTTGAGACCATTTTTACTAAACTTTATTAAAGGGCCCTTTGAAAACATTTTGAGCTTTTGTCCTCCATATTTGTGTATGACGAAAATGCAATTTAAATGAATTTACATCATGTTTTAAAATCATGTCCATACTGAAAAAGTGGTCTTGTTCCATTTTAATTTTGTACTATGTTGTATTAATGTGCTCTGTATGAATTATACTTTTAATCCTTTGCCTTTATCATCATCATCATCATCACCATTATTGCGATGATGTAGCTAAAGTCAAAAAAAATGTCAATTTTGTATGATGGCAATGAACGTAACATGAAATGAGAGAATATTCTGATATAACCTTTTAAAATGTAGTTTTCTCCAGTAGGTAATAAGCTGCCCAATTTTCTATTTTATCAAATTCTATTCAATACACATTCACACGATGAATGCATCGTGTTTCCCTGAAAATAAGACATGTCCGGATAATAAGCCCAATTGGACTTTTCAGCGCATGCGATAATATAAGCCACCCACGCAAAATAAGCCCCCCCAACAACTACTTACATTCATGCGCAACCGGTCCCGCCATTTCCTCCAGTTGTTTGCCGCGCAGACAACATGAGGTGAGGCGGCGAGGCAGCGAGGCTGGAGGGGGGAAAGGGGGAGAAGATGCCCCACTCACCCCACAAGCCCTTACCATACCTACTGGTAATGCTGATGGCCGCGGCAAAAAGAGGCCAGCGCAGCACCTCACGCCCCACTCTTTAGTGCCAAGTTGATGGCCACTGCAAAAAGAGCGGCAGGCCAGCACTGCGCCTCGTGCCCCACTCCTTACCAGTACCTACCACAGCCTCCAGCAAAAATGAGAGAGAGAATGGACAGAGAGAAAGGAAAGAAAAAAAAGGAAAGGAAGAGGGAGAGGGAGAGGAAAAAGAGAGAATGAGAAGAGAGAAAGGAAAGAAAAGAGAGAGGGGGAGAGGAGAGAGAGGAAAAAGAGAGAATGGGGAGAGGGAAAGGAAAGAAAGGGAGAGGGAGAGGAAAAAGAGAGAACGGGGAGAGAGAAAGGAAAGAAAAGAAAGAAAAGGAAAGGGAAAAAAACCCTTGTGAGTTCAATCAAACTCCTCAAATTTGTGAGGTTTTCTTTTACAACGTGTTTCCCTGGATACAACGGCGAGGTATGCGACGGTGCTGGAAAGGTAAGACGTGCGTCCCGCTTCTCGCCCGCCCCACTTGCCACCCCCAAATTGCACCCGTAAAGGGGGCGGGTGGCTAAGCGAGGGGCAGGAGACCTGTAATGCCCGGCAGGGGGGAGAAGAGATGGCAAGGGAAGCCATGTCTTGTCCATGCGTCTCGCTTCTCCCCCACCCCACCTGCCAGAAATGAGTCTTTGTGAAACTTGTCGCACTGCTGCCTCATAGAGCAGCACTCTGCTAGGCTTGTGCCATTTGCATGCACGAATGGCAGCACTGCCGCAAGGTTCGACATCCCGGTGCAGCTGCGAACGGCAGGACGTCAGCTGTGCCGGTATGATGAAGCGAGTGGCGGTGCTGCAGTTTGCGTGTGCAATGGCACGAGCCTTGCAAAGTCCTGCTCCATGAGGAAGTGGCGGCGGTGGGACACATCAGGGCAGCGGCTGGTGCAAAGAACAGGGAGGGGAGGCAACGGCAGCGACGGGACATCCAGTCCCATGCTCGCCATCTCCTGCATCCCCAAAATAATAAGACTCCCCCGATAATAAGGCCAAGCCCTTATTTGCGGGGGTCAAAAGAAAATAAGACCCTCTTATTTTCGGGGAAACATGGTATGAAGTAAAAAAGAATAAAACTGAGCAACTAAAAACTAAATACTAGATCTGACACAATCATAATTTATGTTTTTATAAGGGTCATATTTTTAATCTTAATGTTAATAGTTCAGAAATAGTAATTACTAAAGACTGTAGGAATATTGCCTAATCTGAGTTTAGGATAGATAGTTAAATGTGTGGCTATGTTATTTGAGATTAATTTTTTTAAATGATTAGTTCTCCATTCTTATTAAATTAAAATCTAATTTTTGAAGAAATTGAAACAACATTATATAGTCTCTTATTTCTTAATTAATATAGGTAACATTCAGTGACTTTGCAAATAATTTTAGATTTTCTTCCTATTAGTATATAACAAGTTTCCATTCATTCTACAATTATATAACCTGTTCTAAAAGATTCTACTGACTATAAAACTGGAACTTTTTCTATCTTCTTCTTGCTATATGTTAGGATCAGATTCAGTTGAAGTTATCAGGAGATTATTTGAAGTAAAATTTCATTTTCCAGGGCAGAGCTGGTAGGTCTGAACTGATTATTTTCCTATCCTGATAGTCCATGACAGATATGCCCCCAACATCAGGAGTGTTGATTCAGTAAATAACTGACAGCTTTAAATCAGAGTAATCTACATAAAAACTATTTAATTTATTTCATACAGTAATCAGATACTGTGTGATAGCCAGTATCATTGATCTTGCAAATATTTATTGGGAGGTGTGAGTGGATGAGGTGTTGTAAATTGTATTTGCTAAATGACTTGTGGTAGCACTTGTTTTATTTTATATGACACACTTTTTTGTGAATTATTCTCTATCACCTTCAAATAGTAAAAATGTCCTCTATCATTTGGGCTTCAGTTTTTCCCCAGGTTGTTGTTTTTCTCTCTTGTCTTGTCTTTGATTGATTGTATTTATTATAGGAGCCAGGATGGCTTAGAAAAATGCAATTAAAATAACAAACAGAATTAACACAAACCTTAACACTTTATTGAAACCATATAACCTTTTTAAAAAAATAAATAAATCAGAATTTGAAATAATTAAAAGGCCTAAGTAAATAAATACCGTTAAGCCCTCTTCTAAGCTCTTAACTCCAGTGTCGCTTTGTGTTATGAATCTTAACATGAAGAAATGAGAATTAATGTCAAATTATGTGTGGCAGGATCCACAAACAGTACTGCTAATGAGTCAAGCATCAGAGGAGGCTATTGCCTATTTCAGCCCTGAAGTAAATATCCTACCACTTCTTTAAGAAGCTTGATGCTATGAATGAGAAGCTATATAAATTATTGAAGATAACAGAATGATCTAGGGTTACAACAGTTAAAGCGGATTTTGAAGCCATAAATAAAATCAAGATTGTCTTTAACTCGGTTGAATTACATGCCGTTTTAGTTTATTTTGAATAGATGTACAAAAATTAGGCTAAATCTAATCCAGGGTGAACAGTCTTACAATTTATATTCAAGGGAAAATACTAAATTAAAAACAGATTTTCAAAGATGTTGACATTGTTGATATCTTGAATAAACAAATACATCTGATCATTGAACTCATTGGGTCTGTTGCTGTTTCTTAGCCCAAACTATTTTACAAGATTGTTGCTATGGGGATAGAATTAGGGAAGTTTCTGTGCACAGTACCTTTAAATTCTAAGAGTTTAGGCTTACATTCATTCCTATCTGTTCTTTGCATTGAAAAATAAACCTCATTTCAGTTCACCCACATAAAAAAGTAATTAAATAAAACTGGACTCTAAATGGAGTCGTATAATTTTAGACAACTGTAGAAAAAACTAGTCTTTGTTGCACATTTGCTTAGATAACTCTTTTAAGTTCTCAAAGTCTGCTAACTTTGACGCTAAATGGCATAAGCATAAATGTTAAGACAGCAAAACATCAATTTCACAGATTATCATTAGATACAAATTTGTATGGATAATCACTTTGTATTCAATTAGTTAATATCATTTGTGATTTACACTATTTATACTATTTGCACACTGTGGTTTACACAAATTGATTCAAATTATACTATCATCTGCATGATTTATATCATACAGATGATAGTATAGGCTAACCTTTTCCGGACCGAGTGCCCATAGTGCTCGTGCGTGCCTGCGAATACTTGCATGCACCCCTGAACCCCCAAAATGCAATGCACGCCTCCCGCCTCCTGCGCATGCGTGATTGAGACCCGATGACCAGCTGGCCAATGGGAGGTGCATGCGATGGCTCACATGCCCACGGAGAGGGCGCTGAGTGCCACCTGTGGCATGTGTGCCATAGGTTCGCCATCACGGATATATATATTGGCATCATTACACAAAGATGATACAAATGATGCAGTTTGTAGTTTGTAGTTTAACCATATTAGGATTAATGAAAACCTTTTGCCCCAGTTAGTTCATTCAGTCAAACTGTCTTACATACTATAATTCATTTTGTCACTTATGACATCCTTCTAATATTGATTAATATTGTATCTTGAGAAATAGAGTCACACAATAACCACTATTTCCCATCAATCTGTACTTTCTCATTTACTGCTATTGATAATCTATTAATGGATGTTAGATTATGATGTATCCTTTTGCAAACACACATTATACATGTGTCAGATAATGCAAGTACAGTATTTATCATGATTTCAGAGTCATGGAATATCGTTCCGTACAATGAAATAACTGAAGATTTTCATTACAGGTGTACAAAATGTAGATTTTTATTTTAAAAAATAAAAATGGATATTTTTAGTAAAATGAGTAACGGTATCAAGTTATATTTAACTTGCTGAATTATGAAGAATTATCCTTCACTTAA
This sequence comes from Pituophis catenifer annectens, assembly GCF_029215685.1. Taxonomy (NCBI): domain Eukaryota; kingdom Metazoa; phylum Chordata; class Lepidosauria; order Squamata; family Colubridae; genus Pituophis; species Pituophis catenifer. Next base: position 232,411,682 of record NW_027256882.1, on the reverse strand, counting down.
TATAAATCAGTTAATGATTAAATTGCAAGCAGTTATTATGTCTATAGGTTTATCTCCTTGAAATGTAAGTTTGAGAATCTAAAAGTGCTATTTTACAGGAATCCAGCTGCCGAAGGAAGATGATATTTCGCTCCCTGTGATATCAAGCTCTCCTACTAAAGAAACAGATGATGGTTCAGATCTTTCGGTTGAGGAGGGTGAGAAAATCAAAGAGGAGCCTTTAACAATCTCAGAATTGATGTACAATCCAAGTACCAGCTTGCTCCCAACTCCTGTTAATGATGAGGAGATAGACCTTCTCTTTCAAACTTCTCCAAGGGTAGAAAATGGGAAAGAAGATACAGATTCATTTGAGGAACTGGAGGCGGATGAAAATGCATTTTTGGTTGCAGAGGAGGAAGAGTTGAAGGAAGCTCGAAAAGCACTTAGGTGGAGCTATGACTTTTTGATGGGTAACTTGAAGATAAACTCTGCTGTGAAGAGTTTTTCCAGACTTCTTTTTGTTGGGCTTGGGGTGTTGCTTGTGGTTTTCCCACTACTACTTGTCCTTCTGGAATCAGATCTTGACATCTCCTTCCTCCACGAAATCCGCCAAACACCAGAATTTCAGCAGTTTCACATTGAATATTACTGTCCTCTCAGACAGTGGATAGCCTGCAAAGTAGACTTCATTAGCCATTTGTTTGTCAGCTCTTAAACATAAAAAATGTGCAAAACTAAGGGCTATATTCAAAACTAGTGAATTTTAGTCAATATTTAGGTGCTCATAAACATCCTGCAGGTTATCTTCAATTGGTTCTTTATTTTGATAGACAATAACTTCAAAATTCTTATATTTCCTTTTCATAATTGAATAATTGATGTAGTAGTGGCCTTTAAGTAACCAAAAAGCAGTCTTTGTTTTATTTGCTTTCCTGTTTTTATCAGTAATTACTGAAGAGAAAGCTATCATTTCTATCATATCAAGCCATGATGTCCTAATTTTAAGCATTAACTACAAATAGAAGAGGACGCTTTTGAATATATTCCTTAGTAAAACAATATCTACTAACCAATGCCTATATTGCTCGGGTTTTATTATTATTTTGTTTGTTTGATTTTTTCATTTAAAAATATTTTTATGTCTTTACAAAATTTTGGTAAATTTTTAGCAAATGCAATTTCTGAAAATATTTAAGTGTACAGATGAATAAATGCACAAGGACATATCATGAATTTTTAAAGCATTTTTAAAAAACACTAATGTTCAAGATATGCACAAGATGAATAATTGGAATAGAAGATAGACATGTCTGATATATGGAAGTGAAAGACTAATTTTTCAATTAACAAGTTTCAGAGGAACTATACATTAGGACAAATCAGTGTAACCATGATTTACAGGTGAGAATTCCATGAGAGGAGAAGATATTTATTCCTTTCTTTCTACATTGTTTTTTTTTTCTGTATGTACAATCAGAATAGAATAGTTGGAAGGATATTTTCAGAAAAGAGTCAGTGGATGCAGAAATGGTTAAGCATATTCTTCTGTCTATTGAACCTGTCCTGCATATTCCTCAGATCTCTGCATTAATATTAAAAAGCAGATACATGATCAATATAATGTGTAATACCACATTATAGAAGCTGTTCTGAAACTAAAGAGTGGGATATAATTTTTTCAAGATGGCAATTTGGATTTTACTTTGATACACTCATGAAAGTTCTTTGCAGAGTAGTGGAAGTATAGTTTTTCAGGAGATTTAGAGATTTTGTTTTAAGTGTACGTGATTGTAAGTTACAGAGAAATGGTAATTTTTTTAAAAAAATAAATAAAGCTAAGTTTACTAAAATACACAATTAAAAAAATTAACCTGTTTCCAAAGATAGAGGAAATTTCTGTGGAAACCTGTGAATTTCAGACACCTGAAAAAGTTAGTTTCTAATTATATTCATTATTTTTCATTACGATAAATCCCAGAGTTACAATTTCATGCATTATTTTTAAGCATGCTTTCTTACCAGATGTAATTAACAATGGATGCACATGATTTATTTATAAAAAGTGTCCTTTTGACAGTGGCGTGTTGTTATCTTTGTTGTCTTGATGGAGATTTTGTGCCTGTGTAACTCCAAGCTCTTAAGAGGATATGACTAAAATCTCTTCTATTTAGAGAAGATCAACATTTCCACATACCCAGTTTTCAAATGTAAGGAAGTAGAAGCAGAAGAACTAACTAAACTGAATAGCCAATCTGGATTTCATAACACAAAATTCACTCTTCCCCTTTCCGAACTACACCAGCAATAGGATATTTACCTACAGTCCTATACCTGTTTCCTTTGGAATATGTTGTTTAGATCCGAGTTCCAGATTAATGAGTATAAGATTAAAGCCTTTTTTTTCTTGTTCTATTAAAGTTTTAGAATTGCTATCTATTATTACAAACTAATAAATTATTATTTTTTTAAATAATCAAGTAAATGTTTGAAGTACTTAAAGTACATTTTAAACTTAGTTAAAAACTTTTAAAATATTTTTTTATTTACATTTCCATAGTGCAACAAACCGAATCCATATTTCATCTACCTTCTAATATATAAACCTTTCTAACTACAGTAACGCCCATGTAATTCCCATGTGCTTAATTAAAAATCAGATTGTGTTTGTAAATTTGTATAAAAAGATGTATGCATTGTAGAAGAAATTATGAGCTCCTGATTTAGAAAAGTTGCTAAGTGCAACTGGATCAGGGCACAAGTTTTAAACTAGATACCTTTTTTAATATAATTGACTAGTTGAAAAGCTTGGGTAATTTCCCTTGCATGTATTACATCATCTAAAAAGTAAATATAAAATACTTGTAGTTTTTTTAGGGCAATCTTTTCAACTATAAGTAAATATATGAAATGTTTTTGTGACTGAAACCATTTTATCTTCAATGTATTTTTGCGCTCTTCCTTTCCTTAATTACTCCATTGCAAAAAAAAATAAATCTATTATTTGGTGCATATTTAACCCTTTTTGCAACTTTGAGCTGAATCAAGAATCCAGTCAGGAGGCATCTGTTGTTTTCCAAAACCAAAATGACAGTAATCTTAGAGATATAGTTATAAAAGTAGACTATATAGATATTGCAAATATTATAATAGCAATAAATCCAAACCCTTGTCTTGGTCCTCTGGGTATTTATAAAATACTAAGCTCTTTAATTATAGATCCTGGATTCTAAAATGTAGTCTTGTCCATGTACTATTGCTCCAAAATCATCAGAAACCTTTGTTAGTATTAGTTAATTTGATCTGGGAAAGATTGAATTGCTTGAGGAACTAATTACCTCAGAGAATAAACTGTGCAATAAGGATATGTATACAGTGAATGGCACGTGCATGTACATGAAGGGATAGAGATATATCGATCAAATTGTGAGGGCTTTTTTCTAGATTCTAGACACAGAAATGAGAAAAGACTGAAGAATATGTACATAAACCAGAAGAGTCTTGTCTCTAGAACTGGAAGTACCAGAGATGGCATATGAAGAGTTCGTAGGTGCAGTATTGTGTATTTCTGTTAGTGCTTGGACTATATTATAGAACATTCTGTACTTGACATATATTTTGTGATTTGTTTAATATTTATAAACACAAACTCTGGGAAGAATTAAATAGAGATTATTTCTCTGAAATGCAAATGGGCAAGAATTCCTGGCATGGGTAGGGCGGGAAATGTACCTGTAAACTTGAGCCTTATCTTTGTAAAGTGAATTTAACATTTCTATGTCCACATCTTGATTGTTTTATATGTTAATGTAATGAGAAGACTCCCTAATAAAATATATATTGAAAAAAGCTACCATGGGCTGATAGACTCCTGTTTAAATATGAAAAAGGAGACTTATGACCGGTCCTCAGAGTTGCGGCCAATGCAGCCCAATTTCCACCATCTCATGATCACGATTTGGGTATTTGGCAACTGGGATGTCAGTGTTCTGCAATCATATGACAACACACATAAGGCCCACAGTGACTTATTTAACAACCACAGCCAGAACTGATGAACAATATTGTAAGCCAGGCATGGTCCCATGATGTTTCACTTTATGACTGAACCATGTAGCAAGTTTCTATTCTCTATTGTGGCTGATAAGTGAGGACTACACACATGACAGTTCCCCATTTTTATACCCATAACAATGAGCCTATGATAAAGTTTGGACTGAGATATACTGAATGGTCCAAGATAATCCAATGAAGTTCCAGTGTTGGAATCCACCCAAACTAGGTAAGACTTGAACCTGGGCCACTCTAGCCTTATTCAAGACTTCAAACATGATATCACATTGGAATTCTTATCTACTTGGTAAATACAAATCAGTGATATAATCTTTACATCCGATGTGTTTACGAGAGTGTGAAGGGTAACAAGTGATATAATTATTTTGTGCTTTATATAGGTACTCAACATACAGTTCATTTAGTGACCGTTCCGTTACTATGGCACTGAAAAATGTGACAACAGTTTTTCAGAGTTATGACCTTTGCAGCATCCCCATGATCATGTGATAAAAATGTAGTTGCTTGGCAACTGGTTCATATTTGTGACAATTGCTGTGTCCAAAGGTTATGTGATTACCTTTTGCGGTGATCACATAACCTTCGGACTCAGCAACTTCTGATAAGCAAAGTTAATGGGAAAGTCAGATTCACTTAACAACCAGGTTATTAACTTAACTGCAGTGATTCACTTAACAGCTGTGGCAAGAAAGGTCATAAAATGGGGCAAAACTCACTTAACAAATGTCTCACTGAACAACAGAAATTTTGAACTCAATTGTTGTAAGTTCAGGACTACCTGTACACATAATGTGCAATCCATGTGACAAATGTGACATTATCAAAGCTTGTACTGGACACTTAAGAATGTATAAACTATCTTGTTCAAAGGATGTCAGTTTTCTGCAGCCTAGTATGCAGTTTATTTGGAAAGCAAGAGGAAGGAGTAGTTCTGTTTAAGGATAATATTTCTATATTATGAATCTAACAAACATTAAGCAGTTTATAATAAACACTAATAGAACATTAAAACAGTCTCTTTAAACTCTTATAGTAGTCAAAAGCAAACTTACTGAGGAAATCAAAGGTCTGTTAAAGAGATTTATTTTTAATAGTTTACAAAACTGAAGTACAAAAAGAAACTTGACAAACCTTGTTAAAAGAGGCAGTTTCAGAGTAAGCAGGGCAACGGAAGGGAATTTTAATTGGAAACAAAAGGCAAAAAGCCACCTTATGGGAGAAATATTTTTGCCTCCATTAAGAAGACATGAGAATTAAGTGTTTGTTTTACTTGCAAGATTCTTCTATCTGGAGATGACAGGGAACAGTAGTACCTTTAGGCAACTGTTTAGGGTCTCCACACCTCAACCTCCCTTTCCTCATTTTGGCCTAATTTTAGTAAATAAAAAAGGAAACCTAAAATGACCGCTTTGCTGACCTTTTCTTCATAACCAGGCAGACAAATACCCCAGGCTAATACATTTTTATATAGCTTGGCACCTGCACTAAATTTATATAATGACAGTTGATACAATCTACTTTTAATCAATAAAAACTCCAATCACCCCCCCCCCATCTCCAAATGGCATTTATGACATTATCATTCTGGGGCAGCAAAGAGTCAACGGAGGGAAACGAGAATCAAATTCCAATCTTGCACGGAGTTTCAATCACGCTCCTTCTTGGGTTTCCAAACTCTAAAACTGCAGGCGCAGGGAAGCTTCTCTGCGCAAACTGCGCACGTTCCGCCATTCGAAGCCAAGCTTGCGCAGGAGGCGCGACAAGGGAGAGAACGCAGTGCAATTTCTTTAGAACTTTCCCGCGGTCAGAAAAAGGACTTTCTTTTCTTTCTTTCTCGGAATCCGACAGCGCCCCCTAGTGCAACCCTTTGCTCACGCAAGGAAAGTTTTGCTTGTCCCTAGAGCAGCTGGAGCCCATTTATTTTGAATAAAGTTTCCAGGACTTGGAAAAAGGAAGCGGGGGTCCTTGGTGCTCCCTAAGCGTGCTTGTTTTCTTGCAAACGTTTCATTACCCAAACTAGGTAACATCAGCGCTGGTAAGGAATGAGCTGTTTGCTGTCAGTTCATATTCTGGTGATTTGCCTGTCTGTGTGGGTGCGGGTTTCTTTGCATGGGTTGTTTACTAATGGCATTTTGGCAGTTTCTCGATTGGAGAATTGTTTACTTGATTGTTGGTCTGAAGTTAACCTTGGAGTAAGTAGATAAGGAGATGCACACGGCAGCCGAAAGCCTCTTGAAACACAGGCTCAAAATTCATCAGATAGGCTTATTGCTGTCATAGGATAAAGTCAGATATATCGGGACTGGTTAATGTGTTGAATTACAACCACCAATCTAGGTCGTTTGGCGGGCTCAGGAGTTGGATTTCCAGCGGGTTCGGAAAGAGGAGGAGGGAAAAGGCGGGCGGGGACAGCTGAATAAAAAATATACGGTTCAGACACTCTCAGCAAGGAGAACGGAGCCGGCATCTCCACCCTTCTCCCCCAGCAGCTGGCTCCACCCTCGGTCCTCGGTTGCCACGGGGATGGCGGAGTACACATTTCCCACGGCTGGGGTTAAGAGAGAACTTCCCAGCGGCTCCTTCATCTTCGGCGCCTCCTCTCGACCCTTTTCTTCCAAAGAGAGAGAGAAAAAGAGAAAGAGAAAGAGGTCGGCCTAACTTGGAATCTCCTTGAGGGCGCCGCGAAAACTGCAACCAAGCCGCGCAAGCAAAACTTTTCCCGCTGCCGCGCAAGGGAGGCTCGCAGTTTCCTTGCTTTCGGAACTTGGTTAGGGAGATGCTACGTAGCGACGGAGGAGGTGGGTTTTACTACCCGTAGCTCAGGCTCGTGGTTGGAGAGAGAGAGGTTTGTTGAGGTTGTCGGGCCGAAATCAGAACTAGGCTGCCCAGTGTTATCTGTCAGAAATGGTGTAGTAGGGTTTCCGCCTGGAAAGGGCGGTGGGGTTGGACTAGATGACCTACAAGCTCCCTTCCAACCCTGTTATTCTGAATGAATGAAATTCTCCCCCCCACTTCAAGTCTTGCATAAAGAAAAAAATCCAGAGAGACATTTATTTTATTTATACGCCTTAAAAAAAATAACTCAAGGCTGAGAACGTATCCAACACACCTACCAATTTTCCTCGCAACAATAACCCTGTGAGGTGGGCTGAGCTGGGCTGGGCTGGGCTGAGAGGGGGAGACTGGCCTCAAACCACCCAAGCTGGCTTTCGTGGCTAAGGCAAAACGAACTCATGGTCTCCTACTTTCTAGCTAGGTGCCTTAACGACTTGACCAAGCTGGGTCTAGATCAAACTGACATCTCAAGCCTTGTACCCTCTATTTTTTTCTGGTAAATTAGAAGGAGCTGGCATGATATAAGAATGCTGTGTTATCACACTTTCTGTGAGTCGGAGAAATAAGATTTGGGTCTTTCATAACACCCAGATCTTCTCTCTCATATAAAATGGAAACTTTAAATCAGGAAGGTTAGTATGTTTTATGTTCTGTCCCAAATCATTATAAAAACTACTCATTGCTCAAGTCAGGATCCTGGTTTTAGGAATATTCACATGTGCATCCTGAATGCTTCAACCTCCAAAACTATCATTCCATATGGGAGCTGACAGAGAATAGAGCAGAAAGTGTGGCTTTTCCACTGCTTACCCCTATCTTGCCTCTACAGCTGCTGGTGGAAAAGGAGCAGAAAGGAGGACAAGGGTGCGTGTATATAAGTTCAATATTTGCATCATGATATCGCCACATGTTTGTCATTTTTGTGTCATCAGGGCTTGTTCAGATACCATTGGTTCTGGCTTGTTGAATGATGGTGAATTGATTTCATGTGTGACAACAGGGTGTTCTATTGATTCAGTCAGATATGCCACACACAAAAAACTTGAAGTTTTAATCACACAGGTGTGACTGCCATCTTTAATTTATTTGTTCTCCTCCTACAGATGCTTCTAGCTAGAATTTTGCTCTTTTAATCCTTAGTCAGCTTGGCTATTGCTTTGTCGTTTATTAATCCTATTTCTCTAAAAAAAAAAACTTAGCAATTTAAATTTTATATTTTGTTGTGCTTTGTTTCAGCAACTTTGTGACTGGAAATCTGTGTCCTGCACTTGTTGGCTAAATTATTTTGAATGATTTTTGAAGACTTGACCTCAATTTGCTGTTAGGCAAGTTTCTCCATCCCACTTTTTCAAAATGCATAACTGGCCACATCTATTTGCATTATTTTGTAAGAACTTTTAAAATACTTATTCCATATGTGTCCATTGGTTCAGGAAGATGAAGTTCATTGTTTTATGTAAATAAGATGAGGATTTATAGTATTTTGCAGAAATTATAATAGAGTATTTTTTGCTATTTTAACTTCTGAGAGGTGCAGCCTTATTAGTTTGAATTTAATATAATTATGTGAAATATCAGTATCTATACCTGCTGTGAATGTGCAAGCAAAACCTCAGTCCCATATTTATAGGGGTCTACAGCATCTGGAGGTTTCTTCAACATGACAAAATGTGTATCCTGACATTACAACACAAACTGTGACCCTTAGGTATTTGTGTGTGCAATGTCACAACACAAGTACAAAATCAGTGAAGTTTACATCACAGTGTGACATGTTTTGTCATTTATCTCCCTCTCGGATACTGAATGATGTAAGTGACAGGCACTCTGTCAATTTCTGCAACATTGAGGTGACTTTGGATACTGAGTGATGTAAATGACAGGCACTCTGTCAGTTTCTGCCAACATTGAGGTGACTTGTAGTTTGTCATATACAGCACTGAGTCAAATCCTCAACTTCTTCACTCCTGGGGAGAAATAATTGCTTATCTTTGCATGAGATGGCAATAAATATTTCTATGACAGAAAAAGAGTTAATGCTGTTTTGTGAGTGAAAGGAAGCAGAAGGTTGAAATTTTTCTTCAGCTGCTAAATTTATCTTGGAATTTCCAGAAAGCCAAAAAGTAAGTCCAAGTAAAGTTGAATCGAAAAGAACTATGCAAACTCAGCTGTTGTATACTTGATGCCTCTTGAGATCTGCGACCAGCAGGTCAACTTGTGATCTATCACAAGATTATCTTCTCCTTCATAATTTTTTATAGCAGATTCCTTTAAGTACCATTTGTGGATTTAACAGCACTATTTTTTTTTGATTTCCTGAAACATTTGATTTTGTACATATGACTACCTAAAATAAATAATAAAATTTTGCTTGTTCTTTTTTCCTTTCTTAATAAAGTGTGATTTAATTATAACATATCAATTTAACTTCCAAGACAGGGCCTTGTTTTCCCTAATCATTTAAAACTCAAATTGTCAGAAAGAGGAATTAGAGAATTTAATTCATTATTTTCATTTTTTTAACTTATTTGCTGGTAAAGCATCTAGGCTGTGAAAGTCCCCCCCTCCCCCCCCCCCCCTTTTTATACATCAGCAGTAGGGATAGGATCCCAAGCAAAAGCATTCTTTGGAAGAAAAGTAGTAGTAACAATAACCAGGAAGCAGCTACTAAGGTAATGAGGTAGGCCAGAGTATATAAACTCAAGGATTTATGGGAGACAAGATATGAGACCTCCAACATTTAGCCCTTTAGGCTCAGCAGTAGTTTTCAACTTCAGATAAAACAGCTTTAATATGCACTTTTTTATTTCTACAGATGGAATATCTTCCTCAGAAGATACTATACCCATCTGTTGCTGATACTTTTCATGAAAACTCTGTATCATATACTCCTATAACTTGCTATGGAAAAATAGTGCCTTATTCAGCAGATAATAACAATTCCATACAGTCTAGAAGTTGTTTGTTGAATTTTACAACTGATAGTAAGATGGGCTTTGAAGAATCCAACAAAACAGTAAATGGAAAAAAGCATTCAATCATTTGGAAGCTCTCTGAAGTGACGTCTCTACGAAAGGAAGAAGAAACAGCAAGAGCTACAGCTGGACTTGAAGAAAGAAAATGCTTAAAGAATACATGTATTTCAGAATTAGATAATGAACTACATAGGGAAAGTAGCATTCCTGAGATTCAAAAACTCAAAGATATAAATTGGGCAGAATTGTTTCTTGATCAGTCGCCTTTTGGGAATAGCATTCAGGAAAGTAGTCAATCTGTCTTGGATCACTGCATATTTAAAAACATGGTTCAAAATAATGGGGGCAAAGATAGCATAAATAAGAAGCCTGACACTTTTGATCCAAAGCTATTACATGCAAATATTTTAAACAGTTCTGTAGCTTTTGAAAATAATTCAGAGAATTTTGAACAAGAAACTCCTGGGACTTTGGTAAATAATAATACATTATGTTCTGCAAACATAATTTCAAATTCTATCCAGGCAGCCAAGCATAAAAATGAAAACTATTTTTGGGCTCCACTCAGTGACAGTTCAGATGAAGAGTGGACAAATATGACAAAAAATAATTTAAAGTGGCCAACTATGGACAGCAAAAATTATAAAAAGCTTGGTAACAGTGCTAACTTTGACAATCCAACTGTTATGAAATATTTCAGTTCATCAATGCTGGAAGATGAATTGGGCTTCAAAATAAAGCCTGACAGCTGTGAAACATGGAATCCAGGAATAGAAACCTTGGAGATTCAAGAATATAAATGCAAGAATTTTACACAGACCCCAAAATATAAAGATTTTAGTGGAACACAGAATTTCATAAAAAGCAACCACAAAGACTCTAAAAATGGAAATACCCATTTTCATTCTAAGTTTACAGTAGAAAAAGATAAGCTGAGGGATCAGATGTCAGATATTCAACCTCAAGAGAGAGCCTCAGATCAGAGAAATGAATCTAAATTACAGCAAACACTGGAAATGGACAAGATCTTTAAAGGGAGGAAATATATCAGAGAACAGGATGTCAATTTTAACAATACATATCAAAAAGGTGCAGAATTAACATCTCCATTGGACTTTTCAGTTATGCAAATTAAGAGCAGTTCTGCGAGTTCATTACTGAAGCCTTCAGAAAACAATACTTATAAAGAGGGCTCAGACTCTCTGAATCACAGCCTTAAAAGCGTGAATAAGAGCAATAGTGACTGTGTTATGTTAGTTGGGCCGCCCCAGATCAGTGATGATGACCAGGTAATCCATAAACCTTGTATCATCTCCAAAAATGAGCAAGGCTCTATAAATTATAATATTTCTGCAACTGATCTCAAACCAGCAGATGGTGCTAAAGAGTTCCTCCCTGCACCTGTTAAAGGGGATGATCATGAGAAACCACTTTATAGCGATATAGTCCCATTAGATTCCAGCCATAGGGAGGGCGTTTTGGCTAAATATTATTTTTATTTGAACTATCTCAATGAGTCCAAAAGACTTCAGTATGAAAATGCCCATCAGTTCTTTTTTTATCAAGAACATGGTTTTTTCAAAGAAGCCTATTATGATACTGGACCCTGCTACTGTAAGAACGGTAGCATGTATGAGGAGCAGACAGATGAAAATTTGAACAATGATCTGGGAACTTCTGAAGGCAAGAAAAGGATTGAGATCATCAAGCAGCAAAATCATTTTGAAGATCAGATGTTGAAGCGTCAGTTTGCAAACAGCGGCCCCAAACAAATGGAGAGAACAGGCAGTTTTAAAGGTAAAACTGGAGTGTTGTTTTCTAGTTAGTGAAATGTCATGCAGGAGTAGGAAACTTGGATGTTTTAGACAATTGTTTCCAGAATGTCTTATATTATATTAGCCATTTGGTTGCGAATATCAGCAGGTGAAATCAAAACTGTTTGGAGGACATCTAGTCCCATGTAACTTTTTCACAAACACAAAGTATAAGTGAAAGCTTCTATATTTAGTGGAAATGTTCTTTTATTCTTGTCCTACTTCATTGATAATTTAAAATTACAACTTCATGGTATGGCAGTGACTCAGGTTTAATGACATAATCTAGGAACTGTATTAGCCATAAATTCCTTTGAAAACAACAGGATTTATAGGATTTCATATTTAATTCTTTCATTGTAGGGTTTATGTCAGTCACTCAGGAAGAATTTAAATTTATCTTCTATGTATTAAGGAGAGGGGAAAATAATTTGCAGGCTATAAATATCCTTTGGAGTGCTGTGTGATGTGCTAATGATGCTGGGAACTTCTAGATTCCCACATGTCCTGTCCACCACCATAATGAAAGAGAGCTAGCCATTACAAATGTATAAGAGTTTTGAACTAATATATGCTATGGTAAGAAAGTGATAAAAAATAAATCCTTTCTCCAGCAATCTTTGTATGTGATAGCAGTGGCTCTTTCATGATGAAAATATCTAGTTCTGGAAGAAAAAGGAAGTGTTAAGGTGCTACTCAGTTTAAAAACATGTCCATGCATTTGTTATTCCATCTCAACTTCCTTCTCCACAGCCAGCTGTTTTCAGAGACCCCTAAGTTTTATCTTCATTTTCATTATTTACTAATAAATGTTGGTATTTTTCAGAATAGACTTAGAAATACATGAAATTATGAATAAACATACCTTCCATTTGAGACTTTTCATACTGTATATCCAAAGTTTTTTCTGTGTTCTGATCTCACGATATGTCCAGTCCTTGGTATAGTATTTATTTTTTTAAGACTGGGTCTTAAAGAAGAAAGCTGCTATGTATGCTCTTGGTTTTATTGCTCCACATAAATGAGATAAATCTCCAAAGTACATTTTACATAAAACAGAAAGAGATTGCTCCCAAGTAGGGTAGGATTGTTTAGTTCTAGCAACAAGAATAATCCACTTCATAGTGATTTAGTAAATCAAAGGTGTGAGCTGGTCTTTGCCCTCTCGTGAAGTGACATTTTTGGCATTGCTGTAATAGTGCAAGCACTACTGGGGCAGGGCAAACTCCTGGAGGTAGCCATGTGTGATGTCACATGCACATAAGAAAAAGGCAATGTTTTCAGCACAATGATGCAACCTCACTGCCAATATTTTAACAAAAACATTAGCTCCTGTGATTCCTCTGGGAATAGGCTTATTCTTCTGTTATACGTATATTCTATTAATTACTGGCAACATCTCTCCCTTTCCTTCTCAGCAGGTGCAGAAAAGTTGTAATTTGGTCCAGCATCTCTGTGGCCACTGAAACCAACATTTCCACAGCTGATATTCAGAGTTTCTCTTCTATATCCAAATGTAATTAAAGTGGGAAATCCAATCAGACTCCATTTGTTGTTTCTGGTTTTGGACTCATTATATTCTATTAATATGCCTTATGAATGCCTAGGATGTGTTTTAGATGTTTATGTCATTCCCTGGAGCTTCTTTAACTGCTTGTTGGAATTAACTATGACTGCAGCTAATATATTCTGCGGATCATTTTTTTATAGACCAGGAAGTTTTTGAAAGCAGGAAATCAAGCCCCAAACAGGCTAGTCCTAAGAAACATTGGGAAAGAGCCAACATTTCATGCTCATCTTACACACAGAGAGAACTGAAGCCAAGGTTTGCTTATTTAATATTTAATACAACTGTGTGAACAAAGCAGTGCATTTACAAAAGGCATATCTCCTCTGTGCTCTGGTTTCTATTTTTTAAACCCAGAATTTATAATGGTTCCCGGTAGATTGCTTTATACTTTATAAATATCTCATGATATCAACACTGTTCTTTTACAATCACACTATTATGTATTATCTCTTTTACTATTTTAAAGAGAATACTGGCTTCCTCTGTTAATGTTTTCCCTGCACAACTATTTTCATTTAATTATGAAATACTAATTTGAGATGGATTATATTGAGTCTAATACAAGTAATATTCTACACCTATGTGTACATTTCTATAGTAATATCTTCAGTGTATTCATAGATGAAAACAAAGACAGGCTGCGGTAGTAGACAGTACATAGAAGTATGGTAAATCTTGTTAGTATAAAGTTGATTTAGTTATGTTACCTTTTATCGTCTCCAGTTTCTTTTTCTCAACATCGTTTACATTCTTCTGTGCTTTGCATAGTTTTGCTTACCATAAAGGGAATAACATTGAAGTGCATGCATGAGTATAATGATCTAAATAAAAACAATAGGTCTTGGCATAGACTTTGTTATCACCAAAATGCATGAATTTCATGAGAGTGGTGATCTTTGCACTTTTTAAGACTAAAATTAGAGAGCTTGTTTGGTGTAGTGGTTAAGTGTTAGACTAGAAACCCGGAGGCACCAAAAGCCCTGATCTGGTCACACTGCCCTAGGAAGAAGGAAATGGCAAACCACTTGCAAAAACCTTGCCAACAAAACTTCAGGAACTAGTCCAGGCAGTTGCCAGAAGTCAAAATTGACTCAAAGGCACAAAAGCAAAACAAATTTAATTGCTTCTTGCTTATTTTGATTTTTAAATTCCTTCATCTTTTGACTATTTGGAGAAAATTGTAATCTGTTTATTTATGGGCAGGTTAGTACTATGCTTGATTCTCCAGAAAGTCTAACAATCTGTTTACTTATCACAGCAGCTCAGATATGGAGGAGGATTAGCTCTGGTGGCCATTTTTCCCCTTAAAGACGGCAAAACAACACAAGCTAAGCTATGTAAGCAGAAGAAATTTGAGTGCTGTCATCCAGTACCACCCCACTTGCCTCTGCTACATGCATATTTTTCCTTCATATTAATCATGAAGTGAAAGTGTGGAATGGATAACAACTGGCCCAGTGATTTTGAGGCTGAGAAAAATGTGAACTATACATGTGTTGGAAGAAATGTCCATCTGGGTTCGGTTCCAAGTGGGGAGAAAGACATTGGAAACATGGAGTCTGCTTGGAAGGATGGTTTAATGGTGAACAGGACCACATGGTTTTGAAGTCCTGGGTAGCTGACCACATGGAGTGGAGAGTGAGTGTTATTTATACACTCTTGGGCTTTGACCTTGAGCTTCCGGTTCCTGTGGCAAGGGCATGTATCCTATTGGTTACAGACTCCCATGTGGAGTCATGTTTGTCTGAATCGAGTTTGGTTGAACCTTGCTGGGTGATATAATGAAGGGGCTTGGTTGTGCCATGTGGTGAGCTAGATAAACCTATTATGTCCTGGAGGGTCAAGTCTTAATCCCATCACCCTGGAGCTGAGGGCTTTTGTTTTGTAAATAGGCTGGCCCAGTTCTCAATGGGCACCAAATATCTGCTGGGGGAGGGAGCTGCAGGGAGCTACTTTGTCTTTAAAAACCATGTTTCTCCTTTTCTCATCCAGGGAAATATAATATTCTGCCTTTTTAATATTTCCTAGAATATTTTATTCTTCTAGGAGGGGTGGGTGCTGACTTTCTTCACATGTAAATCAGATATTCTAAATATTGGTCCACATAACATCTTGTGTAATTGTTTTTATTAATGTTGCACTATGTTTTTCTCTGCAGTAGATCACGATGTGTCCAAAGACCTGCAACAGGCAATAAGTTAATAAGGAAGAGCAGTCAGAGCCGCCCATCTTCAGGTTTGTAGAATTTGAGGTGACATCCTTGTCACCTCAAGGACTCTGTTCTCTTTTCTTTCTATTTCTTGATCCAGGATAATCTGTCCCCAACCCACTGCTTCAGGACAGTGGCAAGTACCCATTGCCACTATAATTAAATTCATGAGAAATAAAACATATTAAAATGTTGTTTTTCTAACAGATCTTGTTTTTCAGTAGTAATTTTAGTAATAAAATTAACCTAATTGTATGGGGTGGAGCAGGGATTGTCCACTTCTGTCTAAAATAGCTTTTAAAATCAGATTAGCATGTTTTCATAAGGAACCTGTTTCATCACAATATTTTTTTTGCCATGTTAATTTTTTGTGGGGGCTCTGCTATCAGTCATGGGGTTATCTGCACTGAACAGATCAATGCAGATTGTTTAAATTAAAACAAGAATCAACCTCTCTGGGAACCAGTTGAATAAGATGAGTCTCCATTTTGAAAGGTGGGAGCTTTGTATCACTCAATTCTTTTTGGAATATTTTGAAAATTTCCACTTCTTTTTTTATTTTATCCAATAGCAGCCCAGAGACCAGTGCGTTCATGACTTTGATGCTTCCTGAACTCTTTCTTATGTGCAAACTAACCCTTTTTTTCCTCTAAGAAATTTACATATACCTTCACTGAAACAGAAAACTTTGTATTACACCTTCGGTGTTCCCCCTAGGACATTTCTAGCATTCATTCAGATGCTTGAATTAAATATTGCTATGACAGATAGCTCATCATTGCTTCTTCATGATTCAAATTAGATTTTTCCTTGGATTTTTAGGTCAGGACAATCAAAATTCCTATTTAATGGGATACAACAAATTTAAATGCTTTAAATGCCATTTAAATGCTTTGTTTTGTTTTAGTACCATTTAGTGGCTGTTTTCCTTTTGTATTTTGTTTAGTGATTTGTATGCTGTCATGTTATTGGAGTAGGATGGCCATATAAGTATTCTAAAAAACAAAGAAGCAAACGAATTATTTATCCATCCATCTATCCTAGTAATCAGAGACTGGTTCTTGGTTTATTCACAACAAAATTGGTTTCTGAAATTGGAACTATATCTACAGGGTTGCTTAAAACTATGGCGGACTTGACCCAATGGCTCATCAGTCTTTTAATTAACATCATTTACCAAAAGAGTGATGGACCCAACTATTTGTTTTAGAGAAAAATAAAACACAGTTTGAAACCATCATTTGCTGCTGGCTCTTCTGTTTGACAGTGTTTCATTCCTGCAAAGTGTTGGCAGACAACCATGTGTTCACACTCGCTTCTATTGATCTGTGGCAGAAGTCAGTGCTTCTTTTCATTAACCAACAATATGCAGAATTTAACATTAAGTTGGTGCCCTGGCTCCTGAATTACAGCATTTTCTCACAATAACTAAATTCTGCATACCTGCCCTCTACATAGAAATAGAAAAATAATTTGCTACTGTCACCATCTTTTATTTATTTATTTTATTTATTTTATTTTATTAAATTTCTATACCGCCCTTCTCCTGAAGGACTCAGGGTGGTGAACAGCCAGAAGATAAAACACAGAGATACAAAATTTAAAATAGATTAAAACGAATTAAATAATTTGGCTGAATTTTAAAATACCCCATAATTAAAAGATTAAAATTTGTATTTAAAATTTAAATTTAAAAGGGGAGAATATTTAGGCCAGGCCATGTGACTTTGGCCATTTCCTAAAAAATATTTGATCTGGAGAACATTTTCTGGGCAACAAAATATTCTTTCTGTATATAAATTCCACAGAAATCTGTGAAAATGCATGATGTCATAGGTTTGTAGCCAGGGACTTCTTCCAGCAGCTGGAATCACATTGTAATGTAGAGCATCTGCACATATGGATGCGTAGGAAAGCTTCCTTGATCCCAAAGTGTGAAAGGTAAAACGAGGCAAGAATTTGTTTATGCATTGCATTTACAACACAGAACATCATAATTGGCATTTTTAAAAGGCACTAGGAAACTGACTGGGACAATCAGAGTAAATTTTGTTGAAAATTTAGCCACCAGAAAGCTCTGAATTCAAGTGGTGGTTTCACAATTTGAACTGCACTATAGTTGTGCCAGAATACATTTTGCTTGGTAGAAGAAGATACTGTTTGCATTACCTCCCTTCAGCAGAACTCCTAAGCTTGGGCTGGAAAAATGCAGACAGATATGAGCAAATATCACTTTGCTGTGATCTTGTGACTGTCTGAGCTTTTGCAACCCAGCTATGATAACTTTAGCATTCAGCATGTCAAAATATATTATTTTTTCCATTCTCACATCTGCCAAGCAAAAAACTCCAAAACACTCTTGTAAAAAAAAGAGTACTTTAATATTTTAGTGCAATAGCTGTGCAACTTGAGTTACAATGAAAGGAAATTGGTATGAGCCAATGAAATTTCAAATTGTTTGACACATATTCAAGATGAATGTATATTGAGCTGCAGTGGAATTTCAATGAATATTGTCAATTTCTACGATTCTGAAAAGCTTGCTGTATTGTCCCAAATAACTGCATATTTGGGAAACTCATAGTTCATATTTCTTTTCTAGGGACACAATGTAGGCTGCAGTATGAAAACGCTTCTCAGGATTATAACAAATTAAACATGGTAAGCATATGTTTGTCTTCTAAGTTATACAGTTATATATATATACAGTAGCATCAGAAGCATTTGGAGAATGTATGTATACCATTATATAGTTAAGGTTTAGAACTTTGATGATGTTATAAATCAAATCCTTTTCCAATCTTCTGGGTGAGAAGTTATTTTAAGGAACTGACTTATTACAGTTAATATGATTATTAAAGCCACCATATTTTTTTTCAGGCTTGTGCAGAAGTGTGAAAAAAAAGATGGACTGCTTTAATAGAAGTGAGATATTGTGTTCATGAGAAGTCTGAAATACTTGAGAATTATTTTTGAAACCTCTAACAGCCATAATTGGACACAATATAGAAAGCATTTTTTAAAAGGACCGTGGCAAAGTTCCTTGTAGTTACATAACTGATTCTTGATTAGCAGCAAACACTGGACTCCAAAGATGTAGAAAACCTGTTGCAGTTTATTCTTCTCATATCCTTAAGCATTCAGGGTCAGGAATTGAAAACGAAACAGTGTCGGCAGTCCAAGCATGCAAAAGAAAATTTCTCAAACAAAATACACAAATCAAAGGACACATCGAATGGGATAGGCAGCAATAGTTTGAGAAATGATATCCTTCACACCAGCAGACACGGAGGGTGCCCCAGCTACACAAACAGGCGATGACTTCTTGTGAACAATCTGGCCCTTAACTTTCTTTACATAAAGAATTCCAATAGAGGAAGCACATCTATTTATTACCTGACAAATGATCTGGGTCCCAATCAGGCAGCATAGACAGATGGGAGAGTATGTTTATATAGGCCATGATAAGGGATTTTCCAGCACTTTATCTGCAGGCTTATCTTGGTTGTCATACTCTGGTATCTGCTGACTTCCTCCACACTTTTCTCCAATTCCCTCCCCGCCCCGCCCCCACCTCCCCTTTTGGCAAAGCAGCCTTTAAACTTGGCCAGCCCTCAGCTTGCAGGCCATTAGAGTCAGGAGTTGTGGATGAGGACACTGGTGTTTTCCCTTCACCAGAGGGACTTTCGAAATTGGCTGATTTTGAAATAGTTTTCTGGGTCTGTGGGATACAGTTGATACAGTTGATGATGGTTATGTTATGTTTGCACAATTCTTAAGGATTACTGCATAGAAATATCACAGTATGGTAAAAGATGTTCTCTGCTTCTTGTAATAATCATTATGTAAGCAACATTCTTGTCGAGCATTTTAATCTAATTTGTTGAATGGATATTCAGAAGAAATGCACCTGTTCAAAACAGGCTTCTATGTTGTTAAGTGTCCCATTTAATTGTAACAGTTCTTTCAATATAGGTGTAGTTGTTGTTCACTCAATTCCAACTTTTCATGATCAACCAGACCATAACTGGCTCAGATTGTTGGTCAGAAATTCCTTCCTTGATTTTTTGTAAGCTTATGCTGATATCATCAGTATTGGTACCCTGAGAATCTATGTCCGGCTGGTATATTAATCTGCCAGCATTGAAGATAGTATCTGATTTAAATAGCCACAGGCAATTGGGGCTAAAGTGCCCAAGGAAATAAAGGTAGTGCTCAATTTACGACCATTTATTAAAGATTATTTTAAGTTCCAACAGACCCTCCCCCCCAAAGTAGTTTATGACCTGGTTTTGAAATTCTGATGGTTTCCTCCCCACAATTATGTGGCTGCATGGACACTTAAGCAGCTGGCCTGGTCTGTTTGCAGCATCCCATCGCCATGTAACTGTGTTTTATAATGTTTTTACTGAAAACCAGCATTTACTTCTGGTCTTCAGAAAAACATCCCGTAGAAAATATTCACTTTACGATTGTGACATCTGTTTAATGATGCCCTCAAAAAAGGGTAGTAAAAACATGTTCTGGTCACATGGTGATCTGCTTTATGACTGTCATGACTTGCAACCATCATGGGCAGGCTTCATTATAGTTGTAGATTGAGGACTATCTGTGTATATTCACTAGTGGCCATGGGTTGCAGCCACCATAAGTTTATTTTCTAAGAATGCCAGGGTGACATGGTTGGAAACACAGTGCATCTTGAAGCTGGAGCCCTTCCCTTCAAATCTTTTAATTAAAATAATCTTTTAAAAGTACCCACCCTCATGATGATTGCTATCTATTGTATGGTTTTGTGTTCTATAACTGTACTTATTGTATGTAAGAAAAAATGGAGGTCATGACTATGACACTTTCTATAACATGCTAATCTATGTTTAATCGAACCTTAGTTTACTAAATTAATTTGATTACTAGCAGTTACACAACACAATAAATCATGGACTACTCAATTAAAATTTCGTCTAGTACCGGTAGGCCTCAACTTACAACCACAATTGAGCCCAAATTTTAAGTGAGAACATTTGTTAAGTGAGTTTTGCCCCATTTTATGACTTTTCTTAACATAATTGTTAAGTGAACCACTGCAGATGTTAAATTAGTAACATGATTGTTAAGTGAATCTGGCTTCCCATTGACTTTGCATGTCAGAAGGTAGCAAAATGATCTTGGGACACAGCAATGGTCATAAGAATGAACCAGTTGCCAAGCAACTGAATTTTGATCACATGATCATGGGGATGCTACAAAGGTTGTAACTGAAAAATGGTCATATCTTTTTCCAGTGTTGTACTTACGAGCAATGATTTTATTATCTTTGATTATACACATTTTTCTAAGTTATGATTGTTTGGTTTTACCCATTAAAACTGCAAACAAAATTAACTTTTTGTATTAAATGAGTCATTGTAGTGGTTGTCTATCTTTCAGTCTCACGAACATGCACGGTATGTTATATGTATGTATATAATAGGAATCATGTTCCATTCTGTAGCCCTTTGTTGTTTTATAAAAAAAATACAGTAATAATTTAGTTTAAGCATTCAATATTTTTAAAGCATCCAGATTGTTAGAAGAATCTTCCAGCTAGAAGGTATCTTCCAGCTGAGAGCAAAGTACACAAATAACAATTTGTGAATTAAATCATAACCTTGATCTGCTACTGCCTTGCTCACATGTGTCTCATTTATTCAGTATTGATCTGACTTCCATGCTTGTTACTGTTGTTGTTTTGGGATTCAGTTGCTTTCTTGTTTCATTTTGTTTAGAAAAGTGACTGCAGTCCCACACTGTGGCTGCTTCTTCCTGATGAATTGTGGCTTTGTATCTTTTCCTTGCTGACTCATAAAGATATTTCCCGGATTTCCCAGGTCTGTCGTCACTTTTATCAACTAGCTGGAGATAAGTCCTTTTGTAAGTACATTAAAATGAATAAATATTAAGAAGTTGGAGTAATATAAAAGTCCTGTATGGTTATTTTAAAATCCTGTAAGTTTAAACACATACAGGTATGCACATTTATATCTAGTTGAGACAACTGGAGCCAAGTTTTCATGCCCTGACATTAAATTAAAATAACTTAGATATATGTTTGTTTGCACATTTATGCAGACATTGGAAATCTTTTGGATTTTAATTCTGCTTTTGTATTTCTTGTTTACAGTACTTGTGCATGCTGTAAACGTTCTTTGCTTCACTTTTGTCTGGTTATTATCTAGTTTGTAATTTTTAAAGAATGCACTACTGAATTACGCCAAAAGGTTTTTGCATATTTTTAATGGCAGAATGTTTTTCCTAAATGCAAAATAGTGAATTTCAAGGAAATGCTTGGTCAGGATTAGCTGAATGATGCGGTTCACTCTTCTGGGCCACGGACAGATGAGTAACTGGGATGAGCCATGGAGGCTTAATATCACAAATGTAATCATCAGGGTTTGAACTTGATTGAACATTATCTTCA
Organism: Pituophis catenifer annectens; assembly: GCF_029215685.1. NCBI lineage: Eukaryota > Metazoa > Chordata > Lepidosauria > Squamata > Colubridae > Pituophis > Pituophis catenifer. The sequence continues at coordinate 232,389,766 of NW_027256882.1, read as the reverse complement.
GAATGCACCAACAGAACATCATTTCACTTTTCCTGTGTTGCACATCTGTGCTGCAAAACAATCCTTTTGAAACATGATGAGACTGATACAGTGGTGAAATCAAATTTTTTTTACTACTGGTTCTGTGGGCGTGGCTTGGTGGGCATGGTGTGGCTTGGTGGGCATGGCAGGGGAAGGTTACTGCAAAATCTCCATTCCGACCCCACTCCAGGGGAAGGATACTGCAAAATCCCCATTTCCTCCCCACTCCTGGGGGAAGGATATTGCAAAATCTCCATTCCCATCCCACTCTGGGACCAGCCAGAGGTGGTATATGCCGATTCTCTGAACTACTCAAAATTTCCGCCACCGGTTCTCCAGAACCTGTCAGAACCTGTTGGATTTCACTCCTGGACTGATAGTAGCTGGGAGGTTCATAATAAGTTGTACACTATACCTCTATGCCATAGTAAACAGACTTTGAGTATTAATTCTAATGGCAGAACTACATGTATGTGGAAACCTATTCAGGAAACATTTGATGAAAGTTAGCTGTAGAAGCAAGGACTTAACTTCTCTCTTTTGTGCTGTCTCGTGACATTTTTCTGCCTGAGGTAAAGAATGAAATGTCTTATTTTTCCTAATTGTTTGTCAACTATAAAAAAGCGAAAGTTAGAATATTTTAGACATGTGATGCGACACCCGGAAAAATACGGCATACTTCACTTAATCCTCCAGGGAAAATTGAAGGCAAACAAGGTCCAGGCAGAAGAAGAACATCATGGCTTCAAAATCTAAGAGACTGGTTTGGAAAAAACTCAGCAGCACTTTTTCGTGCGCCTGCTGATAAAAACATGATCGCCAAAATGATCGCCAACGTCCGATGACAGATATGGCACAAGAAGAAGAAATTTTTGTCAGGCGAATCTTACATAAGTAGACATACTGATGACTATACACTACTCATAGGCAAGCATAGAAGAGACTTCTGATCAGCTATGGATCACCAATATTTATGTTAGCAGCATTTATGTTAGGAGCAATGTAGTAACAATAGTGACAGTAAGTATCATCATGACTACCAAATTAGGCCTGCATTTCAGATAACCATTTGGTGGTAGCAAGCAGTCATAGATTTCTGCACCTTTTTGCTGCCATTTAGTGGGTATCTAAATTTTGCAATCTAGATACTGTATGGCAGCTTTAATCATATCAATATCTGCCAAGCCTGGCATGAGCTGACTCCTGTCAGTCTATTTGTTAAAGTAGGATATTGTCAATATATTTGCTCGTGATATGATTCACGGATAGTTATATAATACAGCCAACAAACCCTGTAAAAAGTAAATAGGGCTGATTCAGAGCATGGGTATGGCAGAGAGAATGAGTGGGGGGGTAGGGGGGAAGAGAGGGAGAGATGAACGTAGTAAAAGAAAGCCTGAGGTGGTCATTTTATTTTTTTTTAAATTTACATCCAATTAAAAAAATGGTTAGGAATGTACTGGAGTACCTGACAAACTAGGTTTTCCCCTCACTTTCATTACATTGTAAATTTTAGTACGTTGTGTTGATACTTTGATGTTTATATAATATATTGAAAATTATTAACATTTTATTACGTAAACAGCTTAGAATATTGAGTATAGAAAAGAAAAAAATTCCATCAATCTAAATTAGTTTAAGAGCAACATTATATGAATAAAATGTAGCTTTTTCATCCAAAGTTGAGCATAACATTGAAAAACAACATTACAACTCATATAAAAATAATTGTTATATATTAAGGTTTCAATGTTAATTTGACCACTTATTAAAGTCCCCCTTGTATTGTTGCTTAGTAGGTATCTATGGTGGGTTTCACTTACCTTTGCTACTGGTTCCCTTGCGTGTGTGTGCTCCAGTGGTGGGTTGCCCCCAGTTTGCACCGGTTCTATAGAACCGGTAGTAAAACCAGCGAGAGGCTCTGCCCACCGACCCCAATGTCATCAAAACGCTTCTGCGCATGTGCAGAACAGCACGCGCGCAAGCAGCTGCACTGTGAACCGGTAGTAAAGGTAAGTAGAACTCACCCCTGGTGCGCTCACTTCTCTCACTCACGCACTGCTTCTGCGCATGTGCAGAGCGTATTTGATGACGTCCGGGTGGGTGGGCAGAGTCTCCCACTGCTACCGGTTCTCCCAAACCGTGGAGAACCAATAGCAACCCACCACTGGTAGGTACATGTGTAATACCTACTAATAAAAGGAAAAGATAAAGCAAATTTAATGAGAATAACTAAAGAAAAGGAAGAAAAAGGAACATAATAAAAAGAACTGTTGGGTCCCTCATTTATAGAGAGCCCCCATGAGCTGTGGTGGTGCAGTCGTTGGGCTACTTCTGCTGACTGCCAGCTGCCTGAAATTTGGCAATTCGGATCTCACCAGGCTCCAGGTTGACTCAGCCTTCCGAGGTTGCTAAACTGAGGACCCAGATTGTTGGGGGCAATATGCTGACTCTGTAAACCGCTTAGACAGTGCTGTAAAGCACTGTGAAGCGGTATATAAATCTAAGTGCTATTGCCATAGACATCTGATTTGCAATATTTGTAGATATTTACTCCCCCACCCCAAGAAGCCAGAATGTAAATGATTATATTTGCTATGCATTATATCTATGGGAACAATTCTTGCTTACATTTAGTTAAATTTCTGTTGTGTATATATACTGCTAGTTTTACCATCATTGCATATTCTCCAAGTTTTAAGTTCCCAATCAGATGCAGTCAACGTTGTGTCTTTCTTCCAATGTTGAACAAAATTTCTTCTCATTGAAGTAAGCGTATATCTCATTAAATTACAATGGTTATTGTTTTTTTTCTGAAATTTTGCCTTGTAGGAAAAATTGTGGCTTCATTTCAGATTTAAACTGCAAGAATTTCTGCATTGTGCTATGTATCTTTCCAATAATTTGGTTTTTTAAAAAAATGTCCACCACATATGAGAAAACATTCCTGTTTCATGATATTTCCAACATTTTTCGTCTATCTTAGATATTATTAAAGAAAACTGAGTTGTGCAACACAAGATTTGCTGATAAACTTCTAAGAAATGGAAAATGCTTCGGATAATTGCTATAAAAGAAAACAAATTGAAGGTCATTTGCTCTATGTTAGTAGTTCTAGGCTTGTGTTAGTTCCCACAGTAAATTCCAAAGCAAACACTTGGCACCTTTAATAAAGAAAGACAACCAATTAGATGCAGCCAAGATCTGTCTTTTAATAATGTGTATATGTTCCGTAAGTTGTGTATATATTTTAGGCTTGCTTTTGTAAGGTGCATGATCTTTGCATCATAACACTCCCCCCTCCCCCATCCCTCAAAAAAGTGGCTGAAATACTTCGCTAAAAGACAAGGAGAAATACACTTTATCAAAAGTTTCAGTATAAGTTGCACCTGTGGAGTCAAGGATGTAAGAAGTCTACTAATTAAATAGTTCTGAATGAGTTTGGTTTACTGGACCTTTAGATTTAGGTTAGAAGACATCTTTTCTGTTCTCATTCTTTTAGAGCAATTTTGACTTTTTAAAAAAGCAAATGCTTTCTTCACATGTGATGTAAACTTGAATGTTCTAAAATTTCACAAGAAAGTGATTATTGATCAATAATATAATTGGCACAAGTAAAAAAACCCTGATATTGACATATGTGAACATTCTTTCTCAGAAGTGCAATAATAAATATGTAAACTTGCAAAGCTGTCTGCAGATAACATCTCCCTCCAAGCATCTTTTTTTTAAAAAAAAGTTTATGTGTTGGGGGTGGGTTGGGTGGAGTAGGCTTATTTGGAAAAAGTTAAAGATTAAGTTAGTAACAATTTTCTTGCATAGCATTATCAGGCAATTGTGTTCTGTAAGAACATTTGAGCTTTGAGCACTTAATACCAAGCAAAACTCCACCAAATCTAACATTTTAAATGCAAAGAGATAACAAATTATAATTTTAGCTATAAAAATAGCTCTGATTCAGTGGTGGGATTAAAAAAAAAATTACTACCGCTTCTGTGGGCGTGGGTTGGTGGGCGTGGCGTGGCATGGCTTGGGCATGGCTTGGTGGGCATGGCAAGGGAAGGATACTGTAAAATCTCTATTCCCATCCCATTCCAGGGAAAGGTTACTGCAAAATCCCCATTTCTTCCCTATCAGGTGGGATTCAGGAGGCAGAGAGTAGATGTGGGCTGGGCCAGTCAGAGGTGGTATTTACCGGTTCTCCGAAGTAATCAAAATTTCCGCTACCGGTTCTCCAGAACTGGTCAGAACTGCTGAATGCCACCTCTGCTCTGATTCTTATGAATGTAATGTTATGAATGCTTTATATTTTGGAGGTGGTTTTTCTTTAAAAAATATTTCTTTAAAAATTATTTATATTATTATGTTAAGTGGGTATATTTATTGTTCACTGTAGAAAACAAATTTAGCTAGTTCTCTGATATTTTGTAATTCATTCTCTTTGGGCCAAGCTAATTGCTCTCTTCTGTATTTAAATTAAGTTGTTTAGAGAAGTATGAATATATAGAAGGTAGGTTGGTGTGAGAAATAGAGTGAGAAAAGAGTTACTGAGACTTCTAGAGTTGGAAACAGTTTATAGTGAAGTTCTGCCCAGCTCTTGGACAGGGATAAGATAAAGTTAAGCTCTAAACATATTAGATTCAAGAGGAATCTGTTTAGATGGTGCTATGTATTTCAGTTAGTCCTCCTTGACTAATGGGATGCTATGACCACACAGAATTTTCTGAACTTTGGCAACTGGGACTGCTGCAACTGTCAATGTAAGTCAGCATGGTTATGTAACAGTGCACTTTACAACCACACTGTAGTTGTGTTGTTGGTCCCATTACCATTGTCAAGTGAGGATTACCTGTACTTCAGTTGCAAATAAAGTGTGTTAAACTGGCTTGGATGCATTGTGGATTTCTTGGGTGGGGCTCAAGAGCAAAGTTCAAGGCTCCTGTTGGGACATCTGAAAATCAAATATATGAAACCAACCTCTTATTCTTTCTTCTATGTCAAACTGGCTTGCCATATCATGCCAAGCAGCCACAGAGCTGCACAGTTTGGGGGCTTCTTGATGTTCCTCAAGGCAGGGGCACATAAAGAAAGCAACGGGGATCACCAAGATTGCGGTTGCTAAGTGATGTGATCATATACGTAAGATATGAAGTATACGTAAGATCTCCGACCTCCGGGTGTTTCGCTGCGCTCTGAAGACCCTGTTGTTCCGCCAGGCCGGGCTATTAACATAACGTTTTAAATTGGGGTATTTTAAATTTCTGGGATTTTTAATTGGAGCCTAACTATTTAATGTTTTTAAATTTTAATTATTGTTTTGTTTCTGTGTTTTTAAATAGGCTGTACACCGCCCTGAGTCCTTCAGGAGAAGGGCGGTATAGAAATAAAATTATTTATTTATTTATTATTTAAATGGCATCTCACTTTACAACCGCATTGCTTAGCAATAGAAATTTTAGTCCCAATTGGAGTTGTAAATCAAAGACTATCTGTACTGGATCCTCTTGGAAAGCATTGCAATGCTACTTCCTGTCTGAGTTGAGCCTTGTTTGAATATCAAGGCCCTTGTGAGGTTTATGGTTTTTCTCAAATTTGCTGTGATTTACAGTTTGTTTCTCATTATTGCCTTTTAGCTTTTAGCTTTTAACTTCTGATTCTGATTTGTGCTTCAGTCTTGTACACTGCTTGCCCTAGACTCCTTGGTTATTATCTCGCTTTAGATAATTGCCAATTTATAAATAGCAACTGCTGGCAAATTACAAATACCTTGAGTTCTCAATTTGGTCAAATGCCACTTTCATTACTCTGGTCTATATTTCAAGATTACAATGATATTTTTTATAATAGTTCTATGTGATGAATATTATATCATTTATTTTATAGCTGTAGTCAGTCCTTCATATCGTATTCTTCAAGTGGAATAAACTTCACTAATTCTGCTAGAGTTTGCACCTGTGTAAACATGCATGAACTAATAATTTGTGAGGCATAATGGAAAATATAAGACTGGATCTGAAGAATCATTAATAGAAGAAATCAGCCAGCTCTGCTTTTCAAACACTTTTAAGAATCAGCGCACCTTTGTTCTCAAAACAGTTGTCATTGCCTCTGGAAGAAATTGCACACAATTTTAAGAAAAACAGTTATTTCCTTTTCCCCTCATTATTCTATAACAAAGAGTTTAATTGAATTAGGAGAGGTACTTTTCAGTTCTAGTTCATACCATTTAATTTGCTTGCTTTGATATCGTCTAGTGTTTATTTGATACATAAAGTTTGTGATCCAAAGAGCTATTTTAGAGGAGGCTAAGTGCCTCAGTCATTGGAATCTTTAGTATTTATTCAGTAAATGAATAATTATCATTAGAGACTGCCTCAGCAGATTGACTCCTAAAATGTGACTCCCGTGACATTATGTATTTTTCCATTAGCGCACCCAAGGTGGTTTGCTTTCTCTAGATGGCTGTACAGTAGTCAGAGTAATATACTAATAAGCCCTGGCTAGCATGAAAATTTTTATTACAATTAACACTGACGTTTCCCTGGGTCACCCAATTAACACTGCAGCTTTTGTTCTTGGTATCCCGAGTCTTCTTCCATGCTATTGAAATATCAGATATAGTGGTTGTAATGTAAAATGGGGCTTGAGAAAATCTAATTTCAAATCTTTACTTGTTCAGATTCAGTGAATGATTGTGGTGAGCAATTGCCACAATACATCTCCAAGGAAAAGAAAATCATACATTTTGCCTTAATAAATGGACATAAACTGTTTCAACTTCTCCCTTCAAGATGCCACTATAGAGCATTGCATGCCAAAAGAACTAAACACAAAGACAGCTTCTTCCCCCATGCCATCACTCAGCTAAATACCTAACTCCTACAGCACTGTCTTCTACCCAAAGATATTTACCCATGTAGTAGGCTGTGTTGCTATTATCCTTGTCATCTTGTCCCTCTCATCTTTCTCACCACTCATCTTTACTACTACCTTCTCCTATTGGTATATTATGATTTATCAATTGTTGTATCTTATGATTTATGATCTATGGCTTATCACTTTGTTGTTTGTATATACATTGAGAGCTTATGCACCGGAGACAAATTCCTTGTGTGTCCAACCACACTTGGCCAATGAGGAATTCTATTCTATTAATAGTAATGTTTTATTTTCATTGTAAAAGAAATATTGTAAAAAGTCTTTAGTTAATGAATAAACATCCTCCTGCATCAATAAACTAGGTTATTTTTCTCCAGGGAAGAAGATTCAGCTTAAAGATTGCCACTGCTTAAATGATGATTGGTTGATTGGTTTAGGAAAACACCACCCTGAGCGTTTCACTCTTGATCATTGCCATGATAAAGATCAGAGAATTTCTGAAGTTGGGCTTAAACAATTCTTCCAGTACTGTGAAGGATATCTCAAGGTAATGTCCACTTTAAATATAAAGCTTGGTTTTGTTTTTGTAATTATAGCAGGTTGGGAAATATTTATTAATTTTCATTATAATTTATGTAGATTTTAAATTATACGATTCTATCCTGTTTTCCCCAAAATAAGACATCCTCTGATAATAAGCCCAATCGGACTCTTGAGCGCATGGCAATAAGGCCAAGCGCTTATTTCAGGGTTCAAAAAATATAAGACAGGGTCTTATTTTCGGGGAAACACGGTATGTGAACATAGTATAATATAAAGAAATAAAATTTCTATACACACTACTCGATCCTGATGCTTACAGTGGGCCATATTCATTCTAGTTTAATATCATATAAGTAATATTGATTTCACAAAATTAAAAATATATTCTATTGAAAACCAAGCTCTACTCATTTCAGTATGGTTTCCATATTTATATTAATTCTGATTTGCAATAGCACTTGGACATATACCGCTTCACAGTGCTTTACTCTAAGTGGTTTACAGAGTCAGCATATTACCCCCAACTATCTGGCTCCTCATATTACTGACCTCGGAAGGATGAAAGGCTGAGTCAACCTTGAGCCTGGTGAGATTTGAACTGCCAAATTGCAGACAGCTGGCAGTCAGCAGAAGTAGCCTGCAGTACTGCACTCTAAATAGCCTGCAGTACTGCACCACCAAGGCTCAATGCAACATGAATAAGAGTAAATTGGATATTTTTATGCACTTGGTTTCTCCTCTTATAGAATCTCTTCCATTCAAGAGCTGGGGATGAGATCTTATTTAATTCTTAAGTTCTCAAAGAGGTACTACAGTGTACCTTATGTAAAAATTTTAAAGCTCCAAGGACTATAAGGAAGAGCGAAATATGCACAGAAGTTCACTCATACATGTTAGATTTGACCTAAATATAAAGCTGACCACACCAGATTCTTGTGTATAGCCTTGAATACATCTTCTGTGCTGCAACCTTGTGAATGGTCCCGATTCTTTGCTCCTGACATTAATCTGGTCAACTAAAGTTCCACTCTAAATTGGTGCCAGATAAAGATCAATGGAATTTGAGAGCGGTTGGACTTAGAGCGCTTGTGGGAACGCAGTGACTCTAAGCGGATGATGTGCTTAACTCTGCCCCAGTTCTACCTGCTCTTCTACAAGTTCCTTGGAATTATTATTCCCAGAGGTTTAAAATACTCAAGCAAAAAGCAAGAACTCTACTTTTTACAAATTTTCATACACATACTGCCCATAGGAGATATGAAATTTCTCCCAGTGTATTGAATAACCTGATAAATTACTAGCATTGTATAATATAAGTAATTTTTGTACAATGTACAGTGTAATTATCAATAAGACATAGTATGCCATCTGCATTAATAACAGCTTGCATTCAGTCCACTTGTTATACTGAGCATATCTTCCCTTTGTTTAATAAGGCAAACAAATGGTTCCAAAATCAAATTAAAAACAAAAGGACATCTATGACAAGCTCATAAGACATCTTGATAGATAAAAAGGTAATTCTGTAGTAACGCTTGTAGTAACGCTTCGATATTTCACAATAAGACCAGAACGGCTGATTTCAATTTTTATGACTGTAGATCCTGAACAATAATGAGTAACCTACTTGTAAAAATTGTAATTCAGGATGTTATGATAACAAACTGGCTGTCTGCTATAAGCAATATAATTTTAGAATGTGGTATTAGAAATGAGAGCTAGATGTTGACCTAATTTTCTGTTGAGGTCATCCCAAGAGGTCATGTATATGGAGTAAGGCAGTATTTGTTCTTTCTCCATGCTTTTCTCTTGCAAAAAGAGTAAATTAATTTAATTATCTCCAGGTATGACCTTATTTTATCTTCATGCTGGAAGTATGTTGGTAGTACAACATGTAGTTCTTCTAACATGCCCCACTGCCTGATCCAGAATTGGAAAGATCTAGCAGGTAGTGGTGGTACCTATCCAAAAAATAGAGTTTTTTTCTTTGAGATTGGAAAATGAAATCCAATCAATCCAAGATGTTAACCCTGTTTCTATTTCAAGAAATGTTTTTTTACATGAGTCATTTGTCATCTCCCATCTAGTATCAGTATCCCAGTCAGATTTGTTAATGTTCAGATGGCATTTTAAGATGAGAAAAGTCCAGGAGAGGCTATTTTCTTATTAAAAGATTATAACAGACGGTACATTTATCAAACTGCAAAATGGAAGCTTAGAAATTAATAACATTATAAATAGAATAAATACAAATTAAAAAGAAAAGAAAAGCAATGTTTGGTTTATTGTTAAATTTTTGCAAGACAGTGTCTTCCTGACTCATTCCAAAATTATATATTGATAGCGCTACTGAGATCAAGAGGGGGCTTTTGTTTATCCCTGCAGTAGAAACATTCTGAGAAATGATGATGGAAGCTGACAGAAAAAATGGAAAGAACAAAAACATATTAAAAACTGCAGATACAGTATCTGTCCCACCTTTCCCTCCTTTCTTTTTGTCTCTCATAAACTATGTAGAGTTGAAATGTTGCCGTAAGACACAGAACATGAAGTTAAAGCAATAGTAATGTAATCTGAATAATCTTTATGAATTTTCAATTCTTTGATTTGATTATTACAAAAAACTGTCTAGAATTTAATTTGAAAGGAAGCTTATTATAATAAACATTGTTTTTTTCTAACCTGTTGTAAACATAAACAATAGGGATTGGGTGGATGTTTTAGATTCAAGGGATGATTTAGAGAATACATAGGTTTGCATGGAGCATCTTACAGCAATTTCTTAAACCAAACACATTTTTCCCAGGGTCACATTACAGTTGTAAGATTCCAGGAAAAGAAGCAGCTGCTTTAAGCTTACAACTGCCAAGTACCCTTTTTGCTTTACAACTGAAGTGTGGCACTGCCCTAAAATAAACAATAAATGATTCTGATTGATGTATAAGGAATACTAATAAAAATTATTGTTTCATTCAATTCATTGCAATTTCTTCCCCCCCTCCCCCTCTTGTTTTGTACTTAGGAACTGAATATAAAAAACTGCAGTGGTTCTGGATATAAAGGGGACAGGATTCTGCTTCATGCAAGCACCTTTTGCCATAACTTGGCAATTATAGATATAAGTTGGACAGGAGCTACTGATTTTGGACTCAATGCCCTAGTCAAAGGTTCTAGAAGGTACCTAAAAAAATAAATTCCTGAAAATGTCTTTGTCTCCAAATACTTTTACCACCATTTTGTACAATCAGTTGTAAAACAATGGGAAAGGCCAATTACATATCTAAGATTACATAGGATTTTCTTGCAGTTTGGAATGCCCTGCCCTGCTTTTTATTAGAATACTTCTGCTTCACTCATCACATTGTTCTGTTCTCTCCATAAGACATTAGTAATTTATGGCAATTTATTGTTGTTTCAATTTTCCTCTGTTTTTCCTTGCCCTTTTATTATTTCTGTTAATTGGGGTGTTTTCCCTGAGGATTCCATTCACTCATGTCATGATGACCTCATGGCTTGACTACTGCAACACTCTCTGCATGAGATCTTCTCTTGAAGACATCAGGAAGCTTAAGATGGTCTAAAATGCAGCAGGGCAGGCAGAATTGGGCATATCTTAACATATCTGTTTTGTGAGCTGTACAAGCCAGTTTGTTTCCAAGTGCTAGTTATTACCTATAAAAGCTGACATGAAATAGGGCTTGGTTACTTGAGGGGCCACTTGTCTTCCACATTATCTGCTTCGCCAATTTGATCTGGCAGGATTGGCACACTCCTTAAGTTAAACCATACTATGTATTGAAACCCTATAAATGTGGTTTCTCAGTGCCTGCCCTTTGGGATGAGGTCATTCCCAAATTCTGGACAGCCCCACTTAGCTGGTGTTTCGAAAGGCCTTAAAAACCTGTCTCTGCCCTGATCTTTTGCAAAGATGAGCGAAGTCCCCTTTGGCAATTTATTTCTTCCTGTTCCTGCCAGGGTTTTTTCTTCTTTTGGTCATTTTTGCCATCTTTACTCCTCAATGTGGTCTGCCATTTTAAAATTGTTTTGATTTGTATTTATTTATAACCAGGAATGCAATAAATAAACAACAATAAAAATATCTGTTGGTGCAAGCTTCCTTTCCCCTCCCCCTTCAATATCCAATGTTGGACATCTCTCCATTGGCATTCATCATCTGAAATGAGGGAAAGTTAGGATTTAAATTGAAAGGTGTTTAGTCTCTAATGTTAATAGGTTTGGCAAAAATTACAAGCATCCATACTGATTTTCCTAAATGTAGTTAATCCAGTAAAAGATAATTGTTTATTTTTCATTAAAGCACAATATCAAATTATGGAATTTTAAGCTGTGCTACTTGTAGTATCTACTTCAGAGGAAGCTTATTGATTAAGGTGGGACTGACTTTTAACTAGATATACTTGCATCATGGTTAATTTTATAGAAACTAAATTTTGGTTCAACTTGACTGAATTCATGTATTGGTCTTTAAGCCAAGATTTTTAAAAATCCTGCTTTTTGAAAAGTTATTTGGCTTGATTCACACATGGTATAAAATTGTAATGTATGATTCCCTAAATCTGCTAAGATGAAAACAAGTCACATTATAATTTAGCATGATGAATATCTGCAATATTCTAAGGTCAGTATTCATATTGTTTCATTTACTATGAAAAATAAATGAGATCAGTACAGGAGCCTATATTTAAAACCACATCTTATATTATAGTTTCCTAATCAGAACATACTCATTGTAAGAAAATCTGATACGTTATAGAAGAAGATACTTGTATAAAAGTAACTAAAGAGAGTTAAGAGGATTGACAGGAAAATAATTCTTATATATAGATAGATGTGTGAAATTTGCTCCTCAGCTTTTCCTGCACATCAGAAAGTCAACATCTGCAATATAAGAAGCAGGCTCAAATCAACTAAATTGTACAATACTTTAATATATTATAAATGCAAGTAATTGCTTGCAATTGCAATTGCTACTGTTCCTTTAGTTTACAGTGTTTTTCTGCTAATGGATGCCAGATTACGAATGAATCAGTAATGGCCTTGATTGGAAAGCATGGAAAAAGGTAAGGTATATGCCAACTAAAATTGTGAATCAAAATTCAGTACAAGGTGGTTGCATCATCATTGCTTTCATTTAGAAGGGTGCACAAGACATTTCCTAATTTCTATAAAATTGGACTTATATTTTTGCTGCCAAAACCACAATAATTATAAAAATAACCTTTTCCAATGTGTGGCCGTGGTTAACTATGCTTGGCAATTGTACTGTAGGACAAAAGTCAAATCCATGAATTTAAACCCAGAACACACAGATCTTTCTAATTGAGTCCAGACTTTTGCAGGATGCTAAAGAAAACCATCCTTGACCAATGACTGGTTAGCTTTCGTTTTAATACATCCAAGCAAAGAAATCCTGTCATGGCTAAGTATCAAGAATACCCAATACTGTGCTTTTGTGCCTATTCCCAGCTTTTAATAATTAAATCGTCAACAAGGTCAGTTACAAATTTTGTAGACCATGTTTGACCAGCATAAATTAGGGTAATTAAAAATCCCCCATCACAATTATTCTATGTATCTTTGAAAATTCTAGAGTTTATTTTTATATCACAGACATCTTTTCGTTGTGCTTGTGTTGTGATAGTGATCATCAGTAATAGTATTACTTTTGTTCATTCCTCCATATATTTTAATCCAGTATAGGGTAGTATCACTAAATTCACTCCTTGGGTTTCTGAGGAGATATGGATTTTTTAACCTACAACTGTCTTTTAATATTTCTATTAATTCCTTTTGAATAAATTATGTTTTTCAGTTCTGTTCTAGTTATAGAAGTCATATGACCCAAGTTTCAGTTATTCTTACTATGCTTTCTTTTACTACATTCATCTTATTTTATTTCCCGTAATCTGAACATTAGTGCTTAGACCTAGGTCACAAATTTTATAAAACAACTTTCTGATTTTTTTATTAAGTAGTTTCAAAGGCCCTGCTATTGCAACAGAAAAACATAGCTTACTATGCTTAAACTACTTTTATTAATCTTTGTGGATAACAGTGCATAGTGTTTCAATAGTCCATTATCTAGATAATTCAGATGGTGATCCCACAAACCTTTCTCTCTTGGACACCATGTCATTCACATATCTTTTTTGAAGTGTTTTCTGTGGATTCCTTTTGAATAAATAAGGATATAAATGAATAAATGAAAAGACTAGATTACTGAAATCCCTTCCTTATCTTTTAAATTATGATACGATTATAGCTGTACAAATGTCCCTGTATGTACAGCTTGGGAGAAATAACAATTGTTTGTGAACTCGCTAAATCTCGGAAGTTCTTTCAGATTCCTGATTCTTACTCCTGGTACTTAACATACAGTACTTCACAAGCTCACTGATCCTGTTAACATATAGTATGCTTGTTTCAGTTCTTTATAACAACAGATCAGTTATAACTTTTTTCTATGATAGAAGAATGCTTTTTATGGTAGAAGAGTACTTGTAACTCAGGGTTGAACTGTGGGGTCCCTGGTGCTCTCTAAAGCTCGTTTGTTTTCTTGAAGATATTTCCTTATCCAACCAGGTAACACCATCAGTTTTTTTCCTTATTTTCTTGAGAAGTGCTACTGCATCCTCTCTGCCTTTCAAAAATCTATATCCTATCTTTTGTTCTACAGTGCCTCTTTTCTTGAAGGCTCAGATGTAGAATCTTCTCAGAAAGCTTTATCTGAGCTCCAACAATAGAGAATGTCCTGTCTTTTGTTTCTGATTCTCTCCTGCATTTTTAATTGTCTTCTTTGTAGATAGTTGCCTCCATTGTCAGCAACTTTGGTAAGCCCTTCTTTCATTTAATCATAAACATCTTCACTGCTGTCATCAGCTGATGTACAACCAATGATTGCTCCAGTCATCTCACTTTTTAGCTGTATACCACTAACATTTGCATACTGCAAATTGTTTTCCAGGAAGAAATATAAATATGCCACAAACACTACAAGTAATGATGGCAAATGTTGGAAATCTTATTTTAAGTTAATCATGTTGCCATCATTCAAGCACTTTGTAGTAATTTGAACTTGTATGTATTGGTTGTTTGGCCTGCTTAATGACAAAAAAAGCTTCAATACTACATTATTTTTCATTTCATTTCATTTCATTTTATTAGATTTCTATACCGCCCTACTCCCGAAGGACTCAGGGCGGTGCACAGCCAAACAATAAAAACACATACAATACAAAATTTAAAAATAGAATAAAATCAAATTAAATAATTTTGGCCCCGACAAATTTAAAACCCCAAACTTTTAAAACCAATTTAAAATTGAATATATAAATACTAAAAGATATTTAAAATTTTAAAAATCTTTTATAAAAGAGGGGGAAATTTAGGCCAGGCCGGCCTGGTGAAATAGTAAGGTCTTTAAGGCGCGGCGGAAGGTGCGCAGATCCGGGATCCTCCGTATCTCTGGGGGGAGCTCGTTCCAGATAGTAGGTGCCCCCACAGAGAAGGCTCTCCCCCTGGGGGCCGCCAGTCGGCATTGTTTGGCTGACGGCACCCGGAGGAGCCCCTCTCTATGGGAGCGTACCGGCCGGTGGGAGGCTATTGGTGGTAGTAGGCGGTCCCGCAAGTATTTCTGTGTAATGTATTATATTGTTTGTAATGTATTATATTGTTTAATATACTGTAAGAAAAGGTTGTAGCTTGCAGTACTTTAAATAAATTCTGGTCTCAGAAGAGAAAACAAAACCTTATGAATGCCTTATTTATTATTTTGCATTTTTATCGCGGAATGCCTTAAGAATTTAGGTCTTGTAATAAGTACAACAGATATGCAGGGTTCACCAAAAAAAAAAAAAAGGCCACAATTCCTTCTCCTTGATTTCTTGTCTTAACATAGTACTGTACGCATATTCACTTCAAGATTAAAATTATAGTTTGTTTTTTGGAACAAATCACAAGTTGATGTGATAACTTGTTGATATATAGACTCTGGTTTATTATTTTTGAAAACAAAATCATATCTCATTCTTGATTTAAACTTTATGAAGCTGAAGGCAAATGACTGTATGTTATTTCATTATTTATTTTCATGTGTATTCACCTACATAAGATTTGCATCTTTGCCTGAGATAGACAGTTAACTTCTTTCGCCCTGTACAAGTTATCTTTATCTACACACAAACAAACAAAACATTTAATTACAGTTAGTCTTTATGGTTAATTTGAACTATATAATATGTTATCTACTTGAATAAAAATATTTATATAAAACCAAATACAGTGCAAACTTTACCAAATGTTTATATTTCCATTTGGTTACCTAACAGATTGTAACCAGAGTCTCCCAATATGACTTTTCGTTTCCTACAAACTGTATACAATCTTTTTTTCTTTTCTAGTTATGATGAACTGCCCTTTAGAATTTTTTTTTATTCTTCTCTAGTGGACAACTCTTCATACTGTTCAGAGCCCACCTTTGAGCAGAATAAATGTCTGTTGAAAGCTCTAAAAAACAGTGAAGAGAAGAAGCAGGAATAACTAGCATCTGGGCTGAAAACACAGGGGAGAATTTTTAATAATGGTAGAAAAGTGTCTGTATCATTTTTCCTAGGTGTTTCTTAGAACTTACTGTGCAACCTTGTAAGATAGATCAATATATGATCTGGCAGGAAAATGAACTGAGGCTGAGAGACAGTTACTAGGCTGAGGCTATTTAATGGGTCTGAGTTGAATAACAGTTCCCAAATTTCTAAGGCTAATTTGTCACTTGCGGTTTATTTTAGCCCAAGAATATCCTGGCAAGCCACTTTTTTGTTCCTTGATCGAATGACGCTGGCTTTATCTTGTGCCAAGCCCAAGATTTCAACAATTATATGCTGATGCTTCAAGGCCCTAAAAACTATTTATTTTCTATGTTAAATGTATCACCTAACCAAAGACTGCAAAATTGTTCTTTTTTTCTGTCTCATTTTGTCTGTTGGATATGGCCAATTCAACTTTTATCACTCACTGGAGAAATTCCACAGAGAGGCCTATTTTGAAGGGGAGGGCATTTTTATGAATTGTTTGTGGTTAACAGGATTCCTGCAATTTACTAGAATTCTTACATATGTTCTTATTTTCTTTTCATGTAGGTAATTTCAAATTGCCAAATAAATAATCCCATGTGTGCTATATCAAATCATATAAGAAGCGTGTGCTTTCTGAAATCAGCTACAATACAAAAATATAGTTAATCCTACATGCTTAATTTATCAATTAATTTATCAATAACATGTTCAGACTTAGACCAAGATATTATAATATCAGTAATTTCATATTTCGTTTTCATATGCTTCTCATGTTAAAATTGGGGAGTGATGTTATCTATAAGCACTTATCTTAAAAAAAAATGAATGACACTTGAATGGCTAATTTGAAGGATATTAACTAACTTCCTTATGTTCTTTTCTAGCCTTAAGAAACTGGAAATGTTTGGCTGTCAAGCCATTACGGACAAATGCTTGAAATCAATTTCTACTAAATGTCCAGGTCTAGAGGTTCTGAATATTGGCAGAGTTCATAGAATCTCGCAGGACTGTTTAGTGCAAATGGTAAATTCATTGCAAAAGCTTACTAGCCTCAATGTTACAGGCCTTGAAATGGTAAGAGTTGTTTATTTATTTCACCCATTTCCCTCTGTTAATTATTTCTTTTTTGCTTGTGTTCAATTTATCATATGTCAAAGGTTGACAACTTAAAAATGTAAACCACTGAAGGCTTTATAGGTTTCTCAGTGTAGAAAAATACTGAGATTTTATGTTGCTTTTTTAAAAAAATAAATCAGTCTTCTGGATATAAGTTTGGAAACTGAACACTAAAGTGAATATTCATACTATTCACAAAATATTATGGAAATAGGTGCAAATTGTGTATAAACATGTTATAATTCATACACTGAAATTAAAAAGTCATTCTTGGGCCCCACAGTCTTAGGCAATTATTTTCCACTTTCAAACTTCCTTCTTTAGGGGAAGCTTCAGTAATCCCTGGAAGAAATAAATCTTTTACACTTAATAGGCTTATTGACTAAAATATACTAATGATTTTTTTTTTTAAGTCCTAAATGAGTTTTCTCCCAGCCTGGTATCCCCTCTTCTGATGCTAAAACACAGACTGGATGCAGAGGAGGCCAACCTGCCACTATATTTATTCATTTGTTAAATTTATATGCCGCCCATCTTACTGTCAAGTGACTTTGGATGGCTTACAACATCATAAAAGCAAAATATTAAATATTAAATATTAAAATTAACATAAATTCGATGAGTTAGAAACTGGAATGCAATGGGGTAGGGAGTGGGAACTTCTCTGTAGTCTACTAATGAATTCCAATGTGGGATGCTCTCATCAGGAGCCCAGACCAATCAGCAGAGCCAGTTTGAGGGTCTTTCAAAAGGAGAAGAGGGTGGGAGTAGATCTCACTTTGAGGAGCATGATGTTCTAGAATCTAGACTACAGGATGGGAGCTACAGCAGAAAAAGTCCTTACCTTGGATCCTGTCAGCCACAGAATTCTTTAACAAAAGGGTCCACAGCATGCCTCTTCTGCTTGAATGAGTGGGGTGGGCCAATCCCATTCAGGTGAGATGGTTTTGCAGGTATCCTGGACCCATGCCATAAAGGGGTTAAAAGATGATAATCAACACCTTGAATTGGACTTGGAAGCAAACCAGCAACCAGTACAGTTTGTACAGCAGCACTGTTAAATGTAGGGGCCATTCTAGGCCACTGTTAAATGTACCACTCTAGGGGCTCCTAGAACTACCCACGGGGCTGCTTTCTGTGTCAGTGGTAGCTTCCAAATACTCTTCCAGGATAGTAGCCCCATGCAGAATGCACTGCGGTAATCCAGGATGTGAGTGATTGAGCAGCGACTTTGGAGCAAGGTGCTCTTTTAGGTATCCAGAACCCAAGTCATGCCAGGCTTTATCTGGATTTGTAGCTGAAAGCCATTGCAAATGGTGTCACATAAGTTAACTGCAGAATGTTTATAATGAATTAGGGTCAGGAGGACCCTCTGGTTACACACAAATTCTGGTTGAGGTAATCCTGCAACCCTATCCAGAACAACATTGTCCAATATTACTGGCAATGGACTTCTTGTATTACTAGGCACTGAGACTTAATAGGGTTAGGCTTGAGCCTTTTCCTCCCAATCTGAATTCTAGCAGAATCCAGTCTCTAGAACAGGGCCCCAACCACATCACCAGTTCAGTCTAGAGTTGAGATATACAGCTGTATGTCATCCATATATTGATAGGGATAATCTTGCTCAGATGTTAAATAGAAGTGGAGATACAATTAAGTCCTAAGGAACCCTTACAAAGCACAGTTCTTGGGCTTGTGCCTACTAACTCTGAATGGAACTGACTCCAAGAAAAGAAGAAAATCACTGTAATCTAGGCTCCTTATTCTTAACTCTTGAATCAGTCACTCCTTAGAAGTTCTTATACCCTCTGCTTTCCTAAAAGGGTTAGGAAATAATACCGTGCGTGGACTTATATATAAACTCAAAAGAGCTATGGGGAAAATGTATGCCAATACACATTGAACATTAATCTATAAATAATATACCGGAGCTGGTCTCCTTATCGTACTGGCAATAAGAAACTTGACTTGCAGTGAATAGCTCTGTTCTATTATTGAAAGACAATCCTCCATATTGGCTTATTTCTTGCTTTTGTCTTGTCTTGGGCTGCAGATGAGGGATTCTCTAGTACATTGTATTTTGAAGAAGTGTCCTAAACTAGATTGCTTGGTTCTTAATTCGTGTGCTCACATAACTGACATCAGTCTAATTGAAATTAGCAGTTATTTGCCAGGGATCAGGTAAGATAATATGTTAGAAATCTACTTGTCCTTGAATTTATATATTTTGGTATTATTTAAATAATTTTCAGTGATGTTTCATCCTTAGTTACGTTGTTACATTTTGTTTTGCTTTTTTGCTGTTTGTGGCCTCAAATGCATTATTAAAGTGTCCTTGAAGCTGTACTGGATAGCACTATTTCTGTGGCAACTACTTAACGTTTTGTTGTGCTATCAAATGTATATGGTTTTAAACAGCAAAATTTAAAAGTGTATTAGATTCTTAACATTCTGATATTTTAATAATAAATTTAAAATAAAGAACTGGAACCTAGTTATAATTTAAAGTAACATGTATTCAATAAATGAAGTATGGGTTTAGCAGGATAGCCTGTTCTGAAACTCATTTTTAATCTATTTAATCAAAGAAGAGATAAGAAATCCTATAGCTGCACATCTCTGTGATTGTTATCTCCCCCTTAGTGTAATAATTATGTTGCTTTGAATAAAAAAAAGTTGTTTATTTTATTTTATTATTTTATTAGTCATATTTCTGTGCCGCCCACTCTCCAAGGACTCTGGGCGGCTTACACCAAAGACAGTATACTAAATAGCATATTGCCCCCTAACAATCTGGGTCCTCATTTTACCCACCTTGGAAGGATGGAAGGCTGAGTCAACTTTGAGCCAGTGAGATTTGAACCGCTGATCTGCTGAACTAGCAGTCAGCTGAAGTAGCTGCACTACTGCACTCTAACCACTGTGCCACCTCGGCTCTGTTGTTTTCTTTATTTTGCTAAAATTATGGACAGTATCTTGATGGTTCTTTTATTTATTTATTTATTTAATATAATTTATATGCCGCCCTATCTCCATAGGACTCAGGGCGGCTCACAACAAGTAAAAACGAAGCCAATAAAAGACATAAGTATACATACATACAATACATAAATGTATAAATATATAGTTTAAACATATATTAAAACCCATTAAAATAATCAAAAAACCCCTCAGTCCAGGCTGGGTGATGTGAACAGCCATGTTTTTAATTCGTGGCGGAAGGTGCGAAGGTCAGGAGCCAACCGAAGCCCTAGGGGGAGTTGATTCCAAAGAGTGGGTGCGCCCACAGAGAAAGCTCTACCCCTGCGGGCTGCCAGCCGACATTGTCTAGCCGATGGCACCCGGAGAAGGCCTTCCCTGTGAGAACGCACCGGGCGATGGGAAGCCGTTGCTGGCTGCAGATGGTCCGACAAGTATCCTGGGCCTAAGCCATGTAGGGCTTTATAGGTCATCACCAGCACCTTGAATCTCACCCAGAGGGCAACCGGTAACCAATGCAAGTCGCGCAGGAGAGGTGTAACATGGGAGTATCGGGACCCTCCCATCACAACCCGCGCGGCCGCATTCTGCACCAACTGAAGCCTCCAAGTGGTCCTCAAGGGCAGCCCCAGGTAGAGAGCATTACAGTAGTCAAGATGGGAGGTGACTAGTGCCTGAGTAACTGCGTAGGGCATCTCGGTCCAAATAGGGGCGCAACTGACGCACCAGACGAATCTGGGCATGCACCCCCCTGTCACGGTTGTTATATGATCATCTAAACTCAACCGTGAATCCAGGAGGACATCCAAGTTGGTGCCCTGTCTACGGGGGATAAAACTTCACCCCCTATAGCCAACGATGGAATCTCTCCTTCGGATCGAGATGCCGGTACCCACAGCCACTCAATCTTGGCAGGGTTGAGCCGAAGCCTTTTCCTCCCCATCCAGACCCGTACCGCTTCCAGGCACTGGGACATCACATCGGGGGCATCACTGGGCTGGTTCGGGGTGGATATAAAAAGCTGGGTATCATCAGCGTACTGGTGGTACCTCACCCTGAAACCACGGATGATCTCCCCCAGCGGTTTCATATAAATGTTGAACAGAAGGGGTGAGAGAACCGACCCCTGGGGCACCCCACAAGTGAGGGGCCTCATGGTCGATCTCTGCCCCCCTGCCAACACCGCTTGCGTCTGACCCGAGAGGTAAGAGGAGAACCACTGTAAAACGGTGCCTCCCACTCCTAACCCCTCGAGGCGCCGCAGCAAGATACCATGGTTGATGGTATCAAAAACCGTCGAAAGATCTAATAGGACCAGAACAGAGGAATGACCTCTGTCTCGAGCCCTCCAGAGACCATCCACCAGCGCGACCAATGCCATCTCTGTGCTGTATCCGGGCCTGAAACCCGATTGGTACGGATCGAGGTACTCCACTTCATCCAGGGCCATTGGGAGCTGACGTGCCACCACACTCTCAACAACCTTTGCAAGAAAGCAAAGGTTGGAGACTGGACGGAAATTACTCAAAACAGCTGGATCTAAGGCAGGTTTCTTGAGGAGGGGCCTCACCACCGCCTCCTTCAAGGCGGCAGGAAAGCTTCCCTCCTCCAAGGAAGCAGTTATCACCGCCTGGATCCAGCTGCGTGTCCCCTCCTTCTCCCCCCTCCCCTCCCCCAATGTAGACAAGGAGCCAGTTTCTGTGTCAGGTTACTGCTTTTTGCATCCTTTTAGGTACCTTGATGTTAATGGATGTAAAGACGTGAGTGATATTGGAGTTCAAGCTTTGGCAAGGAATTGCCATAAACTTTCTTATCTTGATTTGACTTCCACAGCAACAAGCAAAAGAGGGTAAGATATTTGGTAAAATAAATTGCACATTTAAAAAAGAAAATAGGTGACAAAAATTAAGACTGATCTTAAGAGTCTATTTAATATTAACTAAATTGTCAGTGCAAGCAGTGGCATAATACTACCATTGGTTAAAAATTGTTTTAAGTCACTTCAAGTGGTTATATAAAGAGGAAGCTGAGGGTATAAATTAATGAATGAAGTCTTTAAATAGGACTGCTTCTTGTTAGTGAACAGAAGAATATTTACAAATTACTTAATTTTCCTAGCAGTATAGGTAGTCTTCAATGTACAATTACAACTGAGCCCAAAATTGCTCAACAGTTGTTGAGTTTTGCCATATTTTATTATCTTTCTTGCCACAGTCGTTAAGTGAATCACAACAGTTGTTAAGTTAGTATCATAGTTGTTAAGTGAACCCATCAGACCCATGCCATGAAAGGCTTTAAAGGTGATTACCAACACCTTGAATTGCACCTGGAAGGAAACTGGCAGCCAGTGTAGCTTGCAGAGCAGTGGTGTTACATGGGCCATTCTTGGGGCCTCAAGATCTGCCCTCAATCCTGCATTCTGCACCAGCTATAGCGTCCAAGGGCTCATCAAGGGTAGCCCCATGCAGAGCGTGTTGCAATAATTCAAACACAAAATGACTAAGGCTTTTGAAGGATTGAGCACATGGATGCCTGATTAATATTCATTTCTTGATCTGATAATACAAGAAATTCACAGAAATTTGATAGGAAACTTGGAAAACATGAAACTTACTTGAGTCATGTTTGACTTCATTTGACCTGTAGTGCCAGTTAATCTACAAAAAGTGCTATTACTAAATTAGTTCAAGTAAACATTGGTTTTTAAAAGGGTTTGTGGGTAGATGTTTACCCCCATATTGTGGTTGGACAGTGGGCATCAGTTGCTACAACACTCCAGTTTGCCCATATGTATAGTGAATTTCAACATCTGTGTTGGTCTGAAGATCTATTAAGTAAGATAGAGTGGAGAGTAGACCAAAGAACATTTTCCAGTACATTTTCAATTTCCCTGAATTGTAAAACATTAAGCTCTGTATTCTAGGTAGCTATAATTGTGATTCTCAGCTTGCTTAAATACATTCCTGTATTGCTAATCTGAGTTTTATCTGATTGATTTGACGTATCTTTCGTTCAGCCCTAATTCAACCACCTTTTTAATGACTATTTTTTCCTATGAATTATTTAAATGCCACTGTACTAGAAGTTCTTATTGCAATGATATAGATTGTAGTACAACATTGTACACATTACTGTAGGAGTTTGATGATGTTTGCATTACCCTAGAATTCTATTGGCTTTCAATGGAACACAGTTTGAAAAGTTTTCAGAACTCACTCTCATATACATTCCTTATTTGCTGTTATGAAGCTTATATGTAAGTTATTCCCTGATCACTTAGACCCCTGAGAACTTCAAATTAGCTTTGCTTACTTTCTCATTTTATCAGTAGCCAGTTTTGACCAGCATTAATCTGTGAATTTAGTAAAAGGTTTGAAAGAAAATGCATACACAACATAATATACTGTATACTTCTGATATGGACATTTTTATTTCCAGTTACCTAACATGCAGACTTTTTGCAAGCATTTTCTTATGCTTAATTTTTTTGTAAAAAGTTTCATCTAATATAGAGATTTTTTTTCTTCTACAAATACAAAATGTGACAAACTGGTTGATATAAAGATTTGGGAGATTTTAAATTTATGTAACATTATGATGAATTATCTTTTAACTATTGCCACTGCTAAGAATACTATATCAGTCAGTGGGACATTTCACTCAGTGTTATTATTGCATGAATTTATATGTATGGGCAGATGCCAGGCATATGTATTTTCCTGTCCACAATATAGTTAGATAAAAATAATTGTATGCTAAGTTTAGTCCCCACTTAATCCCTTTGACCCAAATATATTTCAATGAATCTTTTAAGTAAATGGAAGCTGACACAACTTACATGGTAAAAACTATATCTTTTTGCAAATTTGAATGTATATGAGATTTCTATTAGTTAAAAGAATGTTCATCTTTTTAGTGTCCTTATACCTTTTCAAAGTAACAGATATATATTAAACAAAAGGTCTTTTTATGACCTGTTAAAAGATCCTTTTAACAGATAAAGCATTACAAATTAAGGGGTTTCCCCCCACATAGTGCCATTAAAGATAAATATGATATTATCTACCAATTGGAAGACAAAAGATGGCAGTGATGACCACTTAGCGTTATGTTTACTTAGTTACTGTGTTCATTGTCCAGGAATGCAATGAATATGGGAGAGACAACTATAGGTTTTGCCAAAATATCATCTTACTTCTTTTGTAGTGGGCACAAATAGTCATATCATAGGCAAGGCCAACAGTCATTTAGGATGGTGAATCTTTTCTACAGGTTCACTGTGTCCAACCAACATGGGCAAAAGGCCTTCTGCTGAATTTGTGACTTGTGATGATGGATGAAACTTTTATTTCTTCGAAGACCAGCCATCATACCCATCAATAGTAATGCAGAGATTGGCTTAAAGGGGCTCCTTTCTCAGCTGCTCTCAGTGGGTAGGACCAAAAGTGGGAGGGATTAGCTAGCAATAGAAGTAAAGCCTTACTTTTTGATCAGGGATCTAGAGCTGCAATGATGAACCAAGGACAGAAAAGGAGAAATGCATGGCCGTAGGATCACTTGTGTGGCAAAACTATTCTTCCATCATCTTAAATCACAAATTGTATATAAAGTGATAGTCATCTAAGCTAACCAAAGATGCCATGAATTAATTAGAGAAAACAGGACCATTCTCTTTACCATGTCACTGCAATTATTCATGATTAAGGACATAGATCCACCTAATATTGTACAATGTATCCAAGATAATTGTTTAATGATCTTTTTTTCAAATCTTATAGTAAAAGCATAATGTAGTTTGTTCTTGGATTTCAGGGTTTGCTTGTTGGCTAATTTCTGCTTTAATACCTTAGAGTGTCTGAAGCTTAGTTTCTGCAGGAATATCTCTCTAGATGCAGTTGCAAAACTGTGTAAAAACTGCAAAAGGTGAGTGTAATTTAAACTGATGCTAAAGTCTCTCTAAAATTCAGACTATTTCATTTCAGTGACTTGTTAATAAGCAGGGCAAGCTTATTTTAACTATTGAAATGAAGTTGTAAGGATAGATAGCCCGGTGGTCTCCAGATGTTATGGATTATTGGTCATAATAATCAAGAGATTTAGGGCTTATAAACGGTGTTATTTAGTATATGATATGTTTAAAATAATAAAAAAGAAACTGCCAGGGGTTATGACCAAGATTTATTATATTATATTATATGAAAAAGATATGGGAAAAAGAATAGGATCCCTATGTCCCGTACTAATACTCCATCCAAAAGCCAAAGTAGTTTTAATCTGTTCCTACTTAATGAAATTTGTTGTTTCAATGTATGATAATATCTTTAATTTTAATGGTCTGAGTAAAGGTTTAGATAAATTTGTGGTAGAACATATTTTTCTGATATTCAAGGATAAATGCTAATATAGCTTTAGAAATAAATTTCATCCATACACTGCAAATTATTGGAAATTCTAATCAAGGTTAGAAATGGAGGTGCAATGGACTGAAATATTGAGGAAAAGTGCATGGAGAAATGTTGCAATGCTTAACAGGACTGCTCCACCTTACATTTTATTGCATGCCCTCCTGTTTTAAATAACTAAATTAGAAATTCCTAACCTTTGGGCACCATTGGCAGGACCTGGAATTTGGACAGCCTGTTTTGAACATTTCTCACTAAATGGCTGATGTTTTTAGCAGGACCAGTTACAAAATATTCATTTATCAGTATTTATATTTTATACTCACTATCCTATCAAGGATCTCAGAAAGTTGTCTATTTCCTCCTGTCCCTTCCTTTTTATTTTTCTGGATAGATGGTCATTTGTAACATCCTGATATTTGGGTCCCAAGCATTATTTCAATAAAGATTTTTCTTGGGACTGGAACTTTATCCTGCAGAAGTTTCCCATTAGCTTTGGAAAAAAAATAACATTTCAAAACAAGAGAGACTGGAACCTGCTTCCTGTTCAAGCATTTATTCAGTGCTTTAATCTTTATGCTTAGCCAACCAGCATCATGAGGGAAAAATATTTGTACTTCCAGACAATTTAAATCTGCTAGGTAAACAGATTTAAGTTTTCAGTAGATGTCACCAACTATACTAACTATAGACCCATATCTTTACATCTCAAGTTACACTGAATTAATATTCAAAGGGTGTGGTTATGATTCTTTTGTTACTAAAGTGGTGATTTTATTGCTGCATATCACTTTAGAATTGATGAGAAATCTAACTGCAATAGATTCATTTATAAAATATTGCCGAAATTAGGTGAATGAGAACAACCAGTATTCTTTATTAACGTAAGTTTATAAATGTTAGAAATATATTGTATATCTGATAGACATGTGGTACGGAATAAAGCAAATATTTATGCTAATAAGGAAAAGGGCAGCAGAAATAATGCCAGGGATATTTTATGCATAAACATGTTGAGCAGTTTCATTCCCCATTGCTGATAATTCTTGGAACTGGTCCATATTTCAGGAAGTTAGCCAGATAGATAAAATGTGTAATAAAGGGTAGGAAAGGGATGTTGGTCTTACCGTGATACGTTCCTTCTCGTAGTGTAAAATGGGAGGTGCCAGTCTGGGTATTCCTTGCTCTAGCTCTATGTCCTGAGCTGAAAAGTTCTGAAGATCCGCCTCCCTGGTGACGTCTCTTCAGTTTTTGCCAGCGAAGCCAAAGCGAATGGTACACAGTCTGAAAGATAGAAACAACATGCTCCACCAGGGGAGCCGGCCCAGGCAGCCACAGACAGGGTGGGGCTGGCACCTCCCATTTTACACTACGAGAAGGAACGTATCACGGTAAGACCAACGTCCCTTCTCCATAGTGTAGAAATGGGAGGTGCCAGTCTGGGATATACCAAAGACCGGCCAGCCCTAAGGGAGGGAACTGTCCTGGGCCGACGACCCCGGATCTTCATGAACCCGCTGCAGTACTCTTCTCCCAAATGCTGCTTCCGCCGAAGCAAAGGAGTCGAGTCTATAGTGACGGATGAAGGGAGTGGGAGTAGTCCACGTGGCCGCCCTACAGATGTCCTCCACTGACGCCTGAGTAGACCAGGCCGCAGTTGTGGCAGCACTGCGGGTGGAGTGGGCCGTTATCCCCTGAGGCACCGGGAGAGCCTGAAGCTCATATGCCGAAGAGATGCACGTCCTAAGCCAGCGCCCCACCGTGGAAGAGGTCACCCTGTGGCCAAGAGTCGACGGCTGAAAAGAGACAAAAAGAGCCTCCGTCTTTCGGAAAGAAGAGGTCCTAAAAATGTAAATACGGAGGGCCCTCCTCACATCCAAGGTGTGCCAGGTCTGCTCCAAGGCGTGCCTAGGCCGAGGACAGAAGTCTGGCAGGATCAACTCCTGTGCTCGGTGAAACAAGGAGTTGACCTTAGGAAGGAAGGCAGGGTCCAGCCGCAGAACCACCCTGTTGGGGTGAAAAATACACAGATCTTTCCGCACCGATAAAGCCGCCAACTCCGAGATCCGTCGGGCAGACGTGACGGCCACAAGGAAAGCTACTTTACACGATAGGAGACGGAGACTAGCCTCCCTCAATGGTTCGAAAGGTGCCTTTGTTAACGCCTGAAGGACCTTAGCGAGGTCCCAAGTGGGAAAACGGTGAATAGGCGGTGGTTTTAAATTAGCTGCCCCACGCAGAAAAATCTTCACCCTTGGATGGTTAGCGAGGGAACCCCACTTCCCAAGTGTCAAGACAGTGCCTAGCGCAGCCACCTGTCGCCGTAGAGTGTTGGTGGAAAGTCCCATGTCCAACCCGTCCTGAAGAAACTCGAGCACCTCCACCACGGATGCTGAAGTTGGACTCAAATGTCTAGAGGCACACCACACCGCAAACCTGTTCCATGTGGCCTCGTAAATGCGCGTGGTGGAGGGCCGCCTGGCCGCCTGCATCGTCCTGATGACCCTGGCCGGAAAGTTCTCCCTCCTCAAGAGCCCCCGCTCAACCTCCACGCGGCTAACTGTAGTCTCTGCGGGTCCGGGTGCAGCACCGGACCTTGGCTGAGGATGACTCTGTCCGGGGGAATCCGCCAGGGCCTGGCGACCGACAGGTCGACGAGGTCGGCGAACCAAGGCCGCCTGGGCCAGTGCGGGGCCACTAACACCATCTCTGCCCCCTCCAACAACAACTTCCGAATGACGGCTGGGATCAAGGGTAGGGGAGGAAAGGCATAAAGGAGGCCCCTGGGCCACGGGGTCCGCAGAGCGTCCACCCCCGCCGCTCCCAGGGCTGGAAAGCGGGAGAAGAAAAGAGGAAGCTGTGAGTTCGCTGGAGAGGCAAAGAGGTCCACTACCGGGCGACTGAACCGGTCGACAATCTCCGCAAAGAGGTCGGGATGGAGCCTCCATTCCGAGGGGTCCACAGTTGCTCGGCTCAGCCAGTCGGCCTCGACATTGTCCGTCCCGGCGATGTGGTCCACTGACAGAGACAAAAGGTGAGTCTCTGCCCAAAGGCAAAGGGCCTCCGCCTCTCGCATGAGAGTCTGGGAACGAGTTCCCCCTTGCCTGTTGATATGGGCTTTCGTTGTTGTATTGTCCGTGAGAAGAAGCACATGCTGCCCCCTCACCTGCGGCAGAAAGGTCTGGAGAGACAGGCGGGCAGCTCGGAGTTCCAGCCAATTGATCTGGTGAGACATTTCGAGGCGTGACCAGCGGCCCTGGGCCACCTGGGATCCGCAATGACCCCCCCAGCCCAGAAGACTGGCATCTGACGTTACTACCACCCTGTGAGGCTCCCTGAAGTAACAACCCTTCTGGATGGCCTCTGACGTCCACCAGGTCAGGGAACGCAGAACCCGTAACGGAACTTGAACTCTGATCTTGGACGAGCTCATCCCTGCCTTCTGAAAGGGAAGCAAGAACCACTGTAGTGGTCTTGCATGGAACCTGGCCCAGGGAACAATGTTCAAACAAGATATCATTTTCCCCAGCAGGTGGGATAGTTGGTCTACTTGAACTGTCTGGGACCCCTGAAGGGAATGAATCAGTGCCCTTATACTGTCCTGTCTGTCCGGGGACAGGAAAACCTGCCCCGCTTGCGTGTCTATCAGGGCTCCTAGGTGCACTAACCTTGTGGAAGGTATCAGATGACACTTTGCCAGATTCACCGAGAACCCGTGGTCCCTCAATACCTGTATTGTAGTGGCCAAGTCCCGTTCTGCTCGCTGCTGGGAGGACGCTTGTAAGAGCAGATCGTCGAGGTAGCATTGAATTCTGATGGGAAGAGACCTGAGATAAGCCGCCAAGACAGAAAGAACCTTGGTAAACGTCCGGGGGGCGGAAGCCAGCCCGAACGGCAGGGCAAGATATTGGTAGTGACGGCCTGAATAGCAAAACCTCAGGTATTGACGATGCTCCGGCCGAATTGGTATGTGGAGGTATGCTTCGGTCAAATCGATGGAGGCTAGGAAGTCTCCCTCCCTGATTCCCGCCAAAATGGAATGCAGGGAATGCATTTTGAACCTCCGGTAAACGAGAAACTCGTTCAGACCTCTTAAATTTAGAATTGCCCTCCACCCCCCCGAGGCCTTTGGGATGACAAATAGGATGGAATAGAACCCGCACCCCCTCTGCCCCAGTGGAACTGGCTGAATGGCCCGAATATCCAGCAAATGCTGGATAGCCGATTCCATGAGTCCCCGTCTGAACGGGTCTCCAGAAACGGGGCAGGAGAGGAAACGCCTCGGAGGAGGTGAAAGGAATTCGAGGGAGAGCCCTGCTCTTACTGTCTCCCTCACCCAATTGTCTGTTGTTAGGTCGTCCCAGCGGTCTGCAAACAGGCTGAGCCTGCCTCCAAGAGGGTCCAAAGACGGACAGTCACTTAGATCTCCTGGCCCCTCTGCCCCCAGAGCCCCTGAAGGGCTTGTTGGACGCCTGTTGGCGACCCGGGGGAAGGCTGATCTATCTGCCTGGTAAGTAGGTCTAGAGAAGTGAAAGGGCCGTTGCTGACGGGGAAAGCTTGGCCCGGCTCCCCCCTGACGGAAGGAGGGCCGCCTATAGTAAGGGGAGGGACGGAAATCCGATCGCCTGCTCTGGGACGGGAGGACCTTCCTCTTATCCCTCGTTTCAATGAGTAGAGGATCTAAGGCTCGGCCAAAGAGAAACCCCCCCTCAAAGGGAGCTGAAGCTAACTTCCACTTATTCTTCCCGTCCATTCGCCAATGACGCAGCCAAAGCATACGTCTAGCAGTGACTGACGAGGCCATGGCTCTGGCGGAGAACCTGGCAGCGGCCAAGGTAGCATCCGCCGTGTATTCCGCTGCAGCTAAAACCTTAGAAAGGTCCTGGTGTGCCCGAACATCATCTGGTGCCAAATGGCCTTGTAGCTGGCGGAGCCATCTGACCGACGCTCTGGTGAGGAAAGATGCTGCCGAAGAGGCTCTTACAGCCCAGGCATCCGCCTGGTGCGCGCGACGAAGTGCCGTCTCCTCTCGCCTATCTTCTGCCTTTAAGGCGTCCTCTGCATCAGGTGGTAAAACAGAAGAAGAGGTGAGAGCCGCTACCGGAACATCCACCTTTGGAACCTCCAACAAGGCAAGCATGTCCGCATCCACCGTAAACAACTGGTTGTCCAGCCCTGAGGCCCGGGAGGGTAGAGCTGGGGCTGCCCACTGTCTACGGATCATGTCCAGAACATTTCCGGAATGGGAATGGTATCTGCCTCCACCGCCTGCTCTGTGAAAAGATAATCATCCTGCTCTCCAGTACCCGAGGTACCAGAGAGTGCTGGGTCAGGGCCCAATCGAGCAGTGGCCCTGGCCTTTGTCAGAAGTGGCTTCAAAAGGGCGGGGTTAAATAAGCCCTTGAAAGCTGGCCTGGGTGGTTGCACCTGATCCCCATCCGAAATCTCTCCCTCTTCCAAACAGTCTTCTGCATAGTCAACTAGTTCAGAGGGAGAAGGGGAGACCTGCCCATGGAAATCCTCAGAAGGGGCAATAAAGCCCTGGGACTCTACCTCAGGTCTAAGGGCATACATTTGTGCAAACATCTGTGACTGAAGCTGCATCCCTTCTGCAATGCCCTGCCTAATTGCCTGCTCCACCCAGGACTTCATGGAATTCTGAGCATCCAGTTCCCCCCCCCCATCCTGACGAAGGCCAGCCGCCGTGGGGGTAAATGTGGCTTCAGGGCAATTAATGGTCCCAGAAGGCCCTGGACGCTGATGGGGCTCGTCCTGCATCTCTGGAGACCAAGCCCTGGATGGCCCAGCCAAGGTGGGAGAATGGACAGTCTGAGGGACAGGATCTTCCACAGTCTGAACTGAAGTCTGAAGCGCAGGCACAGTGGCTTGAGGTGTGTCAGCAGCCGTATTAATGGCAGCAGCCCTTGCAAATTCTCTGTCCAAGGCACGTTGTCTAACTTGAGCTGTCTTTTCCTCAGCCTTGGAACGCCCAGGGCGAGCTCTAGCCTTGGCCTTAATTTTATTAGCTGCAGCAATGCTGGCAGTTCGAGGCCTAGAAGCCCTGCCCCTGTCAGGTATAGGAGACCAGGAGCCCTCAGCAGAGAAGGAAGATTGCCTGCCAGCATCCCTCATGATATAAGTCAGTTGTCAATCACAGGGAAACCAAAATCCAAAGACTCTGCAAAAAATAACAAAGGAGAGAGAATATATATATATATATGGAGATATATATATATATATAATTATACAGGCCTTGAATGAAAAACAAAATGGCTCTCAGGTCTCAAAATGGCCGCTCTTCAACTGCCACAGTATAAATAAAGGCCCACTTAGAAATTTAGAATCAGTATCAGGTCAGGCCAGCCAGCAAACCCGCAGATATAAATTACACTGTTAGAGATCCACGCTTTTCACTGCTTCACGAGTGTAAAAGCAGCAGCGCTGTGCCCAAAGGTTGCCAGGGGATCAAAGCCGCCTGGACTAAGTAGCGCCAAGAATGCGCGGGGACGAAAGCCGCCGCGACTTACAAGCCGCCATTACTAACAAAGGCGCAGCGAGGCCCTAGCGCCATGCCCAGATTCTTCAGCCATTGCCACTTTCATAGAAACTGCCACATTCAAAATAGCCAGTTCCCAGGCTAAGAATCCTGCTTGCAAGGCTGCAGCAAGCTTCACCAGGCAAAAAGGCAAGAAAAACGCCGCTCCGCTTCACAGCTGACGAGCGGTGATCAAAAGGGACGCCGCGGCAGCCAAAATGGCGCGCGCGGCTCCCGCGGCTGTTTGGGAAGCCTGGGAGGCTTCCGAAGAGGATCTGGAGGGACCGGGGCGAAAGCCAGCCGGCTAGCCCTTCACAGCCGCCCACGAGATAGGGGAGGTTGGGGGAGAACAACAGCCACCCCCCCCACGCTCGATCCAGAACCGGAGAGCGCCCCTTTGACCAATACCTGGTAATCCAGCAAAGGAGAGGCTTTCTGAGAAGAAACAGAAACAAAATCCAAAAGAAAGAAAAATAAAGAAAATCCAGGGAAATAATGATCACCATTTTGGCTAGCTCAAAGCTCAGGAGCTAAAAATTGCAACCAGAGCTGTGCTGAGCTGAAAAAAACTGAAGAGACGTCACCAGGGAGGCGGATCTTCAGAACTTTTCAGCTCAGGACATAGAGCTAGAGCAAGGAATACCCAGACTGGCACCTCCCATTTCTACACTATGGAGAAGAGGTTGTGGCCTGTATAACGTGTAAGTCTAAAAATTGGATTGCTCAACTCTTGTAACTTAAGGATATTTATAAAGGTAGAACTTTAGGATATTTGTTGTGTTGTTTTGCGGATGATTTGAAGATATTACTTTTAAGCTTTGTTAAGCTGTAGAGTTTAATTTTTGAAAGAATAATCATCTGTGTTTTCACACTTATGTTAAGAACCAGTGTATGCTCAGATGTGATTCAGTGTACATAAATCAAGTATGGAGTGCTATAATTAATTCTGGAGCAATTTGCTTCCAATATCATCTATTGTTTGTTTTATTTAATAGTTTTAGTGAAATAACCTTAAGTTTCTTTTCAAATGACTGACTGACTTCACTCAAAACTTCCTTGTTTAATACATTCTTTAGAGATATTGTAATGCTAACCTCACTGTTTATTATTTATGTCACATTGCTGTTTCCTAGAAATAAGAGCAAAATTAAAACTGCAGGTTCAGTTTACTTATAGAAACACGCCCAGTGTTTCTCATTTGCTTCAAATTCTACCAGTATTTTATGAATTATATATGTTGTAGTACTCATACTCTCTGCAATATATTTTACAGAAAAGAAACATCTTAATTATTATAAAAAAACATAACTGTGGTTGTGCAATAATTGTGATTGTGCACTAATTTGGCAATTGTGAAACTATTATTCTACTGATGTTCTTTTTTCATTCCAACAGACTGCAAATACTTCACTTATATGGTTGCCGCTTTATACCTGATTTGGAATCCATTACAAAAGTTAATAAAACTGTTAAAATATTTCATGACCTGACAATTGCAACTGTGAAGTTGTTACCTGAGTGAGAACTCTGACAAATCTTTCAGTAGTTGTCTAATTAATAGTTTAGTTTGACTATGATTTTTTTTTATGTGGTTAAAATGTAGATACGTACCTTTATCCAATGCTTCCTATTTGTGTTTCTTTGTCATCTGTGGAATAGTTAAAATGAAGAAAATCTTGTTAGAGCTATTTTCAAGAAATATTTCCAGTTTCTTTGATGATATAACTACCATCACCAAATTTGAATGACATGATGTTCTCAGAAGATCTAACCTCTCCAGATATTGGATATTTAAATTAGAGCTGCATTCTGACTGATATCTCTTTTAAAACCAATACCTACGTAATATATTTTGGAACAAAACCTTCTTTTGCTTTTTTTATGCGGAGAGCTCTGCCTTCATTGCTTGCACTATGGCTCATAAAAATAAATCGTCTTTTGTTGAATGTTTTTTCTGCCAGTTGCTTGAATAACATGGGTTGTCCCTCTGGCTGCTACACTGATGCCAGTCCTACATAGGCGGAAACTGGCTGCCTGAATAATACATCAAGAACCATCTGTTTTGTAAGCTGCATTTTCTGTGACACCATTAAATGACACCATATTTGATCTTAAGAAGAGAGTCAAAGCAAAGGGCTTGAACATTATGGCAAGATAAATATCAGCCTCCCACAATGTTGCATTTCTCTTGGGAATCAAATGCAAATTTTTGATAAGAGTATACCAATAACCTTTGGTCACAGCATTTTCAGATAACGTCGGCACACTATGTGTCACAAGTGGATACAAAATCTTGCTGTTCGATATCTTTCAATTTCCTGGATTATACTAAAAAGACTAGCCCAGCTACCTCAAATATCTCAGAAACCATCTCTGCTCTGAATGTTACTTACCTCAGAAGAAAATCATCTAAGTCCTTTCATCTCATAAAGCTAAATTAGTATCTCCACAAGATGTTTCTTAAACCTGAAACTTTTCCAAAACATTCTGTAATAATCACATTTACCTTATCGTCATACCATAATCATGATTTTAGAAACCAATCCTTTATAAATAAATAATAAAAATTTTGGACATCAATTAAAAATTAAAAATATAAGCAGATGCTTACATTTAGTATAGGAATACACAATTAAGAGAGATAGAATACTTATTTCCATATACATGGACGGCAGCCATAGAGAACTAAATGGCAACATCTTGTATTTTATTGTTTCAGAGGACAGGAATAGAACCAGAATTGGGTAGAAAATTACCAGAAAATTGCTTTTTTTAGAGTTAAGAGATGAAAACCAACGAAATGTAAATGTCTTAGAGCAATGGGCTTTGTGCAAGTGATATTCAAGAAGAGATTGAAGAATCATCTGCCAGAAATGCTGTCGCCATGATAACACTTTTATTATGGAAATTTGATAATTACCTCTAAGCTCCCTTCCAAATCTAATATTCTCTGATTCTAGGATTCCAGTATCAAAAATTGGTTTCTGAGTAGTGCCTTTCGTCCTAAATTATGTAACTTCTTTTCCTACTGGAAAGTACCCCAAATCTATGCTGTTAAATTAGAGGGATACAACAGAATCCCATGTGCCTAAGGACATCATCTTCATTAACACGCATCAAACTTCTGTCCCACTGATAGAATTGTAAAATATATTGTTTTAATTAAAGATTAAATGGAAACCTGGAATGATTTTTATTTTCAGCAGGGGAGGGCAATTAATTTTGCCAAGGGCCACATGAGAAACTCGGACTGTTGTGGAAGGCCGAACCAATTGGGCCGTGAAGTTAGTTGCATAACTGTTAGTTGCGATAGCAAAGAACATCCTGTGTGGCTAAAGGTGGGTAGGAAAATTCAAGTGTGCCCAGGTCTGATTTACAGCTCTATGCTTCTGAATCTACGTAAGACCAACAGGAAAACAAAAACGATGAAGGATTGCGATGCAGTACTTGGAATCTAAGGGAAAGTTTTATTTATTAAAAAGTACCAATTTGGAAGAAAAAAGTTCCATTGTTCTTTCAGATCATGATAGTGGATCATACTAATATAATTCTACTATATTCCTTCTTCAGAGTTTGCTGATCTTTTATTCTAGGGGTGGACTGGTAGCTCCCACATCAGTAGGATCCAGAATAAAAACAATGTCCCTAAATTATCTAGATTGTTTTGTTCATAAAATGATAGGGACTTTTCTTTTACATAACTCTTAGTTGCCATAGCAAAGAACATCCTGTCCTGTGTATGTGGGTAAAAAAGTTACTTACTGTTAGTATAAAAAATTGTGTCTCAATTGAAATTATTGATTTCTTATCTATTTGGAATTTTGATCTGTAGCATTCTGTTTTCCTAGGAAACATGATGTCTAAATCTTAAAAGTTAAATTAAAAAAAAATAAATTAAAAAAAAAGTTAAATTAAGTTAAAACCCAACTTAAAAGGCTTTTATTACCACTTGCTTGGATTGGCAATCCAATCAATAATAATGCAGAACAGAGGTATGTGTATGTGCATGTGTAGAAATTGAGGTTCTTGGATGGCACGAGCCTCCTAAAAGCCTTGGATGTGGCCCTCAGAGATCTTCAAATGCTATCTAATTGTAATCTATATTAAATGCTTGATTAGAAAACAAACATTTAAGTAAATTTAATTACAATTTAATTACATGAAATCAAATAGAGTTTTTGTGCTGGACTTACTTTTTTTTGAGAAACGTGGCCTTTGATATCGTTTTCTTTAGTAGTTCAGGCACTGGGCTAGAAATCAAGATACTGTGAGCAGGACTTTGGGCCAATCACTCACTTTCTCAGTTCAGCTCACCTCACTGGGTTATTGCTGTGAGGAAAATAGGAGGAGGAAGGAATATTAGTTATGTTTACCACCTTGAGTTATTTATTTATTATTATTTATTTATTATAAAAATGATAAAGGCCAAATAAAAATGACTCTGACATATGAGGCTTAAACCACAGAATCAGAATTTGAATCTGTCCCCTTATTGAGCAATAAATTGAGCATTTATTAAATTTTATTTATCAAACTTATATAGCTGCCCATCTAACCAGAGGTGACTTTGCATGGCCATACTACAAGCAAAAGGATTCAACTAGATATAAGCTGTCTGTTTATTACTGTTTCTCATTTGGTTGCCGCCTCTTCATTTCCATTTCAGCATATAGGTGGTCCTCAATGACCCAAGTCCATACCAACAAATCTGTAGCTAAACAAAGCAGTTCCAGTTATTGTCATAAAACGAATCCTGGGTTTGTTTGGTGAAGATACACCTAGATTCAAGCCATCCCTGACTTGGTCCCTCCCAGCCCAGAACTTCAATTCTCCAACCACTTGGAGAACTTCTTCTTCTCCCTCCACGTTCTCTCCCCCAATTCTGTTCTTTCAGCTGCCCTGAAGAGGCTGCTGTATGCCACTGCCACCATCCCAGTGGACCTTCCCATCCTCCCGGGTGGAATCATCATTTTCTTCTTCTCTCTGCTAAGCACGCACCACTACCAAGGAACACTGCCTCCTACTGCAACAGTCATAAGGTTGAGAACTGGTTCCAAGTCTATTTTTTCAGTGTTGTTGTAACTCAGTGTTCACTAACGAATGGACACTAAGCGAAGACTACTGTATTGTGAAATACTAAGAATCAGAGCAGATGGTTATATTATTTAAGATAAATGTGTCAGTAAGTTTCTCTATGATCTTAATGCAATGGCTATTTTTAAAATAAAAATACATGTTTTTTTAAAAAATGAGTGTCTCACTGCGATAACAAAGTGTTACAATCTTAGGTAACTTTTGATAAAGTATGGCTAAACAGAATTGTGTCCAGAAACAAGCCTGGCAAGAGAACATTTTCTCTAGTTATTCTTAATGACTCTCAACCTCACAAAACCAGTGTTACAAGTAAATGCCACTTCCTTTTCTAGAGTCTCAGGTGATTTATTTTGTGTTCACTGCAGAAAGGTCAGATGCTGCAATTTGTAGTGCCACTATTTCCTGAAACTTGTCCCAACCCCCAATGTACATAAGATTGGGTCCCACATTTCAGAATGACATTTCGTTGTATTTAATCAACTATCCAAAATTAACTTATGAACTCAGATAGGGATATGTGTGTGATTGTTTTTTTTACTATGAATGTAAAACATGTAATCCCAACCAAGTTAAATAAATGTATCATAAAACTTGTGAAATTACACAAGCTTGGGGGTGAAGCAGGGGTGAAATCCAGCAGGTTCTGACAGGTTCTGGAGAACCGGTAGAGGAAATTTTGAGTAGTTTGGAGAACTGGCAAATACCACCTCTGGCTGGCCCCAGAGTGGGGAGGGAATGGGGATTTTGCATTATCCTTCCCCTTGAGTGGGGGTGGGAATGGGAATTTTGCAGTATCCTTCCCCGCCACACCCACCAAGCCACACCATGCCCACCAAGCCACGCCCACAGAACCGGTAGTAAAAGAAATTTGAATTTCACCACTGGGGTGAGGTCTCCTAGGCTTTTTTCACATAGAGAAGCATTTAAAACGGCAACTTTATGGGAAAAAGGAGGAGGACAGCCACAAAGTGTTTCCACCAGTAAGATATTTTTTAGGGAAGACTGCTTGATTTCCCCCAAAAGTATGGTTTTCCTTCTCCAAAATAATAGAATTAAAGTGACCCAAACTTCTATTAGCCAAGAACAACCTGGCTGACAATAGAAGCTGATGCCTATTTCTTGACGTGATTCTTGGCTTCTGGGTGTATTTAAGTTGACAATCAAGTTAAATTCTTTATAGTTTGGGGCTTTCAGTGAACAGCAGGACCTGCTGCCCGCTTATTTAGAAGAAAACTGCGTCGAGGGGGACATCCTCATCTAAGGGCCGCTTTTAAGCCTGCAGCCTACTGGATTAAGGAGGCCAGGGGCCGGGGCGCAGAAAGGCAGCCGCCTGTCCCCCTCCCAAGCACAGTTGAATCGGTCTGTAGCAAAGGCTCCATTCGATTCGGGGCTATAACCATTCCTTTGGCGCCTAGTCAATTAGCGTCGTCAACCTTGACTAAGCAGCCAAGCCGCCTCTTTCCAGGATGCGGCGCTCTTGGCGGGCCGCAAAAGAAACCTGCGCCGCGGGGGAAAGAATCGTCAGAAGTGGAATTCACACCTGTGACGGACCAGCCCCGTCCTCCCCGTTCCTATACGTCTGGCAGGCCGCAGGGCGGTCGCGCCCGGGCGGACGCTCTCAAAGCAGCTCTCTCCACTGGGAGGCAGGGCGGGCGCTGGGGCGAAATTCTTGGGAAGAACTTTTTCTTCTCGAGGGGTGGAGCGGAGAAGGGGCGGCCTGGAAGGCAGCCGGCAGCAAAAGCACGGATTCGGGCGCGGAGAGTCGCCGGTCTTTCCTTCCCGGATCGGGGTTCCCCGCCGCTTGGAGCCGTCGAGGCGTCTCCGCGAGTCCGCCGCCCTCCCTCGCCGTGTGATGGGCTCCTCCGCGGGGGAGCAGGTAGACTTGGACGAAGGTGGCCGGCTCCGCTCGCTCTTTCTGGCCTGCGACGTGAAAGGTTCCGGCCGGATCGAGCGCGATGACTTCGGCTCGCTCTGCGCCGAGCTGAGGGTCCGGCCGGCGGAGGCCGAAGCTATTTTCCAGCGCTTGGACACTGACCGAGACGGCGCCATCACTTTCCACGAGTTCGTTCGGGGGTTTCGCGGCGTCGCTCAACCGCAGAGGCGGCGGAGCGACTGCGAGGAGCTCCCCGGGGAAGAGAGCGGCGCTTTCGGTGCCTTCGCCGGGATGGCGGCGGCGGCGACGGGATCTGCGGTGGGTCCCAGCCAGGCCTGGCGGGAATTTGAGCTTCGGCTCGGGGAAGAGGCGGGCTTCATTCCCAGGTAAGTCGCTGTTGCCTCCTCTAAGGGGAAAGGCGCGCCATAACCAGCCCCAGAAGTTTTAGCCTTTACTTTTTCACTCACCCTTGAAAGGTAAAGATGTTAAAAGTCCTTCTGAATAGTTCCGCCTTTTATTTTCCGAAAGATACAAGCCTGTTTTACTGTTAACAAATCGCTTTAGCAAACTTCAAGCAGTGTTTTCGGAATGGATAAAGGTTGCACCTGTTGAACTTTTGCCGGGCAGGTATTACTTCAGGGATACACAAGGGGTATCGCGGGCAGCATTTGACCATGTGATTATTATTATTATTTATTTCAGCCTTTCCATGGATAGAAGTTGAGGATCATGTATTTTATTATTTTCATTCTTCATAGTACAGTAAACACTAGTCACCTTTTCTACAAGGAACTGGGAGTCAGTGTTTACCCTCTTTTATCAATGCAAAGGTGGTGAGGTAGGAGAGGCAGTGTGTGTGTATTTGTGGCTTTGCTGGCATGCAAACTCTTAAAATTTTAGGTAGTTGCCAATGAGTAACTGGCTTTCCGATGAAGCAGAGAAAGTCCAAGATTATAGTTTCTAAGCAACGGCTGCTGTTTTCACTCTAACTGGAAATAATCTATTGCAGTTTTATCTCAAGCCTGTCTATAGCATAGTTTTTGGGGAAAAAAAGTATAAACTTTTTAATAAAAAGAACGCCGGACCCTCTTCCTTCTCCAGCGTGTTTGGTATTTGCTGTTCCCATTGAAAATCATCCCTGTTAGAAGAAGTGGCATATGGTAGCATCAGCAGATGGCTAGAGAGGGCAGCAGAAAAATGACAGGGGAATTTTTGTTTTTGTTTTAATGATGCAACACATACCTTTGAAAACTCTCATCTAGCAAGCCTGCAAGGTGCCACGTTGCTCCTAGTCTTTTCTTGTTGGTGCAAGTAAATAGAGGTGCTCTGCTCAGATTTCAAGTCTTTTCTTATGACTCTAAAAGAATCTCATTCTATTTTCTCTTGGTACTGCCTACCTCAGCTGATCACTTTGCAGTCTCCAGGTTTTGTGGGAGTCCATCAAGCACATTTCCAAGCTAGTATACTTTCTTATACCTGTCTTGATTCTTCAAACAGCTGCTCCTGGGCAGTGAAAAGCAGAACAAACAAACAAAAATCAATCAAGTGAATTTTACCAAGTGATAGTCCTGCTTGAAGTCAGATTTTTGATGTATTCGAAATTCTTTTTATAGTTAAAATGTGAAAAGTTTGTTGTTTGGCTGTTCAAAGATGTCCGTTTATTTAGACCTATATGGTTTTAGTATTGTGAAAATAATTCTTCGGTTGAGTTTTGTATCATGTCTCCCTGAGATGTATCCTGAATGTACAAATAGCAAGTTTTCTTCACTGGAGCATGAGAACAAGCCAATAATACAATGTCTTTTTTTTTTCTTTTTTGAAATGCTATTTCCCAGGATATTAGCACCATATTAGGAATATTGCCAACAAAAACAACAAAGATTTCCCAAACAACTCTATGGTTCTTTTGGAGAACAGATTATCAAAGAATATTAAATGTCTATGGAGATTCTCAGTCATCCAGGTCCTGGTTGTCCCAAAAGTGCTTTTTCAAAAGGCAACCGGACTTTCTGCAAAACGTCTTCGAAGAAAAACCAGAAAGTCCAGTTGCCTCTTGAAAAAGTACTTTTGGGGACATCAAAGGATATTGTATCATTAGGAACTTTCAGAACAAGAGTCAAAACATCCTTCAGGCTATTACTCTGTCTTAATTCATATTTAGCAAAGTACATTAAATTTCACTCAATTTGAACTGATTTCATGCCAATCTCAAGTAAGGTGCTCAAGAATGGGAGAAGGGTGCACACATGGCCAGCAAATTACAGTATGACCATTTATGAAGTAGATGAATTAGTGATATGTTGTGGTCTGTTTGTCTCTGTCTCTGTCTCTGTCTCTGTCTCTGTCTCTGTCTCTGTCTCTGTCTCTGTCTCTATCTATCTATCTATCTATCTATCTATCTATCTATCTATCTATCTATCTACCTACCTACCTACCTACCTACCAACCAACCTACCTACCTACTGTATATTCATTTCTCATATTTAGCAACTGCCCATCTCCTACATAGAGTGACTCTGAACAGTACAAATAGTATTCATATGTATTTTGCTCCACCATCAAGGCTTATGCTATGTTTCTAACCATTGCTTCCCACTCTTTTAGTTTAAATTAGGCTATAAATAATAGCATAAACCTGACTTAACTCAGGCTTTAACAGAGCTGATTGGTGGTCACAAGACTTGCATGAATTATAATTTTGAGGATTTCAGATGTGTTGGATTGCATGTTTTAGCTATCCTTCTCAGCATGGCTACGCTGACTAAAATGGATGAATTACTGCATTTTGCAAGCGCAGTCATAGCATTAAGAGTTTACTTTTTAAACAATATTAAAAGTTTGTGCAATAGATCTCACTTTTAAACTTTTGCTTGAACTTAATGCTTGCCAATTAGGACAGGGATTAAGAATTACTAGCAGCAGCACTAGCCAATACAGTGATTAGGGATGCTGTAAATTATAGATCAGTATCGAAACATATTTTCTTTTAAATTATACTTTATAGAACTTACTGCAAAGGTGTAGCTAAATAGGTGTACATGTTTTTAGAAGAGCTATGTAGGTGGTGGAATGAGGTTTGTGCACGAAGAGTTTGTGTAAGCATCTGCCTTTCTTATCTTAGTACCATAGAGACAATGTTTGCTCTCTGTAGTCCAGCTAATTTGGTTTAATAAGACAGGAGAACAAATGGCAA
Organism: Pituophis catenifer annectens; assembly: GCF_029215685.1. NCBI lineage: Eukaryota > Metazoa > Chordata > Lepidosauria > Squamata > Colubridae > Pituophis > Pituophis catenifer. The sequence continues at coordinate 232,347,537 of NW_027256882.1, read as the reverse complement.
TTCCTTTGTTAGGCATAAGTGTATAGACGTAATGCGTCTGAATTCTGAATAACAGTCCTCATGTATTGTTTCAAGCAGAATGATACTCAGAACAAAATGGATATGATCCCCAAAGAAGTAGGGCTGCTTATTGAAAAACCAAATTTTGTTAATGAAGTTTTAAATGCTCCTTTAATTTACAGGTTTTTTTAAAAAAAAATATAGAATTTAAAAAATTATTTTTTCCTTGCTGATATTTCAGTTAATGAGTTGATGCTAGGTTGCTGACTCAAGATGTGCATTGGTATTATCTATCTACGTAGGAATTACAATATATATCTTGCCTTTCATTCAGAAGCTCAAGGCAGTATATATAGCAATAACAATAGCACTTAGACATATATACCATTCCATAGTGCTTTACAGTACTTTCTAAGCAATTTACAAATGTCAGCATATTGCCCCCAACAATCTGGATCCTCATTTTACCAACCTCGGAAGGATGGAAGGCTGAGTCAACCTTGAGCCAGTCAGGATCGAACTGCAGGCTGCGGGCAGAATTTGCCTGCAATACTGCATTTTAACCTCTGTGCCACTATGGCTCCTTATAGTATTCCTGCCTCCTAATTTTTCTTACAGCAACAATTCAGATTGGGCTGAGAATAATGGTCACCTAGGAAGTTTTTCGGGTGAGGATGATTTAGAAGTTGAGTGTCCTCATTCCTAGTTCAACACTGCATTGGCTTTCATTGGAAGGGGTGATATTGTGAATAGCAATATGTTCATCAAACATTATGAACAATATGTTCAAGGCGTTTTGAATAGATTATTTTTTTAAAACCAAAGCCATAGTGAAAGAAAGGTGTATATAAGGAATGGGAACCTCCCCTCTCTCCAGGTGGTTTGAATAATAACAACAACAACAACAACAACTTTATTGTCATTGTATGGGTATACACAGTATACCCATACAATGAAATTCACTTAACACCCAAAGACCAGGTCCAACACACATAACAATCCCCAAACATATCCCCACCCACTACAAATTCCGCACCCCTAAACCACCCAAACATTCACACAACAGACCAAGTAATGTTGTCCAACAGCTCAATGATGGTGGCCCTTTAGTTCATTGTTGAGTGCAATTATAGCTCTGGGATAAAAACTATTCAGAAAACGTGTGGTCCGAGTTTGAAGCAACAGTACCAGAATATATGAGAATTGTCTGTCTTGAAAAAGGCTTATTGGAAATATAGATAGAAGTATCCGGAAGGCATTGAGTAGCAACTTCTGTATAAATATTGAACCTGAGGCTTGATTGCTATATTTGGACATAAAAACACCTACAAATAGTCCTCAAGTTATAGTTGGAATTGGAATCGGAATGTCCATTGCTAAGCAATATGGGCATAAAGTGTGACATTACATGACTGCATCACTTAGTGATAACAATCCCAGCAGTCCCTATTGCCATCATTAACCAAATCCCACTGGTTGTTTGGTGAGAACCCACCTGATCCCAGCCATTCCTGGCTGGGTCCCTTCTAGCCCTGAGCCTCAGTAAGGGAAGAGACTATTTCCTCTGTCTCCTCTTCAACTCTCTGTACCTCCCATCTCACCTCCCCATCCTCCCACCCTGTCTACTTGGATCCTGGTAAAGCTGCATTTCTCTGTGATGGCCATACTGAGGCTAAAGTAAAGGCCCAGGAATGGTGGCAGACTGATAAGACTGCTGAAGGCACTGGTCTTCTGAGGAATTCCCCTGTGAAGGATGGTCCAAAGGGCAGAGATGGGAAGAAGGTAGGTGGTGGGGAAGTTGAAGCACCCAAATTTTAATCAAGTCACTATGATGGTGCTACAGCATCCATAACTTCAGGGACCAAATCTTAAGTACCATTCTTTCAACACTGCCTTAACTTTGAATGGTTGCTGAATGGATGGTAGTTAAGCAAAAACTACCTATATTCTGATTAGATTCCCACATTGTGCTAAAAAGTGATTTTGTTTTGTGATACATGAATCCAGTCAGTTGTGATTTGTTGAACACAGGACTAACAAATCATGTCTTAATGTGAACTCAGCTGTAGAAAGAAGAAAAAAGTAACCTTCCTACCTTAGACCAGGGGTGGGTTCTAAATTTTTTTACTACTGGTTCTGTGGGCGTGGTTTATTTTGTGGGCGTGGCTTGATGGTTATGTGACAGTGGGCATGGATTGATGGTCATGTGACTGGGTAGGCGTGGCCAACTCAATGTCACTCACGTCAAGGGGTCCCCTCCCCTGGCCCCTCCCCTCCCAGCCATTCCTTATCACACCCAGCCTCAACGTATCTATAGTTCTGTAAAAATGTTGTTCACCTTTTTTCAACTTTATTTTCTACATACTATGTACATTCTACATACTATAGATGCACTTTCATGAACCACTGAAAGGAAGAAATGGCTCACATGCTTTGCCCAAGAGAGTGATAGGCAACAGGCTTTTAAGGGGCTGCCAAAAAAAAAAAGGGGGGGGCAATGTATTTTCCAAAGCACCAGAAGGCAAAACAAAAAGCAATGGATGGAAACTGAACAAAGAGAGAAGCAACCTAAAAATAAGGAGAAACTTCCTGACAGTGTGAACCAATATAAGCGCAGAAATATTTCAGTCATAATTTCACATATAAAATAGCCATTCGTATAATACATCCTGCATATTGTTCAAAACAGTCATTAGTATTATGGCTGATGTTTGACAGCAAGCCTAAAAGTCAAAGATTACAAGAGTGCTTCTTTCTCTGTATGTATACAAAACATCACATACCAGGAATAGCATATTAAAATGGACTTACGCAGTGGTGGGTTTCAAAATTTTTTACTACTGGTTCTGTGGATGTGACTTGGTGGGTGTGGCATGGCAGGTGTGATGGGAAGGATACTGCAAAATCCCCATTCCCTCCCCACTCCAGGGGAAGGTTACTTCAAAAACCTGCTCTGAAAAGGAATCAAACTCCCCCCTCTTCTTTTCCCCAAATAAAATATTACTCATAAGAAAAGGCTCCCAGAAAAGCAAGGAAAAATGAAGCTGCTAACAAGGAACCTGCCTGATACTAATTCCACATTCCTGCCAGCTGCATAAAGGAAACTTTGTAAGAAGAAAATAGCTACCAGTGCTTAAGAGATAATAGAAAGTTCGGCTCTATTTATAAGCAGGCAGAAAACTCATTCAAGACAGGATATTTCATAATGGAAATTGCCCAAACCTTTTTAGAAAAACAAAGCCCATGTTGCACAAACCTCAAAACTTCAAAAACATAGTACCATATAAGAATCCCTCCTCTTATCCAGATTGTTGTTCAGCTGACCCAGAAACGAACTGCTGAATGTCACTTCGCTTCTGCAAGCAAAAACCTCCTTCCAGCAGCTGCTTCTTGGCTTGTCAATTTAAAGCGACTGCATCTTCCCCCCCTCCTTTGCCAAGTGATCTCCTGGCTGAGAAACGAGGCCTGATTTTTTCCTTCTAGCCGATCAGTTGGGAGGCTTCTTGGCTTCTCAATTTAAAGCGACGGTATCTTGTTTTTTTTCCTCTTCTTTGTCAAGTGAGCCCTGATTTTTTCCTTCTAATTGATCAGTTGGGAGTCGGGAGGCAGTGAATAGATTGGGAGTGGGGCCAGGCAGAGGTGGTATTTACCGGTTCTCCAAACTACTCAAAATTTCTACTATTGGTTCACAAGAACCGGGGAGAACCGGTAGTAACCCACCACTGCCTTAGACCATATAATCTGGTTATCACTTCCTCAGTCATGGGTGCTATTCAGATAGATACTAATCAGTTTATGAGTTTGGTCATTCCATTGAGTATCTATTTCAACTATTGTATCAAACACAAACTAAATATTAATGTTAGCAGTGATTTCTATCCTTTCAAACAGTAACAAATCCAAACTGAATTGGAAACCTTCTTCATACTTCCAGAAAGTTTTTATAGATAGAAAAATGGAAATATGCAGATTTTCAGAGAATAATTAAATTTTCAGAAAAGTCTGAATCAAGTTATTTTGTGAAATATTAATATGTAATTATTGGTTACCATTTTATATCATTATAATAATCACATACTGTACTTATCTCCAGTTCTTTCTCTTCTCTTCTACTATTTTTCTTTCTATCTTATGTTGAAGTATACCAAACATGTATATTATTATTGAGGAGGTGGGGTTTTTTTTTTGCTTGATTATGTCAAGTCTGGATCAATTCTTGTGACCACATAAATTGATATCCTCTTAGATGATCTGTTCTCAACATAGCCCTTAAGTTATGTATAAAATTATATCTAGTTTTCTTACCCTTGGGTTAGAATCTAGTTCCAATACATAAAATATAGCATAGTGGTTAAACCAGTTTGAAGATGATTTATACCTGCCTTTCAAATCACTATCTTGCAGATATGTTTGACTAGACACTAGAACGTCTTACTGATCATATCTGAATTCTGAGAATGTACTCTGACACATTTACAGTATATGTATAGGGACATAGGGAACCCCAAATGTTTACATTGTACAAGTAAACTAGGACAAAGTTATTTGGCAATATGCAGTTTTTTGAATTGTGATAATCAAAATGTTCACAGTTCATGAAATTTAATATCAGGATTAAAGAGATAACTTGCAAACACAACTTCCAGACACCGTACATGGGATACTATTTTCATAACGTAATAGTGAAAAGAAATTACAAATAGGATGACAGGTTATTTTCAGAGGAACTTTGAAAAACTGAATTCAGGATTGTTCCTAGAACTGATGCTATAAAATATGTTGGATTACAGTTCACTTCCAGCCAGCATGATAGTAAGAATTATCATCCAACCGACATGCACAGATGTCCAAGTTGTCGGAGCTGGGATGGAAGACTTATTCTACCTGTCCCCATTCATGATTTGTTAAATGTGCTCTGTAGAGCATAATGTGTCTGTGGCAGAGGATCAATTATAATAATGGTCAATAATAATAACTGCAGGAAGATTGCAGAGACTGACTACAAAAAATGGAATGGCAAAGTAGCAACAATGGTGTATAGGAATATCTTGAAGAAATACCACTTGCCTGCAAACAAGAACAGGTGGAACTACAAAATAGATAAATAAATAAAAAAGGCAAAAGGCAAAATGCTCTGGAACTTTAGAATTCAAACAGGCAAACATCTGCTGAACAATACCCCAGGCTTAACAATTTTTATTTATTTATTTATTTTATTTATATGTCGCCCTTCTCCGGAGACTCAGGGTGGCTTACAATGCGTTAAGCAATAGCCTTCATACTTTTGTATAATTGTTGATTAAAAAAGATAAAAAAGACTGGGAAATAGACATTGCATACCCAGAGAAAACAAAATAGAAGAAAATGTGGTAGAGAAAATAGCAAAATATACTGTAAAGCAAATATTTTACTGTAAAGCAAAATATACTGTAAAGCAAATAGAAGTAGAACAAATATGGTAAAAGAAAGCAAAGAGAGTGAAACCAGTAGCAATAGGCACCTTGCATTCAGTCCCAAAACATTTGAAATACTATTTGAACACCATTGGCATTGACAGAATCACCATCGGTTAATTGCAAAAGGCAGCTTTAGTTGGAACAGCTTTCATCCTGCCACAATACCTTTAATATTATTATTAAACAATATCTACAGTACCTATCCAGGTCCTTAAAAAGGACTGGATAGATGGATAAAAATGCCAAATCCAGTTTAAATATCCGGCTGACATCATAATACTGATTCGGAGCCCTTGGAGCAATAGTTAAAGGACTCCCTTGATATCTGGAAATATTGAATTTGTCGAACTTGAGTACCCTCATTTAATAAAAAAAACCCACCCTGCTTGGAACTGCCTAGATTCCTTGATACTACCTTATTAATGTTTAGCTCCTTGGTTAGGACTCAAATTATTAAGTTTCTACCAATCTGGGAATCCAACCGTACATTACTCAAATATAATTTTGTACATTTTAACTCCAATCTTCTAGATGCCAACCAGTTCCACTAGCTGTCAATTATTTAAATTGGTGAATTTATACATGCTTCAGTTTGTTCAAAATCAACAAGGATGTTGGCTTTGAGTGTAGTTTTTTTTTTCTTTTTCTTTTTTAAATGGCTGTGGTGACGATTTGCCAGTATTGCTGCATACTTGATATATCGGTATTTAGGTCAGTCTTGTAATTATCCTTCATTTTTTTAAAAAGAAGCCTTCCCTATCCTTAGAGCTCCTTAGGTTTTTCTAGGGAATTGTTTTGAATTTGATTTCCCTTCTTCCACCTGACTGTTTTGTGTAAATGTAGGCCACCGAAAGCTCCTGAATGGAGCTGTTAATTGGGTCAGTGAGAAACAACAAAACCATATTAAGATTCTGTGATCAAATAACTGGAGCAAACTTTGCAGTCACCATTGTACTGAATGTTTACGACAGCAGCTTTTCCAAGCGGAGCTCAGCAGGCCTACATGAAGGAGCTCAGTGGAGGGAATCATATCTTTCAGCTTTCCTTCGTTCACGTTGCTCGTTTGTTTAATCTTCTGGAGATGAAAAACCCACAAGAACAGCAGTTGTGAGATAGTTCAGAGAAAAAAACAATAGGTAGGACTATTGCTGTAAGGCAACAGCATTGTAAGGCAATGCTGTTGCCAGATCTCAACATGAGAATTAGTTTTAGGACTCAGCTGTTTTTAAACCCTAGTTTGGTGTTACATTGAAAGCTGGTCAAAGAAAATCTCTATTAGCTTGATTTATTATGAACTAAGTATTGAAATAGGGTTGCTGCCAGATTCTCCTGGTTATTGACCATTGTAGATATCCTGAAATGTAACACTAATACCATATAGATTTTGGTAATATAAGATGGTGAAAAGAATGAATTAAATAGTTTTAAATGGCTTTTTTGTCCAGTATATCTCTTATTTAAAATTAACTTATTACCATTGTCAATTTTCAGTTTATTATATTTGTGTTTTAAATAGAATTGTCTAGATTGTACTACTTGCATTGTCACGCTCCCTTGAACCCATAAAAAGCATTGCAATGTTTTCTCCTTTCTGGCAACTGAGGATAACATTTTATGCATTGAATGAATTGATCCTTATCCATGTAAAGTTTTATGCAATAAATATTTTACTAGATTTAGAAACAGGTATGGTAGTCCTTGACTTACAACAGTTCGTTTAGTGATTGTTCAAATTTACAACGGCACTGAAAAAGTGACTTATGATTGTTTTTCACATTTACAACCGTTGCAGTATCCCCATGATCACATGATCAAAATTCAGATCCTTGGCAACTGATTCGTATTTATGACGGTTGCAGTATCCTAAAGTCATGTTGTCACCTTTTGTGATCTTCTGACAAGCAAAGTCAATGAAGAAGCTGGATTTATTTAACAATCTTGTTACTAACTTAACAATTGCAGTGATTCGCTTAACAACTGTGGCAGGAAAGGTCGTAAAATGGGGCAAAACTCACTAACAAATACCTCGCTTAACAACAGAAATTTTGGGTTCAATTGTGGGTGTACGTCGAGGACTACCTGTATACTAGTTCCAGGCTGCATATCATTCTGACAAACTTTGATTTTAAGATCTTTCAAAATCCCTTTCAACCTCAACAGCCCAAAATCAGTGATTTATTTGCTACCATTTTAAGGCAGGGCTTAGCCCTAAAGTGCATGTAATGCAATTTAACAAACATCAAAAGGGGTAACATCTCCTTCCAATCCATAGAAAACCTTGCATCCATTCACATGTGTGATGTGTTTCTTCTTCATAAGAACTCTACTACCCATTTCAGCCCTTGACTTCCTCTTCCCATATCCATTAGCAGGAGAATTAAACTCAAAATCTCTTTACCCAAGCATTTAGGTTATAAAAATTTAAATTCACCACATGGATTAAACACATACATATATGCAATACTGGAGAAACTTTTATGAATAAAGATGCTAACAGGAAGGAATCAGGTTTTCCCTTCACACAGGAAATGCTTCTAGTATAGAATCAGATCACTGTCCCACCCAGTCAAAATCTATCAAGTTCATCAAATGAGTGGTCTGGATAAGCCTCACCTTTCTGATATCATTCAAATTATATCTTTCTCTGTCAGGAACGAAAGATCAGGTTCATACATGAAAATTCAATTAAGCTGATTTATTACTAAAAGCCTATGCACAGGAATCTTAACTAAAGTTAAGAACTGGTTAGAATTAAATAAGGGTCAACAGCACGGGGGAGGAGGGCAAGACTTAATACTCTTATGTCTAAGTAGGGATTCTAGACTGATCCATCTTTTTCCTTAGCCCCCAGGTTCTGCCATTCCTTTCCCTACAATCTCTGGAGATATTTTGATTCTAGGATAGATTAAGATTACAGTGCTTACACCAAAATAATGTAAATCATATTAACAAGTAATATGTCTCTTTTTTGCTATCTGTAATTTGCTATTACTTATGAACTAATCGACCTATTTTTTAAAACCCTATTTGTAAAATCTTAATAAAAAGTCTGTGCCATCTACCCATTTTCCTTGACATTACCATGTAAAATATATTATTTCTTAATAAATCTGCAAAACATTTAATACTTGATTTCTCTCCCATTTCTAGACAAGAGCAGGTCTGCATTCTGTATCAGAACATCAATATAGTGGAACCACGATTAATTCAACCATATGAAAATGTTATTAAGAACTTTATTAGAGAGATCAAGCTGCAGAGTACAGAAATGGAGACCTTGGCCATTGCTGTAAAAAGGTAGATAACTGGGTTTGTACTTTATAATGAAACTATATTAGAATAAATTATTCAAATCTGAAGTGGGCAAGTATCCTCTAGAACTGTGGACATATCTACATCTGCATCAAGTAAATAAAGAGTGTCCATACCATATCCAGAGCACTACTGGATTCAAATACTTCTATCAGTCCCAGACAACAGAGCTGGTGGGAAGGGATTAGAGGAATTGGAGTACAAGGTATTTGAATTTGTTTATCCATGCTTTAAATACCCAATAAATCATGGGGTGAAGAACAAATGTATTATAAAGGTCATGCTATCATGACCCTTGCAAATGATTAAATATGCTTTGTTTTATAATTTGTGAACGAACATCTGTATGTTTTCTAAAACAGCCTTTTCAGAACAGGTATCTCTAACTTAACTTTGAGATTTCTGATCACAAAGAATTTGAGGCTGAAGGGAAGAGAAGGAAGAATTAAGTGAAAAATGTATTGCTACATAGAAATTAGGAATTTGGTTTATTAATGGTTAAAACACTAATTTTCTCAACAAGGCACAAACTAGGTAGTAGCTTCCCAAATACTTGGACCACAAGTATTTTAGTTTTAGAATGGCAGCCCTATCAATTGAGTTTCAGTTGGTGGAAGAGATAGCACAACACTGATAATACCTAATCTTATTTCAAATCCTATGCAATCATTTTGCACTTCTATACTTATGCAAAGAAGCCTTTGTCTTCTCGTGCTCCTAAGTCTTCTCCATTGAAGAGAGTTGCATGTGTACATTCCCTGCATTCTTTCTGAGACAATTTCTCCTGCCAGGATGAGATTCTGATGCCACTAATAGAGCCTGGTCGTCATATTACTAGTGGATATACCCTGTTTCCCCCAAAATAAGACATAATAAGCCCAATCAGGCTTTTGAGTGCATGACAATAAGGCCAAGCGCTTATTTCAGGGTTCAAAAAAATATAAGACAGGGTCTTATTTTCAGGGAAACATGTATATAGGACTTCAATTTAGTGATAAGATGTGAATTCTGCTATTATCTGCATTCCGTCAGTTTTTTTCTGCTGCCAACATTCTGAGACTATATGTACTATGTTTCTTTCCTATATCTTGCTTTTAATTTTGGCTTATTGGTATTTTCCAGTGAATTATGCTATAGGTGGAAATAAAATAGACTATATAATCTGTAATATATGTATTAATTTGTAGTCTTTGGAGTTATGGTATCAATGTGATAATTCATTTACATCCACATCAGTTTCACCTAGAGAGATTTAGTGCCTAGTATTGCAATGTCAGACCTTTCTGCAGATACTGTAATTTGCTTATTGCTGTGAGGAATAGAAAAACTTAGGTTCAGAGTTGTATGAAGACAATTTAGATATTTTTTAATTGTAAATTGATTTTAGTTGGGGTGTTTTAAATTTAATTGGGCCAAAATTTGCCTAATTCTTTTAAAAAATTTTAAATTTTGTATGTGATGTTTTTATTTTCGGCTGTTCACCGCCCTGAGTCCAGTAGGAGAAGGGCGGTATAAAAATTTAATAAAATAATAAATAATCAATCCCTATAGTTGCTCAATACTGAAGATCTTTGATAAACAGGATAATTGATTATGAAAGGCAATTTACATGTCTCTTTTAGCAATATAATGTCACATTAGCTACAGGGAAGGTCCACCAGTTAATTAAAGATGGGAATATAGTCTGTTCTCCTGGTTTGAAACATATTGCCCCAATTATTTTTAAGGTTGTTTTATGTGAGTATTCACTTTTATAGAGCACAAGATAAAGCAGCCATGCAGCTTGGTGAACTAGAAGAGGAGATGGAGCAACGCATACAGGCTACAGAACATAAAGTCAAGAAGGAGGTGATTAACTAATACTTAAAATACTAATGACTTAGAAAGGCTTGCTTCCCATAACAAAATAAATTTTGTTCTTCAGATTTGATGCATGGATAATTTCTCTGCATTATTTTCCTCTTTAGTTTGCCTCTAATGCAAAACAGTACAAAGCCAGCACTTTCTCTATCTCTTTCCTAATTTATCCATCTTTTTATACAAAAAAGAAAAATTTGGGGAAAAGGAAAAGATGCCCATGAAAGCTTACTGCAGGCTAGTAATTTGAAGTAATCTGTCATGGCAGACTAAATTGTAGTCTAAGGTCTGTTATGTAGAAGATGAAGAGCCATTATATAGGGTTCTGGAAAGTGGATAATACATATAGATCTGTGACATTTTTTCCCCTCCAAGTGCGTGGAGGAAATGTGAATTCATAACAATTGATTCCGTCCTAGTTCTTATAGATCATGTGCAAATAGAGATACTTGGAAATGGACTAATGTGTACAGTCCTGTTTCTCTTCCTATTTTCCATTCAACAATATCCTTAATTTCCATTTATTTATGGGTCTCATATAACAAATAACAAAAGTTATAATAACAAAAGTTATTTTCATATAACTTTTGGTAATTAAATCTAGGGTGTAATTAAAAGGAAAAAAACTGTATTCTACATATTATTATAGAACTGAAGTTACAAATAGTTCTAACCAGAAATGTAGATCTCTAATATTAGAATATGGTAAAATAATTACATACATTGACTACAGAAAATGCCTACAGTTTTTCCTCAGTGGTATCCTAGGGCAGCTCTGTATCCTTGGAAGATTTCTTTCACAGAATCTCTGGTCGTCAAATTAGATTACTACTTCATTCTTATAGATTTACTAGTGTGGTTGCATCCCTCCTATAATAGCTAAAAATAACTACTTATTTAGTAGTTATTACAACTTAATAGTGGGCTTTTAGGTCTTGTAGATAAGAAATCTGATCATGATGTTGTTAAAACTCTGAAAACTGCTTTTTTTAGTTAAAAGAACAGAGATGTTAATGTACATTAAGGCAGAATTGTTGAGATTTTTTTTTCTTCTTCTCCAAATTGGAACACCGGGGGGGGGGGGGGGGGGGGGGGAGAGTCTGCAGGTGAACTAAATTGGGGAGCAAATTGACAAAAAACATATTGTACTGTTAAGATGAAAGCCCTTCTTCTTTTGTACATATGACACTGTATGCATGCCCCAAAGGGGTGGAGCTTGTGATAAGTTGCTGTTTTTGTCATTTTGACAAAGGAGGGAAGCTTGTGTGGATACCCATGCACAGTGTCATTTATTCCTCCAAACAATTAAAATATGAAAAATACAGGAAAAAAATGAACGCAAAATTCTGGGTTTAGTTTTGAGTATTTGCCCTATCTCTCAAAATAAGCAAGAGATTCTAATAGGATTCACAAGCTCCCCTAAATTATATTATGATTTTAAATTAGGTTCTGAAGTAAAGTTTGCAAAATATGGTTTATGTTTTATAAATCAAGCTCAGTATTTTGTATGAACCAAGCTAATTAAATAAATTCTAGTTAAACCAATTTATGTGGCTGTCAACAACTAATAGCAATGTATACAATAGTTATAATCTTGGTTCTGATTATAAATAGATTTTGAAGTATCCCTGAGTTTCAAAAATATTGTTTTTCTCCTGTGGAATGAGGAGAACTTGCTTTTAGAGAAGGAAAAACAAACTGTTGCAAGTAATGTGTGTGCAATGGACATTTATGACTTTACTAAGGAATGGGTTTGTATTTGATGAAACAATAGCAAATGGGTATTTTCTGTGTATTAATTGCCATCTAAATATTAAGAGCAGCCTATAATAATGTAGTTTGCTTATCATTCTTGAAATTCTGCTTATCTTACTCTGTTCTTCACAAATGTACTGTTAAAAAGAAAGACGCCTCAAATGTAAATGCAAGATTGCTGCTGTGATATTTACTTTGTGGGATAGTTCTGAACTATAAGTTTTATTAGCACATAGTTTTTACCGAAGCAAGTATGACTTGTGATACAGTCAAATAGTGCTTTGTGTGCTAATAATTATTGTAGAGTATGTGCTTTTTTGTGTTTATTTTCAGGTGACATGAAACATGTACAATAGCAAATCTTTGTGCATATCTAGTCATATATGAATGCTTTTAGATTGGCCAACTGTATAATTAAAACAGATACGTGTTCTGCTGAATTAGAACTGCTTAAGTCTGCCATTTGTAATTTAACAAATGCGTAAAATGTTTCAGGAGAAGCGTAAAGCAGAAGAAGCTTTGAATGATCTCAAGCGTCAATATGAAACTGAAGTGGGGGATCTCCAAGTGACAATAAAAAAATTAAAAATGGTATGTACACCCTTAATGGTGATGAGTGCATGGCTAAATAGGTCCAGGCCTGATTCTCTGTAAATGTTCTGCTATCTTTGAAGCAATTAAACAGACAAGAAACTTGACTTTCATCTTATTGAAAAATGAACTTCACATATTTTAATCCCTGAGATAACAGAACAAAGTGATGATTCCTTAAAAACAAAGGAATTGTGTTCTATGGTATGGTTATGAAACAGAACTAAATGGTTTTAAATGTGTCCTTCTTCATTCTTTTTACAAGGCAATTAGTATTTCGTTATTTCAAAAAGTGAGAGGTTAGCTCTGTTGTATTTTGGGAGTAAATCTGCTCATTGAAGTCTAGAGTTAATGTCCGCAATTGCTTGTCTGAATAACCACAAATAAGAATCTATTGACCTTAATGAGCCTTTCTCCAGTCACATGCCTTTTGGTTACTCAGTTCCCTAATAATAACAGTGTTTGACAATTAGGTTTTGAATTATCAAAGCATCTGGTAAATCTAAATAGACTTTGGTCAGCTTGAAAGTAAGGATTTAGCTATAGCCTAAAATGAGCAGGAATTCCTTTTGTTGACAGATTGGGAAACCTTTCTGTGAATTGAAGATTAGTTAATTCTTAGCTTTCCAGTTATTGTTTTAATTTTTCAATTATCATTATGCAATCATTCTTTGTTCTTCAGTTATTCATTGCTTCACACCATAAATTATTTGTATTGGTGATAATAGCTCAGGAAGTTAATGACTAGTTTAATAGTGTAGTACTGTCTCAAGTTGTTAGTTTTTAATTTAATAAAACTAGTTAGCTAGTTTTAAAAGCTGCCCTCAAATAACCTATACAGAAAACAATTGAGTTCTTGAGCATTTTTGTGAAAGGTTTGATTCCCTTTGCATTGTAGTGAGGCAGTCAGAGAAATTTCCTTATAACTTTTACGTTTTCTTTATTGTTTACAGCTTGAGGAACAATCTAAACACATTAATCACAAAGAAGATTTGACAGTATTAAAAAGAAGGATACATGATCTGACCTTGGTATGAATTTCCTCATTTAGCCTATCAGTCTCAACGTAACTAGTATTTTTGTTGCCTCTTCTGGCTTGGTGAAATTTGACATTTTCTTGAACTGTCAGGGAATTCAAATGAACGAATAGAATTTTAGGGAGAGGGAAAAAAAAACATTTTCCTGGGTATGTGGTGTGTTTAGCTCCATATATTAACAAGTAGTTAATGGGTAAGTAGTGTGTATAACAATAAAATACAGACTGGTCCTTAGATGCAGACATGTTTTCCTACTGGTGGAACAGTGAGATGGAATTTTTATAGTTCTGTGGCCTTGTGCATACCATGAATATCTATTCTAGGGAGTTTTGAAAAGCTACAAACAGATTTTGTGGGGAAAGAGGTTCGGTACAAATGCGAAACCAGTACAGAAATAAGTAATCCTTTTATTTTAAGCTGGTGACTATTCACGTAGTTCATAGGTTGATGAAATAATTTATCAAAGTAGCCAAAAAACTTGTTTAATTTCATGAATCATTATTGCATGAATTACTATTTTTGAATGTTTCATTTTTAAAATTTCTGTTTTTAGGAAAACCAGAAACTTAAAAAAGATCTTATGGAAGCACAGACAAATATAGCTTTCCTTCAGAGTGAATTAGATGCTTTAAAAAGTGATATTGCAGATCAAAGTTTGAATTCAGAAAGGTAAGAGAATATCTCTAGAGATACATAGTAAGTTGTTGTTGGTAAAAAACCAAACTAATTCCCCCTAAACTATTCTCTTTGCAGAGATCTAGACATGATCAGAGAGTACACTGAAGACAGAGATAGCTTGGAGAGGCAGATAGCAATATTACAGTAAGCTGCTAAATAATTCTGTTTTTAAAATGTTTTCATTTATAAATTTTGATATTTAGAAGTTAGGATCTCCAATGGGGAAAAGAAAAGCTCTCTTTTTTTTCTGTGAAAGAACAGCGCTCTCTTTTTGGGGGGAAAGGTATCTCCAGTTCCCTGATCTATATTTTAATCAGCCTGCCTGGTAGATAAAACATAGTCACAGTATTAAGCTCCATTTGATATTATAGGAAACCGGTATGATCTTTGGAAGCATTCCTTTGTTCAGAAATAAAATTTAATCATTTTTATTTATTTTTCATTTTTATATCTCTACTGACCAAAGTCTATAATCTTACAGGTTTTTAGGTCACTGAATTCTAAATGAGCCATAGTCCACTGCATTTTATTTATTTATTTGTATGTTCCTTTCCAAAAGGATGTATTTATTTAAAACATTTATTTAGCTGCCCATCTCCTAACCAACATTGGGCAGGTTTCAATCAAAATTTAAAACAACATATAAAACCATATTAAAACTATCAAACTAAACAATTAAAACAGTGGTTATTACATTACATGTAACATCTTAATATTACACTAGGTCCAAAGTACCTGAAAATATAGTATAACAAAGTAATATTTAATGCTTACTTAATTACTAATACTTGGTTGAATGTTCTTGGGATAAAATGAACTGGAGGAAATGAACTGATCTGCAGTAAAATAGATAAGTTCAAATTGAATAATTTTGTCTCAGAACTAAGATAATTATTGGAGGCTTTGCTCCAAGAACACATGACTGCTAAAGTGGCTACGTAGAATCAGCCTTCTCCACATAAACTTTGAAATAACCCCTCTGGAATAACATACTTGGGCCTTACTCTATGGTCTTTGTGGTGACATATAAGCACTGGATGTTATTGTAGCTGTGTATTCTTTTGAAGAGGTGCTTTGCATTGTGAAGTCAGCCTGTTTGTGACTCAGTAAAGCACCCACATTAGTTTCTTACTGCATAGATACTATGGGAAGGCTTCTTCTGCAACTGTGCAGTCTTGGACAAAGCTGCTTTAGTGAGGCAGGTGCATTAGGGCCCCACACATTCCAAAACATTCCTCAAAATTTCAATCTTGAGCATTGCAGAAGCCTAATATTTATTTTAGAAATAAATGCTGTTTTTTGTTTCTTCCTGTATATTGAATTTCATGGAAACATTCTGAGAGGTTTTTGTTCTTTTCAAAGTTTTATCTTAATCACTTTGCTGTGATACGGTAGCTTTTGGATTTCAAAATATTTGATTTTAAACATGGGAGACCATTAAAAAGTGGGCTCCCCACCTTCATCTGTTGTGTAAAATAATACAATCAGTTCTGCTGCTTCAAAGTTCTTTAACTTTATATAGGTTGAGGCTTATGTACAGGCAAAAAGCAAAACTTAGTTGCAGCGGACTGCTCAGAGCTATCACTAAATTGTTTTACTACCTTACTCATTTTTAACAATTGCTTGGATAACTATGTCATTCTTCCCTAATCTGTTGCCTTCTAGATCTGAATTATAACTCCCATCACTTGTCAAACTTTCTACATGAAAGTACATGATACATGTAACCTAAGATACATGGAGGGTTTCAGAATCAGGGAGAATGATGCGAAGGGGCTTGATGGTGTTTAAAATGAAAAATCTCATCTTTTTTGTAGTATCTTATCATTTTTCTTCCTGTTAATTTGGATTGGGGCCTCATGAACTTTCAGATTGGCAAAAAGGCAGTGGAGTAGGGAATGAAAAACTAGCAGTTTGGCCCTTCTCAAATGAGCAAACATGGAGTCTTTGTAATTATAGGAGCAATTATTTCTTTTTCCTGTTTTGGGGCTAGTGGTACCCATACATATGATAACCATTAGGGCTGTATTAACACTGAAAGAGATCCATTTTGGTGTATGCATCAACTACAAACGGAGAGTGAGTTCCAGCCCTGCTTTTGGTAAAAAGCCAGCTGTGTGTTCTTGGGCTTCTCTTTCTCTTTCTCGTTCTCTTTCTCTTTCGCTTTCTCTTTCGCTTTCTCTTTCTCTTTCTCTTTCTCTTTCTCTTTCTCTTTCTCTTTTTCTTTCTCTTTCTCTTTCTCTCCCTCTCCCTCTCCCTCTCCCTCCCTCCCTCCCTCTCTCTCTCTCATTCTCATTCTCATTCTCATTCTCATTCTCATTCTCACTCTGCCCTAAGAAACATGCAATGGCAAACTGCTTTCAAAATTTTACCAAGAAAACTACAGGGACTTGTCCAGGCAGTTGCCAGGAGTCAAAACTGATATACGCTGATATACTCAAAGATATACACATAAAACTGACTCAAAGATACAAACACAGACAGACAGAAAGGCATTTATCAAACTATTTATTGAACCATTCTGCCATTTTCCTAACCTTTATGAAAGGAACATGGAACCCCTTTCATTCTCTTATTTTTGTTGCATTTCTTAAACCAACTTAAATTGCAATTGCTAGGGTTGACTTCTTGTAAGGCAATTTTTCCCCTCTGTCTTGATTTTAGGTCAGCTAACAGGAAACTACATGACAGTAATGATGGCTTAAGAAGTGCATTAGAGAACAGTTGGAGTATATACAACAGATCACTGGTAGGTTTGAACATTGCATATTCAACATGTAATTAATTATATATTAATTAGTAGATTGTTTTTTTCTTCTGGGCATCTCAATAAAACACCGAAATTGGAGTCCCTGAAATATAATAAATCTTCTGTATTTCTATCAAAACAATCCTAAGCTTTTTAAAATGGAAATAAGTCCTGTGTATTTAATGGGCCATAAATGTACATACTTTGATAGGTTAATTCTGTTTCTATTTAGAAAAAAAAAACCCACTGAATTACTTAGAATTGTATCTTGAGAAAAAAGTTTTGGTTATTGAATCTAATATTGCTTATTTATTTTATAATTTTGTATTTTTTTCTATAATTAAAGTAGATAGCATGCACATATAGAATTATTTTTTTATTTCATAAGAAAAATTATTTTTGGGAAAACATTATACCAAGGGGATGCTTCATTTAACTCCCTCCCCCCTACTCCCACCCCCCCAATTAGACACATAATGATTGAATATGTTTTTGTTTTGAATTTTCCAAAATTGAAATAACTGTAATCAAGAAAAAAATGTTTTGGTAGATAAAGAGATGATCTTAAACCAACTTTTTCCAGGTTATCTCAAAACTTTCTAATTCATGTGTGTGTTTTTCAGCGTCTAACAAATATTTCCCCTGGAAACACAGTGTCCAGAAGCAGTCCCAAATGTGGTCGTGGTCATTCTCCCCAAAATCCACAATACGACAGGTAGAATTGATTATGCCTTTAAAATGATACAGTTTGAAAAACTGAATATATATGTGTTAAGTAATATTCTAAAGACTGAGTCAAGCAGTTTTCTACCTTTCAGATACATTTCTTTTTCTAGAGCTTCATGATAAGGTTGGACTCATTCTCAGATTCAATCTCTGACAACCCAAGATAGGGTTGAAATAATGAGCATAGAATAATAGGGTTGGAAGGGACCTTGGAGGTCTTCTAGTTCAATCACCTGCCCATAACAGGAGAGCCTATATCATTCAGAACAAAATGGCTGTTCAGTGTCTTCTTGAAAACCTCCAGTGGTGGAGCACCCACAAATTTGGAGGCAAGCCATTCCACTGATTAATTATTCTCACTTGATAAAAGCTAGTTTTCATTGTTGCTGTGCATGATTAAACAGTGGGTTCTGAGTCTACAGTTCTTATTTTTAATACATGGATTGATCTGAGTTCATGACATTTCCATCTCTGGTGGTTTCTTTCTTTATCTCAAGAACCTGATTTAGGTTTGGAAAGTTATATTGGATTAGTCAGCAGTCTGTCTCTTCCTTATTCTGTAGCATCCAGATAGGAGCTAATTGGTATCACTAATCTTTCATAAAACGATTACAGTTACTAGAAGTTGAAGGACAGAGTACTGTTAGTTTGAGGTATCCAAAAATCCAAAAGGAGTCTGGTACCACCTTTTTATACCAACAAGCAGCGCAGTAGAATGATTAGATTGATGTAGGATTTAAATTAGGGTGAGATGGACTGGAGAGAAAAAGAAAGTATTTGAGTCTTGTTGTCAGTCTTTTAGTAGATTCTTCTGGGAATCAATCTGGATCTATAGATTTGTCTGTTGATCTTGTTGTGTGGGTAATTTAGTCTTTGGTATATATAGTTTAATTCAGGGGTGAAATGCTCCCAGTTCGGACCAGATCACCTGATCCAGTAGCGATGGAGGCGGGTGGTTTGGAGAACCGGTAGCAAAAATCCCTGCCTCCCCCCCCATACCCAGCTGAGCCACACAATCATCAGAGGCTTTTTTTTTACTTTTAAAAGCAACCCCTTTGACCGAAAAAATGCTTTTAAAAGTTAAAAAAAAAGCCTCTGATGATCGCGCGGCTCAGCTGCGATCTTCAGAGGCTTTTAAAAGAAAAAATCCCTTTTTTTCTTTTAAATGCCTCTGATGATCCATGCTGAGTTGCCTGATCGACAGAGGCTTTTTAAAAAAGTCTCTGCCAATTAGGCAACTCAGCTGGGATCATCAGAGTCTTTTGAAAGCATTTTTTTTACAACCTCTTCGCTGAAGAAAAAATGGTTTTAAAAGTTAAAAAAAAATTGGCCACGCCCACCCAGTCACATTACCCCACCCCCAAGCCACGCCCACAGAACCGGTAGTAACAAATTTTAGATTTCACCACTGGTTTAATTCCATCAGTCGGGTGTCTCTGTTAAATAGATGATACAGTTGGTGGTGTGCTCAAGATGGAAACTAGAAGCAAGTAGATACTCTGGGCAATTTGTAGGTTTCCTATAGTGCAGAGGTGTCCAGCCTTGGCTACCTTAAGACTTGTGGGCTTCAACTCCCAAAATTTCCCAGCCAGCATGTCCACAAGTCTTAAAGTTGCCAAGATTGGAGCCCCCTAATATGTATAACATAATGTTTATGGTAACTTTAATATAGAACATTGGTTGCCTACCCTATGCTGCTCTCTAGTGGAATCGTATGATCATCTAACAAGGGAAATGATTGTTGGAAACAGATGTATTGATTTTGTCCCTGAGAGATTTTCATGAATTAAAGTTAATACTTCTCATTCATTAATCATTTTGAATGGGAGCCTAGCATTTTTACTCTCTGGAATAATTTTGTAAATTTAAGACTTGGTATTATGTATATCACCTAAGTTAAGAAGAAAGTTTCAAGAAATACAAATTTTCTCTCAGTTTTCAGAATAGAGTTTCTCTAGCATGCATTTTTTGGGGAAATGCTTTAAGAGATGTGTGTTCTATTCTATGTTAACTACAAAATTTGAAGGAATTTAAACATTTTTTCCCCTTAAATTCTGTTTCTTAAACTTGAATGTTGAGAAATTGGGATGTAAATACTGTAATGAAATAAGCATATAAAAAACAAACTAGGCCTTAAGTGCTTTACTATTGTACTTTATTTTAATGTTTTAGCACTGTACTTCAAAAGACGTTTAACCACGATTAGTCTTTGAAATTATTCAGACTATTCTAGTGTAGTGGAACAGGATGACAACACTTATATATGTCTTAGTTGCAACTTCTATTTTATTTATTTATTTATTTATTTATTTATTTATTTATTTATTTATTTATTTATTTATTTATTTATTATTTATTAATTCAATTTGTATGCCGCCCCTCTCTGAAGACTCAGGGTGGCTCACAATGCATTTAAAAAAAAACATTTAAAAATTAAAAACATTAAAAACATTAAAACTCATTGCCGGATTGCAAGAGCGAGATCAACGGCCCCAAGCCTGCTGGAAAAGCTAGGTCTTCACCGCTTTTCGGAAGGCCAATAGGGTGGGGATGGTCAGGACCTCAGGAGGTAACTGGTTCCAGAGAGCTGGAGCAGCCACAGAGAAGGCCCTCCCCTGCGGGCCCGCCAGCCGGCATTGTTCAGCTGACGGGACCCGGAGGAGACCAACTCTGATCTTACCGGTTGTTGGGAGTTATGCGGTAGAAGGCAGTCTCGAAGATACCCTGGTCCTGAGCCATGTAGAGCTTTAAAGGTAATAACCAACACCTTGAATTGTGACCGGAGACAAATAGGGAGCCAGTGCAGCTCACGGAGAATTGGTGTAATGTGGGTGTACCTAGGTGCATCTATGACAGCTCACGCAGCTGCGTTCTGGACCAACTGTAGTCTCCGAACACTTTTCAAGGGTAGCCCCATTAACATTAGTACGTAGGTCTGCTCTCCCTGACTGAATGTCAGTATAATTATCCATATCCTCTGTATATTTCCCCATGTGAAATATAATTGGCTAAATGTCTAGAGGATCACAACACACTTCCTCAAATTTGTTCCATAGCAGGAATCCCTGTGAGGTAGGCTCGGTTGAAAGTAACTGCCGCAAAGGCTACGTTTTGTGGCTGAGGGTTTGAACTTTACCCTTTGCATTGCCTTTCCAATAGTTATGTCTCCTTATATCTCAATCAGGCTGTCTCATTCATCCTACGTGGATGAAGAGTATGACTCCCTCGCACTTTGTGATCCAATGCAGAGGATAAACTGTGAAGTTGACAGCTTGCCTGAAAGCTGCTTTGATAGCGGCTTGTCTACATTAAGAGATTCCAATGAATATGATTCAGAAGTGGAATCCAAGCATCAAAGAACATCTGAGAGAACACAGTGTCTGCAGGAAAACTTCCCGGGTGATGCTTCTGACACAGACGTAAGCTACGGAGCATGTTAACCATACATTTTAAAATGTTCAGATTGGTGTTTAAAAGCAGAATCACCTCCTGCTTGTCAGAGAGTTAACTAGAACCTCATATAAGATGGAAATACGTGTGTTTAAATAAGTAAAGGAATTGCAGGTTTTACATTTAATGTGGTTAATTGACCACATTATTTCTGTGGTTACTCTTCACAGAGTTTCGGGGGAAGAGTGGATGCTTATTCATTGCATCCCATCCTGTAGAATGACATAGTAAATATATATATATCCATCTTAACCTACAGGAAAGAGACGGTCTACAATTTTAATAGATGGAATGTAATAGTTGAAGAATTTACTCCAGTTCTCCAAGGGGAATCTGTAAATGCTACCCATACAAATGAAAAAAAATAATCTTGTATGACATGTATTAACTGAGAGTCAAATTGGATTATGGCAGTAGATTGATCTCTCTCTCTCTCCCCCTCCCTCCCTTTCATTAACAATAGTGTTTTCCAAGGCAGGTTAGTTACACATCTTGTTTTCTGCAGGTCCCAGAGATACGAGATGAAGAGGTATACAGTCCTGATGACGTAAATACAGTATTGTATTGGAAACCTGACCAGTCAGTCAATCAAAGCAGTTCTCGAGCTTCGACAAGGAAACACATCCCTGCATTCTCTCCACAGGTATCAAATATAGAGTGCCATATTTACTCTTAAAACCACAATGGCTGAGATTGAAAGGGCACCCTTCAGAACAACCAAAATATCAGTGTATTCAGTGTATCCTTGAATTTTTAAGCTCGAATTCTTCTTTCCCTTCCTATGTGCCGTTTCATTTTTTCACTATGTTTTTACTGTCAAAAGGTATTTTCCATATGGCATCAAGGAGCAACTGATGGAAATCTGAGGCCTTTTTTTGCAGTGAAGAACTAATCATGTTATTCTTTTGTTGACACATTATCCTATGGTGTACTTTATTGAATAAATAACTATAACTAGGTTTATAGTACAGTGCATTCTCTGAACCAAACAAGCTTGGCTTAGCATAAACATCCGGTACTATGGATGCCAATTCAGATGCAAGCTTCACT
Organism: Pituophis catenifer annectens; assembly: GCF_029215685.1. Classification (NCBI taxonomy): domain Eukaryota; kingdom Metazoa; phylum Chordata; class Lepidosauria; order Squamata; family Colubridae; genus Pituophis; species Pituophis catenifer. The sequence goes on along the minus strand of NW_027256882.1, from coordinate 232,324,876 downwards.
GATTTTATTGGCTATCAGATTATTATTTACAAAGCTCAGTGAAATCTTCAGAAAGAGTGCACCAACATCTTGTCTTGTTGTTATGTAACTGAGTTTCCTGAAATTTTATCTTTGAAAGTCTTTTATAATTTAAACTTAAAAACTTAACCCAAACAAAAAAAGTCCTCCAGTGATTTTAAGGCATGTTATGCTAATATAAAAATGTACTTTATGACATTTTTATAATGCATTATAAGACATAAAACACTTTTTAACATCTTTTATAATGAAAGAAAATTTTATACAAGATGAAAAAAAATAGTAACTTAAAAAGAAAAAATAGAAAAACCAAAAATGATGTAAAATAAGTGAGGAACCACAAAAGACAAACAAGAAAAGATATCTAAAGAAGTGACTTCTGATCTTTGCACAATTTGTAGTCATGTCAACTTTTCCACTTTTATAAATTGCCTATCTCAGTTTCCTTCTTCCTGGAAAAACCTCATTTTTAATTAGTAAATCCAGAAATCACCAGACATAAAGACATAAACTACTTTAAAATCTGTCAGAAGTCCACTAGAGTCGACCAATCTTCCCTGCCTCCTATCCTCTAAAACTGTTGGAGGAATAGGGAATATACCTCTCAGAGTTCTTACAAACTTGCTCAGACTTCATCCCTGAGCTCAACAGTAAATTATAGATCTCCAGACACTTAATCCTTAGTTCAGTTTCTCAGTTTGACTTGGCAGAAAACTCGCAAACACAGCTTGGCTAGATTAGAGAATTTACTGCAGACAAGAACAAAGCATCACATGTAACAAGTCGATTGTTCATTGCAGTGCAAAGATTTCAGGGAGTTTCATATTTTCTCAAGGCTTTAAATTCTGGCTTCTTGCTCTCACCCTTTTGAATGAAGGGGTATTTTGTATGTTGTTTGGTGACTTTGAGAGTTTGTGATATGTTTGCATAAAACTCATCTTCAGTCTGGGAATCCTTAATTCACCTTTGTTAACTGCGTCCTTTATGTTCTTGGCCAAAACAAATGTAAAGGGAACAATACTGGGAAGGCTTATTTACTCCACTGTTTCATTACTGATAGCCACCCAGATGACCCTTTTCGTTCCAAAGTTTTTGTTTATGTATTAATATCATAAGAGTACAGAAATACAAAAGAAAATAGTAGGAAAAATAAGAGAGGGAAAAGGGAAGGGAAAATTGTGGGAAAAGGGGGAAAAAGAAAAAAAAAGGCTTTGACTTCTGACTTCCTTTGGTGCCGTAGAATAAAATAATAACATCAAACCTAACTTTTTACTTTTACATAACAGTATAAACTAGCCATTTCTATAACAAAAGCCAAAGTCAAAGTTTCATTTTCTCCCTCCTTGAGCACTAAGTCTAGAAGCAGCTTCCAAGTAGAAACAAAAGTAATTGTATTTTTGTCTTTAATCAAAGCAGTCAGTTTAGCCATCTCCATCAACCTTCATATAAATAAGATACGAAAACATCAGTTCATTGGCCTTCAGGTCCACCAACTATATAGCAAGCCAAAATTTTATGAGTCACTCCTTTTAAAGGCAGCTATGTTTTGTGGTAGCAAATTTCATATTATGTAGAGTGGAAATACATATTTTTATGTTATTACTAAATCAGTGTTATTGGATATTTAGGCACTGTATCTTTTATAAATGATTAGGAAGTATACTTTTGAACTTGTACAAGCTCAGCATCTCTTTCAGTAAGAAATCCTTTTTTCAGAGTTTCTCTGGTTTAATGACATAATTTATTAAAGCAGCCACATCTTTAAGGGAGCCTTAAAGGAACTGACTCACTCGCCTGGAAAAATGTGATAGCTGCTTTAATAAGTAGAGCAGTTGCATTAGCATGGGTTTTAAAAAAATCTTTCCTTAAATAATGTTCAAAATATGTATAGCCCTAGTGAATCTCCTGAAAGAAAAAAAGAAATTTTAATTTTTCTCACCTGTTAATTTCTGTATGAACGGCTGTCATGCTACCACTTTTTAAAAGGCTTTGATTGACAAGGAAGGCTTTGCATCCTTCAGTTATTTCTTTGATAACTTTAGTTAAGTGGGAATCTATATAGTTTTCAGTATTCTAAATTGTACTATACTACTGGATTTATAGAAAGCATTGCAATATTGACATTGCAATAAATGAAAACACAAATATCATCCGTCCCAATCCCAATGATGTCCGATGAAATATTTTCATTATGCTGGTTTTCAGCGATGAAATTAATCATCATATCTAGAATTACAGCATAACCAACTAATTGTATTTATGTATATATACACACATGCTATTTGTTGCTCCAGTGTTAGCGCTGACAGCCTTAAAAATAAGATTGCTGAATCAAAGCTTAGTATTATTTTAATGTTGTCAATATGGTACATGTTTTGCTATATTAGGTTGATTCTATACACAGCAATTCCAAATACCCAAGCTCAGAGAAGGCCTACAAGATAGTTCTTGCCGGGGATGCAGCTGTTGGAAAATCTAGCTTTCTTATGAGGCTTTGCAAAAATGAATTTCGAGGAAACACCAGTGCAACCCTGGGTATGTTTTTTTATATTTTCCTTTTCTAGGGCACCCATAACTGCCTGAGCTAATAGATGAGTTTTGAAGATATTTCCCCCCTCAAAATATAGATACCATGTTTTGATTATAATAGTTTGTCTTTCAATCACCTCTACATTTGACTTTTTCCAGGGATCTTAAGACATCATATGTGGCTTTGTCCTGACCTATCTCAAAACTTCTGTTGAAGTTAAGAGGGAAACAGGGACAGACAGTAAAGTGGCAGAGAGATGGAAATGTAGTTAGGTCCATTCTCCAAACTAGAATACAGATTTTGACACTATATTACTTTGATATAAAATCTGAGAATTTCCTGAGAGAACAATTAAACACTGGGACAATCTGCTGGAGTTTTGTTGGAGTTTTCAATGCAGGTTAAATGTTCACTTGTTGTGATTGATTTACTGGATTCCTGCACTGAGCAGCAGATTAGACTAGATGCCCTGTAAAATGTAGACCATATTGTAGTAGGCTGTTACAGATTTATAAATCTGAAGATCAGCAGAAAAGAATCCAAAATAACAGGACAAGCAACTGCCAATAGAAATTCCTTGAATGACAGGTCTGCAACATGCCTCCTTTACTGACATGCTTATTGCCAGACCATTGGTTTCCCTGTCCACCCCTCCCTCGCCTAACCTCAAGCTACAGTAACTAGCAGCCCAGGTTTAGCTTTCTTGAAAAACCTACATGCACATGAAAATGAAATGTTGAGATCTTCAGCTCAAAGATGCTCCCAAAGGGGCATTCCCATTTGCACTTGTCCTTTTAGTGCCAACATTGTCAGGACAGTACTCTATTGAGCTCCAGACCTCAGAAGCTGATTGGCAAATGTCATCTGTTGGAAGCAGAGTCAAAGACTTGATTCTGTGAGGAGGAAATTATTTCTCATATTTGGAAGTGGACAAATAGCCAGATGGTACAGCGCAGTTTTCTACTTTATTATATCTTTTTGTCATCCTAGACGCTGGGCTTGTCAACCGGAAGGTTGGCAGTTCAAGATCTAAGCACTGTGTGATGGGGTGAGCTCCCGTTCTTGCCCCAGAGTTCTCAGTAATCTCACTTATTTTTATTATTATTATTATTATTATTATTTATTCGATTTGTATACCGCCCTACTCCCGAAGGACTCAGGGCGGTGAACAGCCAAACAATAAAATAACATAGACATAAAAAATTTAAAAACCAGATAAAATCAAATTAAATTATTTTGGCCCAGACAGATTAAAACACCCCAATAATTTAAAAACAGATTAAAATTTACATATTTAAAAGGGAAGAGATTAGGCCAAGCCCGCCTGCTGGAATAAAAAGGTCTTCACAGCGCGGCGGAAGGTGCGCAGATCCGGGATCCTCCGTATCTCCGGGGGGAGCTCATTCCAGACGGTAGGTGCCCCCACAGAGAAGGCTCTCCCCCTAGGGGTCGCCAGCCGACATTGTTTGGCTGACGGCACCCGGAGGAGTCCCTCTCTATGAGAGCGAACTGGCCGGTGGGAGGCTATTGGTGGTAGTAGGCGGTCCCGTAGATAACCAGGTCCTAAGCCATGGAGCGCTTTAACTCTGGTTATGTTTTTAGGTTTCATCCTATTGATAAATTCCAGATTCTTAACCTTAATTGAATTAAAGGATGGCTATTCAGTGCATTAAAGGATGTTATTTATTTTAAGGGGTTGACTTTCAAATGAAGAGACTCATTGTTGATGGAGAACCTACAGTGCTACAGCTTTGGGATACTGCTGGTCAAGAGAGGTTAGTTAAATTTATCTGATTTTATTTGAAATAAAAGATCTGTATTAGAAAATTATGTTTTGGTGCTGTCCTTTAAGTTAGTGATATTAGAATCTTCATAACAATGTCAGGAAACCTAGTGCATTTTGGAGAATGCCAGGTTAAGGAAAATAGCCTTAGAATGCCACAGAAAATGTCTTACGATTGAACAAAATGTAGATAATTTCAGCTTCCACTAGGTCCAGACAATGGTAAGGTATTTTACTCTGGAACAATTACAGGACACCTGGTATTTATACCTGATCTTGGATAGTAGTGGCCCATTGGACACTTAAAGCACTGGTTCTTTAAAGTTCAAACTAATCCTAAATTGCCACTATATTATTGGTACCAACTTAAAGGGTATGCAATGAAGCCTGATGTTCTGCCCCATCCCACATGCACACACACCAACAGACGTTCAAGAGTTAAAGACTAAACCAGCTGGCAAAATCCTTTTCCTTATGATAACGGAACTTGGCAACAACCTAGTGGCTGCCTGCCAAGAGTTTATTACTTATGAAGAGGAGAGATATCTTCTCCCCACTTCTGGTACATCAAAAGAAACAGCTCAATAATTACAGATTCAATCAAGTCCAGAGATAATCCAGCAAAGTCTATAGCAAAAGTCCGGCAATGCAGAATGGCGTGGAAGCTTTCAGCTTTGTTCGTCACAAGGTTTGACTGGCCACCACGCTCCCTTTTATACCTTGTGGGGTGTGGTCCAGTGACTCAGCCTAATCTCGGGCACGCCTTTTCTTCTGTTGCGCGCGCTTATCTCTGCAATGCTGGCGTGGATCCAGCCAAGACTCATTACCTTCATCACTGTCCATCTGTGGCTGCGTGGACGTGCTTGGCCCCGGCCCTATCTCTTGCCCTTCGGTGGACACCGAAGGCATTGCCAGAGAGGAGGGTCCTGGAGAGGGAGGCCTTGCCAACTCCTCTCGTTCACTCTCGGAGTCCTCTCCTGCCGATGACACAGGCTCAGGTAACAGAGCCATAACACCTTTACTATCTTAATTTCTTTCCTGCCATCCTTATGGATCAGATGTTTATGATTTTAATCTAATGAACTTAACCTGCTCTACAGACTAAGAAAAAAAAAAGCGGGATAGAAGAACTACAGCAAATTTTTAACTTTTTTTTAAAAGGTTCCGAAGTATTGCTAAGTCTTACTTCAGAAGAGCAGATGGAGTGCTTCTACTCTATGATGTTACTTGTGAAAAAAGCTTTCTTAATGTTCGAGAATGGGTGGATATGATAGCGGTAAGGATGTTTGATCTTACAAAATGTTCTAAGGAAACCTGTGTTTGAAATGTTATTAATGGTTGAGATGATTCAGACTCAGTGTGTTGCAGTACAGGTAGTCCTTGACTTACAACAGTTCATTTAATGACCATTCAAAGTTACAGCTGCACTTAAAAAAGTGACTCAGGACTGTTTTTTACGGATACAACTGTTGCAACATTCCTATGGTCGCATGATCAAAATTCGGATTGAACTTGGCAACTGATTCATATTTATGATGGTTGCAGTGTCCCAAGGTCATATGGTCACCTTTTTGCGACCTTCTGACAACCAAAGTCAATGCAGTGTCACTAACTTAATAACTGGAGGAAGTAATTTAACAACTGTGACAAGAAAGATTGTAAAATGGAGCATACTTCGCTTAACAAATGTTTCACTTAGCAACAGAAATTGTGGGCTCCATTGTGGTTATAAGTCAAGAACTACCTATACTAAATCTGAGGTCAACTCTATGCCTATATGTTTTCTGGAAGTCCCACAAGACCTGGCTATGTCATCAGGCCTGGGAGTTCAGGGACTGGTGAGATCTTGAGGTGGCTCCCTTGCTGATCTAATTTCTTGTGTGTTTTTATGCTTTATTTTTTTTTATTATGATGGTTTTGATATGCTTATTATTTTATATTTTTTTTTTGCTGTTTGTAGCCTAGAGTCTCCTCTTGTGAGATGGGCAACATATAAATTTAACTACTAAATATACATTAATATATATGATACAGTAACCCAACGGTTTTTTTATTTAAGCTAATTGAAAGCAGGGTGAAAATCTAATAATAACAAAAATGTTTTGATGGATTAGACTATTAAAATTTGTATTTTGTATTTAACATCAGAAGCCCCGGCATTAAAGTTCTATTCATTATAGGATGCCACACATGAAAATATCCCAATCATGATGGTGGGAAACAAATCAGATCTTCGTCAGACAGCTTCTGAAGAAGGACTGAAATGCGTACCTCTCAACTATGGAGAAAAGTTGGCCATGGTAAGAATGACATCCAATAGCTTGGAAAAATAAAAAAGATAATATTGAAAATAGAATCACATATTGAAATGGAAGCTTGAAATGTTAGAAGTTGAATCCTTGAGGTTCAGGCAATGTATAAAAACTTGATTTGAAAAAAATGCTATTGATATTGTAGTTTAGTGGGTGTTAGCAAACATTTGGAAAGTAACAGCTATTTAATGCAATATTTCAATCCTTTGGCACTTCTAGAAATTTTGGACATCAACTTCTACAATTTTCAGCCTGAAGAATAGCTGGAAATGATGAAAGTTGATGTTGAGAACATTTGGAAGGTATCATATCGAACAAAAGCGATTAGTTATTTTATTTTCAGTTTTGTCTTTTAATCATTTTTTGAATTGAATTTCCATGAAGGTAATTAATATACTTTCTGATTTTTTTTTAATCTAGACTTACAGTGCACTATTCTGCGAAACAAGTGCTAAAGACGGCTCTAATATTGTTGAGGCAGTGCTTCATCTTGCTCGGTATGTTCAGAGGCCATATATCCACACCTTTTAAAAAGTCATATTTGTTCAATGCCATTCATTTTTTTAAATGTACATTTGGTGTGTACATCTGTGTAAACTGGAATAGGTGGAATGAATAGTTTGGCATGTATACAGTTGGGTTTTTCTCCTTAGTTTCAAGACCAATTCCAGCTTTTCAGAGGCCATCAAAGGCTGTTCTTGGTGAATCAACTACCTTCTCACTGGTACTAAGTATCTTGTTCCATTTCCTCATTCAAGAGAAAGGTCTTTGCTCTCTTCCTTCAGGTTTAATTTTGAAGGATCAGATAAGACTACCAGAAGCTGTTCCTTGCACAATTAACTTTATGAAGTAAAAGTGGTTTAGTGGATCACTGCTGCTAGTGAATCCAATTAGATCTGAGGAAAACTGCACCTCAAGAACATTATTTCTTGGGGCTAAGTATAAAAGTTATTAGCATTGAGTCCTTGCAAGGCATCCTCTCCAATGACTACTGGCAAATCTCAATTATTTCAGATTTTGCAGGGTCCACTGAATATTTTAGGCCAGTAAGTATGCATAGTATACACAACCCCATGTATTGCCACGTTGTACTTCCCTAAAATATATGTGCATTAAATATATTTGCTCATTGCATATGAAGAACACTATATGTGTTTCATATAGATTGTAATGTAAAATTGGCTTGCTAGTAGAATCTTCATAAACTATAAAATATCAAAATAGTCTTAAAAAATAAGGATAGGTTTACACATTCAACATCTATTGGTAGATACTGCGGAGAATAGATACCTTCTGACAACAACCATGGTATGGAATGTCCCCATTATTTTAACAAGTTCCTTCCTCCATTGTTTGTGTTCCTGTCTGCTGCACAGAAAGATCTGCAGCCTTATGATGATGATCCATATAGCAAGCTGTTTCCATTATTGTGGCTTTTAACTGGGACCATTCTCTATAGCCAATTAAATGAGAATTATGGGATTGAAGTCTTGGATTGGGCTGCTCCAAAAAATGCCCAATTTTGATAGTCGTCTTCTGAATTCTATAATGTGTTCTCCAATCTTACTGTGTAATCAAAACTGGGATATATTTCATTGTAACTTTGGCAAGAGTGCTTCATTATTAAACTGATATGGGTTAATGAGTCTTTTGATAATGCACTTATAGATAGTCAGCAAATATCTATCTTTTAAATGTTTTTCCATGTCTAAATCAACATGAATTCCTGGTTTATGCGGGTTATTATAATGACATGGCTCATGAAATGAAAATCATGGAATGTCTGAAATCATGTCTTTTTATTTTTAGCAAGATTAAAAGTAGCGTTTGGTTGTAGCTTTGTGTTCAATTGTTCTTGCTGATACCATAAAAATACATTGGATTGTAGAAAGAGCCCCTTCTGCTTATTCATTTAGAATACAGAAAAATCTCTTAGGTATCATTGGCAACAGATACAGCAGAGATGTAACCATCTGAAACATTATTTTAAAATTAACTGTTACTGTGTGATAAGAGTCATTTCCAGAATTCTTTAGGCACTTTATTAAATGACAGTCGAATTAGAGTAGAGATTTCAAGGGAGTAAGTACAATATAATACAACTGTAGAATCTCCCAAATAATAGACAATAGGCTTTTAAAATTTAATTTTAGGAACAATACATTTATTTCAGAAATGAAATACAGGTAGTCCTCGAGATACAACGGTTCATTTAAGTCACGTGACCAAATTCAGATGCTTGGCAACTGACTCATATTTATGACAGTTGCAGTGTCCCAGGGACAAATTGCGACCTTCTGACAAGCAAAATCAATGGGAAAGTCAGATTCATTTAAAAACCATGTTACTAACTTAACAACTGCAGTGATTTACTTAACAACTCTGGCAAGAAAGGTTGTAAAATGGAGCAAAACTGACTTAACAACTCAGCATAGCAACAAATTTTGGGCTCCATTGTGGTCATAAGTTGGGGACTACCTGTAGTCTCTTCGTGATGTAAATATCAAAACATTAATGAAAAGAAACCTGGAAAACTTGCTTTCTAAAGATGTTTTATAACCTTATCCCAAAGGCACATTCCTGGACACCTTGACAGTTAGTGATTCAGTCCATGATCAAGATTATGTAGTTCTGTGATTCAGGATACTAAACCATTTATAAGGAAAAATGGAGTCAATGTTCTGGGCATGCATGAAGCCTTATTGCTGCTAGTACTAATTTTTTACTCAAATTGCAGTCCATAGGCAAACTTCCTTCCACAGTTCCCATTTATTTTAGCGCACTCTGTAGATGATAATTTGGATTTTCTGTGTGGATTGTGTCCAGAGCAGGAAAAATAATGCTAAAATGGGATGTTTCATCATGGCCCAAGACTGAAGTTTATTATGTAAACACCTCTTCTTGACAATACGTCTTCTCCTATGTTTGCCATTAAGCTAAGCACTGTAAATAGCATTAATTCACATGATATTTATTCATGTTCAGTGTACACGGTGAAAGCAAACTGTATCAATATGCAGTATTCATGAACCTTTACTCTTATTCAGCAAATGGTCACAATAAAGCAGGATAATTTTCCTTTGAAAATGCTTTGTCTGATCAAACAAACTATTGTTTTTCAGTGAAGTGCGAAAAAGAAGTGATAGCAAAGATGATGATAAAACAGTCACTAAGCTGGCTGGGACAACACTAAAAAAGTCGTCATTCACCAAAAACTGCTGCAGTGTATGAGAAGCAACTCCTTGGCCTCAAAGAAACAGACTTCTGTGGCAGTGGAAGAGGAAAAAATGAAAAGCATAGGTTGTTCCAGATGATCAGCAGAAGGAAAGATGGAACCAACTTTTCAGCTATGAGGCCCATAAGAGTCTAAGCAAAATTGAGATATGCTGCTTATTGAATGAACCAAGCCAAAAAGAATAAAATTCTTAGTTCGCCAGAGGAATTACTCACTTCTTCATTTATGCAGTTAAGATAATTCCATCTCAAATCAGCTGTGCCTTCATAAGCCAATCTGCTTATGCAATCATAAGCTCATTCTCTGCCTTGCATCGTGAAGAAATTTGTGATTCTTTATCACTATTCTTAAAGCTTGTGCAGTACTTGTTTTTGAAGGATATTCTGAAGCAATCAACTTTTCCATATCGTGCAGCTTTCGAGATCCTAGAAAAAGTAGTGATGGCTTGGGAATTGAACCTGAATTGGAAGAAAAATACAACTATCTAGAACTCTCTAGAAAAAAATGTACCCCTCCTTACGCTGAATTCCGAACGCTGCTGTTGGTATTACATAGGATCTCTGAGCAGAATGTATAGCTTCTTCATCTGTCAAGTGCCCTCCTGGAGTTTGGAGGGCAATTTGGACTATAACTGGATGCTGTTTTGAAATATAAGAAGTTGAAGTCCCAGCAATTCTGAAGAATGCTATGTAGAGAATGGCTATTATAAAATGTAGTAGATTTAATAATGGTAGATAACCTAGAGAATATTTCAGTTGTAAATATTGTTGCAGGGCTATACCATTTCAAACAACCTAGCAATCAGGAAGAAAGCTGAGCTACAAATTTTTGCCCTGATGTTTTAATTTTGTGTAGATTAGACTAAAGTTGCAAATGATATTTCTTCATGGATTCTCAGAATTTGGAACCACAAGATATTTTGTAACGAAGGGTTCTAACTAGGTGTGCATACATGCATAGTGGATTTATAATGATCACACTTTTCTTGTCCACATGCTGCAATTTAATGATTCATTCCTCCTCTTCCCAAATTTAAAGGAACAGAAGGCTGCAAAGGCTGAGATTGTAGTTATTACCTTCCCTTATCCCCAGAATAGTAAGTTGCTTTCTGAAACTGTTTGCTACCATTTTTGTACTTTGATGTCAAGAAGAAGGATCAAAATTTGTGAAACTTGATCAAAATCCTCATTCTTGATCTGGGTCTGAATTGAACATGAAAGCAACAAGGCCTCACTGAAGAAAATACCAGAAAGCAAATTCTCTATATTATTTATATAGAGAATTTGCTTTCTGGTATTCCAATCCTCCAACCCCAGGAGAGATTCTTTGGCCTTCCCCCAAGGCAGAGGTGTATTATCGTGGCAATTTTAAGACTTGTGGACTTCAATTCCCAGAATTCCCCATCCAGCATGGCTAGCTGGGGAATTCTGTAAATTGAAGTCCTCAGCTCTTAAAGTTGCCAAGGTTGGACAGCCCTGCCTCAAGGCATTGCTTTGCAACAAGGGAACCAATAGAAAGGCTGTCTGAACTTCTTTGCAAGAAATCTCCTTCATGCTTGGAAATTTAGAAAAGGTTTATAAGATTAACATCTACGTGGACTACATGAAATCCACAACATGCAACATGTGCACTTTAATATGATATCATAATGATAATCCTTGATGCTATACAAAACCCCAATTTTCCTGAGAATCTGATAAAGATCAGGAAATGCAAAAGTTTGTCATTCTGTTGGCTGGACTGAGAGGCAGTTTTATATGTTTTTAAAGTTTTACTAGATTCATATTTTTCTCCTTGATATATAAAACTAATCTGTTTTTCTAAATGCATAGGTTTTATTTTGCTTTACTGTGTTAAGCGTTCTCATTTTTAAGGAAGTTTTCATAGTTGAGACAATAGTTAGCTGATCACATTTGTCAATTTCTGTCCAAATTAGGAAATGAATTTAAATTCTACAGGTCTTGAAAATTATTAATTTTTCACAAGGCTATTTCTCTCTACTCTGATCTAGTGTCAGAATTTTTTTTTACAGCTGGATTCTCCATGCATTTTTTACAACCTGGTTGAAAGCTCCAGATTATCTTACTGACCAACTTCAAACCATTTAGATAAATAAATCGAAAAAATAAATACATTCTTTAATAATCTGAACCTAACTGTACTGGATCGATTTTAGGTATAATACGTGTTAGCCTTGGGCTCATGTTTACTATCCTTATTCCTAACAATTTATGATACAGTATTTGATCTTGAAGGACATTCTAAGCTAATTATTTTACTGTTAGAATACAAGCCAGGCTCACAAGCCACAATTTTCATCCTCTGTTTCTTTAACTAGAGTTCCATTGAGCTTGAACCCAGTGGAAGTTTGGATATTTGAAAGCTGAAATACAAGTAGTTGAGATTGGAGCAATTTTTTCCAAAGCAGTTACCACCAGACTACCCCATAACTCCTGTTAACCCTATGTAGCTTTACTGTTCTGTAGGGACTGGGGAAGTTCTAGAATAAGAATATCTGGAAGTATCTATGTTCAAATCTCCCTCATATAATGTTAAACTGTACATGAAGATTGTGTCCCTGAAAATGGTTGCTTTGTCATCAGATACAGATCAAGGAAGCTTACAACACTACAGTCTTTTTAATAGTGAGAATGTTTTGATGTAACAGTAGAAGAAAACCTATAGAATTAAGAGGAGTTCAGAAATGAAAGTTTTTGATACTAAGCCAACCCCAAAGCACAATTGTGCAAGTGAGTCACAAATGTTTTGCAGATTCTTTATTCTTTTATATTTGTGCTTCTCCTATAATGATTGAAGAGTGAAGTTTTCACTCTTCTCTTAATTATTTTGAAATTTTAAATATTTTTTTTTCAAAGTACCCTTTGAAATCCTCGCTTGGGATGTAAATAAGTCAGTGTAAGATAGTTTGTTTTGTTTTTTTAAATAAAGATTAGTTCATATGAATGATAAACCAATTACTGAGTATGTGTTAATTGCCTTGCTGAATGACATGCATGTACAAACCTAGATTTTTTAAAACACAGTAACAAGGCACTTAGCACTTGAAGCAAAAGAAGTATTGGCTTTATTAGTCCACCAAGACCATATAGTTTAAATCAGCAGAGTTACACTTTCTATAACTTGGGTTTCTCTTGAAGGACAGATTCTAAATCAGCAATATTTTGCAGGTGTGGTGTTCCAATGCCAAGAGACATTAGAGACTGTCTTTTCAGGGAGAGCTCCATTCATGCTATAAGATCTAGCCACAGAGATTTTTTGAGACAGACTAAAAATATAACCAGGCTTCTAGAGTCACAGGAAGTAATACAATTTCTGCATTGAGAAAAATCACAGTATGAAAGCCCTGAATGAGTTGAGCTCGGCCAACTTCTGAAAAAAATTGTTGAATATTTACCTTGTACTCTTAACTTCCAAAGTAAATCTTTATATTTATTTAGTTGTTACATTATATACATATATTTATTTATTTTCACAGGAAAATATAATTGTTACTTTGGTAAATTCTGTATATAAGATGTATTTTCATTCAATTAGTGATCACAAATTGTTTTGTCCTTACTGTCCTATTGTTTATAGCACGTGCCATTTTAAAGGCAATATTTGTCGTCCGGAAGATTTAATCTGTAAAAAGCTTTGGTATGTAAAACATGCTTTAAAAGGCTGTGTGCCCAAAAATGTGCTGCATCATATTTTCTTAGAAATAAAATTATAGAAGCCACAGGAAATCCGTGTTTATTGGAAATGTTACTTTAAGCCTTTTATTTTTAAATGGCAGCTTTTAAAAAATAACATTAAGGCAACCATATTATAACTCTTGGAAGATGTACCAGGCTACAGGTAATTTCAAGAATTCAGTCTTAGGTGGGGAAGACAAACATGGATTCTGGAAAAAGACCTTTTTTCCAGTGCTGTTGTAACTTTGAACGGTTGCTAAATGAACTGTTAAGTTGAGGACTATTTGTATTGTGGAATGTGTTTTTTGGGGGGAGGGAGGAGGTTAAGCAAGGGAAAGGTTTTGAGAAGCTCATCTTGAAGCTGATACTTTTGCAGGCAGGCAGTTGACCTCAAAGCCTAGCAAGAACTAGTCGGGAGACTGCAAACCAGTCGGCTAGCTGATCAGGGCAGAAAAGCTCTGAAAACAGCTGTCATTTATGCAAGGAATTGTTGGAGTGCTGAAAATGGCGGCTGCTTCCAGGAGACATGGGCAGCAGGCCTGAGCACTGCAGGGTCCCACTGGGGGGGGATGCGGGGGGGAGGACAGAGATGGGGTGCCGCAGCGTCCCTGTGGTCAGCCAGAAGGCGAATGGCTGCAAGGATACTTCAACTGCCGTAAATTTGAAATACTCTTATGTAGCTTTTTTTTGAGGGGAGAGAGGTCTGTTGTAACTTTGAACAGCTGTTAAATGACTGGTAGTACTATTCGATGTTTGATGCAAGAATGCTTTCTCTGCAATGCCAGAACATGTCTCTGGAGAAAACTAGGTTAAGGGTAAAGGTTCCCCTCGCACATATGTGCTTGTCGTTCCAGACTCTAGGGGGTGATGCTCATCTCCATTTCAAAGCCAAAGAGCAGCGCTGTCTGAAGACGTCTCCGTGGTCATGTGGCTGGCATGACTAAATGCCAAAGGCTTATGGAACGTTGTTGCCTTCCTACCAAAGATGGTCCCTATTTTTCTATTTGCATTTTTATATGCTTTTGAACTGCTAGGTTGGCAGAAGCTGGGACAAGTAACAGGAGCTGACTCTGTTACGCAGCACTAGGGATTTGAACTGCTGAACTGTCAACCTTTTGATCGACAAGCTCAGCTAGCTGCTGAGCCACCGTGAAACCAGATGCAAACCCTGGTTCACATGCCCAAGCAAACTGTTAATAAATGTGCATGATTTCCTATCTCACATTATGGTACAACAATGTCTGGTTTCTTTGTTAGATATTTAAATTTCTTGATATCCCACCCTTTCTTCAGAAATTCAAGACAATGTATATATATCACACCTCCACCATAACAAATTTGTAAGGTTGGGCTGAGAGATTGACTGGGAGGACAAACATTCAGCTTCCTGGTCTGTGGTTTCTGCCACAATACATTGAGTATGACCTTGCTACAGGGGATCGTATGTACTCCATGGGCCATAGGTTAGTCTCTGCTCCAGGGCTGTGGAAGGTAAAAGCTGGATTGACAGAGCAGCTAGAGCTCAAGTTCTGGTCTAAGAGTGGTAAAAGTATTTCTCCACCTTCATTATGTTCTCTGATTAATGACTCACAGTCATTTTTGAAGTCTTTATTTTATTTTGGGGGAAAGACAGGCCATATAAACATCTGTTGGGCGGCCATGAAGAGTTGGTGGTGACTGTAGGATAAAAATACATAGATACTTTCAAATTGGATGCCACCTAGGAAGGAGCAGGTGAGGTGAGTAAGGACCAGCTTAGTCTAATCTTTATTTGGGACGTATTTGGGTCTGTTGGTTCAGAGGATGTGTTCTTCATGACTGTCCTCTGTCTCTTGGGGGTTAGATTGTTGATCCTCCTAGTTGGGGAAAGCCTCCAGTGATGTGATTGGAGCCTGTGTCAGAACAGTGGTGAATGCATCGTTGATATGGGGGTAGTGCATTCATGTAGTAGCCAGGAGTCAAGAATTACCATAATCTTAACTCACCCACCCCCACAACTCCCTTAGTTATGATGATGGAGTGGGTATAGTCACTCCAACCAACTATGTTGGTTATAGTTGAAGAGGCTCACAAGCTTACGTAATACAGGCCCAAATCAATTATTCAAGCTTGACAGATCTGAATCTGGGAAATAATTTTCCAGATCCAGTGAATATTAATTCTTCAATATCAGCTTTAATACTGTCTCCTCTCTACATTTTTCATGTTCAGTTCTATCCTATTAACAAATTAACAAATACCGGTACTTTATCTCCACTAAAGCCATAGTCCAGTCTGGCACATTTCTTTCATAAAATAGGCAATAATTGAAAAAGCCACAGGCTAATCAAAACTTGCTAAATAAAATAAAAAACATGTCCTACATTCCTCTTAACTTCTGAAAAAAGGCTGGCATTCAAGCAAGAGTGGATAAAAGTGATTTTTGTCCACATGTTACATTGCAAATTGATTATGAGGAGGTAACATTTCCTAGAGTTGGCCTTAAAATGGGTTCTGATGTGTTTGGCCATATTTATCATGAACTTTCACCCATTTCATAGAATCATAGCATTGAAAAGCACCTTAGAGATCCAGTGGATCTAACTCCAGCTCAGTGTGGGATCTCTACAAATGATCATCCAGGTTCTATTTGAAGATTTCCAGTAAAAGAGACTTGACTACTTCATGGACCAACTTGTTGTAATGTCTGTTCTCTAGTTACTAATCTCAGCTGCATAGAATGCCAATAATTAAACATCAAGGCTGGTTAAGAGTAGTGATACCTGTCCATTCTAGATGTAAAAAGAATCAACTGAAGTTACAAACATATTCCACAGGAAACCGAGAAGGTCATCTTTCCGTTTAATAATCAGATTTGGTTTTTCCTTCTGCAGCCCAGCAGCAGAAGGAGAAAATACTTGCAGAGGGTGTGGGACATAAGACAAATGAAACCTGGTTCTACATGCTACAAGAAAGGGCTTGCTTGATACATAATCATCTCAAGCTCTTATTTATATTTATGAGCTTTCATAAGCTCTTATTTGGAACATCCCCACTGTAAATCAATTCATTAGAAGTTATATTCCATAGTGGAGGCAATTTTTTTTCTCATCACAAACTATCTAAATCTGTGTGCCTTATGGGTGCATTAGAAAGTTTTTTGCCTATTCCTAATTGGAGACACTGTTTTTCAAGTTGTGTTTGCTCAGCTCCTTATAAATAATGTCTACTCAGCCAGTTCTGACAGTGGTGTGTTAAATAACTACCGTATTTTTCAGAATATAAGACGCACTGGAGTATAAAACACACCTACCTTTTTTGGTTGTTGTTTTCTTTTTTAAAGTTTTTTTTTAAATTTTTTAGACAAACACACAAACACATACAATGTATTTTCTTTGAACAGAGTATTTGGCTGGTTCACAAATTTAAACAGTATTTAGTCATTTCAATTAAATTTACAATTTCTATATTTCCTTTTTGCCATATTTATTCCTCATCGATTTTTTTTTTAAAAAAAACAGTATTACCCTTCATTCTCATCTCTAATTTTAATCAAATTCAATTTTTCCCTTCTATTCTATATTACACCCCTTCCCATTGTCATCTATTTTTATATCCATTCTCACATTGGTTAATTATTTAATATTACAATTGTTTAATACAAATTCAACATTTTTATATAAATCAATTAGTTATAACTATCTTTTTTGTATATTAATCAATATAAACATGAATATTCCAATTATTTTCATGCAATCCAATTTCTTACAAATCAATTATATTTACCAATAATAATAAACCAAATAATTTTCCCCATATATTCCTCCAAACCACAACTTAACCATTTCTGCTTTCAACACAATATACAATTAATAGTATCTCAATTATTACAATTCCCTAGTTAAATAGAGCTTTTTTTCTTTTGTGTTTTAAAATCTTGAACACTCTTCTTTTGCCCTAAATTTCCCATTGTTTGCACCTACCTTTTTTGGTGAGCAAAAAGAAAAAGAAATCTCTCCCTGCCTCATTTTGTCATGTTGCAGCAAAGAGCCTGCTTTACTTTCAGTTTTATTTTTTCAGCATAGCTAGGGAAAAAAAAATCTGCTCCAGCACTCTTTGGAGCAAGCAGCAGAGCCCTGCACAAAACAGCTGAGAGCAAATCAGCTGAGAGTCGGGAGGCCGATCTAATTAACTTGTGCTAATTAACCTATACTGAAGCTGAAAGGGGCTGTTTTTTCTTGCTGTTTGCTTGCAAGGAAGTAACTGCTGCGAGGCACAGGCCAAAGGATGGGGGCCAGTGGGTGGGCAGGGCTACATTCGGTGTATAAGACACACCTAAATTTTCACCCCCTTTTGGGGGGTAAAAAGGTGCGTCTCATACTCTGAAAAATACAGGTCATTGGTTGTGATCCTTTTGATCAGGTCTGTCAGGCCTAATGTATCACACAAAGCCACGCCCACTGCAGCTCCACAAAGGCAAAAATCATCACAATACATCACGATATGTCATGTGATGCGATCGAGTTTGATACCTGTGCTCTTGATGGTGACCCTACTTAGGAAGCAACAGTAAGCAAAGAAACTAGTAGCACTGAATTTATTTATTTTTTTAAAGTAACATTTTCATATTTTACCTCCTTCCCATCAAAAAGCCAGGGGACTTCCTCAAAAAATTAAGAATTTTCAGACAATATTTAAGTCAGGTCAGGACCTTCTTAATATATAATATCTGCAAATGGTGAGTGGCTGAAAACTAACACCAAACTAAATATTTATTGCAAGAAACATTCAAACAAATGTGGCAGAGAAATTATCCCATGAAATCAATAGGAATGAGGAATATTTTTAATACAGTACATTTGATTATTGTGGGGACAATAATTTACCTGAGCACTTAAAAAGAAACACCAGCTGTACTTTATCCATATGTAGAAGTATGTAGTTGTGTGCCATAAACATACAGTATGTATGCATACACATTAGAATGTATAATGAAAACAAAACTTTTTGGCTTCCCCTTTGTTTCATCTGCATCGATAATGAATAAAAGGATGCTGCAATTAAATGAATAAAAGGATGCTGCAATTAATGTGAATGTGAATATTGTTAATATTCCAAAGATGAAATTGGTTGGAGCAGAGTAGGTAGGTAGTAACACAGTTTTAGCTGAATTGACATAGAAAATGAGGGTATAAAAACATTAAATCCAGATCCTGTCCCCAAATATGGAACGTAGAACATTATACAAAAGTATAATTTTAAAACATGAGATGGACCTTTTTTGGGAGGCAGTCTGATACATTTACAAAATGAATAATAATTCTAAGTTTCAAATGCATTTATTTTAATATTCTGTTACTTTTATCCAAAATTATGGGAAATAAATTGACTTTTTTTTTTATCAAGGCCTTGTTTCTATATTATAATTATAAAATTGCCATGGGTGCTAATTTGGTACCAAATATAGCATTAAGAAACGGTTGCTGCATCAAAATATAGCACAACATCTGATTGATCAATTTAGTTATATAATGAATCATGGCATTAAGGTAGGATGTAAAAAACTGTACAACATCATATATTTCTGAACTACAACTCAGGACAGTTTTAACCAGCCCAGGCTATTTCTTAAAGTATGCATATTTTTCATGTTAAATTTCCAAAGAATCTTTCTCTCCCTCTCTCTTTTCCCTATATATCTACTTTACAAATACCTAGTTATTTCCAGTGACACAATTTCATCTGTGAATGGTCCTATGTATTTCCCCCCTCTACCATTTTCTCCTTTATAATCAAATCAAAGACCAGACCTTACAGAATAATTCAACTTTTCAGAGCAATTCAATTCCCAGCTATTTTCTGTCATTGTGATGCAGGCAGCATATGGGATGTTTCAAATCTCACCTCACAGCGCTTGTCATGAAAACAATCAGGGTGAGACAGAGTCACATTCTTGAATTCTACAAGGAATCCTGAGTGAAATAGTACAATCTGCAATTTAGCTCCGTCATGATAAAGCTGCATTGAGTCACAGTGCTGAGACTCTTGCTACAATAATTTTGGCCAGATTTTTATGGTTTTTTTTTACTTAATTCAACCCAAAGTGGTTTTTAATTTTTCAAACAGGATAAAAAAAAATGCCTTATGTCCATAAAAAGATGGCACTAGGCAGCAGATGAGAATAAGCTCCCTTTCTATTTATTTAAAAGTTGCCACAAGAGGGCGGTATTGCCTAACTCAACTGTAACAACAATAATGATGATAATACTGCCACCTCAGGGCAGACAGGAGTACAGAAAAAGTCATTTAAAATATATGTAGTAAAAAGTAGGTTATTTCAGAGGTACGTTATAAGCGTTTCAGGGTTTTTAAGAGTTTATTTTTAAAACCACCTCATTGCAGAAGATCCATGAATTGTTGCCCTTTGACCTTAAAAAGTCATTGCAATCCTTATCAAGTGATTGATGCTGATTAGAGATAACTTCAGCTGCAATGGTTCTGAGGAGCTTCCACAAAGACCACAGGTGGTTTTGGATCTTTCTAAATCAGACCAGCCTGCTGTCTGTAGGTAGACGTGAACGTCTCAACTTGGGCTCCACTGAAAACAGATCTTCAGCATCTGTAGAGGGGGATAAGTGAGGTATGGAAAAAGGTGGATTAAGGGGAAAGCTTAGATCTTCTTCATGAAAAGTTGTCTTGTTCTCCATCATGCTGTTCTGCGCCAGCTACGGACCCCAAAGAACGCAGCACACACAAAGTCTGTACAAACCTTAGTTTACTAAAATAAAATCGGTTTTTTCTTCAAACAAAGGCTGTTAATTAACTTTCTTAACAGCCTGCAAGAATCCAAAGAATAAATAATCTTAATCTTACTATGGTTGGCAGAAAGCCCAGAAGCCCAAATTTGCAAAGAACTAAGATCAAGGCACGAAGGTATGTGAACTAAGTTGTTCCCTGCAAATTGCTTCAGTCGGCGTTCTTCCTTAAATAGGCTAAGGGAGTGGCCAATTAGCCCCAAGCCTTACTCTCGAGAAGACCTCCTCCTGAGGAACCATTCCTGCCTTTTGGCAGCTCTGTGCACCTGTGCATCAAGAAGAGGCTCCTCCTCTTCGTCCTCTTTACTTAAGGGAGCTTTTGGAGGTTCTGAAGGCCCTGGCTGAATCCCCACCTCTGGCACCACATCTTCTCCAGCCTCCTCATTATCCAACTCAAGTGTCAGCTTCACAGGCTGCTGGCGCAGTACCACACCAGCCTCCTCTCTGTCTGAATCAGCTACTAGTTGCACAGGCCGCGTACGGGCCACAACACATGCTTCCAAAACTTCCATAGCTCTGAAGTGGGCATAGCTCATGAAGTGGGCCTCCAAAAATAATCAATGGGAGAACAATCTAATAAGGCAAATGGTGAAGATCCTAACATGGGGAGAACGGACCACTTCCCCAAGCAGTGAAATGTTTTCCTTCCTTTGTCAACTTCAGAACTTTCATTGAGTGAAAACAGAGAATCTTGAAGTGGATGAATACGCTGTGAGGGGGAGAGAAACACTATACCTTAAGATTGGATATTGTTCCCTTTGGGTAAGAGAAACATTGTGAAATGCAATTAGCTGGGAAAAATAAATAGGGTTCAGAGAAATGGATTGTGTTCTGGAGTTCAGACCTCCCACCCTTGGTATATCTTTGGTTCTTCAGAAAGTTGCTTAACCCTTCCCAGAGCGCTTTTCTTTCTGTGATTAGTCAGATTCATCATAGCAGCCATTTTGGGAGTTGGTGTCAGGTCCAACTCAAGAATGACATAGAACAATCGAGCCAGCATTCAAGTCTTTATTTATTCAAACCCAATAGACGGAATCTTGCCAGACTAAACTACTCTTACCATAATGGGGAATTCTAGGGAGTGTCTATCCTAACTCTCTTCCTTTGTCTCTGATCTAATTCTGGCTGGGCTGCCTCTTGTTCCTTCCTCTCACTTTCTGGAATATACTTCCTCCTTCCTGGGAAATGACATTTCAATGTAGTTTATCATGTCATCTTCCCTATTGTAGACACCATTCATCACAAATAGTTTCTCTGTGTGGTGATATTTGCAAAATAGCTCACGTGAGGCTTGAATGATGTCTCCGACAACCATATCTGGGCTGCAAAAATCAAGAGAACCACTAGCTAATCTATTGTAGGATATAAAGAGATTCAGAAAATTCTAGTCCTTTGCTACCCTCGGGTGGTTGTTTGTAAAGTTATAGTTCAGAGATGTAAGATACTTACTGAAACAAGGGTGATCAGATCCCTGAAAAGAAAAGGAGGACCAATGGTGGAGAAAGAAAACATCATTTAATTTTCTTGGCATCTGCAGGAGTCTGTTAGGAGGCAAAACTCTTCAGTGCATAACTGATTAAGGTCTTGTCAATTTCAGGCATCAGCTTAGGCCAAGGGTGCCAATCAACTGATGAAGGTAATAGAGGAGAGCTAATTAACTTGTGGTTAGCACTTTTAGGGAAGCCTTGGCTGAGGAGAAAAACTGAGAAGATAAAAAAAAAAATACCCAGAATTTAATTTTACGGCTATGCCTGATAGATGGAGGATATTAGGACAAAAAATATGACATGTCCTCCTTTTGCTGGGGCATCTGATAACTGTCCAAAATACACATGGGTGTATCTATGTATTTAAAAAAGATCAATGTAATACCAACCATGGGGAAATTATTAATATTTTTATAGTCTGCTTTCTTTTTTTTTTTTTTTGGAAATAATTCAAGGCAGGGAACATATCCAACACACCTTCCTTCTCCTATTTCCCCCACCACAATAACCCTGTGAGGTGGGTTGGATTAAGAGAGAATGACTGGCACAAAGTCATCCAGCTGGCTTTCCTGGCTAAGACAGGACTAGAACTCATGGTCTCTGACTTTCTAGTCTGCTTCCTTAACCACTAGTCCAAACTGGATCTCAATAAAATAATGAATGGTAAATAGATGAAATAGCAGAAGCAATGATGGCTTAGTTGTATATGAAGCTAAGACAAAAAGCTTCAGATTTTATCATAGAGGTGGTGAGGATGGTAACAGAAAGCAGGAACTGGTACCTGAATTAGACTAGTTTATCTTACAGAGGTGGCATATTGTCTTGCTTTAAATAATAATTTAAAAAATGTCTGGAACCAGGAATGAATTGAGGGATGAATTGTTGTGGCCCATCAGCGGCCTGTGCGGATTGTGGCTGACTCTGACAGGGAGGAGGCTGGTGTGGTGTTGCACCAGCAGCCTGTGCAGCTGGCACTCAAGTTGGACAATGAGGAGGCTGGAGAAGATGTGCCAGAGGCAGGGATTCAGCCAGGGCCTTCAGAACCTCCAGAAGCTCCTTTAAGTGAAGAGGACAAAGAGGAGGAGCCTCTTCTCGATGCATGGGCTCGCAGAGCGGCCAAAAGGCAGGAGTGGCTCCTCAGGAGGAGGTCTCCTCGAGAGTAAGGCTTGGAGCTAATTGGCCACTCCCTTAGCCTATTTAAGGAGGAACGTCAACTGAAGCAATTTGTAGGGAACAACTTTAGTTCACTCTACTTCGCATCTGGATTCTCTGCAAATTGCTTCTGGGCTTTCTGCCAACCTTAGTAAGATTGTGATTACTTTATCTTTGGTTTCTTGTAGGCTGTTAAGAAAGTTTATTAACAGCCTTTGTTTTGAAAAAGACTGAGTTATTTAAGTAAATTAAGTTTTGTACAAACTTTGTGTGTGCTGTATTCTTTGGGTTCTGTAGCTGGGGCAGAACATGAATTGAGGAAGTGACATTTTCCTGTAGTTGTGGAAAATATCCTAAAATATTAGACCCCAACTGTCCCCAGGTCCACACACTCCCATTAGGAATCCCTAAAGCCTCCTTCACCATAACTGGTACTCTTATATCAGACAAGAACAATTAATTCCTTCTTTTCTCCTCTGGAGTCAAAAATTTTGTAAAGCATCTAACTGTTCACTAACTTGATTTCCTAAGAATACAATGAGGATATCAGAATCCTTTAGGGAACCAAGATTGGAAGTAACTAGAGGTCAGTGTTTCATTCTGAAATAGTTTCCATCAATTTGTGGCAGAGAAATGATATTGACCACGTATTTCGTGGCCATGAATACAAGGATATTCACATATATGGGCTCTTCTCCCACAGAAAGCCTGATATTTCTTCACGTTGGTGCTCTGGAAGCCCTGGTTCAGAGATGGTCAGGTTTATCTAAGATTGCTATGCGATGTTCTGAGCATATCTTAAGAAACTAGCCTCTAATTGCAGATATTTCTCTCCGATGAAACCTCAATAAAATTTAAATTAAAATCCTGAGTTAAAAAAAAAAAAAAACTATGCTGCAGTTGAGATGCCAACAGATCATTCTATATTTTCTGAAAGTAGGCTAATGAACTGAAAAGGGAAGCTGAGCTGAAAATAATTATTCCTTTTTCAGCTTCATTTGCATGCCCTTCAGTATTTCACTATTAACATCTTGATTTAGTGTATAAGTATATGCGAAGAACAATTGGTCTGAGCCCCTGAAAAAAATCCCTCGGCATCCTTTGGGTCTAATTGTCCCCACACTCCTTGGCTTTAAGAAGAGAAAAGGTTTTCACTTTAGTAGGGTGGGCAGCTAACAACCTCTGGATAGCAAATGGCTTCTTCCTGTTTCTCTTTTTTAAAAAAGAAAAAAAAAATGAATTGCATTGCATTGGAAGCCTCAGAAAGCAATGTTCTGTGATTGTTTTTATATTGCTTCAGTAACTCTAGAGCATTTATCCATGTAATAGCATGGTCTTCTGCTTCGCTGCTTGCATTGGCCTCATGCTTCAGTAGCTTTCCTTGATAGGATTCAGATGGAACGCTGCTTAGGATATTTTATGTATCAGAATGAATATTATAGCAAACAAGTCAACAAGACATAATCAGCTTGACTTGAAAAGCTAATTAGGCTTTAAGTTTAATATATAAAATTATGGGAGCCCAAACCATCTTGTTTACATGTAAATGTTGCAATTTGTGTTGAATTTGCAGCCTGAATTATTTGGCAAACAAATATGGAGAGAATATACGATTCTTGTGATTCCACGCCCCCCCCCCCCAAATGCATTTGCCCAGACATTCCATTATGTGCAATGTTGACATTTTGTCCTTGCTTAAGTAGTTTGTTGATATAACTTTGATAGCATCTTGAACAGGAAGACGTGACCTTCTGGAATTGGATGCCGTGGATCAAAAGATTTTGGATTTCAGCCTAATGCTGTGACTTGATCCCCTGCATTTACCAGGCAGAGCCTCTCCCTCTAACAGGCTCTATCCTGTATCACACTTGGCCATCATCACCAATGGTTACAGAGGGTGTAAATGAAGATCATCCATATTACTAGAGATTATAAATATGTATACTTAATGAGTTGGAGTACAAGGACATCTTGTCCAAGAAAATTCCAGATCTGAAGCAATTATGCATGTGCAAGTATGCTGTATGATGATAAGCTTGCAGCCAGCAATAATGTTCTGCTCCATTATGGACAACACCCAAGAGCTTTCAAAGGCTTTAAAATTAGGATGGATCATTAAGAGGAAACAAACTGGATAAAACTAGTAAGAAAAATGACAAATAAGGCTGCCACAGGCTGAGCAGGCAAGTCATTGATTGGTGTCTTCATGTAGATAACGATAGGCTTTTAGACACAAAGCTTGGGTCCAAAGCTTTAAGTGCAACCTCCGAAGAATTCTATTGAATTATACTTTTTAAGGGTATCAAAGATTGTCCTTATCCTTTCTCCTGATGTTTTGGTTTATATAGCTCCTGAAACATCATGTCGAGAACAAATGTATCCCTCAGCTACTTCACAGTTGCCTTAATACCAACCTAGCAATGTCACCTCAATGACACCTCACCTAATTCCACTTATCATTTACCAGGACTCACCAATTCCTTGTGAGCAGTGATGAAATCCAAATTTTTTCACTACCAGTTCTGTGGGTGTGGCTTGATGGGCATGGTGTGGCTTGGTGGGCGTGGCAGGGGAAGGATACTGCAAAATCCCCATTCCCACCCCACTCTTGGGCCAGCCAGAGGTGGTATTTGCCAGTTCTCCGAACTACTCAAAATTTCCTCTACCGGTTCTCCAGAACCTGTCAGAACCTGCTGGATTTCACCCCTGCTTGTTGAGGTTTAAGCCTTCATCATTGTTTATAGAAGTAATGCAGACAGATCTGGGCCCTCTGGAGTCATTCGTATGTAAAAAGATATGATTCAACCTATATTCTTTGTAAAGATAAGGTATGGAAGCAATATATAGAATGATTCTTGAACACCCCATCCTTGTTCACTAAAGTGTTTCCATCATAGTGAATAGAGGAAGGATCACCTGGAGTCCTTCTTTCTATGGCTATTCTGTTATTGCTATCAACTTAAAAAGTTCCAGTAGAAAAGGATATACCATATTTTTGAGAGTATAAGACGCACCTTTCCCCCCACAAAAGAGGCTGAAAATTTGGGTGCGTCTTATACTCCGAATGTAGCTTTTTTGAAGCTTTTTTTCAGTCCTAACGAGGCACTAACAAGGCGCTAGCGAGTGAAGCAATCTTCCCAGCTTTGTCTACTCCCTCAACTCTCTGCTGTGCTTTAAGGAGACACTAGTGAGTGAAGCAATCTCCATGCTTTGCTCCGAGTCTCAGCTGTTCTTTACTGTAGAAGCTTTTTTTCAGCCCTAACTAGACGCTAGCCGAGTGAAGCGATCTCCCTCGTGCTTTGCCTGCTTTTTTCATTGCTGCTTCCTCTCAGCTGTGCCTTAGAAACTGTTTTTTATCCTCAAGCAGGGGGTCAAAAACCAGCAAACTAATGTGCTGAAGCTGACCAGACTAAGGACACTAGCCAGATGAATACCTGCTATATATATTTCACTACTCACGTAGGTAACATGCACAGATGTTTTCCTAGTCAGTAGTGAAATGTCTGCAAGCAAACAACCAAACTCGGCACCAAGAACTTCATACAATATAAAAAGCTTAAGATTGAAATAACCAAAGACCACTCTCTTTGAAACTGTCCATGCTAATTAGGACCCATAGTTTACAGTAACTCTGGAAAGGTTTGTCTGACTTTTTCAGATAGTTAAAGTAAATTATTGCTTGCTGTTAATGTCTTCTCCCTGCCTCCCTCCCTTCCTCAGCCATATGTTTTTGCCTATCGATTTCAGAAAAGGCAGGCACAGCCACACTCCTCTGTGTATAAATGATTCACCTGTGGAGATGGTTAGCAGCATCAAATTTCTGGGGGTGCAGCTAACTAGTAGGCTAGCTTGGTTGCTCAACAGTGAGACATTGGTGAAGCGGGCACAGCAGCACCTGCATTTTCTGCGCCACAAGAGAAAAGAACATCTTCCTCCCCCTGTCCTTACCACTTTCTATAGAGAGATGATTGAGAGCATCCTGTCATATTGCATCACAGTCTGGTTTGGAAACATTACTGCTTCAGACAGGAAGGCGGTGCAGAGAGTGGTGAGGATGGCAGAAAAGATTATTGGTAGTTCACTTCTTTCTATCTAGGATATAGCATATAAGCAATGCTTGACCAAGGTGCACAAGATTGCCTGGGATGCTAAACATTCTCTTCATGACCTGTTTTCCTTATTACCTTCTGGGAGAAGGCTTTGTGATATCCGAAGCAGAACATCCAGATTCAGTCACGGTTTTGTTTCATTCAGTATCAATCTCATGAACTCTAAAGCTTCCTCTTTCCGCTATGTATTCAAGATGGACAGTGATTAATATTTATATGTATTTATATTTTAGGATGTAGATATATACATATGTATGTATATAGCACATCTATATGTGTGTTATGTATGTGTACACTTTTGAGAGCAGGCAACAGAATTTAATGTTTAATGTGTGCCAGGGTGCTCACAGAAAAAAATGACAATAAAGGTTATCTTATCTTACCTTTGTTCAATTTTCCCAATTCAAATGCTTGATGTTTGCTAATGTTCTAATAAATAATAAGTTGTATTTTTGCTACTTGAACTGAGTGGCATGTATGGTTGCTTTAACCTTGATATAAAGACTGCCTGGGAATGTGATGGGGCAAATAAAACTGGAAATTATCCACAATAATTTCCAACCTTCCAAGTGTACTAGATACTGCAATTTCTATCAAAGTGAAGAAGATAAAGAGAGCATGAATGTCAAATAAATTTGACAGTATTGCTGACAGAATAACATAGCATGTTTATTAATGATCCCAATCATTTTATATTACACTGTTCAAAATGCTTTAAATAGATTATTTGAATCAATTAATTCATTGTAATTAATTCATCAAGAAATCAATCTTTAATATCCTGCATTCTTCTAATGCAACTGAGGTTCTACTTACCTTTTTTAATTTTAATTTTTCTGATTTCTTCCTCCTTATTCCATCTTCTGTATTATTTATGGGCATCACGTGGCTTTTACTTCCTCCTCCAAAATATCACCCCTCTAAAATGCATTTATCTTAGTGTGCAAGTACTAAATCAAGTTTAGAATACAGAATTCGATTTACTACGTTGGACTGTGTATCAGATTCTAGCAAATTAACAATAAATTTTCAAGAAATGATTTATACTGAACACTGGCCTTAACACTGCCAATTCATTGAAAGCTTACTGTGTATAAATATTCATAGTAAACAAACAAATATATTAACTATATTATGCTTGCTTCAGTATCATTAAAACAATTACAAAATTTATGACTGGGAAGTATGCAATCAAATATTTTATAAAGTTATCAAATTTATTGCTCACACATACCAAAAAGCCCTATCAAAATCACTTGAATAAGAATAAAATTAGTCCAATTTAAAAAATTCTCAAACTATGGATGCTGACTTAGAATATATGTGTGATGAGAAAGACAGTTTCATCCATTTTTTTAAGGAGAGAGGGAAGTTGGGGAAATAAAAGCAAGGTGCTACAATGGATATTAGTAACCTATCTGTTGCTGCCATTAATACTTCATCTTGAGGCCATTGGCAAATGCTGGCTATTCCATTGCTCCATACTATTCAGGAATTGTGCTGGTATTTGCAAGCTGCAAAATCTAAAGAATAATGACCTATAAATGTCAGGCGCAAGAAATCAGGAGCCAGGATAGAGTTCAAAAGCACTGTGATCTCATTCCATGCTACCTACACACAAGAATCTGATCTACTAACAGTCAAGGAAAATTGGAGCCGGATAAGAATCAATGGACTTCAAGGGGAGGGGAGGGACCAAGGCTCTTACAGTGACTCCAAACTAATGATGCATTTGACCCAACCCTTGGGTGCAGCCTGGTCATCTCCTACATCAAGAGACTAAGAAGATATCCAATACAATATTCCTGTAATATGTTAAAAATGGCTATCTTCATCCAATGAGTCCTGTAGAAGCCCCCTAGGTATGTAGTGGCCTGGACTACTGGACAAGATGGTCTGACATTTCATTGGGAATAACCTCCAGTGGAAATGTTAGAAATATACAGTTGAATGCCCAATTGTTTGTTTCATAGGATCTCCACCTAAACTTGCTTCTCTCAAAAAGTAATTTTACTTATTCAGTTTATAGATTTGATTTCTCACAGACTTGATTTATAAACTTATAGATTTGATTTTTAAAAGATGGTTGCCTTAAATTCTTGCAGAGAGTTGGTGATGGGGAATTTGTTGTTGTTTGTCTTTCTGGTGAAAAATTCTCACAGAATTGTATGTCTTTGTACAAAATCATCCCTAGCTTTCTCTGGAAATCACTACTTATGCTGTGAAACAGGCAGGGTTGGCTCCGGGTTTAATCGTGTCTATTATAGCTTTTAGAAGTGAAAAGCTATCAACTGGCTCTCTTTGCAATTATTTATGCCCAGAGGGATCTCAATAAGTGGTGATGCTTCCAGCAGTCTGTATACGTTCTGTAAAGATTTGTAGGTGATACTTTCTCTCGGAATTCGCATCATTTCCTGAAAAACGTAGTGTCTCTTCTAAGTGCCTTTCTTGCTCTTTTTTCTGTAAAGTTATCTAGTCACAAACCCTTCTTTTTCTAGAAATAGCTGAACTGAGCCATTTTAATTTTACTCAGCTTTTTTTTTTATGTTATTAACATGGGTTCGGCGGGTGTGCAGGGATGCGAGGAAGTATGTGAGAGCAGTGGTGAAATCCTCCACGGATTGCTACTGGTTCGCTGCATGTGTGCCAAATGCATGCACAGTGCGTGCCAAAAGCACGCTGCGTGTGCATGCGCAGTGCTCACCAAAGTATGCTGCATGCACATGCACAGGCACACCAAAAGCACGCTGTGCATGCGTACATGCGCAGTGCATGCCAAACGTGTGCTTCGCGTGGAAAAAGGACTCTTAACAAGGTAATTAGAACAACAAGGGGGGGAACAGCTGTGCTGCACGATTTAGATTGGCTAGAAAACAGGATTTAATGCTTTCTAGCGAATATAAATCATGCGGCACAACTGATCATTGGAAATACCAGTTCGGATGAACCGGCAGCTTTTTTTTACTACTGGTTTACTCGAACTGGTAGCTTTTATCACTACAGGTTCGTCCGAACTGGTGCAAACCAGTAGCATTTCACCCCTGTGTGAGAGGCGTGGTGTATGTGCCAGGGAGAGTGCATGGGGAGGTGAAGGTGAGGGAGGCACAGGAAGGATATGCAGAAGTATGCAAGTGTAAGGTAAGAAAGTATCTCTGAAACGATGGCCCAACAAGTCATGGGTAGTCTAGTTTATTTACATTATTAAGAAACTGCATATAAACAGACACATGAAGAAGACAAGAGAGAAATATAGTCAGCATTAGGCCACAGAACTCAATGGAACCTATCTTTTTAAGAGGCTTACTCAGATTTAACAGATCATTAAAAACACAATAATCCCCCTTTAAAACCCAATTATAAACCAAAATTAAAACCAGAAAACATAAGAAGCAGGCAAGTCATCAATACAACCATCTAACAGGCTCTGAATTACAACCGGATCCTCGGGCACACTGATAAAGTCATGCTAACAGGAGCATTCCGGGAATTGAAGACAAGGTGGAGAAACACTGCTCTAGATCCTTTCAGAAGGTCAAGGCCAATCTAAGTGATTTGATTGGGATGATTTGCAAAGGCTGGGCAGTGTGACAGAAAAGATACTCTTCCTGGGTCCCATTAGATAACACTCCTTAATATTCGGAATCAGGACCCATAACATGATAGGAACTGATAGGATTGATAGATGTCACTGCCATGAGGCAACCCCGGAAATAACCCTTGGGCTGTTGAACAAATCAACTTCCCTTCATCTTTTGGTTAAATGCTCACTACAAAAATCTATGTGGGGGAAAAACAGGGGTGCTATTCAGCAGGTTCTGACAGGTTCTGGAGAACCGGTAGTGGAAATTCTGAGTAGTTCAGAGAACCAGCAAATACCACCTCTGGCTGGTCCCAGAGTGGGGTGGGAATGGAGATTTTGCAATATCATTTCCCTGGAGTGGGGTGGGAATGGAGATTTTGCAGTATCCTTCTCCTGCCATGCCCATCAAGCCATGCTCACCACGCCACACCACGCCCACAGAACTGGTAGTAAAAAAAAATTGAATTCCACCACTGGGGGGGGAAAAGGTCACTTTGTAGATTTTCTAACTCTTGATCCTGCCTTCTGGGTTGGGTCTCCAACTGATGTTTCTTCCCTAACTTCCAAGGGATTCAGTTCTCCCTTGGCCAATTCAAGTGATTTCTTCTCTGATAAAGCCCGCTAGTTCCTCTCTCTTTGAGTGTTGACCTGTCAAGTGATGCATCCCAAGAGGCCTCCCAGCTGCAGAAAGTGCTTTACACTTTTTATCCTCTTCTTGACTATTCATGGGTATCCAATAGAAGAGAATAGCTGAAGCTGAGGGTTGAACTACAGAGTTCTTGATTTTTTTCTAAGATTCTTAATTCTTTTCTTGGTTGTTTGCTTGCAGAGATTTCATTATCCAACTAGGAAACAATATCAAAGTGACGAGTCCCTGTTTATATTTAATAGCGTGTCCTGTCAGTTTTGGGATGTTTTCTTCATTGGTAGTTCTTGGATTAGAGTATTGTTTTCTGTCTGATTTGTGTTTATTATTTGAAAACCTAGGAAGGATACAATACAAAGAGATTAAAACTCATCCCCTCAGGGACCCAAGATTCAGATAAGCAGGAGTTAGCATTAGACAAATCACCAAGCAGAAACCAATATGGTAATCAAGGAACGACCAAGGAGGAAACTATGCCCCCACCAAACCTTAAATTCTTTCCAAAGTAACTTGATTCTCTATTCTTTGGAACAGAACCCCTCCAATTCTGATTTTCTTATTTACAAGCAGCCATTTTATCTTTTCTTTAAACTCTTCCTGTATTTACTTTAGCAGCTCTGAAGTTGCTGCATTTCTTCTTCTCCTGACTTACTCCTGGTACAGAGCTGTGCGATTAGTATCCTAGCACCCAAGCTAACTTCCTAACTTCTCCTTTCTACTGCCACAACTTATTATAATGCATTTTCTATGCATATCCCCCAATTTTTACAATTCTATATATTTTTGGCTACACACTGTATCACAGAATTTGGAAGGATGCAAATAGTAGCTAAATAGTAGTATAAAATGAGGTGGGCAGCCAGCACCAGATTATGTCAATGGTAAGGGATGTTGGGAGTTATAATTCAGCAGTATCTTGAGGACAAAAGATTTCCTACTTTTACATAGGTTTGGAAAATGCAGATTAGATAAATCCCAATTAGCTAATAAAAAATAAATATAGATCTTTCCATTCCTAATTCTTTCCTGAAGTTTTTTTTTTCTCTTCAAAGATGTTGCTTTACAGGTTGAGACCGGCTGATGCTCTGTTATCATGCCCAACTGGTTAACTCAAATTGATGCACTGAAACGTTTTAGTGCCTGAGTTCCAAGGATAAATTTTGCTTCCTTATCTTTAATTAGACCCAATTAGTCATATTTTGAAGGCCATTAGAAGCCTGTTTTGCAGGGGAGGGGGACACAATAGGATGTAGGCTGTCAATTTAATGAACAGTTCCCACTCAACCGCAGAATAGCTGACGGCAGGTGACTTGGGCCTGTCGCTACTTTCAGCCCATCCCTGTCCCACAGGATTACTGCTGAAATGCTATATGAGAGCAGACTCCAAGGGCATTGCTTTGAATTTCTAAATGAAAGGAAGGGAATGGGTATAAATAGATGAATTGCCTCCAATTTCCCTTACACTTAGTAGACCGAGGTTGTGTTTTATGAGGTGGAAGCTGCTCAGGTAATAAGCAAAACAGAGCCAGTGGATTCTTCCCATCTGCCTCTGGCAAGGAAATCCCCTTTTACCCTTTAACTAAATTTGTGGAATGCCTGTGAGATTAAAGTGGCCCCTGATCGCTGTAGCAAGATAACAGAATTTGGAGAAGATGGCAGTTTATGCATCAGTGAGAATTCCAATTGCTTTTCTGTCCCAGTTTGAATTAATTCTGCACAGAATGCAATTGACCAATATTGCAGGTTGCAGTTCAAATCTTAGTACTGTAGGTAATGATTTTTTTCTCAATTCTGTTTTATGGTTATGCAGTATAAAATGTAACCTGAAAGGGCATTTTGATTGCATATACTGCAAATGTTTGCAGATCTATCCTCCATATCCCATGTTATCTCCTCTGAGCAGCTAAACTGAGCTCCATTTTAACATTTAGATCAGGGCTATCAAACTCCCAGTCCGCGGGCCAGATGCGTCACATGCTGGCCATGCCCACACCTGGTTTAGCAAAGGGGAAAAAAGTCCTGATCTGTCGCCACCGTGACATGAGTTTGACACCCCGATTTAGATTAATGCCAGCTTCTTAAGAACTCAGTGGGTGTGGCAGTGAGATGCTTCAAGTGGTAGAGTCACTCCTGGTCTTTTCAAAGTTTAAAAACTTTATGGGGGCTTTTATGCAAAAATGGGGTAATTTAAAAAAATCACCACGGTCATTTTGTTTCTATATTTCAGGTTAATTTTGTTTTTTAATTGAAAAAGTTTTACAATTACATTTTCTCCCCAGTTTCCCCCCCCCAACCCTCCCTAACCTCCCTAACCCTCCCTAACCCCCCCTAACCCACCCCTCCCCCCGGACTTCCACAAAATATAATCCAATCAAAATCCCCTTTTTATAAAACTTGAACCCCTCCACCCCCTGTATATTTTTCACATCTTCACAAAATTCAATTATTCTATCTCTATATAATACTTTCAGTTAAAAGCTATCTGATATTTCCTAGTTTGATATTTATTCTGCAAATAATCTATCCACTTTTTCCATTCCCATTCATAAGTCTCTTGTGAGTGATCTTTTAAATATGCTGAAATCTTCGCCATCTCTGCAAAGCTGGCCATCTTCAAAGTCCATTCGTCAATAGTAGGCATAGCTTCATTTTGCCAATATTGACCTATCAGTAATCTCGCTGCTGTTATCATGTACAATATCAACTTTATTTCACCCAATGTAAAACCCTTAACTATACCCAATAAAAACAATTGTGGAGAAAACTGAATTTTTTTCTTCAAAACATTCTGCATAACCCACCAAATTTTTATCCAAAAAGCCTTCACTTTCTTACAAGTCCACCACACATGATAATATGTGGCATCTAGGCAATCACATCTCCAGCATTTTGGTTGAACATTAGGGTACATGCACGACAATTTCTTAGGATCTAAATGCCATCTATAAAACATTTTGTAAAAATTTTCCCTCAAATTCTGCGACTGTGTAAATTTAACATTCTGAACCCATATTTTTTCCCATGTTTCCAACATCACTGGTTCTGCAAAATTTTGTGCCCACTTTATCATACAATCTTTAACCAATTCAATTTCTGAATCACTTTCTAACAAAACATTATAAACCCTTTTAATATGCATTGGAGCTTTCTCTTTTTTATGTCTAACCAATTCTTCCTCATACATCATTATACCAGTTTTTTGGTCCTCTTTCCATCTCAATTGAAGTTGATTATACTGTAACCAAGTTAAATTAATCCCTTCTTCCAACAGCGTTTCTAAAGTCTTCAGTTGCCATCTGCCCGCATCTGCAAAAAGAACTTCTTTATATAACCCCTCCCGAGTGACATTATATTTGTATTCCACATGATATGACCAAGATCTAGCCATAACGGTATTTTGTAATCCCATTTGAGTCGGTGCTTCTTCCAAACTCTCATCAAAGAATCTCTAAGTATGTGGCTTTTGAATACTTTATCCACTTTGTTCTCATAAAATAAGTAAGCATGCCAACCAAATTCAAGATCAAAACTTTCTATATTCAATATTCCAGTCTTTTTCCTTCCAAACCAATCACTTGCTTGCGTCAAAGCTGCTGCTTCATAATATAATTGTAGGTTTGGAAGTTTAAGACCTCCCCTTTCTGGAACATCTTGCATAATTTTCAGTTTAACTCTCGGCTTTTTCTCATTCCAGACAAACTTATTCAGTCCTCTTTGCCATTCTCTCAGTTGTTTATCACTTTTAAGCACCGGAATCATTTGAAACAAAAAAAGAAATCTTGGCAAAATGTTCATCTTAACTGCTGCTATTCTTCCAAGTAAAGACAGCTGCAGTTTTTTCCAAGTCTCCATATCTTTCTGTACATCTCGCCACAACACGTCATAATTATTTTGGAACAATTTCATATTTGATTCTGCAACTTGAACTCCTAGATATTTAACCTTTGGTACTATCTCAAAACCTGCCTTGCTTTCAAGTTCCTGTTTTCGATCTTGTGTCATATTTTTAACTATCATCTTAGTTTTTTTCTGGTTCAATCTAAATCCTGATACTGTACCATATTGTTCTATAATGTCTTTCATCTGGATTATTGATTCCATCGGCTGTGTTAGGGTAACTACCAGATCATCTGCAAATGCCCTTATTCTATAATCCTCTTGCCTTATCACTATTCCTTTCAAAATGCTCGAGTCCCGTATTATATTCAACAAGACTTTTAATGTTAAAATAAATAACAATGGGGATAACGGACAACCCTGTCTTGTTCCTTTTTCAATATTAAAGTCTGTTGTCAAACTTCCATTAATAATAATCTGTGCCTTTTGTTCTTGATAAATTGCTGAAACCGCCTGTATAAATTGATCCCCAAAGTCCATCTTTTTTAAAGTCTCTAGTAGAAAATTCCAATCCACTCTGTCAAAGGCCTTTTCCGCATCCAAAAAGACCAGCACTGCAGGGATCTGTTTATTCTTGTCAAGATATTCCAGTAAATCTATAACTTGCCTTACATTGTCCTTCATGTATCTGCCTTCTATAAATCCCGCTTGGTCACAATGAATCACGTCTTGAATAACTGGCATCAACCTGTTGGCTAATACTTTTGCAAATATTTTATAGTCATTATTCAGAAGAGATATTGATCTAAAATTCTCAGGTTTTTTAGGACCTATTTGCTCTTTCGGTATCAATGAAATATAAGCTGTTTTCCATGATGGGGGTATTTTACCCCCTTGTTATATGCTACAAAATAAGTCTTTAAGATGTTCAGTCATTTCTGCTTGTAAGGTTTTATAATACACCGCAGTTAAACCATCCGTCCCAGGAGCTTTAGCTGTTTTCAATTGTTTAATTGCGGCAATAATCTCCTCAACTGTTATAGGATAATTCATTCTCTCCTTTTGTTGACTGGTAATTTTTGTAACTCTTTTATTTTCTAGATATTTCTCTTTAAGTCCATTCTGTGTATCATCTTTGGCATATAGTTTAGTATAATAATCTACAAAAACTTCTTTAATTAATTTTTGTTGGGAAATTTCTTTCCCTCCAGTATCAATACTATCAATGATCCGTGTACTCTGCTTCTTCCTTAGTGTGTAAGCCAACCATCTGCCCGGTTTATTAGCATTGCAAAATGTGTTGTGTTTTGCAAATTGTAAATTTGTTGCTGTTTGTTCTGCCATAAGCATTTGAAATTGATCTTTCAGAAGTTTTATAGCTCCTCGTATTCTTTCATCTGTTGGGTTTTTTATAAGTAACTGTTCTTTATTCTTTATTTCTGCTTCCATTTCAGATCTTTTCTTTTGTCGATTCAATTTGTGTTTAGAGTTCATATGAATGAGTACCCCTCTCATATACGCTTTACTCGCATCCCACACGATTTCAATAGGGGTACCCTTATTCAAATTCATTTCAAAAAATTCTTTCATCTGCTTTTTAAGTTCTATTATATTTTTTTCATATCTAAACAGATTTTCATTTAATCTCCATGATCTTCTCTCAGTCTTTCCCATCTCAATTTCTATCCATACTGGGCTATGGTTGGTTAAAGTCCTTGGAAAAATCTTTGTTCTTTTTGTTTTTACAAGTAAATCAGCTGATAGTAAAATAAAATCAATCCTAGAAAAGGATCTGTGTCTATCTGAAAAAAAAGTAAAGTCCAATTCTTTTGGGTTATGTATTCTCCAGATATGTTTTAATTCCAAATCTTCTTTCATGTCAAAAAAAGTCTGTGGTAGTCTAATCCTTGACTTCGCCGAACTCTTTTTATCTATTTTAGAGTCAATTACTCCATTCCAATCTCCCATGATTAAAATAGATCTATAGTCCCATTGCAATATTTTAGAATGCAAAGTTTTGTAAAAATTATCCTGCTGTTGATTAGGAGCATAAATTCCAATCACTAGAATTGGGCCACTTGCTGTGTGCAGTTCAATTGCTATAAACCTACCACCTTCATCTGCTTCTATAATTTTAGCTGACAGTCTTTTATTTATATAAATAACCACACCATTCTTTTTTTCCAAATTTGAGGCTATAAAATGTGTTCCTAATCTTGAATTTATCAAATATTTTTGATCTTGTGTTCTAACATGAGTTTCTTGTAAGCAAATTATATCATTATTAAATTGTCTCAGGTATGTAAATAATTTCTTCCTTTTCTGTGGTGAATTTAGTCCGTTCACATTCCAAGATAAAAACTTAATCGTCATGTAGATTTTTTTGAAGCGACGAGCAGAATTGCCGAATATCTTCCGAATCGGTAGTCTTCGGCTTTGCTCCCCCCATGGCTTCACATTCTTGTATATTGCTCTTGACTCCTTATATTGTTGTGGCTTGGGCCTTTCCTGTTGTTGTTTTTCTTTGAGTTGCTTAGAAATTGCTCGAGTTATACGCTGATCTTTAGCTTCACACATCCGGGCTAGGTCCAAAGCCACTTCCCTTGTAGTCTTAGGTGGTTCAATCACAATTTTCGAAGGAAAATCTAGCAGGAGCTCCTCCAGAAAACCTCCTGTAGCTCCCTGCATTTCCATTGCCTCTGATTCCACCTGCTTAAGCTGCTCTTCCATCTCTTGCTGGAGTTGCTTCTCCTTATCACTCTCCTTTATCTCCAACACAGTAGATGTACGTGGGGATGGTGAACTCTCTTTAAAAACATTAGAGTAAAATTGTTCCGCCTTCTCAACAGTGTTTAATTGGTATCTTTCTCCATTATACCTTAAGATTATGCCAGTTGGAGCATCCCACCAAAATGGAATTTGTTGTTTTTTTAATTCATTCACTAGAAATCCAAAATCTTTTCTATCTTTTAACATCTTAGGTGGTAGCTCTTTATAAACTCCAATCTGCGTTCCCTCCACTTGCACAGCAGCGAGAAAAGACTTTTGCAAAATATCATTTCTCATTCTTCTATCTGTGAAATATATCACCACATCTCTGGGCAATTGTCTTTGTCTGGCCACCCATAAATTCACTCTGTAAATTTTATCCATTTTGCAAAAAATCTCTTCAGGGCTAATCTTTAACAGCACAGCCAGGGCATCAGCACAAATCTGTGTCAAGTCTTGTCTATGGTTCTCTTTTATGCCTCTCAGCCTTATAGCAAATTCCATAGACCTGAACTGCATCATTGTAATTTCATTTTCAAATCTCTGCATTTTATTATCAGCATCAAAGATTTTATAGTCAGTTTCCTTCATTTTGACATCCATTTCTGATTTAAATTCTTCCACCTTAGCATCCGTTTTAATAATTGCTTCTGACAATCCAGACACCACTGTCATTAATTTTTTAGTCACCTTATCATACTTTTCTTGCACCACCTCTTTAATTTCTTTAATCTCCTGTTTAATTTCCTGTTGTGACTTTTCAAATTTCTCATCCAAAGCCTGAGTAATAAAATCCTTTAAGCTTTCAAGATCAATCTCTTTTTTTCTGGCTCTGCTGGCTGGGAGGCTGCTGTTCAGGTTTACGTGTGGGGGATCCCCCCCTGCCGCCTTCCCTTCCTGTTTGGTCTGCTTAGAAGCCATCCTGCCACATAGGCTAGCTTTTCCAAAAAAGGAGATCCTTTTTCTGTTTCCTCCACCACAAAGTCCTCTAAAAAATTCCCCCAGGTTTAGTTAAATTAGGGGTGAAATTAAAATTGAAGATCAGGCTTGTTTTAAAAAAAAAGATTTTTCCTTTCTTTTCCTCCACTTGTTACAGACAGTGCAACTTTGTAGCTAGTTGAAATAACTTTGCTAATCCACTCTTGCTTTCAGCTCGTTAACGCTGAAGCTGGGCGCCATTTTTAAGCGACTTTCACACATTCAGTCTTCTGCTTTAAACTTAATCACAGGGCTAGTAATATTTGCAGTTTCGAGGTTCAAGTTGTTATTCCACCCTGGTTGTTTGAGTTTACTTTGTTTTGAGTAAAAAGGTTGCTCCTGCCACCTTGCTCTGCGCTGGGCAGACTCGTCCCACGCTGTCCGGAGTCTCGGCGAGCTGGAAGGGAGCCGCGCCTGTTTCCTCCCCAGAAACCGCTGTCTGGGGGCTCACAGGGGCTCAACCTGCTTCTCACCCACTCTCTTCCACTAATCCTTTGGATTCGGGAACTTCTGAGCCGCTTCTCTGGGTTGAAGTGGCTCTAACAGGCAGCGGAGCTGGCAGTCCAAAAACGGGACCGTCTTTCAGCGACAGGAAGCAAACCGGAAGTCCTATTTCAGGTTAATTTTGAGGGGCCCACCAAAATGAGTCCAGTGGACTGTGGATCACCTACCAGCATAAGTCTGGCATCCTGATCCAGTTGTTTGATAAATGGTCTGCCAATAATAGAGGTCAAGGGGTAAAATGTAGATTAATGATGGTGTTAGTTGTAAATTTTTATGTGCTTTTGCACTGCTAGGTTGGCAGAAGCTGGGACAAGTAATGGGAGCTCACCCCGTTACGCGGCACTAGGGATTCGAACTGCTGAATAGGGACCATTTTTGGTGGGAAGGTAACAGCGTTCCGTGCACCTTTGGTGTTTAGTCATGCCAGCCACATGACCACGGAGACATCTTTGGACAGCG
The DNA here is from genome assembly GCF_029215685.1 of Pituophis catenifer annectens. Lineage (NCBI taxonomy): Eukaryota > Metazoa > Chordata > Lepidosauria > Squamata > Colubridae > Pituophis > Pituophis catenifer. Next base: position 232,284,988 of record NW_027256882.1, on the reverse strand, counting down.
CTGGCTTTGAAAACGGAGATGAGCACTGCCCCCTAGAGTTTTAAACGACTAGCACATATGTGCGAGGGGAACCTTTACCTTTACCTTTAGTTGTAAATAATACCTTAAAAGATTTTGTATTTGCAATAATTAAAAGGTATCCCTCTAGGACTAGTTCACATGTACTTTAAAATAGGCTTGGGAGATTTTGGCCATAGGTGCATGGATATTATAGCATTGTGAGACTCAAAATGGTATCAAAAATCCACTAAAGTGCAATAGAAGCCTTGTACCTTTTATGTGAGTTTACGTACAATGTGTATTAAAAAGAGTGGAGGCTTTGATTGCATGGTCATGCCATGCTATTGCCATGTTGAGTTTTTTTTTTTACTCCTCAAGCCTACCCTACATCCTGAGAACATTGCTGATTTAGTGTATGTAGGAGATGAGCAGGCTGAGCCCAAGGGAGGGGTTAGATGTGTCATCACTTTGGAATCATTGTGCAGCCACAAAAGAACTAAGTCCAGCACCGCCGTTGAGCCTTCAATTTCCCCAGCAAAGCTTACTCAGGAATTCTGGGAATTGGAAGTCCACACAACTGAAAGTTGCCAAGATTGAGAAGCACTGCTCTAGATGACCGGTGTCAAATTCTCAGTGTTATGTTGCCATCACGTGATATATTGTGATATTTTCCCCCTTCGGTGAGCTGGGGTAGGTATGGCCTGCGCATCCAGCCCACAGGCTGCCGGTTTGACACCCCTGCTCTAGACTGAACGGTTTTGCCTTTGAAATGACTGAGTTTAACAAGTTGCTAAGATTGCTCCTGTACTTAATTTCTGATTTAACTGCATAGAAAAGAACTGCTTGGTGGCTGCGTACTGAGGCAAGCTAACTCAGCATAACATTTCAGAAACAAATTATATGGGATCACTGCAAATAATTAAGCGGTGTCATTCTTGATTACCTTGGTAATGAAGAGGCAAGCCAAGTGCTACTTATTATAACTCCAGGGCCTGGCAGTGCTGTCTTGTGTTTAAGTCATAATTGATTTTTGATTGTCTTACCTGAAGAAAATATCTCATTTTTGTACAGCGGATCCTTCTAGCTATTTGTAATTATGATCCTGATTCCAGGGAGAGTTGTTCCTTTACTGTTCGTAGTAGGCAAATTATTGGAGTGAATCATACACATTCTAGACCTTAATTGGCATGTAGCAAAGAGTTTTACATGTGTGCTCATGCAAAGCCATTTCCCTGATTGAGTGGCCGAAAGAGAAGGAACCTTGTGTTGGAAATTTCTTGTTCATGTCAAATAGTTGAAATTATCTGAAGTGTACTGATTTTTTTGAACAATCATCCTTGATTGTTATTTAACAGCTTAAAGTTGGGTGATTGTTATTATGTTTGTACTTTTAATATGCACTTAGTTTTAAATTGTTATAGTCCAACAATATTTTTAAACAGAGAAAGTAATACCGTGTTTCCCAAAAATACGACCTACCCCAAAAAGTAAATCCTAGCTTGATTTTTACACGTGCACCCAATATCAGTCCTATCCCCCAAATAACCTCTAATTAAGACCCCACTCACTCCAGGTTGCACTGATAAAAATTAAGCTAGGATGGAGATGGTGTGTGTGTGTGTGGAGCTGCCCTACTACTTACCTTTGGACAGTTGCAACCAGGCCTCTCACACCCCGACACCTGCCTTTCTTCGGCAGCTGGCAAGGCCTGCAAGGCTTTCCTGAAGGTCTCTGCAGCCGATAACAGGGCTCCAGATCAATCCGGAGCTGTTGTTGGCTGCAGAGGCCTTCAGGAAAGCCTTGCCGGTCTCAGAATAAATTCCTGAAGGCCTCTGACAGTGAAAAGGAGGCCAGGGGCAATGCGTGCAAGTGAGGTGAGTCATATGATGAACCCACCCCCCAAAATAAGACCTGGTGCCTTTTTTGGTGGAAAAAAATATATAAGACAGGGTCTTATTTTCAGGGAAACATGGAGTAGATAAATGAGAGTTTTGGAGTAACTGCAAATAAGTTCTGTTTCTACCCCTGGATATTTTAAAGCAATTTCTGGAGATCTAGTGGGATCTGGGCACAAAGTCATGATGTTGGTTGGAATGGTTAATCAAAATTCTGCCTGTTTTCTATATGTGATAAATGTAAAAAAGAAATGAAACTTCATTCACACTTATTGTGGCCACTATTTAACTTTTTCAACCATATCCTCTGGAGACCCTTCCAGAGACTGAATCTAAGGCACTACACAGCCCTTATATAAACAGGCTGATTGAATAAATGAATATAAATAGATAATGTGTGAATAGGCTTATATTAGATTTAAAGAAATATGCATGTTTGGTTTCCTGATTTCCTTCTGAAGCTTGAGCTTCTCTTTCCCTTTAGTCCTTCAGTAGAAACATTGGAATGAGGACAAAATAGCATTGGGGCATCTTAGAAGGTCAGCTTCTGAAGGATTCTTATAATGGTGAAAACACTTTCCTTGAAGAGATGCCTGGTTCTGAATGTGTTGCTTAGAGGGCATTGTGTACTAATGAGAACAGATAAGTTCACTCTGTGTTTAGCACATCCAGATGCCATTAAAGGTGCTAAGCAGAAGGATGCTAGGATGGGATTAGATGTCTGGGTCAGAAATACTCAAGGGAGAGGTTTCTTTTCGCCTGGAAGTGGATGGCGCCTAACCTTGCTTCTCTGCAAATATCCAATTTCATCTTTGCAGCTACTGAAACTTGTCAAATTGTTATTATTTTTTAATTATAATGTTTAAACTAAAATTACAGTTAGACAAAGTGTTCTTCAGAAAACAGGGAGTGCTTTGTTTCTAAAATCTCTCTGGGCGGGTTAATTAGTAAATAAGTCCTTGAAGATAAGAGGCTCAGTTGTCATAATCAGATGAAACTTGGTATATTTCGAACAATATAAATATCATTGTAGTGTTTGTGGCAGTGCTGGGATTCAAATAATTTAACAACTGGTTCTCTTCCTTGGGTGGGCTTGGCCATGGTGGGTGTAGCCAGGGATGTGACAGGCAGCACTTGGTATTCTGCATAACCCTGGGAGCAAAAATAGGTTGGGGGGGGAAACGTGCCGCCTCCCCGCACCCTGTTTTGGGCCTAGGAGGCCTCCCTGCACTTACCTGGGAACCAAAATGGGCACATAGGGACTCCTGAAAGGGGCGGGGAGGAGAGGAGTGGAGCCAGGTTCAGGTTCACCTGAATTGGCCCAAATCGGCTGAATCCCACCACTGGTTTGTGGGTAATAACCCCTAAATGTTCTCCTGTAAAAATTGTTTCCTGAATAAATGAGGCAACATTGGGCATGGTTCTAGTGAAAATGCTGGCTAGATCTTGTTCTGGCTAAGATATTATGAATGGAAAGGCTTTGGGCAAATTATTGCAAACAAGCTGAGTGTTGTCATTAAAAGGATGAAGAAGATGATAGAAACTGAATGATTTCTAAATTTGAACATGGGAAAAATCCTGAATAAATTGAGGATTGCGCAATGCTAATGCTAATGCTAATGCTAATGCTAATGCTAATGCTAATGCTAATGCTAATAATAATAATAATAATAATAATAATAATAATAAAAGAGTGTTGGACCCTATGGTGCATGTCTCAGTTTTGTTCCTAAATATTAGCTGGTAGTTTTAATTTAAAATCAGTAATGTAATGTAATACTGGGAAAAAAAGAGCTTTCCATTTCCTAAGTATGGATGAACTGAAAACCAGAGGCAATGAAAATGCCCAATAAATCTGGAATAAATTAGATTTGGCCAGTAAAAACTGGTGGCCTGGGGTTGGATACATCACACACAACCCACACCTACCCAGCTCTGCAAAGGCAAAAAAACATCGCAATATGTCACGATATGTCATATGAGTTTGACAATCGAGTTTGACATCCGTGTTCTAGATGGAGATAAATTGTAAAGGCTAAATCTAAGCAAGACAGAATTGCTGCTTGAAGAGTAGCACTTCCTTTAAGGAAGCTGGACCATTACTTAAAAGTAAATGGTCAGGAGGTGGTGGCCCTGGCCAAGATGTCTTTGGCCAGTTTCAGCTGGTTCACCAATTAGGGCTCTTCCCGGGACAATGGAATCACGCCCCAGTAATTCATGGTATCATCACACAGCTGGATTACTGCAATGTGCTCTACATGGGGCTGCCTTTGAGGATTACTCAGAAAGTGCCGTTAGCACAAAACGCAGTGGCTCATGTGCTATTTCAGTGAAAGAAGAGGACTAGAATTAAGTCAACAAGGCAGATAGGGGAAACTCCAAGTGTCAGGAAGTATTTATTGGGATTCCTCCCTCTTTCCCCTCATTCACATGGTAACTAGAATGAGACACTGTGGGCACATTACACCTGTTCTATGGGATCTGTACTACTTACTAATAGATTTCTGGATGCAGCTTTAAAAGCTAGTTGTAACCTATAATGCCTTCTGTGGCTTGGCACCAAAGTGTCTCCAGGTTTGCTTATTTCAACTAGAATCAACATCACGGGAAAAATGACTTATAATGCAAACATGGGTGTAGAGGTGTTTTTCTGTCGTGGCTGCCATTCTGTGGGATGAGCTTCCCCTAACAGATTTGTTCTAACCCTTGTTTCACCTTTTGGAAACAAGTCAAAGCTGAACTTTCCTGAAGGCCTTTCTAAGCTAATTAAACAATGACCCTGGGAAACTAATGCTGTTTTCCTTCTTCAGGTTTATTTTATTATTACATTTCTGTTCTGTATTTAGTGTGGATGTTTTATACACTACTAAGAGTCCTATAGTTAAGATGGTATAATTACCATTCCATAGACAAATGCTCGAGGTGAAATAGCCAACCAGATTCACTCAGTTGCAAGCATATGTTACTACTCCAGGAATCCAGTTTAGGAGATTGGAAACAGCTGAGCTCAAGAAAACTCGCAGAGGAGCCATTCTACTCAAATGTTTCTACTCTATTGCGTCTAGAATTTTCAACAGGTAATACAAGCCACTTTTGTGGGTACATTTGGATTTTGGAGAACATAAACTGGATGCCAGGTGGCATAAGAAGAAAAAAAAAAAGTCCCTTGATTTGAGCAGCAGTCCTGGTCAAGATATGGGTACCTCCGTTTCTTGGCAACAGTTCAGTGGTTTCTTGGCAACAGTACAGTGGTAACTTCGTGCTCCCTTCTTTTGGAATGTTTTTTCAACTTTCTGTTGTAAAACATCAATTCACCACTGGGGTGTCCAAGCTTGGCGACTTTAAGACCTGTGGACTTCAACTCCCAGAATTCTAGCCGGGGAACTTTGGAAATTGAAGTCCACAAGTCTTAAAGTTGCCAAGGTTGGACACCCCTGATTTACCAGATGGCAATATTGCTCCCTGCCATTTCTTTAGAACCCGAGGATGCGCCTTATCAGCATCGCTCATCTTTGTCTATTTTCTGTTAGATGAGCTCATTTCCAAACAGATCCTTGCACTGTTACCACCCACATTTTTGTTTACATTTTCTATGAAGGCCTCTGGAACTTAAGTGGGCCTCAAAGGATAACTGAAGATGACTGGTATGTTGTTTTGCCACACGTCAGCTTTCCTTAATTTTTAATTACAAAGATATAAAACAAGCTAGGTGGGGCAGGTAGCCTAGAGGGCACCAAGTTGCTCATCCCTTCTTCAGAGCCAAACCCATAAAATTCCTGCTACTACAGGAATGAAGAATCTAAGAGCCGAGCTGAAATCTTTGGGAAGATTGAAAAGATGCACCTAATTTTCTTAAATAAATCCTACAAGGGCATATTCTTGCAGAAAAATGAACCTTGTCTGGAAGATGGACTAATACACCAAGTGACTTTTTGCAAATTTTAGTCAGCCAATTAACTCTCAGTTCCATGGTGGCATACACATTAGTACAGAAATGTCTGATGACAAACGCTTGATTGCAACGTTAAGAACTTAAGCAAGACATGTAATAGCAAAAAGTAGTCACAGGTTTATGAGGTGTATCAATTAGCTAATAGCAATGAACGTTAAGGGGCAGATTCTTGGAGACAGAGTTGGTTAACAGAATCAGGCAAGCTGTGAACTGCAGCTGATTGGCAAGATCTGCGAAGAAGCAGGTTATGCAAGATCAGAAAACCTATCCAGGTATTGTCACAGAACTCTCATACAGTTTCTCTCCATAAAGGGTAAAATCAATCTTTTATTCCATATTCTTCTAGATGGCAAAAAAAAAAAAATATTCCTACTATAAATTAGGGTCTAGAATGAAGCTATTTATTTATTTATTTATTTATTTATTTATTTATTTATTTATTTATTTATTTATTTATTTAGTTAGTTAGTTAGTTAGTTAGTTAGTTAGTTAGTTAGTTAGTTAGTTAGTTATTGGTTTGATTTATATGCCGCCCTTTCTCTGGAGACTCAGGGCGGCTTACAATGCGTTAAGCATACTTCATACTTTTGTATATACCTGCTTAGTAGGGCTTTCACACACCCCCAACGGTGTTCTTTTTTATACAAAGTCAGTTTATTGCTCCCACAATCCGGGTCCTCATTTTACCTACCTCGAAAAGATGGAAGGCTGAGTCAACCTTGAGCCTGGTGAGATTTGAACTTGCAGTAATTGCAGGCAGCTGGTGCTACTTAACAGCACTTTAGTCTGCTGTGCCACCAAGCTAGTTAGGTATATAGGCTTTTCATAAACCTATAATGTACTTCTTGCAATTAAATCTCCCCTCAGTTATAGTTATAAAACTTGCTTTACTGTACAACAGGTCTAATTCGGTCATTGTGCTTTTGAGACGAACTGTAGAAAGCTTTCAGAAAATGTGTAACGTTTTGACTTGTTCCTTTTTTTCTCCATATATATATGTGAAGTTCCCCAGACCACAGGTGATGTTGTTGCCAGGAGAAGAATTATGGAGAACATAGGGCAGACTAATAGCAAAATATCTGACCCAAAGGTCTAAGTGCATTTTTCTGAGGGTTTTTTTTTTTTTTTTTGCAAACGACAAAAAAGATGACATATCTATAAGATCGATATAATAACAACAGGGACCTGCTTTGTGGAACAGTATCACTGCATAGACTCGCTCTGTGAGGGAGATGGACAGTCTCCAAATTTGATAATTAAACAAACAAATGAATAAACAAACAAACAAACAGTATCCACCCAGACCCACTCTGTTAACCTTTAATAATGTACTGAAGACCTGGTTGTTCCCCCAGGCTGAAAGGCTCTGCTGAACTGATGTCATTTTTATTGTAATTGTATTTTTGGGACAGTGTACATTTTTATCTGGTTTGTTGTTCTAATTATTCTGGTTTTAATTCTTGTGTGCTGTCCAGGGTGATTGTTATGAGATGTGGAGAAGTGGTTTAAATAAGTCGGATTTTTGTGTGTGTTCAAGTCCTTTTCTATCACAATTCTAGTTGCTTGCATGTAGAAGAAGCCTTCCTTGTTGCAGAAATGTGAATGCTTTTGGAGAAAAGCTTTCATGTTCACAATTTGGGGAGGGCAGAAGTTATTCCTTCTGCTCATGTGAACACTTTTAACCCTTTTTGTAATGCCTGAAAAGGGCTTAAAATAAACTAGAATTGTTGTAAGTGGAGCAGGGATGGGTTCTACTTACCTTTACTACCGGTTCACAATGGGGCCGCATGGATATGCTCTTCTCCCCTCGCACGCGATTCTGATGACGTCGGGGTCGGTGGGCAGAGCCTCCTGCTGGTTTTACTACCGGTTCTATAGAACCAGTGCAAATTGGGGGCAACCCACCACTGAAGTGGAGATTAAATGCAGTTTTGATGATTACCAGAAATTGATTCCACAAAACAGAGCTGTGATTGGACCCTCTACCTAAAGGAGAATTTATGTGCTGGACTCAGGGGTGAAATCTAGCAGGTTCTGACAGGTTCTGGAGAACCGGTAGCAGAAATTTTGAGTAGTTCGGAGAACTGGCAAATACCACCTCTGGCTGGCCCCAGAATGAGGTGGGAATGGACATTTTGTAATATCCTTCCCCCAGGAGTGGGGGAGGGAATGGGGATTTTGCAGTATCCTTCCCCTGCTATGCCCACCAAACCATGCCCACCAAGCCACACCCACAGAACCGGTAGTAAAAAAAATTGGATTTCATCACTGGCCGGACTCCATCATTCATGTGAGGACTGTAATCCTTTCCAGATCAAATTCATGAGTAGGTTTTAGCATGAGAAACTTTCAGGATACGTTTTGTTATAGAAGTGACTTGAGGACACACTTTCATGAGTTACAATTATAGTCTGAACGTTACTGGCATTTTCTGCACCACAGTAAACCAAGCCAGAGAAATAAAAACATTGAAAAAAGGTTCCTTCCTTCCTTCCTTCTTTCCTTCCTCAAAGTAAATATTTGATGCCAGGAAAGGGAAATAGTGACAGCCATTTTATACATTGTAATGTTAAGGGAACCTGTTGACAATATAGGTTATATAATCAGAGTTAATTATTAATCATTAATAAATTGGCTATGTTTTCCTTTTTTTCTGTCTAGCTATGTTACCTCAGATTTATACAAAGAAATGGGAAATAAAAAGATGTTCCAGATAGGTGATGGCAGAAAAATCAAGAGATCTTTTAGAGATGTCCCTGGGTTAATGAAATCTTCCTTCCCTCCCTCCCTCCCTCTCTTTCAGCTAAAGCACTGCCATCCTAAAACACCACAGGAGGGCTCTTCCTATGGGTTAAAGGGATACATATAAAACAGGGCGGGGGGGGTTTCTACTTACCTTTACTACCAGTTTGCAATGGGGCCGTGCGTGCGGGGAATGCACAGAGGCGTTCTGATGATGTTGAGGTCGGTGGGCGGAGCCTCCCACCAGTTTTACTACTGGTTCTGTAGAACTGGTGTGAACCGGGGGGCAACCCACCACTGAAACAGGGGTTTCCAACTCCCGGTCCATGGACTGGCACTGGTCTGCGACGTGCCAGAAACCGGGCTGTGAAAACAAGCAAAACCCCATCTTCAGGCAGCACATGAACCTCCCCCTCTGGTCCATGAAAAAAACCTCTCTCACCATGGAACCGATCCCAGGTTCCCAAAAGGTTTGGATCCACTGATACAAAATACACAAACATAGCAGGTATAAGGTTCATTTACACTTGTTATCAGGTATGCTTTTCTTTGATCAGAAACTCCAATTCATCTGCTGCTCTTTTGCTGGAGCATCTCTAATCCGGCTTGAAATAGATGACATTTGGCCGAAAACCAGACCACCCTTGTTTGTATACTCAAAGAGAAAACGGATCCTGCCTTCATTACTCAAATCATTAGCCCCTAGACAAAAGGGAGAAACAAGAAACAAATCATCCCAGTGACATCCAGGTCTTGCTTTATTTTATCCTGACAGGGCCTGTTTCTGCAGCATGGCTTCCATCTCCCACCACCCTGAGCGTCTGTTTCCTGTTACTCTTCATGGAAATTGAAGCTGGGCCTAAAAGACCTTGGAGGCTTGTATCTTCTCTTCACATGAGTGAAGCTTCAGCGATAAACTTGAACTTAAACTTACCGAGGCATAACTGAGGGTTCATTTGATAGCTAGTGGTTTTCAGCCCCACCACACAGCTTGGGAGGCTCAACGTGAGTGAGATTGTTAATGTCCTGTGAGAGAAAACAATAACACATTTCATTAATGCGTTCATCTGTGAAGCGTCTATTAGTGCACTGGAGGTATTAATGACGTTATGCTTGAGAATGACATGTGGGGCCTGGCAGGAATGGCAAGGTCTGATGAGAACAGATGACAAGATAAGCAAATATTTGAACGGCTTCATTTGCCTGGCAGCCAAAGGATGCGTTAAAGCAGAAGTGAGCAAGGAAAAGCCTGCAAAGGAAGGAAAGAAAACCCTTTGTTGGTGTACAGATGGAGTTGCAGCCAACTGGGAGAAAGCAGGCAGGGATACAAAGACAGTTTATACATGGGCAAGGCTGCATTTCTTTAAATTTCCAGCTCCTCAAAAGACATATTAGGAGAAATATTAAGGTTATATCCTGGAAATGATGTGCAAAAGGTTACATTGCACTGTGAAAGATTATCACAAACATTGGTCCGTTGTTTTTTTTTATTGTAAGTGTTAATCATGCAGGATATCTTTTTTTTTTCTTCAAATGATGCTAAGAACAACTTTTTAGTCTCTGAGAATGACACGTTGACCCCAGTGGTAGGTTTCAAATTTTTTTACTACCGGTTCTGTGGGTGTGGCTTGGTGGGCGTGGCAGAGGAAGGATACTATAAAATCTCCATTTCCACGCCACTCCAGAGAAAGGATACTGTAAAAATCTCCATTCTCACCCCATCCCAGGGGAAGGTTACTGCAAAATCCCAATTCCCTCCTGATCAGCTGGGACTTGGGAGGCAGAGAATAGATGGGGGCAGGACCAGTAAGAATTTTTACTACCGGTTCTCCAAACTACTCAAAAATTCCACTACCGGTTCTCCAGAACTGGTCAGAACCTGCTGAAACCCACCTCTGGTTGACCCAAATTAACATTTTTGCCTAGCACTATCTGATTGTGCAAATGAAGCTCATGCGTTTAATTTATGGTTCAAAATTGATAGAATTTTAATGAAGGAAAGAAGCAAAGGGATGAGCTTTTTTTTTGTTGTTGTTACATTTCATTTACCAGTGTAGAAAAGTCAAATACTAAAATTAGGGGCAGCTGGTAAAAATGTGTTAATACAAAATGATAAGCAAGCAAGCAAACAATTTTCTTTGGTTGAATAGAAATTTCAGTCAGGAGAAATTAGGTAGATTCAAACTGTCAAAATTTTGGGAAAGGGATAAAAGGACTGGCATTGTTCTCATGTCCAGATGATGAATGCAACCTTATTCTAATTTCTTGAATTCAAAAAGGTGGTTAGCCAACTGATGTATGGATTTGAAGCTTATAATACCACTCTGGCCTAATCAAGCCTCCTTCACTTGTGAATAGGATATGTAATTCATCTTTTGCATACCAACCAAATACAAGGGACAGCAATGAGCAAGTATTTTGAATGTACACGATGGCAATTGGATATGTGATTGTGAAGGCATTTCATTATTAGTCCTTACAAGTCTATTCCAGGCTGCCTTTATACATTTGTTCAGTCTATATTAGGGGTGTCAAACTGATGGCTGGATGTATCACATGCAGGCCATGCCCATCCCAGCTCCGCAAATGTGAAAAATGTCACAAAATGAAGGCAACATGATGTGGCGAGTTTGACACCTGTGGTCTATGTACAGGGGTGAAATTCAAAATTTTTCCCTACCGGTTCTCTGGATGTGGCTTGGTGGCCATGGCAGGAGAAGAATATTGCAAAATCTCCATTCCCATCTCACTCTGAGGCCAGCCAGAGGTGGTATTTGCCAGTTCTCTGAACTACTCAAAATTTCCACTACCGATTCTCCAGAACCTGTTAGAACCTGCTGGATTTCACTCCTGTCTATGTATTTCTATATTTCTATAAACCATCCAAGATTCTCCTAATATTTTCAGTTGCCGCCTTTTCCCTACCTGTCCAAACTGGTTCTTATGGGTTTGAAGACTATGAAACCTTTGACCACAGCTGTCAACCTTTGATAGCACAGGCTGTCTTCATCTTCAAATCATTGTCCAAGGAGCGGTCATAGCACTACTATCCACGGGTTAATGAGATTAAACCTTTGGCTATTATTTGAAGTAATTGAAAGCAGGTGAGGTTATCTCATCCCATGTGGTTTAATGTAGGCCAGAGCTGTAGGAGGGAGGGGCTCTTTCCTCCAAAGACTTTGGAATCTTTGGTATGCAAAAAGAAAGCGAAGGTGGACTTTCCTTAGCAGTTCACAGGATATATCTAGGAGTAATGCAGAAGGGACGGCATTATTCCTAGATAGTGGCTCAGTGGCTAAGACATTGAGCTCGATTGAAAGGTCGGCAGTTCAGCGGTTCAAATCCTAGTGCCGCGTAATGGGGTGAGCTCCTGTTACTTGTCCCAGCTTCTGCGAACCTAGCAGTTTCGAAAGCACATAAAAAATGCAAGTAGAAAAATAGGGACCACCTTTGGTGGGAAGGTAACAGCGTTCCGTGCAGTGGTGAAATCTAAAATTTGTTACTATCGGTTCTGTGGGCGTGGCTTGGTGGGGGGGGGTTAATGTGACTGGGTGGGTGTGGCCAATTTCTTTTTACTTTTAAAACCATTGTTTACATGTAAAACCATGTAAAAAATGCTTTCAAAAGGCTCTGACGATCCCAGCTGAGTTGCTGATCAGCAGAGGGTTTTTTAAAAACCCTCTGACGATCAGGCAACTCAGCTGGGATCGTCAGAGCTGGGATCGTCAGAGCTTGGATTGTTTTCTTTTTTAAAAGAAAAAAAGCCTCTGATGATCGCGCGGCTCAGCTGGGCATGGGGGGGGGGGGGGCGGGGGCAGGGATTTTTGTTACCGGTTATCCGAACTGCCCGCCGCCATCACTACCTACTCGCCCGAGCTGGTCCGAACCGGGAGCATTTGTTCCGTGCGTATTTGGCGTTTAGTCATGCTGGCCACATGACCACAGAGACATCTTCGGGCAGTGCTGGCTCTTCGGCTTTGAAATGGAGATGAGCACCGCCCCATAGAGTCGGGAACGACTAGCACATATGTGCAAGGGGAACCTTTACCTTTTTAATGCAGATAAATGCTTTAGTCTGGCAAGATTTCTGGCTGCAACAGTAAAAAAAACCCCTCCTTCTCTGAAGTAACTCCCCTTGGGCTTGATATCCCTATCAACTTTCTTTAAATCCCCTGAAACTTGATTGTATCAACTGACCTAGGGGAAGTTGAAGGAATGGTGAGTTAATGAGGTAGTGCCCCTGTCTGTAATATCTCATGCTCTCTCCTTGAGTTTTAATTATGATATTCATGTTTTTATTGTTTATTGTTTTTTGTATTGCTATTTTATAGCTTTTATTACACCTCAACTGAAGTCATGTTTTGTGAGATAACCAAGCTTATTTCAACAGGCAGGTATGCCAATTGGTGAGTAGATAATTACTGCACCATGTGCTATTTGTTGACGGGGAACTCTGTTTTCCAAATTTTGATTCTTATCTCTCTTGGGTTTGCTTTGCCAAGCTTGCTTGCTTCTTTCATTATGAATTAAGAGAAGAGTCTGCTTGGAACACGACTGGATGTTTTGCACAAGATTCGGGATGAAAAAAGATATGACAGCAGCACAAGCCAGTCTTTGGATGAAAATCTCACACATCTCAATGCCATCAAGAATAATTCAATATGAGTGATCAGACAGGCTTGGCAGCATTTCCAAGAAAAAGGAGACAGGAAGAACGGAGGCAGTTTCCTGTTTTACTTGATCTAATCAAAGTGTCCTTCTACATCTCCAATTTTTCTATTTAGCACAGAATAGAATGGAAATTCGGGGTAGCTGACATCCTGTTTTCTGAATTAACATACTATGTGAGATTACTGGTGATTTAAAAACACAAAGGAAAAGATTTTTCTCTTTTTGTTTTTCAAAGCTAATAAATACATTACTCTTTTGAAGAAATTCACAATTCACTTTCCATTCTTAGGAAAGCTGGCACTACAGTAATTCACCCATACTTTCCTGCTCATATTTCTTTGTGCTGAAGGTTAAAAAACATTTGTTAGCCAGATCAAATTCTTATTTCTGCACAGTTGTGATTAGTTAAACAGAACAAAACAAAATAAAACAGAACCGTACAGAACAGAACAAAAGAAAACATCCTTTTCCTTAAGATATTTTGCTAGAGATTTTTTTTTAATCTGGAAGAAGTCTATATTTTTATTATCAAGGCTCCAGTACTAAAGCAATAACATTAAATAAGCCTTTACTTTAATAACAAATATTTTAAAGTCCTACATTCACATATTCTTCTACTATTATTAAAAAAAATAAAGAAGATTATTTTAATAAGTTAGAATATTTCTTTTCCTGGAAAGGAAGTGGTATATGCAAACCCTTGCATTAGTATCTAATTGTTTTAGAACTAATATCTAGTGCACGTTAATGTTTGTTTAATATCTATTAAAATCTCAATATTCAAGAATTCTTACAGCTGCAATGTAATTAATGGTGCTACATTTGGTGGTAAAATTTATTTTCATATTAAACCCACATTTTAATATGTATCTATATTATCGATATAAATAATAACATAATTTGAAGATAATTGAGAGATAAAGGTATTATTAAATTGTTTTTCCCTTAGCAGCATAAGTATAATCACCATATTACTTGGATCACAGGTAATCCACATAGATAGGGAAATACTGTATTAATTCTGATTTTTTAAAAGAAGCTTTCTCTTTTTTTCAATTTCCATCGTCCTCTTCCTCCTTCAAAACTTACACACACTCCCTTTTTAACCATTCTTCTTAAATGTATTGGAATATTGTTTTCATTTTTTTTTTTACCACAAAGAAAATTTAATTGAATACTTATTGCCAGACTGGAAGGTTTTCCCTCTAAATGAGTTATGAGATGGTTGATGTTGCCCTTGTGTGTCCTACACTTCATCGTATAATCCTCTTTGTACAGTGCAGCATCCCATGCCTCTATGAAAGCCCAATTTTGGGATAACGTTCCTAGATTAGTAAACTGCTGTACATCCCGCCATCTTGCAACAACAAAAAGGAAGATCTATCATATCTGCGACGCAAAAATACAGATAACTGCTAACTACAACAGTATCTATAATAAATTTTAAAAAAAATATTTGCAAAGTGCTGAGAAGCCCTGATGATGAGATTCAAAAGGAAGAAAATTTTGGAGGAAAATTTGGAGGACGCATTTTAACACCATACTGTGTGCTACAAACAGTAGAGTAGGTCAGTATTACTGCTTCTTTTTCTAACAGATGTGTAGCAAAGGAGATTGCCAGTTCTAAAATGAATACAGCTCGATAAGTATTAAAGCTTGGAGAATGTTTATCTGAATACACTCTTCAAATCTACATGCTGATCATCAGCTGAAGTACTGTTTTCTAACACTGACAGTAATGGAAGTTATACAGAGTGGATGTTTAATGAAACAAATACAAAAACAGTCTTGCTGTATGAATTATCTAACAGCTATAAAGTAATATGTGAAATATTTTGACCTTTCTGAGTCACTAATGGTAAATAGCAAAATGTTCTAGGCAAGGCATGACATTTATTAATTGAATATGTGGGAAATGAAAGCGAAAAAATGTAATATGATACGATAATGGATTTTAACCCAGATATTTCCTTAAGATTGATACCTTGTTCTTTAGCAATATGATTGTGGATTTACTATCAACCACCAAGAAAACAGCTAATACAGTGTCACTCTTTGCTTTAATTTAGTTTTTTCTAATGAGTGGCCTCCAGATGTGTTGGGACTCCAGTTCCCAAAATGTCTAGCTCGAATGGCCTTTAATGAACCTTGACAGGTAAACTGACATTCAATCGATCTAACATTTCATTATCATCGGAACTCTGACAATATTTAATAACTTGAAAGCAGAAACAAAAAAAGAAAGAAAGCAATCCCTACAAACTCTAAAATGTGAACAGTTTCCTTAAAGTTGTGATCAAAATTAAATGTTAATAATTTAAAATGATTATGAAAATCCAGTAGTTTGAACCCAGCTTATTATGAAAACTGTAGGTGGTTTAAAAAAGAAATGAAATTATTTATTTTGGTTTTCCCACATTAGTCAATCTTCTGGTTGAATTGTTGAATTTATATTCCATCTCCCAGAAGTGAGTGTGATATATATGGCCCATTTTCCTCTATTTTTTCCTCAAAAATTGAGAAAAATTTTACGAGAAGAGTCCTCCATTCCTCTAACTGCAATAAAATACCTTATGCCACCAGACTCCAAATTTTGGGCTTAGACAACTTAGACAACTTAGAACTACTTCAGTCTGACCTAAGCACAGTACATAAAATTATCTGCCACAATGTCCTTCCTGTCAATGACTACTTCAACTTCAGCTTCAACCACAACAATACACAAGCAAATAATAGATACAAACTCAAGGTAAACCACTCCAAACTCAATTGAAGAAATTATGACTTCAATAACAGAGTGGTCAATGCTTGGAATGCACTACCTGACTCTGTAGTTTCTTCCCCAAACCCCCAAAACTTTAACCTAACTGTCTACTGTTGACCTCACCCCATTCCTAAGAGGTCTGTAAGGGGTGTGCATAAGTGCACCATAAGTGCCTACCGTCCCTCTCCTAATATTCCGTTTTACTTATTCTTTTCATGTATTCAAATTATGTTTATACTTTTTTTTTTAAATTTGATTTATATGCCGCCCTTCTCCGGAGACTCAGGGCGGCTTACAATGTGCTAAGCAATAGTCTTCATCCTTTTTGTATATTTATACAAAGTCAGCTTATTGCCCCCACAACTGGGTCCTCAATTTACCTACCTTAGAAAGGATGGAAGGCTGAGTCAACCTTGAGCCTGGCGAGATTCGAACCTGCAGTAATTGCAGGCAGCTGGTCTTAATAACAGGGTGCTTTAGACCGCTGTACTACCAAGGCTGTACTACCAATACTTTGACCTGTTATTTATTTTATTTATTTATTTATTTATTTTATTTCTATACCGCCCTTCTCCCGAAAGACTCAGGGTGGTGTACAGCCTAATTAAAAACACAAAGACACACAAAGTTTAAAAATAATTAAAATTATTAAATAATAGGCCCAATTTATAAAACCCCGAATTTAAAATCCCATTTAAAACCAATTAAAATCTTTATATTGATAGCCCAGCCTGGTGGAACAACATGGTTTTGAGGGCACAGCGAAATACATGGAGATCAGAGATTTTACGAATTTCTGGGGGCAGTTCATTCCAAAGGGCAGGGGCTCCCACAGAGAAGGCCCTCCCCCTGGGTGTCGCCAGCCGACATAATTTGGCCGATGGCACCCTGAGGAGACCCTCTCTGTGGGAGCAAACTGGCCGGTGGGAGGCTACTGGTGGCAGAAGACAGTCTCGAAGGTATCCAGGTCCAATGCCATGGAGCGCTTTAAAGGTGGTAACCAACACCTTGAGTTGCACCCAGAAGATCACTGGGAGCCAGTGCAGTTTGCGCAGGAGGGGTGTCATGTGGGCATAACGAGTTGCACTCATAACCACCTGCACGGCCGCATTCTGGACCAGTTGGAGCCTCCGGGTGGTTTTCAAGGGGAGCCCCATGTAGAGAGCATTGCAGTAGTCCAGTCGGAAGGTGACAAGGGCGTGACTGACTGTGTGCAAGGCGTCGTGGTCCAGAAAGGGCCGCAACTGGCAGATCAGGCGGACCTGATAAAAAGCTCCCCTGGCCACGGCCGTCATATGTTCTTCTAAAGACAGCCGTGCATCCAGGAGGACACCAAGATTGCGGGCCCTATCTGTGGGGGGTAAAGACTCACCCCCAATAGTCAGCGATGGCACCAGCTGACTATATCGCGGCGCCGGGAACCACAGCCACTCGGTCTTGGAGGGGTTGAATCTGAGCCTATTTCTCCCCATCCAGACCCGCACGGCCTCCAGGCAGTGAGACATCACATCAAAGGCATCGTTGGGGTGGTCTGGGGTGGAGATGTACAGCTGAGTATCATCAGTGTACAGATGGACTCTCACCCCAAAACCACGGATGATCTCACCCAGCGGCTTCACATAAATGTTGAACAGAAGGGGCGAGAGGACCGACCCCTGCAGCACTCCCCATGCAAGGCGCCTCGAAGTCGACCTCTGCCCCCCTGTCAACACGAACTGCGAGCGGTCGGAGAGGAAGGAGGAGAACCACCGCAAAACGGTGCCCCCTATTCCTAACCCCCTCAATCGCTGCAGCATGATACCATGGTCGATGGTATCAAAAGCTGCTGAGAGATCTAACAGGACCAGGACAGAGGAGCAACCCCTGTCCCGAGCCCTCCAGAGATCATCCACCAATGTGACCAATGCTGTTTCTGTGCTGTACCCCTGCCTGAAGCCCGACTGGTACGGGTCCAGATAGATAGCTTCATTCAGGTGCCTGGGCAGTTGTCGTGCCACCACACTCTCAACAACCTTCACCACAAAACGAAGGTTGGAGACCGGACGGTAGTTGGCTAATTCAGCCGGGTCCAGGGAAGGCTTCTTGAGGAGGGGACTCACCACCGCCTCTTTCAAGGCAGTGGGAAAGGCACCCTCACTCAGAGAAGCACTTATAATCCCCTGGAGCCAGCCTCGTGTAACCTCCCGGGAGGCCAGTACCAACCAGGAGGGACACGGGTCCAATAAACATGTGGCGGCACTAATCCTGCCCAGAACCCTGTCCACATCCTTGGGAGCCACAGGATCAAACTCCTCCCAGATAATGTTCTCAAGACCTACCCTCGTCTCCTCCCCTGGACTCATCCAGTCGGAGTCCAAGCCTTCCCGAATCCGAGCGACTTTATCATGCAGGAATTGCACAAAATCCTCAGCTCGACCCTGCAAGGGATCTTCCCGCACTCCCCCCCGAAGAAGGGAGTGGGTCACCCTAAACAGGGTGGCTGGGCGGTTCTCTGCAGATGCGATAAATAGCTAGATTTTGCCACTTTTATCGCCACTAGGTAGGTCTTGATATAAGACCTCACCAGTGTCCGGTCGGAATCGGATTGACTAGTCCTCCAAATGCTCTCTAGGCGTCTTTTCCAACACTTCATCTCTCTCAGCTCCTCGGAGAACCAAGGAGCCAATAGAGATCAGCATCGGGTCAGAGGCCGCAAAGGCACGACGCGGTCGAAAGCCCCGGCAGCCGCCCTCTCCCAGGCGGCCACCAGGTCTTCAGTCGAGTCATGTGCCAGGGTCTCGGGAAATGGCCCAAGCTCCGTCAGGAACCTTTTGGGATCCATCAGGTGCCTGGGACGGAACCATTTAATCGGTTCCATCTCCCTGCGGTGGGGGGAAATGGCAGGAAAGTCCAAGCGAAGAAGAGAATGATCTGTCCATGACAAGGGTTTAATGTCTAAATCCCCTCTACCAAGATCATTCAACCACTGACCAGAGACGAAAATCAAGTCCAGAGTGTGTCCCCCTGTGTGAGTGGGGCCCTGAACTAATTGGGTCAGGTTCATGGCCGCCATGGAAGCCATGAACTCCCGAGCCACTTCTGACGCCTCACCTGCAGATCCCCCATGACAATAAGTCTGGGGGTATCAACCGCCACCCCGGCAATAACGTTGAGCAGCTCGGGCAGGGTCACTGCCACGTGGCAGGGAGCCAGGTACGTAGTCAGCAAACCCATCTGCCTCCCACGGCCCCACTTCACAAGGAGGGACTCACATCCGGCTATCTGAAGAACAGTGGTCTCCCTCGGACTAAGACTTTCCCTAATAATCGCCGCCACTCCCCCACCCCTCCCCTGAGCCCTTGGTTGGTGAAATGCACAGAAACCTCGTGGGCACATTTCAACGAGGGGACCCCCCCCCCCTCGTGGCCCAACCAGGTCTCTGTAATACCTGCCAGCTCTGCACCCCCCTCCAAAATAAGATCACAAATGAGGGGGGCTTTGTTAACAACCGATCTGGCATTACATAACATCAGCCGCGGACCCAGGGCCTGAGGCTCTGTGCAACCCAGGGGCAAACTATTTTCCAAAGCACTAGAAGGCAAGACAAGAAACAATGGATGGAAACTAACCAAGGACAGAATCAACCTAGAACTAAGGAGAAATTTCCTAACGGTGAGAGCAATCAATCAATGAAAGGCTTGCCTTCAGAAGTTGTGAGTGTCCATCACCAGAGACTTTCAAGAAGAGAGTCAACAGCCATTTGTCTGAAATGGTACAGTGTATCCTGCTTGAGCACGGGATTGAACTAGAAGACCACCAAGGTACCTTCCAACTCTATTATTCTATGTTCTATGAAGTGATAGTTTCATTGCACACTGCACTTTTCAGACCATGCCTGAAAGACCATGTCCACTTTGGTCACTGCAACATAAGAAGGATGCTGAATAATTGGAAAAAGTACAGAGAAAAGCATCAAAGATAGTGAGGGGCTTAAAGGTTAAATCTTATGAGGAACAGTTAAAAGACTAGATTTATTAGCCTAAAGAAGAAAAAGGAGAGACAAAATAGCAGCATTCCAATACTTGAAGGGACATGTCACAGGGAAGAGTGTGTAATTATCCTCCTAGTGCCCAAAGGTAGGACAAGAAATAATGGATGAAAGTATTACAAAGTCCAGTTGCCTCCTGAAAAAATCACCTTTGGGACAACCATGACTTGGATGACCAAGCATCTCTACAGACTTTTAGCTATACAATTTGGGTTGAACACTCTTTGAATGATGTGGGAGTAAGAATAGTTTTCCAGAGGAAAAAAATTGCAGACTACAGGAACCAGGACCACTACTCAGGTAGTGAGGACCCTGAGGACACAGATAAACCCCCAAGTGCTTCAACGACCCTCTAAAAGGATGCAGATTACCAGCTGCCTGCAAGGAATATAAATCCTTCCATTCCCCACTATCCTGTTAAGAGCTAAAGAAGCTTCTTGGATGAGAAGTGAAACATCTCAAAGAAAAAACAAGAAAGTCCAGTTGCCTCCTGAAAAAAAGCACCTTTGGGACAACCATGACCTGGATGACTGAGAATCTCTACAGACTGTTACAAAGAAAGATCCAAATTTGAAATAAGGAGTTTCCTGACCTTGAGAGCTGCCAAGCAGTCAAACAGCCTGCCACTTGGAGTCATGGTTGCATAATCATTTGTCTGGCATGGTCTAAGAATTCCTGTTCAGGGTATGGAAAGTGACTTGAAGATATCCAAGATCCCTTCTAACAGTAAAACTCTATGATTATAAGAGAGGCAAAGCAGGAGTGGGATTCTACTGGTTCGGGCCAGTTCAGGCTAATCGGTAGCTCTGACAATCAGCTGGGAGAGAACCGGTTCACCCCGATGATCAGATGGGCCACCTGCCCACCTGTGCTATTTTCCTACCTTTATCTTCTCAGCTGATTTGCATGGCAGATCAGATTGCTGCGCCTCAGCTGTGTTTCTTCTCCAAAGAAACACGGAAGTGAAGATTTCTTCAAACTGTGCATGCGCACAAAGCGTGTGCATGTGAAGTGTGCGATCACTGAACCAGTTGTTAAACTGGGAGGATCCCGGTTGGGCTGGCTGGGGCCAGGTTAAGAATGATGTTATGTATTCCTGTCCTTGATACAAGATTAGTGGGCCACCTCTGTGCTGTGGCAAACAGAATGTAAAAATGCCACGTGTTCTCAATTTGTTCCAGTTATCTGTGGTCTAAAATTCAGTGTGGTCTGGATATCTTTCATCCAG
This sequence comes from Pituophis catenifer annectens, assembly GCF_029215685.1. Lineage (NCBI taxonomy): Eukaryota > Metazoa > Chordata > Lepidosauria > Squamata > Colubridae > Pituophis > Pituophis catenifer. The sequence goes on along the minus strand of NW_027256882.1, from coordinate 232,263,709 downwards.
GTTGAATCTCCCCACCCCCAAATCCTTCATTCAGGTGTAAATTCCAGAAAATCTGTAATGAGATAAACTACTGTATCTCCAAGGCCAGTTGAGGCCTGTTTCACACCAGCCCTTGAAACTAATGGCAAGTAGCTTAGATCTGATTAGCTGTGCAAAGAGGAGCTAATGGGAGGTGTTCAATGAAAGGAGGGAATGGGTTAGATCAGCAGCAAGAAAATAATTACTTGCTAATTGAGAACACTCAATAATTGGAAATGTGCCTTCCAAAATTAATACAAGTTAGCAAGGCACTGGATTTTTTTTTAAAAAAAACTTCCATATTCTTAAGTCCATTCAGTAATTAAATGATGCTCCTGTGGATTCTTTTGTGGGTTTTTTTGGATTCCCATTTAAACATAAGGTAGCAGTCCCAGTATTGGAGTTGTCTACTGCATCATGATACTTTCTATTGACAAACATTCTAATAAATCAACTCAGGCATGGCATATTTCATTTGCATCCTAATTGCAGTTCTCTCTCATTATTGATATTAATGACCCGGTGGTTCTAACAGTTAAGTGATGAACTGAGCAGAAAGCATGGTCCATAGGTTTTTGCTACTTTTTAAAGAAATAGATTCAAATGTGAATTAGGATCTGCATGCAAATTGGAGTCTAAAAGAAATGGTTGTCTTTCAGCACCATTGAGTTTGCTTATTTTATTGGAAATCAAAGTAACATTAACAAGTTTCCGTGACAATATTTAATGATGCCTCCCCTCACCAACTGCATTAGGTGCCATCACCATCGCTATGGGTGTGCACTATAGCAAATTGTCTTTGAACAGAACAGCCTTGTCTACCTAAAAAACAAGCTTTGTTGAATTCAGTAGGATCGCCTGAAAATTAAGTAGGCAAATGGCAGTAGCAATGATAGAAGAGAAACATTCCTATCTGAATTCAACCCACTCCTGAATTCTTTAAAATAGATATATTTAGGTGATTAATTTAATTTTAATTTAATTTAATTTATCACATTTCTATGCCGCCCAACTCCCAAGGGACTCTGGGCGGTTTACAGCAAAAATAATGCGAACAATGAACATAGAAAAATTATTAAAAACATTATAAAAAACATTTTAAAAACATTAAAAGCCCATGTAATACCCTGGCGGGTATTACTGAGACCTGGCTGGGCCTGGAGGGGGGGGTCCCCCTCGTAGAAATGTGCCCACCGGGTTTCCGCACATTCCATCAGCCAAGGGCCCAGGGTAGGGGTGGGGGGGGTGGCGGTTATTATAAAGGAAGGTCTTGATCCTAGGGAGGCCACTGTACCTCAGATAGCCGGTTGTGAGTCTCTCCTTGTGAAGTGGGGCCATGGGAGGCAGATGGGCCTGCTGGTTACGTACGTGGCTCCTTGCTGCGTGGCAGCGACCCTGCCCGAGCTCCTCAATGTTATAGCCGGGGTGGTGGTTGATACCCCCAGGCTTTTAGTCATGGGGGATTTCAACCTGCCGTCCATCGGTGAAGCATCTGGGGTGGCTCGGGAGTTCATGGCTTCCATGACGGCCATGGACCTGACCCAGTTAATTCAGGGCCCCACTCACATAGGAGGAAACACGCTGGACTTGGTTTTCGTCTCTGGTCAGTGGTTGAATGGCTTAGATACAGGGGATATAGTTATTGAACCCTTGTCATGGTCAGACCATTCTCTCCTTAGACTTGACTTCCTGACCGCTATGCCCCACCGCAGGGAGGCGGAACCGATCAGGTGGTTCCGCCCCAGGCGCCTGATGGATCCTGATAGGTTCCGAATGGAGCTTGGGCCATTTCCTGAGACTCTGGCGCGTGACTCGACGGAAGACCTGGTGGCCGCCTGGGATAGGGCGGCCGCTGGTGCTTTAGATCGGGTCGTGCCTTTGCGGCCTCTGACCCGGCGCCGAATCTGCCCAGCTCCTTGGTTCTCTGAGGAGCTGAGGGGGATGAAACGCCGGAAAAGACGCCTAGAGAGTAGTTGGAGGGCCAGTCGCTCCGAATCTGACCGTACACTAGTGAGGTCTTATATCAAGACCTACTTAGTGGCGATAAAGGCGGCGAAGTGTAATTACTTTTCCGCTCTTATCGCATCGGCAGAAAATCGCCCAGCTGCCTTGTTTAGGGTGACTCGCTCCCTTCTCCATCTGGGAGCGTGGGAAGACCCCTTGCAAGGTCATGCTGAGGATTTTGCGCATTATCTGCACGATAAAGTCGCTCAAATTCGGGAAGGCTTGGACTCTGACTGGGTAGGTACAGGCGGGTTGTCCGAGGTCTGTCTTGAGACGGTTATCTGGGATGAGTTTGACCCTGTGACTCCCGAGGACGTGGACAGGATGCTGGGGAGGTTGAACGCAACCACATGTTTATTGGACCCGTGTCCCTCCTGGTTGGTGCTGGCTACCCGGGAGGTTACACGAGGCTGGCTCCAGAGGATTATAAATGCTTCCTTGAGTGAGGGGTTCTTGCCTCCTGCCTTGAAAGAGGCGGTGGTGAGGCCCCTCCTCAAGAAGCCCTCTCTGGACCCAGCTGTTTTAGCAAACTATCGTCCAGTTTCCAACCTTCGCTTCTTGGCGAAGGTTGTTGAGAGTGTGGTTGCACGACAGCTCCCGCAGTACCTGGATGAAACTGTCTATCTAGATCCGTTCCAGTCCGGCTTCAGGCCCGGGTACAGCACGGAAACGGCATTGGTCGCGTTGGTTGATGATCTCTGGAGGGCTCGGGACAGAGGTTGCTCCTCTGTTCTGGTCCTATTAGACCTCTCAGCGGCTTTTGATACCATCGACCATGGTATCATGCTGCGCCGGTTGGAGGGGTTGGGAGTGGGAGGCACTGTTTTACGGTGGTTCTCCTCCTATCTCTCCGACCGGTCGCAGTCTGTGTTGGCTGGAGGGCAGAGGTCGACCTCAAGGCACTTGGTTTGTGGGGTGCCACAAGGGTCGGTCCTCTCGCCTCTCCTGTTCAACATTTATGTGAAGCCGCTGGGCGAGATCATCCGTGGTTTTGGGGTGCAGTGCCATCTGTACGCTGATGACACCCAGCTGTACATCTCCACTCCAGACCACCCCAACGATGCCCTTGAAGTGATGTCCCGGTGCCTGGAGGCGGTGCGGGTCTGGATGGGGAGGAACAGGCTCCGACTCAATCCCTCCAAGACTGAGTGGCTGTGGATGCCGGCGTCCCGATATAGTCAGCTGGTGCCATCGCTGACTATTGGGGGTGAGACATTGGCCCCCACGGAGAGGGCGCGTAACTTGGGTGTCCTCCTGGACGCACGGCTGTCTTTAGAAGAGCATATGACGGCCGTGGCTAGGGGGGCTTTCTATCAGGTTCGCCTGATTCGCCAGTTGCGCCCCTTTCTGGATCGGGACTCCTTATGCACGGTCACTCATGCCCTCGTTACTTCCCGCCTCGACTACTGCAATGCTCTCTACATGGGGCTCCCCTTGAGGAGCACTCGGAGGCTCCAACTGGTGCAGAATGCGGCCGCGCGGGTACTTATGGAGGCGACATGGCGCTCCCACGTGACACCTCTCCTGCGCGAGCTGCATTGGCTTCCAGTGGTCTTCCGAGTGCGCTTCAAGGTGTTGGTTCTCATCTTCAAAGCGCTCCATGGCTTAGGACCCAGTTATTTACGAGACCACCTTCTGCCTCCGATAACCTCCCACCGGCCAACACGCTCCCACAGAGAGGGTCTCCTCAGGGTGCCGTCTGTCAGGCAATGTCGGCTGGCGACCCCTGGGGAAGAGCCTTCTCTGTGGGGGCACCCGCCCTCTGGAATGAGCTACCCCCAGGGATACGACTAATCCCGGACCTCCGGACCTTCCGCCGGGCCCTGAAGACTTTTTTATTTCAGCAAGCCGAGCTGGGTTAATAATTTTTTAATTGGGTGAATTTTATGGGTAACGGGGTTTTAAATTGGAGAAGCCTAAGATAATTTAATTTTGTTTTAATGTATTTTAATATTTGTATTGTGTGTTTTTAATTCTGGCTGTTCACCGCCCCGAGTCCTTCGGGAGAGGGGGCGGTATAAAAATTTAATAAATAAATAAATAAAAATGTACATCATTCATGGCCGGCTCTCGCAAGGTTGCAACAGCAAGATCAACGGCCCCAAGCCTGCTGGAAAAGCCAGGTCTTCACCGCTTTCCAGAAGGCCAATAGGGTGGGGGTAGTCCAGATCTCAGGAGGTTCCAGAGAGCTGGGGTAGCCACAGAGAAGGCCCTCCCCCGCGGGCCCGCCAGCCAGCATTGTTTAGCTGACAGGACCCAGAGGAGACCAACTCTGTGGGATCTTACTGGTCACTGGGAGCTATGCGGAAGAAGGTGGTCTCGAAGATAGTGCATTAGTTGCATGTACCGCTATCAAGATCCTTTGGTTCAGCTATAATTTTAATAATCCTAGATGATTCTTAATTTCAAATTTGTTATTTGTATGGCAAAATAAGCAAATCAATGTGACGCAGAGGTGTTGAAAACATTTAAAATTCAAATTCATTTTGAAGAACCTGCTTTGAGTTTGAAACAGTTGCTTTGATTTCAAAGGGGCTGTTTCACACTTGAAATGGGGTGCTTTGAATTTGAAAGGATTCAAATTCAAAACATTATGCATACTCCCAATGTGATATGTTGGTAATAAAGCGTCTAATTGTGTGCATGTGAATTCTCTTCAGATTCCTGCTCTTCTATAAAATACACATTTACATTTCCTAAAAGACAGGTTTATAGTTGACTACAAACTCTGACAACACATTTATCTTAAAGGAGCAAAACAATTTGTATTTGACTGCGTTCTTGGATCTGCTTTTCTCCTGGATGTTATCAGTTATGAGGACTATCTTTTCTAATTGGATCTGCTTTTCTCCTGGATGTTATCAGTTATGAGGACTATCTTTTCTAATAGCTTTTCTGATTTAATATACTTATCGAGGCTGGGTCTTGCATCAGGCCACACTACAATAACCTTCTCTTTTGGATCCACCATTGAAAACATCTCAAGAGTCTGAATTGATCCAAAATATAACGGTCCAATTTCCATCTGATTCTAGGAGATTCTTGATGGTGATCGTCTAGTTTTGGAAAGTTTCCTTCTGTAGATTCACCTGGTTCCTTCTTGGCTATATTTTAGACAAACTCTTGTAATTCTAGAAGGGTACTGCTGGAATTTGTAATCATGGTGCCTACTGGAACTGATGACACTTCATAATCTTTCCTGAATTTGCACCTAAACTGTTTTGCTTTCTTGATATTATTTATAACAGAAGAACAGGTAAGCATAGATCGGATAGTAGGGATCTTTCTTTGTTGGAGCGATTATTCCTTTGAAGTAATTTACTGAAATCTGCAACCTCACAGTAGGCAGAGTTCTGTGTAGTTAGAATAGCTCCCTCCCCTTTCATTCTCTTCTTTTCCCTCATTGGATGTCTGGGGAGGAACAGATTGTTCTTAATGATAGTCTGAACTGACAGTTTGTAGAGGACTTCTGAAATTAGTCTGAGAACTTAGCTTGTGCGTATGTGTGTATTTTTCTCCATGAGACTCAGAGGCCTCAATACAGGAAGCATTATAAGTTGTTCCAGCTGAATATATGGGGCGGGTGTTATCTATAGATACAGCCAACAAATGACAAATTAATTAATAAATTGAGCAAGCATTAATGCTGCAGCAGATGTAATTATTGATGCTTGGGTTTAAGAAGCTTTATTGATAAAGATAGGTTTTAAATTACTCCAGTAGGATCTAATTTTATTTTATCTGAATTCTTCTGTCAGCATACTTTTGTCATGGGAAATGACAAATGGTTGGTTGTCGTATTTCACCTAAGCACCTAAGCAAAGAAAGTCTTCACAAAGAAATTGTGTTAACAAGTTAGGGGAAAAGCTCACCTCCTTTTGTTTCTGAGTCCAAATATGATACCATCTTATATTCTATTTTCCTCAATCATTGCTCACTTCTGAGAACTTGGAAAAAAATCCTGAGCTCAGTGTTTTGAACAGAATTGACTAATGCTGAGTTTTTTCATGCGCTCCCCCCCCTTTTAATTTATACTTGAGTTATTCCAAAGTGCAAGAAATGTTAATTCCATATTGGATCTCCTTATGTTTGCATTCTCTTGGTTTGTATAATAAAGTATCTACTGCTGGTTGAAGTATAAATAAGGAATGTGCTCCTTGCTATATTTGTTTTATGTTTTCCCCAGTGCTGGAAAGGTCTGGCAAAATGATGTTAACAGAGAAAATGTTTTCAAAATGCTTCTGAGGAATCCTGTTGTCTGACTTACAAGAAATGGGAACTATACTTGCATTTTTATTATTATTATTTTGTATAAATAATTGATTATGCAGTTATTTAAAATGTAGTAACTAAAATGTTATTTAACTCAGCTTTAGCCAGAAACTATGCCTAATGAGTTGATGGCCTTAGAAAGTGAATGAATGAATGAATGAATGAATGAATGAATGAATGAATGAATGAACTATTAGTTCTAGTTCAACCAATTTACTATACATGTCTGCATGGATGGAATAATTAAGGAACAAAATACTTCTGTTTGTTGTATTATTATTTCTTTTAATATACCTCTATTTACGTTCCTAATGCAATTATATGTTTATACAATGTCTAGAATGAATTTAATCCAGTGATTAAAGTGTTGTGCTTGGACTAGAAAGATCAAGACCACTCGAATGTGGATCTTGTTGATTTAGCTAATTATTGCCGCTGACAGGATTGTTAAAGTGAGTATAAAATTACAGGAGACACATTTATAGTGCTTTGGGCTGTGTCCCAGCCTGAAACTCAACTGGATAATCTACTTCTTGAAATATGGCCAGCAATCTCAATGAGTTTCTCAAAAGGAGGTTGGAGATTGGATAAAAAATTGTCCAGAACTGTGCAGTTCAAAGGGACATTTTGTGAAGATAGGCACAGCGCTGTCTCCTTTAAGGAAGGCAGAACCCCTCCTTACTCAAAGACACATTCACAATTGCATTTTGGGAATCCTTAACTAACCAGAAGGTTCAGGGATCAAAATTATAAATGGCCAGATTCCATCCTCTGAAGTTATAGGGTCTTCAAACACTGTGATAAAAGAGTTCTAATATTCTTCAAAAATAGTAATAAAGCTACAGGGCTGCATTTTTTGTAGCTTATTTGTCAGGGAATTTCCACATAAATTCTTTGTACTATTTTGGGATCAGTTCTGGATCTAATTGATCTTATAACATAACCTAATTTTGAGAGCTGAAGTAACTCAACTCTCAAAAATTATTTCTCATAAACTGGAAACCAGGCAGGGAATGCTGATTTTTTTGGGGGGGGGGGTGTTGTTGCCTGTGTTGCAATTTATTTGCAGGTCTGTTGGTTTCCCAGTGCCTCACCCTTTTCTTTTTATCTCAGGAATTTGATTTCTTGATCTTTCTTTTCTAGTGAAGGAAAAATGCATTCTTAGGTCATGATATGAATGAGTATGACATTGTAGTGCAGTTATACCTCAAAAGATCAGAGTCAGATTCTGCTCAGGGCCCTGAACAGAAGTTTACTGAGAACTCTAGATTGCCTGCCTAGGCTTGTACTTTGTTTAATTGTTCTCATCTTTCTCCCAAGAAATCAATATCTGTATAATTAATTGTAAAATATTTAAATAGGGATTACCCTTTGCATGGTATGTATACAAGATGAGCTAAATAAATTATTGCTTGCAGTAATAAAACAATTATTTTACAGGTCCAACAATTAACATGAGACAAATGTGGGAATATCAACTTTCATTTCTCAGTCTAATTAAGATTGAGAGGGGAAAAAAGGATTATCACAGTATTCCTTGTTTGTTTGTTTATTTGTAGCAGTACTCTTAGCTTGCAAGGACAGTTGATAATGAAAAACAGCTTAACGCTGTTGATTATGGATAATCCAAGCTAATAGAGATCTAAAAATTTAGCCCTCTTAATGCAATGAAAGACAAATTCCATGGAAAGGATCTTGTGCCAGATTTCAAATGAACAATGAGTTTTTTCCCTCTCCTACAGAAACCATGGCTTGGAAAGAAAACTTTATGGATTCCTCATTTATCTTGTTTTTCTGCTTAAGTTTAGAGTTCTTTTAGAGTTCAGGTGTAATCACAGCCTTCTGTTGCAACCAGAGCCACCATCTGCTGAAGCATTCTGTAAGCAATCTAACATTTCCCTAGAGATAGTTTAGCATTCAATTCACAAAGAAGGAAAGAAGGATGGCAGGGATGTGTAAACAAAAGGAGACAACTGAAACAGTGAAGAATGGGCTCTGCTCTAAAGATTCAATATGTTCCTTTGTAGCGGAAAAAGCCTATAATGATATAAAAGCTTGGCACAGTTTTCTGATGTATTAATTGTTTTCCTGTGCCTCTCCCCTCTGTGGCAGCATTAGAGAGACACAAAGAACAACCTTATGATTTTGGGAGGGAAGAGGATTACTCAGTGCTGGTGGGTATTTCAAAAGAGGTTCTCTGGTTTCTGCCAACGTTTGACCTTCTGGGACAAGATAAGGATGCTATTTACATTTTTCATCACATGAATTTCCAGAAACTCCAAAGGTGAGACATGTGGGGTCCACGGAGGATGACACAGGGAACTAGATGCTTTCTTTTGTCAGACAAAGTCATCCTGTGGCCTTTGTTTTAAATTTGTGGTTAATCTACTCACAACAGTAACAACAATTCTAAAGAATCCCCTCTCAAAATAGGAAGAAGTCCACATTTTGTGTGTGTGTGTATGTGTGTGTACTAATTATATTCAATGTAGCATGCAGAGATGCAAGATTGAGTCAGTACCACAGAAGATTACTGAAGGACACAAGAAAAGCCCCCTTGGATCAGTTCAGACTCATCTCATCTGGCTTTATTGTTTTCCTGACAAATTAAAATAATACATGCTACTTGCAGAACAAACATTTCTCCACAGTAGCATGGGGGCGTTGATCTTTGGAAAGCTTACTGCAAGGACACTTTCTTACTGCTGGCTTTTAGAAACAAGCTCCTGACCTCATGGAAGTCATGTGTGGAGTCATTTGCTATTTATTTTTGGACTACTACTACTAGCCCTGTTCCTGGACTTATATAGGCCTTATCCATGAAATCTGGGTGGGTGACTTTGGGCCAGAAACTCTCTCTCAGCCCATAATGTCAAGCTTAGGTGACAAGCTAAGGAGTTGGTCAATTCCTGTTGCAACTAAATGGATTGACATTTGGTTCAGTGGTGGAATTCAATTTTTTTTTACTACTGATTCTGTGGGCGTGGCTTGGTGGGCATGATGTGGCTTGGTGGGCATGGTAGGGGAAGGATACTGCAAATTCCCATTCCCTCCCCATTCCTGGGGGAAGGATATTGCAAAATCTCCATTCCCACCTCACTCTGGGGTGAGCCAGAGGTGGTATTTGCTGGTTCTCTGAACTACTCAAAATTTCTGTTACCATTTCTCCAGAACCTGTCAGAACCTGCTGAATAAGTTGAGCTGAAAAAAAAACGGAGCCTATTCTTTATATATATATATGTGTGTGTGTGTGTGTGTGTGTGTGTACAGTTAATATTTCGGGTTTCTTCCCGTGTAATTGTGAACATATCCCTAAAAGGGTAGAAGCGACGTTTCGACAGAATCTCATCTGCCATCATCAGGCTTATGTGAGAGGTCTTTTGCAGTAACTGCCGTTACTATTTCAAATCTGGTGCTGGTAGTCTGGGGTGGCTCCACCTTTTCATTCTGATTGGTTGGGAGTCCCAGTCTGTGTTTATTGGCTTGGCTTCGGGTGTATGGTCGGTTTTTCTCCACCAGGTGGCAGGGCTTCATCTTTGTGGCTGGCTGGAATGTGATTTGGCTGGAACTTGTGGCAATACAGGCCTTTTGATGAACCCTTGATCTATGTTTTATATTTTGTGTTAAGATTCATCTATCTATGAGAGCAGGTTTCCAAATAGTAGGCAGACGGGAAGTGTCATCACATTTATTCATGCAATATGGTCTTTTCTCTATTTCAATGGCCTCTCTGATTATTTTGCCATTGAGATGTTCTATTTTTGCAACTGTTTTTGTGTTATTAAAATTAATATTATGTCCTGTTGTATTTATGTGTTGAACTAATGATGATGTGTGTTCTTGCTTTTGTATTGAGTTTTTGTGTTCCTCGATGCGCACGCTCATTCTTCTGTTGGTCTGTCCAATATATGTTGATGGGCAGGAAGCACATGGGATTTCGTATATGCCTTGATCTTCTAATTCTATTTTGTCTTTAGGGTTTCTCAGAATGGACGATATCTTTCTATCTGTGCAAAATATGGTTTGATGTTGTGTCTATGCAGTACTTTGCTAATTTTATCTGTTGTTCCTTTTATATAGGGCAAGATGGCTTTCCCATTGTTTTGTTCCTCTTGTTGTTTTTTCTTCTGTCTAGGTGTTGCATGCTGGATCATACTGATGATTTTATTTCTACAGAACCCATTTGATGTCAGTAGGTTAGTTAGTGTATATAATTAATATAATAATTAATCAAGGAGTATATGAAATCCCATGCACCGCCTGCCCCACCACATACATCGGACAAACCAACAGACGAATAAGTGCACGCATAGAAGAACACAAGAACTCAGTCAGAAAAGAGGAACCAACTTCTTCCCTGGTCCAACACCTTAAAGCCACAGGACATGATATTGACTTTAAAAAGACCAGAACTATCGCCAAAACTGAACACTTTAACAACAGAATAATCAGAGAAGCCATCGAGATAGAAAAACGCCCACACAGCATGAACAAACGAGACGATACCTCCCGCCTACCAGCCATTTGGAAACCCGCCCTTATTGACAAACGAGTCCCTAACATGACGAATGACACCAGACCCACACTCACGAGAGCCACACAGGATGTCACCACCACACATCCACGCAGAAAGCAGACTCAAACCCACACTGATAATGAGCCACGACCAAGGACCAGAAGCCAGACTGCAGCTGCATCATTAGCCACTTTAAACCCCTCCAATCCATACATGAAGCAGACTGATACCCACCATGAAGAGCTCGCACGGCCACAAACATGAAGCCAAACAACAACAACGCAGCTCACCAGCTCAAATCCCCCTGCAACTCAGACTAAGCTGAGCACAACCAAGCCCCCACCCAAACAGAACACACCCCCAGCCAATCAGAGCACAACCAAGCCCCTAACCAATCAGAACACACCTCCACCCAATCAGAACACAGCCAAGTTCCCATCCAATCAGCTCACACCCCCACTAGCAGTTAAAAGGAAAAGACAGCTGTGATCTCACATTGCTCCTGGAAGCACGAAGCCGAGAACACCAGCCTGAAGATGACGAATGAGACTTCGTCGAAACGTCGCCAAGACACTTCCAATTTTATGTGGGAGAAGACCCGAATAACCAAAGACCTACATACAAACACCCGCGAAAACCTGAGAAAACACACACACACACACACACACACACACACACACACACACACACATATATGTATATGTATATGTATATGTATATGTATATGTATATATGTGTGTGTGTAGATAGATAGATAGATAGATAGATAGATAGATAGATAGATAGATAGATAGTTTACATATAAATATATTGAATACAGTGTAATTGTTCTGGCATTCCACTTGCCATGAAACAAAGGTAAAAACAAAATAACATATATACTATTTTAAACAGTGCTAGTGTTGTACAGTTATTTCTGACCATCATATTCTAGAATGTCAACTTATCTATCATTCTAATAGTATCTCTTTCTATGTCCACCTAACCTGATTCTTTTGCATTCCAACTTCTACCTCATGTTTCTAACCATTGATAGAATCTATTCCATGTATCTCCTTTATCTTTTATTTTTAGCTTTAGTCTGTCCATTTCCACACAGACTAATCGTCTCCTCTGAAGGGGTGTTTTCACTCTTCCACTGCTGTGCATACACAATTCTTGCTGCAGTCAAGATTATTTATTTATTATTATTATTTATTTTTATTTATTAGTCATATTTCTATGCTGCCCACTCTCCGAGGACTCTGGGTGGCTTACACCAAAGACAGTATACTAAATAGCATATTGCCCCCTAACAATCTGGGTCCTCATTTTTCCCACCTCAGAAGGATGGAAAGCTGAGTCAACCTTGAGCCGGTGAGATTTGATCCGCTGATCTGCTGAACTAGCAGTCAGCTGAAGTAGCTGCAGTACTGCACTCTAACCACTGTGCCACCTCGGCTCTAATAAGATGTGTCATATTAAGTATATTGTCCTTTTATCATAACCATCTAATATAATGCCTAATAAAAATAATTCTGTCTTAAACTCTATATGTTGTCTGGAGCCTATTCTTGTAGGAAAATGCTAGGAGGAAAAAAAAAATAGAGAAGTATCTTTGCTTACAACAAGAGTTACACATTTTCATGAGATTCTCTTTTCCTTTCCAGAGAGGATTCTTTCCCATTTAACAGTGATTTAAATCAGCTTATTTATTTATGGGGTTATATGCTGCTTTTCCCCTATGTCTTTTTAAAATGGGATATTTATTTGCTTACTAACGCAAGCTTTGGCATGCTGTCTTTCCAAACAGACTTTTCTCCAAAATGTCTTATGGCTCTAATTTAAAACTGATCTTTAAAAAGTTAAAATAACAAATAAAAATGGGCCCCCAAAATAAAATAAAGGCAAAATAATCAAACAATAATGTCATTTAAATAGGCACTAAACTGCTGGAGCTAAGCCACAGTGATAAACTAAAGCTGAGGAAGAAATGTGTTTAAAAGCTTGGGACCATAAAAAGCTCTTTTGCTGCTCTTGAGCAATCAATACAATAAATGGCATGTATGTCCCTCTGGGAAGGTCATCACTTCTGAGCAGACCATTCTTATGTCTCTAGAGCACACCCAGACCTAAGGCACTGATTTTAGGGCCATGGTAAGAACAGCAGATAATTATGCATAATTGTGCCCTTGACTTCTCCCTATACTTAGTTTTTAATCTTTGTAACCTACTCCTGCCTCCATGATCACAAAGAAATATACCTAGTTCTCCATTGCATTGGGTTTTTTCCTCAAAACAATCTATCGCCTCTCAAGTTAGCCTGATAAGGGTTTTCTTCAAGAAGATCTATTTCATGGATTTTAGCTGCCTCATGCCTTCCACAAACCTGACTGCATGGGATGGGGTTACATATACAGGCTGTAAAAATCCAAATTATCATTAAATGTCAATGAAGAGAAGCTCACAGTAACAGAATAACAGAGTTGGAAGGAAAGTCTTCTAGTCCAATCTCTTGCTCAAGCAGGAGATCCTATATCATTTCAAACAAGTGGTTGTTCAATCTCTTCTTAAAACCTCCACTGATGGAGCACCCACAACTTCTGAAGGCAAACTGTTCCACTGATTAATTGTTCTGTCTGGAAATTTTTCTTTATTTATAGGTTGGTTCTCTCCTTAATTAACTTCCATCCATTGCTTCTTGTTCTGCCCTCAGGTGCTTTGGAGAATAGGTTGACTGCCCCTTCTTTGTGTCGGCCCCTGAAATATTGGAACACTGCTATCATGTCACCCCTAATCCTTCTTTTAAACGGTGCAGAAGTAAGAATTGACCAAGTGAGCTACGGCTGTTCTACTACAACCTCCTACTCCACCGCCCTTCCCAAGCCACCTGTTGCTTCAGGATGAGCCCGTGCTGGAAGCAGAGCCATTGAAAGCACCCTGGTGATCTCTGCTGACTGCTGTATTCCTCTTCCTGCTCTTCTTTTTTTCTGCTTGTGAAGGAATGAGGAGAGGGGGGAATAGCCTTTTCACATGTGGACTGCCAACATGGCAGCCAAGCAATACAGAAGATGAATCCTTTGCTCAGAGGTTTGCCTTGAAGTCCAGAAAGCGTTACTGATGCCCCGATGGCAAGCCAGATATGATCCCATGCATGGTATAAGAAGGCAGCCTTGACCTTGAGATGCAAGACTGGCTTTGCTAATTCTCTCTAAATGAAGTCATTATGGACTTGGTTAACCTTTATGCTTTGGGAAAGTACTGGAAAGAAATGCATAAACAAAATCTTACTGTGGAGAATTGAAAACTGTGCAATATTACCTCAGTGAATTTTAAGATGACACTTAAAGAGCTTCAACAAATCCTTTGAGAAAGTCCCTGGCAATGTTTCTTCACCCTGCAGCATTAAGCAGTCCTTCATTTCTTCTTCTAATGATAGAACTATTTTCTGTGGATTTATAGGGGGAAGAAGCAGGATAATATCAAATCAGCTTGAGTTTGTGATAGCTTTAAAAAAATACTTTACAGTTAATGACAGAAAGCAACAGAAAGAACTTTCTTGTATGTTCCAAAGTTGTCATTTTCTATGGCTTGTACCCATTAATTTGGCTATTTTAAAACTAGGTAGAAAGGTGATTTACAAATCGTTTAATAAAACAAATTAAGAGAATGGAGTACACAATATGCTTCAAAGTGTGAACTACACACTTTTCCAGTTAAAGATTTATTATGACTGTGAAGTAACATAAATATAACTCAAAAAATTAAATATTAATACAGCAATCTCACCATAATTTTGGAGAGCTCTGATGTTGGAGCCTTGCTGATATCTAAAGTCCTAAGAACATGAACCTAAGAGAAAAATCCTTTATGTCAGCTCCCCAAAGAGCATAAATTCTTTACTACGTTAGGTGAATGTTTTGGAACAGAGAGAATATTGCATTCTACAGATCTAAAATCTCTTTTAACTCAAACCATAAGCAATGGTGTTCATACAGTCAGTGGTAGCACTTTGGCTTATAGGCACAAAGGTCCTGCCTGGGCCTTCAGTCTTAAAACAACAACAACCAAAACACAAAACTACACAAAGTCTGCTGCAGGGAGGGGGTATGCCTGGCAGATAGGTTTGGTGCATATTGAGGAGATAGCAGCAAAGAAATAGAGGAAAGTTTAACTATTTGCTGTCTTATAGTGGTTGCCTGAAATTTTGTAGTCTGACGGGCCTAGATAAAGCACATCCCATCCTGCAATTTACACTTTTATCAGTGCAATTGATTTTGTGAGAATTTTTTTGTTTAATTTTTCACCAGGCCATAATCCTTTCAAAAAAGTTTTTTAAAAAAACCTTCTCAGTCAGGAGGAGGATTTTTTTGGTGGGAGGGGTTTCCTTTACTTAAATTAGAAGAACTAGCTGTATCTGGAATTGTGGCATATACAGGCAGTTTAATTACACATTAGTAGATCACAAGTATACTTCATCCACCAACAGCACTAATTACACAATAAGCTAATTTTTTCCTCATTAAGATAGAAATCCCAATATTATTTTATTTCTCATATTTATATAGCTGTTAATCTCACACAAGAATATCTTTGGTGTCATACAACACATAATCAGCAAATAATAAATAAAAGCCAGTCACAATTAGAAATAACTATACAATTATATTTACAAACCGATGGTAACTTCCACATACAAATAGGATGTTGGTCACCTTGAACAGGCACGTATATATATATATATATATATATATATATATATATATATATATATATATATATATATATATATATCAGAGTTTTTTGGCAACTAGACAACAATTACTGATTGTGTGTCTCTTTTTGGAGTGGGGAGATAAGTTCTACTTGTAGCAATTCAAATAGATTTCAGTAGTGTCTGCAGCTTTGTTAGCTGCAACTTTGTTCTGCATTCTGTTCTCTTCAGCTGGTTAATGTGTGGGGTTTCAGTCCAAGAAGCTTGTTCAAGCTCTTTATCCTGAACACTTTTTTACAAATTAGGTTTGTGACGGTCCGGTCTTGAATAGTGGGTGTAAACTAAGAACATTGTTGGTGTTAGGTTTTTGGATGGAGCTGGAGAGGTATACCATGTATTGCCCTGTGATACATGAAAAGAAAATATGAAAGTTTTAGTCTTTTCTGTGGATGAAACTGTCAGATGTAAATGCCTTATTCTCTAATGTGTAAATAATGTATATATGGAACATCAGGGGTTAACTTATTCTTTGGACTTTAATGTATTCATAATTTACCACTCCCATTCCTGGCTCCACCCCTTGTATATATAAGGAGCCATCCTCCCCATTTTCCTTGCTTCTATCTTGAATATTCAGCGAATATAGAATGCCTATTATGATTAAAGAGAAATATATTTAAATCTCTAACTTCTATTATCTTTATTGAGTCTGATCCTGAAAATATTGCAACAAGCTGGTAGCAGAGGATGGTTAATTGACTCAATAAGTAATTAAAAATGTCCAAGAAAGATAGGCCCAACACCAGGGCCTACAGCAAAGAAATAGAAACTGATCAAGAGATGATCAACGAATCCACTAATGCGATTTCGAGAGAATCCGAAGAATACACCACTGAAGAAGAAGAACTGATGAGTGAAAACAACGACCAGGAAGAAATTGAGATAGAAAATAACGAACTCAGGTCAGAGATATTAAAGATACTAAAAAGCCAAAAGAATGATGAAAGCCTCATCGCGGACCTCCAGGAGATGCTGAGGAACAGCGGAGCAGCGAGAGAGAAAAACGTCATTAAAGAAAAACCCAAAGATCAAAAAACTGTGAGTAAAATGACTACTGAGAAAATAGTTGTAAAAAAGAAAAGATGTGACCTCGCGCGAAATTTTGAATGGCAGCCATCTTGGTTTCAACGAACTTCAAAAGAGAGTGAAGCAGAGCCAATCAAAACGCTCAGTTCAAAATTTCTGGCGCGAAAAACGCTATCAGACGAAGAAAGTGAAAAAGAAGTCTCAAACTCTTCAGATGAACCAAAATCAGAAAGTGAAGACGATTTAACAAAGTCTCAAATAAAGTCAGCAATGAAAACGCTTTTTGCTGCTTTTGGGCCAAGATTGAAAATTTCCAAGACATCAACGAAGAAGCAAGAAATCAAACCGACAACTCAAGACCTGCACGCTCCCATCCTGACTTCGAAAACGACGACACCCGAGCCCAGAGAGCCATGCCGATTCCGTCCTACACCGCAGACAGAATCGAGTGCCAGCGCACACAAGAGAAAGAGAAGAACCGTCGCCATCACCAAAGCCCCAAAAACCGAGCCAGAGACCGACTCATCTGAAGAGGAGCGGATCGAGAGAGCTGAAATGGAGAGAACCTTCCACAACGGCGCCAAAGAAGAAATGAGCAACGCGCATGTGCAAAACTACGTAGACGGCCCCGAAAGACTTGAACTGTCCAGAGAACCGCGCAGACTCGTTACAAGCATCCCAATGCCGTTCTGTAATTTCCTGCACTTGAGAGACCACGGACTGCCTCAGGTTGTAAGTAATGGACAAAATAATGTGGGGAACTTACCCAGTGACTTCCCAAAACTTAGAGTTGATGGCATTAATTTACAAGGGTGGTACCAACAGCTTCAGGTTATTTTCATGAAAGAAAATTTACTATTCTTTATAACTAGTCCTCCAAGAAGACCTTGGACTTTAAAAATAGATTGTTTACATCATAGAGCATTTTTCATAATAATTTCTAGCGTGTCTCCTGCAATGTATCATAGCGTCAAACCAAACCTAACTGTATCAGAAATAATTCAATGCATGTTTAATCTATTTCACAGCGATAGCGTAGCCACAACCACAAGAATGTCTAAGGATTTCTTTTCTTCTAGAGTGAAACCAGGGGTTTCTATAAGTGAGCATTTGATAAATCTAAACAAAATAAGAGCTGAGCTGCAATTGAGGGGGGAAGTGATTTCAGATCAAACAATGAAAAGTGTTATTATCAATTCACTTGATCCATCATGGGATAGCTTTATGTCACACTTAGATACCATTAATTTGGGATATTTATCAATAGAAAGTCTATCTAACAAATTGATAGCAGAAGACAATTCAAGAAAAAATCGTTCCAGTAACCAAACAGAACACAAATCTTTTAGGAAAGTAGTCTTTCAAGATAAATATAATGAGGCCTTTAGATGCCACAATTGTGGATCCAGGGAACACAGTAGAAGAGACTGTCACAAAGTCCCAAGGGAGAGACATAGGCCAGAATATAGGAGCAAATACAATTACAGACAATCTTCCACAGATAGACACAAATATAGAAGTCCACCAAATTACAGAGAAAGTAGAGGGGGTAGAGAAAATTCAAAAGAGAGAAAATCTGGGTCACTAAATGGGCTAAATAAACAAGACAGCACCAGAACACAACAAGATGAGAACAATAATTGGCTTATTGATTCTGGTGCAACAAATCACACCACTAACAACAAAAGTATATTATCTTCATTTACAGAAGATAAGTTTGTGATAAAGGTAGCTAATCAAGAAAAGGTTCAAGTATTAGGCAGAGGAAATGTGACCTTGCCTGGTTTAGGGAAAATAGAGGGGGTATTATTAATCCCAGAAATACCTCACAACATACTGAGTGCTATAAAACTAAGCAGAGAATCTGACATCAATATAGTTTTCTCAAAGGGGAAAGCAACTATAGAAAAGAACGAAACAAATGTAGGTACTGTGATGATAAAAGGGGGTCTACCCTATCTGATAACCAAAGAAAGATGGTTACATAACATTGATTCAAATATGGAAGATTGTATTGAAGCAGATGATGAAAATGTCAATAACAGTGACAATGATGAATGTAAAATAACTCATGATAACAAAAATACACACAATGAGAAGAAACCAAAAATAGGTAAACCAATTCATGATGAGTGTGCTCACATCTTACATAGGAAGTTAGGACATGCAAGCTTTCCCGTAGTACAAAAAATGACTGAACACGCAGAAGGTGTCAAAATAAAAAATTGTGAAAATTATTTGGAATGCTCAGTATGTAAATCCACCAAACTAAAAACCAGTCCCAGACCAAAAAAATCTAACAGATCAACTAACAATATTTTTGATTTGGTACATATGGACTTAGTTGGTCCATTAACTCCATCAATTACCTATAGAAAACGTTACTTCCTAACAATAGTGGATGATTACAGTCGCTATGGTTTTGTTTACACATTAAAGCACAAGGATGAAACCTTTCAGAAATTTAAGGAATTCTACAAACGCATAGAAACTCAGCATAATATCAGAATAAAACAAATTATGACAGATAGGGGATGTGAATTCATGTCTAAAGAATTCTCCCAATGGTTAAAGGATAGAGGGATGCTACATTTCACGTCCAATCCATTTTCTGCATTTCAAAATGGGATTGCAGAGAGAAAGAATTCCACACTACAAACCATGATTAGATGCACATTAGAGGATGCTGGTTTAGGCAAACAATTTTGGTCAGAAGCCTTACATTATTCAAATTACACTCAAAATAGAACATGGTCCAGTATTGTGAATAAGACACCATATGAGGTGATGTACAATAGAAAACCCAAATTAGCACACATGCACATATTTGGAGTTACTGCAGACGTACACATACCTAAACAATTGAGGAGAAAGGGAGAAAACGTATCCAGGAGATTAAGATTCATGGGATACGAAACTGGAACCAAAGGGTACAGATTCATTGATAGTAATAACAAATTTATAGTATCCAGAACAGCTGTGTTCCATGAGCAGGCCAATTGGTCTAAATTGCACCTTAATGAAATATTTCCTAATAAAAGCAAAGATAATATATCTTGCGAGGAAGGAACAACAGAAAATCAAAATATTAACAAAAGTAAGAACAAAACCAAAACTTGGACAAATAGTCAGCATAAAATAAAGACAGACACATTAACAAAAAAGGAAGCCAGATATTTGCATGACAACCATAGCAAACCTGAAAGAAATATTAGAAACAATAGAAACCAAATAACAAATAAATACAAAGATTACATAATGCATATGGATGGAGAACAAATAACACCTAATACATATGAGGAAGTATTGAAACTTCCCCGTGAAGAAAGAGAAAAATGGGAACTAGCTATGGAAAAAGAGATGGAAAGTTTACAAGGATTAAATGTATTCACACCTGCGATCGCACCTAAGGATAAAACAATTATAGGTACCAGGTGGATTTATAAAATTAAGAATTTGGAAGGAGGTAATACCTTATACAAGGCCAGACTAGTTGCACAAGGTTATGCACAAAAATATCCAGAAGACTATACTGACACTTATTCACCAACAGTGAGAACAGAGAGTGTCAAAACAGCTCTTGTAGTAGCATCTGCACTCAATCTGGACGTGTTTCAATATGACATACAGACTGCATACTTACACGCAAAATTAGATAAGGAAATATATGTAAGAGCACCACACAGTCAATACACTAATAAGAACGAAATTTGGTTATTAAATAAGAGTCTGTACGGATTGAAGCAATCTGGCAAAAGATGGTACGATTGTTTGGTAAAAGTACTTAAGACCATGGATTTCAACGCCACCACTGCTGATAACTGTTTCTTTGTAAAAAAGAGTAATGATCATATTGAATTTGTATTAATTTATGTGGATGATATTTTATATATTGGAAAGCATAAAGAGAGCAGGGAAATCTTTGTAAATAAGTTAAACGAACATTTCTCATTGAAATCACTAGGTAGAGTGAATAAATACCTTGGTGTACAAATTAACAAAACTAAAAGGGGATTCAAACTTACTCAGAAAGATAAAATCATTGAACTCCTAAACAAATGTAACTTAAATAATGCCAAAACATGTGACACACCTATGCAAACTGATTTTCTTAGAAACACTGATGAATCTTCCCCTGAGTTTAAAGACAACACATTTTACAGATCAGTTATAGGTTCACTCCTTTATATATCTAATTGGACTAGGCCAGATATTGCATTACCTCTCAATTTATTGTCAAGATATGTTAGCAAACCAACCTTGTATCATTGGGAAGCTGTCAAAAGAATTTTAAGATATCTGAAAAGTACATTAGATTTTTGTTTAATATTGGAACCAAATAATGACAAAGAACCAAAAATTACTTGTTATGCTGATGCAGATTGGGCTGGTGATACATCATGCAGAAAGAGTACCTCTGGTTATGTTTTTCTATTGAACGATTGTCCAGTTTACTGGTATACTGGTAAACAAGAACTGGTAGCCACTTCTACCACAGAAGCGGAATATGTTTGCTTGTCTAAAGCTGCAAATAACCTTGTATGGTTCAATGATTTGATCACAGATGTTTGGAAGAAACCTACTTTACCATTTATTATGCATGAAGACAATAAAGCGGCCATTGAAATATCTAGATCCGATGCAATTGGACAAAGGTCCAGGCATATTGATATAAAATTTAAGCACGTAAGACAACTATCTCAAGACGGATTCATCAAAGCAATACATTGTGATACTTCTGAACAATTAGCTGATATATTAACAAAACCCTTACCTTCTAAACAACACAAATATTTAACTTCTAAATTATATGTATTATATTGTCCTGAATCTGAATGTAACTGGTGTTGTATAACGAACCGGCATTTAGAGGGGGATTTGTCAGATGTAAATGCCTTATTCTCTAATGTGTAAATAATGTATATATGGAACATCAGGGGTTAACTTATTCTTTGGACTTTAATGTATTCATAATTTACCACTCCCATTCCTGGCTCCACCCCTTGTATATATAAGGAGCCATCCTCCCCATTTTCCTTGCTTCTATCTTGAATATTCAGCGAATATAGAATGCCTATTATGATTAAAGAGAAATATATTTAAATCTCTAACTTCTATTATCTTTATTGAGTCTGATCCTGAAAATATTGCAACAGAAACTTTCTTGAAACTTTGACCAAACCTTTTAGCTGATCCATTTATAGTTGGGTGATAAGGTGCTGATGTTATGTGTCTGATTACATGCTTTTTCAAGAAGCTCTGGAACTGTTCGGCTACAAATTGCACTCCATTGTTACTCCCTAATTGTTCTGGAGCATCTGTTCTCACAAGTTCTCTTAATCCCTCTGTGGTTCACGAGGCTGTTGTTGAAGTCATTAAAGGCACCTCTGGCCACTTTGATAGCACAGATCATTTTGACCTGTTACTAACTCTCTCTCTCTGTATGGTACTGCAAGCTTATTCACATTGGCTTCTACTCCTGACTGTAGCTCTAGTATCTCTAGCAGCAGTTTCCATGGAGATAGTGATTTCAAATGCTCTCTTCAATGCTAAATCTGCCTCTGTGAAAAGTCTTTTCAAAGGCTTTCTTTCAGAATTCCACAGACTAGCCATTCTCTCAGGGCATCCTTTAGCCTATGACCGCATTTGCCATGTTTAGACATTTTGACAAAATTCAGCTGGATAGGCTACAATGAAGTTCCTCTTTCTCTGCTTGCATTTATATAATCTGAAATTCTTTGTAATTAATAACGAGCTGGCCTTATTTTTACTAGTTCTGCAAAGTGGAATTGAGAAGGCTTTTGTAGGCCAAATAAGCTTCTTTACGAGCGGAAAGAATGCTTGACTCCTAAAACATCTTTTTCCAGCAACTACCTCATTTGCTTCAAAAAAAAAATAAAAATCACCCAAATCTGTCGGTATTTAATGTCCAGTTGTTTGTGGTATCATCAAACACAATAGTCTTTGCACTAATGTTTGCCATTTTACTGGGCTCTTCTTTCCTGTGCTCACTGCTGACTGTATCAGCATTATTTTACTTCAATTAGTGAACTGGTTTTACTACTGTTCTCTTCTTCTGACCATCAGAGACTTCCCCCATTCCACAAAAGTTTGTAGAAGAACAAACTTCAGAGAATCTGCAAGAATACAGAGACAGGCAGCCCCAAGTAATTAAGCAACAATACTAGATCACCATCAGGCTTAATCAACCAACAGCGAGAATAACCCAATACTTTAGACAATTTCCTTGCTATTCATCTTGGAAACTTTCCACATTTTTAGTGCAGTTACTAGCAATTGATGGCATCTTCTAAAGTCAACTAATCAAAATAACAGGATTGTGGGTGAGCTTTATATCACTCCAAAGACGGTTGGGTGATGTTATGAAGATACTTTAAATCACTAGTGTGGAAATTTAGCCCAAATGAAGTCATCAACTTCTGATTTGGATAACAGGTTGGTCTGAAGAGATCACATAATGGTTTATAGTCCCAGTTCTTAGTATAGGAATCCAAAAGGATTCCATTTTCATTTGGCCCCAGCCCAGATAGTCAATCAATTGGGGTTGGCAACTGTAGTCCAATAACATCTGCAGGTTCATCATTCTTCACCATTCCTGTTCTCAAACTAATTTGCTAGCCAAATCTTAATGAAAATCGACAAAATCATTGGCTGCACCCTTGGACCTCTTCACCTTGTCTCTTTAAATTGCATTTTATAAGTATCCCCAAGAAGTTTACAAGGTCTTCATGAGTTTCTTCACTTGTTCTTGGAGATTTCTTTAGTCTGATGCTAAACTACCAGCATGGCTCACTTTCAATCCTATTTTCACTGGCTGTGATGTTGAAAGAAGCAAAAGAGCTTTTTTGGGTTTTTCCTCCTTAACTGTTCTTCAGTTGGAGGGCAACATGTAAGCCTTTCTGGTGGTGAGCAGACCTCCAGCAGATCAACTTGGAAAGTGCAGTGGAAATCCATTATCTCTTGAGCCATGCTGTCACATGTGCAGATTTATTCCCACCTTCCATGAGGGCGACATTAGCTTTATGATGTTTATGTACTTGCCATAAGGTTAAAGCAATTCCTGCGATTAAACGAGATGAAATTGCATTACCGTAATGAAATGCACTTTACTGATAAAGAAGAGTGTCACTTTCACAAGTGGAAGCACTGTTAGCACATTTTTATGAGAGAATTCCCAAAATCATATCTTAATTGCTTGGACAGCTGTGTAGTTTACATAACGAGCAAACAATGCCAAGGTTTTTTATTTCCTTTGTCAGCTGTATGGGATGTTAGTATGCATGATGGACCCTTTTTTAGGCCTTTTATTACTTGATTGCAAATCATTCTTCATTGCTGCCCAAATTTATAGAAGGACATTGCTCCCTAAGGTGCTGTATCCTTTCAGGTCTGTAACTGAACATGACTGATGGCTCCAGTGTAACAGTTGCTTATTACGACGCTCACTGAGCTATGATTGCCCCAATACTTTATGTTGGCAGATGTGTTTCCCTTGGAACAGCATCTCGGAGACAGAGGTCATTGATCAAACCCCCCTCTGGCTGTTCCATTATGTGCAAATTATTGCTAAAAGCAGAGAGACCAAGATGGTCTGTGAATGTGTGTGCGTGCGTGCGTGGTGCACTTATCACACAATTGGGGTGGGAAAGAGGCTTGCATAAAGAAACCAACATTTAAAAGAGAGGCATAGACTACACCATCATTTTAAGCACCGACTCTTCATTTTTAGATAGATTAGGGTCTCGTTTTGCCCCCATTACATTCTGGGGATGATCCTTTAATTTGTGAAGAAAATCAGTGATCACAAGTGAAGCCTCTTAATTTCTATCACATTTACCTGAAAAAATAAGATGATCCTGAATTTAAGGCAAACTGTCTTCCTCTTCCTGAAGATTAGACTAAAAAACCCCCACCAATCTGCCTCCATTACCATATCCTTAGAGAGCTGAAGATAAACTTTCAATAATTTATTTGAAGATAAATTATGTGGGGAAAGGATTTATCTTCCTTTCAGGAAACTGATGGGAACGGCTATAGTTTCCTGCTATTTCCTTTGTGCAATGTATGTGATTATTTTTAAAAACAAATCATCTACTAATTTTATTCCTTGTAAAAGTAAATACAACATCAGCGTTTGAAGTGCAATTTAAAAATCTATTGGAGAAAAAACATCTTTAATCTCAAATGCTTTTTTAAAAAAATATGTCGAATTATTATTTTTGGAAAAGAAAAAAGACAGTTTAAATGCTGCCCTATGCTCTCTTGCCATCTCACAGGATAGCAATGGTTGTGTCCTGCCCATTGGGAAGGGCAGAAAGCTATGGTAAATACAGAAAGATTGGGACAAAATTATAATTTCAGGTGTCCTGCCTGGTGCTATTGGCAAGCAGAAAAGGAAGCACATAATCTGCCACCCTGCCAGTAATATCATTTGATATGATAATATGACTGTTTTCGTAGTGTGTGGAATGTTATTTTATTCATTCTGTGGTCCTGGAGAGAGGTTAGTGTACTTATGAAAAGGCATTTTTAAATATCCTTTATTTAAATATCCTTAATGAGATGTTAAGAAAAGGCTGGACCAATTGTGAAACCCAGTCAAGAATATTATCTTTTCATCCTAATTCCAACATAGTTTTTCAGAGTGGTAAATCTGTTCCTTGAATAGTTCACGATACTTTAACAAGTTGGAGAAAAAGAATAGGAGAATGATCAGGCAAGGTAGATGGATTTAATGACATCCTCAATTAAGGCATCATTGAGAGACCTAAAAAGCCATATTGAAGACTCTGGAATCTATTCATGTGGTGGCTAAGAATCAATTCCAACCTGATGGCGCTTAACCAACTAATCAGTCCAAACCATATGAGCCCGTGAGAATCGAACAAGATGGGGAAAATGAACCAGTGAGAGAATGATTTGATCCAAGAAAGTTGATCTGGCATTACATATGACCATACATTTTAGTCAGTCAGCTTGCAAAAATGACTTGTATTTTTAAAACATTTTTACAGGCCTAGAATGCCCATTTTTCCAGGTCATCAAATATCAAGCTTCACTGCGCCTTCCTAGATTATGAAAAATGTAATATTTCCAGGTCAATTAAATTTTTTCCTTGAGGAAATCTCTGTAGAATTTGTGGGTGGGGGAACGATTATGTGGCTGCAAATATATTATTAAATGCAACTCAAGAAAAACATAGATATTGAAAATCACATGCTTACTGCATCAACTGATTATCTATTAATATTAAAATTAGTATAACTGTAAATTGGAAGCTGCAGTAATAGCTTCTATATTAAAGCAGGGCCTATATAACGAATCTGTTTGATCATTCACTGAATTCTGGTATTATATAATCATAATTTAATGTTCTAATCATGTTTTTAAATACATAAAAAAAGCTCCCCAGAAAGCATGAAAAAACCTTGAGCATAGGAGACCTCCAGGTTCCTTGTTGCCTTGAAATTTGTAATTCCAATGGAAATAAACATCATTTTGCAAACCTTTGTTTCTAAACTGTATAACATGAATTTTTATCCCCAAAATGAGGATGAGGAAGATTTCTTTCTACAGAAAATGAGCTTATCACATTTATCGCAGGATCAAGTTTGTTTTGCTTCAATAAAATGTCAGTATGACATTTCATTTCATCTATGAAATCGGAGGAGATGCCTGCGGCTGATGGTTTTCCAGATTCTTGGTATATAAAGAATCTGTTTTTTTCTCTCTTTTATTTTATGTGAAGCTTTTAAAAACAAGTACCTGTCTTTTACATTTAATAAGACTAGCTTCATTTACGATCTATTCTAACCATGAACCTATTTACCTGACAAAATCTGAAGCTAACAATTTAATAGCCACGTTGATCAATAGATTAGGCTGGATTCCTGCAGTGTTTCACAGTATGAAATTTTAAATCAACAATTGTGATTAAAATCAAAATAAACAAGCTTAGCCAGCTATAATTTGGGTGGGGGTGGGGTGGGGTACAAAAAGAGAGCTCTGAAAAAGCTTTTGATATGGTTTCTTGACAGTTTTTGAAATGGATTTTGGCTTATTTCAGATTTATATTTGGTGCTGATATAGCCATATGGGTGATTACTAATGGTGTGCCTTGTTCTTGATTAAAATTGTGTCAAGATATAAACCAATGATGCTTCTTTTTTTCTTTTCAATTTGTTTTGAGAATAATTGCTTGTACAATTTAAGATTCCGAAGATAACAATGGAATTAAAGATGGGCAGGGGAGATCATAAAATTGTATGATATGCTGATATTTTATGCTTTATGAATAGATTAGATATTTACATTTCTTGTCTTAAATCATTAATAACAAGGTTTGGATCTATCAAGTGACAGCTCTATAAATGTAATAAATTAGGCTTGATTCCATTGGGTCACAAAAACAATTTAGAAAAGTATAATATTTGGGGATTACTTATTTATTTATTTTCTTTGCCACAAATATATTCTAGACAGATAATCTAGAATTCCCTTGAACGTGTAAGATAACTTCATATTTGATTACTATTTTGAGAGGCTATTATACATTTTGTAATATATAATAAAATGTTGTCTTGCTTCCTTAAGTAAACAATGCAGTTAATTTTTGAAAGTTCCTCTATGAGATAATTTTGGCATGCAGTACTGTTTGTGCTTCTAAGATTGTAGGAGAGGATCCAGGACTGGGTCTGTTAAATCTACCCTATAATTCTTCACTTATCTTGGAATGCCCGTTGCATCAAGCCTGTTAAAAAAATGCATTTAACATCCTAATTTTACTTTTAGGTACACAGCAGGATATTTTTCCTAATTTACTAGGATAAGAATGTTCAAAATTTAGCTTCTCTCTTTGTCCTAAACCTGAGGGTTATTTCTGTATATCCATGATGGCGAACCTATGGCATGTGTGCCAGAGGTTGCACGCAGAGCCCTCTCTGTGGATAGGCATGTCGTCGCCAGCTGCTTCTCCAGGTTCCGGCATGCATGCGCACTGGCCAGCTGCTCTGTTCTGGGTTCCGGCATGCACATGCACACCGGCCAGAAGACCAGCTGGCCGGTGAGCATGCGTGCGCCAGAACCAAAAACAAAGCAGCTGGCCGGCATGCACGTGACAGAATGCGGAGCCCGGTGTGCATACGCACCGCCAGCTGCTCACTTCCAGGTTCTGGTGCTCCGGTGCACGCTCCTGTTTCTGCACTCAGTGCTGAAAAGGTTGACTGTCACTGTTGTATATGATCCCACTGAAATTCTGTCAAGCATTTGGGCCCCTTGGTTGTATGAGATTTCAATACCTGCATTGCAAACAAGACATAGCTGGAAAATTGGTGCAGATATAATTTTGACCAGGGTATCCATGAAAAGATATATTTTTGGATATACCCAATTTAAAATTCTAATTTTTTTGTTAAAGTGACTTCTGTCCGGTGCGCAAGCAACTACAGCCACTTATTAAAAAAACTAGAGTAAGCAACTTTATTGTCTCCTCCTACATTACAAGAATCTTCTTAGACTGCTTGCCTTCCCCTGGAAACAAGCCAATAAGGTCTCATGGATCTTGGGGGGTGGGATCAAACTTATGCCTCTTGTAGCTGTGCAATGATTCTAAACTAGGTCGCCATTTGATTCCGCCTTCTAGCCTAGCTGGCAGTTTCCCACTTTCTTATATCTCATTACTTTGGAGCCACCCTGCTCCAAGGAAATGTTTTTAAAACTTTGCAGGCCTCTAAAGTAGATGTGATATATTTCCGAATATATTGAAAATCAATGTTTTGATCTTCGCTATTTATCAATGCCTATCGAATTAATTAAATTTAAATTGAATTAATTAAATTTAAATTAATTAAATGTATTAATTATATTAATTAATTTAATTTTAACTTTAAAGCATTAATTTTTTTTCTTTTATGTAACTATATAATACAATTTAGGGAGTCGATAACTGGTAACTTTCCAA
The DNA here is from genome assembly GCF_029215685.1 of Pituophis catenifer annectens. NCBI lineage: Eukaryota > Metazoa > Chordata > Lepidosauria > Squamata > Colubridae > Pituophis > Pituophis catenifer. The sequence continues at coordinate 232,235,140 of NW_027256882.1, read as the reverse complement.
TATTTTGGCGGTTGTAATTAAGATTTTATTCTGCATATCCAAGTTTTAGAATAGATCAAAATTAAACCCTAAATCTCCCTGGATAAACTGAAGACTGTATATGCTCAACAAGAGCGTGAAATCTGTAGACTCCAGATGTGCAGAGTTAGATCCCTTGGACCTCTTAATTGTAGTCTGTAAAAAAGGGAGCTATATGCATTTCAACTCTAATCCATTCATGCTCTTTAAAAACTCTAATCGCTCTTTTCTGTTACACATTACCTTTTGCCAAAATGCCAAGCTTGTCAAGTGCCATCTGAAACCATTAAATTTAGAATAATAAGCCTTTTAAAGTATCTCTGGTCGAATTTAGTATGCAAATTGGGCAGCCAAAAGGATCTTCAAGACAAAATATATTCTGCGAATGTAAAAATAATTCAGCTTGATGAGTTCATGTTTTAGAATTGATTACTAAACTGCTCAATAATCAAGAGACTAGTTTTAAGAAGGTTGCTCATTTGTGCAAATGAGAGGAAACCATTTTAATTAGCGTGCCTGAACCAGGCACTCAAGATGAAATGACCTTGTGTGTATAATTTTTTTTTTTTTAAAAAGTCTTTTTCTCATTCTCAGCATTCTTTATGGATTGGATCCTTGGCTAGTATGAACATTTTAAGACATATAGTGCAGATTAGTATGCTAGAATGGTTGGAGCCACGCGACAGTCAAGATACTGAAGTGAATCCATTTTTTCTTTAAATATATGCAGAGTATATGTGGGGAGAAGGGAATTATCTCTTTATCCATCGACCATTTTGATGATGAAAATAAAGCTCTTGAAGTTTCTGCAGCGATAAGAAAGTACATGCAGCACTAGATCTAAAAAAGTGAATATGTTCTGGATACCCATTAAACTGGCATGACACAAGAAGTCCACCTTCCCTGTCCCAATGCCTGTCCTCTAGAAACTGAAATTTGGGTGGGGGGGAACGAACCCTGCTAGTATTATATAAATCCTCAGAGATCAAGCTGTTTCCTCATGCATTGGGATGTGGAGATTAGATGATCCCATCATTGTGATTCTGTGCTTTTTATGACTAGAGTTTGGATTCTCCTTCGTTGTTGGTTACATACCTGGATGATAGGCATACTGTTATTAAAAGGCAATGTTTATTATTGTTATAAAAATATAAAAAAATAAGATTAAAAAAACAAAAAATTGCCATTCTACATATGCTTCAGAGGCTGAATTCTCATATGTAAAAATCACTACTCAATGTGAATTAAGGCTCTTATTATTATGAGATAAGAGATAGCAAGTGGTAAATACATCTTCACAAGGAATGATTAAAGTTGTTTAACATGCCAAAATCTTTCAAAAACAATAACAATTATTAAGGTCTGGAGCAGACTTTACACACACGGCGATTCCAAAGACTTGACGTTGTTGTTAGCAAGTATTTCAAGATAAGGAATGGATTGTTTACTTGGTGGAAATATCAGTTAGAGTCAACAATTTTGCCAATCTCAGAGCAATTAACTGAACAGCAGTCTGATTATGTTTAATTAAAATAAAAACCATATGAGCAGTGATGGCACAGTGGTTAGAATGCAGTACTGCAGGCTACTTCTGCTGACTGCCAGCTGACTGCAGTTTGGCAGTTCGATTCTCACTGGCTCAAAGTGACTCAGCCTTCCATCCTTCCAAGGTTGGTAAAATGAGGACACAGATTGTTGGGGGCAATATGCTGACTCTGTAAACCGCATAGAGAGGGCTGTAAAGCACTGTGAAGCGGTATATAAATCTAAGTGCTGTTGCTATTGCTATATGAGCTATTGGAGAAAGAATATGGAAATAGAGGTACATAGGATGAGAATAGAGGACTTGAGCAACACACAGAACCCAACAGAATAAACAAATGGTTGACATTTTATTGTAAGAAATAATGCCCAGATATCCTGCAAATACAAAACTGATTGTAAAACTGATTGAATGGGGAGGGTATTGTGAGTTTTATTGTTGCCATATTGTACTGCATTAAAATATAAGTTCATAGCAAATAAAAATACTTCTCCCACTAACAGACAGAGCCCAAGTTTTACTAGATGTTGAAATACCAAGGAGCACATACTGTAGCCAATAGAATGTGGAGGCTACTTAGATAAGCTAAGTACTTATTGGTAACTTATTGATAATGTTAATCTGCTGTCCTCTATGCTCTAGAGCAGGGCTGTCAAACTTGCAGCCAGCGGGCCGGATGCGTTAGGCACTGGCCACATCCATGCCCAGTTTAGCGAAGGGAGGAAAAGTCATATGTCGCGTGACGACGCCGTGATGATGCAAGTTTGATGCCTCTGCTCTAGAGTTTTCATCTTGGATGGTGATCCAACACCGCTTTCCCTTCTCTGGTTGTTTCCAGCAAAAGAATTCTCCAATCTTGGAATCTCAAAAGGGAATATGGGCAGAAATAAGATAGAAGGTATTTTGGATCCAAACCTCCTCCTCTCACTCTGCTATGTTCCCAGTTAGTGAGCGAGTCTCTATGAATAGCTCTGCATTGCTATTTGGAGTTTAAAAAATATCATACTGACACAGAAGGCAGAGTTATGGCTTCTTTATATTATTCTCCTTTCTGGCACAGGGGTGGATTCATTGGCGTGTTCCAGTGGTGGGTTTCTACCGGTTCACCCCGGTTCAGGCAAACTGGTAGTGGCGGCAGCGGTAGGCTCCGCCCACCCAGGGGTGAAATCCCGCAGGTTCTGACAAGTTCTAGAGAACTGGTAGCGGAAATTTTGAGTAGTTTGGAGAACCGGCAAATACCACCTCTGGCTGGCCCCAAAGTAGGGTGCAAATGGGGATTTTTCAGTATCCTTCCCCTGCCACACCCACCAAGCCATGCCCATGAAGCCACACCATGCCCACCAAGCCACGCCCACAGAACCGGTAGTAAAATATTTGGATTTCACCACTGCGCCCACCCACTCAGACATCATCACGGACACGCTGCGCATGCATAGAAGGTTCTGCAAATGCGCAGAAGTGCCACACGCAAGCGAAGTGAGCGCATTCCCGATTCTGAACCGGTAGCAAAGGTAAGTGGAACCCCCTACTGGCGTGTTCCAGTGAATCCATCAGAGTTTTCCAACTAAACATAGGAATTTTCTTGCCTGATGATAATTTGCTCAGATATCTGGTAATATGTTTCAATTTGAGCTGAGCACTTAATCTTCTGCCAACTCTCAAATTGCTAGCATCATGTTGTTAGACCAACAGGACACCGTCAGCAACTGTTGAGCTTAACCAAGAACAAATTTGTTTAGTTGTGACATTCTGCAGACAGAATTAAGGGGGAAAAAAAAACCCCTCCTTATACTTGCACCAATCAGAACTATACAGTATGTAAGCCTGGCTGGTTTCACTTTGTTCTTGGTCAATTGCAGATAAGTAAGCCTGACATCATTACAAATGTTGTGCACGATTAGAATTCAAGTGCAGCAAAACTATATTTTAGCTATATTTTAAATCCCATGAATACATCTACTCTCTTTACACTTAAATATGGGACTTTAGTCTCCGTGTTATTTCAAATGCTCTTGGTACTATGATTCTCTCTGTCTGGATTCACTGCAGGAGATGTAGAGCAGATTTATGTGCTTGAAAAGACAATGACTGATGACAAGGTAGGACATCCTTAAGCCTGGCTTTCCCAGGAATGCGAGGTCATTGTGTAGCCACAAAGAGTTAGAGGAGAATGCTGCGTGCTGTGTAGTACACATCTGTTACCTTCAAAGATGATAGAGATATTATCACACAGTATCAGGGTCACTCCAATTGACTTTCATTCATGAACTAGAACCTTCTTATGATTCAACTTTGGCTATGGGATTTATTTATTTTTGGTAATATGGAGGCTGCCTAACTCCAAATGACTCTGGATGGCAAAATAACAGCAGAAAGAAAAGAAAAATCATGAAAAATCCTGAATGTCCAAAAAGACAAACAAGCTGTCTCAAAAGCATCCCAAAGAAATACAGTACATGATAAGGGTCAAGCAACTATTCTATCCCCCAGACTACGAGAGAAGCAGTTTTAAGTCTTCTGTAACTGTACATTTTTGAATAACTGTAATTTCCCTCTAGTTCTGAGAGTGCTTAAGAATGTGCTTTCTAATTTTTTCCCCTTCATTACCTGAAAATGTTTATCAGAATTTTTACCCAATGCAGGTAAAACATTTTAAGTCAATTTAAGTATACCTGTTGTGAATAGGTAATGGGTTTGCTTGTCGTTACCAAAAGAAAATTCACTTAACCAGAGTTTCAACCGGGAAACCGTGAGCATCCAAAATCAAGTCCAAAAATGCTAGAGAATTCCTGGAAGCCTGAAACTCAGACAAATCAGCCACCAACAGGCACATAAACAACATTCACATACCATTTAGAAGAGACAACCAAAAAGCCCAAAAGAAAACAGAAAGATCAAAACATCTCCTCTCCAATAATCAACAACCAGATAAGCAGAGATTAACACTGAGATTAATTAGTCCAACAGTCTAGAAGTAAACAATACCCTAATCAAGGAACTACCAACTCAGACAAGCAAGCTAACAGTCAACAACAGTTTAATCAAGAAATCATTAAGAACACTCCCACCAACACTGACAGTATGAGCCATTTTTATATGACTAGAGAACAAACTAAATTCCCATCCAGCCCTGTTGAAATTACCTAGCTGGGTAATGAAATGTCTGCAAGAAAATAACGGAGAGAGTACCAAGGACTCCACAATTCAACCCTGAGCTACAAATATTCTGTTCTATAAGAAATCCACTTTAATCCAATTTGGAGTAGTTTATGGAGGCTTGTGAAGTACTGATCTAAGGACAGTCTCAGGATACAGGTAGTCTTTGACTTACAACCATTTGTTTAGTGACTATTTGAAACTACAGTGGCCCTTAAAAAAGTGACTTACAACCGTTTTTCACATGAACGATCGTTGCATGGTCCATGGTCATGCAATCCAAGTTCAGACACTTGGCAACTAGCTCATATTTATGACAGTAGCAGTGTCCCAATAATCACCATTTTTTTACCTTCTGACAAGCAAAATCAATGCGGAACCCAGATTCATTTAACAACCATGTGACTAATTTAACAACTGCAGTGAATGGCTCAATTGTAGTTGAAGACTACCTATACATATAATTTGATAGGCATTGTCAGTTCAGATGACTTTTCCTTCCTTCCTTCCTTCCTTCCTTCCTTCCTTCCTTCCTTCCTTCCTTCCTTCCTTCCTTCTTTCCTTCCTCCCTCCCTCCCTCCCTCCCTCCCTCCCTCCCTCCAAATAACTCCAGGTGGCTAACACTTCCTACTCCTTTCCCCCCCCACAACAACCCTGAGAAGTGAGTTGGGCTGAGAGAGAGAGACTGGCCCAAAGTTACCCAGGTGGTCTTCATGACTAAGGTAGGGGTTGAATTCATGGTCTCCCGCTTTCTAGCCTGGTGCCTTAACCACTAGACCAAACTGCCATTGACTTGAAATACAGGCTGAATAGGATCAGGAAGGGGTTCAGCAAACTTCTTTCTTATATATTCCTGTCCACTGGAGGATGTTTGGATACAATGGCAATTCAACTCTGGTGAAAAGCCCAAGAGGCACCACACCACCCATCTCCTCACCCTAGAGAAATGGGTCTTCAAATGGCCATTTAATCTAAGTAGGTGTAAAGTGATGTCTTGCTCCTTCACATATAAATTGAAACAACCTGAACTCATTGTGACCATCCAAAGGTAGAACATTGGGTTGGAGTGGGTTGCTTGATGAAATTGTTCCACCTACCTCTCTATGAAAAGGGTATATTCTATTCTGGTGGAGCATTTGTAAAGAACTGACAACCAATCTTATAATGCTCTTATACAGATCAATGGGGGACCACCCCTTTAGGATACAATTCTGTAATCAAATTATTAAACTAATCAGCATCTGATTTAATTATTTTGGAACAAATAGACAACTAAAGGTGATGTATTTATGGCTCTCCAGATTTGTATAGCTCAACTCCCATCAGCTCCAGTTAGCAAGGCTAATGACCTGAGATTATGAGAATCATTATGCCATGTCTGAATGATTCCCCGTTCATCCTAGCTGCTGTTAATTGACCTTGTAAATCCTTGTTATCTTAAGCTTCTTTACAAACAGGTTCTATTGTCTGTCTTTCACTACAGAAACTGCTGCTGTTGTATTAGTATTTCTATAAGGCACTTTAAATAAATCCAGCTCAAAATTAAAAATAGAGTTTCATCCCAAAACACAGATATATTCTAGTTGGACTCTACTCAAGAATTTCTATGACCTAGTGTGGTTTCCATGCAGTGGCGGTGTCAAGATTGCTTTATCTGATTTCAGATGGCTGTATGGATTTGGTTTTATTTCATCTTATGTCCAAACATTTGCATTTGCTTGTCAGGTGTTAAAATGCATCTTTCCACAGGAGGGCATCAGAGCTGTTCCAACAAAGCTAAAGGACTGTTTGTCAGCTGTTTCATGCAATGTGTTACTGAAAGCATTACAAATTTCATAGGCAACTTGTAAACTCTTCCGGTGGGTTGTACTCATGTTTTATGTAGCAAAGAAGTTTTCATCAAATTATCTTTGTGGACTGTAAACCCCGGGTGTGTAAAATTTGATTTTTAATAACCATGGATGGTCACTAACCTGCCATTAGCCACAAGTATTACAAACTCTCATTTAAATGACACTGAATTTTGCAATAGTTAAATAATGCAAAAGTGGCTGATCTAAAACTTATTTGTTAGTTTACCTTGACTGAGGAAATTTAGTTTTCAGGAAGACCCCCACATGCAAAACAAGTAGAAGACTAAAACAGTGAGAATGGAGGGCTGATGAATAAAAATCTTTACCACATGCTTTCCAGCTCAGTTAGTCTGGCAAGCAACTTCAAAAGTGCTGAAGTGTAATGTGTCTTAGAATCTACCAGTTGGAGAAGGCTGGTTTAAAGCACCTGAAAGGTAAATTTGGTTCTTGTTGATCCACGCCAATACCCGGAACCAGAAATGTCTATGGAAGGTGGTGCCAAAACTATTAAGATGACAGTAGCTGAAATTATGTAGTTATGACGTTTATGTAATTATGACAGCATATTGACTTATTTGACCATTTTGGTGAAAATTCCTAACTTCGATATTTAATTTTCTACCCTTGAACTCATTTCAGCCCATCGTATTATATTGACTTCAACCCTCATAATTTCCAGCCAGTATGGTAGTCTGTAAGGTAAGGTAATCATCAGAATCCAATAAATGTGGAGGACTTCAGAAGGATAATTGTCAGTTCTTGGAAAAATTGCCATATTGTGTATCACAGGTATTCAGTTGAAAACATTTATTGTAGCTGAGATTTACAAGATTCAGATCGTAGTATAATCCTAACTCTATGCTTTATTAACAAAGCAGGAATATCATTCTCTGCACTGCCTCATCATTTGAGCATGTTGCTTGACTTGATAATGGCCATTGTGTTACAAGTAGGTCTAGGCTACTTTTAGAGTGAGGCAGAAGACCAAGTCAGTATTTTTATTTGATGATGAATCAATTATACAGATATGTAGTAGTGATTCTTTAACAAACAGCTATATTATCCAAGAAAGATGTTTTTACAACCAAGTATGTCTATTATTACATAGAAAATAAGGAACTTTCTACTGTTCTAAACAACTTAGAACCTCAAGGACAATAAACAATAACCTTCTTTTGCAGATGACCCTTAATTATGATTAAAGGTGTCTATGCCATCTCTTAAAAACACAAATTAACTTTTTTTGTTGTTCCTCCAGACAGTGGGGAAAAAAAAAATCAAGTGTCATTAATCAGGGAACTTTCAGTCATTCATTTTAGTCACTTTTTTTTTTTTTTTTTAATTTGATTTATATGCCGCCCTTCTCCGGAGACTCAGGGTGGCTTACAATGCGTTAAGCAATAGCCTTCATTCTTTTGTATATTTTATACAAAGTCAGCTTATTGCCCCCACAAACTGGGTCCTCATTTCACCTACCTTAGAAAGGATGGAAGGCTGAGTCAACCTTGAGCCTTGGAGAGATTCGAACCAGCAGAAATTGCAGGCAGCTGTGTTAATAACAGGGTGCACTAAACCCCTGTACTATCAAGGCTCTTGATAGTTTTAATTGATTAAGGCTATAACCCCTGGAACAATGTTGTAGGGAATTTTAGAAAAGATTGGTTTGGAAACTGTCTTCCAAACTGGAGAGTATGGTAAAAATGATCTGATCTTGAGTCATTTCTTCTCTTTTGGGCCATTGCTTCTCACTTTCCTGTGATGGAATGGAACAGCTCACCACAGCTGACTCGCCACATCCATCTCGCCACAGCTGACTCATCCTGGCTGATTTGCCATGGCCAATTTGCCACAGGACAACTCGCTGCAGGGCAATTCAATGCGGGTTAACTCAAGAGAGGGACAAGTGAATTGCAGTGGGTTTTGTCTTGCTTTAGGTTTGAACTTTCTCAAGTTAGAAGTAAGGTTGGGGTGAGCCAGAGTTTGGAGTCCCATGCCCGTCCCATGGCAAGTCGGCTGGGGTGAGTCGGCCGTGGCAAGGTGTCCTAGACCCTTCCTACAACTTTTCATGCCAGATAGAATAAAAAGAGAGATAATGAAGGGGCAGCCATGTCATCTATAAAGCCCCAAAATCTTAATTCTGCAATCATGGCAATGGGCTAAAACAATTCTATTGTTTTTGATGAAAATAATATTTTAAAAGCAAGCAAGCAGGCAAGGAAACAAGCAAACAAAAATGAGATAAGTAGCATAACAAATGCCACTTTGACTTTCCACTTACTAGGAAAAAAACCTGACAAGATACTGGATTTCTCACAGCATCTTATATCACAGTTATCTCAGAAGAACAATGGTGTTTGTCCTGTTGATTCAATACTGTTGTTCCTAGATAGGCCAAGGGAAGATGTTGATTAGATAATACTTGGACAACGTAGAAAGCTTTTTGAGTTTAGTTATTTTAGTATTTATTTGCATACATCAAAATATAAAACTGAAAATGTTGCTTTTCTATTTTTCATGGACCATTCATTGGTTGCCAAACAGCAAAATTTACCTCAAGTGTTCTTAAGTGAAGCACTTTCTTTCCAGTGCTTAAGAGCGATGCATTGTCTCCTGTAATAAAAGCTCTGTAGAAGCAGTCTGCCTTTGCATCTGACTAGCCCTGTGTATTGTTATATCACCTAATATATCATGATATAATGTAAAGATGCACACACTGAAATCACAGACATTCTTTCTGTGAAACCCCTGAGTATCATTGCCTCAGTAATTCTAGTCACCCTCTCCTATACCTTTGTGATTTGCTACATCCTTTTATCTGCCTTGAGAGTGGGGATTTTATAGGACCCAGTTAAGGGCTTTTGGAGGGTCCAGCCACAAAGCTTACAAATGGTTTTTCTTTCCTCAACCAATGCCCCTCAGCAAGTGACACTCAATAGCTGACGACTGATTTGCAACAGCCTCTTCATAACACAAAGAAGACCAAACTGGCCCCAGTATCCCATTGGCCCAAAGTCTGCCTTTTGAACAGTGAATGTGAAGGAAAAACTGACATGAATGCTTACTTGAACACATATGATGATAAATCCTGATTCTGGCAGGATTCTTGATCACACTTAGAATTCCCTTTAGAACTTCTACCCATATAGAGTGATCTGGACATGGATTTTATTTATTTATTTATTTATTTATTTATTTATTTATTTATTTATTTATTTATTTATTTATTTATTTATTATATTTCTATACCGCCTTTCTTCCGTAGGACTCAAGGCGGTGTACAGTCAAGAAAAATATAGACACACAAACATCATAAAATCTGATAACAGATTCTTTTCAATTCCCTTTCCATACATACTTGGATTAGCAGGGGATGGTTTCTGCTAGTTTTTTTATGTAACTTGTTGAATCTGGTATTGAAGGAATTATAGTATACTAGCTGATAACCTGGCATTGCGCGGGTATTTATTTATCTCAATCCTGTATTAGACAGGAAGAGCAACTTCACCCTGAGCCCTGATTTCGACAAGAATTAAATTAGTTAAAAATGTTTTCCCTGTGCCCCCAGAAGCATCAAATAAAATGATACCTTGTTGTTTTGCTAGCTGATCCATGATCATTTGATATACTTTTTTCTGATCTTGATCTAGAAATGGCTGTTTGTCAGTGATATATGCACTAAGCTGTTTGATGTTGTAGTTCTTTTCTCATATGGAATCTGCGTGAAGTACATCATGTCAGCCTTGTAGTGATGCAGTCAGGCCAAGTTGCAGTAATGTTTTATTGATCAGGGCCATACATTTGTCCTCAAGGATAATCAAAGCCTTGTTGAAAATATCTGGACCAAACATAATTTTTAATGTTGGATTTTCTCCCTTACCAAGGGAGCCCCCGTGTGGAGTACTGTGAAGCCGTTACCATGGCAATAGGGCGGCTGCTGGAGCTCTGGATCGGGTCGTGTCTTTGCGGCCTCTGACCCGGCGCCGATCTCAATTGGCTCCTTGGTTTACCGAGGAGCTGAGGGAGTTGAAGCGCCAGAAAAGACGCCTAGAGAGTAGTTGGAGGGCCAGTCTTTCTGAATCTGACTGGACAGTAGTAAGATTCCACATTAGGAATTACCTAGTGGTGATAAAAGCAGCGAAATGTAGCTATTTTGCTGCTCTTATTGCATCATCAGATAACCGCCCGGCCGCCCTCTTTAGGGTGACCCACTCCCTGCTCCATCAGGAAGCGCGGGAGGACCCCTTGGAGGGTAGAGCCGAGGATTTTGTTCAGTATCTGTATGACAAAATCACTCAGATTCGGGAAGATTTGGACTCCGACTGGGTAGTCTCAGGGGGAGAGACAGGGGCAGGTCTTGAGAATGTTATCTGGGATGAGTTTGAGCCTGTGACCCCTGAGGACGTGGACAGGATTCTGGGCAGACTGAACATGACCACTTGTTTATTGGACCCATGTCCCTCCTGGTTAGTGCTGGCTTCCCGGGAAGTGACACGAGGCTGGCTCCAGGGGATTATAAATGCTTCGCTGGGTGAGGGTGACTTTCCCGCCACCTTGAAAGAGGTGGTGGTGAGGCCTCTCCTCAAGAAGCCTTCCCTGGACCCGGCAATGTTGGTAAATTATCGTCCGGTCTCCAACCTTTGCTTCGTTGCGAAGGTTGTTGAGAGTGTGGTTGCGCAACAGCTCCCCCAGCACCTGGATGAAACGATGTATCTAGATCCGTTCCAGTCGGGCTTCAGGCCTGGGTACAGCATGGAAACAGCATTGGTCGCATTGGTAGATGATCTCTGGAGGGCTTGGGACAGGGGATGCTCCTCTGTCCTGGTCCTGTTAGATCTCTCAGCGGCTTTTGATACCATCGACCATGGTATCATGCTGCACCGGCTGGAAGAGTTAGGGGTGGGAGGCACTGTGTTGCGGTGGTTCTCCTCCTTTCTCTCTGACCGGTCGCAGTCTGTGTTGACAGGGGGGCAGAGGTCAACCCCGAGGCCCCTCATATGTGGGGTGCCACAAGGGTCGGTCCTCTCGCCCCTCCTGTTCAACATTTATGTGAAGCCGCTGGGCGAGATCATCCGTGGTTTTGGGGTCGAGTACCACCAGTACGCTGACGACACCCAGCTGTACATCTCCACCCCAGACCACCCCAGCAATGCCCTTGAAGTGATGTCCCGGTGCCTGAAGGCCGTGCGGATCTGGATGGGGAGGAATAGGCTCAGGCTCAACCCATCCAAGACCGAGTGGCTGTGGTTTCCGACATCCCGATATAGTCAGTTGGTGCCATCACTGACTATTGGGGGTGAATCATTGGCCCCCACGGAGAGGGCACGCAACTTGGGCGTCCTCCTGGATTCATGGCTGTCTTTAGAAGAGCACTTGACGGCCGTGACTGGGAGGATTTTTCATCAGGTTCGCCTGATTCGCCAGTTGCATCCCTTTCTGGATCGGGACTCGTTACACACGGTCACTCATGCCCTTGTCACCTCCCGCCTGGACTATTGCAATGCTCTCTACATGGGGCTCCCCTTGAGGAGCACCTGGAGGCTCCAACTGGCGCAGAGTGCGGCCGCGCGGGTGGTAATGGGAGCGACATGGCGTTCCCATGTAACACTTCTCCTGTGCAAGCTGCACTGGCTCCCGGTGGTCTTCCGGGTGCGCTTCAAGGTTTTGGTTACCACCTTTAAAGCGCTCCATGGCTTAGGACCTGGGTACTTGCGGGACCGCCTACTACCACCAATAGCCTCCCACCGGCCGGTACGCTCCCATAGAGAAGGGCTCCTCCGGGTGCCGTCGGCCAAACAATGTCGACTGGCGGCCCCCAGGGGGAGAGCCTTCTCTGTGAGGGCATCTACTATCTGGAACGAGCTCCCCCCAGAGATACGGAGGATCCCGGATCTGCGCACCTTCCGCCGCCCTTTAAAGACCTTATTATTTCACCAGGCGGGCCTGGCCTAATTTTCTTCCTCTTTCATAAAAGATTTTTAATTTTTAAATATCTTTTAGTATTTTATACATTCAATTTTAAAATTGATTTTAAATAGTTCGGGGTTTTAAATTTGTCGGAGCCAAAATTATTTAATTTGATTTTATTCTACTTTTAAATTTTGTATGGATGTGTTTTATTGTTTGGCTGTGCACCGCCCTGAGTCCTTCGGGAGTAGGGCGGTATAGAAATAGAATAAAATAAATAAAATAAATAAACTCCACTGTGCTGTACAGTAGAAGCCATTTTAAGGCAGTACAGTAGAATCCATTTTAAGGCAGTACAGTAGAAGCCATTTTAAGGCACAACAGGCTGTATCTTAACAGAACACACACCCCGAGGGGTATTAGGGGTGTCTTACCCCCACAATATTTTTTTCCAGAGGGTAAGTCATCTGTGTACCAAGTTTGGTTGAAATTGAATGAGGCGTTCCAGAGTTATGCTGGAACACACACACACACACACACACACACACACACACACAAACACACGCAGCCATTTATATATATAGATAGATAGATATTTCATGGTTTTGTCCATGTTTTCTTTAGGACCAGCCACATTACAGCTTGAGACAGGATTTTTCATCCATTATTTTTTTTATGGAATGCAGAATTATTTGTGCTTCCTCCATCCATCCTAGGTTCTAGCAGTATAAAAGTGAAAGGAAACTACTTATGCATTTGCTCTGCTCTGCATACATGTTATAAATATTTTATTCCCAAGTATGCACTTATTTGGAATTAATAGAATTTTCTTTTGAGTAGATTATTAATGAATTTATATTGGTGTATCATCTTTTCACTGAAGTTCATGTGGATCAGATGGGATTGTAAATGGTAAACTAAAATCTATTATCAAAATAATTTGTTTTACTTATATTTAGGTCAACACAATATATAAAGTCCAATATGCATAATTTTAATCTAATCCTTAACGTGATTCATCATTTTAATCTTATAAATGATTGCATACATTATCTCCACAGTTCAACTAATTTAATGTCTTGTAGAGACCACTTAAGAATACCAGAGTCTCTATTTTTATCTTCTTTGAGGCAGGTTATATAAACAATATGCAAATCTTTCCACAACACAGGTTACATTAACCTTTATTTTCAGAATCCAGCACAGGACATTTATATATGGCACTCAAATTCTCATTTACCTCAAATATAAACTGTTGTGGAATAATGGATCAGAGGAGACCAATAGGTAAAAGGAAAAAAATTAATCAGCAAAGATTAATCTGGGTCGATCTGATGTCAGCATTGGAATGTTTACAGTACCTATAATTGTGAATAGTACAATGTCCATTTCTCATTGGTTTAATGTATAGGTTTTTATGCTTAACTTTTACACCAGTGGTGGGTTTCAAGTTTTTTTACTACGGGTTCTGTGGGTGTGGCTTGGTGGGCGTGGCATGGCTTGGTGGGTGTGGCTTGGTGGGCGTGGCAGGGGAAGGATACTATAAAATCACCATTCCCACTCCACTCCAGGGGAAGGATACTGCAAAATCCCCATTTCCTCCCGATAAACTGGGATTTGGGAGGCAGAGAATAGAAGGGGGCGGGGCGAGTCAGAATTATTACTACCGATTCTCCGAACTACTCAAAATTTCTGCTACCGGTTCTCCAGAATTGGTCAGAACCTGCTGAAACCCACCTCTGGTTTACACAGTATTTTAAATCACTGAATGGCCATTTTCAATATAGATATTCCTGACACATGCACTAATTTATTAATTGGGTTTCTTTGTATGTCCATTTATACATGGAGAAGCCACACTATTTCTTCTTGAAAATGTCCAAAATTCCAGTATCTTGGTTAAAGGAACATGCTAGCTTTACTCTGTCTGTCCTTGCAGGATTATTCAGATGAAACCCAGAGATGAAACAATGAAATTTCAAGTATGAAATGGGATTACATTTAAAGATTTCTTAACTTCAGCTGACACATATAAAAAAAATCTTCCTGTTCCCAATTAAAAAAAAAAAGGGACTTATGATTTACTGGGGTAGAATTCCCCTTTGTAGAACTCAGTGAAACTAATGATACATTTCTTTTGGAAATTCTAGAAGACAAAAAGTAGCAAGAAATATCAATCAGCGGCTAGCTTCCTATCAGTTCACCAGTGTATCAGTTTTTCATTAGTCCATCATTGATGAGGTCTCAATTTATGAAGGTTTGTGGACACATTTGAAATGTTTCAAGCATGTCATAGATACATTCACAAAATGGCTGAACATGGATCAATAGTAAGACTTCAATTTATCAGAGAGCAAATGGTAAGATTTCTCCCCACCATCCCTATAACTTTCCAAGAAGGTCTCTGCTTATTTTTGTTTCTCTGAAGAAGGTAAGGTAAGGCGGCATACCTCCTAGAAAAGAACTGAAATATAGTTTCCTATCATTATTATTTTCTCTGAACACCTTTGGGGTAAATGTGGGTTCAGAATATTTTTTGGAAATTAAGATTCTAGAAGCTAGCACTTGTTTTGCAGTGTCCTGTTTATCATTTATTTATTTTAATTAAATTACACTAAAAAAAAAAGTGATGCGGTGGCTCAGTGGCTAAGACGCTGAGCTTGTCGATCGAAAGGCCGGCAGTTCAGCGGTTCGAATCCCTAGTGCCGCGTAACCATTACTTGTTCCAACTTCTGCCAACGTAGCAGTTCGAAAGCACGTAAAAAATGCAAGTAGAAAAATAGGGACCACCTTTGGTGGGAAGGTAACAGCGTTCCATGCACCTTTGGCATTTAGTAATGCCGGCCACATGACCATGGAGATGTCTTCGGACAGTGCTGGCTCTTCGGCTTTGTAATGGAGATGAGCACCGCCCCCTAGAGTCAGGAACGACTAGCACATATGTGTGAAGGGAACCTTTACCTTTACCTAAAAAAGAAACCAATCAGGAAGATCAAGGAATTAGATAGGCACCAAAAGAGGTATGTGTAGATATCGTGAATGCACAGGTGGGACTTGCAGTTTAGTGTTTCTCGTGTTATGAAAGAGGGAGCAAGCTTCTGAGTTGCCTTTTGAGCCAAGAAGTGCTTTCAAGTTGTGTGGAAAGCAGGTGGGTCACTTGAATGGACTTCTTGCTGCCTTTAGAGACCCAGCTTTGTTCTATCCAGGCACATTTTATTATATCAACTATATTTGCTATGGAATTTACCCGTATTTTTCCATCTATAAGACACCTCATGTATAGGACGCCCCCTCCCCATTTTTCTTACCCAAAATTCAGAAATCAATATTTTAAACATTAAATAGAAGACATTTATTTTGCAGAGTAAGACATTCACTTACTGGTACCAGTATTTATTGTTTTTGTTTTCTGAGATTTTTATGCGCTTAGGACGCTCCGACATTACTGTTACCTGTCGCATCTGAGCACTGGCTACACGCTCTACACAGCATCAGTTGATGTCAGTTACATATGGCTCATGATTGGAGGAAACCTATTAGCTTGTCTCTGTCATCGGAAGTTTCGTTTGTGAGGCTAGTTTGCAGAGATAAGGTATTGGCAGTTTTGCAACCACAGTTTTCCTCTTGGCTCCCTGGGCATAAGATGCCCCTCCATTTTTAGATAAATATTTTTAAGAAAAAGTATCATTTATACATGGAAAAAATATGGTATATGGGGGTGGTGGGAAAAAGGGAAATATGTGTTTATCTGCCTCTTATGATAGGTGGAACTTGTGTTGTGACATTGTAATGAACATTTTGTCCCTTTGGCATCATCCTGATTGGGGATAGATACCTATGGGAGTGGTTATGTTGTAGCCTGTTGAGGGCTGAAATTAGGTATCCAGATATACATCTTAGAGGTTGCTTCTTGCCAAAAGTGAAGCATAGGCCACACCCACGCAGAGATACAAATGTCTTCATGAATCAAGTTGAGCTCACCATTAATGATGCAATACCACTCAAATAAATCTTAGATGCTTTTTTAATCTAATTAGTTAATTTTAGTTAATTTTTGGTTTTACAAAAAAAGAAACTTGTTTTTTTTTTTAAATAGCAGAGAATATTGTTATAGAATTTTGCTGGATTACACTCCTTGGAATGGTCTGTGTAATCATATCCCTTTTTCAAGGTTCTGATATCTCACTCAGGTTCCTGCTACCAAAAATGGTAAAGGAGCCAAATTACACAATCACATTAAAAAGTTGGATAGTTGCCTATCATGATAAAGGTGTAAAGAAGTATTTCCTATTTAATGTCTGGGAAATTTGTTTTCTTTCCAGCAGGAAATTGTTGGCCAACAGACATCAGAAAAAACTGCCTGGAACATTCCTATGTTCCTATTAGTCCCCAATAGTCAGAGAAGGGTTCTGATGAGTTTTTGCTTCTCTGCCAAGATGATAGATTTTCTGCCAACCTAGCAGTTCGAAAGCATGTAAAAATGCAAGTAGAAAAATAGGGACCAACTTGGTGGGAAGGTAACTGCATTCCGTGTGCCTTTGGCGTTTAGTCATGCCAGCCACATGACCACGGAATTGTCATCAGACAGTGTTGACTCTTCGGCTTTGAAATGGAGATGAGCACCACCCCCTAGAGTCTGGAACAACTAGCAGTTATGTGTGAGGGGAACCTTTACTTTTACCTTTAAACATCCCTGATTCGATAGGGTCCTGATATCTTTACAGACATAGAAATAGAATAAGAAGAGACTGGTCAAATCTCAATTTTAATCAAATCAGAAGATGTGGGCAACAAGGTATCTGTTTCTCTGGAAAGGCCTCTAAGACTAGAAGATAGGGAGATTTATTATTTATTTGTTAGCTTGTTTATTTATATTCCATCTATATTACTTTTATAAATAAGTTGAAGTGGTGAACATATCCAACACAACTTCCTCCTCCTATTTTCCCCCACAATAACAACCTTGTGAAGTGAGTTGGGCTGAAAGAGAGACGGTGACTGGCCCAAGGTCACCCAACTGCATTTCATAGCTAATATGGGACTTGAACTCATGGTCTATTGCTTTCTAGCATGTTACTTTAACCTAAACTCAGCATTTGCAACTCAGAAATATAATGGACAAGTTCCTACAGAGACAGAATAGAGGGCAGCACTGTGTGAATACAGTGCTCAGTTTCCAGCTGGCTATTGACCTGCCAACTTTTACTCTAGTTGTGTGGCTTTGAGCAGCAGTGACTTCTTATTAGTTTACTCACACAATGTTTCTGATTTAAAGGAGCAAATAAATTTGGCTGCAGGATAATTATGATGGTGCCTGGAATTGGGCA
Organism: Pituophis catenifer annectens; assembly: GCF_029215685.1. Lineage (NCBI taxonomy): Eukaryota > Metazoa > Chordata > Lepidosauria > Squamata > Colubridae > Pituophis > Pituophis catenifer. The sequence continues at coordinate 232,217,339 of NW_027256882.1, read as the reverse complement.
AAACATTTTTATTTCTCAACTCCAATGACTCTAGATCAGGGGTGTTAAACTCAAGGCCCATGGATTGGATCTGGCCCACAGGGTGCTCATATCTGGCCCATGGTGCTGCCCTGGAAACAGAACAGGGCCGGCCTGCGGTGCCTCTGCCAGTGAAAATGGAGGTTGGGAGGGCTGCGTGTGGCCCTCCCGAGCTCCATTTTTGCTGGCAAAGTGCTCGGGCCACCACAGGTGCCCCTGACCTGAGTGACATTGAGCTGGCCACCTCCCCTGGCCATGGCTCCCCACCACCCAAGGTCAAACACAACCCTTATTCAGCCCTTAATGAAATCGAGTTTGACATTGACAGGAATAATCCTGGATACTACTTCTACTGATTCCACCAACAAATAGGAATCCTGCTAAATTAAAGGATTTTGATGCAGTGAGCACCCCAGCCCAGCAGGTTTCAAGGGACTGAAAGGTGGCATTTCCTAACCAAGTTCTAAGTCCATCTAGGACTTTCCATATGCCTTTAGCACTAATCAAGATCCTTCGTTTTCACTATAGCAAGATTAACTATACAAATAACTATCCCACTTAGACTTATATACCGCTTCACAGTGCTTTACGGCCCTCTTTAAGCAGTTTACAGAGTCAGCATATGGCCCCCAACAATCTAGATCCTCATTTATCGACCTCGGAAGGATGGAAGGATGAGTCAACCTTGAGCCAGTCAGAATCAAACTCCTGACAGTAAGCTGTGAATTAGCCTGCAATACTGCATTCTAACCACTGCGACAACACGGCTCCTGGTAAATGAGAAAACATCTGAGATTCCTACTTGGGCTCAAAAGCCCTATCCTAATATTTATTCTGCTTGCCTGGATTTTCACCATTTCGTGCTCTGAATCAGTCAGACCAGCTATCATTAACTGGTAAAAACCATATAGCACCCAGGTAGCTCTCGCTGAGGATTTACCACAAGTGATAATAGTGTTTTCTTTGTTTTATTACAGTCTTATGCGCCAGTGGCCGATTTGCATATTCGCTAACACTTAATTAATGATGTCACCTTCCCAGTGCTTGAAAACATTCCCCCCACCCCTTCTCGGCAGACCTCCAACCATTACCTCCCACATTTTTTGCCCAAGTCCTTTTTATTACTTTAATGACAAATAATTGGACAGATTCTGAGTAATGAGGGTGAGAGCCAAAGGACTGTTGCATAGGAGACGGCTGCTTGTTACAAGACACTTTTAGTGGTCTCTAAATCAGACAGACAAGTAGAGTAATGATCATCTTGCGGTAATGAGACACAATTAAGAATCACTGCAGCAAATGACAGACCAGTTCATTGAACAATAACCTCCCACTTCTGTCTTGCCCCCTCCAAAAGCGATCGAAGCTTAATTATAGCATCACCCTCTGCAGTGCTATAGTTAAGGTTGTGTCAGCATTTCAATTTGAAACCTGGCATTGTTCTGTATGTATATATATATCTGTGGTTTGCTCTGAGTTGGAATTGTGTGATGATGGAATGTCATTTTTCCTGGACTGTTACCTGCAGGCAGGTTAAAATATGACTGTTTGAAATGTAATAGAGACATCAGTCAAATATTCTGGAATAGCCCCCTTACTGAAAGAGTCATAATATATGGCTTAGGATTTCAACATTAGGAGGTGAAGAGGTCCAGTTAAAACAAGGGCTGGTCTTCAAGATGCGGTGAAGATTTTGTCAAGAGAAGCACTGACGTAGTGATGTCCTGGATGATTGTTACCCATGTCATCATACCAGGAATCAAAACAAACAAACATCAACAAAATGTGTATAACTCAATATGAAGCCCATGTTTTTTTCAACACAAGCAAAAAGTGACTCATAACGAGAAGGTTTTCTGAATAATAATGGGATAAGATTAGGTGTTTGCACATTAGAAGTTTGACATGGCACCAGGTTTTTGTTATTTTTATATTTAAATGTGTTATAGTTTTAATACAGTTTTAAGATAATAGAATTGGAAGAACCTTGGAGGTATTTTAGTCCTGAACCCCCTGTTCAGGTTTCAGCAGGTTCTGACCAGTTCCAGAGAACCAGTAGTGGAAATTTTAAGTAGTTTGGAGAACCGGTAGTAAAAGTTATGACTGGCCCCGCCCCCATCTATTCTTTCTGCCTCCCAAGTCCCAGCTGTTCGGGACGAAATGGGATTTTGCAGTAACCTTCCCCTGGATTGGGGAGGGAATGGTGATTTTATCCTTCCCCTGGAGTAGGGTGGAAATGGAGATTTTACACTATCCTTCCCCTGCCACGCTCACCAAACCACGCCCACCAAGCCATGCCATGCCACCAAGCCACACCCACAGAACTGGTAGTAAAAAAATTTGAAACCCACCACTGCATCCAATGCTAGATTAGTCAACTCACTCATGGATCAGCTGCCCACTTGTCCTTCTGTCTCCTTCCTGTTCATGGAATCTTTCACTGCTGGCGTATCATCTTCCACTTCCTGCAATCACCATCTTCACAACCAGGATATTGTATCTTTAAAAAAATAAAACCTAGAAATAAAGTAGGAGTCAATTTAACCAATCAGGTGACACCTTTGTGAATTGATCACCAGTAAGGATGCTTCTGTGATAAGCAGGCAATCTTATTATTGTTGCAGTACCATCTTTGATGACAAAATTAAAAAGGCACCCTTTGATTAAGGCAGTTGTTTGTGCATGATGACTATGATGATAATTCTTGCTGTAGCAATCTCGATCAGCTACCTGCTGCTCCCAACCTCTGACTCTCCAGGTTTGTTTAAAAACTTCTTTACCTAAACCACACCCTCAAATGCTGCAAGCAAGCAAGCAATTAATAAATCCATCCACCAAGACTGTATCTAGAGCAGGATTAATTAATTAATTTTTTTCCCATAGCATGCAATGGAAAGGATTTCTTTCAATCTGGCAAAACAGAAATAAATAATGAATGCTGCACCTTCCTACTTCAATCTTGCCAGTTTATAACCAGCAGGCCTTTAGGAATAATTGGAGTGCTCTAAGCAGACTATAGGATTATGTTTCCAAAACATCAGTCGGCTCGATCATTTCTAATTCCATAACTGTAAATGCCAAGGATATTCATTTTCAGTATAACAAAATGAAAAAGGTAATACCCACTATCACAAATGTTACTAAGCCTCTATTAGTAACCAAGCTCCCATAAATTATGGCTGGGGCTTTTATCGGGTATAAAGTTTACCTCATAGTTCGTTTATAATTTTCTCTTAAAATATAAAATAATTGCAAATATATTATCTTTCACATCAATTACCAAGAAACTGTTTCTTTATTGGCATCTTCTTAGTAGGGATGAGGTTGAATCAGAATTGATTGTTAACATGTGCCATGCCTATGCGTAAACACACACACACACACACACACACACACACACACACACACACACACACACATGAGAAAAATACACATATCTTATTTTCCTGTTCTTAGATTGGGATCCAGTTGTATTCTGAATGGGTAAGGGAAAAGAAGCACATGAACTCTGCTTCAGGAGTCTTCCAACTCTTTAAACCCTCTTTCCTAAAAATAAGACCTAACCTGAAAACAAGCCCTAGCATGTTTTTACATGCACGTTTAATATAAGTCCTACCCCCAAAATAAGCCTTACTTAAGAGCCTGCACAGCCTGCTGGCTGCCCATTCCGTCTGTTGCTTGTGGTGCTGCCGGCTGCCCCATGCGCCCTGCTCCGGTTTACTTCAGGGCCCCCATAGCCAGGCTATCCACACCCCGATATCTACCTTGCGGCAGCAGCACCAACAACCATGTGCAGCAGGAGCCCACGTGGTTGCTGGCCCATTTCTCCTGCTTGGTCACAGCCATAACAGAGCAGGAGCCCGAGTGGCATGCTGGTGCCTTGGTGTGAGGTGAGGCAGGTGTCAGGGTGTGGGTGACCTGGCTGCGGGGGCCCTGAGGTAAGCTGGTGTGGGGTGTATTGGATAGCACCACTGGCCCATCTCACGATGGCTACACTGGCATTCTGCATGGCCTCCTGCCCCACTGCAAGCCAGCAGAAGAAGTGGGCCTTCTGTACATAAAAAAAATAAGCCTTAGTGCTTATTTTGGGGCCCAAAATAAAATAAAACCCAGTCTTATTTTCAGGGAAACAGGGGTACAGTATCAGGGCTGCAAAAATCCAGATGACCAATTGATGATAGACAAGAGTTCAAGTTTTCTGTGTCTCTTGGCTACCATCTAAAGGTCATCTAGATTTCTGCAGCTAAGGTGTGGTATCTTCAGTATCTTCAGATTATCCTGGGATCCCAACTCTTCACCATGGAATCAATTTTCAACAATGTTTCCCAATTTTTACTATTCTGACCTTAAATACAGCTGTAAAGGAAAAGGATATTTGCTTGTATGGGTCTAAAGATGGTACTATGTCTATCTTGGTCTACTTTGACTTAGGTCAAATTTTTGAGCTAACTAAATTTTCCTTCAAAATCTGAAATTTTCTGCTAACCATTATTCAGCTGTTTGGTACACTTCAGACATTCTTATGAAATATAATAGAAAACTCTAGCCCTTTTTTTTTAAAAAAAAATCATGCCCATATTTTCTATTTTAAATTGGAAATGTTTTGCATATCCCAGTTTCATTTTGTTGTTCTTCAAGCATTGCCATTGTCAATTCAGCTAAATTGCCACCCAAACTGTTGTTTGCAGATGAGCAAATACACCACAAAAAACCCTTACAAATACTTTAGCTCTTCCAGAAAAGTCTGTAAGTGTTATTTTATACTTGAATGTTAATCAAGATAATTACGTTAAATCTGAGCTACAGGAGTTGAGAAACAGTATCTTGGAAGGCAGATACAGTAAATAGCAGATGATGTATCCATTTTAGCTGTTCAGGTTTAGCACAGTTTCCTAATTAGCTCATTATCTTCTTCCTCAATTATCTTTTACCAGCATTTAAGCAGGAAGTGCTTCCATTAGAATTTTCAAACAGAATAATAATGCTTAAAGTTACTTACTGTTCAGTCTTAAAATGCAGCAGTATGAAAAATTCATTGTTAAAATATTTTTTATACAGAATTTAGGAATGCAGTCTGAAGGGTATATGCGTTATAGCATGGTGGACTATTATCATATTTCCTTTTTAGATCCCTTCATAATCACTTTGTCTCCTCCTGTAGACAGTCATTTTGGTAAGATTGTTATGATCAACTTTTTTTCAGTATGTTACTGAGCAGATGTATTTTGAATTTACCGCCAATGGTTCCAGAAGATTGTATTTCCTTGAGTAGCCTGTTTTGAAGACACCATGAATTGTTAACTGTTCTTTTTACAGTATTGTAAAAAGAATCTCAGTATTGTCTGAGATATTAACTTCTATAGGGCCAATATAGGTCTAATAATTACCACTAATTATGGAGTATATATATATGGGTTCAAAGATTTGAATAACACAGTGTAAAACAGTCCATCTTTAACAGCCACTAGAACTGCCCAAGTTCATGTTATGCATCACCTCCATTTCCAAGGTAGTTCTCAGAGTCCTCCAGGATGTTTTTAAGATTTCTTCATTTGCCATTACAAATTATAATGAACGTCATCATTGGTTTTGTAATTTCTAAAAGAAAACAGACTGAATTGGTTTTTTCCCCACCTGATTATTTTTAGCACATTTCCATTAGGGAAATTGTGGAACATGCAAACATATCTCTGCCTCTGCCTCTGCCTCTGCCTCTATCTATCTATCTATCTATCTATCTATCTATCTATCTATCTATCTATCTATATCTTTCTCTGTCTATCTATCTATTTTTTTCTCTCTCTCCATCTCTCCTTCTCCTCAATTTTCTCTCTCCTCTTTCTCTGAAGATGAAACTCAAATACTTTGGACACCTAATGAGAAGGAAGGACTCACTGGAGAAGAGCCTAATGCTGGGAAAGATTGAGGGCAAAAGAAGAATGGGAAGACAGAGAACGAGGTGGCTGGATGGAGTCACTGAAGCAGTAGGCATGAGTTTAAATGGACTCCAGAGGATGGTAGAGGACAGGAAGGCTTGGAGGAACATTGTCCATGGGTTTCAATGGGTCAGACATGACTTCGCAACTAACAACAACAACAACCTCTTTCTCTCTTCCTCTCTCTGTGTATTTATCTCTCTCTCTGTCATCTCTATTTCTACCTCTAATCTATCTCTGTCTGTCATCTCTCTCTCCCTCACCCACCATCTCTCCCCTTCTCTTCCAGCCAATCATCATTCCACTAATAAATAGGTATTTTTTTAAAATAATAAAAATAGGTAAATAATAAAAATGGGTAATACACCACTAAACAGCTTTATTTATTTTTTTAAAGTCAAGTATTTGTCCAGTCCACCAGCTCAGAACAAAATGGCATGGCTATGGAGAGCAGCTACCAGCAACTGGTGGGAGGCACCGTGTTTTTTTTTTTTTTTAATTTGATTTATATGCCGCCCTTCTCCGGAGACTCAGGGCGGCTTACAGTGCGTTAAGCAATAGCCTTCATACTTTTGTATATTTATACAAAGTCAGCTTATTGCCCCCACAAACTGGGTCCTCATTTAACCTACCTTAGAAAGGATGGAAGGCTGAGTCAACCTTGAGCCTTGGAGAGATTCGAACCAGCAGTAAATTGCAGGCAGCTGTGTTAATAACAGGGTGCTTTAAACCACTGTAGTACCAAGGCTCTTCGGTACGGTGTTACGGTGGTTCTCCTCCTTTCTCTCCGACCGGTCGCAGTTTGTGTTGGCAGGGGGGCAGAGGTCGACCTCGAGGCCTCTCATCTCTCATCCACCCCAATGATGCCCTTGAAGTGATGTCCCAGTGCCTGGAGGCTGTGCGGATCTGGATGGGGAGGAACAGGCTCAAGCTCAACCCTTCCAAGACTGAGTGGCTGTGGCTCCCGGCATCCCGATATAGTCAGTTGACTCCATCACTGACTATTGGGGGCGAGTCTTTGGCCCCCACAGAAAGGGCTCGCAATCTGGGAGTCCTCCTGGATATGCAGCTGTCCTTGGAGGAACATCTGACAGCTGTAACCAGGGGGACCTTTTGTCAGGTTCGCCTGATTCGCCAGTTGCAGCCCTTTCTTGATTGGGATTCCCTGTGCACAGTCACTCATGCCCTCGTCACCTCTCGCCTTGACTACTGCAACGCTCTCTACATGGGGCTCCCCTTGAAGAGCACCCAGAGGCTCCAACTGGTCCAGAATGCAGCAGCGCGGGTAGTGACGGGAGCAGCATGGTGCTCCCATGTAACACCGCTCCTGCGTGAGCTGCACTGGCTCCCAGTGGTCTTCCGGGTGCGCTTCAAGGTGCTGGTTATCACCTTTAAAGCGCTCCATGGCCTAGCTATCTTCGAGACCGCCTGCTGCTACCGACGACCTCCCATCGTCCCGTGCGCTCCCACAGAGAGGGCCTCCTCAGGGTGCCATCAGCCAATCAATGTAGGCTGGTGACCCCCAGGGGGAGGGCCTTCTCTGTGGGGGCACCTACCCTCTGGAATCAGTTGCCCCCAGAGATAAGGAGAATCCAAGACCTTAGTGCCTTCCGCCGTGCCGTTAAAACCCACTTTTTCCAGCAAGCCGGGCTGGCTTAAGAAGAAATTTTAAATGTTTTAATTGGTTTGTATTTTTAATTTTGGGCCAAATTTATATATATTTTAATTGTTTTTTAATATTTGTATTTTATGTTTTTTAATTCTGGCTGTACACCGCCCTGAGTCCTCAGGGAGAAGGGCGGTATATAAATTTAAAATAAATAAATAAAAATAAATAAATAAATAAACTGGGGCCGGGAGGGGGGTGGATATTAACTGAGATGGAAGGGTTTACCTATAATGAAATGAAATATAGCAACTGAAGTAGACAGAATAGATTGGAAAACACTGCTTTTGATGCATAATGGGAAAATATGGGTTGTGGTGGCCTTCCTGGCAGACTCATATCAGTTGTGTCGATCAGCTTAGATTTAAGAATAATCTTCTCAATAATATCCATTTCTTGGTCTGTAGCAATGGCTGCACTGCTTGGTAAATTTGGATTTACTGAGCACAATGGAAAGTTAACCACTTTTGTATTTCACTTAATGGTTTTAAATATATGTCTATGTACATATGTGTGTGTGTGTCTGTGAATTGTCTACCAGTATGTGTTTGAGCAGGGTGACATACTATTAAGGAACAGCATTAAAAGCAACATATAGATCTCTCAGATCCTGTAGATTCCAGGATAAGTACTTTAGCAAAATCCAATTTTAACAAAGAACCTATAAGAAATGACTAGAATATGTCTTAAGTCTAACAGATCACTGCTTCTCAAATTTGGCAATTTTAAGATGTGTGGACTTCAATTCCCAGAATTCCTCAGCCAGCCAGTCATCCTGTTATCACCTCAGTACTCAACAATTTGCCCATGGATCTGCGAAGATACTTTCTGTGTCTTCTGATTCAAACAGCAATTGCACAGCACGGAAAAATGTATGTGATACACTGGGATAATTCAGATCTCCAGAGACATGAAACCAGAGATCTTAGATTATGTTATGCTATTTATGCTTCTTGTTGTATAGGCAATTATAATTTGGATGATTTATCTGCTCATGAATATGTATATGCCACACTTCATATATACCTATATTTTCCAGTACGTTGCTTTTAAGATTAAACTATATTATTTTTCTTTTCAAGTTTATATAAAATGGTTACTGCAAGAAATTTCAATTCCCCTACAATCCATTGTAGCATATCCTAAACCTTGTAGGAATTAATTTAGCAATACTTTCATTTCCCTCCTATGATTTCCTTTTGTCTGACCATCTCTCACTGTTTACATTAGTTTTAAAAGTACCATGATTACATATTTCAAGATTCTTCCTAATGGTTTTTCAAGATTGTGAAATATTAAATAACTGAAGCTCATTATTGCCTTTCACATCTTCCAAGATTTTTTTTTTAACATTGTATTTTTCTAAACTCTGGAAATATATGCCTCTAGATATCAGCATATTTGTTAAAGACTGGAAATATTGCTAACTTTTAAGGCTGTTTTGTGTTAAATTTAGAAGACAATGTGTTTTATTCAGCAGATTTGTTTTAATCTAATTACATAGGTGATTAAAAATTACTGCATGCTGGTGCATCTAATGTAAGTTATCTATTATTCACACCACATTTACTTTTAATATTCATGCAGATTCCCTTTGACATAACCTACTGTGTCACAGTTAATCCAATAAAGATAAAATATAGCTCAGCAAAACACCAGTCGATTCTAGCTTTCTGGTAATTATTAAAGACTATTTCACCCCGGTTCCTTCAATCAATGTATTTCCCCTTGGATTTGGTGGTATTCCTCTTTGAAGCCTTCAATCCTTCCAGCAGATTCAGAAGAACTCTGGGCTGCCAAGGCAGTTCAAAGAATGCAACAAGCCATCCCAAGTTCCTTCTCAAAGGCTGATGCTGTCTGTTTGATGTATGGAGACTTAAAAAGTCTCCTTTCGTAAAGCGTGTATTTGCTACCAGTCCCTTGATGTGTCCATTTATCAGTTTATCTGTATGCACTCTGCACCTTTATTAACAGCTCAAAGGTTAAAATGTCCTGCTACTTCCAGATCAGAATATTGATTGTATGCTGTTCTCTAATTCCACATAGTTGATGGAGCTAGCCACTGAAACAGCTACATTACCTTTGTTAAGATACATAGGTGCTTGAATCCTGGAATTGGCCTGAATAAATAAAGTTGTGAGGAAAACGAAAACTCTTGTTATTCTGCAAGCAGGTTTCCGATGGTTTCCTAATCTATTTATTTATTTATTATTTATTTATTATTCGTATTTCTATGCCGCCCACTCTCCGAGGACTCTGGGCGGCTTACACCAAAGACAGTATACTAAATAGCATATTGCCCCCAACAATCTGGATCCTCATTTTACCCACCTCGGAAGGATGGAAGGCTGAGTCAACCTTGAGTCGGTGAGATTTGATCCACTGATCTACTGAACTAGCAGTTAGCTGAAGTAGCTGCAGTACTGCACTCTAACCACTGCACCACCTCTGCTCTTATAACAATGTGTTCTTAAATCCTTGGTTTGAATTTTTCATTTTGACTGAAGAAGTTACTTCGATGAATAACGAAACGTCTCAGCTGAATAAACTTTGGTCCACTTGCCGTGATTTAACCTTTTTAGATGCTTTTGGCCTGGATGGTGGGGTCTTCATTTACATTTGCAATACATTTTGGGGAGAAACCCCTGCAGTTGGCATAGCAAGAATTAGTACTTTCCAATGATTCTCTGACTCTCTGCCTAACTTAATTTTTTCATTTTGCCTGAAGAAGTTACTTGGATGAGTAACGAAATGTCTCAGTTTAATAAATTTTGGCCCAGTTGCCATGATTTTTGGATTCTTGGTTCCTGATGTTAATCAGGCTCACCCACCATGATAATTTGTTTGATTACTTTCAGCCATAATAATGAATCCATTCTACTTGTTATTGTGAGTCCATTTTTAAAGCAATGATGGTGAACCTATCATATGCATGTCAAAAATGACATGTTTTTAGAGATGTGATTCATCAACACCTGACAATTATTTTCAAAGTCATGCCCCGTTCTCGTGTGTGTGTGTGTGGTTTTTTTTTGAGGCTATATACTTTCACATGGCTTCCATATCTTTTAACCAATAGCATAGCATAGCCATAGCATAGCCAACCATGCTATGACTTGGCTTCTGAAGCCTCCAAAAATTACATGAGAGAAAGAGAGAAAAAAAAGCTTTTGCATGCTTTTTGGGAGCTGCAGAGGCTGCAGAAAAGCAATCTCCAAAGCCACTTCAAGAACAAATGCCTCACTCCAGTGGCCCCCAGCCTTTTAGGCACTAGGGACTGGTTCTGTGGAGAGAGATTTTTCTGTGGACCAAATGGGATGTGGTTTTGTATGCTGCCTGCATCCCACAGAATGGGCTTCACTTGTTTGCATGGCCTGGTTTCTGGCATGCCATGGCCCAGTGTTGGTCCACGGACCGGGGGTTGGGGACCCCTCCCTCATGCAATCTGGAGCAATCTTGAATAAGCTTCAGGGACCTGTCAACAGAAAAAGTGCTTGAAGGTACAAGGCACATGGTAGATCCTGGGGAATGCTAAATTGCAGGTCAATTGCATTGTTCCTCAAGGATTGTGTGCATTGGGGAACAATGTGGGGCAGCCTTTTTGAGAGGCAGTGATGGCACTTAGATTGATGTCAAGGCCTGGGGCTCAACTTCAGTTACAGCCTTAGTGCTGCCACTGAGTGCCACTGTTCAGAGTGGCCTAGATTTGGAGGGGAGAAAATTGAGAATTGTCTCTCTTTTCTTCAGGGTGTGTGTGTGCATTTGTGTGCCAAGTTAGGCATTTTCCAATCGTTTGACACACCGATCCAAAAGGTCCATCTTCACTGATTTATTTATTTATTTATTTATTTATTTATTTATTTATTTATTTATTTATTTATTTATTTATTATTTGTCGCATTTCTATGCCACACAACTCCCTGGGGACTCTGTTTTAGAGCAACAGTACCTACTCTCTTGTTATTTTTTTTTAATTGTCCATAAAAACAGTACAAATGTTCTTTAACATCTGTTTCAAGATGAATGGGCTTGGGACAATAAAAAAAAATCAATAATCAGAAGTCTAGAGGAAACAAAAAAAATGCTAACCTCATGGAAAGGATTTTTTTTTTAAAAAAGTATTTTAAAGTATTTAATGACCACCAGATTTTAATATCCAACTGTTGAGTGAATGATCCAGATTAATACTGAGTCGGACTCTTTTTTCCCTTCAGCTTGGCACTGTTTAACTAATGAGATCTACTGCTGAATCGCTTTCAGGAAGGTTAACAAATAATATATGGAGAATCCTGCTCATGTTAACGTGTTGAGAAAAGAACTGGGCAGAATGAGGAAAAAAGCCTTGCAACTTTCTTCACTCTGGATCCAATATGGGTTAGTCACCGGGACCAGAAATTTTGTCTTCTGAGATTTTGGACTCATGCTGGAGCCCTTCCTCAGGGAACTTCGCTGTTCCGTGTTGGGCTGTTCCATGTGTGGCGTTTATATGGTGACTGTTGTGGGTAGTTTTTTTAGATGTAGATTAGGGTGTTGATGGCTGGCTATTTTTCACTTTCTTCACTCTGTGTATTCTCATGACATACAGCTGGCATCTGAAAATATATTCATGTATGTTCTGGGCAGGCAAAAATGGAGGCAAGACAGGACAATGGGATAACAAGTGTTTATTGCTAATAATAACAAGCTAATGGTGGACCTGCTCTTAGCTAACAACATGCAAGCAAGCTGACTTCTTTTCCTTTGACAGCTCTTATATAGCCGAGCTGTCAAAAGGCGGACCAATCAGGACACAGTCATTTCCTGCCGTATGTTTGCTGGCGGGGCAGCCAATCAGGAGCGCTTACGCCCCCTCATGTTGCTGGGGTGAACATAACAGTGTCAGCTGACTCTTGTGTGGAAGTGTGGACAAAAGTTTGATAGCTATACAAATGAGAACTCTTATTGTGGTGGCATTCTGGACAACCCAATAGCAAACATCCTGGTTTTTTTAAACATCTAAATAACTTGAAGGGCTGAAAGGTAGGCTATCAGTATTTTAAATAAATTACAGAAAGACTATTCTACTTTGATCCGAGTTAATATTGCTCTAAAATGATACAATTTACAGTACTAATAGACTCTGTAACTCCTAATGTGCAGTTTGGTGGCAAATGTACATCCAGCTCATCTTCAGAGACCCTGTCTACAGTTGAGACCTTAATACTAAGTATTCTGTTTCAGACAGAAAGCTTTATTGTAGAGTACCACAAATATTTTTATGTAATTTGCAGCTGTTTATTTAGGGTATATTCAGCTTTGGATGTAAAATTTAAACCATATGTTTATTAGCACCAACATTTCAGATAATAATTAATACTGATATAATATATTTTCTTTTTTCTGTGCCTTTAATAGTCTAAGTTACGTAAACATTGGAGTGCTAATAATCTCTAGTCAACACTGTATAAATTACCTTAGTTCTTTTTTCAAATTGTTTTTCCTACATAATCATTGATAATAATACAGAAACTAATTCTGCCAAACTGTGATTAGCTCCTGAGCTTTCTATAAAAACTTAATGTTGGCTAGGAAAGAGAGTTAAATGCTTGTCAATCTTTTGATTTTCTTGAATAGCAAATTTCACATATTAGAAAGCTTACACTACAGCTTATATTTCTTATAATTTGTGTTTCACATTATTTCATTTTGCAATTACTCAATTTTTTTATTTCCCATTTCAAAAATGACAACAATGATTGATTGTAATGCTCCAGTGCCACATAGCTGACAGTATGTTTAATTAGGGAAATCTGTTAGTTATGATTGTATTAATGTCATTTAATAAATGATCTCCTTTGTTGTACTTTACCAAAGTAATGTTAGCCTTTATCAAAGTGAAAAGGCCTTGCAGTTATTAAGTTGGTTGTTCTAAGGCAAGGCTACAAGACTAGCTTTTCTGGTCAAAGCGTATTATAAGCATATAAAGCATATTTAGAGGCATATAGCAGATACCTATGAAAAGGCTGCTGCGGAGATGCTTGTACAATGGACTGTGTTTTGTCTTCATTTAATGTAAAAGGAGACAAATAGTCAAGCAGAGAAACAAACAAGCAGTAGACAACAACCTAACCAAGGAACTACTAAGGAGAAAACCATATTTCCACCAATACTGGCAAGGCAAGAGCTACTGTATAGGGAGCAAACCCCACACCAACATTGATGTTGTTACCTAGTCAGGTAATGAAATGCCTGCAAGCAAACAACCAAGCTCAGAGAGCATCAAGGACTCCACTTTCATTTCAATTCTTTCATAATCATAAGATTCTAAAAACACAACTTGCAGACTGGGGGGAGTGAGCCTTGGGATCGCAAGGGAGCTAGTACTCTGGTCTTTGAGTCAATAGATTAACTTTATCTGGCAGGCAAAGGTTGTATAAATTTGATTGTTGGTTTAGACCTCTGCTTATAGATCGCTCATTTCCTGAAGGACTTCAGTAGTTTACACTAAAATAATGCAACAATTAGAAAAATTAAACACAAACTAATCTACCCAAGTACCCTCAAGACCCAAAGCTCAGCAGAATAAAAATATTCTTAGAGGTTTCTTGAAAGCCAGAGAGTAGGGTTTTTTTGATCTTGGGAGGCAAAACATTCCAAAGGAAGGGGGCAACCACTGAGAAAGCAGTCTCACTCTTGTAGAGTGAGAACTTGTAGCATTCCTTCCCTTAAAGAAAGTCCAGGGCAGTCCAAGCTGGGGCACAGTAGCGGGTCTACAAGCTCCTGAATGCCAAGCCTCCTAAGGCTTTAAGGTACTTAAAAGCACTTTGAATTGAACTCAGAAGCAAACTGACAGTCAGTCCATCAACTGTAGCATATCTGTAATATTTCTAAATCTGCTATGCACAGTTAGCAAATAGGTCACTGCATTTTGGACAGTTGAAGCCTCTGAATCATCTTCAAAGGCAGCCTGATGTAGTGTGTGCTACAGTAGTCTGGCAAGCCACTTCTAACAATCTACTTCCACATCTGACCATACAGAACAATAATCACAACAATTTCCCAGCCTGCTGATATCCAGCCACAATTCCACCTGACAGCCCTCTTTAGTTGCTCCCAGAACTTTTCTCCATTAAGTTTGGGTAAACAGACATGATTACACAACCTCATGCTATTGAGGGACTTTCTGACTGAGCAGTAAATCCTCTCTTTGACTTTAAATTTCTTCTAGCATCTCTGAGCTCTTCCAAACTGCTGGAAGCTGGGGGAAGGACAGCATCCCTTGGTTGAATTCCACAATTAACAGCCTTCCAGGAGCTTTCCCTAATTTCTTTACCACAAACTTCCTTAATTCTCTTTTATTACCAATTCTTTCAGCACTATTTCTCATATTATTTCTCTTCTGTTTTTCTTATGCAATAGTCTGAAACACTTAGCTGCCTCTAAAATTTGGGCAAAATTAGGCCAAAGCTATGTGGTTCTCCACCAAATTCTAGAACCTATGACCAATACTGAAACTTTACTATGAGGAATAAATGACAAATTGGAGCAAATTCAGAGAAGCACTATCAAGGTGGTGAAAGGTCTGGAATCCAAAACCTTTCAGGAATGGTTAGAAGTTCTTGATATGTTTAGTTTCCTGGATAGACAACTAAGAAGGTATATGGTACAATCTTCAATAACTGAATGATTGTCACCACATAAACAAGGAAGTGAATGTGTTTTCTGTTGCTCCAGAGGGTAGCATCAGAATCATAGGATAAAATTACAAGGTAGGCTTAAGGTAAATATGCCATATGAAGTGGTAAGTTCTCCTTTGCTAGGGGTCTTCAAACAAAGTCTGGATAGTCATATCTCAGAGATGCTGTAGCAGATTCTGCACTGAGCAGATGATCATATAGGACTTCTATGGTCCCTTCCAACTCTAAGGTGTTATGATAATTTAAATCAGTATTACTGCCATTATAAATACATTTTATTTCAGCTTCATTAAGGTCTTGAAAAAAAGTGGTTTTAGGGCCTTTTCAAAACGGGAAATTGGGTAACTTAAGAGGGAGTCATTCAGAAGTGTAGAGCTAAGTGTGAGTAAGCTCTAAAATGTGATATGGTTATTCTGACCCAAGGAACAACTAAATGATCCTGATTTCATGAGCAAGCTGGGAGCATAGGAAAATGATGTGTAATCAGGTGTTTAAGATAACTACATATTCATATATGCATAGTGTGGAAAGTCATTACCAACAGCTTTAAATGGCAACTTTCTTGAAGAACTAGCCAATGTAAGATTGACAAAGGGAAGAGAAGTAGAGATGAATCAGGAGAAAATTAGGATTTCATGAACCATAATGTTCTGGATTTAATTCTAAAGCCTTTGTAACTCCTACATGGAGATGCAATGAATACATTTAATAAGTTAAGCAAGGAAACAGTAGCAGTGGAAATACATTTTAGTTACAGGAGTCAAGTTTACTCTGCAACTTCTTCACTTAGTATTTTTAATAGATTCAGTATACTCTGATAAATCCAAATTTATCTCATATTATAACTGAGTGTTCTGATATTTATGTTTTATGCAACATACACACCCACGTAGCCCTGCACACATACACATAAATTAAGCAATGGTGGAAAGAAAATAAGAAAAGTTGATTGTCAATATAAATAATATTAAACACTTTGTTCAACAGTCACATAAAGTTCATTGACATTCTGAAATATTTGTTCCTTTTATTATAGGGTTTTTATAATTTATGAACTATCTTTGTTTATCTGCATGTTTATTAATCCCACCGTTACCATTTCTACTCTATTTACAAATAAGAGACTTTTTAGAACAGAATGTTCCCTTTTGCAATCTTCTTCTTCTTCTTCTTCTTCTTCTTCTTCTTCTTCTTCTTCTTCTTCTTCTTCTTCTTCTTCTTCTTCTTCTTCTTCTTCTTCTTCTTCTTCTTCTTCTTCTTTTTCTTCTTCTTCTCCTCCTCCTCCTCCTCCTCCTCCTCCTCCTCCTCCTCCTCCTCCTCCTCCTCCTCCTCCTCCTCCTCCTCCTCCTCCTCCTTACCTACAAGGGAAAGGTACCTCCTCCCATGTGTAATAGGACCAAAATGGTTTTTGAATGCTTTTTTTTCTCAGTTTCTACTATGGCAAGTAGAAATTCTGCATTGCAAATGGAAGAGTCTGGAAATGTTGATCTGGTTTATATATTTATTTTGATAGTTTTGATAACCTGCCCTGGTCCGTAGACACCAAATAGCATACAACAGAAAAATAATAAAAAGAAATTCACTTTCAAGATGTGTGCCACAAATTTATTAGCTCAGATAAAATGTTCAGTGAAACCATGAAGTTTAAACAACCTTAGGAAATATTAGGACATAGGGGCTTCCTCCTCCCCCTTTTTAAAAAAAGACCAACTAGTCCAACCTAGCTGAATACTGATTAATAGTCTCCCCCTTTACCCCTCTTGCAAAACAGTTCTATAATTTATAAACTCCTGCAGCTCTATTTACCCAACTACTATGACCTACTAGCTATTTACTGAGGAAAAACAGGTGATTCCCAACAACAAAATTAATCTTTAAAGCCCACTGCTAACAATCTGTTATTGTAATTCACACTCAGAAAGTCCACAACAGCTTCTAACTTACCATAAAACATTACAGTCCTTATCTCTGATCTGTCCAGGATCAAATATCTTCAATTGATTCTTAATAATAAAACTTTCCCTTAAATTTATAATTGGGATCTTTCCAAACAATTGCCTCTCATTTCACAAAATTGTAGATCTCTGTTGTGAATATATCTGCAGCACTTGTTGTTCAGAAGGTTGTCATACAGGTGGAACCACAACATCAGGTTGAACCACAACAACAGCCTGACTAGGTGGCTCAGTGGCTAAGACACTGAGCTTGTCGATCAGAAAGGTCAGCAGTTTGGCGGTTCAAATCCCTAGTACAGGTCTCCTGTGTGAGCAGGGGGTTGGACTAGATGACCTCCAAGGTCCCTTCCAACTCTGTTACTGTTAAAGATATCTTAACACTTGCCTTCTAATTGAATATAGTAAGTCTACTCCACAATCTCCATTCATAACTTTGAATGGTCCACAACCTCCATTCATAACTTTGAATGGTCATTAAGCAACTGGTCGTAAGACAAGGATTACCTGTACCAGAGGTGAAATCCAGCAGGTTCTGACAGGTTCTGGAGAACCGGTAGTGGAAATTTTGAGTAGTTCCAAGAACTGGCAAATACCACCTCTGGCTGGCCCCAGAGTGGAGTGGGAATGGGGATTTTGCAATATCCTTCCCCAGGATTGAGGTGGGAATGGGGATTTTGCAATTTCCTTCCCCTGCCGCACCCACCAAGCCACGCCCACAGAACTGGTAGTAAAAAATTTTGGATTTCACCACTGACCTGTTCTACACCTCAATCATCCCTAAAGAACACCAGATTTGGAGGAAACCATTTGGAGATGTCTAAAATTAGCTGAGTGCTACATTTTTTCCACAGACAGAGCAAAGGTTTGTGTTATATTTTGAAATTACAAAGAGGAGGAAGAGGAGGAAGAGGTGGAGAGACTTAGCGTTCAATTCTTTAACTATTTTATTGCATTTTTTCCTCACATGGATTGTTCCCCTCTATAGTACAGCGCTATGTCTCCTAATCCACTGAAGTGTATATTACTTTGTCTTGCAGACACATGAACTTTTCAGAATTCTATTACCTATATGATATTTCAGAGTCTGCTTTAGCAGGAATGTAATTTCCTGCTACCTTTGATTGCTAGTAGTTTTTTTGTATGTGTGTGTGTGTGCATGTGTGCGCGCGAGGTAATATTGTCCTCTTGCAGTTCATATCAGTATTTTTCATCCCATGTAACATATGCACAAAACACTGTTCAAATATATTTTTAACACCTGCCAATATTTAGATAATCTAATGATCAAATGCAATAAAAAGAACAATAAAAAGGGTAATTTAAAAGCACTTGCCCTTCCTGCAAACAACCTGTACAGAGTAAAGCAGGGAATATGGACTGAAATTTAAAAAGGTCCTTCAACTAGTATCTGGAAACTGAAAGAGCAGGGAGTTAATAATCTCTTCATTTCATTCATGGTAACTTTGGAGATATAAATTGTCAGGAGACTTGATCCCAGAAGTCAAGAAGTAGATGGACAAAATATCATTTTTAGGACAGGTACAAGCAGGAGCTGGCTGGAGAATTCTGACATACACACATCTTAAAATTGCCAAGTTTGAGAAGCACTGTTATAATTTGTCCCTACTTGCAGATGGAAGACATTTTGCCATTAACCTAAGACGTGTACTGAGCTCATATTCTATAGACTGGGCCTTTTCCCACTTGTACTGAGTCATGGAACAAAAATACCCTGGCAACTTCTTTTTTCTGCTGTGTGGTATATAATGTTGTCTTTATCTTATTTCTAGCCCACAACTTCTAAATTGCCCTTGGTCAGGGATCCCCAAACTTGGCAACTGTAAGACTTGTGGTCTTCAACTCCTCATCCAGCCATGAAGGGAGGTCCAGTGATTGCAGAGATCTGGAATAGATCAGTGGAGGCAGGTTAATGATCACACCAGCTACAATTTTCACACTGATATAGTTTTCTGCGAATTGTAAGGAAGACCAGTGAGTTTTTCAATTCAACAATGTGGAAAGTCCCTAAGTTTGTTCAGGAATCCAAATAGGGTCTGGCGGAGTACAAGTAGTCCTCGATTTATCACCAAAAGTGAGCCCAAAATTTCTGTTATTAAGTGAGACATTTGTTAAGTGAGTTTTGCTCCATTGTTATAACTTTTCTTGTCACTGTTGTTAAGTGAAGCACTGCAGTTGATAAATTAGTAACAGGGTTGTTAAGTGAATCACTTTTCCCCATTGACTTTGATTATCAGAAAGTCACAAAAGATGATTCCATGACCCTGGGACACAGCAATGGTCATAACTATGAACAAGTTGCCAAGCATCTGAGTTTTGATCACAAGATCATGGGATTGCTAAAAAAGTTGTAAGTGTGAAAAATGGTTGTAAGTCACTTTTTTCAATGCAACTTTGAACAGTCACTAAATGAAGTGTAATTTGTTAGATGGAATAACAGTTCTAATCCTCTGAACACATTACAAGAATAAGTTGCAACAGCCTGGAGATGTACACAGAGATAACATTATATTGCAAGAAATTCACAAGAAAATGAGTGCAGAGCAATTAATTAGGTTTGCACACTGGATGACCACTGCTACTGTGGAATTAAGGTTTAAATGAATACCTTATTCCTTCTTTCATCCCTTGTGATCATTTTCTTTTGGTATTGGCACTATCTTGTGGTCTTGTTTCTGACATATTAGCCTCATTTGATATCTAGCATGTAAACCAACATCTTATTCTTATCCCTATTAGATATATGGAAAATGGAGTGGCTTTCTGGGGAACATCCTATTTTCTCCATGAATGGTTTATTTCCCCCTCTTATAATGGACAGTGTGGTTGCTCAAGGGTGTTCAAGGGTCATTCATTCATTTCTAGAATGCTCATTTTACACATCACTACTCAAACCCTGTGCCTCTTTTCTTCTTTGCTTTATTTGGAGTAAGACTATGGATAACTACATCAACTGCCTCTAGTTTGTTTACATCTGCACCCAACATACTATAGCATCTGTGCCAGCCTCTGGTTCCCAGTTCATGCTCCCATTGGAAGGAGCTTCCTTATAATGCCTTCCTTTGGGATTTAATTGCTGTTGGGAAGGTGCAGATTATCAAAGAGATGACTTCAGAAAGAACAACAACTTTGTGCCTCAAGTTTGTCTCAGAACTCAAACCGTACCAAACCGTACAAATTTATCTGATTGTTTTTCTCTCTTTCCTGTAGGGGGAAAAAAAAATCCAAAGCAATTATCCTAATCAAATTGAACGAGATGCCCATTTTCTCTGAACAAAATTTACAAAATGAAGTGACATTGGAAAGAGACATGGGGAGGGGGGGGGGAGAGGGCTGTATGCAAATATTGACTTCAGCTGCCACTGAAATCCAGCGAGCCACCTAGGAAGTACAGAACAGAATCAAGTTTATTTGCCTAATAGACTTTGAGTGCCTCCAGGACACAGTACAAACTTGTATGCCATTATCAGACAGGCCATCTCATAGCATCGGTGTCTGCTGAGGCTCATGAATATGTAAATCCTGCTTGTATCTTGGAAACATGCTTGACAAGAGAATAGCTAAAATGAAGCGATTCTAGTTAGAAGCCCATCAGAGTGCCATTCTTTATGTTTGAACAGGCAGCCTCTTGCTAAGTGACAGATCATTAAGGCTATCTACTCAGTCAGCGGAAATGAAGAAATAATTTGTTCATAATAACCTTCAGATGACCTCTCAGGGAAAGAAAAAAGATGGAGGGGGTTGTGGTGAATCTTTAAAGTGCTATGTCTACTGATACATGTCACGCTTGTGTGAAGGGGCCGTCTTTTGGCCCTGCAGTAATGGTTGAGCTGCCGGTGAAACAGAGTGATAAACACCTCCTGACAGGGCCGTGGTGTGAAAAGATCTCATCACCTGCCATTAGTATAGTGATGAATAATTCAGGCCTCTCCATCACAGGCAGGGATTTCAGGCACCCGGTGTGTGTTTATAAAGAGAAGGGAGGGGGAAAAAGCCCACAAAACTTGATTTTTTTTAATGCATGGCAAAGACAATCTCATTGAGCTCATGTATTGTTGGAGATGGAAGACACGCAACCAAAACAACTGGCTGATTATTAAGCGAGTACTACTTGGGATGAATTATTACCAGTTGCTAACAGAGGAACTATGGACTGGTTATTCATTGGTCTATAGTGATCAAAATAGTCTGGGTTCACTGAATTCAATGGAAATTCCTGCCACAAACAAGCATGTTTAGGATTACGGCCAAAAGCACCCGTGATCAACACATCCAGGAAGATAAACCACTTGAAGGAGATATTTGATTGAGTCCTGATCCCGACAGAGAGCGGAACCTCACTAAATCAATTGATTGTGACAGAAATGATGGGAAACTGGCCATCTACTTGATGTATCTGAGCTGCATTCTATGATATTTAGAGCATCGTCTCTCATCCCAAGATGTTATGTAAATTAAGGCATAGCCATTTTCCTAAGCAGATAAAGAACAGTGCAAGGAGAACAGTGGGAGGACAAGCGTGAATAAAGTAGATTTCCCAACTGGGTGTCTTCAAATGGAATGGGACTATAATTCCCAGAATTCCTAGAGTGCATGACCACATACATTTGGAGAGCCTCGGGCAGAGGAAAGATTGCATAATGAATGTCTACAGAATGTATAATAACATAATCCCCAGTATCATTAAATAAAATAATAGGATGCTTTCCATAGTTCAAAGCATTTGACAACTCTTTCCTCGCCCCTCTGCTGGTACCTTCGCAAGTAAGAGCTGGCAGTTGAATGAAAGCAAGTTTAGCCCAGGGGAGAGTGTCTTTATGACACCGATCTGCTCTGATGGATCTTCTAATGTGAAATTTCTGACCCAATAGGCAGTGATTGCACATTGCTGTGACGCCTCTCATTATTCATGAAATATGTGCTGTATGGTGTCAGCTCTCTCCCTGCAAACTTGCTGCCAAGAATTATTCATTTCCTCACTAGTTTCGGCACCCTTTCCTTCCTTTTGGTTTTGGTTTTAAATTATGATTAAAATTATTTTTGTTGGTATCAGAAAGTATAACTGCTAGATGAATATGGCTTTCACAGTTTCTCTAACATTCTGCCTGTTTCATGGAGATGGTTTGCCTAGAAGGTTGTTTAGCCCACTCAGAGGGCCTCTAGGTATTTATATAAAATAATATTGCAAACAATATGTGGAGGGATAAAGATGCTGGGCTAGAAGACCTAAAAAAATCTGTCTATTTGACTTCTTCATTCAGTCCCCCCCCCATTTCCCCCACCCAGTTTATGAAGAAAGTGGCATTTTTTATAAATTTAAAACCAAAGAAAAATCCTTCACTCATACTTGCTGTCCTATATTCCTAGTAAAATTACACTTGGTGTGAATCCATTATAATTAGGAAACCATCAAAACTGAAACAGGTAGCATAGTTACCTAATTTGACAGTATGACTATTGTTGAAGGCATGGGGATTCAAACTCAGACATTTCAATTTAACAAACTGTAACATCTGGATGAACAAATGTTGTGACATTGTTTCTGAAAGAAGTGGACCTGTTTGTTAATTTTTATTCAGAACTGAACCGAATGAAATTAATATGCACCTTTAAGAGCCAATTAAATCCCAAAATTGGATTAATGGGAATTTAGCAAGAACAAATTACAATTTATTTCTTCCAAGTGTTACTTCCAACATAACTTTAACATGTAGGTGGAGCTAAATACCTTTTTCTTAGCCAAAGATGGTTTACCATTTTGATAGGATAGAGTAAAATTATTACTTACACATTATCAAAGAAATGGACAGGCAGGATGTTTAGTTATTTATACACCAATAATCTATTTTGTAATACTTATGCTAATTTGTATGTAAAACCAAACAGAAATACAGCACATTTCACCATAATGGAGAGCATGATAATCAGGAGACTTTTTATGAGTACCTAGTTTTCTTTTTTTTGTAATATATGTGCTTTTTGAGTCCCTTAAATTTATAAAACAATGATTTTAGTCTTGCTATTAGACTAAGTAACTAAGCAAATAATTTTAAATGGTGAACTTTAATGAAGTTAACAAACATTTTTGGAGTATAGAAGTCATAAATTGCAGTGATTCATTACGATGGTCCATGGTTACTCTGTATGAAGCAATTTTGTAAAGCAGCGAATAGCATGAGTGCCCCATTTTCTGATGAAGTGCCAACTATTTTTTGGCAAAAATTCTATTCCTCCTCATGGTCTTTAGCTTGTATTTGGGTAAGACAGTAGGAATGTCAGGCTCTGATCCAACTCTGATACTTGATTTTATTGATTTGGCAATTGAAATTGATTTTGAAAACTGAGTTAGATTGATTTCTTTCAGGAATCTGATTTGATGCTTTCAATTTGATTCAATAAATTGAATGCCTCAGATTTGAAAATTTAATTAAATCCTTCTTAAATTTCCTGAACTGAGGTTTCACAGGGTCTTAGAAATCCTTTCAAGTACAAAATACCTTCAAAAGATTGTCCTCTATAAAGTGGGGAAATAGCCATTGTAAGTGGGCTTTTTAAATTTGCATCTAAGCAAATAATGCTGTGTAAATATCTTTTTTCTGTTGCATCCACAGCTGATGAGTCAGTGGCTACACTAGTGTTAACTTTACGTTTTTCTTTTTAATCCATCATTATCCAAGGGCAGCCTCAAAGTATATAAAATCTATTAGCCTTTATCACACATCACCTTGAAGCAGTTGAATGTGTGAGGGTCAGAATAAGCAGTTGGAACAATCATGGCATCTCAGTCCAAGCCCCATCCTTTTCTATATGCATTGACTTTGCAGGCATGTACCAAGGCTTGGGTCTTCAATTGAAATGCTGCAATGACCATTTTGTGGTTTCAAATATCTCCTCCAGGCTCTGCTGCTTTGGAAGACAGTCAAACAATTGGCAGTGAGTGAAAACAGAAGGAACAGAGGTAGGATAGAGATTGGCTAGGCCTGCATAGTTTTCTGGAAACTAAAGTGTGGGTAGATAGCAAGACCTTGATGTAAGGATAGTTGTAAATGTGAAAAAAACAGCTTTCTTTTTTTAACTTCTTGGCTGTTTAGTAATTTTCAAATGAAGTATCATCATTTTTATGGACTGTTTCTCAGAAAGGCAATGTTTGAAAGTTTCATTTCCAAGAGTGGTATTCTACTGATTAGTTTCCAGTCATTTTTAGCCAAGGTTGCAATTTTAGAAATGTATATTGTATTGCAGAATCATTTTCTGATTTCAAAGGTGCTACATCAAAGGGAAGATAAGCAATATCCCTAAAGCCTATCAACCTTGTCTTATGCCCTTGTACTACTGTCCATTACTGTTTATAGGGAAGATGGGTGGTGCAGTGGGAACATCACTTGTAGAAACAGAAGAGAATGAAAATTACTGTATTTTTCAGAGTATAAGACACACTTCCCCTCCAAAAAAAAGTGGGTGGAAATGTCAGTGCGTCTTATACAGAGAATATTGTGGCGGCGGGGGGGGGGGTTGGTGCAGCACCGATCAGCTGTTCTAGAATTGGTGGCAGTGGCAGTGAACAGGCTGTGGCAGTGGTGGCAAATGGGCTGTGGCGGCCGCATCAAATCGGCCACTGTGAATGGGCTGCGGCGGCAGTGAACAGGCCGTGGTGAATGGGCCACAGTAAATGGCCGTGGTGGTGGCAAATGGGCCGCAGCAGCAGTGGTGAACGGGCCGTGGTGAACGGGCCATGGCAAACGGATGGCTGCGAATGGACCATGGCAAACGGGCCAGATGAATACCGGATGGATGCTGGGAGGCAGAGGCAGATTTTTTTTCTTGTTTTTTTCTTTTTCCTCCCCAAAAGCTAGGTATATTTTATAGTCTGGAGTGTTTTATAGTCTGAAAAATATGGTACCTCATGAAAATTAAGAAAAGGATGGCTGTGATCTTAGTGAGAGGCTGAATGCACCCTCTTTTGAAACTTTTCTCTTTCCAGTTTTAGATCAACCAGCAATGTGTGTCTCACAGATCAGGTTTGCCTTGCTGTGAAGTGGTTAATAAGAGCAGATTTAGAATAACCATCATTCACATAGATCCCGGGTGCTGTTTGTGGGCATCTGGTAGTCATTAACAGGAGCACATTTATCAGACAAGTCATTTTGTCTAATTAGGTGGCTAACTTGCAATGCCAATGTACAGAGCAACATTAAAATAATGGACAGCGGATTCAAAATTGCCATTTGTAGGCTCTGTTTCTTAGTGAACATCACTAGAAATGAATTCTTTGTTTTTATGCAATACACATGCATATTTCAAAGTTTGATATATATAACTTTAAAAGTGTACATTTTTATAAATTGTGATTTTGGATGAGGAAGTGTATTTTTAATATATCACCATGGTTTCATTTTTATTAAACTGAAATCTCTGTGGTCTTACTTTAAATATTACCACACAGAAGTAGCAGCCACAGTGTAAAGACTGATTCTAAAGTAACACCCCCAACTTCCTTTAAAGGAACAGAGACTCAAGATCTTCTTTGGCAGGCCAGATCAGTTCTTTATTTATACCAACACAGATTTACTTACTTATTGGTGAGTAGGCTGGCTGGGGACTTTTGGAAGCTGAAGTCCACATATCACACATCACACCACATTGCTGAGGTTGAGAATTACAATGTCTTGCCACTGGTGGGCTGGATGGGACACTATGGTGAGATTTGTAATAAGAATTTCTTAATCTCAAAGACTCTCGTTTTCTCTTTATGGTTTGCAATTTAAAGGACACCTATTAAATAGCTTATTCTTTATATTATTGGCTTCCACAAACATTCAGCACTGTCTCTGTTTGCCCTCCCTTTGCTGGGGATAAATATCTGCTCAGGCCAATTTTACTTTGTGCTAGAGAAGAAAATAGATGGACATTGGCAGCATCATGTGTACTATTTTGTGTGTGTGTGGTGGGGGAGGAGAGATATCAGTGAGATGGTGAAAGGGTGTGACCAATGGTGGGATTCAAAATATTTTACTACCTGTTCTGTGGGTGTGGCTTGGTGGGCATGGCCAGGGGGCATGGCCAGCACTTGGCCACCTGCGCCTTCCTGGGAGCAAAAACGGCCCGTCGGGGAATGCACAACCCCAGTGCCCTGTTTTGGGCCTAGTAGGCCTCCCTGAAACCTCCTGGGAGCGAAAACAGGGCGCGTGGGGACTCCTGGAGGGGGCAGGGCAGGAAGGGGCAGGGCCAGCCAGCAATTTAACTACCGGTTCGCCCGAACCTGCCCGAACTGGCTGAATCCCACCACTGGGTGTGACGTAAGGCCCATCACTTTTATAAATGAGTTACAATGCACCCTCTGCCATCTCGCCACTTTTAACATCAAGTTAAACTAAACATTGCTTTTGGTGAATGGATGAATATTGGCAATGCACTTCCTAATCCGGAGTCCCTGGTCTCCACTGAGTCCACAGGGGCAACAAATAGGGCAGCACCACCTCAGCTTATGTCCACAATTGGGACTGGATTTCCTGTTGTAAGTCATTATAGTTGCCAGTTGAGGCACCATGTGGCCAGGCCCAATTTTATGACCTTTTTTGTGGCTGTTAAGCAAATCCATAGTTTTTAAGCAAATGCTTGGTTTTAAATAGGTCTTCTGAATGGTGGTTTTTTTTTTCCCCCCCAGAAACTGGCCAAAAATGTCTGACGATGAGGTGGGGTGGGGATTAAGTGACCGGTTGTAAGTCAAAGACTACCTTTAGATTATAAAAGTTGTACTTTATTGACACCCCCAACTAAATTAAGAATCATTAAAAATCACCACATCTTGAATGATTTAATTTTGTTTTTGGTTTTAGCACCTAAAGTACTAAACAAATGTGATTTATGAAACTAGAAATATCTTTTATTTTCCTTTTGAATGCCCATGACATTTCTTATTTGTACAGTGAATGACAGAACTATTGACCAATACTGAAATATTACATGGTTACCATTCAGTTTCTTTTGCTTTCATTTTACTATTTTTCTAAAAATTGAAAATGACACAATACAATAAATTAAAGACTTTTCAAAAAAACATCAGGGCTGAGAGTTAATGGAATATTTGAGGGGAAATGCAGATATGGCATGTGAGAATCCTTTAAACAGCTTTTAAATAGGACCAATAGGACCAAACCACTGTGAGAGGGTGGTTTCGGAGTTTCCAACTTGCCTTGACCAGTATGACCGACCACTGTGAGAGGGTGGCCTGGATATTTCCCCAGTTGGACAGAACGTAAGGACTCCTGCCCACTACCATGAGAGGGTAGTGGTGATTCTTCCGGTTTAATTTAACCTTGCTTCCTGGACATTTTGAGACTATTACTACAGACCCCTAGGCCATGTCTAGGCCATATCTGTACTACCACCCCAGTGTTCTTTTAATGTATTCTAGGTCTAAGCTTCTTGCGTTGCGAGATTCCCCCCTCTCGCAGGTTTGGCCCTCTATGTTATCGAGGGCCCACCTTAATGATGGGTTTTGGGACCCCGAGAAGTGGCATGTCGCAAAAAGGGGATTGAGGAGTTTTTTGAGGACACTTTTAAATAGACTTTTAAGGGGTTCTGGAGGGTGGGAAGGTTATGTGGGTTTGGGGGATAACCCATGGAGGATGGGGACTGGCCCAGCAGTCAATGGTGCCACGGGGGGTATGGATTCTGGGGGAAAGAGGGCTATTAGAACACCCTCTATTGAGGGC
This sequence comes from Pituophis catenifer annectens, assembly GCF_029215685.1. Taxonomy (NCBI): domain Eukaryota; kingdom Metazoa; phylum Chordata; class Lepidosauria; order Squamata; family Colubridae; genus Pituophis; species Pituophis catenifer. The sequence continues at coordinate 232,189,355 of NW_027256882.1, read as the reverse complement.
TTTTCTATTAATACACTGAGTGGGAGGGGCAGATATGGCGGGAGCAGGGGGCCATATCATGTGGTGGGGGCACACACTCGCTATCTTCGAGTGATTGCATGCCCCGGTCCCCTTAGCTCTCCCCATTCCCCAGGTTGCTCAGAGTCTCAGGGTCTGAGTTTCCGGCTGTTGTTATGTAATGCCAGGTCTGTAGTAAATAAGGCCCCCCTCATTTGTGACCTTATTCAGGAGGGGGGAGTGGACCTGGCAGGTATTACGGAGACCTGGTTGGGCCATGAGGGGGGTTTCCCCTCATGGATATGTGCCCACCAGGCTTCCATGCATTTCATCAGCCGAGAGCTCAGGGCAGGGGCGGGGGGGGTAGCGGTCATTCTAAAGGAAGGTTTTGATCCGAGGGAAACCACTGTACCTCAGATAGCCAGATGTGAGTCCCTTTTTGTGAAGTGGGGTCGTGAGGTGCAGATGGGTTTGTTGATCACGTACATGGCTCCCTGCCATGTGGCAATGACCCTGCCCGAGCTCCTCAACGTCATAGCCGAGGCGGCGGCTGATACCCCCAGACTTTTGGTCATGTGGGATTTTAACCTGCCATCTATCGGTGAAACATCTGAGGTAGCTCGGGAGTTCCATGACGGCTTCCATGACGGCCATGGACCTGACTCAAATAATTCATGACCCTACTCACATAGGTGGACACACTCTGGACTTAGTTTTTATCTCTGGTCAGTGGTCGAGTGGCCTTGATACAGGGGATATAGGCATTGAACCCTTGTCATAGTCTGACCACTCGCTCCTTCGACTTGACTTTCTGACCACCGCACCCCATTGCAGGGAGGCGGAGCTGACCAGGTGGTTCCACCCCAGGCGCCTGATGGATCCTGATAGGTTCCAGAGGGAGCTTGGGCCATTTCCTGAGACCCTAGCTCACGACTCGGCTGAAGACCTGTGGCTGCCTGGGATAGTGCAGCCATCGGGGCTTTGGACCGTGTCGTGCCTTTGCGGCCTCTGACCCGGCACCGAACTCACTTAGCTCCTAGGTTCTCCGAGGAGCTGAGGGAGATGAAATGCCGGAAAAGATGCCTAGAGAGCGGTTGGAGGGCCAGCCAATCCGAATCCGACTTGACACTGGTAAGGTCTCATGTTAAGACCTACCTAGTGGCGATAAAAGTGGCAAAATCTAGCTATTTTGCCGCTCTTATTGTGTCATCAGATAATCGCCCAGCTGCCTTGTTTAGGGTGACCCGCCCCCTCCTCCATCTGGGAGCGGGGATGAACCCTTGCAGGGCTGAGCTGAGGACTTTGTACAGTATCTGCATGATAAAATAACTTGGATTCGGGAAGACTTGGCTGCTGACTGGGTTAGTTCAGACGAGATGACTGAGGCAGGCCTTGAGAATGTTATCTGGGAGGAATTCGATCCTGTGGCTCCCGAGGATGTGGACAGGATCTTGGGATGTCTGAATGTGACCACATGTTTATTGGACCCGTGTCCCTCCTGGTTGGTGCTGGCTTCCCGGGAAGTTACATGAGGCTGGCTCCAGGGGATTATTAACGCTTCTTTGAGTGAGGGTGTCCTGCCGGCCGCCTTGAAAGAGGCGGTTGTGAGGCCCCTCCTCAAGAAGCCCTCCCTGGATCCAGCTGTTTTGGCTAACTATCGTCCAGTCTCCAACCTTCGTTTTATTGCGAAGGTTATTGAGAGTGTGGTGGCGCGACAGCTTCCCCAGTACCTGGATGAAGCTGTCTATTTAGATCCGCTCCAGTCTGGTTTCAGGCCTGGGTACAGCACGGAAACGGCATTGGTCGCATTGGTGGATGATCTCTGGAGGGCCCAGGGTAGAGGTCATTCCTCTATCCTGGTCCTTAGATCCTTAGATCTCTCAGCGGCTTTTGATACCATCGACCATGGTATCTTGTTGCGCCGGCTGGAGGGACTGGGAGTGGGGGGCACTGTTTTGCAGTGGTTCTCTTCCTACCTCTCTGATCGGTCGCAATCTGTGTTGACAGGGGGGCAGTGGTCGACCCCGAGGTGCCTTGTTTGTGGGGTGCCACAAGGGTCGGTCCTCTCGCCCCTCCTATTCAACATTTATGTGAAGCCGCTGGGTGAGATCATGGTTTTGGGGTGGAGTTCCATCAGTACGCTGATGATACTCAGCTGTACATCTCCACCCCAGACCATCCCAACGATGTCTTGGAAGTGATGTCCCAGTGCCTGGAGGCCATAGGGGTCTGGATGGGGAGAAACAGGCTTCGGCTCAACCCTTCCAAGACCGAGTGGCTGTGGCTGCCGGCGTCCTGATATAGCCAGCTGGCACCATTGCTGGTTATTGGGGGCGAATCATTGGCCCCCATGGAAAGGGCCCGCAACTTGGGCATCCTCCTGGATGTACAGCTGTCTTTAGAAGAGCATATGACGGCCATGGCCAGGGGGGCCTTCTATCAGGTTCGCCTGATCTGCCAGATGCGTCCCTTTCTAGATCGGGACTCCTTACGCACGGTCACTCAAGCACTCGTCACTTCTTGTCTGGACTATTGTAACGCTCTCTACATGGGGCTCCCCTTGGGGTGCACCTGGAGGCTCCAACTGGTGCAGAATGTGGCCGCGCGGGGGATTATGGGAGTGACGGGGTGCTCCCATGTGACTCCTCTCCTGCGCGAGCTGCATTGGCTTCCAGTGGACTTCCGGGTGCGCTTCAAGGTGTTGGTGATCACCTTTAAAGCGCTCCATGGCTTAGGGCCGGGGTACCTACGGGACCGCCTTCTGCCACCAATTGCCTCCCACCAGCCAGTTCACTCCCACAGAGAGGGCTCCTCAGGGTGCCGTCAGCCAGACAATGTCGGCTGGCGATCCCCAGGGGGAGAGCCTTCTCTGTGATGGCACCTACCCTCTGGAACAATCTATCCCCAGAAATACGAGTGATCCCAGACCTCCGGACTTTTCGTTGGGCCCTTAAAACCTATTTCTGTCAGTTAGCCGGGCTGGCCTGATTTTATATTGGTTTTTAATATTGATACTGATTTTAATTGAAATGTTTTAAATTATGGGCCAAACTTTATTTAATTATTTTAAAACTATTTTAACTTTTGTGTACAAATGTTTTATTTTTGGCTGTTCACCGCCCTAAGTCCGAAAGGAGAAGGGCTGTATAGAAATTTAAATAATAAATAAAGAAAAATAAATAAATAAATGGAGTTGGTCTCTCATGCAAGTGTGAACTAAAATGAGAATAAGTTGGCTTTTGGAATCTTGTTTTATAAAAAAATAAAATCAAAACTTTTATCCACATTCTCCCAATCGGAGCAGTTTAGGCAAGTAGAGAACATGAGTACCACTTGTGTAACTACTGTATGTTATGGATTATTCGAATGTCTGATTTATTTTAAAATGACAGCTCTTAAGATAAAACTAAGAACTTTGACCATGTTTCAGATGAAGATTGCAGAGTTATTTTTTGCCTATGCCAGGAGAAAAAAATCAAATTGTCTTGGTGAAATTGCCTGCTTTTTCAAGCTTTTTCTATTGAAGAAAAGCTATCGCTAACACCAATGGTCTCTTTTCTCTTAACGCAAATAGCAGCTTTGAAGATTTTCACACAGAGCATAAAACTCCAGGTTTTTTTTTAAAAAAATCTCTTCCTGTTAGCATCTGCACATTATCCCCATAAGTCAATATTCCTTAAAGCCGGGATGTGCAGCTTCTGTCACTGGGAAACTCATGCTTTGCATAGCACATTGAAGACCATTCTCCAAGAGGGAGTGGAACAGGGCTTACTTTGGGCAGAATTTTATAAGTTTTAAGGGTTAAAATTAATGATTTAATTAACTGCAAGCTTTAAGGCACTACCTTGAGTTTCTAGGCCTTCCTAAAACCTCATTAAAACAAAACAAAACAATTTTTTGTCCTCCCACCAATGTGCTCCAGTAAGAACAAATATGGGACTGGCTCATATAGAATATGATAGATTTTTTTTATTGGCCAAGGCATTTGTCTTGGTGCATATGCTCTCAGTGTACATAAAAGAAAAGATACGTTCATCAAGAATCATAAGGTATGGAACCTGGAAGCATCGCGGCGAGACTGGTTGGGAAAACACCAGGCTCTAATGAGCTTGGTGAAAACTCAGCCAGATGAACAGCTGTCGGGGGGGATCTTTGGACCGGAACTGTCCTGTAGGGACAGTGAAGAAAGAGAGACATCTGGGTTGGCTAAAGAGGAACAGGCAAGTTCCTCAAAAAGCCAGAGAAAACTCTTCGATCCGACAGCAGGGGGCGGCGGACATTGCAAACCGCCATGAAGCTGGGGTATCCGGAATAAGAATTATGCAGGAGCGAAGATTTGACCGGAGTTTTGGTACCGGGTGAGTGACTGGCCAACTCACAGGTAATAAAGGAAAAAATTGGAAATTTTTAAATTACCCCAGTTTGGAAACAGTGGCTAAATAGCGTTGGGGTGAGATAATTGACAGAGAAGAGAGAAAGCGGAAGCGAAAGCACTAAAGCCCAAAACAGAATTGGATACTTAAATTTTAAATATGGATATAGAATTTGGAGAGACTAAATTGACTATAAGAAAAGAAACCCAAAAGAAATACTTTTGGAGGACGATATAAATTGTTTAGAAAATTTTGAACTTTAAAAGAAGATTAAAGAATGAAGAAAAGTCTGTAATAGAAAAGCACAGCTAAAGATTTTAAATTGAACTTGAACTGGAATATAAAGTTGGAATTTGGACTTTGTAAATTCGGATTGGATTATAAACTGATTTGGTGCATATAAAGGTAAAAAAGAAGAAGGAAAAAACTTTAAACTAATGAAAATTATTAAAGTGGATTGCAAACAAAATGGATACTTTCTAAAGGTACTGATTGGAATTGTGGATTCTAGAGAGACATCTTCAGGAGAAACAAGATCATTACAACACTGAAAGTGAAAGCTATAACAGCTGGACTAAGGAAGGTTTATTTGTCTGCAAACGGCTTGACTTTGATGATTATAAAAAGAGGATTATAACACAACTTTAAATTGGAATAATATTAACCCAGAAAGAGCAAAATGGTGCAGGAATTTAAGGAAATGATGCAAATGATGTACTTATCACTGAAAATGGAAATAAGAGAAATGACTATGATGTTGCATGGAAAACAGAAGTCTGATGATTTAAAAACTGAGTCAGAACGTATTCAAGTTGACAAGGAAATAACCAATGAGAAGCAAGAAAGAGAGACTGACAATAAAGAAGACAAAGACAAAGAGAATGATTATAGAAAATCAAATGATTATGTGGATAGTAATAATAAAAAGGAGAATTTTAAAATTACATTGGGATTAACAATGGAAATAATAGAAAAGGGGGAAAGAGACAAAGAAGGAAAAGAGTGGGGAATGGAAAGAATAAAAAAATTAAATGATTACACTGGGATTAACAGTGGGAATATAAGAAAGAAGGAAAAGGAATGGAAAACAATGGGAAATATAGGGCAAAATAGAACAGTTTATGATTTTTAAATACAAAATAATTACATTGGATTAACAATGGAAAGATAAGAAAAAGGGTAAAGAGATGGGAAAGAATGAGAAATATAGGACAAAATAGGAGAGTTCAGGATTTTAAAGCACAGAAGAAAAGAAGGGGAAAGAAAAAGAAAAAAATAGAAAAATAGAAAAGGAGAAGGAGAAGGAGAAAGAAATGAAAGAGGAATAAGCTGTATACATTTTGAATTGAAATAACAATTGAAGTAAAATTTATAGATGAAATGAATGTTAAGGAAAAAAGATGAAATTGTGATACTAATTAAGTAATTTAAAATAATGGAAAATTATACAGAATGAATGAAATGAAATAAGATTTAGAAATGTGTTTTACTTAAAATTAGAGAAATTATAAGGATTGGAATATTTTTAATTGTATTGTTGGAGTTTATAAATATTTTTAATTGCATACACTTTGAATTGAAATATGAATTGAAGTAAAATTGATAGATGAAATGAATGTCAAAAAAAAGATGAAACTGTGATACTAATTAAGTAATTTAAAATAATGGGAAATCATAAGGATGTATGAAAGAAATGAAATATGATTTAGAAATATGTTTTACTTAAAATTAGAGAAATGGTAATGATTTGAATATTCTTAATTGTATTGTTGGAGCTTATAAATATTTCTAATTGCGTATTTGAATTAATTAGACTGTGGTGAAAATAGAAATGATTAAGATGGGGTTTGAAGAGTAAATATATACTTTTGATAAAGTATTTGAAAATTAGAGAGAAGATTTAAGGAAGCAGCTTGGTTTATTATTATTATACAAAAAGAAAAAAACTTATACAATTAAATGATTTTTATTAAAATGGAGTGCATTATTTGGAATAAGATCTAAGGAATGTGTGGTATAAAATGTTTTGATTTATTATTTTGATATGAAATGAATGATTGTAGTATTAGAAACTACGTTAAAGGAAATTTCAAATTTAAGGGGTTTAACATAGAGAGGAAGAGAAAAATGGGATTTGGTTAAGATTAGAGATAGGATGAGTGGGTAATATTGATTTGAGAAAAAAAAAGAAAAGAAAGGGGGAAAAAACGGAAAAATAGAGAGAATAAATACTATGGCAAAAAGGGAATATATAAATTGTGTTGAAATGACTAAAAATTTTGTGATGGAGGGGGCCTCGATGGACCATAACCTTATCTCTTTTACAATCTACTAGAACAAATGAGCCTCACGAGCAGTTTACACTAAACTGTTTTTATTTACATAAAGTAAAACAAGGTCTATTCAAAAAGAATATTAGATGTCATTCTCTTTCTTAAGTGTCCTGTCAGCTCTCTGGTGCAATCGCTCTATGCGATTGGAGTTTGGGCATTTCTTCCTCAGAAGGAAGAGCCTTTAGTGACTTCAACTCTGCCTCTGATCCCGAAGAAAATATCTGCTGGCAAGCATCTCCTTTTATACTGTCACAGTGGCAGTTAGGGAAGGGCATAGAAAAGCCCGGGAGATTCAAAGCCGGGAGCTGCTCTCTGATTGGCTTATTTAATTGTCTAAACCAAAGGCCATTAATAGGCACAGCAAGTGTGAGGGAATTGTTTAAATTTGTTTAAATTTGTGAACTGGCCAATACTCTGTTCAGAAAAAATATAGTGTATGTGTGTCTGTCTGTGTGTTTAAAAATAAAAAACTTTAAAGAAAGAATCATAAGGTACAACACTTAATTATAGTCATAGGAAACAAATAAGCAATCAGGAAACAATATCAATATAAATCGTAAGTATACAAGCAACAAAGTTACAGTCATACAGTCATAAGTGGAAGGAGATGGTTGATGGAAACAATGAGAAGATTAATAGTAGTGCAGACTTAGTCAATAGTTTGACAGTGTTGAGGGAATTATTTGTTTAGCAGAGTGATGGCATTCGGGAAAAAACTGTTCTTGCGTCTAGCTGTTCTGGTGTGCAGTGCTCTATACTGCCGTTTTGAGGGTAGGAGTTGAAACAGTTTATATCTAGGATGTGAGGGGTCTGTAAATATTTTCACAGCCCTCTTTTTGACTGGTTCAGTATACAAGTCCCCAATGGAAGGCAGGTCAGTAGCAATTGTTTTTTCTGCAGTTCTAATTATCCTCTAAAGTCTGTGTCTGTCTTGTTGGGTTGCAGAACCAAACCAGACAGTTATAGAGGTGCAGATGACAGACTCAATAATATTTTAGTGATAAAGTATAAACTTGGTTTCAAAGGTTGCAAATCCTTCTAAAAGGATTTGTTTCTTCTTGATTGGGCAGGCTATCCTGTCTGATACCTCAAACAGCTGCTCTCAGTCTTACGGCCACAAATACAAAGTTTCTTAAACTGTGAGAAGGGAAAGTAGCTCATTGATAAAACTCTTGTTTTACATGCAAGAGTTTCCATATTGATATTGATTCATCGTCTACGAATCGTAGAACTATAGAATTGTGGGAGGGGAGACAGTCCATTGAATCTAAGACTCCTCTCCGAAATACTGGATAACAATTGTCAGTCAGTGACACCTGACAGTGCCAGACTCCAGTTTCCTTTCCCCCCTTGAATAATTATTCAATTTCAGTGAGGCATGGGTTACAATAAACACTTCCCTCAAATCAATGTTGAAAAAAGCTAGATGGAATATTTTTCTGGAGAAGAAACTGTTTTAAATATCGCCATCCCAGTTTTTTTCCAGTTTCAGTTAAACAAAAATCTAAGTCATTAGATTTGATATGCACTTCCAAGTTCTTGGTCTTTTAAACCAAAAAGTAGCAAAATCCTGCCTGCTCAAACATTGTCAAATCTGCGTTCAGGTTCATTTGGTTTATATAAATCATTAAAAAAAAAGAAGAAATAACAATAGGCATTCTAGCTGGATCTTAAATATTATTTTCCAATGCTACTAGTCACAACCAAGATCAACATCTGACATTTTCATTTGCCATCATGTCCATGTTTCATTCCAGATCATGTTTGCTCTATTTACCTCTTCAGCAACAATGCATCAAATCTCTCCCAATGTAATCCCTCTCTCAGCACTTATCAATGAACTATGAAATAGCATTAAATAGAATTAATTAGAAGTTTTAATGAATCATGTCTGTTCTCATTTATTATACAATGTAATTTTCAACAAGTGATTAATTATGAGCCACAGATGAATGAGTGGCTAATGTAGTTTGTTAACCTTATGAAGCAAGTTGCAGTACACAGCCTAGAGAAGTTCCTTGTCTATTATTAGAATATATTTATTTGTCTTGGTGCTGCCTACTTCTCCAATATTTATAAGTACTGAAATGTTTTAGTGATTTTATCATTAATTGCAGAATTTAATTTTTTTAAAAAATTTGATTTATATGCCACCCTTCTCCGGAGATTCAGGGCGGCTTACAATGCTTTAAGCAATAGCCTTCATACTTTTGTATATTTTTACAAAGTCAGCTTATTGTCCCCACAAACTGGGCCCTCAATTTACCTACCATAGAAAGGATGGAAGGCTGAGTCAACCTTGAGCCTGGCAAGATTCGAACTTACTAATTGCAGACAGCTGGAGTTAAATTACAATGCATTAGTCTGCTGAGCTATCCAGGCTTTTGGATATTCATAAGTTTGACAAATTTTGTTAAACTTATGAACATTTTCATCCAGGCTTATTATTATGTTTTTCCTCTTTCTACAAGCCACTGTAGAAGCCATCAAATCCAGATAGCTGAAGTCTTACAATGCATTTGTAGAATTAACCATGTCTTCATATACTCAATTCAAGGCTTATAAGCTATCCAGAAGAGGGAATAGAAATCCATGAACTAATATTTGAACCTTCATGCAATCCTTGGATGGCAATCCTTGAATGTAATGGAATAGCTCAAGGTTTTAGATCCTGGATCTTACATTCACAGGAAAGCCATCTTTTAGATAATCACATGGATTATTTCAGTTGAGAAAGCCAGGGACTAATTTTCTCTTTCTTCCTCCCTTTGAAAGCCATTTCATGGGTTTAAAATTGGTCCTATATCCCTGATAGGAAATACCCAATAACACACATGCAGTCTGAACAAATGGGCATTTGAAGCCCATTTTTGAAATGTTATACATACAGTATTTACTTGCAGATAAGAGTATGAGGTATTTTAAAGTACAAGTGCAGATTTGTGCTTATATCTACATCTGAAAAGTTGGCAGACATGATCGTCTGGCAGACCCTGATATGCTTATGATATCTGTTTGCATCAGCCTTTCCATTTCGATGTGTTGGATGACAACCTCCCCAAATTCCAAGCTGTCGTTTCTATTTCAGCATCTTCATTTTTTAAAATTTCCCCATTAAGCTAAAACCTAGTAGAATCACTGCTTTCAAAGTCAGTGATTCAAAGTCAGAGAACAAAGCCACCAACTACTGTCCCATGAAAAGAATTTCATATAATAAATGAACTCAGATGTGGGTAGGCTTTTAGTAACTCGATCGTCTTTGCTGATGGTGTAGAATGGAGAACAAGAGCAAGCAGCATAATATTGATCATTGATTTATAACCTCCTATTCAAATATTTCAAGGGCACTTTAATGAAGATACACCTTGGTTACTGAAATTTCATACACAGAATGGATCCTTACTGCCAGCCTGATGTCAGTTAAAATGAAGTGTTGCAGTTGGAACTGCTGATGTTAGATTTCCAGCTACGCCATGCTATAATTTCCATTACCTCCTGCTATAATTTCAGCTCTCCTCAGTTGTAGGTCAATGTTTAGTCCCTGCCATTCAGAATTAGTTCTTTTTGAGGTTTTTTTGGCTCACATCTTCTTCAGCTTTCTTTTCCTAAAGAATTGGAAGGTGTATTTCTTCAAATCTTGCATTTTCTACAAGCCTATTCCTGCTATTATACTCTCAGGCATAGATATGGGCAACATACTGTCAAACTGGTGGCACAAGCTGAATGTCAAAAATTTCAATAATTTTGATAATTGTTAAAACACAAGCTCAGTGTATTTTAAGGCTTTGCCAATCTTGCATATAGCAATCACAATAGTATTTAGACTTATATACCATTCCATGGTGCTTTAGAGCATTCTCTGGGTTTACAGTTTATAATGTCAGCATTATTTAAATATTGCCCCCAACAATCTGCGTCCTCATTTTACTGACCTCAGAAAGATGGAAGGCTGAGTCAACCTTGAGCACTGTTAGGATCGAATTCCTGGCTGTGGGCAGAGTTTGCCTGCAATACTGCACTTAACCACTGCACCATCCGGGCTCCTTATAATCACCATATAATTCATGTAATAATTCCTTATATCTGAAGCCTTTCTTCTTTGTAAAATTCAACTGTTATGTCATTTTCACACACCCATTTTGTGGCGTGTGGTGGCCTAGAGGTGGAGCTCTCACTCACAATCAGGAGGCTGTGAGTTCAATCCTAGGTAGCGGCAGATATTTCTCTTTCTGGGAGCAAAGAGAAAATATCTGTTGTGAACTCCACGTAGGCATCAAGAAGGACATTTGGCCAGTAAATGCTCAGCTCCAGGGGTGAAATCCAGCAGGTTCTAACAGGTTCTGGAGAACCAGTAGCGGAAATTTTGAGTAGTGAGGAGAACCGGCAAATACCACCTCTGACTGGCCCCAGAGTAGGGTGGGAATGGGGATTTTGCAGTATCCTTCCCCTGCCATGCCCACCAAGCTATGCCCACAGAACCGGTAGTAAAAAACAATGGATTTCACCACTGCTCAACTCCATTCAGTTGTCCCAATGCAAGGGGTTATAGGGTCATTAAAAGGGGGGAAAATGTCATTTTCAAGTTGCGTTTGCAGGATCTTTGAGTCCCTCTTTGAGGGAGAAGGGCATTTCAGAAATGTGAAATATAAATAAATAAATAAAATTTCCTGAGTCAGTATTGGCTATATTTCCACCATAAACTCCACTACTGTATCTCAATTCAGTAGACGTATCTACAACCAGTTCAGCTATGAAAATGAACATTGTTCCTTGCAATATTTGGACTTACAGATGCAAGTGTGAATTATCTTCTCCATCTGGTATTGTGAGTTAGTGCCATGGATGTCATCTATGTCCTTCAGTGTCTGCTTTGTCATGGCTGGGCCTGCCACAAATTTTTAAATGTAGTGTATTTTAAGACAGGATAATACTAGGAGAGAATAGCCTAGTGGCCTGAGCAACAGAATCCCTTCTCCTCTCCATTTCCCATGGAATGTGGTAAAAAATACTGCTACATCTTTTCTCTCAACAATATGAGGGAGTATCTTTTCTTATAAGGAAAAAGGCTTTGAGTGAAAAAGCTTCATTTTTTTATTTCACTTTTTTTTCTTTTAGTTGCTCTGATGCACTGGTAAGAGAGGATTCAAAAGTGTTTTATTCATGCCTAGTCCACATTTCTGTTGTTCTCTTTGATTTCTTTGATGTTCAGAGGAAAAAACTTAGAAGTATTATTTTGATGCTCATTCCTCTCTCTTCTCTCTCGCCTCCCACCCCCCAGCCTCTTAACGCTCTGTTCTTGGCACTAATAGAAACAGGAGAAATGTACACACAAATCCTATTCTGACCAAGATTGGAAAGCATTGATTGCATTCTGAAAGCTACATTGTATTCTTAGGTCTCTTAGCTTGTTCCAGTATTCGGAACAATGAGAAGCCATTGTTCTCCAAGTAATAAGGAAGGGTTGTTCAAGCTTGGCAACTTTTAAGACTTGTGGACTTCAACTCCCAGAATTCCCCAGCCAGCCACAGGTCTTAAAGTTTCCAAGGTTGGACACCCCTGCAATAGATTTTGAAGCGAGGCAGTCTTTATTAACAGTGTCTCAATGTTATAAAAAAAAAAATAGACTTCCGGTTTGCGAGCTTCGGCGACGGCGGTGATTTTTTAAAGACCGCCAGCCCCGCCGCCTGTAGAGCCGCCCCGCGAACGAGGAGCGGCTCGAAAACTCCGAAATCTTGAAGATTGCAGGAGCAGAGACAGCAGGGTACAGGTTGAGCCCCTGTAACCCCCCCAGGGAATTGCTTCTGGGGGTGAAAACAGGAGCGGCTCCCTTCCAACCTGCGGAGACTCCGGGCGGCGTGGGACGATTCTGCCTTCAGCAGAACAAGCCGATAGCAGCAAACTTTTAAAGTGAGAGGAACTAATTCTAACAAATAGCGGAAATATCAACTTGAATCCAGAAACCTGAAAATTGCAAGTATTAGTGCTTTATTGACTTTTTAAATCAAAGAGAAAGTGAGCGAGTGAAAGTGATTTGAAAAAATATGGCATCCAGCATTTGAGTTAACGAGCTAGTGAAAGTGGATTTGTGAAGCCTCCCTGCTTTGTTACAAAGTTGAAAAGTTGCTACAAAGTTGTTCTACCTAAAGAAAAAAATTTTTTTTTGCTAAAATTTGACTTTGCTTTACTTCAGTTTTACTTGATTAAATCTGGGGGATTTTTTTAGAAGTTTCTGTGGAAGAGGGAAAGGAAAAAGAACTTCCCTCTTCAGAAAAACTAGCTTACGTGGCACGATGGCTTCAAAGAAGCAGGAAGGGAAGGCATCAGGGGGGGGATCCCCCACACACAAACATCAAACGTAACTTCCCTCTGCTCAACAGCTACAAACTCAGAAAAAAGAACTTGATGTGGGAGATTTAAAAGAATTTATTTCTAAAACTTTGGATGACAAATTTCAAGAATCTCAACAGGAAATAGATTATAAACTTCAAAAATCACATGAGGAATTTTTGCAGGAAATTAATGAAGTTAAAGACATGGTGAAACAGAATCAAAATATGGTGACCAAAAAAATATCAGAAGTGGCGTCTGGCCTGGCAAATTTTATTGGGAAAGTTGATTTTAAACTTGAAGAATTCAAATCAGAAGTTAATGTTAGGATGAAAGATAATGACTATAAAATTGATGAAGTTGACAATAAAATGCAGAGAATTGAAGATGAGATTGTCATGATACAATTCCGGGCGATGGAATTTGCCATACGGCTTCGGGGAATTCGAGAGGAGGAGAGACAGGACTTGAGACAAGTTTGCTCTGAAGCCCTGGCTAAGATTTTACAAGTTAATCCTGATTTGGTATTTCATAAAATAGATAAAATTTACAGAGTGAACTCTTGGGTGGCCAGACAAAGACAACTGCCTAGAGATGTGGTCATATACTTTACTGAGAGAGAAATTAGAAATGAAATCCTCCAAAAATCTTTTCACACCTCTGTACAAGTGGGGGGCTCACGACTTGTAATTTTTAAAGAATTACCTCCTAAAATGCTGAAAGCTAGAAAGGAATTTGGTTTTCTTGTTAAGGAATTGAAAGATTTACAGATACCCTTCCGGTGGGATGCACCAGCTGGGATAATTTTTAGATATAAGGGAGAAGGATATCGGTTGAATACCGTGGAGAAGGCACAACATTTTTATAGTACTATTCTTAAGGAAAGAACACCATCTCCACGTACATCTACAGTTTTGGAGATTAAGGAGAGTGAAGAGAGGCAATTGGAAGAACAGTCTAAGCAGGAATTAGAAGTGCAAGGTGCAGAAGGAGGTTTTCTGAGTGAGCCCTTGTTGGATTCTTCTCCAATTTTGGATTTGATTCAGTTGACTGAAGTTAAAGATCAACGTATAACTAGAGCTCAATCCAAGTTACTTAAACAAAAGCAACAACAACAACAGGAAAGACAAGACAAGAAGGCAGCTAAGAGTACCCCACAAGAGAGTGGAGCTATGGGAGGAGCAAGATCGAAGCTCTTGGATGAACTTCAAATATTTTGCTCTGCGCTCCAGAAACAGGCTGATGACCCTTAAGTGTCTATCTTGGAATGTTAATGGGTTGAATTCAGCACAGAAAAGGAAGAAATTATTTACATATTTGAAACAATTTAATAATGATATAATATGTTTACAAGAAACGCATATTACAACTCAAGATCAAAAATATTTGATAAACTCAAAATTAGGAGCACATTATATATCTTCAACTTCGCAGAAAAAGAATGGTGTGGTTATTTATGTAAATAAAAAATTAACAGCAAAAGTTATAGAAGTAGATCAAGATGGTAGGTTTGTAGCAATTGAATTGCTCACAGCAAATGGTCAAATTCTTTTGATTGGAATTTATGCTCCCAACCAACAACAGGATTATTTTTACAAGATGTTACATACTAAAATATTGCAATGGGACTATAGATCTATTTTACTTATGGGAGATTGGAATGGAGTAATTGATTCTAAATTAGATAAAAAGAGCTTGGCAAAGTCTAGAATTAGACTACCGCAGACCTTTTTTGATATGAAAGAAGATATGGAACTAAAAGATGTTTGGAGAATACATAATCCAAATGAATTGGATTACACTTTCTTTTCCGATAGACATAGATCCTTTTCTAGGATTGATTTTATCCTGTTGTCAAATGATCTACTTGTTAAGACAAAAAGAACAAAGATTTTTCCAAGAACTTTGACGGACCATAGCCCTGTATGGATAGAAATCGAGATGGATAAGGTTGAGAGACGTTCTTGGAGATTAAATGAGAACTTGTTTAGATATGAAAAAAATACAATAGAACTTAAAAAGCATTTGAAAGAATTTTTTGAAATAAATTTGAATAAAGGTACTCCAATTGAAATTGTTTGGGACGCAAGTAAAGCTTATATGAGAGGGGTACTTATCTACATGAATTCTAAACATAGACTGTTCCGACAAAAGAAAAGATCTGAGTTGGAAATGGAAATAAAAAATAAAGAACAGTTACTTATTAAAAACCCAACAGATGAAAGAATACGAAGCGCTATAAAACTTTTGAAAGACCAATTTCAAATGCTTATGGCAGAACAAGTTGCAACAAGTTTACAATACGCGAAGCATAATACATTTTGCAACGCTAACAAACCGGGCAGATGGTTGGCTTACACACTGAGGAAAAAACAAAGTATACGGACTATTGATAGTATTGACATTGGAGGGAAAGAAATTTTTCAACAAAAATTAATTAAAGAAGCTTTTGTGGATTATTATACTAAATTATATGCCAAAGAAGAGGTGCAGAATGGACTTATAGAAAAATATTTAAAGGATAAGAGAGTTACAAAAATTACTGATCAACAAAAGGAAAGAATGAATTATCCTATAACAGAGGAGGAGATAATAGCAGCAATTAAGCAGCTAAAAACAGCCAAAGCTCCTGGCACGGATGGTTTGACTGCAGTGTATTACAAAACTTTACAAGCTGAAATGGTGGGACAACTTAGAGATTTATTTTGCAATATTCAACAAGGGGGTAGAATACCCCCATCTTGGACAACTGCTTATATATCTTTGATACCAAAGGAACAAGTTGGTCCTAAAAAACCAGAGAACTACAGACCAATATCTCTTTTGAACACAGACTATAAAATTTATGCGAAGGTATTAGCCAACAGGTTGATGCCAGTAATCCAAAAAGTGATTCATGAGGACCAAGCGGGATTTATTGAGGGCAGATACATGAAGGACAATGTAAGGCAAGTAATAGACTTATTGGAATATCTTGATAAGAATAAACAGATTTCTGCAGTGCTGGTTTTTTTGGATGCGGAGAAGGCCTTTGATAGAGTGGATTGGAATTTTCTACTAAAGACTTTAAAAAAGATGGGCTTTGGGGACCAATTTATACAGGCGATCTCAGCAATTTATCAAGAGCAAAAAGCACAGATTATTATTAATGGAAGTTTGACGACAGAGTTTAAAATTGAAAAAGGAACAAGACAGGGATGTCCGTTGTCCCCACTTTTATTTATTTTAACATTGGAAGTCTTGCTAAATACAATACGGGACTCAAAAATTCTGAAAGGCATAGTGATAAGGCAAGAGGATTATAGAATAAAGGCATTTGCAGATGATCTGGTTGTTACCCTATCACAACCAATGGAATCAACAATCCTGATGAACGACATTATACAAGACTATGGTAGAGTTTCAGGTTTTAGACTGAATTCAAAAAAGACTAAAATGATAGTTAAGAATATGACACAAGATCGTAAACATGAGCTTGAAAGGAGGGCAGGTTTTGAAATTGTACCTAAGGTAAAATATCTTGGAGTTCAGGTTGCAGAATCAAATATGAAATTGTTTCAAAATAATTATGAGGTGTTGTGGCGAGAGGTTCAGAAAGACATGGAGACTTGGAAAAAGCTGCAACTGTCTTTACTTGGAAGAATAGCAGCAGTTAAGATGAATATTTTGCCAAGATTTCTGTTTTTGTTTCAAATGATTCCGGTGCTTAAAAGTGATAAACAATTGAAAGTCTGGCAGTCTGGCGTGAATAAGTTTGTCTGGAACGAGAAAAAGCCGAGAGTGAAATTGAAAATTATGCAAGATGTTCCAGAAAGAGGAGGTCTTAAACTCCCAAACCTACAGTTATATTATGATGCAGCAGCTTTAACTTTAACAAGCGATTGGTTTGGAAATAAGAAGGCTGGAATATTGAATGCAGAAAGTTTTGATCTTGAATTTGGATGGCATGCTTACTTATTTTATGATGATAAAGTTGATAAAGTATTTAAAAGTCATATACTCAGAGATTCTTTGATGAGAGTTTGGAAGAAGCACCGACTCAAATGGGATTATAAAATACCGCTATGGCTGGATCTTGGTCATACCTTGTGGAATACAAATATAATGTCACTCGGGGGGTTTTTATACAAAGAGGTTCTTTTTACAGATGCGGGCAGATGGCAGCTGAAGACATTGCAGACACTGTTGGACGAAGGGATTAATTTAACCTGGTTACAATATAATCAATTACAATTGAGATGGAAAGAGGACCAAAAAACTGGTATTATACTGCATGAGGAAGAATTAGTTAGACATATAAGAGAGAAAGGTCCAATGCATATTAAAAGGCTTTATAATGTTTTGTTAGAAAGGGACTCAGAAACTGAATTAGTTAAAGATTGTATGATTAAGTGGGCACAAAATTTTGAAGAACCAGTGATGTTGGAAACATGGGAAAAAATTTGGGTTCAGAATGTTAAGTTCACACAGTCGCAGAATTTGAGGGAAAATTTTTATAAAATGTTTTATAGATGGCATTTGGATCCTAAAAAGTTGTCATGTATGTACCCTAATGTTCAGCCAAAATGTTGGAGATGCGAATGTTTGGATGCTACGTATTATCATGTATGGTGGACCTGTAGGAAAGTTAAGGCTTTTTGGATAAAAATTTGGTGGGTCATGCAGAATGTTTTGAAGAAAAAAATTCAATTTTCTCCACAATTGTTTTTATTGGGTATAGTTAAGGGTTTTACACGGGGTGAAATAAAACTAATATTGTATATGATAACAGCAGCAAGATTGTTGATAGGTAAATATTGGAAGAATGAAGCTTTGCCTACTATCGAGGAATGGACTTTGAAGATGGCTAGTTTTGCAGAGATGGCGAAGATTTCAGCGTATTTAAAAGATTGTTCACAAGAGACTTATGAATGGGAATGGAAAAGGTGGATAGAATATGTTCAGAACAAATACCAAACTAGAAAGTATCAAATAGCTTTTATTTGAAAATAACGTATTAGAAATATTTTAATGTAAAGAGACAAAGAGGAAAAATTATATAGGGGGAGGGATGGGTTCAGGTTTATATATTAGTGTTATTAGTTATGAGTATGTAATAGGGAAGTCTGGGGGGGGGAGGGTTAGGGAGGGTTAGGGAGGATGGGAAGTTTGGGGAGGGAGGTGGGGGGGTGAAAAAAGGGGTGAAAATGTAATTGTAAAACTTTTGCAATAAAAAAAAAAAAACAGTGTCTCAATGAATCCTTCCTCTCTAATTCAAGAATGTGCAAAGTGGCTGAAGCAATAGGCTTGGAAGATTGAAGCTATAAGAAAATGAAGGACTGTATTGACTACAGATTCTTTGTTATATAGCAAGCTTCCTATTTCCAACATTGTCACAGAGGATGTATATACAATTTACCTCCTCTGAAGGTGCAGAAAACCACAATTTTGGTACAAAACAGGCTTGGGGAGCTTGCGCAAGGGTGTGCAGGTGGGAGGGATGTGTAGTGTGAGCACAGTGGGGCTGGGGAGGGATGTACAGGTGGATGGGATTTATCTGAGCAACTTGCAACCTTTCCTGTCATCTTTCCCATTGACTTTGCTTGTATTTATTCAATGTCAGTGGAACTTTGAATGGTCTTTGAACAGTGGTCATTAAGCTGTGGCTAAATCACCTTGAGACTGGATCGGAATCATTTCATGTCAGGTGATATAAGTATGTCAGGATGGGGTTGAGGGTTGTCCCCGAACCGTGAACCAGCTCACAAGCAAACACACTAGGACTGAAATAAAACTAGCAGAGGAGTCTTGTATAAAAATATACTTTACTTGAAAATGTTTTAAAAAACACTATATCTTTAAAAAAGGCACATTAACAACAAAGTCTTATCTTGGTTAAATGAAGCCAGGCCATCTCCCTAAATTCCTCTCCACAATACCAAAACAGTCCATAAGAAAAAACTAACATGACATTAAACAGCTTCGGTGTCGGTACATCATCGAGGTGGTAGAAGGGCAGCAGCGTAAGCTTCACAGCTAAAAGTCACCTGTGAAAAACAATTCAATCAGCAAATGTGGCTTGAAGCTCCTGGGAGGGAAACTGTCCAGCTCTCCCTCCGATCGTAGCTCCAACCGCAGCAACAGTTCAGATGTTGGCTTGCGTGCTTCAACTCAGCAAAAGGCAAGCCGAAATTGGAGACTTCAAAAGGCTCCCAGCTATCTCAACTCACGGTTGCAGCTAGCTCCGTGGGAGTATCTTTACACAGCTCTTCGGCTCCTTTTCTGCTGCTATCTCTGCTGCAGCCATCAGGACTCCTTAGCTGAATTCTCCTCCCTTCTGCAGCTCTGCTCTGGGCTCTGCGTCCAGGTGCTTCAGCACTGGCTCTGCATCTAGGCCTAAACAGCGTCTAGGCCCGAATAGCAAGCAGAAAGGTCCGTGCTTATATGGGGAGTTAACCTGCAATTAACTAGGGCGGGGAAGGCTTGCAGTTAATTGCAAACAGGAGATGGCTTGATTGGGTCCATACTGTTTGTGACTGATCAAGTAGCTACAGCAATTCTGAAAACACTCGTGACAATCCCATAGCCATCGATATTTTTGTTGTTCATAATCAGGTAAGGCCAGTACATCCTCATATTTCTGAGGTGTGGCTGAAACCTGATTGACTGAGGTAATGAAATCATCATACTTCCTAGGTTTGTTGCCTCTGGTAGATCTAACTGGTCTGTCTCTAGGCGCATCATTCGCATCAGAATCATCTGATGGGTCATCTTCCTCGTGATATTCGTAGTGCGTCTCTGAAGCTGGGTGCCTATCCTTCCCGGTCACCCCCATCTTACGCTTTAATATCCCTTTCAAGGGTACATGGGATGCACACTTCCCAGAACTAGATGTATCCCTATCGTCAGGTAGGTTCTCTGATACATCCTCCGTCTGTTTACCAAAACTACGGGAAGGGTTCTGAGTGAGAATCTCATTAGCATGGATCTTACTCCAATTAGCCCCTTCATGAAAGGTAGAAGATCTCGATATAATCAGCTTCCCATTCGGGTACGCAAACCTAAATGCCTTGGAGCCCTGCTCATAACCGACGAATCTCATCTTAACTGAGATTTGATCTCCTTTCGTCCTGAGCATCTTTGGGACATGAACATCAGCCATCAACCCGAAAACGTGGAGGTGTGCCAAACTAGGCTTATGGCCGTATAGCACCTCGTATGGGGTCTTCTTTTTTTTTCATTATATAGATAATGACTATGAGACAATTACCGTGGACAATTACCTTGGTTTGTAAAGATCGCAATTACACCTTCTAAAATGGTTCTTGTCACAATAAAACCTAGTAATTCCAAGCATCCCAAAGACTGTTTCCAAAATCATCCCCCTCAGAGAGGTAAGGTGATATGTTATTATGTCTCTATTCTTTGAATACTTTTTTTAATATATTTTGGACATTGCCATCATGTGATGTATTGTGATGCTTTTTCCCTTCGCGGAGCTGGGGGGTCATGGCCTGCATGTAATGCATCTGGCACATGGGCTGCCAATTTCACACCCCAGCTCTAGGTCATACTTATTAGCATTCAATCTTTTATTTGTTTGAGAGCCATTTTGTTTTCAATAAATAGAATGTCTCTTTAAGGATTTGTATGCTTATATCCTCTCTGAGTGCTTAGGGTTGCCAGGTCTGCTTCCAAAAAATAGCGGACAAGCGCAGGGGGGGGGGGTTAAGTAGTAAAAAAAAAATACAATTAAATTATATATTTTCGTATAAACATTTTAACACGTATTAAAATAATCACTTCAAAACTTTACTTAAAATTCAAAACATCAAATATATTATAATAATATGTAAAATATTAAATTACATTTTACTTTGCTATTGTGTGTATTTTTTATTTGACTGCGCAGCTTTGATCAATTCTTTGTGTTTAAGGAATAATTCTTTAATTTAATTTAATTTCAGTACAACGTTGAGAAATATTAAAAAATATACAAAGTTCACTTCGAACTGATGGTACAAGCAGTCAGTTACGTTCGTCAGTCCACAAATTTCCCATGACTCTGAAAATTCATTCAACGTTTGCATTTGATACCGGAATTGATGCACAATACTGGAACAGTTTCAGTAAACTCGGAGCTGGCTCTTTCTTGAAAAAGTACGTCCACTTATCAAGGGATGAATTGCAGCTTACACATGATAATGTGAAGATCACATGCAAGAATTTTCTTGCTTTCCAGCTTCAGTAGGGTGTCTTGCATTATTGACATGAAGAAGTGCGTGAAATATAAATACAATTCTGAAATTGTTGGTTCATCGTCCTTTTCGAGTTCATTTTCCTGATCCAAAATAAGGTTCCAGATAACCTTATGGCACTCATCAGATCCAAGAGAAATAAAATACGATTTTAGAGGTATCCAGTTTAAAAGAAGTCTTTCGACCGCTTTAAACAAACTTAACCAACGTGTTGGAACATGGCACAAAACTTCATGGAATTCTGACTCGCAAAACTTATGTACCATTTCATCATAAAGCTTTTGAATAAAAAAATGTCCACTATTTTGTGAAAAAAAATAGTGAACATAATGTGAAAAAAGTGGACTGTCTGCTCAAATAGTGGACACCTGGCAAGGGAAGGATCCCACATTCAGTACTGAAGTTCATGTTTGAAAATTAGTTTTTCAGTCACATATTTATTTTATCATATGGCTCAGGCTTGGTTTTCTCTCCATAAACCAGAGATGGATGAATGCAGCTAGAGCATGCACTGTCTCCAAAGAATGATAATTCTGGGATTGATGTTAAAGTATCAGCAAGTCAGCTTTACTTTATTATCACATGGCGATGTCACATCCAAAAGTGCAATTTCTGAGGAGCTGCTAAATATTTATTGTGACATAATTCACCTATTGAAATACTGCTCCTGCTTAAGTGTGGGAGAAGGGAGTGGGAGGGCCAACATTTGTATTAGGCCTTATAACAAATCTTATAAGGACATGTTTATAAATAAACTTGAATTTAATGCTAGTGCATGACTAGAAGAGGCAGAATTGCATATGTATGTAAAATGTCTTTCTGATAAACTTCAGTTACGTCACACAATATTCTTCCTTCTTCATTCCAGTATCTATTGTCCTCTGTATCCAAGGTCAGCACTGTCATAGTGCATGGTATTTCAGCACATGGGATGGGACTCTGAATATTCAACTCGTGTTTGAATATGGGTTATGTGCACGGTAAGTCTCAACTAACAGTAAAGTAAAGCTCCCTCTTTCTTTCTTTCTTTCTTTCTTTCTTTCTTTCTTTCTTTCTTTCTTTCTTTCTTTCCTTCCTTCCTTCCTTCCTTACTTACTTACTTACTTACTTACTTAATTTATATTGCTGCCTATTCACCCATGGCGACTCAAGGCGGTTTACAGAATTTACCATATTTACTATCCATTATATAGAATTAGAATTGTGTAGTACTTTGGATTTAATCTCCAGAAGATCTTCAATGATTCCCTCTGTAAATTTCTAAGCCAGTGCTCTTCAGTGGCTGAGAATTCCAGAAGTTAATTATGCACTGGAAATGAGTTTCTTTTGCTTAACACTTTGTTTAATCTGACATTTTGTTTTTGCCAATTAACTCTATTGGGTAACTGCAGATTCTAGAGATATAAAAGGAAAGAAATCTACTATTATCTATACTCATGACTGTTCTTTGAAATTTATATTTAGTTGTAACAAAAACAAAGGTTCTGTGATGACAATATTTCTATGTTAGTTCATGGAAACTAGGAATTTTTTTTTCCTGCAAAGGGATTGAAATAAAATATATTATCTTTTGAAAAACCCTAAACTTATGCATTTTGTTTCCTTTCAATCTGATTGCTTAGTGAAAATAAAAAGACATCTAGTTAATTAAATTAAATTAGCCCAGGATTTTATTTATTTGGGGGGGGGAGGGCTGTTGTGGTTACTGGATATCTTTATTAATTTTTCATTAAATTTTGCAGTTGATGTTATCGATTAGCATCACACACAAAGAATTCACCAATAAATGTTATTGATTTGATTTTCTCTTCTTTTAGTTTTTGTTAAAGACCAAATGAGAAAATCAGGAGTTTCCTGGGTAAATATATACCTTTATTTTAGCGTAAATGTATTGCCAAGAATAAATTATTTTGTAATAGAATTAATTGTTGAAAAACGAATGGTGAGATCAGAAATGCAACAGATAGCACAACAGTCACTCTGCAAAGTTAACCATATAATTAGGTAATACTCAGGATGTGTTACTGGCCACAGGCTTAACCAAAAGAAAGAAGGATTTGAAGCATGTGATGGTTGCTAGTCCCTAAGTTTATGCAGAGAAATATGTAATCCCCCTTCCCCAGCAGAACAAGCCTCAAGAAAAGCCACCTGTGCTGCAGAAGTTAAATAGAGAACTTGCAAGCAAGAAAAATATGACCTTTACTAAATTGTATCATATCAGTGAAACATGTTAAATAAAGAAAGATGCTTATACAACAAGAGTTAGAGATGAGGGAATAGCTATTGTAAATCTTAAACCACTATAGACCGTGTAGAGATTACATCAGGTACTTTAAATCTTCAACTGCTATTGTCAACAAAGCAAACAAAGGAATACAATTCTGGAAAAAAAAATAAGCCACAAAATTGATAGCATTACATTGGGGAGAGGAAGTCTTATTTCTTGGTAATAAATGCCATAAGTAATTTTTATGTTACACTATAGTGGTATTTCTGTAGCATAAATAGTTCTAAAACTGAAGCATAGACTCATATATTATAATTTCTAACATACACAAAGCACTCATTAATGTTTAACAGACTCTGGAGACAATGGATTCTACAGCCTGTTTAAGAAAGACTTATGTGGTGAATGATCAATGCCACAAAGCATGAGTTAGGATCCACCAGGACCACATACTACGAGCATAAAATGCTATATGCATAAGAGCGCTTTGTGCTCAGGGCTGTTTTGCACGAACTCATGTTTTTCACATATTCTGTCATGGAAAGTAGAGTAAATTAACTGCACTCCCACCACCATCTTGTCATTGATTGTACTCTGCCTCATGACTGTATAACATTGTGGCAACTGATTGCTTGATTGACAAGTACAATAGAAGTTCTGAGAGGTTCAAAAGCTTCCATAGAACTGATTATTTCCCAGCCATTCTCAGGAGGAATTGTAATCAGTCTCTTAAATGGGCAACAATCTTCATGGAGCACAATAGATCTGATGTAGGCAGCTATACAAATTTTATGGTCAAACTTTTTCATCAGGTAGTCAATAGTGGAAGAAGTTAAATGTTAAATATGGCATATGTGGTTGTGCTCAAATTTTTGTTCAGGATGTGGGCTGAACTGATTGAACATTGGTTGACCAGAATGTGGTCAACTACAGGATGAGTTCCCTCAAACATCCTTTGATAGTAGTTAATTTTGAGGCACTCATATCCCCACATACACCAATATTCAATGTCCTTGAAAGAACTAGCCAATCTAAGAAATTTCTCAATGACAATTTTCAGAATGGATTCAGATACTAACACAACACCAAATTAAGAGGGAGCAATTTTTCGCCTCTGTTAACTTTTGTGTCTCCTATGTACGCAGTTTATAGAACAAGCAAACTGATATTTTTTCATGCAACCCTGAATATTTTTTCCTCTATGATTATCCCTTCTACTTTATCCTGCAACATGATGCATTTGCTCCCTTGCCTCAAGCACAAAAATATTGGCTTTGAACTGTGAAGGCATAATTTTCACTTCACTGAGCAAATTTGCACATAGCAGGAAGATGACCCGTATGCTCAGAGAAATGACTCCAATTTACCCCCTTTTCTTGAGAATGGGTAGACTTGTGCCCCAATAGCCAGTTATAGATCACTTCTTCCCCGAGGGAAGAGATTGTATGGCTTTGCCACAATAGCATCCAGCTTGGCATCAGGCTGATCTCTTAAATCCCTCTCCTCCCTGGGATATGCTTTCCTTGGATTTTATTACTGACCTGCTATCTGTTAAAGATTGGATACTATACTGATTTTTGTTATTCATTTCTCAAAAATGGCTCATTTCATCACCATCTGGCTTTCATTTATCAATCTCACTAGACAGCCCAGCCAGGAAATCAACTTCAGAGGAAGGCTAAAACTACCTATAATGAGATTGGCTATATTAACTGAATCTTGCAAGTCTGATTGCGTGGTACCTCCTTCTTTTTTAAAATAGCTGTGAATCAACCTAAGCCACTTCTGAATATTATCTCATTTGTCACAATTTTAAAAAAATCACCCATTTTGCCTAGGAAATGATTCTTGCACATTTTCATCAAAGTCAACTTTTTAAAAATTCTTTATAGATTTTACACTTCACAGCAGAGACTGCTTGTTTATCTACCCTGTTTTCCAGCACCCAGGCATGTCTGGTCATCTTATTTTTGACACTTGTACTGATTTCATACCTAATTTCAATTATTAGATGATAAATTCTACTTTTTCTCAGTTAACCACGTATTATCCAACAGTGAGAAAGACAGATAAAAGCTAGAGTAACACCATTGTTATGTGAATTACTAGCCAGATAATTGACCTGAGTTATGTTTGAGTTCACATAAACAACTTGGTTCATTCTTTTACTTGAATGTAAAAATATTTTTTATTTGGCATTTGAGATGCAATTATGTATATTTTTAAGAATGCAATGTGAATTTTGTACTAAGACTGCATTGTTAAATATTTGTAGGTAACTGTAGCACAGGTCGGTTTCAGCAGGTTCTGACCAGTTCTGGAGAACTGGTAGCGGAAATTTTGAGTAGTTTGGAGAACTGGTAGTAAAAATTCTGACTGGCCCCATCCCCATCTATTCTCTGCCTCCCAAGTCCCACCTGATCGGGAGGAAATGGGGATTTTGCAGTAACCTTCCCCTGGAGTGGGATGGAAATGGAGATTTTATACAATATCCTTCCCCTGCCACGCCACCAAGCCATGCCATGCCCACCAAGCCACACCCACAGAATCAGTAGTAAAAAATGTTGAAACCCACCACTGAACTGTAGGTTAACTATTAGTGAAATGGTTGCATTATACTTGTGAATCTGAAGTTTATGGTTATTGAAGTGTGGGATTTTTCACACACAAATCATGCCCACAAATTATGTTTCACTGAAAGATCCGTATAACCTTGGATATGAGAAAAATGATCAATATATCTGCCTAGCTTGTATTAACAAATAAATTAGAGCTCATACAATTAATGGCCCCTTTTGTAGAATTAGCCCTAAAGTTGTGTGGCATAAAAACACGAGAACTTGTTTCAGTAGCTGAAGGCGTGGATGTGGTATTACTTTCTTCTGCAGTTGTGATAGTTTATTTGATTAGCATTATCCTGGTGCATAATGTTTATTTTTTATTGATTTAATTCAATTTACACATTTATGTATACTACGTGTTCAGAGTTAGGGTAGATCGAATGGTATGTTAGCCTAGCCAAATAACTAGATCTCACTATTTTATGCCTTCTATGGCTATTATCGACACTTGTCAGCTTCTGCATTACCCTTTCCTAGCCATGAAAATTTACATGTCCTATAATAAGATCAAGTTGAAAGTTTCTGTATTTTGCATCAGAATTAGCATTCCCATATTTCGTTTAGTCAGCAACCTTTACCTAACAAGCCCTGGTTATTTTCCTAATAGTGGATGGATCATTTATTGGGGTAGATTCTTTGATGATTCAGTGGTATAGAAAAAGGAACATAGATTTTCAAGGACAGATCTTAAATCACAGTTATGTTGCTAAAGCTTCAAGATAAGGAAAAGGCTTGGTCTCTAAATTTACAACTTCCTCTGACCTAAGTGATGAATCATACAGTATATATCAGGATTTTCTGATGAAGTGATGCACACACAGTGTGTTCAATACTCTGCCTAGCTATTTATTTTGAATGCTGTCACCTAATGTATCCTTGACTGGAAAAGCCTGACATAATAAGTTCTATACAGAAGTGACTAAATGCAACCTTTTTTGTGTGTTTCATTCAACCAGTTTTTTTGCAGGACTGCAAACTTTTCCTTCACGTTCAACTGTGCTGGCTTTGACATAATGTTTGCCAATAGATATACTGGGGGGTGGGGGCAACTCCACCCCAATGGAAGAGATTATAGGGTCATTAAAACAAAACAAAAAACAAAATTATATATAGTCAAATAGAACCTTCTTTAACTTCAGCTTGAGCCTTGGTACGTATATGGACATGTCCACATTTTCTTGGCTTCAATATATAAACAAATGATCACCACTTCATTTCAAAAATACTGTAAGAGCATCTTGCATTCTGGATGAATGAACCTCTAATATCTCTTTCAGTTCTATAGTGCTATGGCTTAAATGCCACCTTTGCATTTAGACTCCATGAAGATCCCTAATGAACTTTCTTCCCACCCCTATTTTTTAGGTGTTGGCAGTCACTCTGTCTGCTCACAATGAAAAAAATAATAAATTGATAACTGCTGAATCCTAATTGCTTATCAAGTTGTCTGGCCCACATTCCAATGTCAAGTTATCTTTGAATGATGTGCATGTAAATAGATGTTCTAACTGAGAACCTTTTCAAAATCCAAATGGTCATTGCCTTTACTTGATCTTAAAATGAGGATTCGTTTTTTTTCAATTAGTCTGTGTCATAATGCAAGTGGGGAAGAACAGAAGACTTGTGGCAGGCTTTAATAAGAAGTCAGCTCTTGAAGTTATTGCAGGCTCTTGAAAACAAAGGTTGTATAGTTACAGGTCAATGAAGGCCTAGTCTAAAATCTGCAGAAGCCTCTGTTTCATGATGATTATTTATTTGAGACAGCACTGAAGTAAGTGGGTAAAAAAAATGAAGTAGGAAATAATAAAAGATCCAGCAGCTACCCTTACAACTATTTCTCCAATCCACTTAAAGAGAGTGAGAGAGAGAAAGAGAGACAGAGACAGAGACAGAGAGACACACACAGAGAGAGAGAGTGACAGAGAGAGAGAGAGAAAGAGACACAGAGAGAAAAAGAGAGACAGACAGAGACAGACAGACAGACAGACAGAGAGAGAGGGAGAAAGGGAGGGGAGTACAAGTAGATATTTTCTATCTTAACCTTAGCCTTGGCAATATATGATTACTTCTCAACAATATAAGGCACATAAGTACCTTTTCATCGTCTGCAGAAAGCGTGCCCACTGGCGAATGAATCATATTATAAAAATTGATTGCATCCCAAAAGGGAAAAATGTTATTGAAGATCCAATGGCCTGGGATGATACACCATTGATCATTGTAAGAAATACTTCCAGAAACTGTTTTTAATCTTTCCGCTAGAGCATTAGCAATTATTCTTTAGCCCATGGTGAGTAATGACTCGAGTTTCCCAGTTTCTCAATCGATAAAACATTTACCCCACTGCTACAAATGTGCTCTTCGCTTAGACAAGCAGAATTTTTCTTCCAATTATTCTTTTTTTAGTGTGACCTCATAAAATATTTTTGAACATATTTCAAAGCTTTTTAGGAAAAGAATGCCATACGTCTCCCTAGATCCTTTTTCTCCTTCTCCTGCAAGGTTTCGAGAAAGGAATCATTAAGGTTTTACAAGATTTAGAGCGACTTATTTCACAAGCCATGCCTTTCAGAAAGCTGGGTCCTTCTTTCAGAAATAACCTTTGGGGCAATCATGAGCAAAGTACTGGCCAAATTGCGGAACAGATGCTAAATTATGATTAAACTGAGTTTTTTTTTAAAGGAGATGCTTACTAAACAAACACCATTCTTACATATTTTCATGCTTCTGAATGCCCAGATATTTTTTCTGTATTTTCCCATCTCAATACCATCTTCTATTTACATTACTATTTTTCCCTGAATCTGAACATAGTGAATCTTCGTTCAAAACGTTGCATGTTTCTGTCCTAAGATGTATTTCTTCCATTACTTCCATTCATTGGATTGTAACATGGAATGTCACCAACTAAGTGAGTTCTTGCTTTCATATACATATGTACATTTCATATACGTACCAAGGTAGTTGAAATGAGTTCATATTTGTTGATGTACACTTCAGCCCTTTTATTCATAATTAAACTTACGCCCACACTTCTCTGCATGTATTCATCAACTTTACAAGATCAATCTATTATGTCCTTCAATCAGATCTATTACATCTTTCTCTTGGTTTCATAGAAATGCAACATATCTAGTTTCCTTTCTTTTGATTTTATAGACAGATAGTTTATTCCTCTTACATTCCAAGTCACAGTCCTCCATATGGTCATCGCCAGATTGGCTACGCATATTGAGCTCTCTAACCCATCGTGGCTTTGATCACATTGGGCTTTCATGTAATGAATTTACATGGCTTTGATCATCCTAGGCTTTCATGTAATGACTTTAGTAAGATAGAGAAGATTTGGGCTAGGTTACTAGCTTTAGTTCTACTCATGCTGCATGTGACACTGCCTGTTAACAGTAATGATACATTTTGACACCTTTTGATTTTATGCCAATGAGTACAACCAAGATCCAGTTTTACTCTAAACATGCTCATCATGTTCTAGGCAAAGTAGGATCTATAATCTAGGGATCACGATGCATGCTAACATACTATTGCCCATATTCTAACAATCCATACATGGAATAATTGATAAAACTCTCAGGAGCTGTTTCTGTATCTTGACTCAGATTGACTGCCTTATAGCAATTAAACATGTAAAGTTTTTCATGAAAACTATTGATTCTGAACCAAAGATGCTTTTTCACCATGGGTTGTCCCATGACCTTGATGACAGAGAATCTTCATAGCTATACTGATTCTGAAGCTATCAACCATTTCTACTGATACAAAGGGCCTATACTACCTCTTTAGCAGTTATTTCTGGAAACCACAGTAGGTATGTTTAGATAAGGAATCAGAGAATTGAAGGCTAAAAATGTGACTGCTTATCCCTTTTTTCCTCCCATCCAAGTACTGCCTTGATTTCTTTCTGGAGGACACCTTATTATTACATATACTGTAAACTAGACAATTGATTTCCAACCAATTTTTAGCATTCTGAAAATCTATTTCACAAGCAACCATAAAACTTCAAGTACTTTTGAAAATGCTTGAATAGTTAATTTCCAGAGAAATATAAATTGTTGAGAGCCACAAGAGAGATGGTTAGAAATCTCAAATCTCTTCTTCTGAAGCCTTATGGGTCTTCACATCCCATTCTTCCTCTTGATTTGAGATGATACCTTAGTAGCTATCTGCTATCCTGCTGCTATCACCTATCCTCCAGGAGGTAATTCACCTGGCATTCATTCCCTAAATATACTATGGAAAAAATATAGCACTCTCATACCCTGTTACAGAGAGTAAGAAGTTGAGCCAGAAAAGAGCCAGATCCATGATCAAACTGATGATTAGGAAAATATGGCTTATGTCCAAAGCAAGCAGCAAGTATATGTAAGCAACTCAGACGTGCTTCTCCCTAATTCACATGGGGATGAGGAAAACACTTATTATCATTTATTTAGCATACAGTTATGTTACATTAGCCAGGAGACTACAATGCAGAGTTGTAGCTTAGCTACTTAAGACTGCTAGCCTGTTTGGTTCAGGCTCACATGCTTTCCAAGGTGCACCACAGGGAGCAAGTTAGTTCTGCACCAGAAAGAAAGACAAATGGCATCTAGGGCCTTCTCCCTGCACCAAAGTCACCTCACAAATGGGCGTCACATCCAGAAAGATCCAGCATCGTCAGAGTTCTGACCATCCGCACAGTGCCAACTCGTCTCCCCACTGAAATGGTACCTATTTATCTACTTTCATATTAGATGCTTTTCAACATGCTAGATGGGCAGAAGCTGAGGTGAGTGACAGAGCTCAACCTGTCCTGCGGTGCTAGGACTTGAACCGCCAGAGCAAAGCCCATCTCCAGCATCATTAAGCCACTGAGCCACTATGCCTATGGGGAAACCACTCTCAAACTTGCACAGTTCTGTCATTGCAGCCATTCTCAACTTTAATCTTCCAGTGGAGTTGGATTGTGGTCCGGCAGCCTGGTGGGATGATATCAGTGTTGCTTTTCTGGCAATTAAAAAAGTGAAATGTAAAGATTGGAATAATTTTAATAAAGCCTGACTGTGTATTATAAAAGTATGATGGCCTGAGGATTCAGCCCTCCCTTCTACCTTTGGGATATAAACAAATTTCATAGGAAGCAAGGAAAAAAATAGGTTGAAGTTTTTTTAAAAATTAAAAATTAATATAATGCAACGTCCACAGAGGAAGAAAATAATTGCAGAGACGTCCCGATCATAATAATATAACAACCTGCAAATTAGTTATGAAAGAAAAATCCAAAGGAAAATGCGATGGCGGGCAGACTCTGAATAAAGCTGGTCTGCTACAAATTAAGAGCCCTGCATCCAAAACCTCAGGAAAAAGGAAACACTGTCGAGGTTTCAAATTATTATTATTAATACAAATCACAAGAGGACTTTAAAGAAGAAAAGCCAATATTTTTGCAATAATAAAAGTAAAGTCTGAATGAGGCTGAAATTAAACGCCCAGTTCCTTAACTTACACACAGAGAGAAATAAAATAAGACTTAGCAGAACACAGAAAGCAGAAATGAAAGACAGAGCATTTTCCAAATAACATATTTGTCAACAGTCCCTAAAGCAAATGTTCCCCTGCTTTAGGGATTTCTTCCACTTCTAGAAGGTGATCCCGTTCCCCACAGGCTTCTCCCCCTCCTTTTTTAAAAAAAACAGTCCCTTTTCCTACATCCAGCAGAGGGAGGGTTAACTGGAGTTTGTATGTGACAGATAGCCATATCTCGCCTTGGAGATGTGGATTGGGTATCAGCCTGTAGTCTGGGTTTGTAGGCTTCATTTACAGCAGTACATCAAAGGAAAAAAAGGGGAAAATAAAGAGCAGTCCATCTCTTTCAGAAAGTCTGTGACATAAAGGCCGTTGGCTAGAGATTCTTTATTAGAGAGCTTATATTCACTTAATTCTTCTCCTCCCGGCTGTGCTTTCATGTCCCCACCCACCATCACTGTATAGAAGTCCCCACTGTATAGAAGGAGCCATGGTCTACCAAAGGATCTTTATTTCACATTAAGTAATGTTTGCCGGGTCCTTCAGTTTGGCTGGAATAAAATTAGACTAAGAACTTCCATTGGGGTAGCTAATAAGAATCCAGTCCCCTTTGCCATAAAATTCAAATGATATTTGAAATGGGAATGTTTCCCTATTACTTTGAGACCATCTGTTTGCAGTGTCCTAACTGGGCAGGTAGCAGGAAAAAGCATCTGTGTTCTGAACTGCAACTGGTCTGACTCCTCTGAATCTGTTGTCTTTGCCATCTAGATGTATTAGACCACGGGTGTCAAACTTGCCGCATTACATTGCTGTTTTGTCATGTTTTTCCCATTCACGGAGCTGGGGTGGGCGTGGCCTGCATGTGATGCATCCGACCCGCAGGCCGCCAGTTTGACACCCCTGGATTAGACTGTCATGTCTCTGCTTTCAAGTGCATATGTCAGACCTGTCACAACTTAAACCTTAATTAAAAATGATCCTTGGCTCCATTTGTGCAGAAAGGTATAGTTTATTAGAGATCAGGTGTATTGCAGTATTGCAAAGCCAGAACTGAGAATCACATGCCCAATCAAATTATTGGGAATTTTAATTGTCTCGGGTGAAATTATTCAATTTTGGTTTTAATTATGTTTTTTAACTTTTGTATTTATGTGTTTTATTTTGTGCCTGTTCACCGCCCTGAGTCCTTCGGGAGTAGGGCGGTATACAAATCTAATAAATAATAATAATAATAATAATAATAATAATAATAATAATAATAATAATAATAACAACATGCCAAAATTCCTAAGTTCTACTTTCCCTTCCCTTAACTATTTCTCATAGTCCACCCCAGTGTAAACAATTAGGTTCAGGCAAGATGTTTTAATAACAGTCAGTGCATATGCAGTTTGGTATGCAGATTCCCCCCTTTCTTCCAACTGGATGACCTTGAGGCAGCATCTCAAGGAGATATAGCACTTACTTTCATTTTCCCAAAAGTTTTCTCCCCTTCATTTCCCTTCGCCACAGTTCATGGCAATCTGTCACCGCATAACAATGAAGCACAAGCAAGCATCTTTCTGGAGCAGATCTTAATGTTGGTCTTTTCCACTCCATTGTCACTTGAAATATAAGTTTCTATTCAACCGTTATCATCTAAGTACTGAAGAAGTATTTCTGATCTTTGCAGAAGGACTAAGAGCATAAACTGATAAATAGCTGAACAGAATTTCATCGAAAATTGTGCTCACCAAAGTTACTCAGATTTCATCAGCCTTTTCATACCTTCTCTATCAAAATATCAAATCTGTAGGTTTTTCATCTGAGTTAGCAGGAAAGTGGGTGGCAAGTAACATCATGAATCATGCAAGTTCATTTTCAGATGTAGATTCTTGAAAACTCTTGGGACTCTAATTCACATAGAAGAGCCGACATGTGCCACCCCACTCATCAGGAACTCAAAGCAATGCGACTTTGCTTATTTTGTACAGATCTAAACAACGTTGTAATGCTCTTTGCAGGAAGCTGAAGGAATACTGAGAAGTTTTTATGATATATTAAGTAATTGAATCCTGTCTAAGTAAAATGAAGTGTATGCCATGTAAATGAAATGCATATCCCAATTTCATTAGGGCCAAATGACTATATCAGCTTCTTCTCATTCTTATGTGAATTTCTATTTGATTCTTCTTACCCTTTCTTAAGTAAGTGGTTATTGCCATAAGAAGCTAATACTGTGGATATACCATAGCTCCCGCATACTCAGTGACTGGATTTGAGATCCTTTTTTCATTATGAATTTAGAGACACCAAAATAACTTGGCAGCTCCAGTTATGCCCCTATCCTAAAAAAAAATCTTTTCTTTTCCTGCCACAATTTATTCAAACTAATAATGAGAAAGAAGGGACAGTTCCTTACCAATGAAAATGGGCTAGACATGCCACTGGTGTTTTTGTCAATTACGTGGCACCATGAAAATATCCCCCAACCTAGCCATACAAACCAAGTATTTTGTAAGCCAACATATAGGATGAAAAGCTGAGATAAAAGATACTTATACCAGTGGGATAATGAATGTCTCACTTACCATTTTGCATTATTATTTACATGGTCAATTGAGTCACCATTAGCTCCTGGTGACTATAGGAACAATCCATGTAGTTATCTTGGCAAGTTTCAGAAATAGGTTGCCAGTAACTTCTACCAATGGAAGAGAGAGGGGGTGCGTGTATCCAAAGTCCCTTGCTGGCTTCTATGTCTAAGGCAGAACTAGAACTCCCAGCCTCCCAGCTTCTAATCCAGTGTTTTAGTCACTACACCAAACAAGCTGTCTGTATTTGAATGCATATAGTTTTAAATGGCCAGTTTCCACAGTACAGTACATAGTAATAAGTAATAATGTCTGACAGTCAAATCCCATTTTCATACTTTCTGCCTTCAACAATGCTGAAATATATTCACCACTGAAACAATGTATTGTTTCTATGTATTTTATATTTAAAAATTCAAGACGTAGTAATCTCTTAGGGCATTTTAGGACCTGTGGCAAGATGATAGCATGCACACAGCTTGTATTTATAACAATATAATATAACTCATCCATTGGCTGAAAACATCTGCACCTATTTTGCATGAGCACCTGGGAAAACTCAAAATACAAACAATTCAAAATACAAACATAATGTCCTTTTGTCTCCCTCTTTCTCATTCTCTCTTGAATTATTCCAGGGCCCACGTTGGTAAGCTCTGGCTCATTAAGTCACCAGCCAGATGTAGATGATTTAGGAAACACACATTGTTGCAGAGGTTAGTTTCTAGCAGCCAAGCTTGATTCCTGCTTTTCTTATTTTCATGCCATTGAAAAGTCTTATAATGAGAAAGAAAAAGAATAATAGAAACAATTTATTTCCAAAGCCATTTCTTTTCAGTTTTGACTCCCATTTTTCTTCCCCAGTTTATGTGAAAAGAACTTTATAATACTTTGATCATGGAAAAATAGATAGGTATGAGAGATTGAAATGGCTGAATGGTATTTGACTCTTTTTTTTTTTAGAGCTATTAAAACGTATGATGGCGCCCCATGCTCATGTTTAATAGAAGCAACAGGGTCAAATTGGAACCTGGGTTCCACTTTTGATCAATTTTATGAATAGCGTTGCAGAGAAATATTCTAGTTTTTACTACAAAGCTAATGTAATGCACGGTTTGAGTCCAGGAACGAAGTTTTAAGCCTTGTGGATCTGGCACATGTATACTTGCCAGCCAGCTTCCTTTTAGAAGCTCCATCAGATAGGGTGAAGAGTCCCACACCTCTTTTACAGTGATGTTCCCTGTTGCATCCATGGACTGCCATTGTCAAACATAGAGTTGCAAAAGAGGTATTCCATGATGGACGAAGAGGACAAGTTGGCTCTAAATTACTCATTTTCTTTTAAACCCTGGTCTTAATTATGCCAGCAGAGGTCGGAGTGGTTCCTCCCCTCCTTCCAGTTAGTTAAAGGCAGTGGTGGGATTCAAGTAATTTAATAACCGGTTGTCTGCCCTAAGATTTCTTCCAACAACCAGTTTGCCAAACTGCTCAGAAAGTTAACAACCGGTTCTCCCGAAGTGGGGTGAACTGGCTGAATCCCACCACTGGTTAAAGGGTGTGACTTGATGAGACTTTGCTACCAAATGATTGGAGAACCAGCACATTCTAGGATTACTGTACCCATCCAAAATAAGAATATTGTCAGTTCTATCTCATTTATGAGACAAATTTCTATGGGTGTTAAGAGAAATGAGCATGCCTTCATTTTCCAATTTGCAATAAGGCAGGCGTGTTCAGCCTTGGCAACTTTAAGACTGGTGGATGTCAACTCCCAGAATTCCGCAGCCAGTCACGCTGACTAGTGAATTCTGCGAGTTGAACTCCACAAGTTTTAAAGCTGCCATGGTTGGATACCCCTGCAATAAGGCACAAATTAATCCCTTTGTACCATATTGAAAACTTATTTGGACCTTTGAAGTTTAGTTCAAGAATATTTCAGATGCCATGTATTAAGAAGCAATAAAACAGATAAAATTCAATATGACAGGTTTTTTCCTTCTGTACGGATGACATGCCCCCCCCTTTTAAAAAAATATCCTCTCCAAACAGTAGATAAATTAGTTCTGTTTTGAAGTCCTTTAATAAAAGGAAACCTATCTAGCTGGATACTTAATGTTCCATGAATTCAGTTTGCTTTGGACATCTTCCACAAAGCTGTTATTAGGAACACGTGGAGCACACTAAATCCAGAACATTTCATTCATGTAGAAAATCACATTCTTGTTCTAGTATTTGCCATTTTTAAAAACTTAAAAAAAAAAGTTTTTAAAAAAGGCTTGAAAACTCACACCTAATTTATCTTTCCTTCATGTTGGTATGAAAGTTTCCTAAAAAGCTGCAAGTGTATGTAGAATCTAGAAAAGTGTAAAAAAAATTCCAAATTATAAGCCAGATTCTAAGGGAGTGTGAATGAATGAATTTGCTTAAAACAATTTATAACTATAATTGTCTTAATGAATTTTATTTGGTTGAGGATTTTTTTTTTCTTCCATGTTGCAAAGTGGATATTAATACTGCTTCTTTTTCTGGCTGGTGAGATGTTTCACAGACTCTTACAAGTTTTTAAAAATTTGATATGATAGCACTCTCCAATGGAGCTGTGAAAGTCTATGTTGTACATGTTGGTATTATGTAAGCACAAATGATGGCCTTTAGATGGCAGTATTTACCTGTTGAATTTAACTTCCTGCCGCTAGAGGAGAAATTTCTAGGGCAGAAAACATATTTTCTTTTCTAAGTCAAGTGAGGTTATCCTGCTGGGACAAGATGGAAACCTTCCATAAAAAGATTCCTTTTTTCTCACACTATTATGTTTTCAGTGTTGATATTCTATAACCTTAAGAACATTATGTATAAATAACCAAATTTCAATCAGCAGTTGTTGAACTATAGTGCATTACAAAGTTCATTATAATTACACATCTATAGATACAGCATCTAGGCATGAACTTATCCTATACCCAAATTATCATCCTGGCATCACAAACCATTTCCCCACCTCTTTGGCAAGAAAAGAAAGACTGAAATTCAGGAGATTTAGCAATTGTCATTTTAGGACGAATGGGAAGATGTCATGTATTTCAGACAGGTCTTCTGAAATAGCAATAGCAATAGCATTTAGACTTATATACCGCTTCACAGTGCTTTACAGCCCTCTCTAAGTGGTTTACAGAGTCAGCATATTGCCCCCAACAATCTGGGTCCCCATTTTACCGACTTTGGAAGGATGGAAGGATGAGTCAACCTTGAGCCTGGTGAGATTCGATCTGCCAAACTGCTGGCAGCCAGTGATCAACAGAAGTAGCCTGCAGTACTGCACTCTAACTACTGCGCCACCGCGGCTCATAAACACAACTCAGAAATACAACTTTTCATCCTCTCATATTTAGCCAATACATTTTCTTCCCGTTATTTTATATCTGAGGTCAGTTCATATATTTGAGTGGCATATTCATGATTAAATATTTGTACATTTATAACTGTTTTGAAACTATACTTCCTCACTTTCAATTCTTTAGCTCTTCTCATATTCTTGAGGTATACGGATGGCATCAACACCATCTGGACTGCCAGAAAATTACACCAAGGCCTAGTGAATTACATCCACTTCAGTAGTGGGTTTCAATTTAGTTTGCTACCAGTTTGCTCGTGCACGTGCATGCTTCTGCGCATGCATGCATGATGCTTCTGCACATGCGCGTGCATGTGATGCTTCTGTGCATGCGGAAAAGCATCCGGGCGGTTAGGCGGAGCCTCCTGCCACCGCCGCTACCAGTTTGCCTGATCCGGAGCGAACCAGTAGCAACCCACTACTGATCCACTTCCTTGTTTCTATCCCATACTGAAAATAAGCATGTCTCAATATAACTTCAATCTGTACCCAGAACAAACCGCAGCCTTTATCTGAATCATATGTACCTTTTGTTATTTCCAGATTAGACTGCTTTCATGTCCAGCAGGTGAGATTGGCGTTCAAAGTTCTTGGCAAACGCAGCAGCCAGAATTCTCATCGGAACTGTCTTTCTCCCATCCCTCCTCCTTTGGCAAATGTTACTTCATTGACTTCTGGTTTGTAGTTGGAGTCAGTTCAACCTGCCAATTATTATTTCTAAGGTTCTAAATAGCTTCACTCAGCAGGCTTAAAGAACTGTATTTTCCTTGAAGAGCTTGTTTATTCCAGAGTTTCTCTCAGGAAGATCTTTAAACAAAATTTCTATTTTGGGCAGAGGAGGTGACCTCACATGGGTGAGGTGATGGCATCGCAAAGATGGTGCAATTCTCCCCATTGAGGCAAGACTGTAAAAAAAAAAAAAATCTCCTTGACAAAGCACTTCAAGTTGCCTTGAGATCTTGACCAATGGTTCTAGTCATCTGCAGACATTTATGCAATTCCTATGTAATTGTAGAAAGCACATTCCAGCTCTTGGAACTGTGTTAGTTGTGGTCTCTTAGTGAAGAAACACGTCTGCTTCCTTTTAGAAAAGGGGGGATCATGTTGCTTTATAACACTAGTCTGAAGAGGTTGTTCACATGAACCTTTATCCAAGTGAATAATCCTTTTGAATCTTTTCAGATCCCTACTATTGTCCTAGTTTAGCAAGTGCCTCAGATACTGACCATTTGCAGATATGATGGTAATAAAAATTCATTTTCTCACTAATGCACAGATCCATGAAAATAAAAGCCTTCAGTGTTAATCTGATTAAGTTCTAGTCAGTTTCAGACAGCAGTTGCCAACAGAAGTTCTAATCAACTAAAATCTCAGAGCCCAGATTGTTAATTTGGAGTCAGCACTTTTTAGGGAAAGAAAGACTGCAGTTGCTTTTGCAGTTTTTCCAGGCTGTGAGTGTACATCAGTTAGCAATAGGAAACTCTAAGGAGGTTTATGAAGGATCTTTGAAATGATTATAAAAGTTCAAAATTCGTTAAAAGTACTTAAAGCTGAGATAAAAGATACCTTTATGATAACCAGGTTCAGGTTCAGGTTCAGTGGCAACATTTTAAATTTTAAATCCAACTAAATATATAATAATGTTCTGTCCAAGTTCCAACTCCAAAGATAAACATCTTCTTAATGTGGTTTAAGGCCAAAGTTATGTTCAAGGACAAAAATTTGGCTAATTTCTTTTCACCCTTGATTGAAGAAAGATATTTATTCTCGTTAAGCAATTTAAGTTACATACTAGGATATTATGGGAAAGTGGTTTCATTGCTGCCATGTCAAACTGTTCTGTCAAATCAATTGGAGCTGTCAGTTGCATTTGACTCTCTCTGTAAAAACCGTGCAAAATAACTTTTTCAAACACCATGGAAAAGAGTTGGAGCAAAACAAGGCAAGTTTTATTGCATGAGTGTATGGTTATATCATGGATTATTCTCTTTCTTAAAACCTTTGACTCTTCACATTGAAAGTATGCAGATTCATAACTTTTAAAGAAGGATATGCAAATTTTTTCAATCAGCCATTAACAGGAATCCAGCTATTTTTTGCCACTAGTGACCTTCAGTGTTTGGAATGTAATGAGTAAACATTTACTCTACCAGAATTCAGGGTCTGAGTTGGCCTGCAACGGTTATTAGGAACAAATTGCTTGCCTTGACAACACTGATGAGCTCTTAAAAGCCAAAGAATTTTGTAATTGCAAAAACAATCCCTCAGATGCCCTAAAAAACAGAATGAAAGAATGAATGAAAGCAAGCAAGCAAGTTAAACACTAGCAGGTTATGTCAACAATTGAAATTACATCAGCATGAGAAGGCACAATTCTGTATTTTTCTCCTCTTTTGTCAGGTATGTTTGTGGATTATTATTTTTTTAAAGATATGTTTGCGTTACCTTTCAGGTCACTACTTTCCATACATTCCTGATGTCTTTAAAGGTGCAGAGTTGATCTCCCAAACACTACTCTTAAAACTGAGTGTTTGTTAAATATTTATTCAGCTGATAGAAACAATTATATATTTATTTAATGTTTGAAATGTAAACAGCATGTGGGGAATAGAAAATTGTCTCTCCCCCTTCTTTTTTTCTGACACATCCACATTGACTTCTCACTAGAAAATCACTGGGTGTGAAGGAGTTTTGCACTAGAGGCAACTAACACAAGAGAGAAATTTAGATAAACAAAGCTGTTTGCAGGTGACTGCACCACCGAGGCTCTGTTAAGAGCCTCGGTGGTGCAGAGGACTAACGTGCTGTTAAGTGCTAGCACTTAGCTGCCAGCTGCCTGCAATTAGTGCAAGTTCGAATCTCACCAGGCTCAAGGTTGACTCAGCCTTCCATCCTTTCGAGGTAGGTAAATTGAGGACCCGGATTGTGGGGGCAATAAGCCAACTTTGTATAGAACAACACTGCTTGGGGGGGGGGGGCGACAGCCCTAATAAGCAGGTATATACATAAAAGTATGCAGGCTATTGCTATAATGCATTCTAAGCCGCCCTGAGTCTACGGAGAAGGGTGGCATATAAATTGGACTAATAAATAAAACTATAGAATGAGTAGGACTTTTATTGCATAAAAAAACCAACCCCAACTAAAATTATTCCTATCTTGGCAAAAGGATTGGGATGAATTCAGCCTTCTCCCCCACCCCCCAAAAAACATATTATGCTATAAGATAATATACAAAACACAAAAGTAAATAGAAAGCAGTGGGGTGGGGGAAAGGGGGAAGAGAAGTGAGGGGGGGCTGGGAAAAAGAAAAAATAGTGTTGACTTCCGACTCCCTCTATTGCAGTAAAATAAAGCATTAACATCAAATCACAACTTTTTGCTTTTTCAAAATAATATAAACTAGCATATAGTTATGCTAGTTTATATTGGTTATAAACTAGGTTATAGAATTAGGTTATTTCTATAACCATGTATCAATCTAATTAGTAAAACCCAAAACCCAAGTTTCATTTTTTTCCATCTCAAGCACAAAATTCAGAAGCGGTCTCCACATGGCAACAAAGGTACATATGTATATTTTTAAAAAATCAAAATAGTCAGTTTAGCAATTTCTGCCAACTCCATCAGCTTCTGCAGCCATTCGTCCATGGTGGGAATCAAAGTGTTGGCTTCTTTCTGATCCTAACAAAAAGTTAAAAGTCTGTAGAGATTCTCAGTCATCCAGGTCATGGTTGTCCCAAAGGTGCTTTTTCAGGAGGCAACTGGACTTTCTTGTTTTTCTTTTGAAGACGTTTTGCTTCTCATCCAAGAAGCTTCTTCAGCTCTGACAGGATAGTGGGGAATGGAAGGATTTATATTTCTTCCAGACGGCTGGTCATTTGCATCCTTTTAAAGGGTCATTGAAGCACTTGGAGCTTTATCTGTGTCCTCAGGGTCACCTGAGTAGTGTTCCTGGTTCCTGTAGTCTGCAATTTTTCCTCTGGAAATCCATTCCTACTCCCACACCATTCAAAGGGTGTTCATCCCAAATTGTATAGTTAAAAGTATGTACAAAGAAAAACAAGAAAATCCAGTTGCCTCTTGAAAAAGCACCTTTGGGACTAACAGAAAGTTGTTCTATGCAACTGTCTTGGTAGAGTTGGACAGTTCCTGTCTAATTCTTATTTTGGTGCAAAGAGTTGAACAATGCACAATGAGTGTAGAAATATGCACAGCAGTCAAAACATAGGAGAGGATAAGATATTGGAACATTTCACACACAACTCAAAGCAGTTCTTTTTGTTAGATAGAACATATTTCATTGACTAAACAATATTTTTTTCTTTCTCACTATGATATATTCCCACCTTCCCTTGCATATATATTGCTCTTCATTTCCCATTCTTCTCAAGCCCCACTGATTAGGGATTATCAGAACCAAAGTGCAATTTATCTGAAGGGTGCCTGTTTGGGAAAGTTGGGTCTATTGTCACCGAGTTACCTGGAGTGTTTCCCATATGCTGGTAATTAAAACTTATTTGCCAAAGATTGAGTTTGAACATGACCAAGCAAATGCTTCCGTCACTGAATTAAGAATTCCTGGGATCAGAGAATGACTTCAAAGGTCAGTAATGACTGTGGTAACCCCAGTGTGGATATATTGTCTGGAAATAATTAGAGTTGTTGCTGGAATTCAGCATGTTTTATGGACGCTTGTAGAAAAATGTTTTTTCTCTCCTTTTTGTTTGCTGAGTATAAAACTGCTAATCATCATCATTAAAAAGATGCCAAGTCGTGTTGGGTGCTCTTGCAAACACCCACAGAGATCTAACAGATCTCATTTGTTCTGCATTATGAACTAGCTTACTTGAAAACACTTTTCAAGAGCAATTACTCTCCCACACACTGATCAGTTGCAAATGTTCTAGGTTCAACATTTACCAGAACAACAAAGAAGTCAAATCTGTGTATTATACACTCATACACAAATATGCATTTCAGAAAAGGACTTGAATGCCTTACAAGGTTTTGGGTGTCTGGTTTATCTTGACTAACATCTCACATCTCATAATATCCCACAAAACCACACAAGACCTGGGAGTTTGGTATGATTTTGGGGAGATGGGGAGAGGGAGGGCATCCATGCCTACTTTCCAAGTGGCACCTGGTGCCTAAAAAGAGTTTTGATTCCTTCAGCTAGGGAGCTAAATTGGGAGACGGACATCAAACTCCTGTCAATGCTTGTGAACTTCCCAGATAAACCTGGTTGTAATACAGATTAATAATCTATTAGACTCTTTGACTCAGGCCTATCAAACTAGTGGCCTGTGGGCTGGATACGTCACATGCAGGCCAGAGGTGGTATTCAGCAGGTTCTGACCAGTTCTGAAGAACCGGTAGTGGAAATTTTGAGTAGTTTGGAGAACCGATAAATACCATCTCTGACTGGCCCCACCCCCATCTATTCTCTGCCTCCTGAGTCCCAGCTGACTGGGAGGAAATGGGGATTTTGCAGTAACCTTCCCCTGGAGTGGGGAGGGAATGGAGATTTTACAGTATCCTTCCCCCGGAGTGGGGTGGGAATGGAGATTTTACAATATCCTTCCCCTACCATGCCCACCAAGCATACCACGCCCACCAAGCCACGCCCACAGAACTGGTAGTAAATTTTTTGAATTTTTTGAATCCCACCACTGGTGCACCCTGTGGAGCCCACCCTGGCTCCACAAAGGAAAAAAATGTCACGACACATTACGATCCGGCCCGTGATGCAATCATGTTTGACACCCATGCTTTGACTGATCCAACAGGTCACTTCTTTGACTCTTAAAATGGTAGTTCAGTTTTAGAGTCCCAACGACTGGTAAGATCCCACAGAGTTGGTCTCTTCCGGGTCCCGTCAGCTAAACAATGCCAGCTGGCGGGCCTGCGGGGCAGGGTCTTCTCTGTGGCTGCCCCAGCTCTCTGGAACCAGTTACCTCCTGAGGTCCGGACCATCCCCACCCTATTGGCCTTCCGAAAAGCAGTGAAGACCTGGCTTTTCCGGCAGGCCTGGGGCCGTTGATCTCACTCTTGCGATCCGGCGAGATCCGGCCATGAATGGTGTGAATGAGTTTTAATGTTTTTAATTTTTAAATGTTTTTTATAATGATTTTAAATGCATTGTGAGCCTCCCTGAGTCTTCGGAGAGGGGCGGCATACAAATTGAATTAATAAAATAATAAATAATAAATAAAATTAATAATAGAGTCTGAAATTTCACAATCAGAATTAACTAAGCATAATCCTGGTCTGTTCTGGCTGGCCATCAGACTGTTAGATGGCAAGAAAGAATTACAGAACCAGTAACCCTTTCCTGTCCTTTACTAGTTATCAGTTTGATGACAAAGTATGCTAGATCTAATGATAGCCAGGACTATTTTAAGGGAGTGATACCCACCGTAACCATAGAAAAATATATTAATTATTCTGACAGATCTGTATGCTTTCAGAGCTAATCTGCTGATCACCGTCTGGCAGGAAAAGGGTAGGAGTATTTGAACCCAAACTTGATTCACTTTCCAAAACAACTGGTTGTCAGGATTCTGACTTGTTTATCTTTCCACAGGCAGCTCCAGCTGCTATATTCCTGGGAAATAATGTGTTCCTGACTTTTGCATGTATATCTAGTCTACATCTAATGAACACTGCTTCTGAAAGGCAGTGTAACTGGATTTAACCAGATTAGGAAAAGACCTAGCAGGTGCATATTTGCAATAGGTTAAGTCTGGTGAGTGTTATCATGGATTAATTTTAGCATATTATGTGAATCCAGC
The DNA here is from genome assembly GCF_029215685.1 of Pituophis catenifer annectens. Taxonomy (NCBI): domain Eukaryota; kingdom Metazoa; phylum Chordata; class Lepidosauria; order Squamata; family Colubridae; genus Pituophis; species Pituophis catenifer. The sequence goes on along the minus strand of NW_027256882.1, from coordinate 232,144,950 downwards.
TCATTTTGGTTACTTTATAGTACAATGTATCACAGCATTAGAAACCAGAAAATGGGTCAATCAGTAATCAGACTGAGCAAGTTGTATGAACCCAGCTAATAAGTAGGACTCTTAATGGGGATCAAGTCATGTGACTGCAGTATGCCTGATTAACCCACACCTTCTAATTCGACTCAGTTTGGTTGAGAAGCCAAAATGGGCATTTCCTTATTTATTTATTTCTATACCTGCCAAATGCTGTGTCTCAGGGGAATTGACACTTATAAAACATTCAAAATACGAACTTCTGAAATCATCAGCACAATTACAGCATAACAAACGTTAAAACAAAAATCAACCATGATTGCCAACATTCGGTGATATCAATTCAAAGTAGGGCAACACCAGCTTTTAAAAACCTTACAGGATAATTCTGTTTGAATAGCTTTTGGAAAGGATGGCAGAACTGAATTCTTTGGGGGAGACCGTTCCAGAAAATAAATGCCAGTCCATCACCCAAAAAGGGAGCTCCTCCAGCTTCATTGTTCTCACTTCTCATACACTGGAAAATTTTCAACATTTCCAAGTGGGATAAATGTATTGGATGGTCAATTCTATTTGGATGAACTAATCCTGCAAATATCAGTCTGTGCAGAGCTTTAAAAGTTAAAACCAGACTTTGACTTGAAGCCCCTTCAATATAGGGGTGTTTTGAATAATTTCTAAGTGTAATTCAAGTGCTGGTTGCAAATTATAAAGCCCTGCGTGGCATGGGGCCTCATTATTTGATGGACTGCCTGTCTCCTTATCTGCCTTACTGGTTTGATCTGACAGGGTTGATGTGCTCTAGGTTCCATTGATTAAACAATGGTACCTCTTAACAGTGTCCTCGCTTTGGAATGAGATTCCTCCCAAGATTTCAGCAACTCTCATCCTGCTGGTGTTTCAAAGAGGTTTGAATACCTGGCTCTTCGCCCAGGCCTTTAGAGAGAATGATTGATGCCACTTTTTTTCTTCCTGTTCCCTTCTGGGTTTCTTGCCAACATTGCTTTTCTGTCTTGTGCTGTTTTTGTATGTGTGTGTTTTTGTATTATTCTTTATTTTTTAATTGTTTTGATGACTGAAAACCACCCAGAGCTATTGGGAGTTGAGTGGTATGTAAATCTAATAAATTATTAGTATTATCATTATTATTTACTTTATTAATTAAACATGAAACTCAGTCAATTGAACATTCAAAAATGCATCACAAATACCATTGACGGGGTGCTGCCAGCATCCTAGGTATCAACCAAGTACCTTCTTAAGATGTACGATGTTCCAAATAGTGCAGTTTTTTGCAGTTCTGCTGGTGTTATTGCAGGAAGCTGCAATTTGTTGATGTATCTTATAAAATTCTTGGACATGGTACCAAGTGACCCGATTACAATGGGTATCACTGTTACATGTTTCATCCATAGCCGTGTAGTTTCAATGGCCAGTCACAATATTTCATTATTTTTTCCAGTTGTTTTTCTTCAACTCTGGCATCTCCTGATTCGACGATGTCAATAAATTGTACATTTTGGTTTTCGACAACTGTGATATCTGGTGTGTTGTGTTCCAAGTGATGATCCGTCTGTATTCGAAAGTCCCACAAGATCTTCACCTTCTCATTTTCTATAACTTTTTCTACTTTATGTTCCCATGACTTTTTGGATACAGGAAAGTTGTAGTTTTAACATAATGACCAGTGGATTAATTTAACAACTCAGTCACGTCTAGCTTTGTAATCAGTTTGTGCGATTTTGCTCATTCACATATTAAATTTGAAACAGTTTTGATTTTGTTGTTGCAAAGTCGGCAGTTTGGATTGTCGGTGGATTTTTGTATCTTTGCTTTCATGGCAATAGTTTGTAGTGCTTGTTCTTGAACAGCAAGTATTAAACCTTCCACTTCTTTCTTGATGGTTCCCATTTTAAGCCATGCCCATGTAAAGTTGTCATCACATTTTCCGTCAATGTTTTTCAAGTGCTGTCCATGCAAAGCTTTGGTTTTCCATCCATTTAATCTGTCATCCAGCTGTTTTTAGAGAAGGAAGAGGAGAATTCATTCCTTTGAGACTTCACAAGAAAGCACCGAGAGGGTAGTCTCTCTTTATCTACTTCCACTTAGAATTACCTACCAAGGAGAGAATGGAACCATTGTAAACAATGACCATCTCCACTCCCCAAGAGCAAAATAAGTATCTTAGCTAATGTCACTAAACATTACTGAAAGGTCAAGTAGAAGAGGAATGACTCCAAGGTCATCCAGCAGAGTGAGCAGTGTCATATTGGCTCCATTTCAGAGTTGAATCCTGACTGAAAAAGGTTCCAAATAATAAATTTTTATGGCTGTCTACCACAGGAACCACATCACCTTCTCAATAACATTCTCTAAAAAGGGAAGTTTGGAGACAATATGGTTGGATCTAGAGAAGATCATCTCAGAAAGGCAGTTGGGACAACATTCTTCAAGAGGTGGCACTCATGCCAAAAAGTACCTATCCATTTCATTAGAGTCCACAGACTGAAATGATACAATATAAAATACTACCCCAGTTGTTACTTCAGTTTCTGCCAATGGGAGTCAAAATGTTAACAAATTGTACTCATTTTTTCAGAAAATGTGCAAATGCATCACATCCTCCACTAATTATTTTTGTTTATTTTTTTTTCTCTTTGACAGATTGAGTGAACAGTATATAACAGGCTAATGGTGGAGATGTGAAAATGCACCTCAGGATTAACAGAGAAAAAGGCCACTAGAGGCAACTTCATTAAGCACTCTGGTCTGGTCCTGAGGACAACATTCAGCCAGGTGCCTGACAGAAATGCCTGCCAGATTGTTTGGAAAATCTCCAAGCATTCACTGAAAATCATCTGTCTCCATATGGCATGTGGAATGAACCATCTTAACAGATTCTTCTATTCTATGGAGACATCAGTTGGCATAAAATATAATCTGGACCAGGAAGTGGTTTTATTTTCAATGTCCTTCATGTCCAGATCACCCAGCAGCTTCAGAGAAGGGCCTATGGTGATATATAAGTTGTCTCTAAAGATCATCATCTCACCCTTCCCCCGTCTCTTGGTGTTGGGGTTGATGTGGTACTCAAAACTTTAGGGACAAATCTCTCAGAGGCTATGCTGATCTCAATAATGCATGCCAGATCCATCTATTTATTTGCTACCCAATCCTAGACAAGGAAGGAAGGAAGGAAGGAAAGAAAGAAAGAAAGAAGAAAGAAAGAAAAGGTAGGTGCAAAGCATTTATAGTTATTATATCATGGCCTCTAATTCTTATACCAATTGAAACTCTGTTTAAGCAGGTAAAATATAAGATAGTTCCTTTCTTATGAACTCATCAGGAACTTATTTAAAGCTATGGTGAAAAAAATATAGTGTACTTAGAGCAGCTTCCATTTGGGTTTCATGTTTGAGGCATTTTATCAAGTGGAAATAAAAAACTTACCTCCAACCCCTTCTAGAGACTTAAGGTACTTAAGAATTCCTTAAAACTTTACCCCCTCAAAGACACAGGGCCAGTTTTGGGGCTTCAGTCAGCCATTTTGTCTTTAACCATTGCCTACCCCACAAACCGTTTTCCAATTTGAAAAGATCCCTGTGGAATCGAGACAGAACTGAAGGAAGAAGGGCTATCTGTGATTCCAAAACGTTCTCCACACCCAAACGTTAGGGCCTTTGGGACAGTATCAAAAAATATGTGGTTACAGTTCAGATCCTGGTGGAAAAAAATCTGATGCCAGAGCTCTTCTAATTATCTCCTTATCTCCTGGGATAACCAGATTTTTCTAAGAATGGGAACTGCCTGAATGAGAGATGAGGTTGGTCCAAAGAATCCACAATGTCACACATCTCCAACCTGGACAGAAATGTAGATCAGCTTCATTTGTCATTCCCCTAAGAAGAAGACATGGAGAGGCAACTGCTTCTTTGGCATTATACTCACCCTGCTAATTGGCAATCTTCAGTGCTTGGGAAATCTGGACATCTGCCGACATTAAAATACTCCAACTCTTCAGTGGAATTGTTCTGCAAATGTAACGTTGTATTAATGCATTTGTAATGTTGCTTGTAAGAACAATTCTGCAACAATTCTGCAGAATGAAAATTGAAAAAGAGAGGGCACTATAAGTCTGGCCCACTTGATCATGCAGTTTGGCAAAAGTGAAAGATGACAACAGGATCCCAACCTTGCCAATGTCGTGGCAGATTTCCACCTTGCCTTTTCTCAGCCTGAGCCTCTGGGCAAGCCAATGTTTGCTGCAATTTCCCACCATAATAGCAAAGAGAATTTAACAGTAATGGATAACCAGGGAGAAAATTAAGCAGTTTGCTGAAATACGGAGCTGAAGCCAGAAAATATTTGGCCTCGTGAAAGGCTTCAGATTCATTGTCAATTCATTAGTATAATTTAGTCCTTGCCTAAGCCTTTGGAGTGATAAATTCTACTAATTTATTTAAAATGCCAGCTGCAAGAATAACATATTCTGAGTGGCAAGTAAAATTTAAAAGATGAGAGCTAGAATAAATCCTTCATTCTCATCTGGTGGCATGAAGATTTATTAGGGCCTTTTGCAAAGAAGAGTCCATCTGCTTTTTGTAAATTGACAATATTAAGGGAAAAAAAGACTAATGCTCTATTTGTACAATGAGCATTGTACTCAGTATGAATATTAAATCTTTTTCACTCCCAAATAATATCTCTAAGAAGTAGGGCTGTCCTACTGGAATGGAGAGGGCATATCCACAGAAATTAAATTATTGGGGTGTTTTAATTTGTCTGGGCCAAAAAATGATTTAATTCGATTTTAACTGGTTTTTTAAATTTTTGTATTTATGTATCTTATTGCTTGGCTGTTCACCGCCCTGAGTCCTTCGGGAGTAGGGCGGTATACAAATCAAATAAATAAATAAATAAATAAATAAATAAATAAATAAATAAATAAATAAGAAGAAAGTGGTTTAAATTCTACACACAGACCTAGGTAGAATAATAGTGTTCAGAAATAATCAGCCTTATAAAATGCTTGACATATATTCAGGGGTGGGCTACTGGGGGTTTGCAGGAGTTCGGGAGAACCTCTAGCTAAGATTCTGTGCAGTTCGGAAAACCCCCAAATCCCACTCCTGGCTGGTCCCGCCCATCCCGCCCCTCTCCTCTCAGGAGTCCCTACACGGCCCGTTTTGGATGCAGATAAGTGCAGGGCGTGCACGGTGGCTCGGAGGGTGAAAAACGGGCCTAACAGAAATTTGGGAAAAGGGCATCCAGAGCCCGGGGAGGCCATTTTTGCCCTCCCGGAGGCTCGAGGAAAGCCTCCGGAGCCCGGGGAGGACAAAAATGCCTCCCCCTGTGGTGTAGGAGGCCGACTAGGTCACATCCATCATGGCCAAGCCCATCCAGCAACCAGGCAGAGATCTCCTTGCAACAGGGGTGGGTTCTACTTACCTTTACTACCGGGGCATGCACAGAAGCATTTTCATGATGTCAGGATCAGTGGGCAGAGCCTCACACCAGTTTTACTACCGGTTCTATAGAACCGGTGCGAACCGCGGGCAACCCACCACTGCCTTGCTAAAAAATTTTAAGCCCATCCCTAAATATGTTCATATAAGTCAAACACACTTGTAGAAGTGAATAATTTCCATCTCCTTTCCATAGGAAATATCTTACTTGTGAATGTGGAATAATGCTCAGTATGTTATCTTAATTTTCTTCAGTGATAACTGTAAAGCTAGTGAATTCATCTGATAGTAAGGCAGTTATTTGCGGAAAAAACCTCCTCTTTATGCGTTATGGATCCTTATGTTGTGGGAAGGCATAGGGCATTTTAAAGATCAAGAATAAAATTTGAAAGGATCCATTCTCCTCCTTTAGATTTAAAAATTAAATGCAATAGAGTCCAGCAATTTTTAAAATGGAAAAAAGAATTTGCCCTATGGTACATTATGCTGAAAGTAGAATACATGCTCCAAATAATTTTACACAGACATGTTTCACTTCCTAACTGCTGCATCTTTTCTTTTGTATTCTAAAGTTAATAGAGTGGGAATGCATTGGAAACATGGAGAGGCGTTAAACCAAGTAAAGCCATCTGCCATTCATTTTGCTGAAAAATGATCCTTTGAAAGAAATGTTTCTCTTTTCAGATATATTTAATGCTGGTTCAGTGGCCAGATAAAATGGACAAATCCCAAGATTCTTAATATTTTAGGCCTTGATCCTTATCTGGATTGGGCCACGATCACTTCCTTTACTGAAGAAAACAACGATGCTTCCTAATAGATTTATGAGTAAAACAATAGATGGTTTGACCTGTGAAATCCTACTTTGCAAATATCATTGCAAAACTTGAGCTGAAATGCTTAATCTTGCAAAACTATTTGAATTTATTAGTTCTTAATATTGAATGTTCTTTTTTCTGGTTTGCTCTACATATTGCAGTAGAACACTGACCAATTACTGGAAAGTGTGAAGAAGTAGTTGTAAAATCCTCACAGAAATCTATTTATGAGGTGTTGCACTTGCCTCAATTCTGGTTTCTTGTTACATTGAGACACACCTACAATTGGTTCACCTCAGTTAGGATAATATTAATGATAGCGTTTTTATTTTCATAGGTAGTTGTCAATTAGTAGCCGGCAGTGCATAGAATAAATGTTCCACATAGAACATTTCAGTGATGACCTCTTTATTTTATAGCTAAGATCTAAAAAAAAAAATCATTGAAATATCTTTGTGATTGCTCAGTTCTATAATGGGAAGATGTAGATTCAGGTAACCAGGCCCCAAATTATTTAGGTTTTATATGCAATGACAAATCCTGATTGTGGTTTAGGATTTAATAGTAAGTGCAGTTATATCTGGTGCATGACCAGTTTACTATATGAGGTGTCCTAGCTTTAAATTCGCGTACATATATACCCCCACCTAAAGCATTTTACATAATATTGGCCGAAGACCTCCTAAGCTTATAAATATGACGGGAACAAAGACAAAACAGATGATTTTAACTGATTTTTTTTCCTGGTACGATTGGGTGAATTGAGGCAAAATATGTCATTGTTTATTTGGCCGAAACATGGCAACTGATCTGAAATAATGAATTTAAGATGGAGATAAAATGGTATTTCCCAGCTAATCCCTTGGATGAGAGATGTGGAAAAAAGTATTAGAAAGATTATCGTATATAGATGAATGTAGCTAACTCTGCAGAAATGATAATCTTTCATTTGATTGTCTCAACATTCTTGTTAAGGGAATAAAAATAAAACAGGGGGCAGTTCAATGCCTGGATTTATGGATCTGTTTGTTTGTTTTCAGGAGCCCTACTGAAAAGAAAAAAAACCCATAAAAGAAAAAAAAGCTTAACTATTCATCAGTGGTGATATTTTTCTCCATCTTTATTTAAAGCTGAAGATATCCTGTGAATAATATCTCACACCTTAAAACAGGATGACGCTTATTTTGGCATCTGATACAAATATTTGGTTTTGATTGTAGCTTTCCTTCAACCATCATTATTTATTTATTAAATTTGTACATTGCCCAACTCTCAGTGACTCATGACTAGTAGCACCTTCCCCTTTGGAGAGAATGAGGCTAACATTTCTGCATTTACTAAACTGTAGTCCCATACTTTAACCCCTTTAATCACTACACCTCAGAATCAGAATGGGACAACTTGTCACAGCCAACTCGCTATGGCCACCTGACCATGGCCAACTTGCCATGGGACAATCTATCAATTTAATTTAATTATTTAAAATAAATAAACATTTGTTTTAATTTTTGTTATTCAGACTTCATTTTGTCCGTCCTTTTGCATCCTTTCTTTAATGATTCTATGCCATCATTTTGTTGATATAAGTGTAAGTCTTGCCCTGCAGTGAGTTGTTCCGCAGTGAATTGGCTGTGGCAAGTTCACCATGGTGAGTTGGCTGTGGTGAGTTGGCCACAGCGAATTGTTACAGATCCTCTCAGAATGGTAGAAGTCTTCCCCAGAGCTTCAGAAATGACATATATATATATATATATATATATATATATATATATATATATATATATACATACATACATACATACATACATACATACATATATATATATATATATATATATATATATATATATATATATATTTAGAAGCAAAGGAATGAGGAAGAGAGGTGAGGTTGACAGGCTGAGGGGAAGTGGGGAATTAATGGAGCCACGTAACTTTACACTGAATTTTTTCTTGTAAAAGCTACTAATTTATTATTTTTGGCATCTGCCCAAGCATTAAGGAAAGAGATTTAAAATCTTTTGTTTACCCTTGTCAGATTTTTTTTCTGGAAAAGAAAGGGATAAAAAGAAGGATAAAGGGTCCAATAAAAATTAACAGAAAAAAAAAAGAAAAAGAGGAGAGGAAATAACAGAAAAGAAGGAAGGAAATTAGAGAAACCAATTATAGCAAAATTTAAAAAGGCAGAAAATTATGTGTGCATTTTACTAAGAAAGAGGGAGGAGGGAAAGACTCATATATAACCAATGGATGTGTTAGGATCTAGGGAATCCTAGGAGTTACAGTTCAAATTCAATGTAGTAGAAGTTGGGGGAAAACTATCACAACATCCCAATACAATAAAGTTATAAATGTTGAAAGCAGCTCATACTTGTCTCCCAAAGCTTCCATTTATTTTTAAAGAAACAAACTAGCTATTTATGAAACTCCATATGCCCAAATTCACACAAATATCTTTCCTACTGCAGTTTCTTCTCACTGCCTATCTACATGCTAGAATAAACTCTGACAGATGATACCAAATGCTCAGGTGCTCAGACAAACCATGAAAAAAAAAGCATGAAATGTATGAAAGAAATGACTAAAAAAAAAACCACCACAAAGACTTCCTCATTTGTTTCTTAGTAATGAGCTGTCAAAGTACCTTGGTGTGTGTGTGTGTATGTAAAATTATCTTAGAACAGTTCTGAGCAAATGAAGGTAAAAATAAAATATCCCCAAGGAAACCTCTAAGGCAGAAGATTCTGTGGACTTCAAATCACAGAATCCCAGAATTCTGGGATTTGAAATCCACAGGTCTCAAAGTTGCTGAGGTTGGATGCCCCTGCTCTAAGGAAAAAATACAGTTTACATAAGGTGACAGGAAAAAGAAAGCTGCATCACAAGGCAATAGCGAGAATTGGAGACACTTTTCCATAAAGAAATGAAAGCATTGCTTGATTGTGGTGACCCAGACACTGAATTTGTCTATTTAAAAAACATTATTATTCTTTTTAAAGATAGTATTGGCAATGCACTAGGAATATATATTTAAAAATGGTGGGCCTAATGTTTTGCTTGATTTCTCCCACTACTTACCATCTGTTCATCCATCCATCCATCCATCCATCCATCCATCCATCCATCCATCCATCCAGAATGATTGCTTCTAGCAGCTTTGCGGAAAGATTTGTGCTTTACTGCCTTTTTCATTATGTCTTCAACATTGTGGCTTTCTCGTCACTGGCATGCCCCTTTCTCATTTTGTAATATAGTTCCACCTTTTCCAATCTCTTGGCAACCCCCGCAAAAATGTGTATGATTTTGTGGTTTGTATCATTGCCTGCCTCTCCTTGTTGCTCCCCTCCTCCTGCCCCACCTTCATCTGACTTGTATCTAAAAATGGTGAAAAGTAAGTATAGGCTTTCTAGATTTATTGCTTGATAAAGGCAAATAAAGACAAAGGTCCAGGGCAGGCAAGAGTCAAAAAAACAAATAAAGAATTATATAAGTGAGACATTTTGCCTTTTGTTTGAACCTTGTTCAGGATTTCTACTCCTACAAACACAGCTCAATATTTTTTTTTAAAAAAAAGCCTTTCTTTTTATAGTACAGCTGGTCCTCGACTTACAACCATCTGTTTAGTGACCCTTTGAGGTTACAATGGCACTGAAAAAAGTGACTTATGCCCATTTTTCACACTTATAACCATTGCAATATCCCCATGGCCATGTGATCAAAGTTTAGATGCTTGGCAACTGGCATGTGTTTATGACAGTTGCAGTGTCCTAAGTTCATGAGATCACCCTTTGCAACCTTCTGACCAGCAAAGTCAATAGGGAAGCCAGAGTTTAGTTTAGTTTAGTCTCATTGCACATGGTACAATGAAAGCAAATGCTGTCTTCAGTGTACCTTATAACTATAAAAATAAAAACACAAACATAAATCCTTTACATTCTATACAATTGAAACTTAAAACCCAATATTGCACTATACTATAGAATTCAATATGGTTATTGCCCTGGGAAAGAAGTTGTTTTTCAGCCTATTTTTCCTTGTTTTTATTATCCTATACTGTCTGTCAGATGGTAATAGTTCCAAAAAAGGGTGCCCAAGATGAGATGGATCTTTAAGAATGTTTTGAACTTTCTTAAGGCAGCGGAAGCTATAAAGCTCTTCCAAAGAGGGGAGAGGGCAGCCAATGATCCTCTGGGCAATGACGTTGACCCTCTGGAGTGCTGTCCTATCTGCCACTGTTCAATTTGCAAACCATACACAGATGCAGTAAGTTAAAATACTCTCTATGGTACAGCAGTAGAAGGCCACCAGCAGTTTTTCATTCAGTTGTTGTTTCTTAAAAAGTCTCAGGTAGTATAATCTCTGCTGGGCCCTTTTGACCAGTGCTACAATGTGAGTGCCCCAGGTCAGGTCCCCGGAAACTTAAAACTGGCCACTTGCTCCACTCGGTCTCCATTGATGAGCAAGGGCTGGTAAGATAAGAGTTGATAAGAGTCACTTAACAACCATGACACTCACTTAGCAATTGCAGTGATTCACTTAATAGCTATGACAAAAAGGGTCCTAACATGGGGCAAAACTCACTTAACAACTTTCTCGCACAGCAACAGAAATTTTGGGCTCGATTGTGATCGTACTTCAAGGACTACCTGTATTTTGGAAAGCCAGATAACTTTAAATATATATATATATGTTTTAGTTTCCAGACCTTTGATCAACTTAGTTGCTCTTCTCTGAATTTTTTCCAAAGTCTCTTTTTGTAGTATGGTGACCAAAATTGGTTGCAGTATTCCAGGTGTGGCCTTACTAGGGTTTTGTAAAGTAGTACTAATACAGCCCTGCTAATTCAGCCCGTTTAGTTCAGCATTATGTTTCTTCAGTCTGAACATCCAATAGGAACTGGCACTGGAGTGACGAAGGAGAAAGAGGAGCTTTCATTACGTGGATGAATTATTGGTAGAAACTTTTAACTTTTGAACTTTTTCTATCCCATAAAAGGGATAGAAAACAGGATCCCCTTTTTCACACTTTGTAAATGGCTAGTGATTTCCTTGATGTTGTTACTGATTTCCTGCATATTAATAGTTTTTCTTTCCTAAAACTGATCTGTTCAGCAGTTCAAAAAACAATCATTTCCTTTATAATTTATACATGCCTCCCCCACCCCCACCCCAGTACTAGTTTATACATCCATGCATCCAACACATGATAGAGAAACTTATCAAGGCAATTTTAAGCTAGGATTTTGCCTTGCCTGAAATCTATAACCAAAGCCTGTGTAGATGTATACCTATGCAATAATGTTAGCAAATTGTTAGCGGATTTAATTGTCAAATATCACACAATTAAATATGGAAGAGAATCTCTCATTTCTATATGTCCGTGTGTGTAAATTTCAATTTCCTATCAAGGCTTTTCCAGAAGTCCCATGCACTCTGAATGAGTAGACATTGTGAGTTGTTTTTCAGGATAGCCTCTGGTTGTTATGCTAGCATACAAGAAGATGTGTTTGTTCAGGAGGCCTAGTCATCGTGCTAAATAAAATTGTTCACTTTGGATGGCAAATATTGACACAAGCTGTTACGCTTTTATGTATTTCAGAGACTCACAATGTTTGAGAGCTCAGCAAGCAAACAAGAACAGGTACAGGAAGTTATTGTGATGTTTTGAACTGATGTTTGCTTTTCTGCGGCTGATGTATGCTCTCCATTGTGTGGGGCCTGTTACTAATGACCTTGTTATACACTACGCTGCAGTTGATCAGGCCAGAAACTGTAACCGAACATGAATACGTTCCACGTTCCCACTTGAAGAATTTAAGATGTGTTTTGAAATGTTCTGTACTTAATAAGCTACCTCTTCCTTCTAATGTACTTCCGTGACATGAACCTTTCAGAGAATGGCCTATCCAATGGTAGGGAGATAATGGATAGTTCTGTGTGTTTGAGAACAGTTTGATAAGCCAAGGCGATGGAAAGAAAAATCAAAGAGTTGGCATCCTTGAATTGCTCTGTTTTTTTTTCTTTTCTGAAAAGAAAAAACAAACAGACTCTTAAGCTTTAAAATTCTTTTTAGCTTCTAGAACAGAGCTAAAATATCACCCATAAAAATACTGAGTCTGTAAAAGAGGGGGTGCAAGATGCAAAATTTCTCTTATTAAATGCAGCCCCCTCCATTTCCCCCTAGTTATTTAATATTAAACCTAAATCAACCCTGACTGTTCTTTAGAAGGCCAGATCCTGAAGATGAAACTCAAATATTTTGGCCACCTAATGAGAAGGAAGGACTCACTGGAGAAGAGCCTAATGCTGGGAAAGATTGAGGGCAGAAGAAGAAGGGGATGACAGAGAACGAGGTGGCTGAGTGGAGTCACTGAAGCAGTAAGCATGAGCTTAAATGGACTCCAGAGGATGGTAGAGGACAGGAAGGACTGGAGGAACATTGTCCATGGGGTCACGATGGGTCGGACACGACTTCGCAACTAACAACAACTTGTTTGAATCTTTGCAATGGCTCAGATTTTTCTATGCTTTGAATAGGGGGATGTGTGTCAAAAAATTCAAGATAGTGGCCACAACCTCTTTGTTTTTCAAAGATTAGATATACCACAGCATAGAGGAATAACTGTACAAAATACTTCATGGTAGCCATTCACCTATCCTTTCTGTAGCTGTGTAAATATGTCTTTGGTGGCTAGTCCTTATAACAAACAAAAGTCTTAATGTTCATCAAATGGCATACAATCTTTGTCTCCCTCCATAGGTTTTTGCATTTGTTGGGATTAAGTGCTGCCTTAGTGTGGTTGCTGTTGAGTCCAGGACAAGCTGTAAGCCAACTCCAAGTAGGAATCACATCACAATGCACTGCTTACCAGTGCTTGTAGTCCTGGCAGGTGATTGATAACCCTCTTGCTTGTGTATAATAGTTGTACGTTCCAAGACATTGTTTCCCACTTCCTTATCTGTTTCTTGCTATTGTCTTATCTTTCCCTCCTACACATTCATAGTTTGAGGGCTAAAACCTGGGTGTGGTAAGGCTCCTATGATCACAATTAACTAGAGACCTACTTGTGAGTAAACTCTGAGTCAGTGAATGAATGAATGAGTCTCTCAATTTCTGGGGCTGTAAACTTTTATGGCCCTTTGAGAAAAAATATGAGCTGAGCTGAGCTTTGGGGATGTGGGGTGGGGAAACAACAGCTTTTCCTAAATACAGACAGCAATGCCAGCTTAATTCTGGGGTTTATCTACCTACAAACTAACGTACTGTGAAACATCTCAACATTTTCCTTCTTATCAAATTCAAAATGATTAAGAATGTCAGCAAAACTGTAATACAAGTAGTCCTTGAATTACGACCACTTGTTGAGTGATCATTTTGGACTTCTGATGGACCACCCCAGAGGTACTTAGCACCTGGTTCCAAAGTTCTGATGACTGCCCCCACCCCCACTAGGGTCTTGTGACTTCATTTTGGGCACTCAGCAATCAACCCACAGTCATGTGACTGCATTTTATGATGTCTTTGCCGAAAACCAGCATTTACTTCTGGTTTCCGGCAAAACTGGCCCATAGCAAACAATTGATTCGCTTTATGTCAGTAACTGTCTCTTTATGACTGTGTTGTTCACTTAACAGCCCACACAAAATAGATTGCAAAATTGGATCAGTTACATGGGTGACCCACTTTGCTATTGTCACAACTTATGACAATATGTTATGGGTAGACTCCATTACAGTCATAAGTTGAGGACTATCTGTAGGATTGTTGTGTGCTTATCTTATGATGAAGCTGTGACTGGGTTAAATTTTTCAGTAGCTGAAGTTCCAGTGTTCCAGGGATGCCCATGCTTGCTAACTAACTTAGTATCCTTAGAAAGATATTAAGTCATGAGTTGCTCCCAGACGTTTTCTAGGAATATACTCAGAAAAATGTCTACAGCATGTCTGAAAGTATAATTACTGCTTAAAAGTATACTGTTGCATTATGACATGATTGTTTCTTTCAATATGCTTTAGGTATTTTGTAGTAATGCTGAAATTTTTAAAAATTTGATAGAAAAAAAGGTGTTTTGATTTATCTATTTCAAAAGTGAACAAAACTTGGCAAACTTGGCCTGGCATTGTCTATAGAGATTCTCAGTCATCCAGGTCATGGTTGTCCCAAAGGTGCTTTTTCAAAAGGCAACTGGACTTTTCTGGTTTTTCCTTGAAAATGTTTCACTTCTCATTCAAGAAGCTTCTTCGGTTCTGACTGAATGGTGGAAAATGGAAGGATTTATAAACCTCCAAGTGGCCTCAACGACTTTCAGAAAGAGAGCTAAGGACCTATTGTGGTCTGCCAGCAGCCTGCGGAGCTGGCAGTGGAGTCGGACAGCGATGAGGCTGAGGAAGAACAGGGGCCAGCCCTGGAGACTGGGGAAGGCCTAGATGAGGGCTCTGTGTCGGAGGCAGAGATGGCGCCAGGGCCATCGGGGAGTGAGGAACAGGAGGAGCCTGTTCCTAGTGCATGTATGAGAAGAGCTGCCAGAAGGCAAGAGCAGCTACAGCAAAGAGGATGACTCAGGAGTAGGGCCAAGAGATGATTGGCCCCTCCCATAAGGCTTAAAAGACCAACGGCTCTTGGGCTCTTTGTCGGAAAACAACATTGATAGACTTTGTTATATACCATATAAGGAAGTAAGCTGCAGGCTTCACTCAGGTCCTCCAAATAGGTGGGAAAATACTTGAATCTCATTGGCTAAGCTGTCTGGCAGCCCTCTATAAAAGAGGACACTGCCAGACAAGCAGGTTGTTGGGTTGTACTGGTCTACTATTAAAGAGCTGTTGTTACTGAAGAACTGTGTCCATCTCTTCTATCACCGAATCCAACAGGTTTGTTCTTGTCTTGCTGCACGTATCTCTGGTCGGCGTCTTCTGCTTCTGAACCTTTGCCAAGAGAAGCCTTTGGCAGTTTGCCTAATTATACCAAGGTTGGTGATTAGACCGAAGAACTTGTGTAATGAAGAATTTGTTTTGATTTAGTTTGGACTACGCTGAGAATGAGTTAATTCTCAGCTGTTCTAATAAAGTCTGTTTGTTTTGGAACTGTTTGTGTCTAATACTACCTACTTGGGCCTGGGTCACAACAGGACCAAATGACTGCAAGAAATATAAATCCTTCCATTCTCCACTATTCAGTCAGAACTGAGGAAGCTTCTTGGGCGAGAAGCGAAACATCCTCAAGAGAAAAACAAAGAAAGCCTAGTTGCCTTTTGAAAAAGCACCTTTGGGTTGGCCTGGCATTCTTGCAGATTGCAAGGGTTATGTCTGTATGCCCTCCCTTTCACTATATAGCCAACTGTCCTACTCTATAGCTTCTTGTGCTTGACTTAAATGATCCCAAGGTTAACTGTACAGGAAATCTTCTCCCATGGGGCTTTTTTTTAAAGCTCAGTAAAGTCTAGGCCATCTAGGAGAGAAAAAGCTATAACAGAATACAACATCACTCCAAGTCTCCTCCCCCACTTTGGATGAATAAAATAAGACACTTAAAAACAAAAGGCATTTTAAGGTGTATTGAGAATGAGATAGAAAAATAGAACTTTTTTTCACACAACAAATAAACTTTCAAGACTTAACATCATATTGGTCTATAATTCAGTTTAATTAACACAAAAATTGTGATTCTATGAAAAGAAACAAAGGCAGGAAACTATCTTTGAAATGTATCCATATGAGGCATAGCCTGTTTTATTCTTTTTTTTATTCCTTAGACTTATTAAATATTTGGCATACCCTAGGACTAGTACACTTTGATTCATAGGCATTGCTTTAAAAAAAAATAATGTACTATCAAAGACGCTTTTTATTTCGTATACTATTTTACTAGACATGAAGGCAGATTAGTTTTTCAGCCAACAATAACAATCAGAATGTGCTACATTTTATGAACTCAGCAGTGTTCCTGCTAGATCATTTAGCTACTTGTGAATGGTAAATCCATGACTTTCAACTCCTGCCTCCCCCTTTATAGCGAAAAACTGCATTTTCTCACAATTCAAAAGCTTTCGCCATCCAGGCTATGGTTTCAAACTGGGGTCCAGGGAACATCGAGAAGTTTATTTGAGTTCCATAATGAGATAGAGAGTAAATAAGATCAGATTTCCTTGAATGAAGGCTATGTTATTGCCAGACTCATAGGAATTTATGTTGGAAATTATTCCAGATTACACGGTCAATTCACTCAGGTACTTATCAGGCCCGAAAGACAGATGAGCCAAGAGAAAAAGCTCCTTTCTTGGAAGGGAGTTAGAAACCCCCTTCATATATGAGATGGAGTTTAAAATTGAGGCCAAACCATAGGAGTAGGAATAGACAAATTGTGAGCTTCCTGAAGTGACTGAACTACAACTCCCAGCATTCCTCACTCTCAGTCAGTTCTAACAGCTGGAGGGCTACAATTTTCCCTGATGAAAACATAATATCAATGTTGAGGATGATCCAAATATCAACCATTGCATAGTTCTCTTTCTCAAAACTCAAAACTCTCCTGATACAGGAGAAAAGGCAACCCATAACATTGCCTCGTCTTATGCCTCTGATCATAATTCACCCACTTGGGGAATCACACTCTGGACTTGATTTTTGTCTCTGATCAGTGGCTGAATGATCTAAGAATAGGGGATATAGACATCAAGCCCTTGTCATGGTCTGATCATTCTCTCCTTCACATGGACTTTCAAGTCACTTCCACCCACCGCAGGGAGACAGAACCAACCAAATGGTTCCGTCCCAGGTGCATGATGGACCCCGAAAGGTTCCTGATGGAGCTTGGGCCATTTCCTGAGACTCTGGCTCACAACTCGACTGAGGACCTGGTGGTCGCCTGGGACAGGGCGGCTACTGGGGCCTTGGACCGCGTTGTGCCTTTGTGGCCTCTGACCCGATGCCGATCTCATCTAGCTCCTTGGTTTTCCGAGGAGCTGAGACAGATGAAGCATCGGAAAAGACACCTGGAGAGCGATTGGAGGACAAGCCGATCTGAATCTGACCGAACACAGGTGAGATCTTATATTAAGACCTACCTAGTGGCGATAAGAGCAGCGAAGTCTAGCTACTTCTTCGCTCTTATTGCATCTGCAGAGAACCTCCCAGCTGCGCTGTTTAGGGTGACCCGCTCCCTACTTCAGGTGGGGGTACGGGAAGATCCCTTAAAGGGTTGAGCTGAGGATTTTGTACAATTCCTGCATGATAAAGTCGCTCAGATTCGGGAAGGCCTGGACTCCGATTGGGTAGATCCAGGGGAGGAGACGGGGGCAGGTCTTGAGAGTGTTATCTGGGAAGAGTTTGACTCTGTGGCTCCTGAGGATGTGGACAGGATTCTGGGCAAGCTTAACGCTACCACATGTTTATTGGACCCGTGTCCCTCCTGGTTGGTACTGGCCTCCCGGGAGGTTACACGAGGCTGGCTCCAGGGGATTATAAATGCTTCTCTGAGTGAGGGTGTCTTTCCCGCCGCCTTGAAAGAGGTGGTTGTGAAGCCCCTCCTCAAGAAGCCTTCCCTGGACCTGGCTATATTATCAAATTATCGTCCAGTCTCCAATCTTCGCTTTGTTGCGAAGGTTGTTGAGAGTGTGGTGGCGCGACAACTACCCCGATACCTGGATGAAGTTGTCTATCTGGATCCGTTCCAGTCGGGCTTCAGGTCACGATACAGCACGGAAATGGAATTGGTCGCATTGGTGGATGATCTCTGGAGGGCTCGGGACAGAGGTTGCTCCTCTATCCTGGTCCTATTAGATCTCTCAGCGGCTTTTGATACCATCGACCATGGTATCTTACTGCACTGGCTGGAGGGGTTAGGAATAGGGGGCATCGTGCTTCGGTGGTTCTCCTCCTTCCTCTCTGACCGTTCGCAGTTTGTGTTGGCAGGGGGGCAGAGGTCGACCTCGAGGCACCTTATTTGTGGGGTGCCGCAAGGGTCAGTCCTCTCACCTCTTCTGTTCAACATTTATGTAAAACTCGCTAGGCAAGATCATCCGTGGTTTTGGGGTGAGTGTTCATCAGTATGCTGATGACACACAGCTATACATCTCCACCCCAGACCACCCCAATGATGCCCTTGCTGTGATGTCCCGTTGCCTGGAGGCCGTGCGGATCTGGATGGGGAGAAACAAGCTCAGACTCAACCCCTCCAAGACCGAGTGGCTGTGGCTTCCGGCGTCCCGGTATAGTCAGCTAGTACCATCACTGACAATAGGAGATGAGATCTTGCTCCCCACAGAGAGGGCCCACAACTTGGGTGTCCTCCTGGATTCACGGTTATCTTTAGAAGATCATTTGACGGCCGTGGCCAGGGGTGCCTTTTATCAGGTTCGCCTGATCCACCAGTTGCGTCCCTTTCTGGATCGGGACGCCTTGCGCACGGTCACTCATGCCCTAGTTACCTCCCGTATGGACTATTGTTATGCTCTCTACATGGGGCTCCCCTTGAAAAGCACCCGGAGGCTCCAACTGGTCCAGAACGTAGCCGTGTGCAGCTTGTTACGCCCATGTAACACCTCTCCTACGCGAGCTGCACTGGCTCCCGGTGGTCTTCCAGGTGCAATTCAAGGTGTTAGTTTTCACCTTTAAAGCGCTCCATGGCTTAGGACCTGGGTACCTACGAGACCGTCTTTTGCCACCAATAGCCTCCCACCGACCAGTTCGTTCTCACAGGGAGGGACTACTCAGGGTACCGTCAGTCAAATTATGTCGACTGGTAACTCCCAGGGGGAGGGCCTTCTCTGTGGGGGCTCCAACCCTTTGGAATGAACTGCCCCCGGAGATACGGAATATCCCTGATCTCCGTGCTTTCCGCCGTGCCCTCAAGACCCTGATGTTCCAACAGACGGAGCTAAACATACGAACATGTGAATGATTTTTTAAATGTTATCTAATTCTGGGTTTTATTTAATTGACCAAACTAAGTAATAATTTTAATTAGCAATTTTATGATGTTTGTATGTCTATATTTTTCTTGACTGTACACCGCCTTGAGTCCTACGGGAGAAAGGCGGTATAGAAATATAATAAATAAATAAATAAATAAATAAATAAATAAATAAATAAATAAATAAATAAATAATTGAGCCCAAAATTTTTGTTGCTAAATGAGACATTTGTTGTGAATTTTGCTCCATTTTACAACCTTTTTTGCCACAGTTGTTAAGTGAATCACTGCAGTTGTTAAAAATAGTAACACAATTGTTAAGTGAATCTGGTTTTCCATTGACTTTGATTGTCAGAGGTCATAAAATATGATCACATGACCCTGGGACACTACAACAGTCATAAATGTGAGTCAGTTCCCAAGTATCTGAATTTTGACCATCGGGATGCTGCAACAGTCATTTGAAAAATGGTCCTTTTTCCGTGGCGTTGTAACTTCGAACAGTCACTAAAGGAACTGTTGTAAGTTGAGGACTACCTGTATTAGTAGAAAATAAAGAACAATCAGAACTGTTTATTTTCAGCATTTTATTCTCCCTCTTTTTGTTATTTATTTCCTGATACTTTAGAGCCAAATCATTTTTGGTTCCTTGTTTGAAGTTAAGGACTGTAGCAACCAGCAGGATATACGTTAGATAAGGTTTGAATAAATGCTATTGAACCGGTTAGACTATCCAATATGCGATGGAAGTGAAATAATTTACATTTGGCACAAGAAGAATAAATTCCATTTTTAAATTCAAAGCAAATTGTCTGGGTCACATGAAGTCCTTGTTCCTTTGTTAAAATGTACCAAGAGACTGATAAGAAGCTCTTTGCTATAATTTATTTTGCATGTATTTATTTGGCATGGATAAGTTGTGGGATGGTCTGAAAAAGTAGTTCTATCAAGAGCATTAAACTGGACAAGAGAGCTGTGACCACTTTTGGAGGTGAACAGAAATAGGCTCTCGGTTAGGAGTTATGCCTTATACCAGGGGTGAAATGCTCCCGGTTCAGACTGGATTGCCTGATCCGGTAGTGATGGCGGTGGGTGGTTCAGAGAACAGGTAGCAAAAATCCCTGCGCCCCCCCATACCTCTTTGGCTGAAAAAATGCTTTTAAAAGTTAAAAAAAATGGCTCTGATGATCATGCGGCTCAGCTGGGATCGTCAGAGGCCGAAAAGGTTGTAGGGAAAAAAAATGCTTTTAAAAGCCTCTGGCGATCCCAGCTGAGTTGCCTGATCATCAGAGGCTTCTAAAAGCATTTTTTTCTGCAACTCTTCGGCCGAAGAGGTTGTAGAAAAAATACTACATATGCACATAATAACACACACACATAATTATTTATATATGAGCATAATAAGGGTGTACATCACAGATGACACATCTGTGACACATGTCAATGGTGACACACCACAATGTTTTGGGTGACACTCCAGTCCTCACCAACCCCCAACAACAACTATTCTTAAAAGCATGTCCTGTTCTTGTGTGATTTTTGGAAGCTGCAGAGGCTGCATGAGAATGGGGCATGCTCTTTTGCAGGCTATTGATCCTCCAGGAGCCAAACGGGAGGGCTGTACTTTCATGTGTTTTTTGGAGGCTGCGTGCGACTCGGAGCAGGCTCAGGGAGACTGCAGGGGTCTGTCAACAGAAAGGGAACACCAACTGAAGATAAGCTGCAGTTCCTGGGGAGTGCTGGGCTTTGGGGGCTCTGATCTTTTGAGTGGCAGTGGTGGCGCTATCACTGAAGTCAAGGGCTGGGTCTCAACTTCAGGCCTAGCCTTGAAGTAGCCGATGAATGCCACTGTTCAGGGTGACCTAAAAGTGGAAAGGGGGGGGGATTAGAGAATTGTTTTTCTTGTTAGTTTGTATGTGTGTATGTGTGAGAGAGAGAGGGAGAGGGAGAGAGAGGGAGAGATCAGCAGAGTGGAGTTAGACATTTTTTGAATTTTTGACACACCAAGCCCAAAAGGTTCTCCTTCACTGATATATATTCATCAGTGTGCTGAAATGGAGCTCTGAATGGGACCAGGAGTGCAGGGTTCCTGGTGCTCTCTGAACATGGCTGTTTTCTTAGAGATGTTTCATTAGCAAACAAGGTAACAACACCAGTGCAGTCAACAACAGCCTAATCAAGAAACCATTAAGAACACTCCCACCAACACTGACAGGGCAAGCCACTTGTATATGAACAGAGAGCAAACTCCATTCCTTTCTAGCCCTGTTGATATTACCTAGTTGGATAATGAAAAGTCTGCAAGAAAATAACCAAGCTCAGAGAAAGCCAAGGCCTTCAACCCTGAACTACAAATATTCTCTTCTATTGGTAAATCCAGGAGTTCATGGGTTATTTGAGGCCAGTCAATAATATGATGTTGCTTTCACTTCACTCACCGAGCAATGAGTGAGATGCTCTGAAGTCATCCTTAGCTGTACTCATATTAAAGTAGTATTTCCTTTTTTTATTCTGACACAATCCAAAGGCAGCCCCAGGATGTATAAAATGCCCTGCAGTTTAAATCCACACTTAACCATCCTGTGACCTTGAGTGGGCAGCCTTATTGCCCTTAGAAATACACTGTCAAGATAAATTTCAAAAAAGAAATAATTGTGCTTGAGTGTGATAAGGGGAAACACACTTTGCAATCCAGAGGCCTGGCATTTATTTCCAATTGTTTACAGCTGCCAGAAATACACAGTGCCCTTACCCCAAGTTCCACTATTTGAGCCTGTAACTTAATATTGCTTTAATCTTTGTTACTGCAGCAAACACAAACAACCTTTCTCTCTCAGGTTAATTTGAATGCTACTGTAATGTTGGTAGCATTCTCATGAAACTGAATTCTTTTTATCTGTATTTCCCATCTGGCTTGCTGCTACAAGCGTTTAATCTCATGTTTGGTGCCAGTGTTTCCCAGAAAGGTTTATAATTGCTTGGAATTTGTATGAACAGTTCCAGTCTGGTGCACAATTAGGGATGCGCTATAAAATTTTCATTGCTTGGATTTAGCTGAAATGATAAGATGGATGGGGAATGATAATAACTACAGTTATAGCTTTGAAAATGATAGAAATTAGTGAAACAGAGGATAGTGCATAGTTCCTGATCTCACTTCTTCCATCTTTGCATCATAAATAAAACCCTGTAGTTGATTTATGGGGGAAATATACTGACTCTATGGCTGAATACCTCTGTAATACCTCTGTAAACCTCCATAAGAAAATTTCCTGGAAATACAAAACTAGATAACAGTTGAGTCTCACACAAGCAACCAACAAAACAAAAACCCAATCCTCAGTTCCTTTCAGATATGATGAATTTTGAGCAACAGCTTTTGCTTGCTTCATACATAAGCTTTATTCACCTCCAACAATAACAACATAACAGCAGTCTTTGTAAAAAAAAATCTAATAAACACGATTATGTGAAATTGTAAGGTGTATACATTTTACCTTTTGCTCCAGCTGTTAGATGATAGCTTAATATGGCCAGAGGGAAGTCATTAAAGTGGATTTATACAGGGATGTTTTCTTTATGACTTTTCTTACTTTTTGTATGAGGTACCTTCCCTTTAAGGCTTCCAAAAATAGGAATATTTTTAGAATTTAGAAAATATCTAGTGCTTAAGCTACCCAATAGCATTAAGTGACAGTTTGGATTCTAATGTGAGAGTTCATATGGGCAAGTAGGGAAGAAATCTTGATTAATGAAAGTCCAAAAACCAGGACTCTGTACTTTTAAAAAAACATTTTGTACACTTGAATGTTTACTAGCTCTTCATGTTACATTTTGGTCCTTGATGCTGCACAAAGTGATCCACATTCTGTCCTCAGATAAACACATCTATGGATACTATAGTAACTGGCTTATTCTGAAGGCCAACCTAACCAACACAGACACCCAGATTTTATTTTTATCTCACCCCTTGTATCCATTAAATGTAAATACATGGAAGACAGTCTTTTACTCAGACTAAAGCTGTGGCATTATGTGATCCATGTATTAATTTTGCATCAATTCTCCTTTTTCTCAAAGCTTTTATTAATTGCTTTAGGGATTCTAGAAATTGATCAGCAATGAATTTCAGTTTCTCCTCACAATCTCAGTTCTATATACAAATCAGAGCATGTACACATACCTCACAATTCAGCTACCAAGAAATATTGCTCAAACATTAGAAAACTTAACTAACAAAACAGGACAGTAAGCAGGCAAAATCAAAAAGAGAGAAACATAATCAGCAAGCAAGAATTTATATATATTACATGAGTGGTGGGTTTCTACCGATTTGCACCGGTTCGGGTGAACATGTAGTGGTAATTTAGCCTGGGTTGCCGAACCGTTAGCAACTGCTGGCTGGCCATGCCCCCGAACCGGTAGCCCGGTCGCTGCTCGCTTGCCCTGCCCACCCGCCTGACTGCCGGGAAGTGGCTCTCAAAGAGGCGGCGGCTGGAGGTGTTCTGTCCCCCGTCCTCACACAGGCAAATGCAATATCAAACACGCCTGCCAATAATTTATTGTATAAACAGACCAGAATTCCTGGCAGACGAGAGTTCTGGCAGCTAACTGTAAAATGCCCGCCCAGTCCAATTAGTACTCCCAAAAAGCAGGAGACGCCTTATCTGCAGTCCGTTTTTAGAGCGACAAATTATCCACAAGAGTTTAGTCCAAAATATATCTGAGCTGAAGTGCAGGATTCACGATGTGATTCTTTAGAGTTTAAACTTTTGTCCGTCACAAAGCCTGCCAAGCAATATGCCCCCTTTTATCCCTTGTGGGGGGTGGCTCAGTGACTCAGCTCAATCCCTGGCCTTCCCACGCCTCTTCCTTTGCTGCGCACGCTTCTCCCTCCGACGCTGCCTGGGATCAAGCCAGGATTCATCATTATCACTCTCTATCAATGGGTGCTCCGAAATGTCTTCCTCCTGGCTCATCCCAGGCTGTTCCTCCTGGCCTTCAGATGGAACCTGAGGCATTGCCAGATAGGAGGGTCCTGGAGAGGGAGGCCTTGTCAGTTCCTCCTCCTCACCTTCTGAGTCCTCTTCCTCCATGAGGACAGGCTCGGGAGTCGGAGTCACAACAGGGGGGCTTCTCGCAGTCACATCAAAAAAGAAAACGAGAGGCGCTAAGTGGTTGCGGTGGCTGGCCGCAGGCCACCGAAAGATACTGGAGGTCACCAAAAAAGCCACTGCCGTCGCATCCCATTGCCTGCTGCATCAGTCTGAGGGTGACGCAGCAGACAATGCGATGCACATGTGTGGCTGGCACAAAGAACAGGGCAGCGATGGCAGCAGCTTTATCGGCAACCTCTGGTAGTTTTTGGTGGTTTTTCCTAGAAGCCTCCTCTTTGAGAGCCGCTTCCCAGCAGCAGCGGCTGGCTGGAGGCTGCCGAAAACTACCGGAGCTTCCCTTACAACTCTGGACCAGCTGCCATGGGAGGAAGGTAAGCAGCCCGAAGAAAGAGGCGGTGGTGCGGGAGGAAGTGGGACTAAGGCCAGGACCACTGAAGGAGGGGAAATGGGGTGATGCATGTGACTGACGACGGGAGGGTGGGACGGCATGCAGGAGGAGGCCTGTGATAAATTAGGCCAGGCCTGGGCAGAAAACAAGGAGATAGGTAGAAATTCAAAAAAAATTCCTACCTTTTTCTGTGGGTGTGGCTAGATGCGGTGGTCATGTGACTGAGTGGCCATGGTTATGAGTGACATCAAGTTGGCCACACCCACTCAGTCACACCACAAAGCCACGTCCACCAAGCAAGCCACACCCACCGAACTGGTAGTAAAAAAATTTGAAACCCACCTATGCATTACATATATCCCTATAACTACATCAAAAGGCACAGGACATTCCAGAGCCAATGGAAACAGTACTGTGGATAGTTAGCATAGAGAATATTTAATCTGGTTTTTTTTGTTTTTTTGGTAAGAAAATAGACATTTGTAGAGAATAGGAATGGAATCCCAGGTGATGGTTCCTCTACTGTGCTTTGCGCAATGAAAGAGGCAATCTGTTAGACAGGGATGATGTATCCAACAGCAGGAAGGTAAGAGATAACAGCAGTAACAGCAGTAGCAACAGTTTAAGATAAAAAAAAATGGCCATTTAAGACAAAATGGTGGCTTTGGGGTACAGATATTTCTGTGCTTCTAATTTCCCCCATTTAGATTCAGTGTTCTAGCAGCTGCTTTTACCTTTGGTAGAACTAATCATCACATTTTTAGTATGATTTCTGTTTTGTTTTTAACAATTCTTGTGCTATTTACAGGAAGTGCATAAAACCTAAGTTGGTATTATTGTTCAATATTGTTTTAAAGTAATTGAAGCCTCCCCTTGCTGCTTCCTCACTTCCAAGGACTTTCCTTGAATGGGTTTTCAACCTTTAAAGGAAAATGAAAAGAGGAATCAGACTATAATTATACATCTTTACATTTAACATGTAGTTTTTTCACTTGAAAAGTAGTAGTTGTGTATATAAATGTGCTAATAAGGAGTATTTGTAAGAAGAAGGTGCCTTGGAGCTTTGAAACGATCTGCAACTTTTGTTCTCATGGCCAATTTTGACACACCTGATTTTGATGTTACAATGAAATGTGGACTATAAAGCGAAACCATAATATGAATATCGTGCGCGAAGCGCATGCACGAATAGAACCGGTAGTAAAGCTGGTTGGAACCCATCACTGGAATAGATGGTTTCAAAGACTGTATAGGTTCTTAAACATAGTTAAATTTCAAGAGAAGAGATATGGTTTGATAATTCTGAATAGCTTCTTGGTAGAATGTTCTACCAAGAACATTAAGTAGAACATTCCTATTGAGAATAAAATGATCATTGTAGCAATTTTATAACATGAACTATGCTTGATCAGATAGGTTTCCCTCTTTTTTATGGTATATGTATGAGATTTTATTTATTTATTTATTTGCTCAACTTGTATGCCACCTTTCTCCGAGACTCAAGGCGGCTTACAATGCATTTAAAAACCATATATAAAAACATTAAACATTAAAACATTAAAAACAATTAAAACCCATTCACACCATTCATGGCCGGATCTCACCAGATCGCAACAGTGAGATCAACGGCTCCAGGCCTGCCGGAAAAGCCAGCTCTTCACCACTTTTTGGAAGGCCAATAGGGTGGGGATGGTCCAGATCTCAGGAGGTAACTGGTTCCAGAGAGGTGAGGCAGCCACAGAGAAGGGCCTCCCCCGTGGGCCTGCAAGCCGGCATTATTTAGGTGATGGGACCGGGAGGAGACCAACTCTGTGGGATCTTACTGGTCGCTGGGAGCTATGTGGTAGAAAGCGGTCTCGAAGATAACCTGGCCCTGAGCCATGTAGGGCTTTAAAGGTAATAACCAACACCTTGAATTGTGACCAGAGACCAATAGGGAGCCAGTGCAGCTCGCGGAGAATTGGTGTAATGTGGGTGTACCTAGGTGCACCCACGACAGCTCGCACGGCTGCGTTCTGGACCAACTGTAGTCTCTGAACACTTTTCAAGGGTAGCCCCATGTAGAACCCGTTGCAATAATCTAACCGTGAGGTGACAAGAGCATGAGTGACTGTGAGGAGAGCCTCCTGATCCAAGTAGGGTCGCAATTGGTGCACCAGGCGATCCTGTGCAAAGGTCCCCCTAGCCACAGCTGACAGATGTTGCTCTAATCTTAGCTGTGAGTCTAGGAGGACACCCAAATTGCGAGCCTGTTCTGAGGGAGACAATTTCTCCCCCCCCCAGAACCAAGGATGGACAATCAACATAGACTTTAGGAGGCAATACCCACAGCCACTTGGTCTTGTCTGGGTTAAGTCTGAGTCTGTTGACTCCCATCCAGACCCTCACGGTCTCCAGGCACTGGCACATCACATCCACCACCTCACTGAATTGACGCAGGGTAGAGATATACAACTGGGTATCATCAGCTTATTGCTGATACCTCACCCCGTATCGTCGGATGATCTCACCCAATGGTTTCATGTAGATGTTAAATAGGAGGGGAGAGAGGACCGAGCCCTGAGGCACCCCACAAACGAGGGGCCTAGGGGTCGACCTCTGTCCTCCTACCAACACCGACTGTGACCGACCAGAGAGAGAGGAGGAGAACCACCGTAACGCGGTGCCTCCCGCTCCCAACTCCCTTAGTCGTCCCAGAAGGATACCATGGTCAATGGTATCGAAAGCCGCTGAGAGGTCAAGTAGCACCAAGATGGAGGAATGACCCCCATCTCAGGCTCACCAGAGATCATCCATCAGCGTGACCAAGGCAGATGTCTATGCATGTTTATCTGAGGCTGTAAGAGTTGGACATAAATTGTTCCAACTCCTACCCTCAAAATGATGCTATAGAGCACTGCACACCAAAGCAACTAGACCCAAGAACATTTTTTTCCCGAACGCCATCACTCTGCTAAACAAATAATTCCCTCAACACTGTCAAAGTATTCACTAAGGCTGCATTACTATTACTATTAGTCTTCTCATCGTTCCTATCACCCATCTCCTCCCACTTATTACTGCATGACTGTAACTTTGTTGCTTGTATCTTTACGATTTATATTGATATTGATTGTTTTCTAGTATGATTTGATTGCTTATTTGTACCCTATGACTATCATTAAGTGTTGTACCTTATGATTCTTGATGAATGTATCTTGTCTTTTTATGTACACTGAGAGCATATGCACCAAAGACAAATTCCTTGTGTGTCCAATCACACTTGGCCAATAAAGAATTCAATTCAATTCAATTCAATTCAATTCAATTCAATTCAATTCAATTCAATTCAATTCTTCAGTTCTATTCTATTCTATTCTATTCTATTCTATTCTATTCTATTCTATTCTATTCTAAAATTTGAAAATTAGGGAGGATAGAAAGAGAAGACTAGCATATATAGAGAAGCCAAGTTTATTTCACACACGACTTTGAATTTAATATAAAAAGTTTATTTTTCAAAAGTCTTGAACTTCTTTGAAAGAGGGGTAGAGAAATCATGTCTGAAGATAATGATGTTTATGGAAATAAAATGTATACATATGCATGGACATACAGCTAATTATCTGGGAAAAGCTAATTAAAGATGAGAACCTACATTTTACGGGCCTCATTAAGATGATCATATTTGTTGACTAAATCATTGAAGTGGGTCGAAATCATGCTTGTTGCCTTTTCTTATGTCTTCTGCACATTTATCACATCAACTGCAAAGACCTTATGCATTTCCAAATAGTATGCTTGTATGGTTTTGTAAGGAAGACATATGGTAGCAATCAAGATTGTGTAAACAAATTAGGCACAGGGTACTAATTTCTCTTTCTCTATGTTCTCACGACAGCTCTTAGAACCTCTATAATGCTACAGAAATGGTCAAGGCTGCCTTCTGAATGAGAAGGCAGAGGAAAGGAGTTAATTTTCAAATTGAATATATTCACCTTATGTGAGCAAGCGCTCTAATAATGGGAGAAATTTCTTCCAAATTATTAAAGATTTTCTCTAAGCCCCCTTTCCATGCCACTCCTCTGACTTTCTGAACAAGGTTTTCAGGGGTCTTACAAGGTGCCCAGGTAAACAAGGGAGGGAAGCCCAAGAAAATATCCGCATCTTAAAGTAATCTAAATTATTGCCATATTAAATCTTATGGTGTGTGATAACTCTAAAACAAACTCACTGATGGCAGAATAGCATCAGAAGGTGGAGATATAGTGGGAACTCAGTAAATAATGTAAAAAGGAAATATGTGATTGTATCTATAATTATTGTTACACAATTATTTGCATTATTAATCAATAAACTACAAATCAGAAATATTTCCAACATTTTAATAACTTTGTTCAGGTTGTAGCCCAAATATTAGCTGCATCTGTTTGAGCACAACTGGTTTGTCTTCCTTAGCAGATTATTCCTTAAAATGCAAATCTTGTTTTGCTATCAGTCACTGTAACTAAGCAGTTTTATGCCTCTCTGTCTTCTAATGCTTCAGCCAGAAGTGTCATGAAGAGCAAGGTGAAGGTAATTTTCATTCATGGTCACAATCTACTGGATGTGGGGTAGGAAAAGTGGGATCCACTGACAGCTCACAATAGTTTCTAAAATTCTGAAATACATCATCTGGTCCTTCATTCCAGTTCCAGATGCTCATCAGGATCTTGGGCAAAAGATCTTCCTCAGATTTATTGAAAATGATATTGATTTGATACATTCAAGCAAATATTTTGCCAGTAAACTAAAGTTCCCCCCTCCCATTATAATGTTTAATAAAGATGGCAGGAACCATGCTGAAACCTTCTGCAGAAAAAATAGTTGCCCAGTATTCAAAACAGAAGCACAAGGGGATACATCTGGTGTGCTGCTGGAAATTAAAGAAAAGAGAATTAGCAAATCCTGGGTATGTCAAAGTGACAAAGTTAGGGCATAACTGGTAAATCTGGATTTGAAGACCAAAATGTGCTTTAGCCATGTAAGCCAGCTGGGTGATTTTGGGCTAGTCAACTCTCTGTCAGCCTAATTCACCTCACAGGGCTGTTGAGGAGGAGGAAGAAGTCTTGGTTATGTTCACCACCTAGGATTGTTTGTAAAAATAATAAAGATGGCGTACAAACAAACAAACAAATAAATAAATGTGTCTTTTCTGGGTTTACTCACTGGCAATCATAAAAAAAAATCTGAAAAACATGCAGCTTTTCTTTTTAATTAAGAATTAAACTAACCTAAGAATACCAAAGAAAAGGGCCATAATTGGCAGATGGAACATAATCATGGTGGTAAATGCTTTAGTCTATTAAAATCCTATTTATAAGGCTAAGATGTCTGGGCCAAAAAAAATAAATAAATCAGATTGGCTAAGTTTTCTGAATCTCACTGCATTCATACTATGTCTGTCCAGATTTCTGCAACCCAGGCTACATAACCTTACTAGAGTTGATCCACTGTTAAAACAAATCCTTTGTCCCTGCATCACCATACAGAGTTAAAAAGAAATTGATGGGGTTACAGTAGAAAAAACTTCACTGTACAAATGGCTACATATTTTAAAGTGAGGGGCACATTTCAAATGGCACATTTGTAACGTTGACAGTGTATCCTCAATTGGCAGGGAGGAGAGTTGCCAATCCACAAAATGGCTTCCCTTTCTGGTTTAACCGGCTTCTAGTTAAATGGCCAGTCATAAAATCATGATTTCTCTGAACAATCTAATAAGAAGTCCCAAAGGTGCTTTTTCAGGAGGCAACTGGACTTTCTTGTTTTTTTCTTTTGAAGACATTTTGCTTCTCATCCAAGAAGCTTCTTCAGCTCTCACAGGATAGTGGGGAATCAACCAATGGAACTTGGTTTGCCTTTGGAAGTTGTGGGAGCTTCATCACTGGAAGCTTTCAAGAAGAGATTGGATTGCTATTTGTCAGAAAAGGTGTAGGGTCTCCTGCTTGGGCAGGGAGTTGGACTAGAAGACCTAAAAGGTCCCTTCCAACTCAATCTAATCCAATCTAATTCTTTGCAGACAGCTGGTAATCTGTATCCTTTTAGAGGGTTGTTGAAGCATTTGGAGGTTTATCTGTGCCCTCAGGGTCCTCTACAAGGATGCAAATGACCAGCTGCCTGCAAGGAATATAAATCCTTCCATTCCCCACTATCCTGTCAGAGCTGAAGAAGCTTCTTGAATGAGAAGCAAAATGTCTTCAAAAGAAAAACAAGAAAGTCCAGTTGCCTCCTGAAAAAGCACCTTTGGGACAACCATGACCTGGATGACCGAGAATCTCTACAGAATTTGATAAGAAAGCACCCAACCATTCTCTCTAGACTCCAGGATTCGGCTTATCATTCTAGCTTACTTATCTTTGGGAAGACGCTGGTATTTTACTTTGATACATAAAAGAATAAAAGCATCTTTTAGAAAAATTAGAGTATGGAGGGGCATGCCCACTGCCAAGGGAGGCCAGTGCCAGTTGCTATAAAAAATTTGAGAGCTTCTCTTTTGAAAAATACTGACATCTTTCACCAAGCCATCTATAGAGAAGAAGCTCTATCTATTATTGTTAGGGTAGATAACAGACTAGAAAAGTGACATGTTGAAATATTAAGACCCAGAGTTATTGTAAACTATAGTATGGGGGATTGAAAAAAGGCAATCAGAAAAAAGCAATGTTTAAGCATTGTGCTTTGTGAAAGTTGGAAAAAAAACATTTGAGGCTTTTAGAGACCATTCTTATAAAATGGGGTACTGTACAGCAGTATTGGGCAGTTTGGGGCAGCTGCAAGAAGGATAGGACAACATGGCAAGGGACACATGTGGGTAGGGATATTGTGTTTACAGTTATTCTATAGATGTTGTGTCATCCTCAGAAGATTGCTTGCATTGCTTTTCTGAACATGAAAAGTAATTGGGTGAAAAATTTCTTAACTCCAAACCTGTTCTGAAATAGCCTACAGGTATTCATTCTCTGCTCTTCAAAATGTTCACGAAAGATTTGTAAGTGCATCCATCAAAGATGCTGTTAGGGTTAAGATGGAGGAAAAGGCCCCTGTCACAGAAGGATAAGATGAATGAAATGGCACACTTCAAATACTAATTTCTAGATCTTTTTTTAAAGAAATAAACTCTATGAGTTAGTTGGGCTTTGAACTGGATGATCCATTTCTTGTTTTTGAAGAGAGTTACAACCAGTCATAATCACTGGATTTGGATATTTAAAATAAAGATGTACAAAACATTTCAAATTCATGATATTTTTAAGCTTGAAATGGATGTTAGGGTATTACATGGCTTATTCTAACACTGTTGACCTTTTTGGAAGTGTTTTGAGCTCCTAAAAGAGCTGTTTTAAACTTGAATCACAGCACTGCAAACTCGTAGAATTTTAAGCACAATATCTTTTTTAAATTAAAAACATTTGGTAAACTAATTATTTAAAAAGCTTTGATTTCCTCTGATTTGGGGAGGAGTGGGTGAGAGCATGGAGATATAATTTTCTCCTATTTATTCCCTTTCTTCTCTCTGTGTTTTTTTAAATTAAAAATCCACTCCTTTTTCAATGTTTCATTTCAAGCAAATGAAGCAAAGTACATGGGAGATACTCTTGTCTTAATCTTAATTTGTGATCGCTGCCAATGGGTATGCTTTCTACAAATTCTCCATTATATATTTTTCTTCTAAGTACCAAGAAAAGTAAATTATGAAATTCTGCCTTTGATGAAATGAAAATATATATTTAATACAATTATCGTATTGATACATCACATTTAAGAATGGTATAATTCATCCTTATTCTACCATAAAGAGAAATAGGACCATCTTGCCATTGAAACAGCCTTAACATTGTATTTTTCTATATAAGTAGCAATCACTGCCATCATTCTGATTAAATGATTACTCATAGGTCTACTCAGGAATGAAGTGATAGTTAAGTTTCATAAAGATACTGTCAGGCTGATTAAGTCCCTTGAATATCAAAACATTACAGAAGAGAATGCTTGTTCATTCATATTCACAAACACAAATAGTGAAACAAAATAACTCTGAAGATTGGATCTTTCAAGAGCCAGTGAGTGAATTCTTGTTTATACACTCTGGCATGTTCCAGGAAGGGCTTTAAGTTCTTTAAAATGCTGAAGACTTTTCTTCCTTTGTCTGCAGCAATTGAAAGTACTTGTCATTCCACTTGACAATTTATCAGCACTGCTCAAAAGAAACAGAAATCTTCATTGAAATAAGGGGCTAACAGCCTTTCTCTAATATGGAGACATCAGTAGAGAGACTGGTTTCAGTGGATTCTTTCTTAGTAGTTCCAGTCTTGCCTTCAAGTGCTTTCCATGACAAAAAAAAGTAGGAAAGAGATATAGGGAGATAGAGATAGACAGAGATAGAAACAGATACAGATAGCAATTTTTTCATTTCTAAAAATGAAATGAATTTCCCAATTTGGGAAACAAAGAAAGATTTGATGGGTTTTCAAGCCCAGTTTTTTAAAAAATACAGTGGTACTTAGGTACTCAACTGCTCTGAAATTCATCGAACCTAGAACTCAATGCGTTTTGATGTGAAAATTTTGTCCTGTACTCATCATTTGTTTGGTAGCTAGAATTTATTGTTGTTGGCTGCCTTGTGACTCACTACATTATTCCTTATGGGAAAAAAGTATTTGGTACTCATTGTGCCTCCCAGAACCAATTAACGATGAGTGCTAAGGTACCAGTGTATAGAGAAACAGACAGGACAATATTTCAAAATGTGAGCAGATGCAGTCTATTCTGTCTTTGTTTCCTCTTAAGTGGGTTTTAGAAGGACTCTTCTTCTTTTTTAAAAAAAGTCCTTTCTTCTCTGTCAGTCTGTCTGTCTCTCTGCTTGCCTGCCTATCTATTTGTACCCTATGACTATCATTAAGTGTTGTACCTTATGATTCTTGATGAATGTATCTTTTTTTCTTTTTATGTACACTGAGAACATATGCACCAAAGACAAATTCCTTGTGTGTCCAATCACACTTGGCCAATAAAGAATTCTGTCTTTTTGTCTGTCTTGTGTCTATTTATTATATTTTCATAGGCCCTTATAGTCTCACTTGGTGTACATCAGAATAACAAAATATATGAAAAAACCCCAAACTTTAAAAAAATTACACTGATGACACAATTATACTGTTGAACATACTTTTTTTTTTTTTTTTTTACTGATACTGAGTGTGCCATTTTCTTTATCTGAGATGGCTACCATTGTATCTTTTGAACTGATTAAAAAAACCCAGAACCTTAAATCAGGAATAAGCTATTCTAATGCTTGCTTTACTGAAACTTCTAGGAAAAAACCTAACTTCAGTAAGTCTGAAAAAATTATATACAGACAGTGCAGAGTAATTGAATAAAAGTACAAAACTACAGGGATGCCTAACCCATCAATAATTACAATAATCTAATTCAGTGGTGAAATTCAGCTGGTTGTATCTGGCGAACCTGTAGCGCCGCCAGCGGGAGGCTCCGCCTACCCACCCAGACGTCATCACATCCTGTTTTTTACCCTCTGCGCATGCGCAGAAGGTTCTGCACATGCGTGGATGAGGCACATGCGCTCACATTTGTAAACCGATAGCGAAGATAAGTAAATTTCACCGTGATCTAATTGCATACTCTCCCACTATCAAGATACATACCTCAATAACAAGTACCTTTTAAAATAACAAGTTTATTTATCTTTAGCAAATGGTTGTTTTTCCTTTCTTTAAACTAATATTTATTGAAGGGACTTTTATAGAATAAAAAATACAAATTAAAAAAGAAAAGGGTTAAGTAAATAAGAAATAAGAGAAAAGACAAGCAAAATAAAAAAAATAAAAAATAAAGATGCCTCTTCTGATCTTCTGTAAAGCATTTATAAATGCATTTGTTTTTTTTATCCTCTCACTTTATAATTATACTGTGGTTCCCTTCATACCATATCCTACACTTTCTAATTGCTAAACCCATAACCATGTTTCCCCCCTTGTTTTCAGCATAAAGTCCATAAAGGGCTTTCAGTCACTAAAGCAAATGTTTTTCCCTGAGTGACAGGATCGCTGAATATGTCCTGTTTTCTTGCATTTTCTCCAGATTTCTCTTTTAACTTTGCATTGACCTGGTTTATGGTCTGCCTCCACCACAATGAAAGCGCAGTTCATTTTGACCTGTTACTGTCTGTCTGTAGGCTAATGCAAGTTTAATCACATTTCATTCTTGCCTGCAGCTTCCTAATATCTCTAGTAACAATATCTGCAGAGATATCAATTTCAAATGCTCTATTCATTGCCAAAACCATCTGCTAAAAGCTGTTTTTAGAATGTTTTATTTCAAAATTCCATAGAGTAATCAATCTCTTAATCACTCAATCATTTGCCAAATCTGAAACGAACAGACAGATTTTAAATTTACACCGCATATGTTGCAATGGATTATACCTTTTCTGCTTGTGCTAATGAAACATGAATTTCTCTGCAGCCAATAATAGTTTAGGTGTCAATTATTCTTGCATTATTTTTACTTGTGTTGCAGAGCTGAATTGTGAGTTTTGGGGGCCAGTTAATCTTTTCAATAAATCCTATACTTATTTTCTAGGACACCCTGTAAAACAGGGATCTTTTTTTCGGCAAAATCTCATGTCTCTCTAAAAATAGTCAAAATAGTCTCTTTTTTTAAAAAAAAAGTCCAATCATCTGTGGCACTATCAAATACATTTATATTCCCAATAAATCTAACCATCCTGCTGTGCAATTTGTCCCTTTGTCTTTACTTACTGCAATCACTCCGATGTCATTGGTTTTCTTTTTGGTTATTGAACTTCTTTTGGAGATATAGAGAAACTTGAGAGGTGGTGTTTTTTTTTTTTGTTTTTTTTTTAATCTGTTCTATTTATTGTCACTATTGTAAATTTTCTACTGTTCAGACAAAAGACACTTGAGCTTTTCTGGTGCTTGTTTCACGGAAACATCTAGAAGAAATAACTCTAGCAAGTCAGCACGATTAAGGCATGCCAGGCAGTCTAAGGTGCAGTAATTGAATAAAAATATGAGATCATGCTTCAACAATCATGTGCTTTACATGGAATTGCCCTTGAAAAGCATCTAGAAGTTACATCTGGTTAAAAGTGCAGGGGTGCTGGCAGTAATATCTGCCCCTTGTTTAGCATATGTTATATCATTGCTCTCTACGAACTGCACTGGTTTGTTTCCAGATTCAATTCATGGTGCTGGTAATATGGGGCCAGGTTATTTGAAGAACCACTTTTTTTTTTAAATTTGATTTATATGCCGCCCTTCTCCGGAGACTCAGGATGGCTTACAATGCGTTAAGCAACTTCTCCCCAGTTGTTTGCGCTTGTCCCAGTTGTGTGTGCTATCGGTTCCATCCAATTGTATCATCTCGTGGGATTCAAGAAGAAAGCATTTTCTGTCATGATTCTTGCTCTTTGGAACATCATGCCCCCACTAATCAGATTATCCCAAGCCCCAATGCCTTTGGAGAAGGCTTTGGAGTGTCAATGGAGTCAGAATTTGTTGTGACCTAAGCTTACTGAGTCATTACAAGACACAATTAGTCCCTAATAATTCTATTTTATTATAACAGCTGAGAAATACGTTCATTCCCAGCTGAGTCCCAATTAGTTGCAAAACAAGTCCTTCAGAAGAAGTTCTTCGGGATAATGACCAACCTTTATCTTCTTTGACACCCTGCCAAAGGCCTTACTTGGCAAAGCCCCATGAAGTTCAGAAACAAACAAGAGATGCCAACTGGAAACAGAGTTAGCAATGTTGCTTTCCTGGAAAAAGGCCCAAGTGCCTTTGTTTCTCTTTTAAGCCTTATGGGAGGGGCCAATCATCTCCTGGCCTTACTCCTGAGTCATCCCTTTTGCTTTAGCTTCTCTTGCATTTTGGCAGCTCTGTTCATGCGTGCACTAGGAACAGGCTCCTCCTGTTCCTCTGCCTCTCTGCTGTCCGACTCTGGGGGCTCCAGAGTCTGCACATCACTCCCAGATGGCCCTGGCCCCATCTCTGCCTCCGATGCAAAGCCCTCGTCTGGGCCTTCCCCAGACTCCAGGACTGGCCCATGTTCTTCCCCAGCCTTTTCACTGTCCGACTCCACTGCCAGCTCCCCAGGCTGCTGTTAGTCACTCATGATGACAAGATGGAAGGCCATATATCTTTAAACAACAAACAAACAAAAACGGTCACTCATGCCCTTGTCACCTCCCGCCTGGACTATTGCAATGCTCTCTACATGGGGCTCCCCTTGAGGAGCACCCGGAGGCTCCAGCTGGCGCAGAGTGCGGCTGCGCGGGTGGTAATGGGAGCGACATGGCGTTCCCATGTAACACCCCTCCTGCGCGAGCTGCACTGGCTCCCGGTGGTCTTCCGAGTGCGCTTCAAGGTTTTGGTTACCACCTTTAAAGCGCTCCATGGCTTAGGACCTGGGTACTTGCAGGACCGCCTATTACCACCAATAGCCTCCCACTGGCTGGTACGCTCCCATAGAGAGGGGCTCCTCCGGGTGCCGTCAGCCAAACAATGTTGACTGGCGGCCCCCAGGGGGAGAGCCTTCTCTGTGGGGGCACCTACTATGTGGAATGAGCTCCCCCCAGAGATACGGAGGATCCCGGATCTGCGCACCTTCCGCCGCGCTTTAAAGACCTTACTATTTCACCAGGCCGGCCTGGCCTAATTTTCCCCCTCTTTTATAAAAGATTTTTAATTTTTAAATATCTTTTAGTATTTTATACATTCAATTCTAAATTGGTTTTAAAAGTTTGGCGTTTTAAATTTGTCGGGGCCAAAATTATTTAATTTGATTTTATTCTACTTTTAAATTTTGTATGTATGTGTTTTATTGTTTGGCTGTGCACCGCCCTGAGTCCTTCGGGAGTAGGGCGGTATAGAAATAAAATAAAATAAATAAATAAATAAATAAAAACAAGAAATCCAACACATTGAAACCACTATATACAGCCAATTTTATTCCTGTTGAAATCATAACTTTTTGGAGCAAGGAGGACCTAAAGTTTCATCAGACAATTTAAAAACAAACTGCTTTTCACTTTTACATGCTGAAACTGGTATTATATCCATTAACTCTATAATTATCATATCATATATCATATCATATCATATCATATCATATCATATCATATCATCTGACCCCAGAGATACGAAGAATTCAAGACCTCGGTGCCTTCCGCCGTGCCCTGAAGACCTTTCTTTTTCAGAAAAGAAAAAGGGCTGGCTTAACACTTTTTAAAATGTTTTTAATATGTTTTGTTATTGTTTTTTAACTTGGGGCCAAACTTATATATATCTTTTAAAATTGTTTTTAATGTTTGTATCTATGTTTTTTACTTTGGCTGTATATCGCCCTGAGTCCTTCGGGAGAAGGGCGGTCTATAAATTTGATAATAAATAAATATCATATCATATCATATCATATCATATTATATCATATCAAATCATCATATCATATCATATCATATCATATCATATCATATCATATCATATCATATCATATCATATCACAGGCTCAAGCTGCTTTCTGTGCCAGGTACAAGAGTAGCTAAACTCTGTTTCTTGGAGTATGTAAGAGCTAAACAAGTAAAATGCTCATCTTGGCTCCAAAACCAGTGCATCAAATTTAACCTTGCGCCTTCTCCAAAGATTTTATTTCTTCTTTGAGTTCTTTTCTGCCAAACACATTTTTAAAGCACCATTGCAAATAATGATGTCTAAATGTGAACACAGTGAGAAGCTTCTTCCCATCCTGCTCGGAAAAATTATTTAACTCAATTCAGCTTGCAGTAGATAACCAAGAAAAGTTTTAAGAAAGGCACTTTAAGAAAATGGCTTATGCCTTCTGACTCTGCTCTTGCAGCATTTGTTTGATGGAAGATGGTATTTGTCTCATTGTTCTATTTCTTCCTGACATTTAATCCAGGTTGTAAAATTTAGTTTGTAAGGGGAAAACTAGCCCTGTTGTTCAGAAAATTGATTTTTCTTTTAACTACCCTTTGTAGGGTAGTCCTATGTCAGTAGCAATTTGCCCTTTCAACTTACAAAGCTTGAGCTAATTTTTATTCTTCCAGCTGTTCAGCAAAGAAGCCAAGATGATAAGTATTAAAAAAAAAAAGATCTCTTCTGGAGATCAACCTTTGGTTTCATTTAAAATCTGTGGCAACCATTTTTTGTTTTTGTTTTTATCTACGTAAAATAGATTAATACTTTTGCCATAAAACATTGTTTTACTTCATTTATAATAACAAAATTATCCTGATTGTTCCATAGCCGATTTCCTAGTATAGCTTTCATTTCTCAGCTAAACCTGGTCTCTGTTATTCCATAGCTCTTTCTTTTCAGATATTAGCTCTCCCTTCTTCTGTTCATTGACTAAGGTCACATTTTATGACCACATATAGATGAAACAATAAAACTAGACGTACATAGGCAATTGCCCTGACCTTTTGTCAGCCAATTATTATTTGTGAGATGGAGAGGATGGTGAATGTCAAAGAAGTCACTCAAATGGCTAAACTTCCTTCTTTTATGCTACACATTTAGATACTGAAGATGTGTTTCTGGCCATTGTAGAGGCCAGACAGTAAGTAAGTTGTATTTTTGTTTCTTTAAAAATAAAGGTAAAGGTTCCCCCTCGCACATATGTGCTAGTCGTTCCTGACTCTATGGGGCAGTGCTCATCTCCATTTCAAAGCTGAAGAGCCAGTGCTGTCTGAAGACATCTCCGTGGTCATGTGGCCGGCATGACTAAACACCAAAGGTCACGGAATGCTGTTACCTTCCCGCCAGAGGTGATCCCTATTTTTCTACTTGCATTTTTTATGTGCTTTCGAACTGCTAGGTTGGCAGAAGCTGGGACAAGTAATGAGAGCTCACCCCATTACGCGGCACTAGGGATTCGAACTGCAAAACTGCCGACCTTTTGATCGACACAATTGTTGTAGCCACTGAGCCATCGTGTCCCTTTGTTTCTTTCTTTATTTAATTATCCTGCCTTTCCTCCTCGTATTTTCCCCCACAACAATAATCTTGTGAGGTAGGTTGGGTTGAGAGTGAATGGGTGTTGTCTATAATGCAGAGGTCCCCAAAACCCATAAACCCAGTAATATTGGCTGCTGAAGGACATTATGTTAGTGCCAGGAAATAGCCTGGATAATTCAATAGGGTAGTGTAATCCCAAAAAATATTTCTTGCAAATCTGCCAGGTCTAGTGTGTTTGGCATGCTGTTTCCATGTTATTTGATTGTGCCAGCTGCCATAGTTAGGTGATACCTCTCAATTAGTTTGTTTAACTTGGTGGTTCATGGTGGAAATTAGAGATGATGTCCATGGTGGTTTGTGGGACGGTACTAAAATTATACAAAATCCTGCTGTTACATTATACCTTTGCTTTTGGGAGGATGACAAGCAAAATCTTTGAATCTGAGAAAGGAAAAGCAATCACAGTTAGCAAAACCTACATATATTTTCTACTATCTTGGAGGATCTAACTAAACATGTGTTTTATAGTGATGGCAATTCTTTGATGATGATGTTGTTCTGCAAATCAATGCTTGAAACTTTTTTTATAATCCTTTCGTGATTGCTCAGGCAATTTATTTATTTATTTATCACATTTCTACACTTCCCATCAGACTGAAGTGACTTACTGTAAGGTTCTAGCTTTGACTTAGAAAGGATATAAACAAGTAATGTGCAGGCATCTTCATTAAATGGCAGATGAGATAAAGTATCCAAAGTAGATTGGATGTATGAAATACATCCCAGTTTGTGGGGGCAATAAGCTGACTTTGTATAAATATACAAAAGTATGAAGGCTATTGCTTAACACATTGTAAGCCGCCCTGAGTCTCCGGAGAAGAGCGGAATATAAATCAAATTAAAAAATAAATAAATACAGCAGTCAGAAGTAGATTGTTTTCTTTTACTTATGAAGGAAAATAAGATGGGATGGGATATTGTGGCCTTATAGATATGACTGGTTTTCTAACTTCTGCATTGTTCACTAGTAGCTTTATTGTCAGAGATGCTGAGATTTATAATACAACATCTTACGCAGTGGTGGGTTGCCCCCGGTTCGGACCGGTTCGCAAGAACTGGTAGTAAAACCAGCGGGAGGCTCCACCCACTGAGCCGGACGTCATCTTAGGTGATCTGCGCATGCGCAGAAGCTTCTGTGCATGCACAGAAGAGCATGCGCAGGCGCGATGCAAACTGGTAGTAAAGGAAAGTAGAACCCACCCCTGATCTTATGGAAGATTGAAGAGTCCCATCTCTGAAGTAAAAGTGAGTTTATAATTATATTTTGATTCAAATGGAATAAATGTGGCATCTATGTATGCTGTTGATTCTTTATCACTTTATGTTTTTATGCTGTTTTTAATTATTGTTAGCCAGTCAGAAAAATGAATTTAAAATGGGCAACATTATCAATCAATCAATCATAAAATGGCACACTTATTACATTAAATAAAACTGAATTAACTGGTGTGCAGACTTACGCATGTTGACTTCCATTGATCCTTGACAGAAATATCCATGGGAGCAGGTTAAAAAAAGGTCAAGATGGTGTCTTCAACCACACAATGAAATCTTTTTCCCTTTTATGTGTTTTGCATTTTGACCAACATAAAAGGCCCACAGCATCAACTGTGCATTTGTGACTACAATTTTGCCTTTCTTTTTTCTTTTTTACAGCATTTGTAGATGCCATGTCAGCCTTGTGTGGCAGTGCAGACAAAAGTTCGATAGCTATACAAATGAGAACTCTTATTGTGATGGCATTCTGGACAAGCCAATAGCAAGCATCTTGTTTTTTTTTTTTAACATCTAAATAACTTGAAGGGCTGAAAGGTAGACTATCAGTATTTTAAATAAATTACAGAAAGACTATTCTACTTTGATCTGAGTTACTATTGCTCTAAAATGATACAATTTACAGTACTAATAGATAACTCCTAATGTGCAGTTTGGTGGCAACTTGAAAGCAAATCCGTTGATCTGATACAAGAAGCAAATTGAGCATGAACTTAAAGAGGGGACTTGAAGAATGGATGTATTTGGTACTAAAAGTGGGAAAATGCTATTTTTCTTTCTCAAAATACATGCATTTATAAGCTACAGAGGTTGTCAAAGTAATCAAGATAGCCCTGCTTGCTTTATATGTGCAAGGTTTTATTTTTTTTTTTATTTTTTTAAACCATACTCTGCAGACATCCCCGAGGTTTGAAAGTAAGGCTCAGCATGTAGAGGAAGAGAGGCTATGCTTATATCATAACTAAGCTAGCATCTGAGGCATGATGCATTAGTTGCTGAAAAGAAAAAGAAAGGTATAAAGCCAGTGATGGGATTCAAATAAATTAACAACCGGTTCTTTGCCCTAATTATTTCTTCCAACAACCAGTTCACCAAACTGCTCAGAAAGTTAACAACCGGTTCTCTCGAAGTGGTGCGAACTGGCTGAATCCCACCATTGTATAAAGCCCCAAGACACTCAACTCTGTATCAAACTGACCAACCCAAAATCAAATTAGGAACCATGACTGGAGGAAATTAACTTATAATGATGATTTCAGGGGTGCTATTCAGCAGGTTCTGACACGTTCTGAAGAACCGGTAGTGGAAATTTTGAGTACTTCGGAGAACCGTCAAATATCACCTTTGGCTGACCCCAGAGTGGGGTGGGAATGGAGATTTTGCAATATCCTTCCCCCAGGAGTCAGGAGGAAATGGGGATTTTGCAGTATCCTTCCCCTGGAGTGGGGTGGGAATGGAGATTTCCTCTGCCACGCCCACCAAGCCACGCCCAACAGAATCGGTAGTACAACCATTTGAATTCCACCACTGGATGATCTACATTGTTTTATGAAAAAGAATCACCACCTTCCATTATGGTTTTCTTTTCGGAGGTTAATTCAAATGAGAAGTATCAGAGAATCAACTCGCAGGGTGGTCTGTTTTGTTTGAAAGATTTTAA
Organism: Pituophis catenifer annectens; assembly: GCF_029215685.1. Classification (NCBI taxonomy): domain Eukaryota; kingdom Metazoa; phylum Chordata; class Lepidosauria; order Squamata; family Colubridae; genus Pituophis; species Pituophis catenifer. The sequence goes on along the minus strand of NW_027256882.1, from coordinate 232,102,196 downwards.
AGGCAGTTGAAGCATATTATACTGGCCTAACTACCCTTTTGATAGGTTGGTTACTTTTTAATGCCACTCTTGCAGGAATAAAGGGAAAGAATAATTTATTTTTTAAATTGCAATATTTTTAGGCACCGGATATGTCTGGAGTAATGTTCAAATAGATAATTAGACTATATTAGCTATGCATCTCTTACAATCTCCCCCAACACCTGACTCCCAAGAAGGCAGCCTATTGGCTAGAGCCCTCCAGAATTGCGTGCATACATTGGCCAACATGAAAGCATGTGGCAAATTGTTGTTTGGCTGAAACCTGAAACCATTCATGTGGCTTTGACATAGGGAAGCTGTGTCTGCCAACATCAATAGAACTTTGTACTACAAACCAAAACGGTCATTTACACATGTGTAATTTCTTGCTTGCAAATGCGCAGAGGTCAAATATTTTTGAATCTTGGGGATTTCAGCCCCCACCCCCATCCCTGGTCTAGGCTTCAGATTTCATGCAGGAAATGAGTCTGAGTACAACAAACACAAATCACAGAGACTGACAGAGCGTATTGGGTTCAAAACCCAGGCTTTGGCTGTAATTGGTCTCCAAAGGCCTCTAGCTCAAGGTATCTGTTGATTTAGTTCAGCTGTTTCCAATCAACACTGTAAAGTCTTGCTAAGACAAACTGGTTAGGCCACATTACATGTGTATCATTTGATCCCGTGGGCCTCAGCACAATACAGTTAGCATTTTAAAAGACCGGCATTTGTCTTGAGGTAATTAGGAGAAAGAGGACAAGGAGGAGGAGGAGGAGGAGGAAAATAACAACATTTACATGCTTCTATGTAAATCACAGAAATGAGCTTTTGTCCTATTTGAAGTGAAAAAAGAGATGTTGACATGCTGTGCATCTGCTTTTCAGATTCACAAAATGTGATGGCATATATTCGTGTAGGGATGCTATCTCAGAGTTCGGGTTAGGCTTGACTTTCCTGCTTGAGTGACTACTTTTTTTTTGTAATGGTGAAAATGGATAAGGGAAAAAGGAGATACTGGAGACAGGAATTACTTCATCCCATTATTTACCAGAGGCTGGAATTTCTCTTCTAAATCTACAGATGAATTGCCCTTTGGGAGTTCACTTTTTTTTAAAAAAACTGTAAGAATATGATTCTATGGAAGCTATCATTTGGGTTTGCTAAACTGAAGCAGGTGTGTGCTCCCTTTAGAGTAATCTCTCCAATTCACTCTCCTGTTTTGTTATCAATTCCATTAAAAAATAATTTAAACTTCATAACGTCTAAAATGTGTTCCCCTTTTTTTAATCGTACAGCTTGCAAGATAGCTAAGAATATCTGCTGAAAACTGATTATGACACAATTTAATAAGACAAACTAAGCACTAGTAATATGACCCAACCCTCACAAGACAAATATAGATAAAGTAATCAGTAATGCCTTTTTTTCCTTTCAAGACATGCCATATGGGCAAATTAGGGAAAGTGATGCCATGCAGATTGGATTCTGTAAAAGGTAAAGGTAAAGGTTCCCCTTGCACATATGTGCTAGTTGTGCCTGACTCTAGGGAGCGGTGCTCATCTCCGTTTCAAAGCCGAAGAGCCAGCGCTGTCCAAAGACATCTCCGTGGTCATGTGGCAGGCATGACTAAACACCAAAGGTGCACGGAATGCTGTTACCTTCCCATCAAAGGTGGTTCCTATTTTTCTACTTGCATTCTTTACATGCTTTTGAACTGCTAGGTTGGCAGAACCTGGGACAAGTAACAGGAGCTCAGCCCGTTACGCGGCACTAAGGATTCAAACCACTGAACTACTGACCTCTCGATCGACAAACTCAGCATCTTAGCCACTGAGCCACCGCATCCCGGTTTGGTTTCTGTACAGGAAAGTTTTATGCAATGTTAAGTTCTAAAACTTGTTCCTAGCCACATCTAATTGAACAGAACAACTGACAGTGTCCAGTGCTGAACTTATGAAGGCAGATAGGCATGGAAGGAGATGGAGCTCAGGCTGAAATTTGATAGACATGTTCAATTTCAACTTGCATAAATCTTAGCTCATGTCACCAATGACTAATTACAATGGGGTAACAGGAGTTACTGTATTGGTATTGAAAGCCAACAGTACTGAATGGCACCAAGTTAAGGAGGGCTGATTAAAGCTCTTTGATCCAGAAAACAAAACTGATATTCAATAAAGCTTAAATAATTCTGTATAATTATCCAAATATTTGGCATCCTACAAAAGAACGGTTGCAGTTTCCTGAAGTAAGTGGAACGTTTGGATACTTTTCAAAGGCAAATCAACACAGAACAAGTTACAGTAATCTAATCTGGATATACTAGAGCATTGCTGAGGCTGTTCCTGGCAGAAACATTTCCAAACTACTCATCTATTTTTGAAAAGGCTATGCAACCTGTTATACGTTTAGGAAAGTAATATGATTTATCCACTGACTGACCTCTAAGGACAGATCGCTGCATTGGCCAAATCCGTCTGAGCATATCCAGCTTTTTAAAATGGAAACCAAACCTATATGGGTGCTTACAGTTCAGTTGCATTGATGATGCAAATGCTGCCTCTTTTGGACATGTGTGCAAGATCACAATCTTTGCAAAAAAAAAAAAAAAAGCCTAGGTCTTGCCTGATCTCAGCTTGACATTGCTTTTGTCAGACTGATTGGTTTGACCCCACACTGTAGAAGCCATTGCAAGCACAGCATGGCCTGAAATATGTATGAGGAATAAAGTTACAGAGCAGTCTGCATGAATCATTCATGACATTTAAACAGACATCAAAACCTCTCAAGACTAAAATATTTTGACTCCAAAATGTCCGATTCTGATCTCAAAATTGATTATTTTCAACCTTATCAGAAGTGTACTGACCTCACCTGAAGTGTTCTAATACAGTTGCAACTTTAGCAAAAACATGAAGAGTTTCAAACAGACTGCTTTAACCTCTATTACACAGTAAGAACAATCTGCTTTGAATTTGGCATACTTCAGTAGATTGGAATAGTGTCATAACACATGCAGCCAATGGGACATTTCATAAAATTCTGCCCAATCTCTAATTTAAATTTCCTGGAACCCTTTGCAGAGAGCTGCGGTGGCTTTTCTGGATTGAATTTTAGTTTATACTTTTATCCCATTTCAGATATCACTCTAGCTCCTGTATTTATCTGTGAATGGCCTGTATCTTAATTTGTGAATTTTGGCATGGTCATGTTAGTTTCTGCTGAGAAAATTTCTTTGATTGTAGAGAAAACTGTATCTGGCCCATTAATAGATTGATGTCTATGTAGTACTGTATACGTTTATAAGGGGAAGACTTTCTCTTTGTCCATCTGACATACACCATCTTTAATGAAGACTTTGAACAATGATGTGAGCTCACTTTGAATATCTCAATATTCTATTATAATTTTTCTTTGGAAGGTTTCTTTGGATGTAATGGCTGCACATATCCTCACTGTTGGAATAACTTAGATTGTATCTGAACCAGGATCGCATCAAGTCGTGATCAGTCACAAAGTGTAACATAAAAATAGTAACACACCACTGGAGAGAAAAAACATATCCACAAAAAATATTTGCATATTGCATTCACAAGGAATATTGAGAATGGGATGCTCAAGGGTCCCTTTCTATTGAATGAAATGATATTAGCAATAGGATTCTACAATATGCAGAATACTAATGTGCAAGTAGATGCTCCTAATCTTACGTTCATATTCAGGTGACAATTAAAAGTTATATTAACTCAACCACATAAAATCAGATTCCAGGCCAAAAGTAGTTCTATCATCATATGGGAGATCTGGGGATTCAGTAGACTAGCAATTAAGATTCTGAGCTTGTTGACCAGAAAGTTGGAAGTTCAAGACCCAAGCACAGGATGTGCTCCAATTCTTGCTTCAGCTCCTTTCAATTTAGCAGTTTGAACACATGCAACTGCAAATAGATAAATAGGTACCCTTTTGATGGGAAGGTAACAGCATTCATGCACCTTGGTGCATAGTCATGCCGACCACATGACCATGGAAGCATCTTCGGACAATGCTGACTCCTTCGGCTAAGAAATAGAGATGAACACCAACCCCTAGAGTCGGACATGACTGGAAGGGGAAATCTTTACCCTTACCTATGGGAGTTCCTGTCATATAAGGAGTGGATGTATAGAGCAATAGATATATTTGTTCACTGTCTTCATTGCACTCATTTATCTACATAAACATCTCAGGAGAAAGATAATGGGGAAGAGAGCATCCCATCTAAGGGTTGTTTTTTGTTCAGACAACAGTTGGGTTGTGGCAAAGACAAGAATGTTTTGCCAGTCCAGTCAGTTTAGGCAAGCATTCCTTGATCTATAGATTCTTGTGATGCATGGACTTTTCTATCCCAAATTTCTCAAATCACCATGGAACCTATCTTGAGGAACACTGGCGAAGATAAGAATGTAAGGTCAGATCTTCTAGTGTCGTATTTCTTCAAAAGTGGTCCTAGGACCCCTTTGGGTCACAAAGACTGTTTCAGGAATCTGCAAAATTAAAATTATTTGCCAGCCTAGTTTAAAAAAATAATACAGTATTAAAATCCCATCAAAGAATAGGAAGAAATGATAGTGGCATGAATGTCCATTTTAATTTTTAATACAGAAATATTTATAAATATAATCTACATCAACAAAAACTCTTTTGGAGTTCTCCATAGTTTTTTAAAATGGGAACGAGTCCTGAGAGGAAAAGAAGTTTAAGAAATATAGTTATGTTGTGTGTGTGTGTGTGTGTGTGTGTGTGTGTAGACCCCCCACCCCACTTGGACAATGTATTTCAAAAGAGCATTATTTATATATATTTATTATTTCATTTTAAACAACTTCCTCACTCTCAACCAGCCCATAATCTATTCATATGTCAATGTTGAAGGAAAGAATTCAAGAATTTAGATTCACTTTGGTGGCACTTCACCCCAAAGCTGGCCTTCTCTCTAACTACTGTATGTGGGGAAGATGAAATTCCATCAGATACTATTGGCCAATGCTTGGATGTTGAACAGCAATTCCCAGAATGTTGCCTTGGACCCAAATGTATGGTCATTACAGGAGATATACAGACTGAGTTGGAAGGTAGAGTTAAACATGTCATCAGTTTAGAGTCATTGCATTTAAGTTCAGCCCCCCCAAATTCTCTTAACCCTTATCTAGCGCCAATATAATTTGATCAATGGTTGACTAGTAGGAACAACTACTGAGTTCTTGTGGAATTCCTGACTTACTGTGAATGTAATCAAATCAATTTTTAGGAAGAAATGGTTCTGGGTTGTATAGATTTTAATGAACGATTGTATGCCTTGATTTACAGCAGGGCTTCTGTGGCTTATTATGAGGAAAAAAACATTGTAGAATGAAAGCTGAAAACAGCATGAACTCTTTTAAGTGGAATAACATACAATGGCTCTCTGGACTGTATCTTTTAAAACAATACACAAGAACATTTATAGCAATAACCTGTCAATTTGTTGCCAAAACATAGGGTGGAAAGAATCAAACTCTGACTTAACATGTCTGATTTCTTAACAGAACTTATTATAGAGTGTCCCATGTGGGACATTCTGCTTGCGGAATTTATTATTTTATAGGCTTTGGCCAGGGTGTGAGATAAGTATATTACTATATTACAGAAGCTATGAAGGAAGGATAACGGCTGGGAAGATGTGATATAGATCAATTCTGAGTATAAGTAACTTAAGGACAGTAAGTAAACTAAGTAAATTAAGAACAGAACTTCCTTCTGTTATGGAGATGCTTAACAATGTGGATTTTTAAAGCAATTCCAATAATCTCTTCTGACCAAGAGCTAATGATCTTTCAATATACAAATTGAACACAAATGGAGAATTTAAAAGTCCAAGAATAGCAATTTGTTGTTATTCTTGGGAACTGTAAATGCAATGACTTTGATATTCTTCTCTCATTCTACTAGCAACCCACCTGAGCATTTCCCTAATTGCTCTGGTGTGCAATATTCAAAGGTCTCCTCCTACTTCTCTGATAGCATTTGTTGAGAGTGATGAACATAAATTTTATTTAACCTCTCTAGTTTTTCTTTTGTAAATAGGAGCAGCTTGACTAAACTGGACTAAATACAGTAGCTGTCGTCTGAGTAGGCCTCAAATAAGAGATTGCTTTCTTTCTCAACCTTGTTCAATTTATTGAATAATAAAAAAATAATAAAATTTACTCCTCAATTTTATAGTAACAATAAAAGCACATCCTATTAACAATCACCTTTGAAAGGGCTAAACATCACAATGTCAGTCCATAATCATGCTTTCTTTTTGCATCCAATAGCAACATTACCATTTGTTCTTGATGATAGGTATCAAACTGTGCAAGTCACAGCTGTCTCTTTCTGTAATAAGAAGATTTTGTACAGAGTTCATAGTGCCAGAATCTTGTAACTTGGTGTAATTTATTGATGTTCAAATGGGACAAGTCTGGAAGATTGACAGGTAGTATTAATGCACATTGTAATCAGCCCATTTACACAAAAACTATTTTGGCTGCAGATGTTTTACCTATTTTCCTTCCTTTCTTCCTGCGTTTTTACTATTATAAAAGCAATTGAACATCAGTTGTTTCTGTGCTATGTCTCTCTCTGTGAGTAAATAATAGGCACTTACAAAACAATAATAAATTAGGGGACAATAACATAAGAGATTATTAATTATCTGAAAGCCAAGCTAGTCATGCTAACCAGAATAGACATGGATATGTTGATTTGGGGAAAAAAAATCAAGACAGCCCTTTTATTTGTCCACAAATGCTAGGTATGAATTGATACTGATGCATCTTTCACTAGCAACTTTATTCAGTTGATAAACTCTGCCTCAGAATGGCTTTGATCTTCAAATCTCATGATGCAATTACTGCGTATCTTTTTTAAATATTTCATTTTCCTCATCCCTTGCTTTACTAACATTTTGCCTGAAGATGAGTTCTGGGGAACTTGAAAGCTTGCCTAATCTTTTATCATATTTTTGTATGTAAAAGAATATTGGACTTTATTAATGGATCAACACCGCAATGATAGCTTCTAAATGTTTTAAGTAATGCATACTTGTATTTAAGCTAAATAAATAGTTTGCTTTTTTCAGTTCTTTATCCGCGAATGTTTTGTTTTGTGGCTAGGAAATTGTGAACTTCTGAGGAGGAGAAATGAAAAACTAAAAATCTCAACATTTTCTGTAGAGATGGAAGTTTTAGAATTTAGCCCAAGTAGTCCATGACATAGCTTCAGTCCACATTTCTTCATACTTTTGTCAAAATCAGACATTACCTTTTTCTACTCCAACTTTTTTTTTACATCAGATTCTAACTTTCATTTCATTGCAAGTTTCAATTAAAAACAAACCAACAAAGGAAAAATGAAAACAAAGAGAGACCAAGAGTCAGGGAGACTTATGGAATGGTGTAAAAAATGTTGTGCACCCTTAGTCTTGGTTGTCTGAGAAAGTAGAACTGTTAAAACCAATTGGAACGATTCTTAAATGTTTATTTTTATTCAGATGTGGGATGATACCTACCATGGTAAAGCAGAGGCAACTTTAAAAGCTGTACTAAAAACAATAAATAGGTGAAAGTAATGCCACACATCAGTGTCCTTTGTCAGCCAAACTTCCCATTTTGATGGTTCAAATGATGTTCTGGGATAGAATTAGTAGACAAGAGACACTTGAAAGAAGAAACATATTTTTATAGCGTGCCTAAGTATTTCTGAACAGCAGGTGCTGTCACAATCCTGTGCTTTGTAGTTTCAAACAATCAAGCTTTCTTTAAAAATAAAATAAAATACAACTATCTAAATTGCTTTGAGGATAATCAAAACACATTGTACATATTTAATATCTGAATGAATCACAAAGTTATTATTAGAACACATTAATGCTATATTAGAATAATTCCAGAATGTACCCTGAAGAATGGGTACATTATTACTGAATGGTACATTGTTACTGATCACATGAACCTGGAACCAGTGGTGGGCTGCTGCCGGTTCGGACAAGTTCAAGTGAACTGGTAGTTCCGATGATCAGCTGGCCCCGCCCCTGACCTCACCCTATCCTGTCCTATATTTCCTTCTTTCTGGCTCAGCTGATTCCCGCTTCAAATTGCTGTGTTTTGAACGCTGCATGCAAGTGAGTTAGGCACACGCATGAAGCATGCATGCTCGTGTGAAGCGTGCACTCACTGAACCGGTTGCAGTCATTGCCTGGGACCCTGCAACTGTCATAAATACATGCCAGTTGCCAAGCATCCAAATTTTGATCATGTGACCACTTTATTTTTTTGGTAAACAAATAAAAAAGAAAAAAAAATCTACCATTGTTTTCACTCACTAAATTATTTTTTTTTTATCTGTTGCCATTGGGCCACAATGTTTGTAATTCTCAAACATTTTGTCTTGGAATTCTGAAAATTCAGTACAATATATTTGGGGCAAAGTATGTTGGACAAAACTCTTTCAAATACAAACTAATGTGGTTACCGGCCTTCATCCTCAACAGAGATATTATGTTTCTGTGATGAATTGTCTGGAGTATATTGTACTATTACTGCCATCAATATAGTTCCAAAAGAAGCATGATATTGAAATGGTAGTATGGAGGACAGGAAGGCTATAATAGATTATTTGGCATAAGAATTATTAAACTGAACTAGAAGCAACTTAGATGGCTGTAGCATTTTACTTTCCAGTCAAACTGAAGGAAAATCCAAAAGAGATTTGGAATATCAAATCCATACTGTTTAATTTTTAAAAGGATGTTAGAACTTGATTGCTTTGAGACCAAAACTATAATCTACAGCTTTTATTAGCCTTTACTTCATTTTATTAGCATTTACTCCATGGCTTAGGACCCGGTTACTTACGAGACCACCTTCTGCCTCCAATAACCTCCCACCGGCCAACACGCTCCCACAGAGAGGGCCTCCTCGGGGTGCCGTCTGTCAGGCAATGTCGGCTGGCGACCCCCCGGGGAAGAGCCTTCTCTGTGGGGGCACCCGCCCTCTGGAATGAGCTACCCCCAGGGATACGACTAATCCCGGACCTCCGGACCTTCCGCCGGGCCCTGAAGACTTTTTTATTTCAGCAAGCCGGGCTGGGTTAAAAAATTTTTAATTGGGGAATTTTATGGGTAAGGGGTTTTAAATTGGAAAAGCCAAAGATAATTTAATTTTGTTTTAATGTATTTTAATATTTGTATTGTGTGTTTTTAATTCTGGCTGTTCACCGGCCCGAGTCCTTCGGGAGAGGGGGCGGTATAAAAATTTAATAAATAAATAAATAAATAATAAATAAATGTCTGTGGTGAATTTTAGGTGGACAGAGGTAGTATTGTGCAATGGAAAATAGCAATAACAAAATAGTATTAATTATGAACTTTTCAGAAACTTTGGCCTAGAGCAGCATATATATAACAACAGTGATGCATACAGTTATATACATAAGAATCAAAATATTAACAAGTTTTCTCTAATAAATTAGAAACAAATTCTAAAATGCCAGATAGAAAGTTTAAACGACAGCATAACCATATCCAAGTAGAGCATCAGCTTATTTCCTCAGTGTGTGTATGTGTGTGTGTTTTAATGAAACACAGAAAACTAAAATTGCACAAGTCAGCCTTGGGTAGGAGGAATTGCTCACATAACAACAAGCAGAACCACATCAAACAACTTGTAATTCGCATCTCATTCCTGGGATATCAGAACTGGTTGCTCCTATTTGCCTGATCCCTTGTGGCCCCCTGATTTCAAAGGTTATTGCCCAGTCAATGAAATCCAATACACTTTTCAGCTGTTCTCTTTCCTGCCTCACGGCAGTAGTTGTCACAAAACATTACTTTTCTAAGGCACAACTTCAGTGCCATCAAACTCTGAAGATGTAAGTCCTTTCACCATTCCTGAGATGAAATGTTAACCACCTTCTTCTAAATCAGCAAAAAAATATGCCAATGCGAAACTTGCTGTCTCCACTGCTAATCCCTGTCTTGTGTCTGTATCCTCCAGGTCACTGTTTCTCAACCTCAGCAACTTTAAGATGCATGGACTTCAACTCCCAGAATTCCCCAGCCAGCATGCTGGGACTTGAAGTCCATCCATCTTAAAGTTCCTGTGGTTGATGAGTACTGCTTGGTCTCCTCCTTACCTCTCTTGACTACCAATGAAGCTAGTGCAGGGGTGTCAAACTCACATCATCACAGTGGTGTCACCTGACCAGTGGTGGGTTGCCCCCGGTTCGCACTGATTCTATAGAACTGGTAGTAAAATTGGCTCCGCCCACCGACCCTGACATCATCAAAACGCTTCTGCGCTTGCGCAGAAGAGTGCGCGGTCCCACTGCGAACCGGTAGTAAAGGTAAGTAGAACCCACCCCTGCACATGACATATTGGGACTTTCCCCCCTTCGCTAAACCAGGCAGGGGCGTGGCCAGCATGTGACTATCCTGCCTGCGGGCCGGGAGTTTGACAGACCTGAGCTAGTGGGTGATCAAACCGGTAGATTTTATACACATTAAGGCTGTAATGCAATCAGGTCAAAACAGGTAGAAACATACAGCTTGAATATCAATGCAGCTAATAATAACTTAAGCCTGTCTCATAAATGCCTCACTGTTAGTTATTTGTTTTATTCCTGTGTAATTACATGCATTTATTTATTTTATTGAGCATTATTATTTTACCTAATTCTTATAAACTGTAGCTCAAGATGAGATTGTCTGGATTGTGAGTAGCTGATAAATACATTCATTAGTCAAATAAACCACAAATATCAGAAATAACTTTTCTGTCTCTTTACCCTGTTTTTAAATTATTGGATCTATTAACTCACATTTATATTGACCTGCTATTTTATCTGCATGGTTAAATGGAAGGATCTAGCACTTCAATAGATACTTTCTAATAGTTAGCGGGGGAAATTAATTATTTCTGTCTTATATGAGATGGAGACTGGAAGTGGTATAAATCTAAGCGCAAGATCCATGAAAGTGTAGATACCCATTGTTGTGGATTCTTGAGTTTAGGTCCATCAGCCTGGTTTTTGCATATTAAAGAGTATTCTTTTCAGATTTAATGTCTATGATAAAAAGAAACTCCACACAGGCCCCATGTATTTATTTTTGAATCAAGAACATTTTGTTTGTTAAGAGCAGCCTTCAGAAAGGCTGTGAAACTGTCATAATATCAGAAAGTGGGGGACAACATATTCTAGATGTGCGTTCCAATTTAATTTATGAACTGTTTTGGCACTAGGCGGCAATAGGCTGACAGCAAATCCCAGTCTGTTGTAATTTCCTCTAGAGAATCAGTTGTATAGCCGCCAAAACCCTTTAGGGCTGGGTGGACAGGAATCTCATGCTAATGCTTTAATACTTATGTGCAGTAAATCATCGTTAGCCCTGGCACAGAGTCTAGCAAGTTGTCACCACCCAACAGCTGAACCAGCAAAGATGAGAATGCTATAGGTCAGGGGTTTCATCACCCAAAAGGTCATCAAGTATATTGCAGGTGGGAAATTTACACCCTACATCATGTGGATACATCGTAGAAGGGTAGCTCTGCAGCCTCAAAGACATAAACCAAGTCCTGTTTGTACTGAAAGCTATCCCATCACACCCTGTACAATTAAGCTGCCTCGAAATGTCATGTTTTATTACCCCCACCTGTTGGAATCAACTCCCTGCATTTGTGTGATGACATTTGCAGCTTAAGCTTGGAAGGCTGCAAAGGGATTAGAGAGGGAGAGAGAGAGAGAGAGAGAGCAGGGAATAGGGATGTGCTACAATTGCATTTAATACATTTTCCAGCCTGCACAGGAAGCCAAGAGTACAAGTGGCCAAACACACAAAAAACTGGCTTTTGTATCAAATGACACTCGGGAGACTTTCAAGCTCTGAATGGTTGCCATTGCTGGCCGAGGCCAAGTCAACAGAACAGATTGTAACAATAACTATTTTTAAAGGCTAATAAAGGTTTTGATGGTTTTATGACTGAAGAAACATGGATGGTGGAGTGACAGAAGTTAGGCACTTTTCTCTAGCCGGGTATTTATAGATGGAGTTTTACTTAGCTGTACTATTGGATGATTTATATGCTGTACTTTCAAATTTGCTAATAAATAGCTCAGCCAGTGTGAAATTGTCTGAAATTTTATCCTGCAACAGGGCATGCTGTATAACTAGTTATAGGTGGTCTTCGACTGACGACCACAGCTGAGCCCCAGATTTCTGTTGCTATGGGAGACAGTTGTTAAGTGAGTTTGCCCCGTTTTACGACCTTTCTTGCTAGAGTTGTTAAGGGAATCACTGCAATTGTTAAATTGTGAAGTGAATCGGGCTTCCCCATTGACTTTGCTTGTCAAATGGTTGCAAAAGATGATCACATGACCCAGGGATGCTGCAACCGTCAATTGCAGTAAATACGAGTCAATTGCCAAGAGGCTGCATTTTGATCAGGTGACCATGGGGATACTGCAATGGTTATGTGAAAAACGGTCATAAATCACTGTTTGCAGTGTAGTCATAACTTTGAATAGTCACTAAATGAACTGTTGTAAGCCAAGGACTACCCATATTTTATTGTTATATAGCAGATACTAATTCTATGGTGTTTACTGAAATATATTTATATCTTCAAGTCACATAGATGTAGAATTGGTTTGTCACAACCAGAGACTGTTTTTTTAAAAAAGTATTTTATTTACATTATAGTGTTGTTCTCGGCTTGTCCACCCAACCGCTCTGGAAGCAAACAACAACCAGAAGGAAACGAAGCGGTTTGCAGCGTCCTTAATCAGGTTAAGCACAGCAACACAGGCAGGAGTAAGGCACAAGCTGGCATCGACGTTTAAAGTTAAAGTTAGCGCAGCCGCTGTGTAGCGCTCTTTATACACTTAGTAACAAGCAATTTACCATTTGGCAATCAAACAGTTAACACCCCACCCCCCTTCCCACTAGCTTGCTCAACGATAGGGCGTGCTTCCTGTTATGTCACAAGGAGGCGCCATTCGCAAGCTTTATGCTCCACCGAGCTCTGATGAAAGCATTAGTTTCTTTTGTGCTTGAGCGGCAAAGTCCTTCCAAACAGCTGGGAGCATGTCACTGGAGTTTACAGTCGCTCGGCCCCTTCTCATCTTCCTCCCCAACAATGGCGAGACCCATCCGGGGCTCGACAGGTGGCTCCCCTCTACCAGGAGTCCACCTGCAGGAGGTAAAACAGAGACATTAGTTACAGAAGATACTCTACCCGCTGGGTACCGGTTTATCTGGATGTTGGCGATGATACCGACGGATTAACCGGTCGGCATGGACGTCTGGAGCTGCCACCCAAGATGCTTGTGTTAACGGATAACCTCTCCAACGTACTAAGTACTGCAGCCTGCCCCTGCATAGTCGAGAATCTAACACTTTATCTATCTCATACTGGTCGGTATGGCTCGGTCCTGGTGGGTCAGGCTGAGTCGTAGCTCTATCCCCACTGATGGGCTTTAGGAGGCTGCTATGAAAAACAGGGTGTACTTTTCCTAACAGTGAAGGTAATTTGAGCACTACAGTGACGGGGTTGATCACGCGTGTTATAGGGAAAGGACCTATATATCTGGGTCCTAATTTCTTACTAGGCAATCGTAGTTTTAAATATTTGGTTGATAAATAAACTTGATCCCCCACTGAAAACGGTTTTGGATCTGCTCTTTTTTTATCAATATACAGTTTGTGTTCACTCACCGCTTTTTGTAGAGCAGCCTTAACCTCTGGCCATGTTTGTCGGATTTTGTCTGCCCAGCCGGAAGGCGTAGCTACATCTGTAGCTGGAGGTTCTACTTCAGGTATGGCAGGGAATTCTCTCCCGTAGATTATTTGAAAAGGAGAAAAGCCCGTACTATGATGGCTGATGTTATTGTATGCGACTTCAGCGAACGGGATCAAAGCAGACCAGTCAGTTTGTTGGTAAGAAACATAACAACGGAGATAACGTTCCACTGCGGCATTAGCCTGTTCTGCGGCCCCGTTAGTACTGGGATGGAAGGCTGAACTTAACCCCTGGGTAGATCCTATCCAGTGGATGAAAGATCTCCAGAATCGAGCGATGAACTGGACACCCCGATCTGATATAATTCGCTTCGGAACTCCATGAAGATGGTAAATATGTTGGATGAACATGTCTGTCAACCGTCGAGCAGACGGTAAAGCTTGACAGGGTATGAAGTGCGCTTGCTTCGAAAATAGGTCCACTACCGTCCAGATGACGGTATATCCATTGCTAGAAGGGAGGTCCACTATAAAGTCCATCGCAACCTCCTCCCATAGACGACTAGGATCAGCCACTGGCTGCAAACGCCCAATCGGCTTCCCTGACCATGGTTTTGCTGCCGCACATGTGGGGCACTCTTTCACGTATCGTTCAATTTCACCCTGCATCCGTGGCCACCAAAACTGACATCTGATCAGGTGAAGAGTTTTAAGGAAACCATAGTGACCTGCTGATTTGGCATCATGACACCGTCGTAGGACTGTCGCTCGGAGTGGTTCTGGAATGTACAACCGATCCCCACTCCAACCCAATCCATCTCGTAAGACTACCGATGTCTGGTTTTGGGTTAAGCACGTGTCCTGTTGGATAGCCATTAGGAAAGATTATTCTTTTCGTAGCGCTGCTGCAACAGGTTGTCCAGTCCCAATAGGCGGTATAAGGGATTCCACTACTTCTTTGCACTTGCTATTGTATTGCGGCATATGTGATAGTGCTTCAGCAAGGAAATTCTTCCCTGCTGGTACATATTTGAGTTTAAAGGAAAACCTTTGAAAATATTGTGCCCAGCGTAGCTGTTTTGGAGATAGATGCCTAGGTGTTTGCAATGCTTCTAGATTTTTATGGTCTGACCACTGACTGTTCAGGGGGTGCGGTTTGCAGCTCCTCCGCTTCCACGAGCACCTCCTCCACACCTGCCTCTAGAGGTACCTCCAACTCCGAGGCTCCTGGAGCCGTCCCCTCAGCCATAACGAAACTCCTCCAACACACAAAATACTGCTAGAAAAGGTGGTTGGGATGGTGATTGAGGGTAGCGCTAACTTCTCTCGGGTTGTCCACCCAACCGCTCTGGAAGCAAACAACAACCAGAAGGAAACGAAGCGGTTTGCAGCATCTTTAATCAGGTTAAGCACAGCAACACAGGCAGGAGTAAGGCACAAGCTGGCATCGACGTTTAAAGTTAGCGCTACACTCAGCCGCTGTGTAGCGCTCTTTATACACTTAGTAACAAGCAATTTACCATTTGGCAATCAAACAGTTAACACCACTAGCTTGCTCAACGATAGGGCATGCTTCCTGTTACGTCACAAGGAGGCGCCATTCGTAAGCTTTATGCTCCACCGAGCTCCGATGAAAGCGTTCGTTTTTTTTGTGCTTGAGCGGCAAAGTCCTTCCAAACAGCTGGGAGCACATCACCGGAGTTTACAGCCGCTCGGTCCCTTCTTATCTTCCTCCCCAACAATGGCGAGACCCATCCGGGGCTCAACAGTTGTTCTGGTATTAAGGAATATCCTCCCTGTATGGCCAAAAAGGTCAAGAAATGTGGCCATGATGGTGTCACACATGCAAAAACAGAGAAAACTTTGTTTGTAGTACTATGCTCACCATCTCAACTTTTTTTGACTGCAATATGCATGCACTGTTCCTAGTATTGTAACTGGTATGGATGGAAAGAGAGAGAGGCTTTCAGCAACTTTATGTTGCATCTGAAAATGATGCAGTTAATAATTATATATGCTAATATCTATTAACGTGTTCAAACAACATGTAAAAATTTAGAATTAACTGATAGAGCTAATTGGCCCAAAGCAATTGAAAGAATAACGTAACTAATATAACATCTGTGGAAAAGTGAGGCTAAAATTTTTCAAAAAGTAAACTTTGCTGATAGAAGAGAATATTTGTAGCTCAGGTGCTCTCTGAGCTTGGTGGTTTTCTTGCAGACATTTCATTGTGAAATGTCTAGCTAACATCATCGGTGCTAGAAGGGAGTGGAGTTTGCAAATCCCACTTCCTTCTAGCACTGATGTTGTTATCTAGCTGGGTAATGAAATGTCTGCAAGAAAACAACCAAGCTCAGAGATCACCAAGAATCCAGTGGTGGTCTGCTGCCAGTTTGGACTGATTAGGGCAAATCGGTAGTTCCGATGATCAGCTGGCTCCGCCCACCTGACCCCACCCTCTCTTGTCCTATATTTCCTTCTTTCTGGCTCAGCTGATTCATGCGGCACAGCTGATTTCCGCGCCTCTGCTGTTCTACTTACCGGGGCTGCTTTAGAAGGTAAGCAGCTGAGCTTCAAATTGTATTTTGAATGCATGCAAGTGCGTTGGCGCGCGTGCGATGCCCCCATGCACGCGCAAAGCGCGTGCTCACAGAATCGGTTGTTAAACCAGTTGCGGCCCACCACTGCAAGAACCCCACAATTAATTCTGCTATAGACAAATGATGTCAGATTTTTCTCCAAAGTAAATATTCCCATTCACATACGATATACCAAGACATAGAGAAGATATCCAATTGTAGCATTCATTCCATTAATTCAAGAAAGAAGTTGGTGATCTGAAATTGGGAAATGATTTGGATAAAAGCTATTTTATCCTGATTTAATTGAAAGGCAGATAAGGGAGTTACACTTTGGCTGTACTTCTGGATTTAATCCTTAACCTGAATCTCCAAGATTCAGTGCTGGCTCAGAATGCTTTTGTTCAGCTGAGCCTGACATGCTTACTATCTCCATTCATATTGGTGTCAGATCAGGTCACGATGACACATGCCTTCATCTAACTTGTTTGCTTACTGCAACACACTCTATGCAGGGCTGTGTTTTGCTTGAGGCTGAAAATTTCTCATGGAATTTGCAGAGACAGGAGATAAATTCAACACTTAGCATTTTGTAATCGGTAAAGTCTAAGCCAAAAAGTCACATGGACATTACAGAGCAGGTAGAATCAGGTTCTGAAGATGAAAATCAAGATAAATAACCAAGGTCAAAGAAATGGTAATCTACACAACAAGTTGAAAAGGAGTCCAAAATTCCAAGGGATGATGAAAGCATGTAATCCTGACAACAGAAACCAAATTTTGTTTTTCAGTAATGAATGTTCCCTGACCAGAAGCACTTAGGCTTTCTTCAGTACCTTTTCCATTCCAGCTGATTCTAGATAAGCTTAAACCCTATTTAGGCATTAAAAAAATTGGCACCTTCGTCACATGAAGGTTGTAGTTAAGGTTTGATCTCCACCAACTTCATTCAAATGATATCTACAGGTAGTCATTTATTTATTTATTTATTTATTTATTTATTTATTTATTTATTTATTTATTTATTTATTTATTTATATACCGCCCTTCTCCCGAAGGACTCAGGTCAGTGAACAGCCAAGATCAAATACATAAATATAAAAATTAAAAACAATTTAAAACCAGATTAAATACTTTGGCCCATAATTAAAAACATCCCATTAAAATCCAATTTAAAATTTAAAACCGTTAAAATTAGGCTAGCCTGGCTTGCTGGAATAACAAAGTCTTCAGGGCACAGTGAAAGGTGCGCAAGTCCGGGATCCTCTGTACCTCTGGGGGCAGCTCGTTCCAGAGGGCAGGAGCCCCCACTGAGAAGGCTCTCCCCCGGGGGGTTGCCAGTCGACATTGTCTGACCGATGGCACCTCGAGGAGCCCTGCCCTGTGGGAGCGTACTGGCCGGGGGGAGGCTATTGGTAGCAGAAGGCGGTCCCGTAAGTACCCAGGTCCTAAGCCATGGAACGCTTTAAAGATGTTAATCAACACCTTGAATCGCACCCGGAAGACCACTGGGAGCCAATGCAGATCGTGCAGGAGAGGAGTTACATGGGAGCGTCCCGCTGCTCCCATAATCACCCACGTGGCCGCATTTTGGATCAGCTGGAGCCTCCGGATGCTCTTCAAGGGGAGCCCCATGTAGAGAGCATTGCAGTAGTCCAGTCGGGAAGTGACGAGGGCATGAGTGACCGTGTGCAGGGAGTCCCGATCCAGAAAGGGACGCAACTGGTGGATCAGGTGAACCTGATAAAAAGCCCCCCCTGGCCACGGCCATCATATGCTCTTCTAAAGACAGCCGCGCATCCAGGAGGACACCCAAGTTGCGAGCTCTCTTCGTGGGGGCCAATGACTCGCCCCCAATAGCCAGCGATGGCACCAGCTGGCTATATCGGGATGCCGGAAGCCACAGCCACTCAGTCTTGGAGGGGTTGAGTCGGAGTCTGTTTCTCCCCATCCAGACCCGCACGGCCTTCAGGCACATATTCCACCCTTGAGCCAAGATTTCCTAATGCTTAGTCTATCTATACAAAGGGGAAAACTAGTTAGCATAGTATTGGACAAACATGTTACATTGTAGGTATGGCTGCCAATGGTAGGTCAGCATCATTTCAGTGACATCAGTCTGGAATAGGACTAAACTACACTGTTTTTTGGGGGGTGGAGGTTCAGGCTGGCAGAGTTTGATAATATGGTCATGCACTCTTCTCTTTGCTGGTCAGATCAGATGGTGGTGCTTTCTAATCTTTTTTTCTGGTTCAAAATTTTACCCATTCATATTTTTGATGAGGTTTAGAATGCTGCAGCCAGAGCACTGAATATAATTAGTTATAGGGAACTCAATTACAATAGTTACACAGCCAATTTTTTTTTTACAACCATTCAAATAGCTGGTCAGTAATAATTCCCAGTTACTATGGTCCACAATTATATAAATCGTAAACTTTGGTCCGCCATAGTCCAAGAATGTGTGTTTGATATTATTCAACTGACATTTTAAAACAACAAATTGAATCCAGACTTAGTCATACTGAAAAAAGATCCCTGAAATCAATAGAGTAAGCTAATCAAAACTGCCTGAAGATTATAATGGGTCTGCTCTGTGATTACATCTACCTCCAGCCCACTACCAATATGGAATTAACTCATTTGAAAAAGGGAATTATGTATCTCTGTTAGAAGATACAGTGAATGCTAAGAGCTTCAGGATGCACCATTTGTATAGCAATCATTCTTGTCTGTAGCCAGTTTCTTCCTTCTCCTCTGTTTTGCATGAATATTGTATGCTTCATAATAATCAAAACCTGATGGCTTGGATTAAAGAATCAGGATGCTACAGAGAGATTTTTTTTTTAAAATGAAGAAATTAGATTTGTATGATTTTAACTATTCTTTAATCTGCTTCTGGGCAACCAATGTGATTTGGGTCAGCTGTTATTGCATTAAACTTTAATTTTCTTCCACAAGCAAAGGATTATATAAAGGAGTATTGGATTGCACTCAGCATGGATTAGCTGAGCAGTGTCTTTGCTGCCAAGGACCAAATGGATTTCCTTCCTTTTGTGATTTATATTTTTATTACCCTTCCCCCACCTTCTAATTCCCATTACCCTTCTGTTTGCCAGCATGGAGAGCTACCCTCAACTGTAGACAGAATTATTGGCTTATTGAATGTATTTATGCTCCAAAGTTTCTCGCTAGCCCCAGTCAAAGGAATAAAGGCGCCTCCAGCTGCTAAAGCTTTTTGCCTGCTTTAAAATAGGAACGCTCAAAAGTTTGCAAGGCAAACAAGTTGATTCTTTGCTTTAATTGTTGTAAAGGAAGAACATTTTCATCATTAAAGCTGTGCAAAGTAAGATGTAGCAAATGGTGCGGATGTTGAAATAGAAACCGACTGGCCCACTTCCATCTCACTACAGGCTTAGAAAAAGATGTATTTGATAGCATTTAAATTAATACAAGGAGGAAGCACATGGAAGCTGCATGCAACATTACACTCATGTATAGGAATATTTCTCCTTTACATCCCCTTGTCCTCTTAATTCAGGCATGTTCCAACATCTGAGGTCACCAACCCTTCAGTGCAGACTTAAGGTAATCTGCACACATGGAGTACAAAAACACCCTTAACTACAAAACATTACTTTTTAAAAATTTGCACAGAGTCCAGTCATTAAAGTGCTTTTATCTTTCTCCGCAGGGAGTATTAACATTCTTATCTATGTCTTTAAAATCAAGGCACACAGAGTACAATCCTGAGACATGTTCATCCCGAAATAAGTCTTAGAGAGTTCAGTGAGGTTTATTCCTTAGCAGGTCTGTGACTACAGCTTGAGAATTTCAAAAGAATAATGAGCTAATGTCTCTATGGAAGCAATAGATAATGCTAGATAAAGTCTGCAGATTCAGAAGTCCACATGCTTGGTTGAAGGGGGAAAAAAGCTTCTGTTTTTCTATCTTGTGCCCAGAATGTTGGACAATTCTTCTAAATTTCTTTGGATTTTCTTATGAGATGCACTGCAGAAGGTGCTGTTTTCCATATGTCTCCTTCTAGCACTTAACCACCACCAACAAGGACAATGCAGTGGGGAAAGGTCCTTAGATCCAAAGGAAGATAGATCCCATCCAGTGGCCTGCTCATCAGACATGTCTGACTGTAAGTTTCCTTGGGAGGACAGAAGTATATTTTTTCTAGGCCAATTATTAAGCCATACATTGTGCCCACGAAACCCTACCCAATAAACCTATCTTTTAAAACACTTTAATGCAAAAATGTTTCTTTTTACAATGAAGTTTTCATATTAAGTGAATTTCCTTCCTTCACCTGACAGGAAAATGAGCTGACACCAGCCAATTCTGAGTAGCTACTAAACACCAAAATGAGAAATCTGATTCCTTAATCTAGCATGTGTGGTTTTAGTTTATGACTAAATCATCTTTCAGGATGGCTACTTGCCAAGGCCTGTAATATAAACCAGTAAATGTAAGTAACAAATTATAAAGAAAATCTAGGTACCTATTGATGTTCGCTCTGATTTCTTAATTTCTACTTATTTTCATCAGCAGTCCCATGATTGTAGCCATTCTACTCCTGATATTCCTCTGCTGTTACCTGTTGTCCCTCCCTATATAATTCATTTGTATTCATTTCTAATATCTTAGGTTAGAATATTCAAACTGAGCATCTGGACTGTATGCTAAGAGGTTGGCATATTAAGTAAGGCTTTGCCTTGTCTATAGAATTTATGGGTGATTTTCTGCTGTTCTTTTTTTAAATTATTAATCTATTCACATGTTAGTGATTTTCTGAGTTCATTGATCCCCATAGTTTATGAATTCAAATATAGTTGCTGAATGAACTTTATCTCCTTTTGTTTGTGGATTCTGAGTATGCTAATTTTCCTGAATTAATAAATTGGAAGTCTCTCTCTGTGCACATGTACAGTATATGTTTGTGAGATAATGCCAGTTGAAAGATACTTTAGATCAGCTGTCAGTATTAGCTGTATGCATATGCGAGTTAATGGAATAAAGGACATCATAATAGTAAACATCAAACTAATATAATCTGAGCAAGGATATGAGGAATTGAATATTGGCTTAAATTTCTAAGTCTTCTTTAAAGTCAGCTCTTGTGAAACAATAGACCATTTTGGATGCTACTCTATTATTCATAATTGATCTATGCCTACTTTTCTATATGGGTTTCTATACATGTTACCACTAACATGTTAATGAAATATATTGAAAAGCACTGTTATCTACTGTTACAATCTTTTTCTCAGGCAGTGATGGAAATTCACAATTATTGGCCTATCAAAGGAAATGCAACTCCATCCAACATTCATTGAATCTCACTTTCCAGTTCATATTTTTTTTTCTATCTTGTCTGGATGAAGCTTTAGATAATTAATTTATAGAATATGTTCAAATCAGGGACTCATGATTCCTGAGGAAATGAAATTTGGGGAAGTTGTGGCTGTTTCAGTGTTATTGGCTGCTGCTGTGTTGCTGTTGAGGTAATGTGATCTTCTTTTTTTTAATATACTGTGACAGTTTCCCAGCCACTCTTGCAATCCCTTATTCCCTTCCTTATCAACAGTAAGGAATTGACTCATCATGTGACTCTTAAAAAACTACTTTAAGATGCAAGAAGAAAGGCCTGGATATTTTTTAAATATTTTATGTGCTTCTTCTCTGGCATGTAAATCTGCATATGTATCTATATCCCAACTTTGTTCAGGAACTTGAGGCACATACGTAGTGCTTCATCTTCTTATATTTCTTCACAACAATCCTGTGAGGTAGGTTGGAACTGAAAATCCAGACGTGATGTCAGTCAAATACATTACCCACTGTATTTTAGTTCTTGCCCATCTTGCTCATTTTTCAACTGCTTCCTGCTTAAATTGAGTTAGATCAGTTGCTGGAGATCCTGCCCTAGCCTATAGGAGGTGCTGAAATCCTAACATTTGCCAACATGCATGTACCCACCAACTTCCTCCTTTTTAGACCTCTCTGTATTTGCGTTCACCCAATGATCTCTTTCTCTGGTTTTCCTGCACTCCCACACCCATATGTACCCATTCACTGATGCCTTCTTTCCAAGGTCTGTGTACTCATCCACATGCACTCATCCACCAATGGCCTCCTTGCTGGCTATCTTGTGCTCACAGGCACTTTGCACCTTCTTTATCCACATGGATTGCAACAGTCCCCTTGAATTTCCCGTTCCTTGCTGCAAAGAAATATTTGCACATCACACCAGCCCAAATTCAAGGGAAAAATACACATTTAAAACACAAGTGAGTCTGTGCGTGCCAGAGAGAAACAGAATGGCATTTAAGGGCATACTGGTAGTCCTTGAATTATGACCCTAATTGAGCCAGGCAAATACAGTTGTAAATCATGACAGTTGTAAAAAATCGGTCACTAGACCTAATTTTAAAATATTTTTTGTGGTGCTGTTAAGTGATTGCTGTGATCCTTAAACGAACATTGCAGTTCTTAAATGAGCCCATTGTTCACTATGTGGTGATTTTGCTGGAAACTGCTAGTTTACACTACTTTCCAGCAAAATTATTGTTAAGTTGCAGTCAGGTGATTGTGGGACATGCAAATAGCCAGAAATGAGGGCTGGTTGCCTAGTGCCCAAAATACAGTCATGACCATGGGGTTGCAACTTTCAAGCAGGGCCTTAACTCTTTAAGGCAGTCATCGAAATTTCAAATGGTCATAAATTGAAGACTATCTATATATTACATAATAACAGAATAACAGAGTTGGAAGGGACCTTGGAGGCCTTCTAGTTCAACCCTCTGCTCAAGCACGAAACCCTATACCAGTCATGGCTAACCTTTTTGCCATCACGTGCCAGGAGAGGGGGGCGGGGGAGGGTCATGCGTGCATGTGCCCACGCGCATGTGCGCGCAATCCCCCTGCTCCTGGCACATGATGGCCTAGTAGGCCCGTTTTTCTTTCTTACCTGGTTCCAGATCCTCTCTATTTATCTGGGAAGGGCAAAAACAGCCTCTCACTCTTTCGGAGGCCCACCAAAGGCCCCAACTCCCAGTGGGACAGGAAGTGACATTTTTTGCTGTCCTCAGCGTCCAGAGCCTCTCTAGGAGTCTCTAGGAGCCTCTCTAGGAGTCGTTAGGAGCCTCTCTAGGAGTCTGGGGAGTCTGGGGACAGCAAAAAAGTCACTTCCTGTCCCACCGGGAGTCGGAATATGGGCCCTTTCAGCCTCCGTAGGGCCTCCAAGGGAGTGGGAAAGGCTGTTTTCACCCTTCCCAGATAAATAGAGAGGATCTGGAGACAGGTAAGAAAGAAAAACGGGCCTTTCCCCCCCCCCCAGGCCCTCCAGAGGCAGGAAACAGCCTGTTTCCCTACTTCTGGAGGGCCCAGGAGGCCCGAAAATCAGCTGGCCGGTACGCACATGCGCCCCAGAGCTGAGCTGGCATGCTCATTAATATGGCTCCGTGTACCACCTGTGGGACACGTGCCATAGGTTCGCCATCACGGCCCTATATCATTTCAGACAACTAGCCAATCTCCTCTTAAAAACCTCCAATGGTGGAGCACCCACAACTGAAGGCAAGCCATTCCACTGAGGAATCAATTAATTACAACAATATTCCAACTAAGAAAACAGAAATATTAAAACAGGATAATTAGCAGTGGTGAAATGTAAAATTTGTTAGTACCGGTTCTGTGGGCGTGGCTTGGTGGTGGTGGGGTAATGTGACTGGTGGGCGTGGCCAACTTTTTTTTTTTTTTTTTTTTTACTTTTAAAAGCATTTTTTCTACAACCTCTTCGGCCGAAGAAGTTGCAGAAAAAAATGCTTTTAACAGCCTCTGATGATCAGGCAACTCAGCTGGGATCGTCAGAGGCTTTTAATGCTTTTAAAAGTAAAAAAAAAAAGCCTTTGATGATTGCGCGGCTCAGCTGGGCATAGGGGGGGAGGAGCAGGGATTTTCGCTACCGGTTTTCTGAACCACCCGCCATCGCTACTGGATTGGGCAATGCGGTCCGAACTGGGAGCATTTCATCCCTGATAATTAGCTGCCACCATAGCTAAACAAGCTGGATGGAATCAAGGAAGTAGAGGCAGCAGCCCTGCCTGAGCTGCGTGTGCTCACCCTGTGCTGCAACTGGCTGTGTGGCCTGGCCCCTGGGCCAACCCACTCGGCCTCCATGCTGCAGGAGTTGCTGCTGGGCAGGAACTGGCTGTGGGACCTCCTCATGTTGCCCCTGCCTCCGCCCACCCAGAAAAGCCACCAGCCCAGCCTGCCTTCCCTGCCATTGCTGGGCCTGCTGGAGGTGGCCAGGAATGAGCTGGAGGTGCTGGGGCCTGAGGTGACCCACCTGGCCATGCTGAAGGTGAGCTGAGAGGGGCGCGGAAAGACAGGATCTACAAAATAATACTTGCAACTGCATGTCAGTCTGTTGCATGCCAACCCAAGCCACTCCATGCAAATGCATACAAATCCAGGATGTGCCAGTAGATCCCATTTCATTAAAGTACATGCATACAGACATCTACTAGCAATCCTGGGTTTGCATGCATTTTCATACATACAGATGGTATAAAGTCTCATGCTTGAGCAGGGGGTTGGACTAGGGGGGGCCTAGGGGCCCTTTCAACTCTGTTATTCTGTGTTCTAATGTTTTAGTTTTCATGATTTTAGTTGGTCTTCTCTAAACCACTGGAGGTTTTTTTTCAGTCAGAGGACTTAACAAAGGCAGAAATCAAAGCATTTTTCTTTAAAATGGACTACGTGGATTTAGCAATTTATTTATTTGTTAGGTTTGCTTGCCATCCATCTTGCCTCGAGGTGACTTTGGGCAGCTTACAAGATTCCAGAAATTCTGTACAAATTAGCATCAATGATAAAAAAAAAAGTTTTAAATTAGTAAGATAAATATTCAGCTGTTGACTTCACTGAATTTGATGGAATTTATGGGAAAGTGGTTACAGACTTATCAGATCATACGGACATCATTTGTATGAATTCTAACAGTTTATTTCGGTTATTCCGGAGTTAAAGTAAAACGAACATAGTTTTCAAATATGTCTCTATTATCGCACCCCAAATCCTACATTCCAATCTTCTGATTTAATATATTTTTTCTTCATTGAACTAGTATGCTTATAATATTTTATTAGTCACTTTCTCTTTTGTTGGAATAAAGCAGGACTGCTTTTCTTTTTCTTTTCTTTTTTTTTAAAAAAAATCAACTCTACAATAGAATTTAATTAGAAAAATATCCAAATTACTACCAGGGTTTTTTAATGTTCATTTACATTCAATTTTTAATGTAAATGAATAAAACAAAAACAGTTTAAAAACAATTTAATATACACATATCATCTGTTTGTTAGTGCACATTTTGTATCTCAATCTTTTCCTCTCACTTTAGTATTTATATTTAAAGTTTTGTTGGATCAAATATTCTGGATTGTGAGGCCTTATTGAATTAATTTCCCCTATACCCACACCAGACTGTACCTTTTTAAGTATGGTAGAAACAGAAAAGACAAGTCAAAATCTGGATGTGAAATATTTGGGATATTATCCAAAAAAGCAAGTGAGAGGATAGGTGTAACCGAAGCTGCAATAACACATCAAGTTTAAAATCAAATTGTCATTTGGTTTACAAGGGTCAAATCCATTTTTCCATTTAAAAAGAACAAACTACAAAAAATGCTCATAATGTAAGCATACGTTTGTGTTATTGAACAAGTAATTAAAAGCATTAAGCTTCCTAATTTTCACGATAACTCTGTATAGGTAAGGAAGCATTTCTGAAATGATGATCCAGTGGGCTGCTGCAATCAATTGCAGTTCCGTGATGTCATTTACAATGTTCCCTGCCAACTTCCCACAAAGAAAGTCAATGCAGTTGCCAGCAGGAAGTCAAAAGTTGCTCCCCTCCCACTGGGTTTTTTTGCCCTTGGTCTTTCTCTGTGTGTCTGTTTAGGTGAGGAAATATCTCTGAAACGATGACGCAACGGGGCATGGGTTGTCTTGTTATTTATATTCCTGTATTAATTGTTTTCAATCTGAATTACAAGGATGGGAATTGTACACTACTCAGAGTTGGCCTTGATTTATAACCAGAGCTGGACATAAGCCTTGTACAATAAAGAAACAAAGAAACATGCTAGCATTTTCTTGTACATTGAATGACACTGGTTGCTTCTTCAAGGGTAAAG
This sequence comes from Pituophis catenifer annectens, assembly GCF_029215685.1. Classification (NCBI taxonomy): domain Eukaryota; kingdom Metazoa; phylum Chordata; class Lepidosauria; order Squamata; family Colubridae; genus Pituophis; species Pituophis catenifer. The sequence continues at coordinate 232,075,587 of NW_027256882.1, read as the reverse complement.
TAGTGAAAGTCAGGACAATATTTAGCCTGCTTCATTTACATTTATATTTTGTTAAAACTACTCTCCACTCACATACCTGATAATCTAATTGATTTGGGAACCAGTTTTGAAGGACTTCTGAGGCTACACTCAGGATTGTGATGGGCCAAAGAGGAAGTAATCAAATCATAAGGATGGAGAACAGGAGCCCTAATGATTCTTAATGGTTATCCTGCTTTTTTATCATTCATCAGTTCATCTACAGTCTTAAAAAAAAAAAGGCAAGGGAAGGCTATTCAGAAAATTCAGCAGAATCATACGCTAATGATAACTTAAGGTGTATTTTCTGTAAAAATAGGATAGCAGGAAAAAGCACACATGTGGTGGCATCTCCAATGTTCCCTTTCTGAGAGATCTAATGAGAGTCCTTCTATTTAGTATCATCTGCACTGCAGAACAGCATTTCAAGGGTACATCAAGATACTTCTTTTCCATCTGCTTCAGCTTTATGAAGAACTCTTTCCCTAGATACCGTGTCAATTTTTGCAGCATGGCTTGATCAGTTGATGATTGCAGGGTGGGTTTTGGTAAGGTAAAGAAATGATTGTTCTTACTATAAAAGTGAAGGTTGTCCCTGTCCAGTTGTGTCTGACTCTAGGGGCAGTGCCAGGGGTGGGCTTCAAAAATTTTAGCAAGCAGTTCTCTGCCTGGTTGCTGGGTGGGTGTGGCCATGGTGGGCGTACCCTAGTCGGCCTCCTGTACCACAGCCAGGGGGGCCTTTTTGCCCTCCCCGGGCTTGGGAGGCTTTCCTCGAATTTCTGGTAGGCCCGTTTTTCGCCCTCCTTGAGCCTCTGCACGTGCCCTGCACTTACTTGTATCCAAAATGGGCTGCATGGGGAATCCTGGGAGGGGAAGGGTGGGATGGGCAGGTCCAGCCAGGAGTGGAATTTGGGGGTTCTCTGAACTGCACAGAATCTTAGCTAGAGTTTCTCCCGAATCCCCAGCAGCCCACCCCTGGGCAGTGCTCATCTGTTTCTTATCCAAGAGAGGCAGCATTGTCCAAAGACATTTCTGTGGTCATGTGGCCAACATGACTATATGCTAAGGCGCATGGAACACTGTTACCTTCCTACCAAAGTGGTACCTATTTATCTTCTTGCATTTGTATGCTTTTGAACTGCTGGGTGGACAGCAGCTGGGGCAAGTAATGGGAGTTCACCCCGTCATACGGCGCTAAGGTCTTGAACGCTGTCAGCTTTCCAGCTGAGAAGCTCAGCATTTTTAACCATTGATCCAACATGCCCCCCCTTACTATAGTTTATTTTAATGCCTTAACATGCACTTGTACTAACTTGTGATTTTGAGGGCCACATCAATGAAAGGCAGGAAGGAGTATGACAGAGACAACGTTAAATATGCACTGCACATACATTTCATTGAGCCTAACCTTTTGAGTCAGTGTCTTCCTTCTGGGATCCTGATCAATCATGGGATCTCAAAGAGATTTGCAATTCACATCCTTTCTGTTAATCAGGGCCTCTGAAGTGGCACTGTCATAAAATGTGTTGAGCTCAATATATATTCAGTGCACCTTTGAAGTTCCCTTCTTTGATTTTTCCGGTTCCAGCAGTACGCAATCCAGACAAAAAAGCTTTTCTCTGTAAGTAGCAGTTGTTCAAAAGGCCTCCGTGTACACGATTGTTACATTAAGATCCAAGGCATTTCGGCTGGATATGACCATTTTAAGTTAACAAAGTCAGCGGCATAGGCTGGACTTCTTGGTACATTTCTTTTGATGTGCATTCACTGATTTTGACCCAATATATGTCTCTTTCTAAAGAGTCCTGGGTTTCTTTTTCTTTTTAAGCACTATGTATTTTCCAGTTCATTGGGAAATATGACATTAAATCATTATGTGCATTCTGATCAAGCAAGGCAAGAGTGTACTAAAGCTGGTGACAAAAAAGCTGTCCTATCAAAAATGTAGTCAGGAAAAAAATATTTCATGCTGTTTCTATCTCATCAGTGAGACAAACTCCCTAGGTGGCTTGGCAGTGTGTTGTTACCAGTTGCTTCTCATGCCAGCTTTGTGGCAGTTCTGTTTCTTTCCCCCAACAATCATGTCCACAATTCTTCTTTTTTTCTTTTAATGATGGAGATCCATGACTGCATTTTCAACAGGCTCTGCATGGAAGCTCTGGAATGCAAGAACAAAAAGGCTGATCAGCTACAGTATTGTATATACTTATAGATTCATGCTATTTTTAATAAGGGTGCCAGAATTTTTTTTAAAAAAATGTAGTGCCATTTCTTATTCTAGGATGGTGGGGTGATCCTGTAGTCTAGGTGCTTACATGACTACAGAAATCTCCTTTTGCACCCCTTATATTAACTAATGCATGCAGAAGTGTGTGCGTGTGTATGTGTATACATGCGTAAGATATGGAAACTGGTATGGTGCAAAACAACAAAAGCCTATCTCTAAGAAGGCTTCTGGGATTCAAATAGGTGCAGCAGTTTTGTTGGGAAGTGTGCCTGCTTGCCTGGAAAAATTCAAAATAAGCAGGGACAGCAGAAACCATCCCATTTCAGGAAGGACTGGGGAGAATCTGGCATCCTGGCTTTAGCTCAACTTTTCCTCCATAGCTATCAGGCATAAAAGATTAGGGCAATATGTTAAGCTGCGGTTCAAAAGATTTGTTGCTCAAGCCCATACACAAGAAACTAGTCAACTAAAATTCAATACTAATTTGATGACAGATAAGGGTCAACCGAATTCTAGAGGAGTTGGACGTGGGCCATTTGTAGGAACGTAATGACTCTAAGCTGTTGATGCACTTAACTTTCCCTCCTGCTCTGCCTGTTCTTTTTCTACATTTGTTTCAGTTTTGCTGAAATGGCTGAATTCTTCAAATAATATTGTTTAAATATAGAAAATGTCACAGCTGGTAGGTCTGGGCATCACTTTAATTTAGAACAGTGATTCAAAGTTAAATCATTCGCATCTCCAGATCAAATCTACATTCTAGACTGGACAACAGTTTAGATTGAACCATTGAATCAAATTAGACACCTCTAAATAAATTTGACAATTCAGAATCACAGGAGCCTTAAAAAAGGGGAAAAAAACCCAAATCCCATCATTTGATTTGACATTTCATATCTGCAGCAAATGAAATTGTTTATCAAAATCCCCTTACTCATATTTAAAATTGGATCTAATTTTATTCATACACCTCTTTCAGATATATATATATTGTATATACAAATAATTTCATTTTATACACTTATATTGAATATTGAATCTTTAGACGAGAGATATTTTTATTTAATGGTGGCTCAGTGGCATGTAGTCAACATGGTTATGACAAAGTTCATTGTTAAGTAGGTAGATTGAAGAGACTGGAGACAGGCTTCAGACAACAGCTCTTTATTCAGTAACTGTCTACAATCCAGCAGCCAGCCTCTCTGACAGCTAGCCCTTTTATAAGGAGCTGTCAGGAAAACCAGCCAATCATGTTTGAGTATTTTTCCCGCTCAAGCAACAGACCAGAGGGAAGACTTAGGCTGTCAATATCTAACATACATAGTGCCAGTACGAAAAATTATCTCCATCTAAGAAAAGAAAGAAAAAGAAAAGAAAAAAATATAATTTCCTTCAAAACATGAAAGAAATGATAAAGTAGCAATGTGAATAGTTCTTGACATTTCACATTTCACTCATGTAATATTGCTGCCTGATAAGGTGCACTAACTCTCCATGGACTTCTGGCTGCAATTCCAGGTTCTGGTTATGACTATAAATCCCTACCTGTCATAGGACCAGCCTATCTGCAAACAATTTGTTGCCAATGGTTTCTTTTTGCCCCATCAGATCTAGTATTGAGGACAAATTCTGGGTTCCAAGCTCTGGGTTCCTTCCATCAAACAGTGCATCTTGTTGGGCCTAGAGGCCATGCGCTCTCTGTTGCAGTAACTATTCTGTGAGAAACCACCCTCTCCAGAGGATGGTGGTAGCTATTTCCCAGACTGTTAGTCTAGGACAAGGGTGTCAAACTCAAGGCCTGGGGGATGGGTCCGGCCCACCAGGTGTTTAGATCTGGCCCACAGGCCCATCCTGGAAACAATGGAGGACCAGCCCGCAGTGCCTCTGCCAGCAAAAACAGAGCTTGGAAGGACCGCCCATGGACTTCTGGAGTTCCATTTTTGCTGGGAGAGGGTTACAGGAGGCCGTCACAGCTGAAAACAGACCCGCAAGGGCTGCATGTGGCCCTCTGAAAGCCATTTTTGCTGGCAGAGGGTTGCAGGAAGCTGTCGCAGCCAAAAACGGACCCCACAAGGACTGTGCACGGCCTTCCCAAGCTCTGTTTTCATTGACAGAGGGCTGCAGGAGGCCGCCACAGCTAAAAACAGAGCTCAGGAGCCCATTTTCACTGGCAGAGCTCTCGGACCACCACAGGCTCCCCCAACACGAGTGACGTTGAGATGCCCATGCCCATCCTGGTCACATCCACCCTGGCCCCCAAAGTCAAACACAACCCTGATGTGGCCCTCAATGAAATTGAGTTGACACCCCTAGTCTAGGAGGTTAAGCAAGGCCTGTTGGCTGGTTGATTTTTTATTTTTTTTCTATTATAACATTTTTGTGACCTTGGATATCTGTTACTTGGATTACTGATGTAATTATGAATGTAGTTTTGATGTAATTTTAATTTTTCTATGCCAGAGTTATTGCAATATAAATCATGTCAACCAATGGAATGTAAATTGTATGCATGCATGTAGGTATGAATGAACGTGGTTTGCAACTCATTCTGACAAGCAAACTTCTGAGAATGATCAAGAAGGGGCTTTAGACACTACAAAATATTGACTCAGGTGTTGTATGGGGTTCTTAAGCCAGGGATACTCAAGAAAGGGTATCCTGTACTCCTGAGACTTTTACATGACCTCTTGGACACCTCTCCTTTTTTCTGGTTAAAACTGCAATGATTTTTAAGTGATATACTTATCCATCGTGTAACTGAAGTGATCAGCAATGAAAAAAACGAAAGAAGAGAAAGAATGAGGCAATAGAAAATATTACTAAAGGAGTAAAGACAATGAATATCTAGAAAAAGAAAAGTTATTCACAATGAACACCTGGATACTTTTGCTGGACCCAACCCACTTTTTCCTGGTGGCCCCACCTATTTCTAGCACTTGTAACAAAGCTTGATTTTGTGGAAATATGTTTTGAAAGATTCTATTTGTTGTAATCTTAGCTCTTAAAAATAGGTTGTTGCTTTGTGTTCTGTTCTTGTCACCTTACATGAAACTTAAAGTAGCCTCCTGTTTGTCTTTAAAGATCCATTTGTTAGAAAGAAAAGTGGACAAGCTTTAAAAACAGCTTTATATCTTTAGAAATAGATTTCCCACTCAGATTTTTAATTCTTCAACCCATGACTACTTCAACTACTTTCTTAGATGACTACATGACCAATTATTAGCTAGACATCTGCTCATTTTTTGAAATTCCTATTATAAATGGAAAAGTTTTCTAAGTATTTAGAGGTCTTCATGTTATAAACTGAAAATGTCTCTTAAAAATGTGTTATTCCCTGTGCACCGCTTTCATCTCATGTAAATACAACCTGACCTTTGATAATATCAAAGCATTTCAGCAATTAAAAGTATTTTAAACATTTTAATAAAATAATGTCTTTAACTAGAAAATGTGGATTTTTGCAGCATGGTATCCAGGGACTAAAAAAAAAAGCTAAGATGGTGTTCATCACAGTGTGATCCAAATCCATTACCTTTGTATGTGCATTAATTGTAAGTAAAGTGGCTAACCCTATTTATATTGTTTAAATGTCTTCTTCCAGATATACATTGCTCTCTTTTTATTTTTTTCATTGGGGCTGGGTTTCAACCGTTTTTAATATTGCAGTAGTGGCCAAAATTGTGGAAACCTTTTGGGAAAAGTATATTTTCTAAAACTAGCTAATAATATCACTTTTTTTGGAGTAGTACCATAAAATTATATATCAATGGAAAGATAATTTAATCAAGAATGTAATGCAATAATTTCTATGAAGGATTTGCTACAGAGGTGAGTTTCAGCAGGTTCTGACCAGTTCTGGGGAACCAGTAGCGGACATTTTGAGTAGTTTGGAGAACCGGTAGTAAAAATTCTGACTGGTCCTGCCCCCGTCTATTCTCTGCCTCCCAAATCCATGCTGATTAGGAGGAAATGGGGATTTTGCAGTAATCTTCCCCTGGAGTGGGGTGGGAATGGAGATTTTACAGTATCTTTCCCCTGCCACACCCACCAAGCCACACCCACAGAACCGGTAGTAAAAATTTTTGAAACCCACCACTGATTTGCTATTAGAATAGCAGTTACAGTATAAAGAAGAAAAGTGAAACATGTAGAAAAAAATGAGATATACAAAAATCACCATGGAAAAAACGAGATACAAAAATTATCATGTCAGTTAATACTTAGTTCGGTAACCTTTAGCATAAATTATGGCCTGACAATGTCTTCCCATGGAGTTAACCAAGTCTTTTAGTTCTGCAGCTGTTATAATGTGAAACCAAGATTGAATGATTGCTTCTATGAACTGGGTTTTATTGCTGGGTCGCTTCTGATTAACAAGTTTCTTTAGTCGGCTCCATAGATTTTCAACTGGGTTAAGGTCTGGGCTTTTCAGGCCATTCCAGCAATGGAATATGTTTATCCTGAAACTCAAAAAAAAAAAAAAAAAAAAAAAAAAGAAAAAAAAAGAAAAAGAAAAAAAAAGAAATGGTGTCATTAGCCATCAAACCTCAAAAATACACTTTTCCCAAAAGGTTTCCACAATTTTGGCCACTACTGTAATACACTGACCAGAATTCTCTGGAGTTGGGAGGCCTCCTAAATCAAATAAAATCACATCAATCAATCAATAAGGTGAAATTTCAACTACACTGCTGGACCGCATCATGATCTTTTGAGTTCTCCCCCCAACATTCTTGGATTTCTTTATTTTATTTTCATTAATATATTTATTTGCATAAACAGAGATCCATTTTAGTGTTCCATACTTCAGGCATGAAAAATAGGGACCACACAATAAGTTCCAGTTATACAACTCATGCCTGTACAAGATAAGCGTTAATAGAATTCAAGAGGGATTGGACTTGAACAGCTCGTGGGACAGTAATGATTACAGGTTGCTTCCTCTCTTGACTCTGTCCCCAGGCTCTGCCTGTCCTTCTAAATTGGTCAGGTAAAATAGAAAGGGATGGGATTTAAAAAAAAAAAAAAGTTAAAAATGAGCTTCACAAATAGAATTACATATGTAATATTTAATTAATGTATTGTATATTAAATATTGGCAGTATTAATTATTGATTGATTCAGTTATTAAGAATTGTAAATAATAATAATGGTATTCATTAAAACTTAATAGATTACTTATTTATTATTTTATTTATTTATTATTTATTTATCAGGGATTTTGTAATCTGACTTGAACCTGAAGGCTAGTAGGTGTACATTTGAGGCCACTGCTTGAATATTTTTTCTACCTTTGTTCCTAACAGACAGGGTTATTTTTTGTCACTTGGACTATGCTTGACATCAGCACATTGTTACGGTAATGGGCCTGTCTCTTCTCTGTCTTTTTGCATCTGACCTTGCTCCTCCTAACCCTCACATCATCATTCATTAAGAACCATGACAAATCACACAATTAAAACTGAGCCCCAGGGGCTGCAAAAAGGGGACTAAAGATGGTTTGTGGGTCCCTTAGGAATATTAGCATATAGCTTAGTGAGTGTGAATATAATAGCCCTATGATGATAAATTAATACAAGATGTTCCTTTTTTTTTAAAAAAAAAGTTTCATGACAATCATAATGGTGATTTATTTAAATCATAGATAAAAACTTGTATTTGGTGCATTTCAAAAAACCAGGGCTCGGTTAAAAACGTATCTTTTTGTTCTTTTCAATAGCTAAGCCATTACCCAAAATAAGGAATAATCAAATGAATATTTCATGTGTAGCTTAGGAAAGAAAAGATCTATAGTAACTTACACACACACAAACATACAAATACACACAAAAAAATTATGAAGTGTTTTTAAATCAGCTCTTCAGTTTCTTTTCTTTGGTCATAAGTTATGACATTTATCTAAGAGCTTTAAGGAACAAAGTCCTTTGTCAAATATCCATGGGGTCTTTCTTCCAAGTTTGCAACTTATGTACAAGTGAAAGAAAGAAATATCATATGAACAGAATTCTGCTTGCAAAACAGAATATCTGCTTCATTTTTCCAAATTGTTCTTCAGAACTGTCTGCTAATAGCGTCTCTTCTTCTGATCGATGGATATAGCTGGATATTACTCAGAATTTGTTATAAGCGATATTTTTCAAATCTATACTTGAAACTATTTCAGATAATAATATAGAATTCATTTTTCATAGCATATTATTTTTATCTCCATTTAATTAGTGCTGGAGTGAAGAGATTCACTCAGACCATGACCTAATTCAACACAGTATTCCCACGTGAAACAGTCATTTGTTGACTCTGAGGACAAAGAATAATTTAGACCAAGTGACTGAAATTCTGCCATATGTGGTAACATATGTAGAAACAGCTTGTGATGTCCTCCCTCAAACTTGCCAGGGTATGGAGTGGACTCTCTACATCCACCAAAGCTATGCTAATCTTAAAATGACATTCAACATCTCTTTCTCGCAAATAACCATAGTGTTTGCATTCGGCAGGAATTATAGACAGAAATGGATGCTAATGTCTGCTTTTCATCTTATTTGTTTTCTTTCTTTTCGGTTAATTTACAGTAAGTTCTTAGGGAGCTTCTTAGATATCAGTTTCTTTTACTAATTGTTTCTTTTTACCTGCTGAGATGGAGAAACACTGCCTTAGCCATCATGTTACATAGGCTCTCTATCTTTTATTTCCAACTGATCCCTCCCAAAATGTTTTTTTTTAAAGGAAAAAGACATCACTTGCATAAATGGGGTCTTTTCCTTCTCTTTTTCCCAAATACCTAATAGGTTCCAAAGGAAAGCTGCTGTGGACTTAAGGTTTAAAATGTCCTGCCCAGGCACGATGGCCTGTAAATAGAATTAGCATGAATTTCAGTGATGGCAACAAAAGCAAGGATAACGGATTGATGCAGAAACTTATTGTAAGCATTTACTAAAAGAGAATATTCTTTTAAGACTGATTGATGCACCATAGTAGAAAAAAAGCATGTGGATCTATTACATTAGGTCAGTGGTGAAATCCAAATTTTTTTACTACCAGTTCTGTGGGCGTGGCTTGGTGGATGTGGTGTGGGTTGGTGGGCATGGCTTGGTGGGCGTGGCAGAACAAAATCCCCATTTCCTCCCCACTCCTGGGGGAAGGATATTGCAAAATCTCCATTCCCATCCCACTCTGGGGCCAGCCAGAGGTGGCATTTGCCGCTTCTCTGAACTACTCAAAATTTCCACTACTGGTTCTCCGAACTGCTCAAAAATTCTGCTACCAGTTCTCCAGAATCTGTCAGAACCTGCTGGATTTCACCCCTGCATTAGATCCATTATCATGTCTGTCGCTCTTCCTCATTACTTCTACTTGCTCATACATATAATTCTTGACTTACGACTATAGTGGGTCCAGAATTTTTATTGTAAGTCACAACAATCAACGTACTCACATGACCGAGTCCATTTTTACAACTTTTTTGAAATGATTAAGTGAACGCAGCAGTTGTTAAGTGAATGTGGCAATCAGTAAGTGAACATCATAGATATTAAGCAAATCAATGTATTCCAATGGGTGTTTTTTTGCTGGAAAATAGCTGAAAAGCTAAATCTGGCAAAATAAAAACATCATAAATCATGGTCATGTGACCAGAGAGTGTCGCAATCAGCTATAAAGATGATCCGGTTGCTGGAAATGCAGTCATGTTACTATGAAGGGGTGTGCAGTCATTGGAACTCTGGAATTGGATTGTAAGTGGCTTCTGGGGCATCCATCACAACTTTGAACAAATTGTCAATAGAGGACTACCTGTAATTTCTTTCTGCCTTCTTCCTGTGTTCTATGCTGAAAATATGTTCTTGGAAAGAAGACTCCCAAATGATTACTTTGAGAACCTAAGTAGTACTTCACAAGCAGCTCTATAGTTTGCATTGGAAATCCTGAATGATTTAGATTGGATTATATCTGAAACAGTATATAAAAAGAGAGGAATTTTTGATAAAGTGACCTTTCTGAGTAGATGCTTACAAGAGAGATCCAGGCAGGATTGTTTTGGCAAGGGGATTAAAAAAAATTGAATATGTAAAATAGGTTTACATTTTCATGAATTGATTAGTTACAATAACCCAAATCCTTCCAGTTGTTTGCATTTTTGAGGCAATGTTGTTGACAAGATACAACAGAATAGGATTTGTCAGGATATGCTTAAATTGGAAGACTGCATGTTGACATCAGTTCAGTGTAAACTAACTGTACATATGCTATAGCATATGGCAGCATTTCAGCCCCCATCTCTCTCCTAACCTCTCCCTCAAAGCCACTGAAAAGAGGTCCCAGGAGACAACCCACAAATTAGGTCAGAGATTAGTTTACCATGTGGCAGTTAAATATCAGCAATCAACCTCGCCGCTACATTGCTTCATGTAACAAAGATATTTCTGAACATTTAGAAATGTGTTTTTAATATCAGCATTTTTGTTTGATAGATGTTTTTCGGTCTATTGCCTGATGCTGTTCATGGTATTAACATCATATTTGAGAAGGTGAAAGGCGTTCATAATTCTCCAGTGCGAAGTCGGCATCATTTTGCAGAGGATAATCCAATCAGGACCTTACATGCATAAACTGCTGCTTGGGAAAAGATTTATGACTATAGGGATGCCAGTAATAGCCAGAAAGCAAAATCTGTGCTTGGGGACAAGTAGTATGTGACAGGGGATCTGATCCATGCAATTAGTGGCCAATTATTTAGTCTGTTTCAGGTTGAGGGGCACATTTAGGCTATGACCACTCTTAGATAATGCCTATCAGGTCGGAACCTGCCTGCCTAAAAAATGATTGCTATTCTGAGAGTGTCCCATCATATACATGTCCAGAAAGCAAATTGATAAAATTGTCCTTACCATCTTTTTCTAATCTCAAACTATGATTCTTTCTACCAATCCAAACTTACCTTTGATTCTTGTATTGGACACCTTGGCTCAAAGTTACAATAGAACAGGACTTCCTTTACCTGTTTTCAAAATCCAAGAATGGTTGGAGTCATTTTCACCTCCAGGGGAAGAGAATTCCATAATTTATGTGCTACTCAAAATGGTCTGGCGTTTTATCTCTCTAAACAGAGGGAAAATTCTCAGCAGGTCATGCCTAGATATCAGATCTGAATGAATAGATCCAGTTCGGCCTGACCACTGCCTGATCTTTGTCTCAGTTCTTTTTTGTGGTTCATATGTCTTCTTAAAGAAAAAAAAAAGTTCAGTTTACAACAGAGGACAAGCGGGAGGAACAGGAAGGGACCTACTGTTCCAGTGATGGATAGAGTTCTGTAGTCAGATCTCCACTATTCCTGCTACAATCCTATGATAAATAGATATTTTCTCATCATCTGGTAACATCCATAAGAAAGGATAATACAATGCACAAAGACCTCAACCAATTATTTTCCTTAACATATGCTATGCATAGAGTCAGACATTACCACTTGGGAGAACACAGCTACAAAAAACCCACCACCACCTCCACCAACGATAAACATTGGCAGTGCAAGCAGCTAATGCTGCTTAGTGCTGATATAGTTTTCTGAGTTCTCCAGAATGAGTGATTAGCATCTTCGTTTAGTTGTGGGGAAAACCCATAGCATCTTTTTGAGTCATATAATCACTATATGACTACATCATATATGTAGTGTCACTACATAACAACAATATTTGCATTGTTCCAATTATCACTGGGCAATTCTAGAAGATACTACAAGCAATGTGCATTTCTATCCACCTGCATTAGAATCAGGGTAAATTGTTCATATATATTCAAAAAATTCATTACCAGTGATTTCAAAGAGAAGGTTCCATTGCATCAGTGCATTAATAACCAATGTTGATACCCACAATCTTTCCAATGCGAAAAGAAAGTTTTATTATACACAAGGTTATGTCTCCGCCGTTTAACAAAAGTAGTTGGAGTTTACAAGATGCATATCAATGTGGCTGAAATTAGACTTTTTGGTCTGGAACTACAGAACATTCATTCATTCATTCATTCATTCATTCACTCACTCACTCACTTATTTACCGTATTTTTTGCACTATAAGACGCTCCAGACCATAAGATGCACCTAGCTTTTGGGGAGGAAAACAAGAAAAAAAAAATCTGCCTCTGCCTCCCAGCATCCATCGGTATTCATCTGGCTAGCATCCTTGCAGCAAACACCAAACAGCCTGGTCAGCTTCAACACGATATTGCAGCCTGATTTAGCATGAGCAGCTGATTGGCGGTTGGATCAGCCTCCTGAAATACCGCTGATCAGCTGTTCCAGGCGGCGGGGATTGCCATCGCATATCGCTGCCATCGCCACTGATTGCCTCTGCGTGTCCTGTTTTTGGCCTCTGCGCTTTCTGTTTTTGGCCACTGCATGCCTATTTTTGGCCCGTTCCAGGCTGTGGCAATTGCCACCGCCTTTTGCCACCAATCACCGCAGCCACCATTGATGATCACTGCCGCTAATGGCAATCCTCGCTGCCTGGAACGGGCCGAAAACGGGACATGCCGAGGCCGAAAATGGCCGAAGGGTGGGGCCTGGCATGTGGGTGGGGCTTTGGCAATATTTGCTCTATAAGATGCACAGACATTTCTACCCACTTTTTTGGGGGGGAAAAAGTGCATCTTATAGTGTGAAAAAAATGGTACTTACTTACTTATTTAGTAATTTATTTATTACTTTATTGTTTTTACAAATAACTCAGTGATGAACATATCCAACACATTATAACCCAGGCAGCATTTATCTGATAATCAGAAATTTTAAAGCCAAAAGCATGTAGGTATTTATGTTGAGAAAAGGTTGATAGCACAGGCACACATTTCTGTATATGGGGCTGAAGCAAAATGGAATTGAAGAACTGAAAACTAGTTTATGAAGACTATGGCAGCTTCTGAAAAATCTAGAGGTTTCCAAAATCATCACTAATCCAGATACTTCTTTTGACAAATGCCACATAGACATATTTTTGCTACTGTTTCTCTTTTTCCAAGTGTGGTAAGCCAATAATTTTCAGAGGCATGCGGAACAATGACTAAGCTTTGGTGGTTTTATGTAGGGTCTGCATTGATTTAGATCACAACTTACTGAAACTAAAAACAAATGTGCCAAAGTGACCCTGGTAGATCTGAAGTAGGAAAAGTAAGAAAGGGTAGTGATGGTGAGAAAGATCTGGATGAAATGGAGAACTATCATTGGGAATACAGAATATTTGCTAGATGCTACTTGGGATTTGCTTGGGGAACATTCTGACTATACTTATTTCAGTTTATATTGTAGCACCAAAATCTGACAGATTATCACCTATTGCTAATATTTTAATAAATATTTTCTAAAAGATGTAACCCGAATACAATGTCCAGTTAAATGATAAAACATTTTCCCCTTCCTTCCTTCCTTCCTTCCTTCCTTCCTTCCTTCCTTCCTTCCTTCCTTCCTTCCTTCCTTCCTTCCTTCCTTCCTTCCTTCTTTCTTTCTTTCTTTCCTTCCTTCCTTCCTTCCTCCTCCAGGGGTTCTACTTACCTTTACTACCGGTTTGCAACAGGGGCGCGCACGCGCTCTTCTGCATTTTGATGACGTCAGGGTCAATAGACAGAGCCTCCCGCCGATTTTACTACCAGATTTATAGAACCAGTGCAACCCATCACTGTCCTCCTCCCTCTCCCTCTCCCTCTCCATCATCTCCATGATTTTTATCTATTTTTCTCAGAGTATCTCTGGTCTCCTTCCCCTCTACCTCATTAAAAGCAAAGATAAAAATAGCCATATCTCTACCTCAAAACAAAGCAACTTTACAGCATCATTTTGTCCTCTTCTTGGCTGGTTTTAGGGGCACCCCTCCCCCCTTCCAAGATGTACCACTGCAGGTGGGCATCTGTCTTGTCGTTTTTGCTAGATAGCCAGATCCATCCATGGGCTGGATTTACATTAGGCCATTAAGTATTGATTGTAGTGCTTGAGAGCTCTATTGTTGCTATTTGTCAGAGCCTTTTGCATTAAACTTTGCAGAAAATAATACTCCCTTCTTGCTACACAATGTGCACTTACAGCTCAGCCAGTTCTGCCAGGCCAAAATGTGCTAGAGGAAGTAAAGGCATTTAAAAACCCATAAAGGACATCTCCATCAACTCAGTCTGCTTTATTTGTGACTCTCAGATGTGAAGGACAAATCTCACACAGTATTTTTCCCATATGTTTGCCTTACAGGTAGCTTTAATTTTGTAGCCATTTTAACTGCACTCAAGCTCCGACTAGTAATTGGTCATCTTCTCCTAGAAAATCTGTTTCCTCTCACTAACTATTCCAGATTTGATTGAATGGCTGTTTGGGAAAAAAAGGAGTGTATGTCAACTTTGTACAAACCGAATCTTTGCACACATGAAGTGGATGGCATGATGTGAGAAAGAACTTAAGAAACAGGGTAAAGAGATATTGCCTAGGGAATGATCTGATAAGAGGAGGAATAGCTCACAGCCATGTAATGGGTGGAGAAAAAGGCTTAGACCTTTCCTAACTTCTCACACTGTAAAGGAGATGGTGGGAGATTTGTACTTTCAGACGTGCAATATTATATTAATGTAGCCTTACAATAAAGTAGAATTGGCTCATCTGGTCATGTTTTCTGTCTGGTTTACTTGACACAAATATTCTTGAAGCAGAAAAGCTTTAATCTGCATTGCAGGAACTTGCCTGCTCTCTGATTGAGTGAGGTCCTATTTGTATTACGCCAACAAACAAAGTAAGTATTTTAAGTATATTTGTTATGGTCTTTTGTTGCTGTGTCCACAATTTGGAAGGCCAGCTCAGCAGATGGCAACACTTGGCTGACCTTGACTTGGTTTGGAAACTAGACAGGATCAGGCTTGGTTCATACTTGGGAGATTATCAGGCATGTAGGCTAGACTAGGAAATCAAAATGCAACCTAAATGAAGGCAATGAAAAATTACTGGTATCAAGAAAATTGCTGAGTTGTGTTTATGAATTCAGAGTGCCTTTACTTGATATACCTCAGATGACTTACTATGTTCTCTCTTTTCTTTCTTTCTTTCTTTCTTTCTTTCTTTCTTTCTTTCTTTCTTTCTTTCTTTCTTTCTTTCTTTCTTTCTTTCTTTCTTTCTTTCTTTCTTCCTTCCTTCCTTCCTTCCTTCCTTCCTTCCTTCCTTCCTTCCTTCCTTCCTTTCTTTCTTTCTTTCTTTCTTTCTTTCTTTCTTTCTTTCTTTCTTTCTTTCTTTCTTTCTTTCTTTCTTGTTTGATGGCCAATGATAGAGTAAAATATTTTTTCCAATAGGTCTCCAGGTTGCTAGGCATCAGAGCTGTGCAATGAACCATATTTGAAAGGGACAAGTTGGAAATATTGATCAAAAGTGTCGGAGTTGCAACATGGATGTCTGTGCATGCACCAAATAATCTTTTCCTTTTTGAATTCCCATCACTGCACAACCTTACTACATATTCAGTGATGATATTTAATCCCAGCCCTCTATCCACCTTTACCCTCTCACTGGTTTTAGATTATATGATTAAGATCTTCATTTTATTCTGCATGTTCCTAAATTTTTATTTTAATCATGACTTGTCTTTAATATCTTCTGTTGAATTCAGGTAAACAACGCATATATTTTCAATAGATAAATAATACAATTAAAATATGGGTGTTGCAAAATAAATATCTTAATAGAGCTAGGGCTTCTTATAGATGCATATTGTATGTGATTCCCCATTGAATCTACATTAGTTCTTGCACAAAATATCTAGAAACACAAAACTATTGTAAGTAACTGCTGATACTTCCCTGAATTTGAACAGCAGGGACAATATTATGAAAAGCCGAAGAGGCATTAATTTTATCTAGGATCCATTGCTATACGTAAGAGCTTGGAAGCAAGCTATATATAAGATCATGTAGTGAAATTTCTTGGTCTGCAGTACTTCAGACTCAGAAATCTCATTTAAAAATTTCCTAATTTTGCCCACATATAAAACTATCATATTTAGGGTGTGCATTCTAAATTAACCGATTGAATGCAAGCTTCTACATGTATGCAGTGATATAATATCAAGGTCTGCATATCTTATATGATTCTCAGTGTGAGTGCATTTCATACACCAATGTATTTTTAAATCAATTGCTTTGATAATACAGCTATTATCTTTCTATATGCCTCCACTCAATTACCTAGGATAAAATCTCTGATGGGTAGATATTCTCAAGTAGCGGAATCTGCCTTTTACTAATTGGGTTCTTTTGTCCTGTTTAGTCATATAATAGATTTTTTTTTAAAGTAGCAAGCTAATCTGTCTGACAGTAGGCTTGGTTCTATAATGCATGTCAAGGAACAATTGAATTCCAGATGAGTTGTCACCTCAGCTATAAAAGAAAGAATTTAGTTACAACCTCTTTTATTCTGTGCCCTTTTCAAAGGCGCTTGACACCTGAGATAATGATGTTCAGCTTTCCAGGGTTACTAGCATGAAGAAAACACGGAGCATACCTATCTATTATAGTCATTCTCCAATGATGGAAATGTTCAGTGCTGTCCAGAAAATCCTGTGATTGTGGTTGTGGTTGGAAATGAACCAACTGTAGAAGTAGAAATTACTTTGGAGAGTCAGAGCTACTATTCCATGAGTCACAATTTAAAAGCAACAATTTTCTTTTTTAAAAAAAGGAAACAACCAAAATCACTCAATGATAGGGTTGTCTGATTCATTAAGCGCCTGTTTCACATTAGGGAAATGGGCAATTTTTTAATGGTTTCCAATAGTACGGACAGTCTGCTGTAGGAAAACCATAGTGTCTCCTTAAAGACTTGAAATGGCCTGTGCATTTTTCTATATTTCTTTTATATGGCACAATTTAGCTGGTGATGTAAACTATGCTTGCCAAACAGCTGATTATACACACCACTGTAGTTGCTCTTCCACCACCATTTCTCTGAACCAATGAAGGAGCCGCACTACCTTGCTCAACTCTTGGTTTTCTTTCATTTGCTGACCATGCACCTTCTTCTTCTCCTCAGGCCATCTTTGAGGCTACTCTGGTGCCTCTTGATATTATGGTCTCCTGCATATGTCACAAAGCCCTTAACTGCCAATTCACAGTTCAGGCAACATCAAAAGACTGTCCAGATTTTCTACAACTGGTCACACAAATTCTATAATATTCTTCATCACTAGCTTTCTATGAACAGTTACCAACTTTTTCCCTGTCCTGGAATTGGGCCTATCTTGATCTTTGTTTTGACTGATAAACTGAAAGCAACAGTCTGATCTACATTACTATTTGCTTCAGTGAAATTCTGATGGAGTTTCACATGTTTAGACAGTACAAGCTACAATCTGAAGAACGAAGTCAGTGTCAAATGATGTCTTTGCTCCATCAGTTATTTGTTTGCTCATGAGCCCATCAAGATGAAGAAATTAATGCTGATGGAACTAAGAGTTGGTATCAGTTGTTATAGGACACATCAAGATTGGGTTATAAATGTTGTAAAATCAATAGAATAAATCATGTGTATCCCCACTACAGTTACCCTGGGAATAGGTTGGGTTGAGGGAGAACAATTGGCTCCAAATCACCCAGTGAATTTCCAAAGCTGAAGGTTGACTTGAAGGTCTCATTTAATCCAGAATACACTTTCTGTAGTATATTACTCTTGCAGGAGTAGGCAGAATAAATGCAGTAAAACCCACAAACACACAAAAAAAAAACCCCTCTAAAAAACTAGCATATAGCCTAGAATTATATTAAAATATTCTGCAATAAAATATCATGAGATTTTGTCTAGAATTTTTAAAGAAAATTTTATCATCTATAGAGCCATAATTTAAAAATATCCAAAATGCCTGATGGGTCTTAGAGAGTGCTGAATTCCTCCTCCCACCCTCTGGGCTAAATCCATTGATTCATGCATCCCAATTTTCCCGATTATATTTCCCTGAGAACTAAAAAAATCACATATACCGTAATTTGGAATACAATACAACATTTATTGTTTTGAATAAACAAAAGAACACACAAAAAAAACGCCGGGAATGAGGCCAGGCCCATTTTAATTCTGCAGTTTCTTTCTCACAGAGCCCACCAAATGCGTCTAGGCTGCCCTCTCACCACTGTTGCCATACAACCTGAAGGCAACACTGATTCTTCAAACTAATGGCTCTGGAAAGACCTGACCTCTATGAATTAATCCAATCCCTCTTTAAAGCTATCCAAGCTAGTGGCCATCACCAGAGGTTAATTATGTGGTTAATTATAATTAACCACAGGTCAAGTAAGTACTGGGTGAAGAAGTACTTTCTTTTGTGTATTCCAAATCTCCTCCTAATAGCTTCATTAGACAATTTTTGCTCCTAGCGTTTTGAGAAAAAGGGGGAAAAAAAAACTTCACTTTGTCCATGCCATGCATGGTTTTATATATTTTAATGATGTTCCCACCACCCTTAACAATTTTTCAAGTCCAAAATTATGCTTTCTTGGTAGTCGCGTTGTGTTTTTCATTTGCTAGAGATATTTTTATGTTGCATTTTAAAAAAAATCTTTGTTAGCTACCTTGCATCACATTTTTGAGACGAGTAACCATATAGATTGATTTAAACAAACAAGTAAAATTCTAGACTTTTCATACCAGGAAGGCTTTTAGTTTTCAGTTGCCCTATTCTTCACTTTTGCCAATTCAATTACATCTTTTTTCAAATGTGGTGACCAGCATTTAAGATATAGACCTTTTATAGATTTACAGAAGAACATTACAGTGATGGCATTTTCATTTTTAATCTCTCATTTAGGAACTTTAGCCTTGGCTTTTGGCTTTTTTTCAGTTATTGAAAAACTGTGTCAGCATCACTGACTTTACATTTTTAGAACGCTAGTCAGCATGAAACCAAGTCTCCCTCCCCCCCCTTTAGAGACTTTTTTGTTTGTTTTTCTTTACACATAAAGACATTGTTTAGCATTTATTACTGTTTTGAAATGTTTTTAGTATCTTACTATTTAGTATTTTAATTGTAATATGTTTTTTGAGTTGTAAGTTGCCCATAGTCATTGATTGAGACAGGAGTCTCTACAAATTGAACAAACAAATGAATAATAAATAAATAAATGTGTCATGTGGTGAATTATTCACCCAGTTTAAATAAATCCTTTTGGGGCTTTCTAAAATCACGTCTAGCTTTTATTTCCTTGAATAGTTTCCCTGAATAGTTTCCCTAAATAGTTTCCCTAAATAGCGAACTCGGCCAGCTCACTGTTTAGTTCATTTATGAACAAGCTTTGGTCACAACAGAAATCATTGAGGGCCCCACTTGTTATTAAACTTCATTGAGAAAATAGCCCATTTATTCACACTCTTTGGTTTCTATTTTCTAATTAGTTCATGATAAATTTAAGGTCAGGTCCTCCTATTATTCCATTCCAAATTTTATGAGAACTTTGTCAAAGGTCTTTTGAAAATCCAGATATACAAGATCAATAGAGCCATGTACATTTATGGGCCTATTGATGTTTTCAAAGGTCTCTGAAAGATGAAGCTGGATTTACGTTTGTAAAATCCATGCATATTTCTTTATGTGCCTTATTACTTTTTCATTTATTATCATTTGTACCAACTTGCCTGTAAAAGAAATTAAGTTTACCAGCCTGTAATTTCCAGAATCTCCTCAAGTCCCTTTTAAAATCGGTGGCCCATTTGCTACTGTCCAATAGTATGGCACTAAATCAGATTTGATAGTTTCACATATTTTCACATATGAATTATTTAAGAACTCTTGTGTGGATACCTTAAAGACCCCATGGTAGTTTATAGTGTAGTTTCTCAAGATCCTAGAATACCAGTATCTTATTTTGTTACCTCAGTTCATTTTTATTATTCTGATTCCCTCCATGATGAAGTTGGTACAAGCTCAGACATCATCTGATCTCTTTTCTTTTGTAACAAATCAGATGCAAAGAATTCATTCACTTTCTCTGTAATCTCTATACTTCCCTTTGTTATCTTGCTAACTAGTTCCCTGCTTGGTGGTTTTCTGCCTTCAGGATATTGAAATAAGTTCATATTGAAAATCACAACTCATTTCTGCATTATCATCATTTTTATATTCCATTATCATCTCGTATGCCAGAGTTGTGTTCCTTTTTTTCCTCTTTATTAGGACTGTTTTTTATTTCCTAAATTTTATAATTTTAATTTTATAGCTTCACAGACACCATGTTGGCTTTTTCCTAGTTGCCAATTGTTTTAGTTTCCAATGTACTATGAAGGGTTTGGGAACTTTTTTATTTTATACTAAATCCATTTTTAAAATGCGATTGGGTTTGATCCTGCTGTAGTTTTCCAGAAAGAAATTAAACAAAACAGCATTATAGTGACTCTTTTCCATTGTTTTCGTAACGATTTCATCCCATACCAGATCATGGTTATTATTTAGGATTACATTTAAGGTTGTTTCTTGCAATTACAGAAATAGTTTGAAATGTCATAAAATGCAAAACAAAAGGCAAAACAAAAATGTCATGCCATTTTTGTAAACTACTGCACCCAAAAAGTCAGAAGTTGTTGCACTATTTTTTTCAGTTTTCTAACTACTGTTTTTATATTATTTTTATTGTGAAACTTGATAAAAAAAATATTACAAGGTAGCTTAAGGTTGTTTCCTCTCTAGCTAATTTCATGACCAGAGGCTACAAGATATAGTCATTTAAGTTATCCAGGAAATTGGTTTCTTTTTTTCTGGTCTGAATATGAATGTATTTCATCTATGATAGGAAAAATGGTCTCCCTCATATTAAAACAAAATCTCCTTTGTACACCTCCCAGATTTCTTTCCACCCTATCCTCAGAATTTTGGATGGATAACAATATATTCCTAAATTGATTTACATTCATGGCCAAATATTGGCATCCATCAAGGTTCTACAAAAAAATTTAGTCATCCAAAGGTTTGTTTTTATAACCTATTTGATAAAAAGAGAAACATCTAGTGGGTCTTTCCTGTCCCTTCTAAAAAATTTATACCTAGGAATAATACCTAGGAATGACCATACTTCACTGATTCTCTTTATTCTACCCACAGTTCTACCCAGTGGTGAAATCCAATTTTTTTTACTACTGGTTCCTTGGCAGGTGTGGTGTGGCTTGGTGGGCCTGGCTTGGTGGGCATGGCAGGGGAAGGATACTACAAAATCCCCATTCCTTCCCCACTCCTGGGGGAAGGATATTGCAAAATCTCCATTCCCACCCAACTCTGGGGCCAGACAGAGGTGGTATCTGCAGGTTCCCTGAACTACTCAAAATTTCCACTACCACTTCTCTGAACTGCTCAAAATTTCCGCTACCGGTTCTCCAGAACCTGTCAGAACCTGCTGGATTTCACCCCAGGTTCTACCCATTGTTTCTATGTTTTTGTTTACAGTCAAGTGCTCTTATTCCCCAGCTTGGCTTGGACAGTTTTAGCATTGGCCCTGCAATGCCTACAAACTAGTTTACAAATGTTGCTGGCATCTTTTTTGCCTGGCTTTTAAAAATCTCATGACTGACATGACTACCAATTAATCCACCTCCAACATTGGTTCTATCCATGCAGTAGTTCCTGAAATATGCTCCTGTTTCTAAACTGCACGCTTCACAGACCTGACAGTTTTCCTTAGGAATTATTTTAAAAGCTGCTCTGCTTTATTTCTGATGGAATACATTATAGCCTGGTTTCATTTCAGTTCATGTAGAGCCTGCATTTTCTTGTACTGACTTAGCTTGTTCAGAAATATCCAGAAGAAGTACCAGAAGAACCTAAACTTGTTCACTTGGTACCATAGTCTCATCCGCTTATTGAGATGACTAGCTAATCCTGTACATGGGATACAACGTCTAAAACATGAACTTGGCTATTCTGGGACTTTAATCTTAGCATAATAAATCAATTTTAAACTCGCAAGTCCCATTGTTGTTTTTTTAAAACATTCATAGATCTACTCACAGTTGATTCTCAGGAAGATAAATCTATCTCAGCATCTACTTCTGTCCTACTATCGCAGCACCATTGAGAGTGTCCTGACATACGGCATTCTTGCATGGTATGGGAGCAGCTCTGTAGTGGACAAAAAAGCTCTACAGAGAACCATTAAAACTGCCCAGAATATCATCGGACTCCAGCTACCAGCCCTGGATGACATCTTTGAATCTTGCTGTTTGAGAAAGTTGCATAACATTCTCAGAGACTCTTCCCATCCTGCTTACAATCTTTTTGGACTGTTGCCTTCTGGCAGAAGATACAGAACAATTAAAACTCGGACCACATGTTTTCTGGATAGTTTTTATCCCAGAGCTATAATTGCACTCAACAATGAACTAAAGGGCCACTATCAGTGAGCTGTTGGACAGTATTACTTGGTCTGTTGTGAGGATATTTGGGTGGTTTAGGGGTGGGGAATTGTGGTGGGTGGGAGTGTGTTTGGGGATTATTATGTGTGTTGGACCTGGTCTTTGGGTGTTAAGTGAATTTCGTTGTATGGGTATACTGTGTATACACATACAATGACAATGAATTTATTTATTTATTTATTTATTTATTTATTTATTTATTTATTTATTTATTTATTTATTATAATCTGGATAGAGGGAATTTACTTATAATTACTTATTGCAAAAAGGATATAGATTTTTGATACAAAAAGCAAAGAAAATAAAAGAACCTCAGCATCTATTGTTTCTTGATGTTATGCAGCGAATTGAGTACTGAATTATAAGCATCCTATGGAAACAGATTTCCATCTGGCATCTCCTAATCATCACTGGGCAATTTGAATATACTGCCCATTGTTGGCCAGCTTTAAACAGTTTGCTGAAGCCATCAGTGAACATTTTGTTTTATTGTTTTGCCACCCACCAAATGTCCACATTTTAGTACAGAAACTCTTCCATCAAATCCACTTGAATCCAAGCATGCATCCCCTTTATATATTAGCTATCTTTCAGACATCACAATTCAATATAGCAAATAAACCTGCAGTTCTTGCAATTTTATTTACAGAGTATAATGAGCAGATTGCAAATTTCAGCAGGAATTTAAACAAGTAACCTACCGTATTGCATAAGAATAACATTTTAACTAACAATTTTGCAACTATGGGAGGACTTTTACATACTGTCTACAGAGTTGATATCTTAATGCCTTGTGGCCTCAGCCTATATTATTCCCTTATTTTTTAAAAAATATAATCCCACCATTCGGAGTAGTCCATCCTCACTGCTCTATAATTGCCACATTGACCAGTTTTACAAAAGCTGGAAGCTGAATCCATCTTGCTCTGAAATGTCAACAATCACTTGCAAATCATCATGTAGTTGTGCTCCAGAGATGGGTTTCAGCAGGTTCTGACCAGTTCTGGAGAACCGGTAGCGGACATTTTGAGTAGTTCGGAGAACCAGTAGTAAAAATTCGGCCCACCCCCATCTATTCTCTGCCTCTCAAGTCCCAGCTGATCGGAAGGAAATGGGGATTTTGCATTATCCTTCCCCTGGAGTGGGGTGGGAATGGAGATTTTACAGTATCTTTCCCCTGCCACGCCCACCAAGCCACACCCACAGAACTGGTAGTAAAAAATTTTGAAACCCACCACTGTTATGCTCGTTTTGTGTGAGAGACATTAATAAAGAGTGACAGAAGGAGAAAGAATGTGTTTGTGTGAAGACAAATCTAAGACATCATATCTGGGATGCAGAAATAGGTGAAAAATTATATTCCTCTTGTTCCAATTGAAGTTCAGTTGTTTGTGCAACATGATCTGAGAATGCTAACATTCTGATTAAAAAAAAACACAGCAACATATTTAGGGCGATTGAAACATTAGTAATCTACTCATATGTTTCACATCTACATGCATTCATTCATTCACTCATGAACATATTCCAAAGTCAGAAAAAAATTGGAAAAAGCCAGTATGTTAGGCCATTTATTTTTATGCTGTTTTGCTTCACTACTTCTTGAATGTTCTTGTTTGCCATTATTTGTTGGCAGCCCTGCAAGATTTTGGAAAGATAGTTCTTGTTCTCATTTCAGTCACTCACATTTAGGTACTGTAATTAATGTAGATTCTGAACATTTTAAGGTGGATTGTCCATTTAATTGCTTGATTATGTAATCAAATCACCACAACAGTTGAGAAGGAATTAGGGAGGAATGCATGTCAGTTGTGATCAGTATCAAATTTATAGCCATGCTTGGCCTGGCATGTCTTTGCAGAAAAATAAAAGAGATTAATTTGTAGTTATATTCAGTATAAAAGACACTTTTCTCAAGATAAGTGGATAAGTTATTAAGTACACATAACAAATAATGTCAGACATAATTTCACAATCTAACAAGTATATATTTGATACTCTTGTACATTCCACTTAAATATCAGCACCTTTTTAAAAATTATATTCAGATTTGTGTATAATTCTCAGTTACAGAACTAGGTAAAATGAAAGCAGGTCTCCCCAGGTTGGATTTCACTAAGATATATGGATTTCAAGTCCCCAGATTCCCACTTGAATGATCTTTATTGAGAATTCTGGCAGGTAAAGTCCACACTTTTCCATAAAAAGGGTACAAATCAAGAAGGCCGCATATTTATGGAAAGATATCCTGCAAAATTTAGACATAGCCAATCTAATATTCAGTTGATATTTATTTATTTGTTTGTTTGTTTGTTGTCCCACTTTTATTATTATTTTTATAAATAAATAAGGCAGTGAACATACCCAAGATGCCTGCTTGTTATAAACAACAGTTTGTGCAATTCCTCTTGTCCCAGATGAAATTCAGTTGCTTCTGCAGTTGAAAACAGGAAGGGATGAACATGGGAAGTGTCAAAACAACAGATAGTGACATGCCAGGAGATAGAAGAGTGTTTCAAACATAAGAACATGTAATAATTTAGCAGCTTTCTGAACCTGTTCAGAGGTTCTTTATGGGTTGGAAGCTCATGTTTGAAAATGTTATGTTTTAATTGCTGTTAGAAAAATATCTGAGGTTGAGGCAAAAAAAGTCTTGATCATTTTAATTTTCCCATCAGAAATAATTTAGCGTAGTTGCTGAATTACTTAAAATTATAACCCATTCCTGCTGAATTTTCCTGTTTATGGTTCAATGCAACAGAAGCAGATGTCCTAGAAAATGTCCAAGGAAATCTTGCATCCTCTTTACATCATAAAGTAATACCTGAATAGCTTTTTATGTGTATTCAGAGAAGGAATATGTCTGTGATGAAATAGGGAAGACACAGTAGCTAATGAGGCAACTGAGAAGCAGCACACAGAGGGAGATGCCTATCATTCAAAATACTAGACTTTAACGCACTTTGAAAGCCAGAGCAATCCACAGTTGACATAAGAAGATTGAAAACCTCCTAATATAAACTGTAGAAAAACTGAAGTGGCAAAAAAATAGGATGAGGTAAGTGCTGTATCACCCTCCCTATAGACAGAGATTCATGGAAAGAAATATAGCAAGGAGCAGTATCAATGGCATCACAGAACATTATTTCATTGGTCATGTGTATATTGACTCGGTGCCAGGAGCTACCATGGATCTTCTCTTACTTTTTTTGGAACTCTTCATATTAGGATGACATGAGTCAAATAAAAAAAATGGAATGCTTAACTTCTGGCCTGAAAAGAGAGAGTATTGGAGCAACTGTCATGGAAATTCATAGGGGTGTTTTAAAAGATTGTTTTGAAAAGGAAGATCTGTCTGAATCTTTAAGATATAGGACAATACTGTCAAAGAATGGTATTGGAACAGTTGACAGGAAGGAAAGAAAGAAGGAAAGAAAGAAGGAAAGAAGGAAAACAGTAAGACACTTGAAGCCTATTTTTTTTAGTGGTTGTGAAATATGGATTGATTATAATTTCATTAATACTATCTGTAAATCTGCTTCCAAACCTGTCCCATTTGAACATCAATACATCAATACACGATGCGACGGTCTTTTTGCAAAATCATCTTATTACAGCAACAGTCAGATTAGCTGTGACTCACACAGTTTAGTGTCTAGGTAGCTCTGCAGTGGAGATTAATAGAAGAGGGGCACTGAGATTTCCAGCTCTTTAGAAAATCTTATCCATAGGGACCTTCATTGTTGTCTGGAAGTAATATTACAGCTATACATAGAAATAAAAACACATGTTTTTCCAGGTAACCTTTGACTACAAGTTGAATTTAAAATATGGGAAAATAAATGGTCTTTCTTCACACTATTCTTTTGCTGAAATTATG
Source organism: Pituophis catenifer annectens (assembly GCF_029215685.1). Classification (NCBI taxonomy): domain Eukaryota; kingdom Metazoa; phylum Chordata; class Lepidosauria; order Squamata; family Colubridae; genus Pituophis; species Pituophis catenifer. The sequence continues at coordinate 232,049,067 of NW_027256882.1, read as the reverse complement.
ATTTTATAATAAGACAGGATATATTTTCCAGGGTGACATTTTTCTCTAAAAGAAAGACTACCCCCCCAAAAAAATCCTACAATTTCTTTGAGAAGAAAAAACATTTCTTTTTAAAATGACAATGTCCTTGCATAGAGTGATACATCTATTGCTTTGACTCTTTGACTTCCAAATGTCTGAAAATATATCTATACAAGTTTGAGAAATGATAATGCAATAATAATAATAATAATAATAATAATAATAATAATAATGGTATTTGTGTTGCATTTTTGAATGTTCAGTTGATCGAGTTTCATGTTTAATGAATAAAGTAAATCATCATTATCATCATCATCATCATCATCATCATCAATGGATGAAACATGTAAAAGTGATACCCATTGTCATCGGGGCACTTGATACCATGTCCAAGAATTTTACAAAACACATCAAGAAATTGCAGCTTCCTGCAATAACACCAGCGAAACTGCAAAAAACTGCGCTACTTGGAACATCATATATTTTAAGATACTTGATTGATATCTAGGACGTTGGCAGCAACCCGTATCAACCATTAGCACCAGTCACTCGTATTTGTGACACATTTTTAAATTTTCAGTTGACTGAGTTTCATGTTTAATGAATAAAAGAGATCATCATCATCATCATCATCATCATCATCATCATCATCATCATCTGAAGGCTTCATTTTGGCTGCCCAAGAACAAGCCTTGCAGGCCAATTCCATGAAAGCAAGAAACAACAGCAACAACAGCAAATGTCACTTATGCAACGAGAAAGATGAAACAGTGGATCACCTTAACAGTGGCTGCAGCAAAATCTTACAGACTGATTATCTACAACATCATGATCGAGTTGCCAAAATTATACATTGGAAGTTTTGCCAGATGTTTGGATCTAAAAAATTACTGGGAACACCAAATTGACAAAGTTCTTGAAAATGAGCAAGTCAAGATCCTGTGGGACTTTTGGATCCAAATAGACAGACATCAGGCGCACAAAATGCCTGACATCACTATTGTAGAAAAGAAAAAAAGTCTAGTTCATTGATATTGCAATACCAGATGATGCACAAATTGAAGAGAAACAAGTAGAAAAAATAACAAAATATGATTTACAAATTGAAGTTGAGCGACTATGGAAGAAGAAACCAATGGTTGTACCAATAGTAATAGGAGCCCTTGGAGCAATATCCAAAGGGCTGCTTAGATACATGGACATTTTGAACTTATTAGACCTGAATATCTGGACTTTGCCAAAAACCACCCTACTCAGAACTGCCTCTATTCTCAGATGCTTCCTTAATAGCTCTTGGTTAGGACTTGAACAGTTAAGTTTTTACCATCCCAAACTGTGAATTGAACTGAAGATTAAATCTTAAATAATAATAGTAATAATAACAAGCATATATATGTATATACCACTTGAACATCATCAGTATTGACAAAATATCCACCAGTCAACTGCAAAAGGCAGTTTTATTTATGAGCTGCAGTGGCGCAGTCGTTAGACTGCAGTACTGCAGGTTACTTCTGCTGACTGCCGGCTGACTGCAATTTGGTAGTTCAAATCTCACCAGGTTCAAAGTTGACTCAACCTTTCACCCTTTCGAAGTAGGTAAAATGAAGATCCAAATTGTTAGGGGCCATATGCTGACTCTGTAAACCGCTTAGAGAGGGCTGTAAAGCACTGTGAAGTGGTATGTAAGTGTAAGTGCTATTGCTATTTATTTGGAGCAGCTTACATCCCGTGACAATACCTTTGACACTATCAAACAACACCTTTTTCCTATTCCAGGTCCTTGGGAAGGATTTGATAGGTGAATAAAAATGCCAAATCCAGTCTAAACATCTAGCTGACTGTGTGACCAACCATAGTAAATGGACCCAAAACCAAGAAAACATATGAGTATTCACAATGCATTTCATCTCCATAGTGATATTGATAGATTATACTTACCCTGAAATGGCAAAATTGACTATTTTGATTAAAGAAAAGAATATAAGTACTTTTGTTTCCACATGGGACCGCTTCTGAGCTTTGTGCTTGAAATGGAAAAGAATAAAACTTTGATTTTGGGTTTTACCGATTAGATTGATAGATATTTATAGAAATAGTTTGTTCATTTATTATGAAAAAACAAAAAGTTGTGATTTGATGTTAATGCCTTATTTTATTGCAACAGAGAGAGTCAGAAGTCAATGTTTCTTTTTCTTTTTTTCTTATCTTTCCTCACTTCTCTTCCCCCTCTTCCTCCCCACTGTTTTCCTATTTACTTTTGTATTTTGTATCTTATTTTATCTTATTGTTCAATAAAAATGTTAAACTGTGAGATTATACTTACCTTGCAAAAAGGGAGGCTGGAAGTTTACTTCAGGTCAAACAAACTGTTGAAAAAGAAAAGTACACATTATTTAAAAGACAACTAAGAACAAGCACAGGTTCAAGTTAAAAATTACTGGAAATTACTGGATGTGTAGGAAACAAAATATAAATATTGAAATAATGTAAAAAAAACCAAACAACCTAGCAGAATGTTGGCAGGAAAAAGTATTGCATACAAAAGATTGAAAGGCAAGTAGATAAAACTAAAATGTGGCAATGTTTTATAACTGGAACATAAAAAAAACAAACTGATATTTCAAGAGCAAACTATTCACTTAATGCAATCAAGGCCGAAATTGGAAAATTGTCAAATGATTCAAAGTGTAGATTGAAGAAAAAGGCAGAAGAATAGTAAATATATACTCAGCTAATGCAAGAAGATTGCACAAACTGATTATAAACAACAACATAACACAGTTGGCAAAATGATTCCCAAACATCATTTTTTGATTCTATTTTTATTTTATTCAAGGAAAGTTAAATACAAAAATCCAATTAAAAAAAACAAAGAAAGAAAAAATACAAAAGAAACATGATATAGCAATAGCAATAGCACTTATATACTGCTTCACAGTGCTTTACAGCCCTTTCTAAGCAGTTTACAGAGTCAGCATATTGTCCTCAACAATCCGGGTCCTCATTTTACTGATCTCGGAAGGATGGAAGTCTGAGTCAACCTTGAGCCTGGTGAGAATCAAACTACTGGCAATTAGCAGAATTAGCCTGCAATACTGCATTTTAACCACTGTGCCAGCATGGCTATCATGTATATACTATATTAATGACAAAATAGTTAACAAGAAGAACAAGAGTAATAAATAAAGGCCAGATTAAAATTATAATCTGTTAACAAACTGGACCAGTTTACATCCTGTGATATCTTTAATACCATCAAACAAGTGCTGAGTCCTTGTGAAAGACTCAGTAGGTGGATAAAAATGGCAAATCCAATCTAAACATCTGAATGACAGTGCAACCAACCATAGTTTTAGCTTGGGCTCAGGTTTTAAATTTCCAGCATGTAAATATACAGTATACCTAAGATTCACAGCTACATTTAATGGCAATCATAATAACAGGGATGTTCGTTCAGAGTTCAACTGCTTCTCTACTACATTTCTCAGGATATAGCTCTGTGTGCGTGAGAGAGCGAGAGAGAGAAAGAGAGAGGGAGGGAGGGAGGGAGGGAGGGAGAGAGAGAGAGAGAGAGAGAGAGAGAGAGAGAAAGAGAGAGAGAGAGAGAATCAGACAAGACAGCAAGTAAAGTTCCTGTTTTTCCATTTAACAACAAATTTGCATGAACCAGACTAAACTGGCTACATAACACCCTGTTATTGCTGTCTAATTATGTATTGTTGTTGGCAACAGAAAGTGACTGAGAAATACCTTTGATCTATGTGCTTTTGGTCTACGCAATGATAATTCCTGTAAACCTCTTAAGATTAAATGGCCTTAATCTTTTATAGAACACCTACAAGCCTTTTATTTTCATTAGCAGCCTCTCCCTTTTGTAGAAAAAGTAAGGCAATGCCACTGATATTATCAACGGGATTGTTTCTGGTTGATCTGAAGAGGAGATAGAATAGAGTGGCTTTTCTTTTCAAGATCCTTTGCTCTTGGATATAGAGCAACGAAAATGGCTTGTCTTGTATCTTTGTTGCAGGAAGTGGTCAATAGAGATGCATTTCCCACATTACAGGTTAATTGCTTCAAGTGGATTCAAGGATGGATGCTTCAGAGGCAGTAGGAGAACCTGATGGGTTTTGGCAGCTAAGGGACTTTAGACTGTGAGTGAGGGATGTTGGCAGCACAAATAGATGGTAAATGAAATAGTGTGTTGCATAGAAATGGAGAAATGTAATGTTTGGAAGGGCAATAAACATGCTGGGATGTGACCTGCCTGTGTAGGATTGTTGCAGATGTGCTCACATATTTAATTTTTGAATTTTCTACAGAGTGTCTTCCCTTCGGGATGAATGTATATAAGACACAATGACCTTCCTAGTAGTACAATGATAGTATGGAATTCCACCGCTCCCTCACTTCTAGCATAATTGATGCAAAGGAATGCTCAGTCTATTGTTTGTTTGTAATGAATGATGAGAAACCAGTGTGTTTAACGAAGAGAATGAGTGTTGACTGTCACAATTAAGCAGAACAGGAGTTATGGAGGAGTAAACATTTAGATACATAGTGCTTGTTTATTACATGCTGCTTATCAGCGCAGTTTTCTTCTGTAATGACATTGTTATGATGCAATAAATGTGGGGACGAGCTTAATAGCAGATGTTCAATTACATAATTTACTCAGAAAACTCACTAATCACTGCCATACTTGCATAACAAAGTATTTCATTTAATGCTCCATATGACTAATACGCTAATCAACTGAAAGTTGGTAAACACTAAAGATAAAGGTCACATACAGAAATTTATACCAATAATATTTTAAAAGGGGATATTTACTAAGCTAGAGAGCTGCATACTACAAATCTTAACTAGGAAATATCATAGATTCAGTTATATTCCCCACACCTCTACGTTTGGCATTAAAATGTTGAGTTATGGTCCAACAAACCCAAAATGCATGCAGACCTCAGTTTTTGTAGGATCTTGGGGGTCATGAACAAATAATCATATGGAAGATTTAATATCAGTGAGTATTGTTTCTATAGCATATGTCCATGACGGTGAACCTATGGCACGTGTGCTGCAAGTGGCATGCAGAGCCATGTCTCCGGGTATGTGAGCTGTCGCCTGTTGCTCTTCTGGGTTCCAGCGTGCCACCAGCTGGTCTTCACACACGTGGACATGCCAGAAACTGGAAGAGCAGTTGCCTGTTGTGCGTGCGCGTGCCGGGAAGATGATCTTCCAGTTTCTGGCGTGCTCATGCGCACTGGCCAGCTGATCTTTACACATGTATGCATGCCAGAAACCAGGAGATCAGGTGGTGAATGCACATGTGCGCACTGGAAATATGTCAAGAAGAAAGTAGGGTGTTTTCCAAGGCACACTAAAGCTACATGTCATAAAGAGAGGTGCAGAAGTTTCAACTTTGCTTAAAAACAAACAAACACTCTAGTACTTGTAACTCTTTTGCTGTAAGCATCAATTCTCTGTCTGTTAAAAATTTAGGAGACCAAGTAATGGATATCTGCAACCTCATCCACTATCATCTATTCCCAGAAAAATCATAATAAATAAATAAATAAATAAATAAATAATAAATAAATAAATAAATAAATAAATAAATAAATAAATAAATAAATAAATAAATAAATAAATAAATAAATAAATAAAGGTTCTGACCTAATGCCTTGGGAGATAAATCAGTTCTAAATGGGAAATTGTTCAGTTGCTGCAATTCTTGTAACCCTATTGCTTTCACTTCAACAAATCTTGTTAAGAAGATTTTATTCGCTTTGTCTGAGAAAAGGATTACTTTTGGTTTGAATATTTGCCTAAGAGCCTGACAATTGCTTTCAAAGATAATTTGCAGCACTAGCAGTTCTTCATATGGGAACTACAATGCCAAATTTTAGATAGATGGACAGAATGAATTTTCTTTTACAAAAGTATGGAGAATTCATAAGGGACAGTGATCCTTGCCAAGACATCTGAATATTGTTGGGTTAATTTTAAAGGGCTCCAAAATTATATGAGGAGAATTGAACAGAGCAAGGACTAAACAATTGAATGTTAATAAATAAATTATTTCACAAAAATTGAAAGAAGAAAAGCTGAGAGAATTTTAAAAAGTAAAGAAAAGCAAATGCCAAGAAACAGAGCTAATCCATGTATTAACTTCTTAGAGTAACACTAAAAGTGTGGGCACTGAGACCCTGCTATGAAATGAGGAGTAGTTACAGTGTAAGGAGCAAATGTTACTAACCTAATCCTCCTGATTCTATTCTCAAGATACTTTGATGCATAGTTTTATAGCCTTGCTCAGACCATTCTAAATAAAAACTAGATTATCCCTAAAGCTTATCTGCTCCTTTAAATGAAATATTATTTATTTATTTATTTATTTATTTATTTATTTATTTATTTACTTACTTACTTACTTACTTACTTACTTACTTACTTACTTACTTACTTACTTACTTACTTGCTTGCTTGCTTACTTAATTTTTATAGTGACCCATGTCCAGGGGTGGGTTCTACTTACCTTTACTACCGGTTCGCAACGGGGCTGCGCGCCACCCTAGGCCTGATGGCATAATCAGGTCTTGAAGGACTTCTGAAAAATCAAAAGGAATGGAACTGACCCAATATTGAGTCAGAGAATGTTCCATTAGGTGGGTGTCAGACAGAGAAAGCCCACTGCTTGGGATCCATCAAATCTGGCACATGGTATCTGTAGCCTCTCTCCCGGATCTAATGGGCCAGGCTGATAAAATTGGGAAAAGAGGGTCCCTCAAATCACCTGGTCACATACAATGAAGGGCTTTAAATTTCAAAATCAGCACCTTGAATTGGACCTGGACACTGCACCTTGAGGACTAGCCATGTAAAATGTGCTGTCCTAGGAGCATGTGCTGTCCTAGGAGCATGCATAATAGTCTTCAGCTGCATTCTGAACCAGCTGAAGCTTCCAACTACTCTTCAAGGACAACTCTATGTAGATTGCATCACAATAGCCCAATCTGGAGGTGAGTAGAGCATGATTGAATGTGAGCATTTCCTCCTGATCCAGGAATGGGTGTAACTGGTGCAGAACCTGAAGGTGTGCAAAGGCCCACCTATTCATGATTGCTACCTATTCCTTGAGCAGAATCCATGAATGTAAGAGGACTCCTAAATTGTGCACTGGATCTATCTGGGGCAGTGTGACCCAATTCATCAAAGAAGGCATAGTCCAAGATGCAGTAGACCTCACATCCCAGAGCCATTAATCCTGCCAAGGTTCAGCTGAATTCTTGTTCCCCATCCAGATCATCATAGTCTCAGACATCAGGATAAGTTATTCACAGAATTCACCCCATGTGAACTCTTTTGGGGCAGAGTTGTATAGTTAGATATCATATGTCTATTGTTGGTATTTCATCCCATGGCAATGGATGAGCTTACTCAGTGGCCTCATTTAGAAGTTAAAAAGGAGAGGAGAGAGAGCACCAATCACTGTGGCATCCCAGGGCTCAAATTAAATTTGTGACGGTCCTGGTCACTGAGGTGCTGAAGAAGTTACTGAGGTGCTGAAGAAGTTCTTAGCTACAGTATCTGAAGTGGGTTCGTACATCGAGGCAGGAAAGGAATACGTTTATGCTTAACTGATTGTCACCAGATAATTTGTGGTTTAGCATAATCTCAGGTGCAGTTTACAAGTCACCTGGAATTTCATGCTGACAATTAATGTGATGCCTTTTCCATGGAGCTTGACATCATTCATGGCACAATGGTGATGATAATTCTCTCTCAGCCCTATGGAGGCAGCAGAGTTTTACCTTAGCCCCATCCAGCATGGAAGAAAGGCAGCTGCATCTGGTTGAATGATGTATGAATCGAGGAGAATGAAATTAACTAGCAAGCATGTTTCATATTCTAAAGCCTTTGCCTCGTGGTACTAATCTATCATTCCCCCCTCTGTAGTTGTTTCTGTGTCTTAAGTTATTCACCTCCATCCCCCAACCACAGTGAAATACATATCCACAGACTATCAGGCCTGTGCAGTTGCTTTATAACTGGAAGAGACCTAAGGCATTTTGTTTAATAGAAACAGCAGCTTGAAATTTGCCAGCTGTTTAAGAGATTTCATTGTCCACTCTCTTTCCTTCTTAATAGCTGTCTTGCATGCCAGATGGAGAAAGAATAACAGCAAAACATTTTCAAGTTGCAGATGGGTCGGGTAGAATTACAGTACATTTTCTTTGCATTTACCTGAAAAGTCCCCGATGGCTGCTGCAGCCTGGTGGAAGCAGGGAATCATATTATGTTATAATACAAGACATCACTTTTAAAGTCTGGAGTTTTCAATGTAATCTAGGGCAGTGGTGTCAAACTCACAGCGTCACGGCGGCATCACATGACATATTGGGACTTTCCCCCTTTCACTAAACCAAGCGTGGGCGTGGCCAGAACATGACACATCTGGCCTGTGCGCCTGGAGTTTGACAGCCCTGATCTAGGATAATAGGAATATCTGGGCGATTTGCAACTGTTGTTCACTGGCAGCTTGGAACTATCAGCTATATTTACGCTATAGGTGTTTGTTGCATCTTCAGGGATATGACTTAAGGTTCTTTAAATGATCTGTAAAAATGTAGAAAACATCAATATCCTTTAGATATTATACTCTTTAAAGTCATTGTCCCGATGCAATGAACAAGCTCCTAACTCCTTTCTCGGAGAGGATATACCAGTAGTCCTCAACAGGGGTGAAATCTACTTACCTTCCTTACCAGTTTGGAAGTGTATGCGCGGTGCAGACCCTCTGTGCATGCACAAAACCTTTGCCAAGGGTAAAATGACACCTGGGTGGGTGGGCGGAGCCTCGTATCACCATCGCTGCCGGTTCTTTGAACCACCTGCCACAATCACTACTGGATTGCCTGATCCGGACCGAACCGGGAGCATTTCACCCCTGGTCCTCAACCTACAATTGGTCACTTAATGACCATTTGAAGTTCCAACAGACCATCTGGAGGTCCTGGTTTAGAAGTACTGATGGTTGGATTGCTCTCCTCACCCATGATTAATGGCAACCAAGGCCATATTTATATTTACTTCCAGCTTTCGGTAAACCCATCCTCATAGCAAACCTTTGGTTTGCTTAACAAGTGCAGTGACTTGCTTAACAACCACTGCAAAAGAGATGATGGACAGACTCCATTACAGTTGTTACTTGAGGACTACCTGTAAGTGATAATGCATACTTTCTTTAAGAATCAGGCCTGGACTGTTGCAGCAATGTTCCTTTGTTTTTTCATGAGCTTTGTCATCTTCAACATCCAGCTAGAATTGGATCTATCTTGGTTGCCCAACCTGGTATCCTTCAGATGTGCTGGTTTTCAATTCCCAAAAATACAAAAGCATAGGTTATTTTCAGTCTTGGGTAAGTAGAGTTTCTAACTCAAACCATATGAACAACATCGGATTGTGAAAGTCAAGCTTGTTCACAGAGCAAGGCTACACCATATTCAATTTTTTTTGCATGTCATTTGTTTGTATTTGCGTTTCTTTAATCTTGGAGGTTGTATCCTTTTTAAGTAGCCTTTTTATTTGCCACCATCTCTAGTGGGAATGCCACCAGAAGAGACACTATTTTCATGTGACTGCCATTTTTTCTCCAGAAAGCTCCCATGAATCGCTGCTCTGGTTTGTGTGTTTGTGATGGTGGGGAAGTGGCCTGGTAATGCTGACTTATGTTCCTGCCCTTGTTAAATATGTTTTTATCCGGAAATGATATAAATAGTTTCCTTTCTGCTTTTATTAACTGACGAATGAATGAATTCAGTTAATTAAGAAATAACAAAATGGTCAGCTGAGTTTAAATGTTCTTAATCTCCATGAAACAAATACACACTTTCAGGTATTTCCATTATTTTCAAGGTGTTTTTTTTTTTTAATTGATTGTCTTCCCAACATATTTGCAAGGCCCTTTTGAGAAAGATTGTTCTGAACCAAAACATTTCTTATAAAGTTTCTAATTATTTATGCCTTGATTTTAATTAAGACTATTCAAACTGGTACAAATGCTATTTCAACATTCTCTGAAATTCTCTCTTTTGTGGGTAGGAATACATCTCTGCTGTTTTTACGCTTTTCATGTATTACAACAGAGCAATCTGAAGTAATGTATGTTCCATGTGGTTCCTACTTGTGGATTCCTAATTGGTATCTCTGTGGCCATTGTGAAAACAAAATATCAATTAGATGGTTCTTTTGATCCGGCATGACTCTTTGGTAAACATCTTGCATAAAGCTGTGATGAAATCTGCCTTGTAAATGTTTTGCAAATGTTTTCCCTCTATCAAAGAGGCTTCTGTTTTTCAATATTCTTCTCAAGGCCCTGGGGAATTTCTTGATGGTGTTTTACAGATGACTTTATTGTTGGAAGTGGCACAGGATACTGGTTTTGGTTCCCTACTTTCCTCTCACTTTATGTCTAATCTAATTTCCACAACTGGAAAAAGATTCACGGCAGGAATTCCTTCATGATGTCTTTCCTTAGGATTTAAGAAAAGTGTAAAAATACTAGAGAAACTGATGACTTTTGGAAAATGTTTTAGAATGAAAGATAAAATATTTGTAGGCACATATGCCTTTGGTTAGCTTGTAATAAAATAAATGCCAGAATATCTTTGCTTAATATATATCGAGGGAGGCTGTATTGGAAAAAGATGAGTGGGATTATAAAACTGGAGGAAGAAACATCAATAACCTATGCTGATGTGATAGCTCATCTGCAGGTTCTAATAATGAAAGTGAAAAAGTGGGACTACAATTAAATATAAAGAAGAGCAAATTTATGGTCCCAGGCACCACAGCCAGCTGTTAGAAGTGACAGTGATGACTTTGATAGCATCTATTTATTACGATTGTCAATCAACAGTAAAGTAAGACATACTGTATCACAGACTAAAACTTTGAAAGATGGTCGTTAAGGCCTTGAAAAAGATATTGAGATACTGTCACATGTCTACATGTACAAATATTTGAATCATGCAGGCAAAGGTTTCCCCTCTGATATTCTATGGAAGCAAAAGTTAGATTTTAAAGATACAGGATAGAAAGAGTATTGTCGCTTTTGAAATTTGATGCTGAAAAAGTCTCCTGAAAATAGCCATATATATGAACAAATGGATCATTAAACAAATCAGTCCATATTTCTCTCTCAAGGCACAGGTAACGAGGCTCAAACTATTGTATGTTTGATCCTTTCTGAGAAAACTGGGGTCCCTTTAGAAGTCCATAATTTTGGGAAAGATGGAAGGAAAGAGAATAAGTGGTTGAACAAGAGCAAGGCGGATAGGTTCAGTTAGAATGGTGATGGGTGCACCATTGGAAAACCTGAAGGGCCAGAATAAAATAATTCTGGAGTAGATTTATCATGTGGTTAAAAGGTTCATCCTGATTGATGGCACATAATCAATGAAGAATATAACATTTTACCCTGATTTTTTTTTCTTTTCAATAGAATGAATTATTTAAGTGAATTATTTTTCACCAAATTGAATTAATACTGCCAAGGGAAAAATCTAAACTCTTCTATATGTTCAACTTGTACATTTCAGGAAGTAGCCAAACTGAACTTGTGAAAAGAAATGATATAGCATAGAGTATTTATCTCTATTGGACATTCCTACTCATAACACTGTTTTACGATGCAGATAAACAGTGTCATTGTGTGCTAATATATGTTGCCTTCTCTCATTCCCTGGAAAGTATTTTTGCCAATTGTTTGTAGACAGGTTCTTTGCTGATCAAAATGTGCAGGGCACCCATAACAGCAAATGAAACACAGCAACTTTATGGACTACTCTAAACTCCCTGCAGATCTCTTGCTGAAAATGAACAATGGAGAGATCTCTGTTGGCTTCCTTCCCAATCTCAGAGGGTGATTTAGAAAACAATTATTTTAAACTACTTTTTTATGGCACAAGAGAGAAAGCAAAAGACTAAGAGCACTTCTATAGCATGATTGGTTTTGTCCCTCTTACCTTCTGTTGTACATTTCAATATATCAGCAAGGGCCAATCCCTCCCATTGCAATCTTACACTACTATAGTGTACTTGTCTACATCTCCCCTGCAAAGATGCTTTGGTGTTTTTCAGAAAGAATCCATTAACATATCTTCAACTATGGAAAAATCTTTTCAATTATGGTTAAGTATGTTCTTGAGGGATGAAAGGGAAGTTTCTTGGTGGTGCTACTAGCTCATAGGGCAAGGGAACAAGCATTTAATGGAAATCAGTTATTCTTGTAGTTTTATTGACCTCACATCTTCTGAACAGGCTTTTGTGTTTCCTGAGTTAGAATATTGCTGTCATCACCAACAGCAATAGCCAAGAGCCTGAACTGACATAGCCACTGATACATACGTTATATACAGGAATTGCATCCATATGATTAAAAGGGTAAGGTTGTAGCTTTGAGCCCATATATTTCTCTACTAATCCTCTATTTATCTGCATGCTGGATGTGATAAGAGTCGTGGTGATGCAGTGGTTAGAATGCAGTACTGCAGGCTAACTCACTGCTCACTCTAGCAGTTCAATTCTGAGCAGCTCAAGGTTGACTCAGCTTTCCATCCTTCCAAAGTTGGTAAAATAAGGACCCAGAGTGTTGGGGACAATATGCTTACTCTGTAAACTGCTTAGGGAGGGCTGTAAAGTACTATGAAGTAGTACATAAGTTCTATTGCTATAAATGCTTATGGACACTGGACACAAATTCAAATCCCATAGAAATTTATACACATCAAGGTCTATGTGCAAAGACTTTATTTTGGGGATAATCTATGGTCTGTATTTCACTACAGAAAGCAATTATGTTTGAAAAAGTTAGTGGTAGAAGGAAACCAGACCACCAAAGAACACGGTGGCTCGACACATCAAAGCTGACACCAGCCAGAACATAGCAATAGCAATAGATTTATATAGCAATAGCATCTAGACTTATATACAGCTTCAAAGTGCTTCATAGCCTTCTCTAAGTGGTTTACACAGTCAGCATATTGTCCCTAACAATCTAAATTCTCATTTTACTCACCTCAGAAAGATGGAAGTCTGAGTCAACCTTGAGCCTGGTGATATTCAAACTGCCAAATTACAGGCAGCGGGCAGGTAGCAGAAGTAGCCTGCAGTACTGCATTCTAATACTGCACCACCACGGCTCCTGGATATACCACTTCATAGTGCTCTATAAGCAGGTTAAAGAGTCAGCATATTGCCCCCAACAATCAGGCTCCTCATTTTGCTGACCTGAGAAAGATGGAAGACTGAGTCAACTTCTGGCAGTGAGCAGAATTAGCCTACAATACTACATTCTAAGTACTGTACCACCATGGCACTTAGCAACTCAAAGAAGTAGTGCAAGTTTGGAAGATGTGGTGAGACCTGGCCCATAGAATTGCCAAGAGTCAGACACTATTGAATGGATATCATGTTCATGGTCATCATGGTTATCATGGTCATCATGATCATCATCATGGTCTCTATTACACAGGAGATGTGGTCTTCAGAGGGAAGGCCACTTTGGGTTTGGTTTCCTGTTGTTTTTATAGACTCAGGAAACTATGGCTTTCTAGATGTTGCATAACCAATGGTAAGATATCTTGAAAGTACTGCAGGCTATTTCTGCTGACTGCCAGTTGACTGCAGTTTGGCAGTTCAAATCCTACCGGGCTCAAGGTTGACTCAGCCTTCCATCCTTCCAAGATGGGTAAAATGAGGATCCAAATTGTTGGGGGCAATATGCTGACTATGTAAACTACTTGGAGAGGGCTGTAAAGCACTATAAAGTGGTATAGAAGTCTAAGTGCTATTGCTATCTACATCTGCTGCATGATGTGTGGCATGGAGTTCCTTCCATTGGTGTATTGTGGGAATTCATCTGGTCTTAATCTGCCATTTCCCCAAGACTTAGTCCCTCTAGCAATGGTAGTTGAAAAACAATATTCCTAAACATTGATTCTTGAGTTCCTATAATGAAGTGACCCACTTTTTTTCCTGCAATATTTTTGTAACAAAATGGGACACTCGTATTATCACGTAGGATCTATGTGAAGTAGAATTTAATATTTGTAATGTTTATATAGAGATTCATCTTTGAACTGTTTCTTCCATATACATTATTTCCCAATCTAATCTAATATTTGGTCAAAATCTTCTTTGTGCTCAATACTTTTAATAACAGTAATAAATAATCCAATTCAATTTAGAAAATAATAATGTTTTTCTCCCAATTGTAATAATCCTATGAAACAATCTGTCCTGAGTTACAAAACTTAGAGTCATTTTCTTTTCTTTTTCATTTCCCCCCATTTCTCTTCACTTTCATTTCTCAATTAATTTTTTAATTGGAGGCTCTTTTGATAATTGTAATTTTGAATAGAATGGTTGGAGCCTTTAAATTCATACTTTGCATTGTATCTTCAAGGTTTTTTTTTTTTTTAATTTAATGTAGTTGTGAGTGCTTTAGGGGGAAAAACAATAAACAAAGCAACTAATGGATTTTATTGCTGACCAGTTCAGAACCTGAAGTCAGACATTTAAAGTTAAATGTAATGAAATGACCTTGTTCTCCTAATTCTGCAGTGCAGGCTTTATCTCTGATTCAGCATTTCATTTGAAATATTGCAAGTGCAATACTATAATTAAGAGAAAATGCAGAAAATGTTCTTATATATTATGTTTGTCATGTTGTTTTCTTTTTGAGGGCACAGTTATAAATATGAGCAAAGAAAAAAAGTCAGATCAGAGTTGATTCAAAAATAGCGTTTTAAATGCCACATTATCGTGGAAAAGTGCCTGCTGTTTTCAGTTAGCTTTGGAAATATCATTTATTATTTTTTTATCTCAAAATCTGGATAATGTATGAAAATATTACCTAAGTAAAAGCATGGGCTCTAAACTATTTCACAACTCAGATAATTTCTCAAATGATGTGCAACTGATGTTCCAAAGATTATCTAATCAGCTCTAGGGAAACTCCTTGAGAAGATAGTTGTGGTTTTGTTTTTTGTTTTTATTTTACTGCTATAATTCCTGCTGGGTATCCCACAGTTGCTTCCAGTGTCTCTTTAATTGGATAAACATTAGTTGGAATGAAGTAGAACTAGATTTGTCTTTCCTTGGAAGAATTCATAGTGGGTGTGGACAGGCATTTTCTGAACAATGTGCCGCAGTCAAAAGGCTAGTCCTGTCTGTCATTAATTGGAGCAACCGCATGACGATATCCCTGACTCAGATAATTAGTTTTTGCCCCAAAATAGCTGCAAGGCTAATTAAGTCTAAATAATTTTGCTCTCTTGGATGTGTAATTTGAACAATTTACCAGAAGCTTCCTTTCCTTGTCTGAGACAAAGAGAAGGCCCATGAAAACGCAACTTCCTCAGAAATGTTGTGTCTGTCACCACTTCAGTTTTTCCTTGTGGTGGTTGCATGTTAGAGGACAAAGGAGACACTTGTGATACCTTACATCCCCATCCCATCTAAGCACCAGGTCTGTGGTGGCACTGCCAATCTCAGTTGGGCCATTGCAGACTTTCAAACTGGTGGAAATTAAAAACCAGGAAGTGAGTCTTTCTGCCTTCTTTGCTGGGTAGATTTAGAAAATGCCCCCTCGTTGATTCTGTTGCTGGAGTTAATGTGTTGTCGGCATGCAGAACTTATCTGTTAATTAAGCCAACTGATCAGCTGTCTCATGTGACCATGACTGATATGATGCTGCAACATGCTAATCCTCCTAAAAGTTAAGAAAGATGGAAGAGATCTATTAGCTACTTCTTATATTGTAGACATAATTTCAACATCCCCAGGTCCCATCTGACCCATTCTTAAATGGATTTTTAATAGTTAGTAGAACAAATTCCCCGGGCTGAAGATTTGCCCTGGAAAACTGACAGCTAAATTGAGTGGACAAACTGTGGCCTATGAACCCTCATCTGTGCTTAAATGTAATCAGGATCTCTTTAATGAAAGTCCTATCAATTTAAATAATTGGAAATAGTTCTCAGTTCTGTGTACAGTCCACAAAACAAGTGGGAAGATAGAATTAAGGAAGAAAATAAGGAATTCTGTTCAAATGTTAGCCTAATGCATCCCAGAAGCTTTACTCTACTTTATCATGAAAATTCAGAGATTACACTGATATTATATTTGACATAAATATCAGGTAACATTTGTTATGGTGCATATTGTATTAATTCTACGGTCCTCTTAATAAATGTTTACATTGTGTTAGTGAATTCTCTATAAACTCCTGGCACTTCATTAATAGATTCCTCCCTTCTAGGTCATTGGAAAAAGAAAAATTCCAATGGGAAAAATAAGAGAAACAAGAATAATGTAGAACTGTGAATGTGCATATTGTGAATATTGTGTTTAAAGGCATATATATGCCTTTTTGTAACCACATCACATTTTTGACTGCGTTTGCAGTCAATGACTACTCCAAGATCTTTTTCTGAAGCATTATAGCCAAGGCCAAGTATTTCCCCTATTCTATACCTGTTTATTTGATTTGTGTTTCCTAAGTGAGAATTTGGCATTTGTCTCTGTAAAGTTTCGTTCAGTTGGTTTCAGCCCATTCGGTTTTCTACAGTATTAGTTACCTCTAAAGCAGTGGTAGGTTTCTATAGGTCTGGTGAACTGATAGCGGTGGCAGCGGTGGCGGGAGGCTCCGCTCACCTGCCCAGATGTCATAAAAAATGCTCTGCGCATGTGCAGAAGCGCCACGTGCTCGTGAAATGAGCATGTGCACCTGCACGCACCGTTAGCAAACCAGTAGCGCCAGGATTTGAATCCCACTACTGCTCTAAAGGTGAAGGGCTAACTGTACTGGGTAGGTAAGAATTGTCATGAGTACTATGTGTAAGAATTTCATTGAAACAAATAAAATAATCCCTCAATCTGCTTTGTTCAGTCTGATAAACACCAACAATAGTTTTGAAATTGTTACAGAAAATTGATAAGACAAAAATTACTGAGTCAGAAAATCTATGGTAATTTAGTGTTGCAAGACTCTGTACTGACTCTATCTTGTGCTAGCACTAATAGCCACTCAACCTTCACAGTTCTTCTTGTTTCTCAAGACAAAAATGACAAGGCGAGACATACAATTTGTTCCTCTTGTGCAGGTTTAAGGGTTAAGAGATGAGACAGGATACTGGAAACAGAACTGGTAAGCTACAGAGGTAAATTATAGTTAGAAACACCGTTAGAGTTTTACTCATCCACATTTCTCCATGACATGTGATATTTTTAATAAATGGCTTGATTACTGAAAGGAAATGAAAATGAAAGCCGTGGTAGATTCCTAAAATCCACTTTCAGAATTAATTTATCCTATTCACAGTGGAATACAATAATAACAACAGCAACAGAATCAGAGAAACCCAATGATCCAGCCTTTGTCAATGTACCTCTTTCACAATGTTTTACATGCGTTCCCATCATGCAAGGACTGAATTGGTTGTATGGTGACAATGGAGATTGGAAGCCAGAAAGAGTAAGAGCCTCTGGGCTATGAATATGTAGCAATACCTACAGATGCATCTTGACTGAAAATCTAACCTTACTGTTCTGTTCATGGGACTGCATTAGATGCAGGGAGGGTTATAATCTCCATCAGGCAACACCTAGGTACAATTTGTCATATTATAAAATTTGGTTGATTTGGCACAACATTTTTCTCAATCTGTAGCCCAAGCCTCCTTTCCTGGAAAAACAACAGAATGCTCAAGTTGGTTGAAAGACATTCATGTATTCTCACCCAAACTATCTATTCACTTCCTCCCCCATCCTTCTCTTTTAGTCTCTAAGCCATCTCTGTTCTCTGTTCTCCTGTCCTTTTCCAGAACTTAGTCTGCAACAATCCGTATACACACGTGGGTCTTCTTTCCAAGTAAAAAGGCATAGAACTGGACAATAAATTTTTAAAGGCAGAGACAGAGAGCTTATGTTCAGGTTAAATTTGATTGAGCTCTTACCAGTATGCTGCATTTTAAGGAACTGTCTCTAAATTTTCTATTTTGTAACCATATTTAAAGCAGAGGTGGTATTCAGCTGGTTCAGGCAAACTGGTAGCGGTGACTGCGGGTGGGCCCGGCCATCCATTCCGGGGTAATGCTGTCCTATTTAGCCATATTTTTGAGGCCTGGAGCATGCATGGAAGGTG
Organism: Pituophis catenifer annectens; assembly: GCF_029215685.1. Lineage (NCBI taxonomy): Eukaryota > Metazoa > Chordata > Lepidosauria > Squamata > Colubridae > Pituophis > Pituophis catenifer. The sequence continues at coordinate 232,030,835 of NW_027256882.1, read as the reverse complement.
TGCATGAGCAAAGTGCATGCGTGGAAGGCCGGGTGCATGCGCAAAGGGTGCACATGTGCATGAAGCGCATGTGCGTGAAGCGAGTGTGCGCGCGCGGAGCTAACCGGTGGAAAGAATATGTGAAACCCACTGCTGATTTAAAAGCTGCCCAAAATTTCTTTCCTTTGACCCATTTTTCTGCATTACAATTATAGTCAAGCTTGCTTCCAACCTTAGTCGAGCTTGCTTCCAAAGAAATCACAATAGCAGTGAGGGAAACTAACCAGTCCTGAGCTTTCTTGCCCAGTTTGTGTACATTTGCCATCTCCCCATCCAAGACTTTCTTCTCACCTGCAAAGCCGAGGTTCAGGCAATAGAGGGAAACTTGCTGCTCTTGTTGAAATTCTCTCATGGAAAAGTCTTGCTCCCCCATCCCGGAACAATCCACCTTCATTGAGAGAATATCTTCAGTGGTAGAAGTCTCAAATTACAGAATGCAGAACGATGTTTTAAAGCAGAAAACTAGGAGTTGCAGTTGTAGGTTACTCCATTCAAATCAGTGTTTTTCAAACATGGCAACTTTGAAAACATGTAGACTTCAACTCCCAGAATTCCCTAGATAGGATCTTGCCTGAGGAATTCTGGGATTTGAAGTCCACACATAATAGCCAAGTTTGAAAAACACTGATTCAAAGAGCAAGAGGTGCAAACCATTGTACTGTATAGGCAATGAATTTAGGATGCAGTTAAAGCAGTGCATTACCAGGATTACTCCTTGCAGTCTCTACTGCACAGTGTTCATTAGTCCAGCAAAGAATTTACGACCCTTTCTCACAAGCTGAGGTGAACTAGGTACACTTCTGGAAATGAGCAGCTGACAGATATAAACTGAGATCTGTTACAGACTCCTGCATGGAAAGGGAGATTTAAAGTAGGAGAAAAGCCATTGCAATTGTCATTCTTCCAACCAGATGTGTCAGAGGGTCTCTACTGCTTCCGTGCAGTCTTAAACAGGGAGAAAATACAATCAAATGTAAAAGTTAAATGCAATGACATATTCAGAATGATAGGGAGAGGTCATGTGTAAGGCTTTCTTTTCAACATATATAAAGTCCTCTGGGTATACATTTGACATCCACATGAATGCCACATGAATTTATAATGATTAGTACTTTTCATGTAGATTACCATGCTAATTCAGAGTGATTTTTATGGGGTACTTAAGGCAAAGAGCTAACCTTTTCCTAGGGTAGGTAGGTGACTTGATATCCACTTTATTAACTGTGTTGCATGGACTATATTTATGCAGATGGAAAAGGAAGGAAAAATCAGTGGGCCTTTGTGTCATTTTATTATGCATAACATTAGGCTGTGATGAGGTTCTGAGCAGGCAAACCTCATGTCCAGGGCTTTATAACACGCAGTTCCCATCTTTCAAAGGCAGAGTGCACTTGACCAGTGCCAGGCCAGGAAAGCCAGTTGATAGTGATTAAAAATTGACTGAAATAGAACTTAAACCACGAGAAGAAGCAATTCTAATCGGGCCGGATATGATTGCTTAATTCTCTCCAACAAATCAGCAATGGACTCTATTCATGCAATTCAAATAATGTCCCAGTTATGTACTTGAGGCACAAATCAACCCTTGGAGCCTTGAAAATTGTACTCTGTAAGAGGTTAAGAATGTCACTGGCCAAGCTTGGAAAAAATGCCTGCTAGGCAGCACAAACCAGTCAAATGAGGGATATGATATGAATCTATTTCTATCACTACTGAATAAAATCAAGACTAAAGGATCTTAAATTTAATGTAGACAACTGTTCCAGAAACTATATCCATCTCCTTTGTCATGGTCCCCTCAGAGCCCAGTTTGGAGGAGGAGGAGTTGGAACTGGAACTGTCCGACAGGGAAGGCATGCCAGGGGCTGAGGATGATGCTGTCCCGGGCCACCTCAGGCATTTGCGGGGAGGTGGTCAACCAGACGGAGAGCTGCCTGCCTGCACAGACATAGGGGAGGATCGGCTGCTGACTGGCAGTGGTGCTCATAGGCAGCCAATCGCCTCTGATGAGGAACAGCTATCTACTCCATTGATCCAAGGGCAAAGAAAGTGGAGTGTAGGTAAGCCTGCAAAGGCTGCAAGGCTACTTGGGAAGAGGCCGCTCCACCCTTCCTCACAAGGAACACCTGAAGGGGCGTAACTTAAGGAGAAGCCATGGGGAGTTAGTCTTTGTCAGGAACAATTGTTTGCTTTGGCTTAGAGTCCTCTGGTTTTGACTCCTGCCTGTTACTGTTTGCCTTGCCTCACTTGGAAGATTGCTCTTTGCCTTTGTTTAGACCTAACCCTTCTCTTGTGGACTGTGTTTGGCCTTTTCTTCACTGTGCTTTTGGAACTGCTTCTTGCCTGGGACCTGTTTCTTGTCGTGAGGACTGCCCTTATCTTGTGCCTGGACTCTGCCTTGTGGATTGGACTTGGAACCTTGGACCTTGCCCTTTGAACTCTGCTCCTACTCTGTGGGCTTTCTTTGTACTCCCGGGGCTTTGTTTTGGAGACTGTGGGTAGCTGCCTTCAGGGTAGCATGGGGGTGGAGCCTTACTAGTCGATGGAGGGCCGTTGGCTGGAACATTTATTGAGAGAAATAAAGAACTCCCTAGAGGCCTGCCTTACCTTGAACACCTGGGTCATAATATCTTTGAACAACTTTGAAAAAGTATATTGTGTATTGCATAGTATAGGCGTGTTTTAGCAAGTTTCTCCACTCTTTTTTTTTCAGCCATAGTGCCAGCTTGAAGATGTCACATCCTAAATTAGGCATTTGCATGCAAAGTCTCTGCTCAGCTGAGGGAGAGAATTAGGTGACTCTTTTTCCTGTTTGTTTATTTGGGGGAGAGGCATAGTGTTTGGTTCAGAGATAGAAGTTTAGTAGCATAAATGTAAGCACATGTAATGTAAGCAGTGTTTACCCCTAGTACAAAATCCTCTCTGTACAGCGTGATGGGCATATAAACTCTAGCTGTCCAAAATCACTCACCCGTAAGAAATACATATGCTCCTCGAGCTGCTAATGAGACATTTCTTGCTACTGTTTTTGGTTTTTTGTTTTATATATAAAAAAACTTCATTGCTGTCATTCTTTCTGATTTCCACAAGCCCTATCTGTTTGTTAGCCCCACTATTTATCTCATAAAGCCAAACTGGAAATCACTATTAATTAAAGGTGGGGAGGAAGGGGGGAAGTAAACAAATGCTTAGCGAATCAGTTGTTAACAATCAGCTCTTAGATTGGCTTGAAAGCCAAATAAAAGCGAGGGGGCAGGTGGAATCCTTAACAATGCATGAAATAAGTAGCAATAAATCTCAGTGACAGGAGATAAACTTCCTCCGTGCAAAGGCAGGGAAAGTAGTGTTGATCTATACAGCTGCAGATGTGGCTCCAGGGTCTAATCTGTCCAGCTGCTTGGTATTAATTCTGCCACATGGGTACTGCATCAGGGAAGATAAATAATAAACCTCTTACTCAAGGAGATAACTACGCTTGGTGATGGTTGGTTTTTTTCTTCAACAGCCTGCCGATTCTTATTGTTCAGGAGCGTCGAGTGCTGTCAAGGGGCATGTGATGAAATAAAGATAAAATAAATAAATAAAAGAATCCCTTTGAGGAGGGGGGGAGGTCTCCTAGTTGGGACTTATGGAATATATCCAGGAATGGACAATTGACTTTTGTATTTATTTTTTCTTCATTTCTCAACCTGTCCCATGCTCAGTTTGAAGTTCGCTTTTAAAATAAAATAACTTGGACATACATTAGATTTAAATTGTATATCAAAATACAAGTGTTAGGCCTATATTTTTATCATATATATATATATATATATATATATATATATATATATATATATATATATATATATATATCTGTCTGTCTGTGTGTGTGTGTGTGTGTGTGTGTGTGTGTGTGTGTGTATACATATAGGTTTCCATTTTGCTTTTTCTTAAGACGTGCAATTTAAAATGCAGTTTGATTGTATGTTTTAAAAGCTACGAACCGAGATTTCAGACAAATGCAAATTTGGGGGGAGTGGTTAAGATGCTAGCCTAGAAACTGAGAGACCATATGCTCAAGTCCTCCCCGAGGCACAAAAGCTGTCTCATCCCAATCTACTTCAATTTCTGCATTGTTAATGTGCTTTATTATTTTTCTTTCTTTCTTTCTTTTTTGAAAAGTTGAAGTTTTAATATTTTTATAATCTTTATGGAGAATTTTAGTTGTTTGTTCTATTAGAAATACAAATCGCCTTTATCATCACCATCTTGAGTGGGTGTTTTGCTTTTTTTATTTAATTATACTTATTGATGGCCATATCAGTCTTAAAAATATAGTTCAAGGTGAAATGATCTCAGTGCATGATGGTCAAGTTCCAGTCTATTGTTACTATTATCACTGATATGTCTCACATTTAATACTAGTTAGAGAGCTTTCTTGTAATGCACTGAGAACATCATATATTGATAATAATTGCTTTCCTGTTCGCAGAAAAATTTGGGAAATGCATCTGAGAAAACGCTTATTGCATTTCCCCAAACAGCCTATAATTTTTTGGGGCTATTTAAAAAGCCAGGTTGACCACCTTCAACCTCAGATGACGGGACAATTGGTGAACCTGCATATTAGGAAATCTATATATATAAAAGCCAAATACCACTAACAAATCTCCAGAACGGTAAAGCCTACAAACTTGAAATTTGGCACCTATGTTCCTCTTGGCTTCTAGGTGCTCGCTAAGAAAGGATTTTTTTTGAAATGACCATCAGCTCATTAGTATTTCATATACAGTATTATATTCACATGATCTGATGCTTAGGAGTTAGATGTTCCACTCCCCCTCCCCACCTGAAAGGAACTCTGTCCCAACTGCCAGTTGCCTTATATTAACACATTCTGATGCTACCCTTTCGCTAAACCAGGCATGGGTGTTGCCAGCTTGTGACTCATCCGGCCTGTGGGCTGGGACATTCTACTCCCCCTCCCCCTCTGTTCCAATTGCCAGTTGCCTTATATTAACACACTGATGCTATGGAGTTACACATTCTACATTAAGTTTCAGGCTTTAAGTGTCAATTTATCATGCCCAATTTTTCATGCTCGATCATATAGTTTCATAGCAAAGCACGGGTGTCTAGCTAGTACAAAATAAAGGAAAAGGAAACTCTGGTTAAAAAAAAACCCATTAATAAAAAAAAAAAGATCTTGGTAGTTTTGGAACCAGCAACATTTGGATTATGAGACAAAAGTTTGAGTGATGATGCTACTGTAACAATCAGATAAAAGGGAAGATTTAAAATGTAATAGAGCTGTGGTGGTTACCCTTAAACCTTATGTAGCTTGGGACTAGAGGATCTGAGGGACCACCTTTTTCCAAGAGTCTCTACTGATCCAACCAAATGAAGCAGAATGTGCATGCTGCAGATCCCATCAGCCAAAGAGTGTCCGGCTTGTGGGGACCAGAAATTCTTTTTCTGCAGTGGCCCCTCATCATGGAATATCCTTGTTTCAGTGATTAGAATGACCCCAATATTGTTAGCATTTCACAAGGCCCTAAAAGCTTGGCTAAGGTTTCTGAGCCTGGAGCGATGAATATGCCAAGGCCCCTGTTTCTTGGCTGTATTGCTATCTGGCCAAGTATCTTGCTGGTCAAGTATTAAATATATATTTAATTTGAATGATTTTTCTTTCTTTTTTTTTTCATTTTAAGTTTTTTATTTTGAATACATTAAAACAAGACACAAACACACAACATTTATATACATATCACTTTTTCCTACAGCTATTTCGAAGTGATCCTTTCTTGCTATTTACATCTATTTACACATATTTTAAACTTTGTCTTATTCAACAATTATTTTCCATCTTTCTTTATTTCATCTACATTGTACCTTGATCTTCAACATTTCCCCCCCCCCCTCCTTTGAATGGTTTTTGGTCAGTGGTTTTTATTTTGTTTTTTTTTTTAGTGTTAATAGCCGTGGTGGCACAGTGGTTAGCATGCAGTACTGCAGGACTAACTCACTGCTCACTCCAGGAGTTCAGATCTCACCGGCTCAAGGTTGACTCAACCTTCTAACCTTCCGAGGTCAGTAAAATGAGGACCCAGATTGTTGGGGGCAATATGTTGACTTTGTAAGATGCTTAGAGAGGGCTGTAAAGCACTCTGAAGTGATATGTAAGTCAGTGGTGGGATTCAAATTTTTTTACTACCAGTTCTGTGGGTGTGGCTTGGTGGGCATGGCATGGCTTGGTGGGCATGACAGGGGAAGGATACTGTAAAATCTCCATTCCCACCCCACTCCAGGGGAAGGATGCTGTAAAATCTCCATTCCTTCCCCACTCCAGGGGAAGGTTATTGCAAAATCTCCATTTCATCCCGATCAGCTGGGACTTGGGAGGCAGAGAATAGATGGGGGCAGGGCCAGTCAGAAGTGGTATTTATCGGTTCTCCAAACTACTTAAAATTTCCACTACCGGTTCTCCAGAACTGGTCAGAACCTGCTGAATACCACCTCTGATGTAAGTCCTATTCCTATTCCTATTCCTATTCCTATTCCTATTTTATTGTTTTAAAATGTTTTTATTTTAATGTTTTTATTGTTTTAAAATGTTTTTATTTTAATGTTTTTATTGTTTTAAAATGTTTTTTAGTATTTTTAATGGCCATCTTTTTTTACTGTAAGCTGCTCAGAGTCATTGACCGAGCTGGGCAGCTATAGAAATAAAATAAATAAATAAACAGATAAATAATGCTAAGCACTGAATTGTTGTGGTGAGGCTGAAAGCATTCTTGATCAAATGGACAGGAACAACTGAGCCAGCATAGAGAAGACAAATGAATTTTTGAGTTGGAGAAAGAAAAAAGGATCCTTTGAAAATGTGCGGAGGATTGATAGAGGACAATATCATCCATTCCTCTTCTCCTGAGATGGTTCTCAGTCACTTCTGATAGCTTCTTAAGAGTTATGTCCGGATCTTGGATGAGAAACAAGAAGTGTTAAAGAGAAAAATCCTTCTCCTTCCATCACTTCCTGTAGGATGTATCAAGAAAGTAAGAGGGAAAGTCAAACCTTGTGAACTTTGTTACCTGTGGCTCTACACTTGTTTTTAATACTACAAAATACAAAGGCTATTGAATCTCCCAAGCAGAGGGAAAAGGATACTGCCTGTAAAATTGGTTGGGAAATGGTAACCAGTGAAATAATGAGAGTTTCAGGCTACGGAACTTGGTCTGCTACCGTAATATTTAATTGACCCAGCTTCCATGCAGCTCACAAAATACCCCTGGAAATTCAGTAATTAATTTAGGACATTAGAAAGTTTCAGTTTTGAATGGAAACTTAAAAGATCAGGAGCGAAGTCAGCTGCAATTGTCTAACCCAGTGTTTCTAAACTTCAGCATGTTGGCTGAGAAATTCTGGGAGTTAATAAGGTAAAGAAACAGTGATCTAAACAACATATACCTTTACTGTCACTTAGTTCCTCCTGAATTAGGTTGAAAAACAAGCAATGATATACTCCAAAATATAGTTCTTTAACAAATTTATACCATATCTCACCAAGAGTATTTTGAGGTCCTTTGCAGTAAAATAACATAATTAGAGCATGCTGTATGATTATCTGTGTACATACATCAAAGGAAATGACATACAGAGTTGAGCTCCAAGTATGTACATTTGCCTTTGTCTTCTATTTCTATGAGGTCAAACTCAGAATATCATTCTAAAACTGGTTCAATGCCTCAATTTTATTTTAATTATTGTAGTAATTAAAAAATAAAAGTTGGAAGTTAGTGAGTCCTATCCTGGAAGAAGTGAGTCCTATCCTGGAGAAGGGCGGTATAGAAATTTAAATAAATAAATAAAAATAAATAAGAATAATGCAGGAACATGGTATTTCTGGACTGCCTCTTATACAGATCACACAGGTGTTCTTAGAAAATAAAAAGACACAAGTTGTGGGAATAGAAAGCTTTTTGGAGAAAGGAAAGCAAAGTGAATGCTTCCAATCAATTTCATTTATTTATACATATACAGTACATCATTTACAAACACAATTAAAAGGCTGCCATATCCCTAATGACACTAGTTTTTCAGTTTGCTTTCTGATAAATGAGTGACTTACCACATCTTCCTCTACAGCCATTTTGTGAGAATCCCCTTAACTAATAATCGAAAATTGGCACTCTGTGGTGTTATAATCCATGACATCATACTTCTAAAGTTATAATAGAGTCTTACAAAACTTGCACAGAAGTTGCAATCACGAAACCTCCAAGGTTTGTAGATAAGTGGAAACTATAGCTAAACAAAGGAGGAACAAGAAGCACAGGGGATTTTTTTATTAAACCATTCATGCCTTTATTTTTCCACCTACAAATGTAATTGTAGGCGGAAAAATAACGCCATGAATGGTTAGATGGGAAATACTTACACTTAGAAGCAAGCTCCCTGAGGTTTAGTTCTGAGTAAATATGCAAAAGAGATTGGCTGCAGTAAAGAGGAAATTACTGGAAACTGGCGCAAACTAGTTGGTATAAAGAGATGATAGGATAGGCACATTGGAAGTATATATCTCATAATCATGTCTGGCCATCCACCATAAATAATCCCTTCTGCTGTGTTTAGAACAACAGTGTACAAACATACCAACTAGCAGCATTTATCAGCAAACTTTTCTCCATTTTGTTTTCTTTACTGTAGCCACTTGATGACAAGTGATATGATAAAACCCCAAGTGCTGTGGGCAAAGATGGGTTCAAAAGAGGTGACCTGATAAACATCAGTAGCAATGGCAGCACAGCCAAGGAAAGGAAGGCAAGAGTTGTGGGTAATTGCAACCCGATCACAACTGGAAAGCAAGTGCAAGTAATAGGCAAAAGACACTGGTTGAGGGAATTCTCAAACCTAAACCTAACAAGATGAAGAGCAAACAACAGTAGCAACTGTTGAGTCAAGAGGCTATGAAATAGCTGCAGGAAAATATCAGTGGCACACAGGTAGTTGTCAGATAACTGCCTTGATCCACTATTTCTGATTTGCCGCCTGAATTGTTTTCTAATTAGTGTGCATGATAGCGCAGTCATGAGTTTGCATGATGCATTCCTCCTCCAAGGTTCCTAATTACAACAAAAACATGGTACTATTCAACTGATTCCAGGTATCCCCTTTCCTAGTCTATGACAATCGAGTCTCTTTATACAAATAAAATAAGACAATAAAACAGCATATCCAATTAAAAGTTTTGCCCAACTGTTTGAGGTGATAGAGATATTTGGCAACCTGGTACATGAGTACCTGGTACATTACTTTAAAAAAGTAATAAACATAAGGTTTATCAGCATGACCCTCAAATTTTGAGAGGTTTACAGAGATCAGAGCATGTCTTGGATGACCAGTCAAACATTTTCAGGAAGGCCAAATAACTTCTCTGTAACTTCTGTTAAACATAACGGCTAATTGCTACATCTTATAGTTAGATAAAGGCTCTTTTGGGTCATACCTGATTCTGGCTACTTCATGGATTTGGCTATTCTATTTCCTTGGCAACAACATGGGAATGATTTGCTGCTGATTTCTTTGGGGATTTTTTTTTTTTACATCCTAGTCTAACCTATAGTTGTGATATTCCTTAGCGGTCTCCTGTCCAAGTACTCACCAGTCTCAATCTGCTTAGCTTCCAAATTCAAAGATGTCAGCCAGGTGATGCCCCCTATTAATACGCTGTATACCAGGGGTTCCCAACCCCTGGGCTGCGGCCCACTTCTGGGCCTTGAGCCATTTATGGGCAGTGGAAATGGTGGGTGGGAGGACGTGTGCGCGTCTCCTGTTGTGTGAGCAGTGGGAAAGCACGTGTGCATGCTCTCCATTTGCGCAAGCGGCACACGCGCATGCCCGACATTCACGCAAATGGAGTTGTGTGTGTGTGCTGTTGCCCTTCACTTGCACAGAACCATCCTCTCCCCCCACCCCAGCTATTCCACCAAGCCAGAAAGGGTGGGGAACTCTGCCAATCCTAAGTATTTTTATAAAATGTTAAGTATTATTATAACTCTAGAATAATATCAAATGGGCTTTTCTTGCACTTCCTTTCTCTACAAAATGCATCTTGATTCACTTTTTCCATTCATCATTTTATCATTCCTGATTTTGTTCCTTCGTTAGCTCTTTTGCCGTACAGTTTGATGTGTGACTAGGCTCTCAAACCCTGCATGATCTACAGTCATGATCCAATTTCCATATTCATAGATGTTGTTTCAAATTCAGTGATGATAATGGCATAATAGCAATTTTATCCCAAGTTGCTATATAAGGAAAGAAAAATGTAAACACGCTGCAGGATTGATGTGATCGTTTACAATATATGAAGCCACCTGCTCAAAAAATACGGAATTGGATGCAAAGCACACCTGTGCAAATAATTTAGCTGCAAGCAGCTTAGACATAAAGAAAAAGTGACCTGAACTCATTCAAATTGTATTTTCTAGTTCGTAAACAAGTGCTCATTGGATATCTCTCTTTTTTAAAAAACATCCCATCAATAAATTTATTTCCATTTTGTACCCGTGCCTCCTAGCCCTTGTCTGTCTAACTGAAATTGATGTCTTTTTAATTAAAGCACGGTTGATACGCCTAAACTGAAGCAGCACATTCTGGGTTTGCATGCTAGGAATACCAGATAAAGTAATTATGCTATTTGTCAGTGTCGTGATTAATGTGTGACAGCTGTTATGACAGCTGTGCCACTGTTTTGTCACAACACTGTGTTCATCCATAATAAAATTAGCTGTCTCACTCCAAGATACACGCTTGTCGCTGTTCTCCTTCAGAAGTCAACAGCAAAGGGAATCAAAGAAGGAATATGGTGTGAACTGTGTGACAATTTAAGTAACAACCTTCCCCTGACAATTTCATATCATTATATATATACTATTTTCTTTAAATGGTAATATTATCCTCACGTTTGGAAAAATCAAACTGCTCACTTCCAGCATCAAGCTGTCAAAGGGTGCCACCCTATCATGGATCCAGCTAACAAGTTCCCCATATATAAAAAAGGATCAACTATATAATTTGAACTTACCTTGTCAGGCAAGGCTTCAAATATTCCCCAATGGTGGTAAATTCCCTGTTGGTGAAAAAAGTAAACAGAAAAAGCAATAGGTAACAGGAGCACGGAACATAAGGGTCTTTCCTATATTGCCCATTGTACTGAATGCATTAAATAAAATTCCATGGATCTTTGTTCACCTTTCTCTCTAGTTAGGACCAATCTCTGCTGGGTTAGAATTAGTGCAGCAAACCCATAACAGAGACAATTAAGCTACCAAGAACTTCTGCCATTAATGAATACCTAGAAGCAGGGCTGTCAAACTTGTGGCCCGCGGCCTGGATGCATCACACGCTGGCCACGCCCACGCCCAGTTTAGCGAAGGGGAAAGAAGTCCTGATACGTCATGTGATACCGCCCCTGATCTAGAGCCTTCAAACTGAACAGAAAATAATTTTATTCTGATTTTTTTTAAAAAAAATATATGCTTGATTCCAATATATGCTGAAGTGCTTTTCATGAGAAAATCACCCTAACTCATGGAGGATACATATATTCTGGCTAAAAATGAATTCTGCAGGTTCAGAGGATCAGTTGGGGACATAAAACAAAACAAAAAACCAACCATAGGATGCTTTTAGACTTTGTGGTTAATGATGTAATTCTTAGGAATATTGTTGTGACTCCGACTCCTGAGCCTGTCCTCATGGAGGAAGAGGACTCAGAAGGTGAGGGGGACGAACTGACAAGGCCTCCCTCTCCAGGACCCTCCTCTCTGGCAATGCCTCAGGTTCCATCCGAAGGCTAGGAGGAACAGCCTGGGATGGGCCAGGAGGAAGACATTTCGGAGCACCCATTGATAGAGAGTGATAATGATGAATCCTGGTTTGATCCCAGGCAGCGTCGGAGGGAGAAGCGTGCACAGCAAAGGAAGAGGCATGGGAGGGCCAGGGATTGAGCTGAGTCACTGAGCCACACCCCACAAGGGATAAAAGGGGGCGTGATTGCTCGGCAGGCTTTGTGACAGACAAAAGTTTAAACTCTAAAGAGTCACACCGTGAATCCTGCACTTCGGCTCAGATATATTTTGGACTAAACTCTTGTGGATAATTTGTCGCTCTGGAAATGGACTGCAGATAAGGCCTTGCCTACTTTTTGGGAGTACTAATTGGACTTGGCAGGCGTTTTACAGTTAGCTGCCAGAACCCTCATCTGCCAGGAATTCTGGTCTGTTTATACAATAAATTATTGGCAGGCGTGTTTGATACTGCATTTGTCTGTGTGAGGATGGAGGACAGAACAAATATGTACGGGTAGTCCTCCACTTAGTACCAAACTTGAGCCCAAACTTTCCTTTGCTACTATTATTAAATGATTTTGCCCCATTTTACGAACTTTCTTGCCACAGTTGTTAAGCAAATCACTGCAGGTGTTAAGTTAATAATACAGTTGTTCAGTGAATCTGGCTTCCCCATTGACTTTGCTTATCAGAAGATTGCAAAAGGTGATGGATTGCGCGACTCAGAGACACTGCAACCATCTTAAATACATACCAGTTACCAATCATCTGAGTTTTGACTACCTGACCATGGGAATGCTGCAAGTGTGAAAACTGGTCATAAGTCACTTTTTTCAGTGCTTTTGTAACTTCAAACGGTCACTAAATGAATGGTTGTATATTGAGGGCTACCTATATGGTACATGATTGGAATCAGAGCATTGCACTAAATGGGAGGGGGAACCCTTAAATCATTTTTGTAACACATTCTTAACATCTTTGATCATCAGAGGTGATATTCAGCAGGTTCTGACCAGTTCTGGAGAACCAGTAGCGGAAATTTTGAGTAGTTCAGAGAATGGTAAATATCATCTCTGACTGGCCCCACCCCCATCTATTCTTTGCCTCCCGAGTCTCAGCTGATTGGGAGGGAATGGGGATTTTTCAGTAACCTTCCCCTGGAGTGGGGAGGGAATGGAGATTTTACAGTACCCTTCCCCTAGAGTGGGGTGAGAATGGAGATTTTGCCGTATCCTTCTCCTGCCACATCCAAGCCACGCTCACCTAGCCACGCCATGCCCACCAAACCACGCCCACAGAACTGGTAATAAAAAATTTTGAATCCCACTACTGCTGATCATTAACTGTGCCAGGCCAGGTCAATAGGAAGTTGTAATCCAATATCATTTACCATAAAGGCACAAGTTTTCCATCTGTGCACCAAACAGATCCTTAGTTGGATCGTTCAATGCAATTTTTATTAATTTATTAGTCTACTGAAATTTGTACAAGGGTAGTTAAAGTTAGTGAAGGCTGAAATTGTTTGGCTTAATTCACAATTGACTGAGAATGGTAAGCCTTTCCGTTAGCCATTTGAAGAAGGGTTATTTGTTCTCTAGGAATCCTCTTCCTAGCTTATCATCAGCTAATGATTAGCTATAAATAATGATTAAAAATGTCAATAGGTTTATGAGGGAAAAACCTCGTATTATAAAACATTATTACTTCCTGGTATAGATATATGTATCTAGAGGGATTCCCAAGTTAATTTCTTTAAGATGTTTTAAAAAGAGTGATACATTATGAATAAATCATTAATGTTAAGGGGAACAGCCATACAAATTGATTGATTCAATCAATGGATAATTAATGGATTTTTTTAAGAAACCGAATATCAGGTGATATCTAATGGTGAGGTTTTTACTTTCTTTACTTTCACTTCATTGTTGGGTGTACTTTTATTTTTCCTTGGAATCAATTACTTTTTTCTTCCTGGCAGTTTCCTGTAAGCACAGTCGGCCCAAAGATGCTTTTTCAGGAGGCAACTGGATTTTTTTTTTTGAAGACATTTTGCTTCTCATCCAAGAAGCTTCTTCAGCTCTGACAGGATAGTGGGGAATGGAAGGATTTATATTCTTTGCAGACAGCTGGTCATTTGCATCCTTTTAGAGGGTTGTTGAAGCACTTGGAGCTTTATCTGTGTCCTCATTACTCAGTGAGTAGTGCTCCTGGTTCCTGCAGTCTACAATCCCCCCCCCCGCCAAAATCCATTTCTATTCCCACACCATTCAAAGGGTGTTCATCCCAAATTGTATACCGGTAGCTTAAAGTCTCTAGACATTCTCAGTCATCCAGGTCAGAGGTGAGTTTCAGGAGGTTCTGACCAGTTCTGGAGAACTGGTAGTAGAAATTTTGAGTAGTTCAGAGAACCGGTAGTAAAAATTCTCACTGGTCCCACCCCCATCTATTCTCTGCCTCCCAATTCTCAAGTGATTGGGAGGAAATGGGGATTTTGCAGTAACTTTCTCCTGGAGTGGGGTGGGAATGGAGATTTTACAGTATCCTTCCCCTGCCATGCCCACCAAGCCACGCCCACCAAGCCATGCCACATCCACCAAGCCCCACCCACAGAACCGGTAGTAAAATTTTTTGAAACCCACCACTGATACAGGTCATGAACATGATTGTTCCAAAAGTCCAGTTGCCTCCTGAAAAAGCACTGTTGAGACAATCATGACCTGGATGACTGAGAATCTCTACAGACTTGTAAGTACAGGCTCCACTGTTTTTGGATTAACCAAATGTTTATCCATTCGTTGCAACAGGAACTGACCCACCAGTTTATTGCTGGAGCCTGATGTTTAAGGGCCTTACAAGAAAAATCACTGTTTCATAAAAAACTTGAATGTTTTTTTTAAAGTTTCATATGATCTTCAAATGATATTAATTCAACAAAACATGGGTTTTTTTCAGCACTGAGAATATTTAAAAAGTGCTGGCTGTCAACTTAATTATGTTGGAAATAAAGAAAACTTGATGTTGTTTTGGAAAGAGTATTATGGGGGGTTTTTTGGTTTTTTTAAAAAATCAAATGTTATTTTGAACTATATATGCCAAAATGTACACCATATAAAAAAGTGTGGATTTTCTAACAACAAAATGGCGGAAGGAAAATGCTCTCCAAAATTTAAAACCTTGAACTGATGATATAAGACAGGGGTGTCACACTCATGTCGTTATGGCGGCATCATGTGACGTATTGGGACTTTTCCCCCTTTCACTAAACAAGGCATGGGCGTGACCAGCACGTGACGCATATGGCCCGCAGGCTGGGAGTTTGACAGCCCTGATATAAGCTCTCTCTGTGATTATGAACAGCTCTTTATCAGTATAAGACTCCATGCTATGTTTGAAAATTGAGCTTTTGAAGTCTGCAAATGTATGTGTTTGTATGTTGGTCTTAATTTTTTTTAATACTTTTCTATCATTCCCTTTTCTATGCTTTAAAAAATAACGGGCTGTATAGCTCTGGATGACCACTAAATAGTAGCATAGAGGTAGATGACATTTTAATATTTGTTACCCTCTGGCTTTTTGCAGCTCAGAGATGGCAAAATTATCCTGGATGGCCATATTTGTTTGATGCCACAGTGGACATCAAAGAGTAGCTTAGCAGAGGCTCCCTTTACTTGTGGACTATAAGGCAGCTACCCACACTGCCTTCTATATTGATCCGAGCACAAAGTACCATAAGGGTAGCAAATTTGTCTTGCTCCTCTTTCTTCCTTCCTTATTTTTATAAACAACTCAAGGCAGTGAACATACCTAATACTCCTTTCTCTTCCTATTTTTCCCACAACAACCCTATGATGTGGGTTGCTCTGGCCCAAGATCACCCAGCTGGTTGTCATGCCTAGGGTGGGACTAGAACTTACCGTCTCCTGGTTTCTAGCCTTCTCCCTTAACCACTAGATCAGTGTTTCTCAACCTTGGCCGCTGGACGATGTGTGGACTTCAACTTCCAGAATTTCCCAGCCAGCTCTGCTGGCTGTGGAATTCTGGGAGTTGAAGTCCACACATCGTCCAGCGGCCAAGGTTGAGAAACACTGCACTAGACCAAACTAGCATATGATTAGCTGGCCATTCACAACTTATCTTTTTATGATGGAAAACAACAGCCTTAAATTTATTAAAACAACCAGTCTGGCTATATATTGTATCAGCTAATTTGCATTTTGGTAAATGCATAAATTAAAAGAGACAAAATTGTTTAGTTTGCAAACAAGACTAATCTGTTCTCCAACACTTCTTGTGTTTTATATAATAGTATTACAGAAATTTGTAATTATGTGGTTTGGAATATAAATTGAGCCAGCTTGGTTGCAATATAAACAAAGCATTGTTCCACTTACAGAGAAACCTATTTGGCTACTATTTGTGAATGCCTTTAAAGGTCATATTCTTTTCCTGCAAAATACTAAAAAAGAGAAAAAAATGTCTATACTTAAAAAGATATGCCAATGTCTGCAAATATCTCCTCCAAGTAATATCCATAGCTAAAACTGGGTAGAGTATGTTTGCTGTTATCTATTGTGCATATTTTACACATTGGGCATATGTTACATTTCTGCATAACACATATGCATACACCATGATGAAACCACACACACTTACTAAATTGAGTATCTTCAATCCATAACACTGGAATCAGTTATCTTATTATATATCTGTTGTCTTGTGTTTATATAATTTTATTGCTCTTGTAGTCACATGATGTTTCTAATGTTTTCTTCATACACAGCTCTAGTGTTAAAATAAGAATAGATGATATCATGTCTGGCCAACATCCATGCAGTATTACATGAACAGATTTCCACTCACACAATGAAACTTCCTCTTGGCCTCCTAGCCTTGTGAAACTTTCCAAATTGGCTGTGAAGGATGCTGCATGAAGTACGGTCCAGGAAAATGACCACCATTCTATGGATGATTTCCCCTCCCCCCTACTGTTTAGCTGATAAAAGCAAAGCACAATGTGATGTAAAGATTAAGGCATTGGACCAAGACTGTTTAAGTCCATCTTCAACCATGCTTTGCAAGTCAGTGTGCATTTTTCCATGGGCATATTTGTACCGTGGTGAAGGAGAAGTAGGAAAAGCTTTAAAGCAGCTGGATGATTGGAAGCACAAAGAAACCCTGAGGTTGAAAAGGAATCAGTCAATAGGAAATGAGAAATCTCTCTTCAAGGTTAGGCAAAAATGGTTCCTACTTCCAACTCTGCATGGAATTATCTGAAATGCTTTTACAGTCTGAGAGAACCAACCACATGTTTCTGGCAACATCTACAAGTAGTTTGATCAAAGGTTCTGAGGAAGATATATCAGGTAGGGTGAATGCTGAAAGCTGAATGCTGAAGATCAGTAAGAAGACTATGTCCTTGCAAGTTGCTATAGTCAAGTAACATTAATGTTGTGAATCCTGGAATGATTTCCAACAGATTTCTGGGTACAATTCCAAAGTCTTGAACTATAAACCTTACATGGCTTGACTCTTAAGTACCTCCAGGATAACCTCCTTCAACCAGATCCAATCCATCCAGTGCATGTAACCTGTGAGAAACTGTTAGTGGTTTCCTATTTTTGAGAGAGGAGTTTCTGGTCTCCAATTTGTAGAATAGGCTGCTTCTAGGAGTTAAGTTAGCAACCCCTGTGAACTTTTCTGGAAAGTGTGTTGGGGAATAATTGGGGTGTTGCTATTTATTCTCTGTCATTCTTGAGCGCTTTAGGTGATTCATTGTTATTTTAGATAGGATTAATTGTTTATGTTTACACTGTTACTAACTATTACCCGCTATTGTTACTAACTGCTTTAGGACTAGGGTGACATCAAATACATATAAATAAATAATTTAAAATCCAATCTGGGTATGCAATGATGGAGGAGAATATGTTTAGCTCAGGGTTAAAATGAGGGATCTTTCGTGCTCTCTTTGGTTGTTTTCCTGCAGATGTTTCCTTAACCAAACTAGGTAAGATCAACAGTGCTACTAGGAGTGGGATTTGCTCTCATTTGACATTTTATTGGTTTGCCCTGTCAGTATTGAATCTGTATCCTTGGACTGAGAAAGACAACATTTTCTGGTGCAAAAAGATAATCAAAGGAAAAACTTTAAAAAAAAAAACCCAGTACTAAAATGCCAGATTTTTACATTATTAATATACAAATATGTCTTAAAAAGCAGCAAGGAATATATATTTTTCAAGGAGCAAGAAAATATTTTCCCAGAAATAATTTGTAGCTAATCTTTGCTACCAATTATAATGTAGTAAGAAGAAACAAAAGGGTTGTTACATCATGTATATAGTATAGAAACAAGTCTCCTCAGAAAGAAAGAGACAATCCAAATTAAATTGTTTGTGATTTTTTTTAACACTAAAATATCTCTTCTGTATAGAACAGGGATATGCCTTAAATGTTACCAACTTTAATAACAGATAACACTGCGTTCTAAATAAAACACTACATTAAAACTACCCTGTTTCCCCCAAAATAAGACATCCCCTGATAATAAGCCCAATCGGGCTTTCGAGCGCATGGCAATAAGACCAAGCGCTTATTTCAGGGTTCAAAAAAATATAAAACAGGGTCTTATTTTTGGGGAAACATGGTAAAATAAAAAAAGATTTACAGGTAAAAACAGGTAAAGCAGACAATAAGGGAAAAATTCATCTATTGTAGAGTCTGGATTCTTTAAAGCCTTTAGGCTGCTGTCTTTTGGTTTGTGGGACTACTAATTTCTTTTTTTCATGAAAATTTTATGATTAATCAGATTACACAAGAATGTAGCATTGTGGAAAGACTATAATCTGAGGACATAGTAAGCTGCAACATTACTGAAACAAACAGGTCACATTTGGCCAGCATGATATGGAAGAGAAATGGCCCAATAAATCTATGTTCCACTGTAGAAAATTGAGCTGTAAATAGTATTAATTGACTAATAGAAGAGAATATTTGTAGCTCAGGGTTGGACTGTGTTGTCCTTGGTGCTCTTTGATAGTGGCTTGTCCTGCCAGTGTTGGGAGTGTTTTTGGTAGTTTCTTGATTAGGTTGTTGTTTACTATTTGATTGTTGTCTGAGTTGGTAGTTCCTTGTTTGGGATATTGTTTACTGCTTGATTATTGGTGTAATGTTAACCTTGGTTTTAATCTCTGGTCATCTGGGTGTTCATTGCTGGTGAGGAGGTGTTCTGACCTTTTTGTTTTCTTTTTGGCTTGCTGATTATGTCTTATGAATGGTATATAGCAGGAGTGGTATTCCCTCCCCTACCGGTTCGCAAATGTGCGTGATCCGCTCGCACGTGCCATCCTCTGCGCATGCGCAAGGCCTTCTATGCATGCGCAGCACCTCGAAAACATGGAAAAATGGGACATCATGACATCCACGCAGGTGGGCGGGGCATCGTGCAGTCGCCCCTACCGGTTTACCCGAACCGGATACAACCAGCTGAATACCACGACTGGTATATAGGTATTGTTTATGTCCATCTGCTTGTTGAAGGCTGTGAATGCCAACTTCCAGGAATTCTTTAATGTTTTTGGATTTAGCTTAATATAGAATTCCTGCAGTTAATTAATCTAGGATTCCTGCAGTTTTCCACTTGAAACTATGGCAAAGTCAATCCATGTGTTGTGCAATTAAGGAGTTTTCATCATGTCTTCTGACTGCTAATTGGTGTTGATGGATCTGCTCTGCTAGTCTTCTACATACGTCTTCTACATGTTTGTCCTACATAATGGCTGTTACAGTCCTTACACTGTATATCGTAGATGACTCTAGTTTTTTCTTTTGTGGCTGATGGGTCTTTTGATTTACTTAAGATAACAGAATAACGGAGTTGGAAGAGACCTTGGAAGTCTTCTTGGCCAACCCCCTGCTGAGGCAGGAAACTCTATACCATTTCAGACAAATGGTTGTTCAATCTCTTCTTAAAAACTTTGGAGGATATTGATTTGTATGCTATGGTAATGCCATGTGGTTATAATAGTCTGTTGGTGGTTTATGAAAATTAAATAATTGTTTCTGAGTATTAATTGAATAAATAATGATTGATAGCAGAGGTGGGATTCACTTACCTTCCCTACCGGTTCGCAAATGTGAGCACGTGTGCCCCTCTGGCATGCGCACAACCTTCTGCGCATGCACAGGACTCATGCATTACGTCAGGGTGGGTGGGCAGAGCCTCCCGTATTCGCCACTACCGGTTCGCCCGATCTGGACAGAACTGGCTGAATCCCACCTCTGATTGATAGTCTTCCACTACCACTGTGACAAATGGTACAGATCTTCCTTTCAAGGGATAGTAAAACAGAAATAAAAGGTTTATATATAGGTTTATAAGAAGTAGAAAAATGTTTCCACCTGTAAATTATTTGCTTGCTTGTTTGCTTGAGCATATATAAATTTGTTATCAAAGCATTAACCTTTCATTATTGTCATCTGTAGTTGAGATTGTTAAATTAGATACTAGCCCTTTAATCATCTGCCTATATACTTCTTCCCCCCCCACCCTTTTCTAATTAACTAGGCCTGATCTCTAGAAATTATATGAACAAATACTCTCCACTTGTCTGTCCCCAGTGATCATATGTAGTTATTCCAGGAAAATTTCAGTGGCCAGTTTCATCCTGTCCCTCTAGCTTATCAGTTATCCTTCCCTCCTAACTTTGCTAAGCTAAGAATACACACACACACACACACACACACACACACACACACACACAGAGTACTATTATACAGTGGTTTAATCCCACACTAATACTGGGTTCTTACTCCTTAGTCCTTGATGTTTCTTTCCCTGATACAGAAATATATATTGATCTTCTATTCTTTATTACTGTTTTCTGCTTGTTTCATTGTTTTAATATGTTATACGTGTCTAGAGTTTCTTGGATAATTGAAATGGCTTATAAATTGAACGATTCAATAGCTAAATAATGAGTTAGCCAGAAATTGATCTGAAGAAAATTTACTCTTAGCTGGAAGTGAGGAGGGGGTCATTTTAGTCTAGGTGACTGGAAAATAATGACATGCACTACTACAGTGGCCCCCAAGTTTTTGGCTTGGCAGCCAAAGTTGGGGGCAGGAGAAGGGATAACTCCCTATGAGTAGCAGATGGGCACACAACTCCATTTGTGTGAGTGGTGGGCATCTGCAACCACCACTCACATGAGAGGAACTTCGCACCTGCATTTGCCTGCTGCCAGTTCCAAACAGGCCACGGCCCACAGGGATTGGGACCATTGCACTACTAAACCTACAAAAAAACTCACAAGAAAAAGTAGGAAGTGTGGGCAAAGAAAACTAGCAACTTAAAAAAAAAAATCTCCTGTATTTATATCTCATTTTCAACTAGCGACCTTCTACTCACAAGATAAAGAGTTATAGCCATTGCAATTTTATGAGATTCATATTCATATTATGAGCTCTGATAGACATTAGAAAGAAACAGGGCAAAAGAAAGATTATTTTTAAGTACTCCTTTTTGTGTCTACATCTACAATATGAGCATTTGGGGGAAAGATACAGCTGCAAGGGCATTGTCTAATGTGAGAGCCTTTTAATAGTGGTCTGGTATTTTGGACTAAATATCTTGCAAGCTGTTGTCAAAACGTCTTAATTGGGACAGGATTTTCTTAAGCCAGTTTAGAGTCAAGCCAGCATAAATACAAAACAGGAAAGACTGATATGGTTAGTCGTGGTACAATAAAGTCAAGTTGAATGTGGATTTTAAAAATCATTTTTTAGATCTGCCCAACTGAGTTTGGAATAGGTATAAGGCAAAACTGTCTCTTAAAATTCCTTTTTGATTGTCACCCCAAGATGCCTTTTAAATTTCTTTCTTCCCTATCTTATGCTAAATAGTATGAATTAGACAGTTACCTAGGTGGGCTCAGAAGAATACAGGTAGTCCTCAGCTTCCAACAGTTCATTTAGTGATCATTCAAAGTTACAATGGCATTGAAAAAAGTGACTTATGACCATTTTTCACACTTACGACTGTTGCAGCATCCCCATAGTCATGTGTTCAAAATACAGACACTTGACACTTGGCAACCACACATTTCTGTGTCTCGGGGTCATGCAATCACCTTTTGTGACCTTTTGACAAGCAAAATCAGGAGATTGCAAAAGGTGATTGCAAGCAAAATCAACATGGGTCCCAGAATCACTTAACAACCATGTTACTAATCTAACGACTGCGGTGAGTCACCTAACAGCTGTGGCAAGAAAGGTGATAAAATGGGGCAAAACTCACTTAACCAATGTCTCACTTAGTGACATAAATTTTGGGCTCCGTTGTGGTTGTAAGTTGAGGACTACCTGTATAATCACCGGGCTCATGACATATCTTTGAGAAAAAAAAGGAGGATGTTTTTTGTTTCGATTATTGCCTGCCTTGTGGTATCTTTCTTCCTCTCCTCCAGAAAATATTCAAACATGCTTATATGACAGGCTGAAGTCTGATTTTTAAGTTTACTTGACCAAGAGGGTCAAAAGATCAGAGTCTTTGGGCCATATATTTTATTGTGCAGTGTGCATTCTGTATCTCTGTGTTGTTTGTTTTAATATGACATATTTCTATTGCAGAGGACAAGCAACATCCCTGCTTAAACTGATCTTCATTCTTTGAAGTGTTATGTGTTTTGTACACTAAAGTTAAAACTCTGGGATAATCATGCTCTGTTGGATGATCAATTTCCTACTGTTTGTTTGTGTGCGTGTGGTCATAGGGTCATGTTAGAAGGACTTTCTCTCTTTAGGGCAAGACACAATGTCCCACAGCAGGCTGTAGTGTCATATTTACCAGGTCAGGATGCAATATACCTTTATAGATCCTGCTGTCATTCACAGATTGGTATTTTTGAAAACCAAGGGACAGTGTGGGCTGTGGTTGATAATTTTCTGAGTTTGTTTCAAATATCAGAGGGTTGCATTAAATACAATTCTCTGTGGTGAACTGTAAATAGAGAGCAATATTCACTAGAGATTTGTTAAAAAGCAAAGTTTCCTTCTCTTCCTCCTCCTCCTCTTCCTTTCCTTTCCTTTCCTTTCCTTTCCTTTCCTTTCCTTTCCTTTCCTTTCCTTTCCTTTCCTTTCCTTTCCTTTCCCCCCTCCCCTCCCCTTCCCTCCCCTCTCTTCTCCTCTCCTCCCTTCCCTTCCCTTCCCTTCCCCTCCCCTCCCCTCCCCTTATTAAATTATATATTAACCAAAAAGGTAAACAGAATAAAATGGGCAATAAAATATTAATGGAAGATGTAGAGGAATTGTCTTGTGCTGCACTTAAAACGGCCTGAATGATTGAGCTGTGAATTGCTCTCCCTTAGGTATTGAAATATTCATCAGTATTTAATAAATGTTCGTATGCGTAGCTATTCCTGTTTACACTACAGCACTCGTAGAAGAGTGCTTACTAAAGAAAACATTATAATGGAAGGTGAACTTTTCTGTACAATGAGTCATCTTAAATTATACAGCCAGCAGAGGAGACAGGAAAAATTCTCTGAACTGACAAATGAGAAGCTCGGCTAACTTAAGAGCATCTTTTGTAAAGGGAACTGGCATTGGATGGTTGAGAGGACTTTATGGCTCCAAAACTCTTTGGAAGCTTTTAAAAGATTCATCTTGTTTGCATTTTAAAGATATTTAATCTTCCCTACCGGATGCTGAGGCCTTGTTCTGAAATTACTTGAGACTGGAGTGTGATTACTGGAAACATCCCCTCCCTGATCATATATATGGAAGAAAACATGTAAGTAAGTTAGTGATAGCAGAAGTGATTTTTGCCTGTGTCCTTCCATACCTCTTTTGCAAAGAAGAAACAAGCACATCAAATAAGAAAAAGAGAGCTTGCACTGCCCGACATTTACTCAAGTTTGTGAATATGGCAGAAGGGCATTTAGAAAGGGACTTGGGCACCTGAATCATCCCTGTCCTGCTCTCTATGTTATACTTTCTTGGAAGGCTTTATCTTTGAGAAGAAAGAGACAGAAAAGGAAATCCTATGTCAGAATTCCCTCTTCAAAAGCCCTCTAACCTCAAAAGATGGAGCTGACTATATTTGCTCTGTCTTGGAATATTGTCCTAGGACAGTGATGGTTAACCTTTTTTTGGTGCTGAGGGCCCAAAGTACATGTGTGCGAATGCACGCACACATGCCCAAACCCCCAAAATACAATGTGAGTGCCACCCTGTGCATGTGTCCCACTCCCACGCATACACATACGTCCCTATGCATGCGCTCCGGAGTCCTCTGCGCCCCGTTTTGACTTTCAAGTTGGTGCAGGAGGCTTTCCAGGCTCAAGCCTCCTGTACCAACCTGGAACCAAAACAGGGCACGGGGGTGCACTGCAAGGCCCTCCATACCCCGTTTTGGGCCTGGAAAGCCTCTTGCACCCTTAGTACATGCACCCCTACGCACATGTGTGTGCATCCCCGCACATGCGCAGAAGTGACCCAAAGACCAGCTGGCTGGCGGGAGGCGCACACACATGCCCTGTGGAGCTGGGCTGGGGTGACATTTGGTGTGCCCACAGAGAGGGCTCTGCGTGCTACCTGTGGAACTCATGTCATAGGTTCACCATCATGGTCCTAGGACAATAAGGACCACCACTTCAGTTTTGGAAGTTTGTTTCATTTCTAGCTCTCTTTTTTTTTTTTTTTGCATTTTCAAGAAGGAAATCTGCATTTCTATCAAATAGAAAGACAACTGCATTTTCCATTGCCTATCAACAAGTGCCTTTATGATCAAAACTGATGTTAAATTCATTAGTAGATGAAAGCCAAGGATGGATTATTATGTTCTGAGAACCATCGTTGAACATCTTCTTTCAATAGGATTGGAAGTGGGTGATCCCTCTGCATGCATCTGTCTCCTCTTTCTCAAGGTTTGCGGGATACTTCGTATCAACCTGGGGTTTTGCATAGGAAGAGACTGTAGGTGAAGGAGGAGAGAGAAAAATCCTTTATTAGGACATAAGCCTGGGTGTATGATGCTGAAATGCAGGCTATGAGAACTGTTCTGTTCTGTTCTTCTCATACCCATCTTTCCTAAAGGAGCTCAGGCAATTACAAATTGTTCTCTCCTATACCACCTCTGTGAGAAAGGCAGGCTGAAAAATAACCCCATCAGATAGTGCGCCTTGTGTTAGAGAAAAAACTTGAACCTAAAACTCTGGAAAACTAATCCAACATTCTAAGGAATAAAACCAAAATACGGAGAAAGGCCAATAGCAAATGAATACTATGAGGTATAAAAAAATGTCAGATTGGTGACTATAAAATGCTTAATAAATCTAGGCTGCTTATTTACAGGGCAGAGTTCCACATGTCTGCTTTACCTTTTAGCAATTAACTGTCCTTGAACCATTAAGCCAGGCAGAATCCAGAAAAGGTTATAAAATAAAGAGAGATCAGTGAATCAGTGAATCTGATTTTCCTCTTTCTTCCTAGAATTCCCTCCAGCCTTCTCTATCTCCTAAGAGTTTCAGAAGTGTCAATACCTAACATATGGCTACCTTTGTGTTAAACATCATGTGTCACCAAGATCTTCATTATTCCTTGCTTACAAACAAATCCATTTAGGTGACAGAAATAACTTTCCCAACCTGTCAGATGAGATACCAAGGAATTGTTACATCAGGTGATGTGCCCCCAATTCACATGAAATATATTATCATAATTTCATCATAAGGAGATCCTAATGTTTAAGATCTAACATTTAAAAAGTCCCAGCTGTGATTGTTTTATATAGAATGCATTTTAAAAAAACACCCAATGCTCTCTCTCTCTCTCTCTCTCTGTGCATATGTGTGAGAAAGATAATTTCTTAACTAAAGGGATCATATATTTGACCCAATAATGTATGCTAATTGCTAATGATTATTCTGAGCTCATCTTTTCAGGATATCCTTGAAAGGTGTTTTCTTTTGGCCAATAAAATCAACCTGCTCACACAAATGCACTGGCTTTTTTTTAGGATTCATGAAATTACTGTAAAAGAATTGTCCTTATTTGAAGCTGAGATCCTGTGCATTTGCTGTATTGGGCAAGGTGCCCAATTAAAGACTATGGGATCTACTTCTGCAAAATCATTCATTGCAAGTAATTTCAGGCAAAGATAGTTAAATACATTAAAATGTCTGCTGATAGGCAGGATAAAACACCTGCTACAAATGATTTTCTCTGTACAATCTACCCCTCTTCCTAATTTACAAGACATCTTTGTAATACTATAAATAGTTTGAAATAACAAGTGAAAGCATGGCATTTTGACACAATGGATTTGATTTGAATCTGTGCAATCTTCCAATTTCCCCACCCTGGATTTTAAATGTATACTCATTGGTGTGGACTCAAACAGACATGCATTCAAGATGAGGTTAAACATGCTGCTTTGTGTACACCTTTTCACAGCTGCAAAGAAGCTATGACTAGCAGGGGTGAAATCCAGCAGGTTCTGACAGGTTCTGGAGAACTGGTAATGGAAATTTTGAGTAATTCGGAGAACTGGCAAATACCACCTCTGGCTGGCCCCAGAGTGGGGAGGGAATGGGGATTTTGCAGTATCCTTCCCCTGGAGTGGGGTGGGAACAGAGATTTTGCAGTATCCTTCCCCTGCCACACCCACCAAGCCACACCACGCCCACCAAGCCACTCCTACAGAACTGGTAGTAAAAAAAATTGGGTTTCACCACTGATGACTAGGTTATGAGCATAGCATACCTATTTAACTCATTCCTCTCCTAAAAGTTACAGGAAGTCCTGTGGATTTTCATTTTCATTTCCTCCCATAGTGGATATATGCAGGAATGTTTTGACTTCCCTTCTACAATCACCTCTTGAGCAAAGCTTTCTTTCCTTCCCATGTAGCTTGTTGTTTACTTTAAAGCAGAATAAGATTTCCAAATGCTTCATTTTGATGGAAGGTTCTATTGATTTTACATGCAAATAGCAATTGTTTCTCTCTACTCTGTCAAGACTTAATTTCTTTTTTATACAAGTAGCCTTCCTTCACTCTTTCGACTTTATTTCATATTGTTGCCAAACACTTACCTTCTCCCTTTTGGCTATCCCTTTTAATTCCTTTCTTCCTCTGCTATACATTATTAACACTGGCACTGAATTATTTACAGCAACTCTGTAAAATATCATTAGTGATTTTCACGAGGGAGCTGTCCAATGATGGAGGGCTGGGTTAAACCAAGCCAACAACAGAATGAAACATGATAAAAGAGAATTGGAATATAGCTTTTGGGATGCCAGTAAATTGGGGGAGCATCTTTGTTCTGCTGGGGCCAACTCACCTCTCCGTGTTTTTTCTACTATTCCCAATGGGAATTTGTTCCCTTGCTTGCTTCCCTCCATATAATATACTGTCAGTATTGTCCCTTTTCCATAATATTTATTTTAAAGGAATAAATGTTCTCCCAGGAAATGGGGTTCCCAATATCTTGTTCCACTTTTAGCTAGGCATAACCACCACTTCCACTCTTATAATTTCCAAACAATTTTTCAAATTTCTTTTATTTATACCCCACCTTTATTACTTGTATAAATCCCTCAATATGGGGAATATATCCAACACACCTTCCTCCTCTATTTTCCCCATAAAAACAACTCTGTGAGGTGGGTTGAGTTGATTGAGAGTGACTGGTCCAAAGTCACTCAGTTAACTTTCATAGCTAAGGTGGGACTTGAACTCACAGTCTCCTGGTTTCTAGCCTGGCACCTTAACCACTAGACCAAACTGGCTAAGAAGAGAAATAAGCTATCTGTGACCCATTACTTTCCCTTTCCACCTCCTTCACACAATGCCTTCCCAACTCAGAATTTCAACACACCTTTCTCTACTGTGATTCTAAGATATGCCAAAGATTTCTGACGGAATTATTTCTGTCCACATCTATTCTCAATATTTAGCAGGCAAGGAACCAAGTGCATATTTAGTGATTTTTAAAATTGATTTGTTGCCACATTATACTTTACTGTGCTCTCCCATGGAACAAATAACGTTTCCAAATGCAACTTTGATTAGAGAAAAAAATGGACGTTTTAACTTAGTATATTACTTCATATTTTTCTAACTCAATTCCTCATTAGCAATAAGAGAGAAAACTATTGAGTTCACATATTCATTCTGCTTTACCTAACTTGCCCTTCCCAGATGAAAACATTTACCAAAATACATTCTTTCTTTCTTTCTTGTCCAAATTTTGCAGTGGAATTCCCTAATGAAAAACTGAATGCAAAAAGTGCATGTATTGGAAGAGAGATCGGCATCAGCATACCCAAGCTTGAATAGATTTGATCAGAAATGACCAAGCATTGTTGAATTAAGGCCTAAGATATTTTACCACTGGGAAATTCTTTGCAGATCTTTCCTAAAATCTTAGATTTTTCAGATGCTTTGTTTCATAATTACTTCCTTAATCCTCCTTTAAAAAGGTAAAGGTTCCCCTCACACTTATGTGCTAGTCATTCCCGACTCTAGGGGGCAGTGCTCATCTCCATTTCAAAGCCCAAGAGCCAGCGCTGTCCGAAGACGTCTCAGTGGTCATATGGCCGGCATGATTAAACACCACAGGTGCACAGAACACTGTTACCTTCCCACCAAAGTGGTCCCTATTTTTCTTCTTGAATTTTTTACGTGCTTTCGAACTGCTAGGTTGGCAGAAGTAACGGGAGCTTACCCCATTACGCGGCACTAGGGATTTGAACTGCTGAACTGCTGACCTTTTGATTGACAAGCTCAGCATCGTAGCCACTTAGCCACTGTGTTCCTCCTTTATTTAAGTAGAAATATTGCCCAATAAATTTTATCCAGATGATGTCCATGTGATCCAGTTACTTACTGTAAAGTTTTTGTCCCAATGAAGATGTTTTCATATCAGCATGAAGCAAGCAGTGGCTCCATCCATTGATGTATTACCCTTTGTGTGTTTAACCACTGTTCCCCAGCCACTCACAGTTCCAAGCCTAATAAGGAAAGAATGTTCTGCTTCTGAGAACTGCAAAAACATCACTATGCTTGGTGCCCACTGGCAGCATTAATAAAAAATAAAATGAAAAATGCAATCTGATTAAATTATGTCAACCTTTTCTTATGGCAATGGAGCTTAAATAAGCAAACAGAAGCAGTGCAGAAAATCATTATTGGTTTATTAAAGATCAGAATTCAATATCTCGGTGAGTGAAAAGCTTATGCGCTAACATACTCCACTGTTTAACTTCCCTGAGTTAAAGGAAGCAAACATGGTGGCAGTGAGAGAAGTTTTGTCAGGACAATGACATTTAACCACAGCCTTGCTAAATAGCACAAAAAGAGGTTACATTATGATGACACCAAAGAGTTTAAAAGTGTATACTTTAGCTTTCAGGAAGCTATTTTGCATCAGTGACAGCAACATGTAAGGGAATCCTTCTTTCAAAGAATTAAAAGTAGGTTGGGAAGTTGGATCTTTGTCATGAAAGTTATACGCAACTGCCAAAACCTTATGTCTACAAGAATCAACTGTGAAGGATTTATTTATTTAGCGTATGGCAATGTTACATTATATATGTTCCAAGGGTAATCAGTGTTATTCGTATTGACTTGTTCACCTTGTAGTCTATTATTCCCAGTGGGTTTTCTTACAAAAATCCCAGGAAAAAGACTTGGTTCTTTCCAAGCTATTTTCTGAAAAATCTTGTCTCCCAGTTTTCCCATCCTTTGCTTCTCCCCAGCCATATGAACTTGTGAGTGAAGAAAAAGCACAGGAAAACAAATGTAAATATGTGATTTTTTTTCTCCATTCCACAAGAATTACAGAAAAGGCTCTGTATTTTCTTCTTTAAATATTTGTGAATGCCATTTGCTTGAAATTAATTTACCTGTACAGGATGACAAGGATCTTTTGCGTAGGCTCTAGTGAGAATAATACACCTGGAAAGCTACAATGGACTACTTGATCAATGGATTGTTCCCTCACTACACTATGCCTATGAATCCTGAAATAAAAACAATTCATGTTTTCATTTATATTTCCACAAAAAAAAAAAAAAAAAAAGGAAAAAAAATCCAACCAAATCTGCCCACAACAAATGTTACTGTTTAAAATTAGATCTGAGGCTTGATCCTGCTACATGGAAGAGGCCCTGAATACATTTCTACTCATCACATTTGTAGGAGAGAAATAATTTTCAGGGGTTTTTTTTTCCCTTTTGCTGGTCACACTATTATTTCTTGTGTTGTTCTAGAGAAATTTGCCAATCTTTCAGAGCAGATTTTCAGGGAGAATAGCAGACTGTGAGGGGAAGGGGGCATAGTGATGATGCCAACGCTAGATCAAAACCTGCTTGATTTTGCCTTAAGGTAAAAAAAACACAATATACATTTGGACATTCTTAATCTTTTTTTCCTTATTACGGCAGGACTACTAGAATTCAGCAGAAAATAAATCCAGTTCAAACTCAACAGCATACTGCATTATTACCACTTTCAAAATTCAGCATCATTGCTAATTTTGGTGGTAAATGAGGAGATGGCAAAGTGATCATTTCACCTGACAGGTGATTCACTCTTTTTTAAAAGCAGTGTCTGATTATACAGAAGAAATTAAGTAGGGAATGAAACTGAAGTTAAATCCTAACTGAAGTTAGCAGCCTAACTCAAGGTAATATTTTTTCAGACAGATAAAGTATGCAAGCTTGAAGATGCTTCTGGATCTGGCATTCTACCTGAAAAACGAGGTGACAGTCTTTATTTCTTTACCCATAATTGCATATTGCCTACTCCTTGAACAAACAGAAATGAACACAAATGCTTTTTACTAAATTTGGTGCATCAATTGTTTTGGGCGGAGGGTGAATAAAATGAAGAGAAACAGTAACAAAATGCAAGAGAAAATTAACATGACTTCAATGTAGAGTTTCAAACTGGAGGCTGCAGGGTCTTTCCATTGGAGTAAACATTTTTTTTAGCTCATCCTTCCTAGATAGAGAAGGGGTCATCCTAAACA
This sequence comes from Pituophis catenifer annectens, assembly GCF_029215685.1. Classification (NCBI taxonomy): domain Eukaryota; kingdom Metazoa; phylum Chordata; class Lepidosauria; order Squamata; family Colubridae; genus Pituophis; species Pituophis catenifer. Next base: position 231,999,925 of record NW_027256882.1, on the reverse strand, counting down.
GAGCCACTGGACAGCCACTGGTAGACGTAATAAAGGAAGAGAAATAGTAATGTTTTTTTTCCTCTTATACCATATTATTATTTATCCATGTTCAATTCAGATTCTTCTTTGTCTTCCTCCAATGGGATTCTAGATGGTGCTTCTGGCATTTTGGATCCCAGAGTTCCTTGGGAAACCAAGGCCTATCCCAGAATTGGCCCAGAGGGAGAGGCCACATGGGAACAATATGGTCCAAGGCAGGGGTGGGTTCTAATTTTTTTTACTACTGGTGCTGTGGGCGTGGCTTATTTTGTGGGTGTGGTTTGATGGTCATGTGACAATTCTTTAGGATTTAGCAGAGGTACTGGTCTACCAGGCTTTTAACTGCTTGCAGAGCCGTACCGTATTTGTTTTTGGAGCGCACTGGTCTACCACCACACTGCCTTTTACTGCTGATCAGCTATAGGGCGGCCCTTTGAAGCATCGCGGCAAGAGTTTAAACAGTTTTTTTCCTTCTAGTCGATCAGCTGGGACTCGGGAGGTAGCGAATAGATTGGGGGTGGGGCCAGGCAGAGGTGGTATTTACCGATTCCCCGAACTACTCAAAATTTCCACTACCAGTTCGCAAGAACCGTAGAGAACCAGTAGCAACCCAACACTGGTCCAAGGCCTCTTTTATCTGCCTGTTCCAGGCTGCAACCTAAACCTTGGTTGAACTGTCAGGGAAAATTCCAAGCTCCCTCTGAAAGCCACTTGCCCTGAGACAAACTGAAGCAAAAATTAAATCACTGGCATGATATCAAAGGAATCAATTAATATTTGTGCTCATATCGGTTTGAGATGAATCACTTAAATTTCATAAAAAAAAGAAAAAGAAAATATAATCAATAACCTTGGAAGGAAAACTGCATTTATCTTAGGTGTGCTCTAAAAATATAAGTGTACCTAATGGAAGGCCTTCACCACCATCAGATATAACCAGCATTCTAGCCAATTTACAGTATCTGCTGGGGAATATAGCCATTAATAGTCTAATGTTAACTATCAGCTGACATCTTTTACAAGAGTACATTGTCTACATCAGGGCTGCCAAACTCCCTAGCCACACCCATACCCAGTTTAACAAAGGGGGAAAAAGTCCCGATGTGACGACGCCGTGACAATGTGAGTTTGACACCCCTGATCTACATTATCAAGGCTGAACATAGTGATACAATTTTAGACGTATGGTGTGATTTACACCATACATGGTGATATGATTTAGAGCAGGGCTCCCCAATCCCCGGTCCATGGACCAGCACTGGGCCATGGCATGCCAGAATGCAAACAAGTTAAGCCCCATCCATGGGATGCAGGCAGCCTACAAAATCATTCCAGTCCGTGAAAAAAACCTCTCTTCACAGAACCGGTTTCTGGCACCCAAAAGGTTGGGGGCCACTGATTTAGAATCTTTTGACAGAAAGTTGCTGTTAATATTTTGCCATGCACTTTTTAAAAACAAAAACAGGCAAAACAGTATATTTTGCAGGATATCTGTCTTTCATTTTATAGTTGTAAAAACATCCTCCAAAAAAGAAGAGAAAACTTTCTGTAAAGAAAGCATAATTATAAACTCAAACAGCATGGGAGTGAGAAAGTCAATATCTTATACTCATCTATAGGAAAGCCATCTGGAACTGGAGTTTTGCTTAATTTCATTGATTTAATAATATCCATTATGTCTCCTAGACATAGGTTACAACTACAGAATCGGCTTGACCTTGGGTACTCTTTGGAAGATGTATTTTGCACAAAGAGTCAGGAATCCATATGGAACTGACAGTACATAAATGTGGTAACAAATAAATAATAAAATTTGTTTCCTTAGTTTTTTTTAATTGCTCATTTCAACAATTGCATCGGCATTATAAATTTGATGAAAAAATTAGAAAAAATATAAGAACAACTACTGATCTATCAAATGCAAATATTTTTATATATTGCCCTGGAAATCTTTAAATTGGACAGTTCCCCCCCTAGCATACTAGACTGGAACCAATTTAGCAGATACATAGGAATCCAAGAACTTCTGATCAATAAAATTTATTGTAGAAATGCCAAGAAACTGTCATGAATGTATTTCAGTGACTGTGTTTATGGAAAATGCAAGTTTTATTTAAAGCAGTTGGATTTCTTATTTCTCTTTCTCCTGTATGCTCTACTTAAAAGGCTGCAAATGAATCTGTTTTAGTTGGGAATTTCTATCTATTATTATTTTTGTTGTTGTTGTTGTTGTGAAAACAGTTTGATTTAGAATCAAGCTATGTTTATTTAACCATGTGAAAACTAACTTTCACAAATTATAGCAATATTATTTGGTTAGCACTTTTAAAATCAGTAATTGATACCACAACTGAGTAAATGAATAAAATGCACTCTCCACAACACCATTTTTGAAAAGTACTCAGAACCCACTTCAGAAAATGTACTAAATAGATGTTTCTGAACAGTATACTTTATAGTATACTTTATATCTTTCTTGAAACAATTTCATATGATTTGCCATTTAATTTAACTTCATGTTTCTGAACAGTATACTTTATAGGATACTTCATATCTTTCTTGAAACATATGATTTGCCATTTAATTTAACTTCATTTGACATAGTAGCCTTAAATTAGAAAAAAAATAAATAAATCGAGTCAATAATAAATTAAAAAGTTAATGGAAGTTATCTTCCATTATTTTTTTTATTTATTATTTCATTTATAACTTGCATACTGTATTTATCGGAATATAAGATGCTCTGGAGTATAAGACGCACCTTAGTTTTTGGGGAGGAAAATAAAAAAAAAAATTTGCCTCTGCCTACCAGCATCCATTGGTATTCATCTGGCTGAATCCATCGGTATTCAGTGTCTTGTCAGTATGTGAGAGAGTTGACAGCTGTTTGGAACTGAAACAGTATTTGCTGTGTGAGCAACAAGGAAGGAGGCAGCAAGGAACCTATGCATGGCTTAGCTCAACTGTTCTGAATTAAAGCTGCATGCTGTTCTGAAACTAAAACTGAAACTCCTCTCCTCTGCTTGTGTTTTGCTTGTATTTACTACCACATTGGAAAACCTGCTTTTGGTATTGTATATTTACTTCATGTATTATATTATATATAAAGAGAAGTTATTGAATCCTGCTGAATCAGTTACTTGTATGTGCTTTCTGGATATGATTGCTGCTGCAAACTCTAAAACATCCTTGCAGCAAATAGAGAACAGCCAGGTCAGCTTCAGCACATTATTGCAGCCTGATTCAGCATGAGCAGCTGATTGGCAGGTAGATAGGCCTCCCAGAATACCCCCAATCAGCTGTTCCAGGCTGCAGAGATTGCCACAGACCATTGCCATCTCCGTGCCTTGCGTTTTTGGCTACATTTGGTGTATAAAATGCACCCAAAATTTCACCCTCTTTTGGGGGGAGGGGGAAACGTGTGTCTTATACTCTGAAAACTAAAGGTATCTTCTGGGAATTCAAAATAATGTAAGATATTTTATCTCCACAAAAATAACACTCTGAGGTAGTTTTGGTTTAAAAAAAAGGTGACTCTCCAAACTTGCTTAGTGAGCTCCATGGGGAAATGGGAATTTGAACTTTGCTCTTCTTAAACCTTTCTTAACAATTGTTTTTTTTTTTTCTTCCATTCAATTGCGTTCAATTCTCAGAGACTGCCTGGACAAGACCCTGCAGTTTTCTTGGCAAGGTTTTTCAGAAGTGATTTGCCATTGCCTCAGTCTTAGGGCTGAGAGAAAATGATTGGCCCAAGGTCACTCAGCTGGCTTTGTGCCCAGTTTGGGACTAGAACTCGAGGTCTCCTGGTTTCTAGCTTGATGCCTTAACCGCTACACCAAACTGGCTGACTTTTAACATTTTTTAATTAGGCTACATTCCCACCTCCATTTTGTTTTAAATGTTATTTTTAAGTAACTTTCTTACTAGGCTGCAAAAAAAAAAAAAAAAAAAAATCATAGCAAAGCAAACTGCTTGCTGAATATAGACCGCATAGAGTGACAGAACGGTTGGATATAAATTACCCATACTTAAATGCCAAAGTATTAACACCACCCAGATGCCAGTCAGTTTTATTTTCAGTTTTTGCCATCCAAATATAAGTCGATTAGACTCGCACCCTGAAAAGCCTGGCAAACAAATCAGGCTGGTGAAACAAGGTCACGGACATGCTTGATAGCTATTTTAGATAGCATCTGAAAACTGATATGAATCTCTTCTGCTAGCACTTGTTCTCATTCAAAGCCTTCATATTTATGTCACCCAACAGAAAGTGAGTTCCACATTAGGACTAAATCAATAGACCAAAGAGTCCATGGTTGGTGGTAGGGTCAACCTTATTGAGGGCATTAAAGTATCTGTGTTGTAATCCTCCCATCTTGCCTGATAGCATTGTAGAAAATATACTCAAGAAAGTAGGTGTGGCTGTAGCCATGTTACAATAATTCAGATAGCAACTAAAGCCTGTAATTCATTTCTCTGCAAATGGATGTATCATAGAGTAGATTCCATCAGAATAATCATTCATTTCAAGGTGACGATAGGTAGATGTCATCTTATGCTAAGTCTTTCACCCTAAAGAAACCAATTTTGTTGGGAAGCAAAGACTGAAAGAGTTAAATCCAGACTTTTCCATAGAAGGAGGCAAAGCCTGGTATTTAAACTTTCCTCGGACTTAATAACCAGTCTGTCTTAATTCTCAATATATGCCATAATACATATATTGAGAAGGCTTATGATCACAATTGAGCCCAAAATTTATGTTGCTAAGCAAGACAGTTGTTAAGTGAGTTTTCCTGCATTTTATGACCTTTCTTGCCACCATTGTTAAGTGAATCACTGCAGTTGTTAAGTTAGTAACACGGTTGGTAAGTGAATCTGGCTTCACCATTGTTTTTGCTCATTAGAAGATTGCAAAGGGGATCACATGATCTTTGGATGCTGCAATTATCTTAAATATGAGCCAGGCTCCAAGCAGTCAAATTTTGATCACATGATGATAGAGATGTTGCAATGGTATACGTGTGAAAAATGGTCACAAGTCACTTTTTTCAGTGTGGTTGTAACTTCAAACTATCACTAAATGAATGGTTGTAAGTTGAGGACTCCCTGTACCTGGAAGAAAATATTATTCATATTTTTCTTCCATTGTATCCTAATGTTCCATTGTATCCTATCCCTAACCCTAACCCTAATGTATCCACCTGGATCTTGACAGACTTGAACACTGGGCCCTAACTAACAAAATTAAATTCAATGTAGAGAAAAGTAAAGTCCTATACTTAGGTAAGAAAAACCAAAAATACATATATTGGGAGAAACCAGGCTTAATAGCACTAACTGTGAGAGGGATCTTGGAATCTTAGTGGACAATCAATATGAGTCAAAAGTGTAGAGCAGGAGCCAAAAAAGTCAATGCAATCCTAAATTGCATTAATAGAGGGATTCAGTCAAGATCATGTGAGATACTAATACCACACTATAAAGCCTTAGGAAGACCACACCTAGAATACTACATCCAGTGTTGGTCACCACAGTATAAAAAAGATGCTGAGATTCTAGAAAGAGTGCAGAGAAGATGATTAGGGGACTGGAGGCTACATATGAAGAATGGTTACAGGAACTAGACATGGTTAGTCTAGTGAAGAGAAGGATCACAGGAGACATGATAGCAGTGTTCCAATATTTGAGGGGCTGTTACAGAGAGGAGGGGGTGAGCCTATTTTCCAAAGCACCTGAAGGCCAGACAAAGAATGATGGATGGAAACTGATCAAGGAGAGATTCCACCTAGAAATAAGGAGAAATTTTCTGACAGTGAGAATAATCAACCAATGGAACAGCTTGCCTTCAGAAGTTGGGGGAGCTTCATCACTGGAAGCTTTTAAGAAAAGACTAGTCAGTAATAGTGTAGGGTCTCCTGATTGGGCAGAGGGTTGGACTAGATGACCTACAAGATCCCTTCCAACTCTGTTATTCTGTTCTGTTTGCATTTGTTTTGAACTCGGAGGAGTGTTTACAGTGAGTCTCACCGGCTTAATGATTAGATGCATCTAGATGATGTGCATGTATGGGGTATGATGCACATTAAAAAGAGGTGGGGCTTTGATCCTCAAAGTCACACTCTCAGTTTGAAACCAGTGATCACTGATATGTCCCTGATTCAGCATGAATAAAATTGATCTGAAAAGGGTTAGGCAAGGAAACAGCCTCTGCAAATGAATCTTGTATTTGAGGGCCCACCAGTGCTTAAAGAATTGACTCCATGTCACATTAACACTCAGTTTCAGATGTATTTGTGACCTTGTGAATTTAGAAGTTTTAATAAATTCTTAGGCTTTTGCAGTTGAAATGTACTTGGGCAATGCTCTCACTGAGAACATAAAATAATATCTATGAATTTAATGAATAAATCCTGGCATGCCTTCTGTCATTCCTCTGATTTATTGGCTTTATTGATCTGGTTATTAGCTTGTTGCTCAACGGTTAGAAAAAAGTTTTGTTTCCTTGAGAAACTGTTCTGTTCTTTTGTCTTGATCCTTGCAGTGTGAATAAATGTCTTAGCTAAATATATGAATGGTATTTTTTTTTCTTGTGATTCTGATCTTTCTGATGTAATCAAAACTAGAACATGGGATCTGTTTTAAAATGATATATATGATACTTCAAAATTCGCTAATTAAAATTAAATATATTCATTCATAAATCCTTATATTGTGTTTCGGCACAAATGCGTGGTAATTTTTTAATCTGCTCAAAATTTCATTTAAATATTTTAAAAATGCACTATTTCCTCACAGAATAGACATTGTCTTTTGTCATCAATGTATGTTAATTTTTTAATTTAACCAAAATTCCATTTAAGTAGTTTAAAAATGCACTATTTCCTCACCAAATATACATTTTTAAACTAAAATTGGTTGGTATAAAATCAGAAAAGTAATTGAGTTCTTAATTACATATTAGCCAGAGATGTGTCATTCTTATCAGTTTCCACTAAAATATAAATAAACAAAATCTTTAATCATATTTACTATGGTTATGAAAAAAAAAATCTTGAACTACTTAGAATGGAGATGGGTGTGGAATTTGCAAATCTTCAGAGGCAGCTGAAACCTGTTCACAGGATTTCCAACCAATGTGTTGAAGAATGCTGGGAGTTGTAGTTTAGCCATGATCCTCCATCTCTTGCAAATGGTGAACCTTGTTTTGTAAAGTGGTTTGTTCACATACAAGTAGAGTTATATATGAGAATAGAAAACATTTTTCTTGAGGTAAAATTTGGCATAATTGCTATGATTAGATTTTTATCCTGCCCTTTTTAAAAATTTAGTCCACTCAAGGTGGTGAACATATTTAATACTCCTGCATCCCATTTTCCCTGCAACAGCGACTCTGTGAAGTCTGAGAGAGAGTGATGGGCCCAAATTATTCAGGCAACTTTCATGGCTTAGGGATGCCTAAATATCACATTCTGCTTTGTAGGCCAGTACCTTTACCATTACACCAAACCAGCTGCCTGGATATCCTGTCATGTTGACTCTGTATTAAGAAACACAAGGCTAACAAGTCACCTTCTGCAAAAAACTGTTCACCTGTTATGTTAAAAAGGCATGAATAATAATAATAATAATAAACCCTTATAGCTTACCCAGTTCTGAAAACTAGAAACTTTAGGCAATCGAAGGTGAACCCATTAAAGTGTGAAAGAATTCTCCATGGCATTCAATATATTTTGCATGATGAAAAGAACCATAATTTAATATCCAGCCGTTAACAAGTCTCGGCTCACAAGGCTTGCTGCCTAAAATTAAATCCTCACCATGCAAAATACATAACCTATTTTCTGGTTCTACACAGATAATAACTCCCAATTACATTTGCCTGTTCTCATTCTGCTTTCAGGATGGAAAATATCTTGGACTTTTGGTTGGCTTTTCCCAGGCACAAATTTTGTTCCGAAGAATGACTTTGTGGGTAATAAAGTAACTTAGGATATAATTCAGGGGGGTAAAAACTAGAGGGAACGCGGTGAAGAGAAAAGAGCTGTTAATGCTGTTGGAAGAAATATCCACCTGGTTCAGTTCCAAGCTGGGAGAAAGACACTAGAAATATGGAGGCTGATTGGAAAGATGGTTTAATGATGAACAGAAACACCAGGGTTTATGATTCTGGTGCAGCTGACAAAATGGGGTTGAGAGTGGGTGGCTTTTGTACCTTCTTTTGGGCTTTGTATTTGAGCTTCTTGTTCCTTTGAAGAACAGGTATTCTATTGGCTGTTGCCAGATTCCTATGGGTTCAAATAGGGGTTATGTAACGGTCATAGCTGCAACTATATGCAAACGAGAAAATGCAATTCCTAGGTGTTTGTCTGAGCTCCCAAGTTTGGTTGAAGTTTGGGCTGCTCTGGGGGTAGTGCAATGTCTGAAATACTCTTAGGAGACTGTAATGTAGTGAGCTCTGTGTCTTCTGCTAAATGGTAGTGGGTTAATCCTATTATGTCCTGAAGGATCATGTCTGTTATTAATCCCATCAGCCTGAACTGAAGGTCTTTTGTTTTGTAGATAGGCTGGACCAATCTTTCTTAATGGGCACAAAATATCTGTTGGGGAAGGGGCTATTAAGAAAGAGTGAGTCTGCTTCCTGCCTCTAAAAAAACATGTTTCTCCATTTCTCCCTTTGGGAAATATAATATTCTGCCTTTTTAAATATTCCTCAAAATATTTCATTCTTTGGGGTGGGGAGTGGCTTTCCACAATGCTTATACTACAAGATTTCTTTATTCATTACATTCTAAAAATTTTAGTATTAATCTTTCTGCCTCCGAATGAATTCCTGTTTGCTCTCCATATTTGCTTGCTCAATAAGTTCATTCTCTGGTGAACTGGAGTAGTTACTAATCCCTGAAATTGCCTCTATTTGGTCAGCCACGAGCAATATTCCACTAGAAGCAGAACATGCATAGTCTAATCATACACAATGGACAATCAGCAATAATCAGGAAACAACTAGTAGGAGCAACCATTAGCCAGCATACTCCATTTCTTCTCCCAATCTCTTCCCTCTTCTCCCTCTTTCCTCAACTCAGCTGAACCTATTTGCTCAGGGAATTGCCACTGAACTCAAGTTCCATTGAACTCAATGTGATGAATGGCTTAGTAGGCATGATTAGGATATGCCCTAGTGTATTTCTTGGAAGCAAAATTATGTAAGGTTGGCTAGCTGGAACATGCAGAGAAGGTCTCCGAGCAGTATGCGTGTTTTGAAAAAGGTTCTGAAGTTATTGGTATGTAAATCCCAGTCTTGGGTTCAGACAGTAAATCACTTCCACTAAGGTGTCTCGGAAGATCATAAGTTACCGTTTTGGGAATATAATAGTATTTTAATATAAAGACTGAGTAAAAGATCCTGTATGTTTTATTATTCGAATACAACAAGAAGAATAAAGCCTGTGCCACTAGGCACTATTTTATACGAGGATCGTACAGACCGTGGACTATAAATCTTTGCTGAAAAACATGCATTCCTGAAAAAGCTTTTGCATAAAATAGCAAAATACTCTTGTCTCAATGGAAGGCTTTTATCATGCGTAACCCGCGTTAATGTTAAAAACTATTTTACTTGCTAACCAGGTATTTTTCTTTCCTTATTTTATACAATGTGCAATCTAAAGTAAAATAAAGCATTGGCTAGCAAATTCATTGTGTTGCCTCTGTTTAGGACACAGAGCCTAAAAATAAAATCAAACAGTATCTTGTTATTTGTGAAAACTCCCTATGGCCTCTCCAATGTTTGTCTTTTGAAAATCCAGTGAAAATAAATCTTATTTTAGGAAACCAAGTACATGGCTAACATGACATTTTCCTTTTGATTTCTCTGTCTGGCTTCCCAGACAACAGCATTTCCTTTGGCATGGCTGTTGGGAGTGACAATGACCCCCGTGAGTCAGACATGATAAAGAGAGCCTAGTTTACCTTGGAAATGACAAATGAGGCCAGGTCAAGCTCTCACCCGTTGTAACATATTCATCAGACCATTGGCTGGTTTTGCTTTCTGCCTAAGCAATGGAAAGCATATCGGCAGACTGTTGTAACTTGTTCACTTTTCAATTCTCAGTGGCAGTAATTTCTGTAATCTAATACAGGGGTTGCCAACTCCTGGTTTGTGGACCGGCACTGATCCGTGGCATGCCAGAAACTGGGCCATGCAAGCAAGTGAAGCCCTATCCACGGGATGCAGGCAGCATGTGAAACACCCTCCGGTCCACGGAGAAACCAGTCCCTGGTGCTAAAAGGTTGAGGGCTGCTGATCTAATACGCATACGCATACACATAAACCACTTAGACTTATATACCACTTCACAATTCTTTACAGCCCACTCTAAATGGTTTATAGAGCATATTGCCATCAGCAATCTGGGTCCTCATTTACATATGTGTATACATATACATCATATACATATCATCTACATCATCTACATCTACATCTACATCTACATCCTTAAAATTCTTGCACTAGAGGACTTGCAACTGGCACCTAGTAATGCTACCAGTACAAGTTTGTGCTTGCTGGTAAATTTATTTTTTGTATACAGCTGTGTGAAAAGATATCCGTCTTCTTTGGGATGGAAAGATTAGCACTGAATGATACTAGAGATTCAGATGGGTCCTACTGGTTTCATGAGTAAAAGCATCCCACACACCATGTTCTGATATGACAAAAAGGAATGTTGCCCTCTAAACCCTTAGCAGTAATAAATGGAACTCGGTGCTTCCTGTAATTGGTGATCAATTGTTCACATTGTTGTATAAAACTTTTGGCCAATTTCTCCATGGCAGAATATTTCAATTCAATAATATTTGAGGTTTTAACCATCATGAACTGGTTAAAGGTGGAAAAACCTTTAATATCAGGGACAATTATCTTTTCAATAGGTTGTAATATTTGTGTTACATTCAGCTTAGTTGGCATGCATGCTTTGAGGAAGTTGCATGAGTATCAACTATGTTGATGGATGTCATTTATTTATTTATTTATTTATTTATTTGTTTGTTTGTTTGTTTGTTTGTTTATTTGTTTATTTGTTTATTTGTTTATTTGTTTATTTGTTTATTTGTTCGATTTATATGCCACCCTTCTCCGGAGACTCAGGGCGGCTTACAATGCGTTAAGCAATAGCCTTCATACTTTTGTATATACCTGCTTAGTAGGGCTTTCGCCCCCCCCAAGCGGTGTTCTTTTTTATACAAAGTCAGCTTATTGCCCCCACAATCCGGGTCCTCATTTTACTTACCTCGAAAAGATGGAAGGCTGAGTCAACCTTGAGCCTGGTGAGATTTGAACTTGCAGTAATTTCAGGCAGCTGGTGCTACTTAATAGCACTTTAGTCTGCTGCGCCACCAAGGCTTTTCAGGGTCTTGTGAATAGTTCACTCCTGCTATTTGTAGTTACAATGTGCTGCAATGCTTTATGTCTTGTCTAAATAGGATTTTTGCACACTTTTGGAGAGGTACACTGCCACATACTTGCTGTTGTAGCTGAAGAGTTGTATTGCATGGTTTGCTTTCCTGTAAACTTGGGTTTGTAATATGGCATTGTTTTCTTTTCTAATGAGGATATCAAGTTTGTTATTTTCTTCTTTTGGGAACTTAATTCCATCAAATACATGGTTGATTAGTATGCTTTCCATATGTTCATTTTTAATTATTCTTTTCTTATTGTGACAAAAGTGTTGTCGACATACCATCTCTATATTTTGTATATTTTGTATAGAAGAACTATAATTTCCAGTTGTTGGATTATTATTTTTATTATGAATCCAGAAGTAGGATATTTCATTGATATCCCTTTGATCTGTTTGTTGATTTCACCAACAAATTAAAAGTATGGGTTGAGCTGTACTCAATGATTCTACACATTTGAGTATTTTGTTGTTTGCGTATTGAGTTTGATTGAGTTGTGGAGTAGCATTGCGATTGTCCCTTAACTGGTTTTATTGTTTCACATGAATCAATGTGAACACTACAGGGACATCAAAATACATCATAATTTCATCTTTTCTTATTTTTTATTTAAGGCATTTTTTTTCTCAAGTTGTTGTATAGGTGAGTGGATGGAATGTTTGTAGTCATCTACTAGGTGTGTCAGTTAGTTCTTTGGATATTTTAATAATACAAGATGTCAATCCTAAACTAGACATATTCTCTATGCTTGTAAGTTTGGGATCATTGCTATATTATCCATTTGTACTTCAGCTGAGGAATAGATGAATGGTTATTCTTTTGTAGAATTGCTTTATATAAAGCAGACTTTATGCTTCTGTCAATGAAGCAAGTTATCCTGATCTTAGGGCAGCAAACATCCCCAATGACACTATCTCCTTCAGGCCTGACAGGTTTGCATAAAGTATTTATTGTAGAATGAAGTGTTTGGCTTTTACTAGGTATAACAACATTCACATGTTTGAAATATATTCCCTCCAGGGATCTGGGAGTCATGCAAAAGCTTTTTTTTTTTTTTTTTTTTTAATAAACTTGAGATTAGCATCAGTTCAGTGAGCAACAGGTTCATCTTCAATAACTTTCCATGAATCCCAATTTTACCTAGTGCTGGAGTCATGATGATGGAGTCATGAAAACTGATTCTACTGAAGAGAAGGGAGGTCTACATATCTTGGATGTTGTCCTATATGACTTTCTGGATGGTTTTATACTGTCTCCTTTCCACTTGAGGTAAAGCATATTTCTTTTAAAATTATACTAATCGTATCTAAACTTGTCTTTAGGATATGGAAATTTTATACAGCTTGCATCTTCTCTTCTCTTCTTCTGCCTTCTGGGCTACCCTATCAAAGCCATTAAAAATCAAATGTAATTGAAGGAAAAAAGGGGAAAGAATGCTGCATAAGAATAGCTTGCCTAAGGCTGCCCATAAAATGTATACTGGCGAGATTGGAGTTGTGAGATTGTCCAATTTCCAGCTGATACTCTTAACCACCAATCTGCAACCAGTTGAAAGCCACAGGAGGGTTTAATTACAGTCTTTAAAAGTCTCCTATTGAAACCAAGAGAGTTCTGTTGTAAATAAAGTTCTCCCTCTTTTTCACCATGCATTTAAACATGAATGCTTCTTAAAAGTCACAGTCCCGTGTGAAAAGGAAAACAAAACAAAATAAAATACCACACACACAACATACAGAGTGCTCTCCTGATATATCTTTAAGAGGCCTATGGCTGGCCTTGTTATTGCAGATGCAATCAGAACTGTCCTGAAGAATTGTTGAGGATGATTAAGAATGTTTTATTCCTGATTGATAACTGCAAAGAGCATAGGAGAAGGGGGGGGGGAGTGAAGTATTATTTGGCCTGACTGCTTGATATCACTGACTTAAGGTTCGTATTTTCGACCCTCTCCTGCCTAATAACATCATGTAGTGAAATAAAGGGTCTGTTCTAGAGGTAATTGTTATGTTGGGGAATATAAACAAGCCCCATTCTGCTGTATATTTACCGTGGTGCATATTTACGAGTGGGACTTAATTAAAGTTAGGAACACTGGAGCTATTTTTTAAGGGGATGCCTATTATCTGGTGTCAAATGCTTGGTTTTAATCATGCATTTTATATCATCGTGACCCAGATCACTGCCTGTGACATACGAGATAGCGTGTTGCCTTTCCAGAGGAGTCCTAGCTGAGCTTGATGGATGTTTTCTCATTCCTAACCTCATTACTACCAGCTTCCCATCCATCTAATAAAATGCTATGATAGAGAGTAGGAAGGTGCTATAAATCATAATATTCCAGCCGCTTCCAGCAGATTCATTAGAAATGCTGACTATATATCTCACAAACAGAAAGTCAACACATAAAGTAGGTTGCTGTGTCTGCCTACTCGTGCTGGAGCCATCTTCCCTGTTTCCCTCTCTCAGCTGAGTTTGGATGTTTTTTCAATGGCAAAGATGACATTTAATGAGGTTCTGGGTGACAAGCTGATTTCACCCATTAACCTGCATTTTAAAACTTGCCATTCCTTTAGAGAAAATTTATTTTCTTAAGCCAGCACAAAAATATATATCAGTTATTTGAAAAAAACTTCACCCACTACTACCTTGTCTCAGGAGATTTTTTTCTTCTTCTTCCTCCTCCTCCTTCACAGAAGGAATTTACTTATTGAACTCTGACAGAATTATGGGCAAAGGAAACCTTTCCATTGTCTTCCCTTTGTTCTCAGAAGTCAAAAGCAAGGTTATCAAAGGGGAAAGTATTCTCTATTTCTGGAACTGAAAAACCATGCTAACTGTGATGCAGGAAACCCAGCCTTGGAACCTGCTTTGGGATCAAACTCTGTTTGTCCTCTTGGGTTTTTGTAGGGTGATTGGGAAGAATTGGTTTCACAAGCAATAAAAGGCAACAAGAGCTGTGATCTTTATAAGAAAAGAGAGCGGGTCAAGGCAGGGGAGAGGCAACATAAAGGGACAAAAAATGAGAAGCAATCATCTCTCCCATTTAATTCTAAAATGCTGTGCCCTTTGCTGTTAAGACTGAAGATATTATTTTAAAGAAAATGTTAAGGAGATTCCGTGCTTTTCCACAAATTGCATAAAACTGCTGGATTACTGGGTAGCTTTAAAAGTCTTGGAAAACCAAAAATCCAGTAATTTAGAAATAATACACACGTTCTTACCTAGCCATTTAAAGAGTTCTTTAGTTCTTACCTAGCCATTTATGAAGGATGGATTTCAAGCCTTCCCTGCCACAAGGCATGGATCCAGTTTAAGAGCATTTCCATATACCTACTAAGTCAACCTGCTTGATTAACCAAGTTGCAAACACCACTACCCTATTCCTTGCCCTACATGGCACTTTAATTAAGGTCCTAGGTTGAACAGGCAATTCAAATAGATGAAGGCAACCTATCAGGAAAACATTGTTAATGTAGCTAATAAATAGTGACCAGATATGTATAAATTATTCTTCATTATAGGACCTTGCAAAGCTCTTTCTTGTTGCCTCAATGTTTCAGTCAAAAGAATTTTAATTAGCCCTGATCCAGTAAAAGATCTATTATAATTTTCCAGTATTTTGCAGTCATGAAAGTCTTTGTAGCTAACAAGAATTTAATCAATTTCTTATGTTGTATTGATTTTATATGCCTTAGGAAATTAGAAGAAACCAACAACAAGATTTGGCATAAAAGATAGTTGGCTGATTTTCTTTAAAGGTTCTCAGCCTGTAGATCAGCTAACTGAGTAGTGCCACAAAACAGATAACATATAGTAAGCTGTGTACAACTTTGCCAGCAAAAAGTTTACAAGGTATAGAGAGTGATTTTAGCATAATACAAGGCTATTCCATGAATCACTGTCAATTCCTAATGACTTACTAAAACAAATTTAAAAGAAATTCCATACCACAAGGAGTTCCAGTGAAATTCACCTCGCCAATTAATTATTTTAAGACTTTGAAGAGATCCTGTTATGTTTAGTATAAGACTTTCATATAACTCTGATGAGTTTTTTTTTAAATTGTTACATTTCCCAGGACCAGGGGTAAAATGCTACCGGTTCGCACCGGTTTGGGCGAACCTTTAGTAAAAAAAAGCTACCAGTTTGTCTGAACCAGTATTTCCGACGATAAATTGTGCTGCGCAATTTATATTTTCTAGAAAGCAGGAAATCCTGCTTTCTAGTGAATCTAAATCACGCAGCACAGCTGTTCCCCAACTTTTCTGTTCTACTTACCTTCTTAAGCCTTTTTTTTCTGCGTGAAGCGCGAGTTTGGTGTGCACTGTGCATGTGCATGCGTGTGTGCAGTGTGTGTTTGGTGCGCACTATGCATGCATGCATGCAGCGTGCATTTGGTGTGCATTGCGCATGCACATGCAGCGTGCATTTGGTGTGGACTGCACATGCACGTGCATGGTGTGCATTTGGAGCACACTGTGCATGCGTGGGCAGCAAACTGGTTGCAAACCACAGAGGATTTCACCGCTGCCGAGGACCCACTGATGTGACTGGATCTCATTATAGCAAAATAGAGAATATATAGGTCTTGCTTTGTCTGCCTCAGATCCTTTGGTGCTGTTATCTTAATATTAAAGTGTTGAAATTGTTATATTGTTATTTACCGGGATGTTTTTGTAATATATCTCCTGTAGCTGGAAGCCCATAATGTGGAAACAGGGAACTATGGAGATATTGATAAAGGCTGACTAGGGCAGACAAATAATCTGAATTTGCAACTAAGGTTGTCCTAGATTGTGGCCACCTGTGTGTTAATGTGGCTGGAGTTCCCCTTAACAGGATGTTTGCCTTTTCTAAGTAATAGAATTGCTGGATAGTTCTATGGACAATTCTGTCTGTTGTAAGTATTGCGTTCATAACTTCTTGATGTACTCCCTGATGTTTTTCCACCACTGGTATGTGCTACATCAGAGAGGCTGCAGCTTAGTAATAACACACATGTTCTGCCTACAGATTTTCTGTAGTTTCTAATTATGATAGTTTAGCTGGATAGCTGCTTCCATTTAATTTCAGAATACAGAATAACAAGGTTGGAAGGGACCTTGGAGGTCTTCTAATCCAACCCCCTGCTCCAGCAGCAGACCCTATACCACCGTGATGGTGAACCTATGGCACACTTGCCACAGGTGGCACGCAGAGCCATATCTGTGGGCATGCGAGCGTTGCCCTAGCTCAGCTCCAGCATGGATGCGTGCGCCGGCCAGCTGATTTTTGGGACTTCCAGACCCACCGGAAGTCGGGAAACGGGCTGTTTCCGGCCTCCTGAGTGCCTCGGGGAGTGGAGAAGGCCATTTTCGCCCTCCCCAGGCTCCAAGAAAGCCTCTGGAGCCTGGGGAGGGTGAAAAATGAGCTTACTGGGCCCACTGGAAACCTTTTTGCTGTCGCTTGCCAAAAGGGGGAGGAGCGCGGGGGGGGCAGGGAGGCATTGAATTATGGGTATGGGAACATGGGTGCGCGACCACCCCATACTCACCACGCTTTTGGCACGTGACAGCAAAAAGGTTAGCCATCACTGCTATACCATCTTGGACAAATGTTATGGCTGATCTTAAGTGCATTCTTGGTCTTTTTCTATTGAGCCAGGGCAATTATTTTTAACATTCAGACCAGCATCATTGTGACAGTAGAAGTGGATTTTGTACAAGGGAAGAAGTTGGTTTCAAAAACAAAGAAGTTTCTTTGTGTATATCTGTTGATCCGCATGTTTGCTGAATTGTGACCACATGTGTTCCCAGAGATGTCAGCTGAAATCAAAACTGTGGTTTTGAAAATAGTGCTTCTTTTCTCCAAGATAGAATTATATGTTTTAAGCCATTATCTCTTTCAAAAGCCATGTGAGAAGCAGTGCTCACCATGGTAATGACTGTGATAATTGGTAATGTGGTATAATCAAATCTTCAAGAAAGAGCTCTAAGGATGATGCATTTATGCCCTCTTGTTGAATATGTAGAGGCTGTGACAAGCCTTATTTTTCCAAATTGGGCTGTCAGATCCAGCATCCCAAAATATTATTTGCATGTCATCAGTGCAGCTTTTGAGCAAGCTGTTCTTTTTCTCTAAATAGTTTTTTCCTTAAAAAAAAAGCTGTAATGTTCTAGTGTATAAGAATAAAAGCGTCAAGAAACTTCACATTAAAATCTTGTGAATCATCTGACACAAGGCAAGGTATTGATTTGGTCCCCAACCCAGAGAGTTTCCTTAGTGATTTCAGTAAGTGGGACTGATTTTTAAAAGACAGAACCTGGTGCCCCTAAAAACACAGCCATTGAACTGGACACTACATTTGCAATTCACCCATGCTAATTTTCCATGTGATATAAAAAGAAACAGAAGAGTGATTGTTTAGATTAGCTTTTCTAGTATCTCCATGACTTGGTGCCTCAAGAATGGCAGGCTTAACTTCCTTATTTATTAAACTACTACTTGTTTTGGAAATTGGAGATATGGAAATTGGAGTCTAGTACATTTGGAAGCCATGAACTTTACAAAATATGCATTATAAAAACATGCATTCTCCTTGAAATCCATTTCAGTGAATAAATATTGGTTGGGCTTGTGTATATTGCTAAGGTATATAGACTTCAGTTGTACAGAATAAAGAATTTATATGGAAATATTCTCAACTGTGTCAATCCTTTACAAGTGCGAAGTGTAAAGATAGGAATGGTGGTGTCAGATAGATCCAAATGACCATGAAATCAAAGCCCAAAGCCCTGCTCCCCTAAAGTATTGCTAACTTTCTTCTGTTGTGTTGATGTCAATGGAATTTGATCAGGCCAAAGCATAGTACCGTGTGCCAGAGTTATGACTCTTGAAAACAAGGTGCGATGATTCATTATTCCAATGAACTCAAGCAAAAGTGTTGCACAACATTGCTCCTCAACACATTAGAAGAGCTTTTATATTTGCCTTTTCCAATGTCCTTTCTTATGCCCTTCTGGAGGGAAGAGTCTGTAATATTCTTAAGAACGGTGATTTTTTTCTTGGGGTGAGACGAAAATTGAAACTTTGGATATGGGTCGTTTACACTGTTTTTTTTAAAATAGAAATTTCCAACATATGTGTATTTTCTCACCAGGTCACTATGGCCAGACAGGAGAGAAGCTGATCAACTTATTAGCTGACTAAGAGGCAAGGACTTCAGACAACAGAGTAGCTTGCTTCTTTATCTAAGCTGTGATTGAACATAAATGATTCTTCTAAATGAAGTGATATCGAGCCTCATCTAGGTTACTGTACGTCAGAATAGAAGAGAATAACAGAGTTGGAAAGGACCTTGGAGATCTTCTAATCAAAACTCCTGCTCAGGCAGGAAGCCCTATGTCATTTCAGAAAAATGGTTGTCCAATTTCTTCTTAAAAACTTCCAGTGTTGGAGCATTCACAACTTCTGGAGGCAAGTTGTTCCACTGATTAATTGTTCTAACTGTCAGGAAATTTCTCTTTATTTCCAGGTTGCTTCTCTCCTTGATGAGTTTCTACCCATTGCTTCTTGTGCTTTGGCAAATAAGTCCAGCTCACCTTTAATTCTGTTGACTCTTATCTACCATCAATTTGCTTTGACTGTTAGTAGTTCAGATCTTGTAGGGAGTGTTGGCAAGGAATAAACCTGTATTCATTTGAACTGCCCTTGTTTCCTGATTTTTTGCACCTGACAAATGCATATATATTACCTGATGCTTTGGTTTATTGTTATCTCACTTCTAATTGGTTGGATTGCAGTAATTTCAAATTCTGATAGTTTAAATTGTTATAGCATTCCTCATCTATTTATGTTCAGTTATCAAGTATCTAGCTAGATCTTATAGTAGCTAGCCTCCAAATTGTAATTTTATAGTTTTTCTGGTTTTATATTTTATATTTTGTAATTTTCTACTAATACTTTTAAAATTTTATTTTATTTTACGAATGTGGTATTTTATTCCTGTTTTGCAATTATAATTATGCTATTTGTTTTATGCTGGTCTACGATTGAAATAAAAGCAAGAAAGTAAACATGGAATAACTTTGGGATTTATAGATCGTTATTCTTTCTTGTAAAATTACTTTATGCCACAACTATACAATCCTCTTTATACCAGGTGTCTTTCTTGACTTTAGAAAATTAGGGACTACATTTCAGAAAACAATCAAGGCCAGGACAAGAATGAAATTGATGTAATTAAATGTCAATTGCGATGGCACAGTGGTTAGAATGCAATACTGCAGGCTAACTCACTGCTCACTGCCAGGAGTTTGATTCTGACTGGCTCAGGGTTGACTCAGCCTTCCATCCTTCTGAGGTTGGTAAAATGAGGACCCAGATTGTTGGGGGTAATATGCTGACTCTGTAAACCACTTGGAGAGGGCTGTAAAGCACTGTGAAGCAGTGCACAAGTTTAAGTGCTATCGCTATAATTAAAGTTAAAATAAATAAATGAAATGAAATCACCACTTTATACATTGAGATGGCAGCAAATAAATCTAATAATAAATAAATAAATGTTCTGCACACATGTGGCCCTTCAGTCATATAATGTACATTATTTTATAATACGTGAATTTCTTTTATTGGTGAATATTTTAAATATTTTAAATATTTTAATATTTTAAAGAGTCCATGGTATACATTGTAGGCATTTTGAAGACTGCACCAAAGACTCAAGTTCTTTGCTAGTTCTCCATGAACTTCCTTAGGCCTGACAAAATGGCTCCGGGTGCCATTGCTGAAATGCCAGCAGCAGGCTTCTGGGATAATCTCAACAATATTAGTGCAAACATTCCATCCATCAAATGGGTAAGCTGACTCTGACTGGCCATAATATATAAGAATGGATTTTTCAAAACAGTAGACCATCCTTACATGATGAAATGTATAACTGCTCTGCATAACTTTTATGAAGATATATTTACAGAATGAGAGGAGGGAAAAAATCAGTTCTGGGAAATGAAGCGGAAAGGCCTATGTTGAGATTGCACAGAGTGTCAATTTTATGGCTGCTACAGATTATTTGTAAAATTGTGTTAAAAACTATTTTGCATAAACCATGAGAGGCAGGGTGGGCACAAAATATTACACATTTTATGCTTAAGGGTATGAATAAATAAATAAATATCCTGGCTGGTGACCATAGTGTAATATCTTTCTAAAGGAGATTTAATAGCATTAAAAATGCACCGCCCACTAGATTTTACCAAATACTATTTATTCATTAAGAATTCTGCTGCCTTTTATATCAAATGAAAATAAATACAGTATGGCAAGAAAATTTACCATTTCTTATCTTTAGTCAGACTAATGCTGAAATTAGATTTACCGATTAATAAACAAATTAATCGGTAAACGGTAGACGCCTAGAGAGCGATTGGAGGTCCAGCCATACCGAATCTGACCGGACACTGGTGAGGTCTTATATCAAGACCTACCTAGTGGCAATAAGAGTGATGAAATCCAACTATTTTTCCACTCTTATTGTATCTGCAGAGAACCGCCCAGCCGCCCTGTTTAGGGTGACCAGCTCTCTTCTACAGGTGGGAGTGAGAGAGGATCCCTTGCAGGGTAGAGCTGAGATTTTGGACAATTCCTGCATGAGAAAATCGCTCAGATTCGGGCCGGCCTAGACTCTGATTGGATAGCCTCGGACGGGATGACGGAGGTGAGTCTTGAGAGTGTTACCTGGGAAGAGTTTGACCATGTGACTCCTGAGGACGTGGATAGGATTTTGGGGAGGCTTAATGCTACCACATGTTTACTGGACCAGTGTCCCTCCTGGTTGGTGCTGGCCTCCCAGGAGGTTACACGAGGCTGGTTTCAGGAGATTACCAACACCTCATTGAGTGAGGGTGTCTTCCCAGCCACCCTGAAAGAGGCGGTGGTGAGGCTCCTCCTCAAGAAGCCTTCCCTGGACCCGGCTGTATTAGCTAACTATCGTCCTGTCTCCAACCTTCGCTTCGCGGCGAAGGTTGTTGAGAGTGTGGTTGCGGGACAATTTCCTCGATTCCTGGATGAAGCTGTCTATCTAGATCCGTGCCAGTCGGGCTTCAGGGCGGGTTACAGCATGGACCCGGCATTGATCGCATTGTTAATGATCTCTGGAGGGCCCGGGACAGGAGTTGCTCCTCTGTCCTGGTCCTCCTAGATCTCTCAGCGGCTTTTGATACCATTGATCATGGTATCATGCTGCGTTGGCTGGAGGGGATGGGAGTGGGGGGCACCATGCTATGGTGGTTCAGCTCCTTCCTCTCTGACTGTACGCAGTCTGTGTTGATGGGGGGGGCAGAGGTCGACCTCGAGGTTCCTCACTTGTGGGGTGCCGCAAGGGTCAGTCCTCTTGCCCCTTCTGTTTAACATTTATGTGAAGACGCTGGGTGAGATCATCCGTGGCTTTGGGGTGAAGTGTCAACTGTATGCCGATGACACGCAGTTGTACATTTCAACCCCAGGCCACCCCAATGATGCCCTTGACGTGATGTCCCGCTGCCTGGAGGCCATGCGGATCTGGATGGGGAGGAACAGGCTCAGACTCAACCCCTCCAAGACTGAGTGGCTGTGGCTCCTGACGGCCCAATATAGCCAGCTAACACCATCACTGGCTATTGGGGATGAGATCTTACCCCCCCTCAGAGAGGGCTCACAACTTGGGCGTCCTCCTGGACTCATGGCTGTCTTTGGAAGATCATATGACAGCCGTGGCCAGGGGGGCTTTCTATCAGGTTCGCCTGATCTCCCAGTTGCGGCCCTTTCTGGATCGGGACACCCTGCTCACAGTCACTCACGCCCTCGTCATTTCCCGGCTGGACTATTGTAATGCTCTCTACATGGGGCTCCCCTTGAGGAGCACCCGGAGGCTCCAGCTGGTCCAGAATGCGGCCGCTCGAGTAATAATGGGGGCGTCTTATCGCTCCCATGTAAAACACCCTTCTTGTGCGAGCTGCACTGGCTCCCGGTGGTCTTCCAGGTGCGCTTCAAGGTGTTGGTTACCAACTTTAAAGCGCTCCATGGCTTAGGACCTGGTTATCTACAGGACCGCATTCTGCCACCGATTGCCTCCCACCGACCAATACGCTCCCACAGAGAGGGCCTCCTCAGGGTGCCGTCGGCCAAACAATGTAGGCTGGCAACCCTCAGGGGGAGAGCCTTCTCTGTGCAGGCCCTGGTCCTATGGAACAAACTGCCCCCGGACATACGAAGGATCCCCGACCTCCGTGCCTTCCATCGTGCTTTGAAGACCCTATTATTCCAGCAAGCTGGTCTGATGGGATAAAGGTTTTTAAATTGGGTTTTGATAGGGGTTTTAAAATGATTTTAGTTGGATGTTTTAAATTCCAATGATTGAATTATTTTAATTAAGTTTTTAAATTTTTGTTGTATATTGTTTTTACCATGGCTGTTCACCGCCCTGAGTCCTTCGGGAGAAGGCGGTATATAAATATAATAAACTAAACTAAACTAAACTAAACTAAACTAAACTAAATGACTGTTTTATGAAGAATTGGAAATAGATTTGGAAATGATATATTATGAAATAGTCTGGCATGTCACAGAGGAAGTTGTGTAATTTTAAAATGTGTAAATGTGGAATTTATTCCATTTTGATTTATTGTAGGTAGGTCAGACTTCCTCATAGGCAAGCATCTACAGGATTGTGTGAAGGATGCCTTTCTGTAATTATCTTTTTCTGAAAAGCCAAGAATCCCTCCTGAAAACCATGAAATTGTGTGAGGGGAGCTACTATTAGAGGAGGAAATTTTCCATTAATCTAATATTTTCAATCCTGTCACCTTCTGAAAATAAGCTTTCAGAACAGAAAGAGGAAGGTGATCGAGCCAGTCCATGGCTTTTGCAATCCAAGCCAGTGCTTCTTCTCCTGCTCCCTTTTCCTCCCCGCTGGAGCCAAAGCAGAGTACAAAAGGATGGCTGTGAAGAGTTTAAAAGAGAGAATCCAAGGTGCTGGTTCTCAAGTTACACACCGCTGCGGGGGAAGGAAAGGGGAGGAAGAGAAGAAGTGCTGGCTTGGATTGCAAAAGCTATGGACTGGTTCAATCGCCTTCCTCTTGAAGAGCCTGCAGGGCAAACAGGAGATCGGGGTTTGGGTGAGTGGCAGAATTCTCGGTTCTCTGCCTCCCCACCCCTCCCCACCTGCCACTCCCCCTCACGGGCTGAGATTGGCAAGCCTGATTCAGGGAGCTGAATATGCTGCTGCCGCTCAGGAGGAGAAGAACATCAGAAATGGGCTCTCTCGCAGTGCCTCCTCCCTCTCTTCTCCTGAGTGGCAGCGGTACATCCAGCTCACTGAATCTGGCCTCCTGATCTTGGGTGGCAGAGGCAGTGACTCTGACCTGATCCTCGCTGACAATGCTGTGGGCAAGAACAGGCCATGCCAATCCTGCTTCATGGCTGTGCAGTCAGCCCGTACCGGCCACTGCTTGGAGCTCTGGTGCCAGTACCCCCTCCTCCCAGGTCAACAGGGCTAGGGCTGGCAAGAGTTTGTTTGTGGCCACTTTTTGTGGCCACCACCAAGAGAAGGGGCGCGCAAGCTACGGTTTGCGGGAGCAGCCTCCACGAGGCAGTTCTGGGTGGATGGCAGGTGCACGTGGGGCATGTTCCCCCACTGTTCGCCCCCCCTGCCTCACCTCCTCACCTCATGCTGTTTGCACAGAAGTTGCGCATACGTATAAGTTTTTTGGGGGGCTTATTTTTTTGGGGGGGCTTATTATAGCACATGTGCTCAAAAGTCCAATTGGGCTTATTATCGGGACATGTCTTATTTTTGGGGAAACACGGTATATATAAGTCTTCAGACACATTATAACATTGATAATGGTTATTTCAGCCTTGAAACTTCTTGTTCAATAGAGAAATTCCAGTGGAACCATCCTCAATGGTAGGCTGTCCAGTTTGTGCTTGAATACATGCAGCAAAGTGGAAGTAACCTTTTACTCTGGTCATTAATTTCATGATCAAACTAGTGTTATTATTCAGAAATCTTTCATGGCTTTCAGCTGAATATTTCTTCTGTAATTTAGGACAAATATTCTGTGTTCTTGAAGATATTCTTTCCATTTCTTTATCCAAGAGATATGAAGACCAAGTTTAGTGACATCCCATGTTTCAGTTTCAGTTAGTTTTATTGATTAACCTATAGGCCCGTGAACCTATTGCACGTGTGCCAAAGGTGGCACGCATAGCCATATCAGTGGGCATGCCAGCTGAGCTCTGGCATGCATGCGCGCGGCCGCCTGCTGATTTTCAGGCCTTCTGGGCCCACCAGAAGTAGGGAAACAGGCTGTTTCCTGCCTCCGGAAGGGCTGGGGTAGGTGGGGAAGGCTCGTTTTTCTTTCTTACCTGGCTCCAGATCCTCTCTATGCATCTGCGGAGGGCAAAAACAGCCTTCCCCACTCCCTCGGAGGCCCTCCAAAGGCCTAAAACGGTCCATTTCCCAACTCCCAGTGGGACAGGAAGTGACGTTTTTTGCTGTCCCCAGCTTCCAGAGACTCCTAGAGAGGCTGGGGACAGCAAAAAATGTCACTTCCAGTCCCACTGGGAGTTGGGAAATGGGCCGTTTCAGGCCTTTGTAGGGAGTGAGGGAGTGAGAAAGGCTGTTTACGCCTTTCCCAGATAAATAGAGAGGATCTGGAACCAGGTAAGATAGAAAAACAGGCCTACCAGGCCATCGGGTGCCAGGAGCAGGGGGGGAGAGAGGGGGGGTTGCGCACACATGCGCAGGGCAGGGCGCATAGAATTATTGGTGTGGGCACACGTGCGACCCTCCCCTGTCCACCCCTCTCCTGGCACGCGATTGCACAAAAGCTTAGCCATCACTGCTATAGGCCATATCAAAGCACAAGGTGCAAATACATATCACCAATAAAATCTTATACAAACAATTTAAAATAAAAGTAGGGTAAAATACAATAGTTATAGGATAAGATACAATATAATTTGATACATAAATATATAAAATAGAGTAAAATGACATAAAATTATATTTCGGTGTCACCCTTACAATCTACCCCAATCAGTCCCACGTATGCAGATCTCAACCGAACCATTTTGTTTAAATACTGTGCTGTGTTAAATATTATTTTCAGGTTCTGGCCACACATAAAGTAAGTTGTTTTGATATGGGGATCCCAATGGGTCATTCGTTTGGTATATGGACCAAGGTACCTGTCTCTTGAAATCCCATGTGATAGCTCATTTTATTTGTTAAAGAACTGTTGAGGAACACTGTTGTTAAGTCAGGTATGAATCTAGCTAACAAACATATCATCCAGCCCCTACATAACTAACTTGCTAGTTCAAACATGAAGATTGATGTGCAACTTTCTGCTCTATGAACAATGTACATTTGACTCACAGTATGGTGACTAGCTCCAGGAAACAGTCCAAGATGAAGAATTTCTTATTTCCAATCCATACCAATCTATAGAGCTCATTGAGTGATGAAGATCTAGTCTTAGCTCTCTTACTTAATACAGGTTTGTGTTTCTTGAAAAGATGCTAAGTGAGTGGAAACAAGAAAGCCATCACCCTTATCCATGCTGCTAGCTTTCTGATATTTTGCAACTTTAAGTAGAAAGACCTATCAGGGACATTAATACTCAAAACTAAATGGAAACCAAAGAAGCTAAATGAAAACTCAATGAGCTGAAAAGGAAGGGAGGGAAGGACATGCAAACTTGTAAAGTGTTTTCATTTACAAGTATCTCTAGATTCTTTTTCCCTTCTCCCTCCGATAAATCTTAGTGGCAAATGCAATTTAATGTCATCAATCTACAAAGATATTCTCATATGCATTTAGTACAGTTGTTTCTTCCTGTACTATTATCATGATAATGGAGCTATGTTATCCTGATGACCTAATAATGCCATTGTAATCAGCCCAAAACCTGTGGTATCACACATGATTAAAAATGCTTTTAAAAGGCTCTGGCGATTAGGCAACTCAGCTCGGCCAAAGAGGTTGTAAAAAAAATGCTTTTAAAAGCCTCTGACGATCCCAGCTAAGTTGCCTGATCGCAGAGGCTTTTAAGCCACTGCCGATCAGGCAACTCAGCTGGGATCGTCAGAGGCTTTTAAAAGAAAAAAAGCCTCTGCTGATCAGGCAACTCAACTGGGATCGTCAGAGGCAGAGGTTGTAGAAAAAATGCTTTTAAAAGCCTCTGACGATCCCAGCTGAGCCGCATGATCATCAGAAGCTTTTTTTTTTTACTTTTAAAAGCATTCTTTTGGCCGAAGAGATTGTAGAAAAAATGCTTTTAAAAGTAAAAAAAAAAGCCTCTGATGATCACGCGGCTCAGGTGGGCATGGGGGGGGGCAGGGATTTTTGCTACCAGTTCTCCAAACTACTTGCCTCCATCGCTACTGGATTGAGCGATCCGGTTCAAACCGGGAGCATTTCACCCTTGGGTAGATGTGACACCCTTGCCAGAAAAAAACCAGAAAAAAATATGAAAAGTGAAGGATTCAAGATGCACTGTGGAATTACTATTAAGAATTTGTATGACGGTGATCACTACAAAAACCAGCATATCCTTAAAGCTGACAACATCAATCTCACTGAAGTCTAGGAGGTTAGAAGTGACTACATCATGAGAGTGAAGAAGATGAAATACCATCAGGGGAGGAAATACCATCAAGTCAATAAACACCTGGCCAATTCCAGTCATTAGATATACAGCTGGAATAGTGGACTGGACTCAAGGAGAACTAAAAGCCTTGGATAGGAAGACAAGAAAAATTATGGCAATGAATCAGGTTCTTCATCTATGGAGAGATATTGACAGACTCTACTTACCAAGGAAAATAGATGGGCATAGAATGTTGCAAGTACACCAGACAAATTAAGGAGAAAAAGGAGCATTGGAAGAGTATTCAAAGGGCAGTAGAGAAGATGCATTGAAGCTAGTAAAACAAAACAACAACAACAACCTCTGTATAGTGGTCATTGCAATACCTGTAGATAGCAGAAAAGAAGAGATAGAACTGGAGCAAATCACAAAATACAAAGACCTGCAAATAGAAGTAGGCTGACTATTCCAAAAGTAAGCAAAGATACCAATAATAATAGGTGCTGTGGGTACAATCCCAAAACAACTGGAACACCACTTAAAACCATTGGCATTGACAAATTCACCATCAGTTAATTGCGAAAGACAGCTTACATCCTGCAATGATACCTTTAATATCACCAAACAACTACATCTCCCTATCCCAAGTTCTGGGGAAGGATTCAATAGGTAGATCCAGTCTGAACATCTGGCTGACTGCATGCAGGAAGAAATAAGAACAATAATAACAATATCAACATCAATAATAAATTATTTTGAGAGAAAGCAGTTCCCTGAAGTTACTACAGAACAAGAAATCTCTACCTATTTTGCAAAGGGAAGCTACCTTAACAACTAACATATGGGAGTGGGGGGGGGAACACACAATCTAGTCAGTTTTGATTGCCAAAATCCCAGTATGCTTCACATGCTAATTTAAATGAGATTGTAGGGGAAAAAAATTGGGGGTGGATGGGTAGGAGTTGTACAACAGCGAGGATTAGAACCTGCCCCTGGAATCAACCAATACTGAAGAAAGTACAATAGGACAAAATAATGAATTATGAATAAGGAACAAACTGTACCAATAAAAGGCTATGAACATCCCTCATTTTCCATGGCAGCACTCTTACCATAAATTCTTATTTTGTTTTAGGAATGCCAGTAAACCTCATTTGATGCAGCTAAAGTACAAGTACGGCTGTTGTATATATGCTTAACCAAGCCATATGTCCCTCGCATTTATTTGTGGAGAATGTACCTGCTCTTTCTTTGTTTCTTTCTAGCTGGGGTATCTTAGTGGGTTCTTTGGTTTCTGACAAATCACAGATAAAATATTTATATACTGTTCACATTAAGTAGAGTGAAATGGTTCTGCAAATGGATCTTATTGAAGGAAAATTTTCCCAGGGGAGATGTTGAACCAGAAAGCAGGATACAATTATACTGAAGCATAAATTTGTTTATTGACAGGTACGGGACCAGAGGCATGAAAGTAGAAGTCTAAAGAGGGGCGGGGCTACAAGTCCTTTTTACAGACTTATGCAGATGATGCTTTTATTTAATTGGTTACATTACAATGATGGAAGCCTATTAATTATGCAATAGGCCATAGAAGTTGGTATGATTGATAAGGTTTGAACCTGCTGATTGAGTTCATTCATACTGATATAAAAATCTATAATGTGAGATAGAATAAATAAAATTATACTTTAGCCACTTAATGAGAAAAGAGGGCTCATTGGAAAGGACCCTGATGCTGGGAAAGTTTGAAGGCAAAAGGAGAAGGGGATAGCAGAGGATGAGATGGTTAGATAGTGTCATCATGCGATGAACATGAATTTGGGCGAACTCCAGGAGACAGTGGAAAAGAGGAGAGCCTAGTATGCTATGGTCTGCGCGAGCTACACTGGCTCCCAGTGGTCTTCCGGGTGCGATTCAAGGTGTTGGTTACCACCTTTAAAGCGCTCCATGGCATAGGACCCGGGTACCTTCGAGACCGACTTCTGCCACCAATAGCCTCCCACCGACCAGTTCGCTCCCACAGAGAGGGTCTCCTCCGGGTGCCATCAGCCAAGTTATGTCGGCTGGCGACACCCAGGGGGAGGGCCTTCTCTGTGGGAGCTCCAGCCCTGTGGAATGAATTGCCCCCCGAAATACGAAAGATTTCCGACCTCCGGGTGTTTCGCTGCGCTCTGAAGACCCTGTTGTTCCGCCAGGCAGGGCTATTAACATAATGTTTTAAATTGGGGTATTTTAAATTTCTGGGATTTTAATTGGAGCCTAATTATTTAATGATTTTAAATTTTAATTGTTGTCGTGTTTTTTGTGTTTTTAAATAGGCTGTACACCGCCCTGAGTCCTTCGGGAGAAGGGCGGTATAGAAATAAAATTATTATTATTATTATTATTATTATTATTATTATTATTATTATTATTATTATTATTATTATTATTATTATTGTGAAGAATCGGACACAATTTAGTGACAGAACAATATTTCTCCTTATGATGGACCTTTTGGTTTAATATATCCTTACTGAGGTAGCAAAAGTATTATGTCCTCTTTTGCCCCAGGAAATATTTGACATAGCAGATCAGAAGGGTTTTTTTCCTCAAAGCAAGGGACATAATTTTTACCCAGGTAATTCCTTGAAATGATTTATAGGGTGAGAAGAGGTCATACAGAAAGAGGAGTTTAGATTGGAGAGACATTCCAGTTGGCTGGCCTCTTATCTCCCCGTCCATAGCAAGGACTAACAACATTTCTGGTAAAAGATTTTCTAGTGTATCCAAACAGACTTTATCAGGTATACATTAAATTTTAGCATCCAATTATAGGTCTCTTCCTATTAAATATACTGGAGAACGATTACTGAGAAAGAAAGCCTGTTCAGTGGTCATGGATTCTCAATTGTATTTTAAATGCTTCTAAAGAAAAGAAGAAACCCTACAACTTGTATAGATTTGCCTGAAGCAATGGAATGAGAGAAGGATGAAGTTTGTTAAGTGAGAATAAGTTGCATCAATTTCTGTTAACAAAAAGGTTTTCTGAACAAAGGCAAACATGGACAGAAAGAAACATGACAAATCAACAGCAGATTGCAAAGATTATGGAATTGGTGGAAATGGCAAAATTAACCTGATTGATCATGAATAAGACAACAAGTACTTTTAGCAGAGACTGGAAATCTCTTAGCGACTTTTTGCTGAAAAATGGGGAAAAATGAACTGATGATTGATGGATTTGCTGACTGAAAAGTGCTGAATATGGGAAGAATAGAATTCAGATGTACAGTGGTACCTTAGTACTCAACTGCTTTGAAACTCACCAAATTTGGTATTCAATGCATTTTGATGTGAAAAAATTTGTCCCAGTACTCATCATTTGTTTGGTACTCAATGCACAAGCTAGAACTTGTTGATGTCAGCTGCCTTGTGACTCACTACATTGTTCCTTATAGGAAAAAAATGTTTGGTACTCATTGCACCTCCCAATTAACCAAGGTACCACTATAATTTTAATGTTGGAGGAATAAGAATAAAATTGTTTGTAACTGTTTAAAGAAAATTGGAATTACTTTCTTTATCTTTCTATCTTTCATATATTTTTTCTTTTATTAGATTATTTCAAGTTTACCTTTTATTTCTGTGAAAAAAAATTCAGTTAAAATTTTCACTATTTTAATACTGACACAGCTAAGGTAGGACTATTGAAGAGCGTCTTGCTAAAGGGCTGTGGATGAGGTGATAGTAATATCACAGGAAACAATGGAAAATAAGTTGTTGCTAGGTCATGTTTGAGCCAAGATTCAAATGAGAAAAAACCCTAAAGCATTGTCATAAGAGAAACATTCAGCAACTGAGTATATAGGCAAGGAATTTTCCATCCTAGTGTTGAAAATGAAATTGTAATTCCTTGAAGTAATCCTTTAAAATGGTTGAACTTTCTTAGGAGTGAAAACCATATTGAACTAAAAAGCAAGAATGAGAACTGCTGAAGCAAATATCAGTCCTCATTCTTCTTCCTTCATTTCTTTGATTAGTTACCATTCTTAAAAAAAGCTATTCCATTTGTACCCTTTATATTTCGTGCCAGTTTGTAGACCATACAGAAAATTTGCTGTCAATTAGCTGTTTGAGGTTGGAAGTTGGATCTAGAAAAACAGTCATCCTCCAAAAAGCTAGTAAGAAAAGGTCCTGAATTAAAATCCTTTTGCTTTTGTGTGCTTTGAAAGTATCACATATTCAACATTTGAAGCTTTAATTTCTCTACTATTAAGGTTTTTTTAGCATTATCTTCTGTTGTCAGTAGAGGTACAATCACTTTTTTTTTTATCACAACTTTATTGTAGGTTTCAAGTTTATGCATTTATAATTCCTCACCTCTCTTTTGGCTTTCCGTTTTATGAATGTATCCTGCTGGTTAATTGTGCCCTGAGATTGTCTGTACATCATTAAGATATGGCAATTAGAAGTGCTTAGTCTTTCTATATACGACTGTATTATATTCTCAGCTAAATTGCTGTGCCACCCACCTGTACAGGTGTTTAAAACTAGCATTAAAGGCAGAAACCTAAAACGCTTACATGTAATATACCAAATTTCTTCTCTGTGATCCACACACCTGCTCTGGAGTTGTGTAATGTATAATCAAAAATGTGCAGGTGTTGGCATGATAAATTGAATCTTTCCATTTAATGTGTTGCTATTCTAATTCAATGACATACATTGGGTATGACTGAAAAGATCTCGATAATTATGGTGATTTCTTTGTGCTGTATTGAAGATTCATCGTTTCATTATTTATACTGTTCTATCTGGCTAGAATATTTCTGTCCGCCAGTGACAATTGGATTGCTCTTGACTAGTGCAATTCACAGTGTGTGATGCCTCTGAAAAGTTAAGCTATATCACACGTCAGAAACAGACATATTAATGTTTGAGTTGAAAAGGGCAACTGATGTAACAAGATTAAAAAATACCAATACAAAAAAGCAGTACTCAGCTAACAAATAACTAAGAAATAGCTAGATGACAACGGTCAATTATTTATAGATGCTTTCCAATGTTTTTATTATATTTTGCAGCATGTACTTTTCCTGTCCTGAGCATGAAGTCTGTGTTCTGTTCGGGAGAACGAGGCTAGGAACTGAGGCGAGACAGGTTCAAAATAATCCCCTTTATTAGGGTAATAGTTAACTATTCTACAAACTAGAACAGTGGAAACTGGTAACAGGCAACTTTCTGTCAAGCTGCTATTTATATAGCAGCTGTCAAAATGGGTAGCCAATGGCACGTGCTTATTTTTCCCGCTGGCTGAGCTGTCACGTCTCAGCCAATGGGAGACGCTTCCATGTTGCTAGGCAATGTCATGGCTTGTGAACGCAACAGTCTGTCTCTTCTTTCATTTCATCTTTACTGCTGGCCTTCAGTGATGTAACATCTATTCTAGGTTAATTTAATTTCAATTGCTTTAAATCAAGGGTGTCAAACTTGTGGCCTGTGGGCCAGATGCGTCATGTGCTGGCCACGCCCACCCCTGGTTTAGCAAAGGGGGGAAAAGTCACGATATGTCATGTGATGACAACGTGACACTGTGTGTATGACACCCCTACTTTAAATGATTATGCTCAAATTCAACTTAAATTTCATCCCTTTCAAACAATCCCCCTTCCCAAATTTTTAGTAAACCTTGTTGATTTCAGATCATTTATATACTTTATCTCATTTCTTTCTGGGGACTAGATGAGAATGGTACAAAGTATTCATATTCATATAACAATTTATGCCTTGTTCTCTGCACCAGTTAGCAACATTGCAAACAAAGATTTCTGTGAAAGGATATGTGATGAGTGCTTAAAGTTTAAAGGATATAAATTCCAAAAAATTATTTGACAAATCTCTGGCTTTACTTTGGATCTTGTAATAATTGCAGGGGATGAGAGATGATAGATCAGAAGGCTGGATTATCCAATTGATTAAGATACCTGTATACGTTTATAGTGGCTTACTGAGATACTGAGAGAATACCAATGTAAATATAAATGGCTACGCTCTTTTAAAACTTCAGCTACAATAATTTTGCAATGAGAGATTTTCATAAGCTTTCTCAGAGGTAAATTCTACAAGCTTGGAGTCAGGACAAAGAACATTGAATTTCATGTTTGTGGTGTGCTAAAAGGTAGCAATAAGTAGGTAGAATTTAATCTCAACATCTATGGAATTTAATTTGTTTAGCTTTCTCCAGTGACTACTTTCTAGGCCCGATTCATTATATTTTGCTCTCTGTGACAAAGCAACAAATGTCTTCCCTTCCTTAAGTCAAAATGTATAAGTTTGAAGATGACCAAGGTATTTTGACACAAGAGACAAACTATCTCACATGCCATTCTCTTTCTTCTTAGCAGTTGCAAGACAATGCTAATAAACTATTTCTGTTTCATAATATTGATAGCTAGCTTTTTCCATCCCATGATCAATTATCCCAAACTGACTCTTCTGGTATGGTGGCTATCCTGCGTCTCATCCCCAACAATCTGAGCTTCTACTATCAACATGGTTGCATGATGTTCATTTGCAGGGAGGAACTATATTTCTGAGACTGGACTTTCTGGTAGCTTGGTAGTTCCCTACTCCTCTAGTACAAATATCTGCATTGAAGATAGAGGATGATTTACAAATGCCTTGCACATATATAGCAACAGAAGAAGCATTAACAATAATCTTGAATGCTTCTTGGAATCACTTAGTGACTATGATAATACGTATTGTCTTGGTTTATTCTGGGAAGTGCTGGAAGAAAGAGAAGTTTCTTGATGAACAACTCTGAAGATCAAAGGTGGAACTTTAAGGTTAAACAATATGAGGGAAGACCCTCAACCATCTTATACATAAGACATTCAAAAAAAAAATCCTATCTGTAGTTTGATAGGAAATCATAGATATCTTGATTGAATCATTTTGTTCATTTCTTCTGTCTTATCTAGGCTGAAGAAAATTTATTCCAGTATTCCACGCAATAACAAAAGGCCCCCTCCAGGGGTGGGTTCTAAAATTTTTTTACTACCGGTTCTGTGGGCGTGGCTTATTTTGTGGACGTGGCTTGATGGTCATGGGACAATTCTTTAGGATTTAGCAGAGGTACTGGTCTACCAGGCTTTTAACTGCTTGCAGAGCTGTACCGGTCTACTCATTTGTTTTTGGAGGCACTGTCTACCCATTTATTTTTGCAGGCATCGGTCTACTCATTTGTTTTTGGAGGCATCAAACTGCCTTTTTACCACTGATCAGCTGTAGGGCGGCCCTTTGAAGCCCCATGGCAAATGTTTAAACAGTTTTTTTCCTTCTAGCTGATCAGCTGGGACTCAGGAGGCAGCAATAGATTGGGGGTGGGGCCAAATAAAAGGTAAGAATAACAAGGGGGGTTGGGGGGCGGGGGGGGCAGAACCGGTTTGGTGACATCATATCGTCACCGCTACCAGCTCGGTGGAACCAGGCAGAACCGGGAGGAACCCACCACTGCCCCCCTCCCTTTTTTTTTGTTTTTCTATGTGCTGTTATTGTGAGAAAATAATTAGATTTCTGGATTGTATATCAATAACAAAACCCTTTTGCAGGATTTTCTTATCTTATGTTCCTGTTTAGCATTTCAACTGGACTCAATCCTTGTTCAGTTGTAAGCACGCACCCATGCAGAAACAAACACATATATATTTAATCTCATACATTCCAGTTTTCAAGAAGTGGCCATTTTTACAGACAATGGACATTTCTGACAACTTGTAAATGACCAAGGAGTGCTACATTAGAAGGGCTTTAATTATTTTGGCATTAAAAAGCTAGGAAAGCAAAATAAATATATTTGAGGCAGACAGGATTTCTGTGGCTCTAATTGCCAGAGCACTGTGAGACCTTTCAAATAATAAGTCCTTAAATAATGAATTGATATAGAAGAGAATAATGATGCCCAGGTGTGAAGCCTTAACCTGAGAGCTGAGCCGCATGCTCAATGACATAATTGCCTCTATTACTATATTCTAGTTGAACACAAGGTTTTGAGTCATGAAAATTGGATTGAAAAGAAAAAAAAAAAGGAAAGGAAAGGAAATATTCAAATATAGAAGTGATTGTTAAAGCCAGCATATAGAACAAAATCCAGATAACTTGCCTGCTCATAAAACATTGGAAGTAATTTTAGCAATGATATGCAAATTTAAATAGCGCCTTCCTTCTCCTGCTTTCTCACAAAAGCAAGGATGGTGATATTCAGAAATGGATTTTGAATCAGATCTTTATTATAGCGTTCTTTAAACAGAGGAATGTCTTCTGAAGATATTTCGGCAGTGGTTGAGAAAAGCCAAGGAAATACTGTACCTAGCTGTCATTGAACCAGGGGTGAAATGCTCCCGGTTCGGATCGGATTGCCCGATCTGGTAGCAATGGCGGCGGGTGGTTCGGAGAACCAGTAGCAAAAATCCCTGCCCCCCCCCATGCCCAGCTGAGCCGCGCGATCATCAGAGGGTTTTTTTTTTTTTTTTTACTTTTAAAAGCATTTTTTCTACAACCTCTTCGGCCAAAGAGATTGTAGAAAAAGTGCTTTTAAAAGAATAAAAACCTCTGACGATCAGGCAACTCAGCTGGGATCATCAGAGCCTTTTAAAAGCATTTTTTCTACAATCTCTTTGGCCGAAGAGGTTGTAGAAAAAATGCTTCCAAAAGGTAAAAAAAAGCCTCTGATGATCCCAGCTGACCAGCGTGATCATCAGAGCCTTTTTTTTAAAAAAAGCAATGCTTTTAAAAGTAAAAAAAAAGATTGCGTGCCACAGCTGATCACTCCCCCCTCGCGCAGTTCTACTTACCGCATGCCTCCTTTTGGTGCGCACTGCACGTGCGCATCTCGCATTTGGTGCATGGTGCGCACTGCGTATGCGCAGCCAGCGAATCTGTAGTAAACTGGTTCAGATTTCACCACTGCTTTGAACCCTTGAAGGAGCTACTATGAGGAAAAGGTTCTGCCCACTCAGAAGCTGCATCTGCCAGTTAGCTTTTGAACTACAGTAGTATGAGATTATCTGAGGCAAAGGGACCGTCTTCATTATGGCAAAATGGAGTCACAGTGGAAGAAAACCTAGAACTCTTAACAAGCTCTCAGATATACTTTTGAAATAAAATGCTATCTATGAACTGAAGGTTGGAAACATTGACATACTGGGTGGGATTGAGGGTTGAGAAGATACAGTAACCAAAAGAAGATTAGCAGGTTTTTGTTCCTGTGAAATGGCCTTGGGCAACTTGTCTTGTGAAGATTTTGTCTCTTCTTCTGCCCTAGACAGAGTGGTTGTTGCTTTTAAGGTGTCCATGTGTCTTCCTTCAGAAAACCCAGTCCTCTGTTTGAAAGCCTATTCAGACTAAATTTATTT
Source organism: Pituophis catenifer annectens (assembly GCF_029215685.1). Lineage (NCBI taxonomy): Eukaryota > Metazoa > Chordata > Lepidosauria > Squamata > Colubridae > Pituophis > Pituophis catenifer. The sequence continues at coordinate 231,963,435 of NW_027256882.1, read as the reverse complement.
ATTTATTTATTTATTTTTCATATTTGTATACCGCCCTACTCCCGAAGGACTCAGGGTGGTGAACAGCCATAATAAATACAAATACATATAGAAGTTAAAAACTATTAAGAAACAGATTAAGTAATTTAGGCTCAAAGATTAAAAACATCCAAATTTATCTAAAGAGGTTTAAAACCCAATTTAAAAGCCAGTTTAAAAGCCAATTAAAAAGGGAGAGTTAGGCCAGACTAGCTTGTTGGAATAGAAATGTTTTCAGGGCACGGCGGAATATGCGTAAGTCTTGGATGTTTCGTAACTCCGGGGGAAGCCTGTTCCAGATGGTAGGTGCCCCCACAGAAAAGGCTCTCCCCCTGGGGGCCGTCAGTCGACATTGTTTGGCCGACGGCACCCTGAGGAGTCCCTCTCTATGGGAGCGAACTGGTCGGTGAGAGGCTATTGGTGGCAGGAGGCGGTCTCGTAAGTACCCTGGTCCTGAGCCATGGAGCGCTCTAAAGATAGTAACCAAAACCTTGAAGCGCACCCGGAAGACCACTGGGAGCCAGTGCAGCTCGCGCAGGAGGGGGGTTACATGAGAGCGCCACATTGCTCCCATTACCACCCGCGCAGCCGCATTCTGGACCAGTTGGAGCCTTCGGGTGCTTCTCAAGGGGAGCCCCATGTAGAGAGCATTACAATAATCCAGGCGTGAGGTGACAAGGGCGTGAGTGACCGTGCGTAACGAGTCCTGATCCAGAAAGGGATGCAACTGGCGAATCAGGCGAACCTGATAAAAAGTCCTCCTGGCTACGGCCGTCATATGCTCTTCAAAAGACAGCCATGAGTCCAGGAGGATGCCCAAGTTGCGAAACCCATCTGTGGGGGCCAACGACTCACCCCCAATAGTCAGAGATGGCGCCAACTGACTATATCGGGACGACGGAAACCACAGCCACTCGGTCTTGGATGGGTTGAGTCTGAGTTTGTTCCTCCCCATCCAGATCCGTACGGCCTCCAGGCACCGGGACATCACCTCGAGGGCATCATTTGGGGTGGTCTGGGGTGGAGATGTACAGCTGGGTGTCATCAGCGTACTGATGGTACTTCACCCCAAAACCACGGATGATCTCACCCAGTGGCTTCACATAAATGTTGAATAGAAGGGGCGAGAGGACCGATCCTTGTGGCACCCCACATATAAGGGGCCTCGGGGTCGATCTCTGCCCTCCTGTCAACACAGACTGCGACCGGTCAGAGAGAAAGGAGGAGAACCACTGTAGAACAGTGCCCCCCACCCCCAACCCTTCCAACCGGTGCAGCATGATATCATGATCGATGGTATCAAAAGCCGCTGAGAGGTCTAGTAGGACCAGGACAGAGGAGCAACCCCTGTCCCGAGCCCTCCAGAGATCATCAACCAATGCGACCAATGCTGTCTCTGTGCTGTACCCGGGCCTGAATCCCGACTGGAACGGATCTAGATAATTCGATTCATCCAGGTACTGAGGCAGTTGTCGTGCAACCACACTCTCAACAACCTTTGCAACAAAGCGAAGGTTGGAGACAGGACGATAATTTGCTAATACAGCTGGATCCAGGGAGGGCTTCTTGAGGAGGGGCCTCACCACCGCCTCTTTCAAGACGGTGGGAAAGACACCCTCACTCAAAAAAGCATTTATAATCTCCTGGAGCCAGCCTCGCGTCACCTCCCGGGAGGCCAGTACCAACCAGGATGGACACGGGTCCAATGAACATGTGGTCGCATTTAGTCTGTTCAGTATCCTGTTCACATTTTCGGGAGTCACAGGATCAAACTCTTCCCAAATAATATTCTCAGGACCTGCCCCTGTCATCTCCTCTGGATCAATCCAGTCAGAGTCTAGCTGTTCACGAATCTGAGCAATTTTGTCATACAGATATTGTACAAAATCCTCAGCTCTACCCTCCAAGGGGTCTTCCCGCGTCTTTTGATGGAGCAGAGAGTGGGTCACCCTAAACAGGGCGGCTGGGCGATTATCTGATGACGCAATAAGAGTAGAAAAGTAGTTACTCTTCTCTACTCTTATCGCCACTAGGTAATTCTTAATATGAGATCTTACCAGTGTTCGGTCGGATTCAGAACGACTAGCCCTCCAACTGCTCTCTAGGCGTCTTTTCTGGCGCTTCATCTCCCTCAGCTCCTCAGTATACCAAGGAGCCAGGTGAGACCGGCGCCGGGTCAGAGGCCGCAAAGGCACGACTCGGTCTAAAGCATCAGCCGCCGCCCTATCCCAGGCGGCCACTAAGTCCTCAGCCGAGTCGTGTGCTAGAACCTCAGGAAATGGCCCAAGCTCCATCTGGAATCTCTCAGGATCCATCAGGCGCCTGGGGCGGAACCACCTGGTCGGTTCCGCCTCCCTGCGGCGGGGTGTGGCGGTTCAAAGGTCCAGGCGAAGGAGGGAGTGATCTGACCATGACAAGGGTTCAATCACTATATCCCCTATCTCGAGATCACTCAACCACTGTCCAGAGACAAAAACAAGGTCCAGTGTGTGTCCCCCCATGTGAGTAGAGCCATAAATTAACTGGGTCAGGTCCATAGCCGTCATGGAAGCCATGAACTCCCGAGCCACCTCAGATGTCTCGCCAACTGATGACAGGTTAAAATCCCCCATGACCATAAGCCTGGGGGTGTCAACAGCCACTGCGGCTATAAAATCAAGCAGCTCAGGCAGGGCTGCTGCCACATGGCAGGGAGCCAGGTATGTGACTAGCAAGCCCAACTGCACCCTATGACCCCACTTCACAAGAAGGGACTCACATCCAGCCGTCTGAGGAACAGTGGCCTCCCTTGGTCCAAGACCTTCATTAATAACAACCGCCACCCCTCCGCCCCTCCCCTGAGACCTTGGCTGATGGAAAGCACGGAAACCTGGTGGGCACATATCAACAAGGGGGGCTCCCCCTTCCTGGCCCAACTAGGTCTCCATAATACCCGCCAGGTCCGCACCCCCCTCCTGAATAAGATCACAAATGAGGGGGGCTTTATTTACCACGGACCTGGCGTTGCACAGCATCAGCCGAAGGCCTGGGGCCCGAGGTTCCGTACAACCTGGGGAACAAGATGAGCTTTGAGGGTCGGAGCGTGCCACCACTTGTAAACAGCGAGGATGCACTCCCGTAGGATGATGTGGCCCCCTGCTCCCGCCATATCTGCCCCTCCCACCTACAGTATCGATGTTATGGGCACCTGTATCGTAAGATCTAATCATCTCCTTGACCCCAGAGTTCACACCTCCCATGCCACGTCCTACGGCTGGCCCAGATACCCTCCCCCGCAGGTCTTCCCCCGAACCCATGTAATCTACCCCCCTCCCAGAATCCCTTAAAATCTTATTAAGAAATTTCCCTAAAAAACCCCATAACCCTCTTTTTGCTGTATGCCATCTCTCCAGACTCCAAAGTCCGTCATCGAGATAGGCCCTCGATAAAGAAGAGGGCCAGACCTGCGAGAGGGGGGCATCTCGCAGTTTGAGGAGTTCTCCCAATGAGTACATTTTGTAGCTAGATAGTCTATAGCTGGTAGGCATGTCCTAGTTATCCAGGGTCCTGTGGAGAGAGTATCAATTAGAGGTACAAGTCATTTTAGTCCCACTGAACTCTCATATCAGTGGTAGAAAGAGCCATTTTGAACTCAGATGTGAACATCGATCACCCTCTCACGGCAACCAGATATAAAGGAGAAAAACAGCAGCTATAGTCCTGTTCTTTCAATGTTGTACCTAGGCATAGATGGAATAGCCAATCCTTGAGATTAGAGATACGGATAGTCTGTGGGAAATATATATAGTAGGCGAAAATCCAGGGAGACTCAGATGAAATAAAAGTAAGGAAATTCTCATCCTGATATACAGGAAACAACAAACCTGGATAGCAAATGATTCACAAAAAGCCGAATATCCGGTCATAAAAGGGCGATAGGAGATAAAAATACAGGAGGGGAGATGGAATAAGGCAGTCACTTTGTAGAAGCAAAGCCCCCATGATAGACATAACAATCATTTCTAATCTCCTTAGCTTTCTTTAGGTCTTTTATGCATGAAGGTTTAACCCCCCCCCTATAGAAAGAGAGGGGGGAGGCCTCTGGGAGGTAATCCAGAGCTGGCCCGACAATGGAAGGATTGGCATCTTTCCATTGCCCAGGAGATCAGTTGAAAATAAATAAGAAAGATCCCTATTCTCCTTTCTGAGGCCTCTTTGGTCTCTAAATTGCTTTGGTTTTTGCTGCCTGTAACCGCCAACTGTAACTGCTATTTCGGGCGCCATTTTGGAATTTTAAACTGCCACCACCATCGGCCTCCTCCACGCCAATTTCGCCCACTGCCGGCTTCTGCAGGCAACTTCCAATCTTGCCAAGGGTCTAACGAAGTCAGCCCAGGGTGCCAGACAGTCATCGATTTAAATGATTAAAGAACTATGATAAAGGAGAAGAGACACCTTGTTATTGTCATATTTGAGAACGGAAGCTGCTAGGAGGGAAACTAAAACAGATTCAACCTATAGAAGTAGATTTGGTGTCTTATAGGATGCACATACTTCTATAGCAACTGCTCATTATTACTGTAAAACACAATAAAGTTCTGATTAATTTGACAGGTATGAACACTGAAGTTCATAAAAGTTTGTGAACTACAATCAGAGTAATCTGATTGTACAGAGTAATCTGATTAAACAGCATTAACAAGGTCTAGTTTTAAAAAAATCAGGGTGAAGCTTAAGTTTATTAGCAAACTGAGCTTGATGGATTAGTTATGTGTAAAATACCCACACACCATGTCAACATACAGAGATCACTGTTATGAGTATTGACACCGTTTGTCTTTGCACACAGGAGTTATGCACGTGCTAAATGGAATATTCTTGGCTTGGATTTGGGTAGATTCTTTGCATGATTGATCTTGATATATGATGTATATATGTGGTGAATGAATGGTAATTTCAGCTTCATTGGGTTATAGAAATGAAAAATGTAATGGTACCTTATAATTGGTTATTTCATTCAGGCTGATATAAGAATGTGCAGCAGCTTCACTCAGCTTCAAATGTTCTAATGCTTGCATTTTGTTTATAATCTCATCCTTTATTCTCCTTCCTCCAATTTAGAAACACACTACCATGATTATAGTCTTTTGGAAAGCATTTTTCATTGGGGTTTACTGTTACAGCATCATGGCAATGGAACTGGGGCAAACGGTAGCCTTTGTTTACCATCATTTTTCCTATAAGAGTTTTTAAGATATATATTTGTGTGTTTGAGAGAGAGAGAGAGAGAGAGAGAGAGAGAGAGAGAGGGAGGGAGGGAGGGAGGGAGAGAGGGAGGGAGGGAGAGGGAGAGAACACTGATTGGCTGATTCTTTTTTGCAATCTCTAGAGTTGTAAAAATATGGGCATCATGAATATATTATCTGAACATCTAAATAGATTTAAAAATTAAAGATATAGTTTTAATATTCTTTTCACTATTTGTGCCTTCCAGTCAATCTTGATTTCTGGCAACTTCATGGATAATTCCCTGCAGTTTTCTTGGCAGCATTATTTAAAGTGACTTGTCATTACCTCTTTCCTAAGGCTGAGAAAAGTGATTGACCTATAGTCATCCAGCTGCTTTAATGCTTGAGGCAGGACTAAAACTCATGATCTCCTGATTTCTAGCATGGCACCTTTAAACACTACACCAAATTGGCTCTCTTAACATAGATTATATTAGCAGTACTCTGGCCTGGTTTTAATGTGTGTTATGAAGTTAATCATTTAGAGAAGCTTCCATTGTGTAGTTGTTGTTTATAGCAGCTACTCTTGGTTCAAGAATGTGGCTCCCTAAAGAAAGTCCCAGCTGGATCTCCCCAGCTTCTTTGCATCCACTTAATCAAGCCTGTTGCTGAGACTTCAACCAGTGGATGGTCCTTTTAGGAGCTACAGTCAGGTCCAGAAATATTGGGACATCGACACAATTCTAACATCTTTGGCTCTATACACCACCACAATGGAGTTGGAATGAAACAAACACAATGTGCGTTAACTGCAGACTGTCAGCTTTAATTTGAAGGTATGTACATCCAACTCAGATGAACGGTGTAGGACTTACAGCAGTTTACGTATGTGCCTCCCACTTGTTAAGGGACCAAAAGTAATGGGACAGAATAATAATCATAAATCAAACTTTCCCTTCTTAATACTTGGTTGCAAATCCTTTGCAGTCAGTCACAGCCTGAAGTCTGGAATGCATAGACATCACCAGACACTGGGTTTCATCCCTGGTGATGCTCTGCCAGGCCTCTACTGCAACTGTCTTCAGTTCCTGCTTGTTCTTGGGGCATTTTCCCTTCAGTTTTGTCTTCAGCAAGTGAAATGCATACTCAATGGGATTCAGGTCAGGTGATTGACTTGGCCATTGCATAACATTCCACTTCTGTCCCTTCAAAAACTCTTTGGTTGCTTTTGCAGTATGCTTTGGGTCATTGTCCATCTGCACTGTGAAGCACCGTCCAATGAGTTCGGCAGCATTTGGCTGAATGTGAGCAGATAATATTGCCCGAAACACTTCAGAATTCATCCTGCTGCTTTTGTCAGCAGTCATATCATCAATAAATACAAGAGAACCAGTTCCATTGGCAGCCATACATGCCCACACCATGACACTACCACCACCATGCTTCACTGATGAGGTGGTATGCTTAGGATCATGAGTAATTCCTTTCCTTCTCCATACTTTTCTCTTCCCATTACTCTGGTACAAGTTGATCTTGGTCTCATCTGTCCATAGGATCTTGTTCCAGAATTGTGAAGGCTTTGTTAGATGTTGTTTGGCAAACTCTAATCTGGCCTTCCTGTTTTTGAGGCTCACCAATGGTTTACATCTTGTGGTAAACCCTCTGTATTCACTCTGGTGAAGTCTTCTATTGATTGTTGACTTTGACACACATACACCTACCTCCTGGAGAGTGTTCTTGATCTGGCCAACTGTTGTGAAGGGTGTTTTCTTCACCAGGGAAAGAATTCTTCAGTCATCCACCACACTTGTTTTCCGTGGTCTCCCAGGTCTTTTGGTGTTGCTGAGCTCACCGGTGCATTCCTTCTTTTTGAGAATGTTTCAAACAGTTGTTTTGGCCACGCCTAATGTTCTTGCTATCTCTCTGATGGGTTTGTTTTGTTTCTTCAGCCTAATGATGGCTTGCTTCACTGATAGTGACAGCTCTTTGGAGCTCATCTTGAGAGTTGACAGCAACAGATTCCAAATGCAAATAGCACACTTGAAATGAACTCTGGACCTTTTATCTGCACATTGTAATTGGGGTAATGAGGGAATATCACACACCTGGCCATGGAACAGCTGAGAAGCCAATTGTCCCATTACTTTTGGTCCCTTAACAAGTGGGAGGCACATATACAAACTGCTGTAAGTCCTACACCATTCACCTGAGTTGGATGTACAAACCCTCAAATTAAAGCTGACAGTCTGCAGTTAACGCACATTGTGTTTGTTTCATTCCAACTCCATTGTGGTGGTGTATAGAGCCAAAGATGTTAGAATTGTGTCGATGTCCCAATATTTATGGACCTGACTGTAGTTCTATCCTGGCCTTGAACACTGGTGTTGGCAGAAAAGCAAATGAAAAAAACAACAAAAACCACACGTCATGGTATCTCCAAACTCCACCACTTTCTTACTAATGTTACAAGCTTTCATGTAAATACATAAGGGACCAGGCTTATCATCATTCATTTCATCAGGTTTCCAGATATCACAGCTTTTATAGATATCCCTGCCCCAGAAGATTAAATAAGAAAAATATCAAAGCTCCAATTGCGAACAAACAATAACTTGATTACTGCATTAGATCAATAGTGGCGGCCAATGGGCCAGATGCATCATGTGCAGGCCACACCCACCCCAGCTCTGTGAAGGGGGGGGAACATTGTGATACGTCACGTGACAGCAATGTGATGCCCTGAGTTTGACACCCATGCATTAGAGAAACAACCATGTATATACTGTATACACAATATGCAAATGATATCAGAGATCATATAGATATGGAAGATCTTGAATGTGTTTGAATTTTTGCAGGGAGAGGATACTGAGAATGTCATCCCCCCTCCTCACAAATACAGGCAAACAGTGAACAATCTCCTTAAAAGTCCAGTGTATTTCAAATACATACTATGGATCTAAACCAGGAGTCTCTAAACTTGATAATTTTAAGACTTGTGGACTTCAACTCCCAGAATTCCTCTGACAGCATATAATGTTAACTGATAGCATTCAGATGAACACTAGTGTCCTGTTACTTTCAGTAAAACTTACAGGCATGTTTATCCTGAAGCCAATTTTACTGGGTCTAGTAAACAGACTCAGTTTGACTAAGCAGACTCAGATGTAATTTTAGTGGAAAAAAGGATATGTTTCTGGATCTGTCCTAGCCTGATCATTTGTCTCTGTAAATGTTAAAAATTATTATCATTTAAAAGTTAAAACATGGCCACCAGCTTAATAAAACTTGAAAACTGCAAATTCAAGTTTCTGAATCTGTAATACGATATACACAAAACACATTTTTGCTTGCACTTTGAAATTAGTACTTAAATATATTTCTCCCCAGATCAATATCAGAAAATGCTGATGCTATTAATTGAATCATTCTGAACTTCCTCTTCTGAGTACTGTTGTGTATAGCTTGGTTGCATTTGCTGATCCTGAATGTCCTTCTGATCTGGTCCCATGATTGAAAATCAAGCACAGAAGAACAAAGGATGTGGAGGACCACAAGGGACTATTTACAATGTGGTTTTGTACTGAAGTATGGAAATCGTGACTCTCATCATTCTGGTTAAACGCATTTTGGCATCTTATTACCGATACTCATTAAGGGATTTATAAAGAGTGTAGCTCTTTGAAACTATAATAGTTAAGTAAATAGGTTGGATGATGACGGGAAGCGCTTTTGCAGTAGAATATGGAGAGAGAGAGAGAGAGAGAGAGAGAGAGAGAGAGAGAGAGAAGGAGAAAGATAAAAGATAAGGAGAGAGAAAAAGAGAAAAAGAGAGAAAGAGAGAAAGAGAGAGAGAGAGAGAATAAAGCAATTTACAAACCAAAATATCTGTTCTAGTTGCAGTCTAAATAAAATAATAAACCTTTATGCCATGTGGTTTGCTGGACTACATGGTATCTTCTCCATTACCAAATGGAAGGAAGTTTGAAAGAACAAGAATCAAGAACTGAATAGCCTAGCCCTAGAGAACATAAACCTAATCAATTAGAGGCATGGTAAGCAATGTCAAAGAGAGAATGTAAAGAAACCCTAAAAGAGGACTCACTACCCAATCTTTGACTACAAACTTTGAATCAATAGGATGAGAGAACGCAACAAATGAAGCATACAGAAATAGATCTTCAAACACTTCCCTTTTGAGTCCAATATAGGTTACTTTCCTGGGGAGCAATGCTGGGAGAGCCTACGGTAAAATATATACTAGAATGAAAAAATGCAATTATATAGGAATATAGTCATGTAATGGACAAATGCATATGTAGTTCCACTAATAGAGAAATACATATGGTAGTAAAATTGTCTTATGTGAGCAAGCATTATATAACAATATAAAATGATGCAAGTGATGAATGGGAAACTCTTGAAAGTCAAAATCATTTTTGAATTGCAGAGTTTGACTCAGGAAACTATATTACAGTATTTTATTGGAATATGTAGGCAGCTCATTGCCCAAATGAAAAGGTTTTTTTTTTAATGTGCATGTTTGGGGAGTACTAAGAATATTTTTATTTGATGTCTACTCCCTTACTATCAACATGTTAATGTTGTTAGATTTTTATGAGTTTCATGAAAAGATTTCTAAGAGAGAGAGAAAAAAATGGTCTCTTTATAATAAATTTCTATTAACAAATGGAAATCCTATAGGCAATTTTGGAGAGGAATGCAGAAAAGAAGATTTGAAGGAGCTTTAATTTGATCTAAAGTCATTCTCCACAAATAAAAACTGAGTTATTCATAAGGGAAAAAACAAAACTAAACTAAAATCCCTATTAAGGCAATAGGCATGTGAAGATTTGCAAAATAGCCAAATATATTTCAGGATATTCTGCTAACTCTTTGTTAGATAAAATAGCTAAAATTGGGACTGAAGGGGATGGAGCGGAGAGGAGGAGGAGGAGGAGGAGGAGGAGGAGGAGGAAGGAAGGAAAAAAATACAGCTGCAGCTGGTTCATTGGATTTCAATTTTAGGAGGACTGCTGAAGAAGTCCAAAGACTTACTAATTAGGTCCTTTCAACCACTGAAATGCACCAAGAATTTTTTGAAAGCTTGCTGGAAAGAAGAAATAAACAATTAATTGTTTATCTCCCAGCTAAGTTTGTGTATTGAATTCAGCCAAATCACATAGCCGGAGGTAGAAGAAGGTGGTTAATTAAAGAGATTTTAATTACCGTATTTTTTGGACTATAAGACCTTCTAGACTCTAGACCTAGGTTTGGGGTGTAAAACAAGAAAAAAAATCTGCCCCTGCCTCCCAGCAATTTGCCTCCTTGCAGAAAACAGCAAACAACCTGGTCAGCTTCAGCACAGCCTGATTTAGCACAAGCTGCTGATTGGTGGGTTGGTTCTGTCTCCCAGAATACCATCTATCAGCTGTTCCAGGCTACGGCAATCACCACCGCCCATTGCTGCTGTTGCTGCTCATCAACACCACCACCTATTGCCGCCTCCGTGCATCCAATTTTCAGCCTCTGCACATCCCATTTTCAGCTTCCACTTGCCCCATTTTCGGCCTCCATGTGTCCCGTTTTCACCCTGTTCCAGGCGACAGGGATCACCCCCACCGCCTGGAACAGGCCGAAAATGGGGTGCGTGGATGCCAAAAATGGGATATACAGAAGCCGAAAATGGGTGGTACGGTGATGGCGGCAATGGGTGGCGGCGATCCCCGCAGCCTGGAAGGTGATAGGGGGTATTCCGGGAGGAAGATCCAACCGCCAATCAGCTGCTCATGCTAAATCAGTCTGTGCTGAAACTGATCAAGCTGTTTGCTGCTTGCTGCAAGGAGGCAAATTTCTGGGAGTCAGAGGCCGGCGGGTGACGGCCTGTGTGTGGGCGGGGCTTTGGCAACATTCGCTCTATAAGACGCACAGATATTTCCACCCATGTTTGGGGGGGGGGTGAGTGCATCTTATACACTGAAAAATACAGTACTCTCCAGCAAAATGGATACTGGGAATCTACACTATTTTGATTCTGGGGTCCAATCCAGCGCAATCTATTTCACCAGGACTGCAAAACATGATATTGTGGCAGCTGTACTTTTTTTAAAAAAAATGTCTTTTATACAAAATACTAGGGAAATGCTGTATTTTGGAATATATATATTTTTAAAGTGCTTCACTCTCAATAGGTATGTGAGAATGAGAACAAAACTTTTTAAAGGTATTTTTTCTTCTTCGGGTTGTGCAACAGCCATCAAAGGCAGGGCTGAATCACTTTTTTGGAATAGAAATACACACAGGCCTTGGACGATTCCAGCCATTTCTGAAGCTCTACATGCAAGGTTCCATTACGTATATTATGTTGTATTTTTTCCTCACCTATTTGAGTTTCCTGTACATTTTTAAATTTTGCAGGTCATTGACCAAATTAACATTACTGGTAATTATCTCATGTTGGGCAAAAGAGAGATGAATGAAGTAAATTTTAGATAAACAATAATTAAGTCAGATAAGAGAGAGATAAGACTTCCAAGGTTCCCTCCTACTCTGTTATCCTTAAGGTCAGATTTAAATCTCTGACTTTGGGAAGAGATGATTCAACATCATATCTCCTAGTTTCCCCATCATTCTTCAGGACTGTTGGCAGATTCACAATGAGGAAATCCCAAATTTAGAAAGCTTGAAAAAGGATCTTAGACATTTCAGGTCTTTGTAATTTGCCAAACGTGGGGGAAAGGAATCCAAAAAAGAATGGAAGAATCCAAACTTTTCTTCATCCTTTCCAACCACCTGATCTGCAGATGGCAGAGCAAAAGTTTTAGAACATTCTAAAACCAGAGTTGTCACACCCCACAACTGATTGATTTGCTAATCATAAATGATTTCTTATGGAATCATTTCCATATATCTTACAGTTGGTCCAAAGTATATAGTAACCTAAAATAAATGGTGGTTCATTAATAATTAGCAAAGAGATATGTATTTCTATTTACAGTGTATATGAGCATATATTTGAGTATAAACTTTTATTCCATCCTTACCAAGACATCAACCTGTCATATCCAGCACTGTATTTTTCGGAGTATAAGATGCACCAGAGTATAAGACGCATCTTAGTTTTTGGGGAGGAAAATAGGGGGAAAAAATCTGCCTACCAGGTATTCATCTGGCTAGCAACCTTAGTCTGGTCAGCTTCAGCACATTAGTTTGCTGGTTTTTATCCCTTGCTTGGGGATAAAAAACAGCTTGTAAAGCACAACTGATCTTTGGAGAGAGAAGCAATGAGAAAAGCAGGCAAACCACAGAGATGGCTTCACTCGCTAGCGCCTCGTTAGGGCTGAAAAAAAGCTTCTAAAGCACAACTGAGGGTTGGAGGGAGCAGGCAAAGCAGGGAAGCGGAGATGGCTTCACTTGCTAGTGCCTTGTTAGGGCTGAAAAAAAGCTTCACAGCTGAGAGTCGGAGGGAGCAGGCAAAGCAGGGAAGCAGAGATCGCTTCACTCACTAGCGCCTCGTTAGGGCTGAAAAAAAGCTTCTAAAGCACAGCTGAGAGTCAGAGGGAGCAGGCAAAGCAAGGAAGCGCAGATTGCGTCACTCGCTAGCACCTCGTTAGGGCTGAAAAAAAGCTTCAAAAAAGCTACATTCGGAGTATAAGATGCACCCAAATTTACAGCCTCTTTTAGGAGGGAAAAAAGTGTGTCATATAATCCGAATGAGGTATATATAAAAGGTGTACATCTCTTTATTAAACAGATATTTAAACTTCGCCAGTGCTGAAGCCATGCAAGCCAGAAAGAGGATGCCAAAAACATTTATTTCGGCACTTTGAGGTTAGTTGATTAGTTCTGTTAAGTTCTATTTTGCTGTTCAGTTTTAAAAAATTTCTCTTATTTCTTTTGACAACACTGTGTAGCTATCATCGTCAGAAAAATAAGAGATAATCAGCAGCCCAATATTAAGGGATTTGGGACAAACCTTAACAAATTCATACTATGGTGGCAGTAATACAGGTAATCCTTGACTTACAACAGTTCATTCAAAGTTACATCACTGAAAAAAGTGGCTTCATTTTTCACAATTATGACCATTGCAGCATCCCCATAGTCACATGATCAAAATTCAGATGTTTGAGAACTGATTCATATTTATGACGATTGTTGTGTCCCGGGATCATGTGATTCTCTTTTGTGACCTTCTGACAAGCAAAGTCAATGGGAAAGCCAGATTTACTTAACAACCGTGTTAGTAATTTAACAACTGCAGTGATTCACTTAACAACGATGGCAAGAAAGGTCATAAAATGGGGCAAAATTCACTTAACAATTGTCTCACTTAGCAACAACAATCTTGGGCTCAATTGTGGTTGTAAGTCGAGGAGTACCTGTATAATTATCTTTCAGTAGTTGTATTTCTTTGATTTTGGGCATGCCGTTTTCACACACAACATATCTGTATATTAGGGAAGTACGTGCAACAAGGAAATTACAGTCACATACTGCACAATAACACTTTATATTACAGAAAAATGCAAAAATGTAGATATTAAGCAAAACACATATCATAATGGATATACTTGAAAAACATGCCACAATAATTAAGTATACATTTTGCAGAGATTTTTGTATGTTTATGCATGTTTTCTTTCCTTTTCTACAGGAGTTGTATCTGGAAAAAAAGAAAAGCTGAGAGAAACATTCTATGACAGATTCATTCTTATCTCTTCTTAGCATACAAGGTTGAAACTTCAAAGTTTGCCTTGATGAATCATATGGGGTTCTAAGCCAGGTTTATTTTAAGAAAAGTATAATTCAAGTCAGAGGAGAGAAACCGTGCAGAAGTTAACTATCTAAACTGGACCGTTAAAAAGATTCCGATTAACAAAGAAAAAGAAAAAACGGGAAAGTCCAGTTTCCTCCTGAAAAAGTATCTTTGGGACAACCATGACCTGGATGACTGAGAATCTCCATAGACCTTTATCTATGCATTTTGGGATGAACACCCTTTGAATGGTGTGGGAGTATGAACGGATTTCCAGAAAAATTGCAGACTTCAGGAACCATTTGCACTTCAATTTGAGATGCAGACAAGACAGACTCATCCCCAACTGTTGTGACTCCGACTCCCGAGCCTGTCCTAACAGAGGAGGAGGACTCAGAAGGTGATGGGGAGGAACTGACAAGGCCTCTCTCTCCAGGACCCTCCTTTCTGGCAATGCCTCAGGTTCCATCCGAAGGTCAGGAAGAACAGCCTGGGATGTGCCAGAAGGAAGGCATATCAGAGCACCAATTGATAGGGAGTGAGGATGATGAATCCTGGCTTGATCCCAGGCAGCGTCGGAGGGAGAAGTGTGTGCAGCAACGGAAGAGGCGTGGGAGGGCCAGAGATTGAGCTGAGTCATGGAGCCATGCCCCACCATGAATAAAAGTGGATGGGATTGCTCTTCAGGCTTTGTGACGGACAAAGTTAAACCCTGAAACTCACATCGTGATCTCTGAAATTCGGCTTGGATATATTTTGGACTGAACATTGACTAAACTCTTGTCTCATGGATAATTTGTTGCTCCTGGAACGGACTGAAGATAAGTCCTCTTCTGCTTTATGGGAGTGAAAACGGTCTTGGCAGGCATTCAGCAGTTTGCTGCCAAAACCTTGGTCTGCCAGGAATTCTAATCTGTTTACCTAATAAAATATTGGCAGGTGTGCTTGGTATTACGTTTGCCTGTGTGAGGAAGGGGGACAGAAAATCAACAGTGAAGGGACAGAAAACATCCTGCAGACAAGAAGGGTCCACATTCCTTTCTCCCTCTGATTGGTCCTGGCTACAGATGTGAGAGCATCCTTTTCAGATTCAGGCCATGGCACCTTATATAGTTGCCTATTTACACTGTATAACTATGTCTACGGAGATTTTCAGTCATGAAAACCACCACTTCATAAACACATGGCACAGGAGAACATAGGAGAACAAACCCATCAGGACAAGATTCAGCAGTCCATCTGCATTTAAAAGTCAAGTTCCACTCTTCTGAAGACAGCAAAGTCCACATTTTGGACAGAGAGACCACTGGTTTTAAAGAGGCCATCTATGTCAAAATTGAACAGCCCTCGCTCAACAGAGGGGGAGGGATACAACATCATCTATCGCCAGTCCATCATCTATCACAGTCCTTTTAGCAGTTCCAAAAGGCTCCACAGCCATTTGCACTACTCAGGTGACCCTGAGGACACAGCTAAACCTCCAAATGGCTTCAATGACTCTCTAAAAAGAACGCAAATGACTGCAAGGAATATAAATCCGTCCATTCCCCACCATCCAGTCAGGACTGAAGAAGCTTCTTGGATGAGAAGTGAAACATCTTCAAAGAAAAAAACAAGAAAGTTCAGTTGCCTCCTGAAAAAGCACCTTTGGGACAACCATGACCTGAATAACTGAGAATCTCCATAGTTCCAATTAAGATTTAAGGGAATCTTCCAAAAAGCTGAAATACTAAGCTGGTAACCAATTTCTCATAGACAATACAATTTTCAAGCATTGAGAAAAACAAAGATTATAATTCATTCAAATAAAAGTAGTTTGGAAACACTTTATTCAAGGCAGTTTAGCTGACCAAAGAAACAAAGCTTGTTGATGTGGATGGAAACATAAAGTGGCTTTATGGGCTTTATACTTTCATGCCTAATACTTTTCTACCCTCTGCCCACAACATGTGCACTCAACTTTGTCATTTTACTCAAAGGCGGAGAAGTGTTTGAAGACTGAAATTCATTATCCCTTCACAAAGGATATATAGGGCACACACACAAAACCTCTTACCCACACATGTGCATTATTGAGCATAAATATGAACAAAATTAATTTCCAAGGGCAAATGATTTTACAAGCCGTGCCATGTTTTATTAAAGACCGTATTGCATCCCTGCACAGCAAGAATAGGTCTATTAACATCAAACGTCCAGAACCACATGGATTAAATTAGGCCTCTCTTCATCCTACAGTTTCAAATGTCATAAAGTGCTATGTGTGGTTATATCATGTGTTTTTGATCTTAAAAAGGCCCGGCTGATGACTTCCCAAACACTTGTACTATTCGGGGTCTTTGCCAGACTCTAACCACGGCACTTTCAGTTCTCCCATTAATGAGTCACAATGTAGTTCTGCTGTGCTCCTTCTCTCCACATTTTACTTTCCAAGAGCCAAATATTTGTGGTGTGTTTGTGAGTGGTTTAACCGTGTAAGTGCCTCGTTGTGTCTGGCGAAAAGGAGGGAAGCAACTGTGTGGCTTTTAAAACGGAAGCAATTGTCAATCAATGAGGGTGTAGGCGGGGGAAGTGTGGCCAGAGTTTAACAGACTGGCGCTTAACAGAGCCAGACCTAGCATCTACGAGTGGGCAGCAGAAGCTAGAGAGACCATTTCAAAAGAAGTGCTAGTTTGATCTGCCTGAAGCACATAATTGGCTTCTGTTGGTTTTCTTTCTCTTTCTTCTAGGCAACAATGACTGGTGGAAACTGTGGGTGGTATGGAAGGAACTTTTTCAAAATCCTTCCATAGATTCTTCTGCATCGTGTTGAACACAGTCCCAATAGTGTGTCGTAGCTTTTAGGAAATGAATGGTTGTCTATACAAAGAAAGTCTTTGTCAGATAAGAAGTAACACCCAGATTTAAGTAAGTCACATTGAAAGGGCTTTTTTTTTTTTTTTTTTTTTTTAAAATGCAGATAGAATATTTGAGATTGCCATTGCATCTAGAGTGTGTGACCTGTGGTTGCAGTCATGGAAAAAAAAATTAACATAAGATTTTTTTAAAAAAAAATGCTTCATATTCTAATTCTCACATTGCATTATCATCTTCACTATCAGTACCACTGCGATTGTTAAAGTTCCTTGCTTCTGGGTATTCAAATTCAAACTAGTTTTTTTTTTTTAGATTTTAAAATATGAAATCTCTTTCATGTTTAAAATATTAGATTGTAACTATATAATTTAAATTCAGCATTTTTTTCTTGATTGTCACTAATATTGATTTATATTAATGGCATTTTTTAAAAATGACTTTTACAGTGGTCTGTATTACCTGCACAGACTGTATTTGTGCCTCACAATTGCTGTTAACAAAACTGTAACCCACGAGGCCTTAAAATACCTATACATGAAGAAAAGCACATCAACAATTTTGCAGATGCACAAAATAACAAAACACGAAATTTAAACTGTAAGCAGACTAAAATTTTACCAAGGCACACAAAAATTTGATGTCTTTTCTTTTTTGGCCATGTACTATATTAATTTTAAAAGTGCAATCAAAGGGAAAATAAAGAAGACAACAACAAGAGCAGAAAATAAGTAAAAAGGGGATTTACAAACATGATAAGCTTAGCTAGAAAAGTTTCAAAATGACTGGGTTTTGTCTTTTTTAAACAACCTTGGATACAAGAAGCCACAGATAATAGAACTGTGGATTGTGAGGGCCTTCCATATACTGTGTTTATGGGTTTCATATTGAAATATGTGGGTTTCCAGTATTTTTTTAAAAAATAAAAATGGCAATCTTATTAGCTGTTGCTTCTGTGCCCAAGATGTGGGATGTGGGTTAGATCACATGGAATGCTTTGCGGACAGATGCTATTCTTGACTTTGCATAAATTGCTGTATCTGTATTTTAAACGAACTGATAATGTGCAGCTGCAAATCACTCAGTTAACTCAGAGGCTAGGTTGGAATTTTGGATTTCAAAATGCCTGGTTCCCTTGAGCATATTGCACTTAACCCTGTCACCACAGTAGCTGTTTCCAAAACCTTAATGCGGAAACTCTCCTGCCAGGGATAAATACCATTTGGGCACTTTCTTCTCCCTTTCTATGTCTTCTTTTTCCTTTTTTTTCTTTTTCCTTTTGATTTCCTGCTTATAGAAATCCATTTCATCATTGTGCAAAGGGGGCTGGCTTAGCTGCCATGGATTTTCTCAGTGCTCTTTCAAAACTTCCAATTTTCTTTGTTTTCTCACTGCATCATTAAAGAGTCAATTAGCAACTGGATTAATAGACTAGACATCCTAAGAAAAGACTTTAGCAGGGTTGCCGTCTAGTGAATAAAGGATCATTTACCCAGCTGAACGCTGACAGACACACATTGACCTTGAGGTGTAGATTGAAGATAAGCAGTAAAATAATTAATTTGGCTCCTCTGCAACTGAGGGGAGTTGGTGGGAGGAAAAAAGGGGATTAATTCCTGAAAGAAAAGCTTAAGTGCTAGACTAATAAAAGGCAAGTGCCTTCAAAAGATTTGATTTAATTGCAAGACTTTTATGCATCCTCTAGCAATACCTTCGGATTTAGGATCAGTTGGCAGCTCAAGAATTCTTCAACATTTGTTGATATTTTTAATTGTATCAGTGCTTAATATTCAGTTAGGCTTCTGGGCAACAGTGGTATGAACCAAAATGTCCTCTGACAATGGATTGAGTCATATTCCTGGTTATTTTTTCTTTTACTGTAAATATTCCTTTCATGTACGGCAGCGGTTCTCAACCTGGGGGTCACGATCCCTTTGGGGGTCGAACGGCCATTTCACAGGGGTTGCCAAAGCCCTCTCTCACCCCCCCCACGCCTTCACTCACCCTCACCCTCTGCCTCTGTCGAATCACCGTTCGCCGTTTGCTTACCCCGCCCACCCCTAATCTATTGCTGCCTCCGGAGTCCCAGCTGATGGCTAGAGGGAAACAAACTGTTTAAATTTTTGCCGTGGGGCTTCAAAGGGCCACCCTACAGGTGATCAGTGTTAACAGAAAACAAATGAATAGACCGGTGCCTGCAAAAATAGAAAAAACAGCCTCTTTCAGCGTCAGCATAGGTTAATTAGCATAAGTTGATTAGCTGCAAAGTGCTGGAGCAATTTTTTTTCTCTAGCTAAAATGAAACTGAAAGGGTCTTTGCTGCAAAGTGACAAAATGAGGCAGGGAGAGAGATTTCTTTTTCTTTTTGCTCACCAAAAAAGGTAGGTGCAAACAATGGGAAATTTAAGGCAAAAGAGGAGAGTTCAAGATTTTAAAACACAAAAGAAAAAAAGCTTTATTTAACTAGGGAATTGTAATAATTGAGATACTATTAATTGTATATTGTGTTGAAAGCAGAAATGGTTAAGTTGTGGTTTGGATGAATATATGGGGGAAATTATTTGGTTTATTATTATTGGTAAATATAATTAATGGATTTGTAAGAAATTGGATTGCATGGGAATAATTGGAATATTCATGTTCATATTGATTAATATATAAAAAAGATAATTATATAACTAATTGATTTATATTAAAATGTTGAATTTGTATTAAACAACTGTAATATTACATAATTAACCAATGTGAGAATGGATATAAAAATAGATGACAATGGGAAGGGGTATAATATAGAATAGAAGGGAAATATTGAATTTGATTAAGATTAGAGATGAGGATGAAGGCTAATATTGGTTTTTTTAAAAAATAGTTGAGGAATAAATATGGCAAAAAGAAAATATAGAAATTGTAAATTTAATTGAAATCACTAAACACTCTTTAAATTTGTGAACCGGCCAAATACTCTGTTCAAAGAAAATACATTGTATGTTTGTATGTGTGTTTCTAATTATTGTTATTTATTCCTATTTGTTCTCTTTTATTCTTTAAAGTTTAACAATTCATTCTTTATCTTAATATCTTTATATTTGTTTGGGGTTGGCTTTCTTCCCTTTCATCTTTTTTATTGTACAGCAATCTTTCTCCTCAAACCTACCACCTCTCTCTTTTCTTTCCTTCTTACTTTCTCTTCCCCCCTTCTTCTCCTTCCTACTTCCTCTTCCTTTCTCCTTCTCCTCCTCTCTTCCACCATCTCTTACCCTCACTCCTACTCTAATTTCCCTTCCCTTCCTTCATCCCTCTCTATTGCTATATCCTTTTATGCATATGGACTACTCAGAGGGCTGAAAAAGTTATTTTTGACTGGTCCTCGCACTTTTGACTAGTCCTCGAATTTACGACTGTCCTCACATTTTACGTTTTTTGCCCTATCTTATCACCATGTTGAAGGGAAGCAGTTGTGAAATGAGTGACATGGTTGTTAAGAATGCTGCACAGGCATAAATGTGAGGATGGTCATAAGTGTGAGGACCAGTCAAAAGTGCGAGGACCTGTCAGAAATGACTTTTTTCAGCCCTCTGAGTAGTCCCTATACACATAGCCATGGCCACCCGGTCACATGACCAGCTAGCCACGCCCACCCAGTCACATGACCTCCAAGCCATGCCCACAAAATAAGCCATGCCCACAGAACCGGTAGTAAAAAAATTTAGAGCCCACCCCTGGTTGGGGGTCACCACAACATGAGGAACTGTATTAAAGGGTCGCGGCATTAGGAAGGTTGAGAACCACTGATGTACGGGATGCATGGGAATCCGTTATTAGAAATTATCAAGATTTTCAAAGAGACAGTTGATTGGTTGATTGATTGATTGATCATTAACTTTGTTTCCAGTATTTTATGACATTGAAAGAGATATTTTGTTACCACCATTAAATTAATCAAATCAAACCGTTATTATAGTCAAAGACCACCAATATAACCAAGACAGAAGACCCAAGAACCATTTTAGATATTTAGAATCTAAACCATTTTAGAAACTCTTTGATCCTAGTAGCAGATTCTTGAGCTATACAGGCAGTCCTTGACTTACAGCAGTTCATTGACCATTTGAAGTTATAACCGTCCTGGAAAAAGTGACTTATGACTATTTTTCACACTTATGACCAATGCAGCATCCCTATGGCCACGTGATCAAAACTCAGATTCTTGACAACTGGTACATATTTATGACCTTTGCTGTGCCTTGGGTTCATGTGATCCCCTTTTGTAACCTTCTGACAAGCAAAGTCAATGGGGAAACCAGATTCGCTTAACAACCGTGTTACTAACTCTTAACAACTGCAGTGATTCACTTAACAACTGTGGAAAGAAAGGTCATAAAATGGGGCAAAATTAACTTAACAAATGTTTCACTTAGCAACAGAAATTTTGGGGTCAATTGTGGTCGTAAATCAAGGACTACCTGTATACCAAATTGATTTTGAAGGCCTATAGAGTTTGGTCAATTTCAAAGGACCAAAATTAGAGCATTAGATGATTAGAACTATAATGCTAGGAGAGAACGAGTTCACTCTGTTTCACAGAACCTTATGAATAAAGTTGGTTTTTTTTTTACTAAATTACTGTTTAGCCAACATTGCACTTATGTAAAAAAGTATGTATAAGGTTAAACATGTATTCATGTCTAATTCCCATATTCTGTTTCTGAACAAATAATGAAAGTAAATCTCAGTCAGGATTAGGGTAATAGCCCACAGGGAAGAGAATTTAATCTTTTTCCTTCTCCTACTGTGGCCTTCATAAAACCCACCTTTTTCTGAAAAAGCCGTATGTTTCCAGAAAGCATCAATTTCTCTTCTCTTTTAATATTTCTACATCCCTGATCTGGTTAGTATGATTGAGCATCTGATCCACACACTGCACAAGCGAAGTTACTATCCATTGCAACTGATGATCGGATAATTTCGTTATACGTACAAAATATGGCAGGGTTTTTTTAAAAAAAGGATATAAATGATGGTAAAAGTTCCTGGAGACTTGTTCAGGAATTATGTGGTTTTGGTTACTGAAAATAACTAGCAGAAGATTCATTAATACTTTTAATGATGGGACACTTACAGTAAAATGGAATAGGTTGAGCTTGGGGTTATGTTACACAAATAAATTTTATCTTCAGTGTTTATATAACGCATTTAAAATGTGTTTATTTTTTTTCATACATTATATCTAAATCTTGTGGGGGGGTTTGGGGGGGGACCTAAAGTAGCTTGGAAGAAGCACTCAACTTCTAGCAGAAAGAAACTTGTGAGGAAGGTTGAGCTGAGTCAGACTCCCTTCTCCAATGCCACTAAGGGGATGCACCATTTTAACCTATCTATATTTTCTGAACCTTTTTGAAAGTTGGTTTACATAAAATAAACCAACCAAAATAAATGGTGGTCTCATTGGGAATAGCATGGGGCATGGCCAGATGATCATTAACTTGGCCACCCTATCTGATGTGGCTACAAATGGTTTATTAGCCAAAGTTAATAGAAGGCACTTTGAGTTGCCAAAGGGCTCTGAGGAAGGTGAGAGCTATGCCAAAGTTTCCACCACACTGGATAGGTCTCATTAGAGGAGCTAGATGAAGAGTGTCTTTCCCATAAACAATGTGGTGAGATGTAACTTACAGAAACCTACATCCAATTGGTCATCATCCAGGTCAACAAAAAAACATGCTAGGTGTTGAAGTTTCTGGACATCTAGGGACAAGAGGCATACAGGATTCATGACTTTTGGCTGAGCAACCAAAATTACTGGAAGAAAAGTTGCTCACCCATTGCAATTATACAAAGACTGGAAACAAATGACTTGATATTACAAATCAAATCCAATGAGAAAAGGATATCTGAAAAGAATGTACCAGTTGTGAAAAAAGCAACATCCAAAATCAGAAGTAATAGGCTAGCATATCAATGTTGATTTATAATGAGAAAGAAAACATTTACAAAAGTAGAATTGGAAGAATTGCAAAAGTCTATCCAGGGCAAAAAAAAAAAATCTTGTCAGAAGACAGTAGAAATAAACCAGGAGGGAGTTGATAGCATCTCCACTGAACCATTTTCATTTTGAAATGAGGGACCCAGTGAAGGAAATACCATCAAGGCAATCAACGCTTGGGCAATTCCACTCATTAGATACAGATCTGGAATAGTGGACTGGACTCAAGTTGCACTAGAAGCCCTGGATGGGAAGACAGAAAATTAATGAGTATGAATCATATCCTTCATCTACGCATTGATGTTGATGGATTCTACTTACAGTGCATTGATTTCCGTATTGCATCTATATTGCTTTTCTTACAAAAGTGAGCTTACCTGTCATTTTTATAAATTGATTGACATCAGTGGCACATTTTTTAAAAGTTGTGCTTAAAAGGGAAGAAAGAGGTATGAAGTATATTTTTAAAATACCCATACACATAAGAACATTTTTATTAATCATGTACTTAGAAAACATAACAGATATTTAAGAAGCGTGACACGGTAATACTGTTCTTAATGCTTCATAAATATTTTGGCACAATTATTTGGCATTTAAAAGGACATTGAATATTTGACTGGATCTCAATGAAGTCTAGTGTTAAGCATATTTGATACAACTTAACTTTTCACTCTTTGAATTCTTTCTCAGTCTGCGTCTAAAGGCTTGTTGAAAGTGCTTTCATCACATTATTACTGCGGTGCTGGGGCATAAAACATTAATTGTGCAATAGCACTATAAATGATTTAAAAGTGAACCTTCCTTCCCCCTAAATTTGAAAAAAAAAAAAACACCCTTTGAATGAATACTGAATGATGGCAGTGTATCCAAGACCAAGGGAGAGGGAGGAAGCTTTGGGATTGAATATCTCACTGACTAAAATTGACTTTGCCAGCATGAGTCTTAGGAACCATACTGGCCAAACTAAGCAAAATCAGCCTATTAACATTGAAAGAGACCTTAGAGTGGATCACAAAATAGCACCACATTCATTCTACCTCTCAAAAGATTATCACAGCAGTTGCTGTAACTATAGCGTAGTTTGGTGGTTGTGCTTGCCCTGCACTCGAGTACACAGCGGGGTGTTCAAAGAACTCCTGGCTATCATGGTTTTTACAAACCAAATTATACTGTATTCCTAACACCTCTATAACATTAGGCCAAATTCAATAAAGAACACCCTACGGACAGAGAATGGAGCAGTTGCAACGATGAGGAAAGAGGTCTGAATGCATTATTGCTTCTTGTCACTTCAAGTTTCTTAGGACTTACCGTATGTGTGTGTGTGTGTGTGTGTGTGTGTGTGTGGGAGTAAAGATCTGTAATGAAACTTCAGTTGAATTCCTGATATCCTGATATTCCAGTAAGAATTTCCATGGCAGTATAGTATTTGTTTCTGAATTACTGAGGCATTCAGAGGAACTTACATTATACTGGTGACTGTAGATGAATTATGAAAAGATCTCGAGATAATTGGAAAGGGAAGGTATATTGTTGAGTATCTTACACAGTCCTACTTAGGACAACAACTGATCATGGAGGCATCTCCATCATATCCATGCTATCATTTGAAGTAGCTTTAGTATCACTGCAAAGGATTTTCCTCCCTGCCTCCATGTCAGGAATCCAGTGCTTCCAAATACAAGTTCTCAGGCCTTTGCTTTATGATTGGAGTTGCTGGCTCCCAGTGATGCCCACTCCTATTTATCCTGTCAGTTTAGGATATATAGGTTGTAGCCAAAGACGATTGGGAATTTGATCCCTAAGTTTCATTGAACCTGCATTTAAGATGTCTAGCAAACCAACTGGGACTTCATGTAGTAAAACATAGGAGTGTGAACTGCCTGCTAGGGCTGAGAGTTGGTGATATCCTTCCATAGTGTTTCTTCTCCTTGAAAGGCTGGTTCCAGTTACTGGTCTGGGAGAAATGATTTCCTGTGGTTGCTCTATTATGAAGTCTCTTATGCTGTGGTAGCACAGTGCTCCATTATGAAGTACCTAGAGCCACGGTGGTGCAATGGTTAGAATGCAGTACTGCAAGTTAATTCTGCCAAATGCCACGGGTTCAATTCACACTGGCTCAAGGTTAATTCAGCCTTCCATCCTTCTCAGGTCAGTAAAATAAGGACCCAGATTACTGGGGGCAATATGCTGACTCTGTACACTGCTTAGAGGGGGCTGTACAGGACGGTGAAGTGGTATATAAGTCTAGGTGCTATTGCTATTGCTTATGGCTTGGATTGCTACCCATGTTAGTTAATGCTGGGGGAGATCTGACAGTTTCACTTATTATTACTTTGTTATTTTGTATGTATATTGAGAGATTATGCACCAGAGACAATTGGCCAATATTCTATTCTATTCTATTCTATTCTATTCTATTCTATTCTATTCTATTCTATTCTATTCTATTCTATTCTATTCTACTCTACTCTACTCTACTCTACTCTACTCTACTCTACTCTACTCTACTCTACTCTACTCTCTACGCAGTAGATGGAATCCATGGCTACAGAAACCTTTGTTCAGTTTCAGCTGGTGGACCAACTGCAACCTTTCTAGAGCAAGAACTATTATGACAGCAGTTCATTCCCTTATCATCATGTAATTAGACTACCATGATGCGCTCTACATGGGCCTGACTTTGAAGACTACTTGCAAAAAGCACTTGGTTTAAAATATAATGGCCCTGCTACCAACAGGAGTGAGCTGCTTTAACAGCATAACACTGGTGTTACTGTCACTTGAAAATGCTGGGTTTAACCTAGACAGTGCCATGTGGATCATTATCTGTGTTCCTATAGTGTGGTCCACCAGAAACTTGAATTATGAAATGCATTGGGTTTTTTCCCCCATAAACTACTTGAAGTTGTGGCACTAGTGGTTACTTATCAAGTAATAAAGAAGTATTAAAAATCTAACAAATAAATAAATATTCATAGATCATAGCAATTGTCAGGGATAGGTAATCAGGCTTCTTTTTTTAAAACCTGATTTTAATTCTGAAAGATTTAACTAAATCCCAAATTAATAGTATGGTGGTAACCTGAGAAATATAGTCTCTAAGTCATCTTTAGTTCCAAATCTGTCTCTGGGCCACACATAGGATTCATTGGAATTATTAGAAAATTAAACTAGGAGATGGCTACAGTAAGATGCTTTACTTGGAAGCTTGCCCACCTACTCAGGAAAAGACACAAAGATAAGTTGAGATGTAGACAACTTCCTGGGGGGAGATAATGAGAGTTTCTGGAAACCAACCCTACTTGTTTTCCTTGTGGTAAGTGTATTGGTCATAAAAAACAAACAGAATCTTCCCTGCATCCTTGTGGCTGCAATCTCAACTTTTTTGTATGATGCCCTGCAGTTACCTTTGAGGAAATGGACTCATTTTGCACTGCTTATAATCACTTATGGCAGCCATTTTGTGACTAGGCAAGACCCATGGCTTCCTCTCAATATTTTGAATGCACTGACTGGTCTCTGAAGATTGCCTACCCTGAATTACCCTTGTATTTCTTTTGTGTGTCACATTAAATTATGATTTTATTAAAATCTGACCCAGAGTTTTAAATATTCAGCAGTGACAGAACCATTGAGGGCTATGTGAAAAGAAAATTAATTCTTGATACAATCTCTTTATCCATGTGAATTTCATTAATAAAATAGTTTTATTATTCTTATCTTTGGTAACCATCATAAGTTATTCAAAATACGAAAATAATTTACATATTAAGGGCAAGAGGGAGAAATGTAATTCTCATTTTTTTAAAAAATATTTTTATTAATGTCCAGTGTTTTCTGACAGTGCCATTCCTGGGAAAAAGAATCATGAATTAATCCATTACATCAACTAGAACACCAACTTTGATAAATTTTATTTTATTAGGTTACACTCTGTTTTTTCAGACTGCATTATTTGGGCAGGAGAGGTCTACTGAAAGTAAAATAAAGATCTAATGATTAAGGCACCAGGTTAGAAAACAGGAGACTGCAAGTGCTAATTCTGCCTTAGCCATGAAAGCCAGCTGGGGGATCTGGGCCAGTCACTCTCTCTCAAGCCCAACCTACCTCACATGGTTGTTGTTATGGGGAAAACAGGAGAAGAAGAAGATGTGCTGGATATTGATTTAGGTGATGGATTAGAAGTGGAACTCATCAAATTTGCAGATCCTACTAAGCTGACAGGAATAGCCAACACCACAGAAGATAAGCTCAGGATCCAAGATATGCATCTTGACAGATTTGAACAATGGGCGCTATCCAACGACATGGAATTTAATGTAGAAAAAAGCAAGTGTTTACACAGGCAGGAAAAACCAAAGGTACAAGTACAGATTAGGCAAAATCTGGCTGAAAAAAAACAGTAACATGAGAGGGACCTTGAAGTTCTAGTGGACAATCACCTAAATATGAGCCAGCAGTGTGCAACAGCAGCCAAAACAACTAATACAATCCTTGGTTGTATAAACAGAGGGACAGAATCAAAATCACATGAAGTATTAGTACCACTTTATAAAGCCTTCATAAGACCACACCTGGAATACTGCATCCAGTTTTGGTCACCACATTACAAAAAAGATGTTGAGACTTTGGAAAAAGTGCAGAGAAGAGCAACTAATATGATTAAAGGGTTGGAGACTAAAACATATGAAGAAAGGTTGCAGGAATTGGATATTGGTCTAGAGAAAAGAAGGACTGGGCGGGATACGATTGCAGTATTCCAGTATTTGAGAGGCTGCCACAAAGAGGTGGGGGTCAATTTATTTTCCAAAGCACCAGAGGGCAGGACAAGAAATAATGGATGGAAACTAATCAAGGAGAGAAGCAACCTGGAATTAAGGAGAAACTTCCTAACAGTAAGAACAATTAGCCTAACAGTGAGAACAGCTTGCCTTCTGAAGTTATGGGTGCTTCATCACTGGAGGTTTTTAAGAAGAGACCAGACAGCCACTTGTCTGAAATGGTATAGGACCGTGATGGCGAACCTATGGCACGTGTGCCACAGGTGGCACGCGGAGCCATATCGGTGGGCACGCGAGCGTTGCCCTAGTTCAGCTCCAGCGTGCATGCGCATGCCAGCCAGCTGATTTTGGGGCCTTCTGGGTCCACCGGAAGTCGGGAAACGGGCCATTTCATGCCTCTAGAGGGCCTCGGGGGGAAGGCTGTTTTTGCCCTCCCCAGGCTCCAAGAAAGCCTCTGGAGCCTGGGGAGGGTGAAAAACAGGCCTTCCAGGCCCACCAGTAACCTTTTTGCCGTCGCATGCCAAAAGTGGGGGGGGCAGGGAGCATTGAATTATGGGTGTGGGCACGCATGCGCGTGACCCCACTGCACGAACCCCATTTTTGGCACGCAATGGCAAAAAGGTTAGCCATCACTGGTATAGGATCTCCTCCTAGAACAGGGGCTTGAACTAGAAGACCTACAAGGTCCCTCCCAGCTCTATTCTGATTGATATCTTTGTCACATTGAGTTATTTGTAAAAATAATAAAGATGGGACATAAATAAGTAAACAAATAAATAAATACATATGCCTTTATTTTCTTAATCTTTGTAGACCACTTCATTGGATCACATCCCATAGTGGCATTTAGCACTGTTTTGCTCAGAGAATGATTTTATCAGGAAAGAATGTCAGCAAAATGGAATTTCTTGAAACAGAATGGTAAGGACTGTTTCATTTAGGACTAAAGATCTAAGTCATTTTCCAGTTCTGGGTAAATATGCTCCGTGAGCAGCTTCCTTTGATCTGATCTGAGGCCAATGCGGTTGATTTACTTGCAGTCACTGCTAGCTCAGGGCCATTGCTCATTCCAATCCTTGAAAAGAACTGTGGTATAACGTGCTAATTGTCGAAAGAGTAAACGAAACTGCAGTGCTCAGGTTAAATGGGAATTAAGGTAATAAGTGGGATATCAAAGTGATTTAATTATGACAGTAAGTTATTAAACTGTAGTAAATCACAAATGAATTATTATTTTAAAGAAAATCCAGAGATTCATTAGCTAGATAGCATAGTTGTTCCCAACTCTCCTGCAAGTCCTTCATCTTTTGTGTTATTGCATATCCTTTTAATGAAAACCACATCAGTTGCACTTGAAACATTGCATTTAAAAAAAGCATCCACATTAATTATATGGCTCTGCTTTGTAGCAGAGAGAGGCAATAATTCTTTGACTTAAAGAAAAGACAAGCAGACATTGTGCTTTTCAGAATGCTTTCATTCCCACAAAAAACAAAACAAAACAAAACAAAACAAAAAATCCTGTCAGTCCTGTACCTCAGGAAATGGTTTGATGATAGGTTTTTTTAAAAAAATTCAAAATACACACACATGCACACCCCCCCCCCCCCAAAAAGAAAGATTTTTTTAAAACTTTCATTTCACTTGTTTGAGTTTAGTTCTTAGGATTATCATCTGTTATAGAAAAGGGTACAAATTGGAAGCATCTGATTTTGCATATGGCAAGCACACAAGATGAATTTACTGAGTAACAATATGCAGTGGAATGAATCTCATCATCTCTTTGGCTCTTGATTTCAAACCAGTTATTTACAGTTGAACCATTCAGTGCCGCTTAGTTATATTGTGCCTCCAATAAGTAAAACCATGGACTGAAGGTCCAATCCAAGTGGGGGTGATTCAAAGGTCTGTCTGGTGATGTAAGAGGTTGCTGGGGTGCCTTTTAGATCCCACTCGAAAGTTCAACAGTTTCTTCTCTCTTTGCAGGTTTTCAGTAATATTTGGTTTCTGTCCTGGGGTATAGGTATTTATCTCAGCAAGTGGGAACAACCAAAGTGCCTACATTCTCTGCTTGAAAGGTGCAGTAAATACTCACTCACTTAGTGAAACCAGTTCACCACACTCTTTTGATTCATGTAATTTGCAGCTACAAATCAAAAGCAGCATGGATTAAACAGAGAAAAGGCCAGACAGGGCCGTGAAAATCCATGGTTAGAACTGTTAATGGCACAACTTTGGATTTTTCATTGCTAGATTGATCACTCCAATTAATCTTATTTTCTTACATCTTTACTTGAAAAGCAAAGAGATGAACGTCAACATTTTTTTTCCCCAATGAATCCCAGATGAAACACCTCTTTGTAGAAACTTCTACTGGCTGGCGTGCATTGCATTCACCCTTGGTCGGAATACAGCACTAATAACTGGTGCATGACTACACAAGAGGGATATAAATTATGTTTCCTTTTCCATTCGTAAAGCAGCCTTTTCCATAGTGCCTTGATTTTAAGGCTTTTTTTTTTCTTAATTGTTACCATTTTGTAAGAACTTCTAGCTGTACCGATCATAAATATCAGGATATAAAAAAGTTGATTCGGACACACCCAAAATCTTTTCTGCCTCCAATGAGAATAACTTACAGTTCTTCGAAGAACAGATATTTTTTGATAGATTGCTTGACTTTATTATTGAAGTATAATGGCATCTTTTGTGACATGGAGGTTGCTTTCTTTTCTTTCTTTTCTTTCTTTCTTTCTTTTTTTTTTTTTGAGAACTCTAAAAATCAATGCTCCCTTCATAGCACTAAACAGTTTTCAGGATCTGGACCAAGACTGCGAAAGAATCCTTTTGATTCAAGGCCTGGAGAACATTAGTCCTGCATTTTTCCCCCCTACCAGCTCTCAGTCAATCTGACGGAAGGGAATTTGCTTTTGAAATGCCTTTCAAAGAAGAGGGTTTTAGTGAAGTTTTCATGTGTGGAACGGAAGGCGTCCCCTGCTTTGATTATGTGATGGAGGGGGAACTTCTCCCAAGGGACTTTTTTCAGATTGAGAACTGCAGGCGGCTAGAGAAGCTTCAGAATGGTGGAATGATGTATAACAGAAAACATCACTACCACCAGCGGAGCCATCTCCTGCCATCTCCAACAAGGCTGCAAACTAGACTGTATATTATTAATTTGTGGGAAGAGATCCAAAAGAAAACAAAACAACACACACAAAAAAGCAATGCACAGGAAGAAACAAATTACCAAAGAAGATAGTGCTAAGATTCATGTCTGCCAGCAAAACAAAGCTAAAAGATGATTTCAATGAAGAAGCATAGGAGAAATATTCATAAACCTGGGAAAACACAAGGCTAATGGAGGTACAAGAAAACTTTAATGGGAAATCTAACATGGATTCTAAGAAATAATTCTGATCAACGTATGATGAGCAGCTCAGCAATCATAGGAGGATCTCTTGTTGTGACAGGTGGATAAAAGGATGGTAAACATGATAGACTGAGGCCTAACCCTAACTTTTTAAAGAAATCCATTTAATCTGTCTCATAAATATGGTAGATGCAAATTGGTTAAAGCACCACTTAGAAACCGGGAAATTGTGTTCTAATTTTGCCTTGGGCATGAAAACCGGCTGGGTGACTTTGGGCCAGTCACTCTCTCTCAGCCCAAACTCACTTGACAGAATGGTTATGCTGGAGAAAATAGGAGGAAAGAGCATTAGGTTTGTCCGCTGCCTTGAGTTATTTATAAAAATAATAAAAGCAGGATTAAAAATCTTTTTAATTTTTTTTGTCCCCTTCCCTGTCCACAACACACACTTCCTCCAGATCAGTGATGGCTAACCTTTTTGCCATTGTGTGCCAGGAGGAGGTGGGGTGGGGGCTCACACGCATGCGTGCCCACACCCATAATTCTATGTGCCCCACCTCCGCGCATGCACACGCGAGCTCCCTGCTCACTCTGCTCCTGGCACATGATGGCCCGGTAGGCATGTTTTTCTCTCTTACCTGACTCTCTTACCTGGCTTTCTAGCAGTCTGGGGAGGGCGAAAACGGCCTTCACTACTGCCCTGGAGGTCCTCCAGAGGCCAGAAATGGTCTGTTTGCCAACTTCCAGTGGGACTGGAAGGCCCATTTTTTGCTGTCCCCAGCCTCCAGAGCCTCTCTAAGAGTCTGGGGAGGGCAAAAATAACCTTCCCCATCCCCGGAGGCCCGCCAGAGGCCGAAAACAGCCTGTTTGCCAACTTCCGGTGCCACCATAGGTTGGGATAGGTTGGGATAGGTCCTAGAGGTTCGCCATCACGGCTCTAGATTGTATCTTATCTGAAGCAACACATTGTGTCTTAAGCAACACAGTCACTCACTCACCAAAAGTATCCATATCATTAAGACTATCATTAAGTGTTGTACCTTATGATTCTTAAGGAATGTATCTTTTCTTTTTATGTACACTGAGAGCATATGCACCAAAGACAAATTCCTTGTGCGCCCAATCACACTTGGCCAATAAAGAATTGTATTGTATTGTATTGATTACTCTCTCCACCTTGTTTTTCTATCAAAGGACTCGATATTATTTTGTCCAAGAGAAGAAAAGGGAGAGAGATGCTTTTCTTGTGAAATAGCCGAGCCAACCATTAAGGAAGCACTAAACAACTTTTTTTTTTCTGTTTCAGCTTTCTACACCTTTAAATAATTTGCATTGGATGAGCAAGATAGGGTTTTTTGTTTAGTGAATTTTCCTTCAGCAAATAGCTGGCTGGAAATTCAAGCTTTCAGTCATCTGTCTTCCATTAAGTGCTTTAATATTGTGGGAAATTAACTTTTAAATCAATACTAATACTAGGAATGAAAGAAGAAGGAACTCTCTGTAGCAAAGCAGAAGATGTCAGTATCTAATTTGTCATCATCTTCTTCAGCCCCTTCCATTTGGTTTCGATTTAGCTCTCGACCGCAGAAACCAAAAGCAGCATCCTTGCACAGGAGCTGTTTCAAATTATGCACAGCAAGTTTTAAGCACATTAGCAGCAAGAACAAGCTGTCCTCATACTAACCGGTCCCGCTTTGTTCTTGATTGTGGAAAATCTCACTTTAACTGCCATCTAATTTGCTGCAGAGTGCTACCACACCAGTAGCTGCCATGGCAAGTGATGAAGTATATTCACGAAACTATCTTTCAACACATTGTGACTGATCCAAATACAACAACAATCAATGGGAAGATTTGGGATACAAATATTTTACTGGAGCCCTGAAGTTTATTGTAGCCAATATACTCCTGTAAAACAAAAGGTTGCTTTTAAACAGTCCCAAAGGTGATTTTTCAAGAAGCAACTGGACTTTCTTGTTTTTTCTTTGAAGACATTTCGCTTCTCATCCAAGAAGTTTCTTCAGCTCTGAACTGGATTGTGAGGAATGGAAGGATTTGTATATTCCTTGCAGACAACTACCGTGTTTCCCCGAAAATAAGAGTGGGTCTCATATTAATTTTTGCTCCAAAAGATGCATTAGGGCTTATTTTCAGGTTAGGCCTTATTTTGGGAGGAAATACGGTACTAAATGCATCCATCTGGGTGACAATCTTAACTGGGGCTTATTTTTGGGGTAGGGCTTATATTACGAATATCCTGAAAAATCATGCTAGGATTTATTTTCTGGTTGGGTCTTACTTTGGGGGAAAGAGAGTAGTCATTTGCATTCTTTTAGAGAGTTGTTGAGGCCACTTGGAGGTTTATCTGTGTCCTTGGGGTCACCTGAGTAGTGCAAATGGGTGTGGAGCTTTCTTGGAACCGCTGAAAGGACTGTGATATAGACTAGAGATAGATGATGTTGTATCCCACCCCCTCTGTTGAGAGAGGGCTGTTCAATTTTGACATAAATGGCCTCTTTCAAACCAGCGGTCCTCTCTGTCCAAAATGTGGACTTTGCTGTCTTCAAAAGAGTGGCATTTGACTTTTAAATGCAGATGGACTGCTGAATCTTGTCCTGATGAGTTTGTTCTCCTATGTTCTCCTGTTCCATGCGTTTATGAAGTGGTGGTTTTCATGACTGAGAATCTCTGTAGACATATTTATACAGTGTAAATAGACAACTACTGTATATAAGGTGCCATGGCCTGAATCTGAAAAGGATGCTCTCATATCTGTAGCTAGGACCAATCAGAGGGAGAAAGGAATAGGAGAACCACTTGCCTGAAGCTGGAAGGCAGCTGATTTTCTTCTTTTTAGACAGAGGTGCTTCAAAAAGGGTCTGTTTATCAATCTTCTACAACTGAGTGCCATTCAAAGATATTGGAGAAATTGCTAGTTGTGAGTTCTTGGAACTATAGTCTCTTCACAATTAAGACAACAACAGTTCAGGGACGCTTCATCTATATAGCAACCTAAACTCACACTTTGTTCTCAGAGGGCTCTGAAACTCACATGGAACTGCAAAAGGGAAACTTCAAAACAATAGAAATCTACTTTGTCCACAAGGTAGGCAGGAATTAGCTCTTCAGATCCACAAGTTGCCACTTGGAAATCTAAAAAAGAGATATGCCTGCAAACAGAGTTTCCAAGAGAACACTAATATATTGATTTATTCAAACTGGATTGTGATTCCTTTAAGATATCAGTTTTATTCCATAAAAAAGCAGGTTTAAAGGCCACTGTAATAATTTCTATTCTGAACTCATTGATGTTCAGTTGTGTGTGTGTGTGTGTGTGTGTGTGTGTGTGTGTGTGTATGTGTGTGTCTTCCATACAAATTATGATGTATCCACCATTGTGTATATGACTGTATGTACAAATGTATGTGAGAGAATATAAGTCATTTCCCCAGAACTAGGAAGAAGCAAAGCAAGATCAATTTAATTCCTTAGTTGGAAGTTGAGCGGACATAGTAAAAAGGCAGGAGACAGCATTTTAATATCTGTATTTTTGAATCTAGCTATGGGATTCAATGATTTAGGGATTTTTTTTAAAAAAAATACTCCACAGTTTAAGAACATAAACCAACCTCCTTTGTAGCATGCACTCCTTAGTTCAGGTTGCACTTCAGAACCACATTTTATAAACTGCTTAAGTCAAATTATCTAAAGTTTCCCTTTATATCCTACTGCTAACCTAGTAGCAAATATTAACTCTAAATCATGTGTTTTCTTTGTTGGACTGGAAACTACACATACAATTTGGGGATGAATTTTCTTTACTCTCAAGCATGCTGTTTTTCCTCAAACATTTCCTGGAGCTGTCCATATAGCTTACATTTTTTAAAAAAGAAAAAGAAGTAGATTAATTATCATATTAATGGGACTACCAAACTGCTTAGGTAAGCCATTTATGGCTCATGTGTTTGTTGTTGGCAGAACATATAATCAAGACAGAATCTACATCTGGCTCTCAACCAAAAGGAAGAGTACAATCCACCTCTCCATTTTACGACTATAAAACGCCCAAAGCTCTTTATCTAATCGAATGTGATACATAAGTTTACAATCCATTCTTCAGACTGTGCATACAGATGGAGTCTGGAATACGGCCAACACTGTAATATCTTGTGTGGTGCTTTTACTTATGGAGTCTTGTCTTATGCTCTTGAGAAATGGATGCATTCTTCTTCCGCAATGTATTGGAGACAGACTTACCCCATTCTTCTTTCTTAGTTTGGTGAATTAAGTAATTATATCTGTTATTATCATAAAAATGTAGATTCTATGCCAACACCAATGTTTGGTATATCACCTTGCTGTTGTTTTCATGCTGATTGCTCAACCTACTAATCATGTAATATTAAAGTGGTGCAACACTAGGCCCTCATAAAAAGCAAAACATTCAGGAATGGAAGAAACTTCATTAGATGTTACAATGCCACTTTGTGTCCAGCTCTACAGGAAACACCATAGCTGTTCCTCACCTCATTTAGCAGTCATCTCACTGGAGTCAGAAGAATGATAAATACCTCTTCCCTACCTAGTGGATGAGTCAAGTCTATTGGAATGGGGAGCGGGGTTTACTTATTTGCACCTTCCTTTCACAGCAACTCTTTGCTGTTGAGGATTTGGAATGAGATGCAGATGAAGGGAATTAAATCAATAAGGAAAAAACCAGGAATCTCATGCTAAGCACTTCCATGTCTGAGTTGAAGTTGATCCAAACTAGTCAAAACAAATTGCATTGTTGGGGTGTGACGTGTACAGCCAGATTCCAAAACGCAACTGCAGGGTTGTTCTTTTGGGGAAAATAGGAGGAAGGTGTTGGATATGTTTAGTTTAGTTTAGTTTAGTTTATTAAACTTCTATACCGCCCTTCTCCCGGAGGACCCAGGGCAGTGTACAACCATGTTAAAACACACATAAACTCACAAAATTTAAAAACAATTTAAAACGAATATATAAAATTTGGCCCACAAAGTTAAAAATTGACAAACAACCCAATTTAAAATTCATATTCTAAGCCAGCCCGGCCTGTTGGAACAAAAGGGTCTTAAGGGCACGGCGAAAGGTACGAAGGTCGGGGATCATACGAACCTCCCGGGGCAGGTCATTCCAGAGGGCAGGTGCCCCCACAGAGAAGGCTCTCCCCCTGGGTGTCGCCAGTCGACATTGTTTGGCCGACGGCACCCTGAGGAGTCCCTCTTCAAAGTTTGCCGCTTTGAGTTATCTGTGAAAATAATAAAGGCAGGATATAAATAAATGAATAGATCAATACATATATTTCATAAAGAAAATCTCTAAGTTATTGACAAGCTACACTAGAAACTAGATTACTATTAGGAATTGTATATGATATATCATAATGCTCTTGCATTCAAAGAGGAAAGAAAAAAAATACATTCTTCAAAAAACAATTTTAGCATATATTATTTGGATCCTGTCCATGATAAATGGTGCCATCAATTATCTGCCTCAAATTACTTAGAGTACAAGATTGACTGATTTATTCATACATGTGATTCATAATTTAATCAACTCTCCTCTAATTATAATACATTTTGAAGTATATCTCGAGGATGTAGTACCATCAACTACTCTATGAATTTCTGTTTTCCATATTTTGATGTCAAAATTTCAGATTGTTTACTAATTATAAATTTGAATTCTGATTAATTCTCTTATTTAATTGCTCTTGCCAAATGTAGATACTTGATTTACAATTCATTTAGTTACTTATTTAGTTATAAGGAATATCATTAGCTGTATCATGAATTTCCATTTAATTTGTATACATTTGAAGTTGTTGTCAAATTAGATTATGATTTTGTTTCCTGACACTGCTTAGGAAAGTGGAATCCTCATCTTTTGGGGGTGGAGGTCATTATCCTGGTCTTATCTGTGCTTGTGAATTTGTTGGTTCCTCTTCTTCATCCAGCAATATCCCAAAGATTCTTTTTCAGGAGGCACCTGGACTTTCTTGTTTTGACTTTTGAAGCCATTTCGCTTCTCATCTAAGAAGCTTCTTCAGCTCTGACAGGATAGTAGGGAATGGAAGGATCTTTATTCCTTGCAGACAGCTAGTCATTTTCATTCTTTTTAGAGAGCAGTTGGGGCCACTTGGAGCTTTATCTGTGTCCTCAGGGTCACCTGAGTAGTGTTCCTGATTCCTGCAGTCTGCAAGTTTTCCTCTGGAAATCCATTCCTACTC
The DNA here is from genome assembly GCF_029215685.1 of Pituophis catenifer annectens. Classification (NCBI taxonomy): domain Eukaryota; kingdom Metazoa; phylum Chordata; class Lepidosauria; order Squamata; family Colubridae; genus Pituophis; species Pituophis catenifer. The sequence goes on along the minus strand of NW_027256882.1, from coordinate 231,926,203 downwards.
CCAACACCATTCAAAGGGTGTTCATCCCAAATTGTGTAGCTAAAAAGTCTGTAGAGATTCTCAGTCATCCAGGTCATGGTTGCCCCAAAGGTGAAAAATCTTCAAAAGAAAAAACAAAGAAGTCCAGTTGCCTCCTGAAAAATCACCTTTGGGACAACCATGACCTGGATGACTGAGAATCTCTGCAGACTTTTTAGCTCTACCTTTTCTTTCTTCTAAAAAAAACCCATGAAAATCCCATAGGTTCAGATTGTGAAAAGCATGGCCAACTAACTCTCTTGAAGGTCCAGTAAAATGGGTCGAGTCTAACACTTGGACTCTTCTATTTTTATTTGGTGGTTAAGGTACAAATGGGGTGAAAGACTATTTCATCTCATGAGAACAATGAAATACTCTGAAAACTGAGATCCTGGCCTTACACATTTTTGTATGGTGGCTTCAGCCTGCCGTACCATTCCCGGTAGAAGTTCTTGAACCATTAAAAATAGTTTGCTCCCAATATACACTGAGGCTGCTAACATTTGGGTTTGTTTATAACAGGGATCCCAAACCCCTGGTCCACAGTCTGTTGGGAACCGAGCTGCATAAGTGGCAGGCAAGCACACGAAGTTCCATTTGAGCGCATGAAACCTCCTTCCTCTCCCTACCACCACTGCTGGTCCATGGAGCTGGAAAACTTGGGAACCATTTAATTCAAGTTAAAGTAGGCAGAGATCAGTTTGCTAGAAGGTCAAAGCCCTCCATCTTTCCTTAGAGTGATTTTCACTGGGCAAGGCCAAAAGCCAGTTTCTCTGTTCTTTTGTGTAGCATAAAATCCTACTAGATGCCTGCTGGCAGAAAGCGGTAACATGAAATGCTCTACCCTGTCCTGAAAGCAATATTCTTTCATTGCTCTGTTTCCTTATAAATGGAGCTGGCAAAAGAGGAATATAGTGTTTTTCCCCCCTATCTTCCACCTTATGAATTAAACACAACCACAACAAACCAAACAAAACCACAAGTGACATGTATAAAAACCATTATAGTTCTTCGTAATGAGACGGAATGATAAATCAGAGGACCAAAACCAATGGTGATACTGGGAATATTTGTATCTGAAAGCAGGTGCAATCCAGTAATCAGGTTAGCTGCAAAACAAAGTTCTGTCAATTGCGCAGCTGCTAGAACCGATCTTCTATTCTAGTCAGATAAATAAAATATCTCAGTTTTAGTTCACGAGAATAGCTGTAGTGATTCGGAACCCATATAAGATATTAGAAAAGGCAGAATCATACAGATTGTGATTGTTGTTAAATATTGATTGTGTGGGTTTTTTTTTAACTCCTTCATTTGGTCTTGAATGGAAGGCTGTCTATTTGTCTTTTTGTGACATGCATCCATATACAACCGACATACATAGATTTAGCCATTCAAACAATAAACACAAGTCCCATCATTAGGCAATAAATAATGATGGTAGACAAATCATACACTGTATAACTTTCCCTTTGCATTCTAAGATATGCTGAGACACAAAGAGGCAATTGAATAACAGAATAACTAAGTTGGAAAGGACCATGGAGATCTGCTAGTCCAACCCCCTGCTCAAGCGGGAAATCCTATAGCATTTCAGACAAATGGATGTCCAATCTCTTCTTAAAAACCTTAAATGATGGAGCACCCATAACTTTTGAGCCACTGACTAATTGTTCTAATCATCAGAAAATTTCTCCTTAGTTCTAAGTTAGTTCTCTCCTTGATTAGTTACCATCCATTGCTTCTGGTCCTGCCTTCTGGTGCTTTGGAGAATGGGTTGACCCCCTCTTCTTTTGGGCAGTCCCTTAGATATTGGAACACTGCTATCATGTCATCCCTAGTCCTTCTTTTCATTAAAGTAGACATATTCAATTCCCGCAAATGTTTTTTGTATGTTTTAGCCTCCAGTTCTCTAATTATCTTTGTTGTTAGTCTCTCCACTCTTTCTAGAATCTCGACATCTTTTTTTAAAAATTGAAAATACTGACTCTACATAGTGCTCAGAACATCAGGAACTGGTCTGCCTGGAATGGAGAATAGGTATATCATATTGTCTTTTGCGGTAGATAGCTAAATGCCTTCAGCTAGTCCTATATAATATGCAAGGAAAATAAAATAATAATAAAAAAGGAGCATCAGGAAAACTATTAAATTTGCTGTTTTCTCTAAAGCAGGGGTGTCAAACTTGCGTCGTCACGGCATCATCTCGTGACCTCTCGTGATTTTTCCCCCTTTGCTAAACTGGGCTTGGATGTGGCCAGTGTGTGACAGATCTGGCCTGCGGGCAGCGACTTTGACAGCCCTGCTCTAAAACAACAACGTTGAGCTTCCAGGGTAGGGTTGATTTATCGGGCATTTTCACAATCTGGCAGAAAATCAGGGCCATCTGCCTCAAGCCTCACTCTACAGAGATGTTATTTATTGATAAACCACAGTCTATTGGAAAAACAGTACATATTGACTTGGGATAAAACCTGTTGAAATCAGTTGGTCTTATTTCAGAGTCAATCTTGGTGGACCTCTCGGTCTTCAAAGGGTCTGTGCAGTGTGTTAATTTTAAGGAGGAAAAGGTACATCGAAGAGCAGGAACATACTCACAATAGCACCACTCTGCAACTCCTTAAAACAGCTGCCTCTTTCCCCAGGATCCTATGGCTTTCCTCTACAGCTGGAGCAAGAACCTGGTGGGGTGGGGAAATGTTTGATTTAGTGAGTCATTGCCAGGGGCTGAATGTGCTCCTGCACCCTCCACAGCCTCCTTATCTCTTGAATTCAAAACATTGCACAGAGTTAATCTTCAATTAACAAAAGAAAAGAGGTATGTTTTAAGGCTGATTTCTAGGAATTTGTCAGCCAGCATTTCTAATTTAGAACAGCATAACTTTGACCTATTAATTTTAAATGAATGAGCTATAAAGAGATAATCACAAGGGAACTTATCATGGTCTGATTGCCTTATAATTACTCAGGGGAAAAAAAAGTCATGATATATATTTTCTATCAATCAGTTCACTGCAACTATATTGTCTGGAATAACTGTTAAAATGATAGGGCAACAGACTGGCTGTGGGCATCTTCCTTCCATACTGAAATGTTTTATAATATGGCCATAAAATTTAACACTGATATTGGAAGGACAAATTGAGTTTTATTATAACATATCAAACATTTAGCCTATAGTCTTATATTTTCTTCTGTTATAGGAGAAAAATCAGATACTGTTTATGGGTCCTGCTCGCAAAAAGATATTATAAGTTAGCAAATTCATTTAGCTGAGGACTGATCTGTAATATATATTCATTTAGCTGAGGACTGATCTGTAATATATATAGGTCTTTGGTTATTCGGGTCTTCTCCCACGTAAAATTGGAAGTGTCTTGGCGACGTTTCGACGAAGTCTCATTCGTCATCTTCAGGCTGGTGTTCTCGGCTTCGTGCTTCCAGGAGCAATGTGAGATCGCAGGAAGATCTCCTGGAAGCACGAAGCCGAGAACACCAGCCTGAAGATGACGAATGAGACTTCGTCGAAACGTCGCCAAGACACTTCCAATTTTACATGGGAGAAGACCCGAATAACCAAAGACCTACATACAAACACCCGCGAAAACCTGAGAATATATATTCCAGAACGGCACAGCCTACAAAATTGAAATTTGCCATGTATGTTCCTCTTAGGTTCTAGTTGCTCGCTAAGAAAGGATTTTTTGAAATGACCATCAGATCATTAGTATTTCATATACAGTATTATATTCACACACTCTGATACTAAGGAGTTAGCCGTTCCACTGCCCCTCCCCACCTGAAAGGAACTCTGTCCCAACTGCCAGTTGCTGTATATTAACATGCTCTGATGCTACCCCTTTGCTAAACCAGGTGTAGGTGTGGCCAGTGCGTGATTCATCTGGCCTGTGGGCTGGGACATTATACTCCCCTTTCCCCTCTGTTCCAACTGCCAGTTGCCTTATATTAACACGCTCTGATGCTATACATTCTACATTAAGTTTCAGGCTTTAAGTGTCAATTTATCACGCCCGATCACATAGTTTCATAGCGAAGCACGGGGATCCAGCAAGTGGTTCATAAGGGATTTTTTTTAAAAAAAAACCTCTAGCTGGATAGCCAATAAATTTAAATAAATAAATAATAGAACTCAATGTGAAACAGATTCATGGTAAGTACCACAAATTGCTGAAAGGTTTGACAGCTTCAGATATTGAAGAATTACATGTGAAAATTTGACATACAATACCATGGAACTATTTTTTTTTCCACACTGTAAACTGTCTTAGTTTTCTGGCTGAACAATGGAACAGGGAACATGATTATGGCTTAATCATTATGGTATTAAAAATATTATGATCTTTTTCTCCTTCCCATTCAGAATTACTACTTTTGGGACATCTGCAGCAAAGTTATAAAAGTTGAGATGCTGTCTTTGATGGCATGGTAATAGCTGCCCTTTTGATGTTTTGTAGTCCCTCTGCAGCTATCCCGATCACTTTTTCTTTGAGAATAACCTGTTATAACCCAAAATGAAAGCTTTTAACAATAGCTTTTTTGTTATAGCTCTGAACAATCTTCCACAAACTCCTTTTCCTTTTTTTTTAAAAAAAATCTATCTTCAATATCTTAGTAAGTTAAACCATCACGTTGATGCTGACGTCCCGGCCAAACATTAGCTTCAGAAAGGAAACAGCAACAAAAGAGAGCCTGGAAAAGACCGTGAAGAACAAACTGAATGAATTAATGCTTGTTGTACAGATGTTGTGATACCGATTCTATATGCTTTGCCACAAACTCACTCAGAAAAAAACTACAACTGAGGGAGAGAAGCAAAATGATACTCCTTGAGCACAACTACCCGGCAGTACATTTAACTGAAATTAATAATCCAAATGAACAGAAATGAGATAAGGCAGGAAGGCAATTTGGGAAGAATATGAGCCAGTTTTGCATTCCCATGCAACTAAATTAGCAGCTGAAATGGAAAACAGAATGGAGCCAACACATTTTCTTCTCTCTTTTGCTCAACCCTTGTTAATATGTAGAGCTTGTTTGTGCAGACTTTTGAAAAACCAAGTAGGCTTTTCAGTGGCTTTTGGGAGATGGAAGTCTTTTGGCTGTTCAGCTGCATTTAATAATTCCAAGTCCAAATCACAGTTTGATTTGCCAAGTGCGTTGATATTTTTTGAATTTAGGCATTCCTAAATGCATCTTAGATTCTAGCCAATGATAGGATTATGAAAAGCCTAATGAAATAGGGTGAAACGATTGCATATTTCTTCTTTTAATGCAGTTCTCCATGTGTTATTTTATAGATTATCATTTTAATTTTCATTCTTTCAAGAACACTTGAGCGCATATGGTGTTTATATTCTTCAAGAAACCTAACCCAACTTGGATATGCTGAACTTGTCTTGTGATTGGGTCAAACCCTGGAAAGGGTCAAACTTTGGCCATGGGCAATATGTATTTGCTTATTCCCCAACATAATCTATGGGAGATTATGCATATACTTTCTGACACCCAGGAGAAAAATGAAAACTCTGTATTTTTATTATTTTTTGTGTGAACTTATGACCTAACTGCAATTCTAATTTATTCTTTATTTCAAATAATAAACTATGATATCTTTAATATAGTACCCATCAAGGTTAGCTGACTTTTGCTAAGTGCTCCAATATTTCCTACAATATAGGTCCATGGGGTTTATCATTAAAGACAGATGATAGCTTTGGAGGAAAGATTACTTCAGAGGAAAGTTACATGCATAAGCAAAAGTTCAACTACATGGCACCCCTGTTTTGATCTCCTTTCCTCTTTAAAATGACCCTGATCATGGAATTTCCGTTATTCCTAATTAGGACACTTATCTTATCTAGTGGTTAAGATCTTGGGCTTGTTGACTGGAAGGTCGGCAATTTGAGACCCAAGTACTGTGTAACGGGGTGAGCTCCCATTCTTGCCCCAGGTCCTGTCAACCTAGCACAGTGATGGCTAACCTTTTTGCCGTTGCATGCCAAAAGTGAGGGGAATGCGGGGGGTCACACACATGTGTGCCCACACCCATAATTCTATGCATCCCGCCCCCATGCATGCATGCACGACCCCTCCCCGCGCTCCCCCCACTTTTGGCACACAATGGCAGGGTGGGCCCGGTAGGCCCGTTTTTCACCCTCCCCAGGCTCCAGAGGCTTTCTTGGAGCCTGGGAAGGGCGAAACAGCCTTCCCCACCCCGCCGGAGGCCCTCTGGAGGCTGGAAACAGCCCATTTCCTGACTTCCAGTGGGCCCAGGAGGCTAGAAAATCAGCTGGCTGGCACGCACATGTGCACTGGAGCTGATCTAGGGCAAAGCTCGTGTGCCCACAGATATAGCTCCACGTGCCATCTGTGGTACGTGTGCCATAGGTTCGCCATCATGGACCTAGCAGTTTGAATGCATGCAAATTCAAGTAGGTGAGAAGGTAACTGTCCCATGTGCCTCGGCATACAGTCAGGCTGGTCACATGAAAATGGAAGCATCTTCAGACAATGCTGGCTCGTTCATCTAAGAAACAAAGATGAGCACTGCTCTCTAGAGTTGGATACAACTGGACAGGGGCAACCTTTACCTTACTTTATGATCTAAGTTGTGGTGGCCAAATGTAACATACACCTATAGCCAATGAAATGCAATAATTTGGATTTCTATATTATATGGTATAATTATATAGTAATTCAAAATGCAGTAATTTTGTTACATAACTAACATAAACTAAAAGACATATAGATATTGTCAATAAGGAATTTTTTTTTCTTACTAGCATTTTCCCACAAGTGCAAGTTTTTCTGTTTTGTTTTGTTTTTAATGGGGGGGGTATCAACTGAGTGGTGATCTATTTGTTGTGATAGAAATTGTCCGACCAGCTTATTGCCTGAATCTGACATTGTGAGCTGAACTAGTGACTAGCCCAAAATCACCCAGTCGGTAGGTAATGTATTAAAGTATGTGTGTGTATAGTATGTTTAATGTATAGTACTATAGAATAGAATTCTACTCTATTCTATATGCTTAGTTCTTTTATTGAATAGCCCGAAGGCCTTTTCAAAAAAAAGAAAAGAAAAAGATAAAACAAAGTTACAGAAATAACAGTCTAAAAATATATGATATATGACATTTAAAATTTAACAATATCGAAGTTCAATAACTAGATTTCCAAAACTAGATAACCCAAATAAGATAGCTCCTCTCTAACTCAGCTCATCTTTCTTACAATCAATGAAATTCTTTTTGATATAACTGGCTCGTATTGCTGTCATCCGTCTATTCTATATGATAATGTATTATAATTTATATTATAATATAATACCATGGAACATTATAGGATGATTGCGGCTAATACAATACATAGTCCACTATCTCTTTGACACTATTTATTTATTTCCTTAAGCAACTTTATTAGCAGAATAGTAAAAATTGCTATTTACTCTCCTTCAAACTGAGTTCAACTTTTAGTGACCGCATTTTATTGTTAACAGCACAGACATAGTAATGAAGGAAAGTAATCCAATTCCTTTGAGGAACCCTTACAATAGTGTACTTCAAGATGTTGGGGTGAAAAGTGAGAAGAGCAAAGTTGTGATAGTAAATAGAGATGTTATTTGATTGGGTGGGAATTCTGGGAAATGAAGTCCACAATCTTAACATTGTCAAGGTTGGGCACTCCTGATTTAGATCATTATATATTGTTATCTCAGAATTTGTTTGTTCTCCAAAGCTATACTTTTCATTAAGATTCTTGGAGTGCAGTTGATATACATTGCTTAATATTAACTTCACACTCTTGGTTCATCATCTTTTAAGCCTAGGCCAATGGAACAGGATATCTATATTTCTGTGTTAATAAAGCAACAATAACCAATAACCAAAGCACCCGCAGGACCTATTATACAGGCATAATTGTTTTGCATCTAAATTATAGAAGATCATTTACAATGATAATTCAGTTAATGAAATAAAGAGGGGAAATTAGCTGTCTAGAAATTATTCCCTGGGAAATATAGTATACTGACAGCATTGATAAATTTTGATTCAGTAAACAGACTACTTAGCATAACAATGGATTGCAAAGTTGTGGCTCTCTTTTCCTGGTCAACAATATATTCAGGATGCATACGTTAGTGTAAGATAGTGATTAAAATGTTGGGTTGTGACTGGGGAGACTAAGATTCAACTTGCAAGTATGGAGTTCACTATTTAATGTAGGGTAACCTAAACATAACTCCAGGAAAAACCTTCATGGTTTGCTTTGATTTCCTACTGGATGTAAAAGCAGAATATAAATATAATCTGTTACTCAAAGGAGTAGATGAATTCAGAACCCTAACCCATTCACATTTGTGAATGTTGAGCTTGAAGGAATCACAGCCAGTGTGTATAATGATGAAATTTGCTATTAAATCAATATTTAATAAATGTTCAATAAATTATTTGGAACCTCATTGACATCAGTAGAACTTAGAATAGGATTTATTCAGTGCAAATAGTACAAACCAGGGGTGGGTTCTACTTACCCTTATTACCAGTTCGCAATGGGCCGCGCGCATGCGCAGAAGTTTCTATGCATGCGCAGAAGTGTTCTGATGATGTTGGGGTCAGTGGGCGGAGACTCCCGCCAGTTTTACTGCTGGTTCTATAGAACTGGTGCGAACCGTGGGCAACCCATCATTGGTTCAAACATTCAGGAATGCTAACACCTGATGGGTACTATGTTAAAGCTACCATACATTATTATTTAAAATTTAAAAACTCTCAAACTGTAGCTACCAACTCTTAAAATGTTGGAATAGACAAATCTTTATTTGGCATCAAAACAAGTCCAGTCTTGGCATCAGCCTGGGTTCATGGGAAGAGTTTTCCATCATTGGAAAACATCAGAAACATTCTGTTGCATTGACACCGGGGTGCCTTACAATACTCCAAAACATTACCACACCTGTGTGATCTCATGCAAATATCTGTTTGCCAGCAAGGTCATTGTCAACTCGTGGAAATGCTGACTTCAATCTCCCCCTGGATATAGAAATGAACACATGGCTCCAGTTGCTGTCACATATCAGTACGATGATTGTATCTGGCCTGCAAAAGTTCCACATAGACATTTTTTGTTTTTTGAAATTAGACATATGCACAAGGTTTTCCCCCACCCCACATCCTAGAGTTTTCCTTTGCCTTCCCTTTTTATATGGCTGTCCACTTGTCATGAGACTCTGGATAGCTAACAATTCAGTAAAAAACATAAACAAAACCAAAACCCTCAAATACCTTTTTTCAGTCACATATACCCTGGTCATCTCCTATATCTGTGATGGCAAACCTACGGCACGCGTGCCAGAGGTGACACACAGAGCCCTCTCTGTGGGAATGCGTGCCATCGCCAGCTGCTCTTCTGGTTTCACGCCGGAATGCCGGAAACCCGAAGACCAGCTGGCACGTGGCAGCTAGCTGGTCTTCGGGTTTCTGGCACTCCAGCGTGCGCATTCCGGTTTGGGCTCTCGGTGACAAAAAGATTCGCCATCACTGACCTATATGGACTACTGCTATGTACTGTACATGAAGAGAATTCAGAGGTTAAAACTGATGGAGAATCTGGCAATGACAGCAGTTTTGGGCACCATTTGAGTTATGCATATAACAGGGGTCCCGAACTACCGGGCCTTGAGCTTTTCGGAACTGGACCATAGAAGTGTCGAGTGAGCAAATGGAGCTGTGTGCATGCATGCCTTTGCCCGCCGCACACATGGAACCATCCCCTTTCACCCCCTGTCATTCGCAAAGCCAAAAAGGTTGGAGAACTCTGACATATAATATCTCTATTATGCGAGCGGCATTGATTGACATTTTGCTTTCATGTTCAATTCAAGGTGTTGGTTATCACTTTTAAAGTCCTTCATGGCATGGGACCAAGTTATGTGACAAACTGTCTCCTTCCAATTACATCATCCATCTTGTCAGGCAGGGAATATATGTTGTAGAGCCCATTGGTTAAAGAATTTTGACTGGCAGGATCTCAGAAGAGACCCTTCTGTGTTGTTACCCCCACTCTTTGTAACATGTTACCCCCCCACAGAGAAGATTTCTGGCCATCTGGCATTTCAAAAGAATGTTAAGACTTGGCTCTGCCAATTGGCATGGGGGCCAAAGAGTGATATGTGACATAGAGGATGCTTGGTCCCTTTCTCTTTTTAATTTTATAATACTTTAATTTTAACCTTGTTTTTAACTTTGCTTTACCTTTGTTTTCATTTATGCTTTTATATCACTTTTTATGCTTTTGTTGCAAACCGCCAGAGTTACTTAAGTGAAATGGGCGGTGTAGAAATGTGATAAATAAGAATAAACAAATAAATACAAGGCAAACAATAATATCATAGGCTTGCTCAATAGCCTGCCCTACTGCCTGGGAGAACCACCACATCTTCAAAGCCTTGTAAAAGGCCAGCAGCATCCTGATTCAGAAGGTCAGGACCATCTGAATAGCAGAGGATGTGCTGTTTCATACCACTGACACTATGATAGAAAAGAAATGCTTTCTGGGTTCCCCTTATATGGCGTTATTTAATAGAAGGGATCTGGAGCAATCTCAAAGGATAGGCAGAAATAATTGGACACAGGATGTCTCACAAATAAGCCAGCCCTGTGCCATGAAGTTCTTTAGGTGATAGTCAGCATCTTGAATTGCATCCAGACATCTACCAGAAGCCTGCACAATTCATAAAATTAAAGCAGTACATGGACATATGGAGGCATCCCCTTAACTCCTCCTTTCTGGACCAGTTGTAGCTTCCAAGTGAACTTCAAGAACAAAGTCATGTACACTCATTGCAATAATTCAGGTAGCAGATGATCAAAGCATGAGTGTCCATAAGAAGGACCTCTGGTTTAGGAATAGGTATAATTGGCATGCAAGATGTATTTCTGCAAAGCCTCCCCCCCCCATGTAGTTGTCACCTACTCTTCAAGCAAAGCCATAAGTCTAGGGAAAATCTTACATAGTGTCCCACCAGATTTGTCAGGGAACATACTACCCCTTTCAGACCCAAAGATAGCAAACCCATAGATCCAAATGTTCCCAACATTATAGCCACTCAGTCTTACTAAAGTTGAACTTGAGCCTATTCATTTATTTGTTCAATATCCAACCTATGTTATTTTTTATAAATAGCTCAAAGTGGTGAACATACCTAATATTTCTTCCTCCTCCTATTTTCCCTATTACAACAACCACTGTGTGGTGAGTTGGGCTGAGAGGGGGAGACTAACCCAAAGTCACCCAACTGGTTTTTCATGCCTAGGACTAGAACTCATAGTCTCCTGGTTTCTAGCCTTGTGCCTTAATCACGAGACCAAATTGGCTGTCATTCCTCCCCAGACAGGTCCCTGCAACTTTCAGTTTCTGGAAACATTGATGATCTGATTTAGAAAGTCAGGAAAGAGATATATAATTTGTTATCATTGGCATACTTACGATACCCAACCCTGTGCTGTCACAGGGCCTCACCCAGCACCTTATGTGGCTTAAATAGAAGTGGGGAAAGAATGAGCTCTGTGGAACCCCATAAAGCAGAGGCAGAGGGCTAGACTTACTCGCTTGCCAATGCAGATAGGAATCAACCCTGGAGGAAGGTTGATGGGTTCCAATGGTTCTTGGAACACCATGACCCCATGCTCCCAATCTCCTGAGGTTGATGGGTTCCAATGGTTCTTGGAACACCATGACCCCATGCTCCCAATCTCCTGAGTTTGTCCAGTAGAATGCTATGTTTTGAAAGCCATTGCAAAATCAAAGAACTCCAGTATGAATGAACCACCACTATTCTGGTTCTCCCTGAGGTCATCATAAAGTATCTGAAGACTTCCCTCCTGGCACATTCAATCAGTTCATAATTATGCACAATTTGACCATGGATAGAGAGGTCTTACTACAAGGTGACATGGCATTCAGTAGTAGCAATCAGAGGCCAGGCCTTGGGGGCCACCAAGTCCATCAAATTATCAAAATGAGCAGCCTGGCTTCAACTCTCATATCACAAATCAGTCCCCCTTCAAATCTCCATATCCAAGTGAGATATTATTATCTGCTCCAGCCCTCCTGTGGCTCAAAGAGCCCCATCCAAACTTAGAAACTGACAACCAGCCACTACTCCTTATTGGCCATTTCTAAACTTGGCATTCAGTCCTGGGCTTATCAGCCACTGCCCTCTCATCACACCCCCATATCCAACCTGTTCTCACCAGGGACTACAAGGACAAAAACAATCCCATAATCCTTCTAATTGGAATGATCTGGAAGGTTGCCATTGTCCCTTGTTTATTTCTTATCCAGATAGAACATCAGTGTCTGCTTTCTTCATCATCTTGGGTCCATCAGCATCATCCAATACTATCCATTCACAATACATATTGAAAGTTCTTTCCCTTCTAATTGGATACTGCAAAGAGGCAACATAGATAGCATAGGATCCTCTCATTCAGTGCTATTCCCAAAAGATGCAATGATAATCACTATCTAGAGCTACAATCTCCCCAACAGCCACAGAACTCACACTGATCTCTTTGCTAGTCAATGCTAGGAGCCAAGTGCCCAGGCCATCCAAAACATTAAAGCTTGGATTTCCTGGGTCACTGTCATTTCTGCCATTGAGTAGAAACATAGTCATAGAGTCATTGGTTGTGGCCAGATTTTCTACTGTTGACAAATTGAGGATGTCCAACAGCTCCATTGCAATCTACTCTTAGCTAAACTCCACCAATGAATTAGTGGCATCTCCAATTCAACGCAGGTGCTCCTCACCACTGTTGGTACTCACCACCTGACTCATGATGCTGTTGCTACTGCCACTCCACATCTTAGTGACCCTAGTCGTTTCCAGATGGGGCATTTGGACCGAGGCTTCCCCACTTTCATATGTCCGTGCATGTACAAAGGAGCAGAAGTTTGTGATGCTGCATGCATCTCCTTATAGATTTTGAGAGCCAACAGATGCCTTTGCTACGTGATGATCTATGCAAACTGGGAATCAAAATTCCTCAGCATCAGTTGCAATGGCCTTAGGTAACCAGAAGGAAAACTGTGTGCAAAAACTGCTCACTGTGAACAGCATTAATGATTATGATTAAAACGATAATTGCTGTGTTACTATGGAGAAAGATATGCTTTAGAAGTCAGTCTGTGAAGAAAAAATAAAGAATAAATATGCAGCCATTCTCTCCCTCCCCCTCCGCCATACTTCCCACAAACCTCACAATCTGTGTAAATTTAAAATTAAAGTACAAATAATATATACTGCAGGGGAGGACTTAATTTTAATTTTCTCTTTTGAACAAGCAGCACACTCAATAAACCAGTCAGCAAATTTGCTTTACTGCTGTCATTGTCAGGATAATGTAACAAACAGATGGAGGATTTAATGTAATTTGATTAACTAATTTTAGCAGGTTTGGCTTTGAGTGTTAACTTCTTTTTATATTCTTTTTCTGCTATATTTGTAGGAGACTGGCATGCATGAATAAAATCTAGAAGCTCAACACACTTTATTGCTAGTTTAGTAATGCTGTTGGTTAAACATCCTATAACTCTAATTATAAGAATTTATCTTTCTGTTTCACAAAGCAGCTTTTGCATGCTATATATCAGTGAAGAATTCAGAGGTTACAAGGAACTGTCCTATTAAATTGAAAATGAATACAGCAATAGAGAGAGAGATGAAGGAATTGGAGGGGAGCAGGAAGGAGAGAGAGGGATGGAAGAGTAAGGAGGAAGGAAGAGAAGGGGAAGCAGAGGTAAGACAGGGGGGAAGAAAGGAGGAGAAGAAGAAGGAGAAGGGGAGGGGAAGTAGAGAAGAGAAGAAGAAGGTGGGGAAAGAAAGTTGGAAGGAGAAGAGGGAGAGGTTTGAGGAGAAAGATTGCTGTACAAAAAAAGAAGAAGATGAAATGGAAGAAATGCAGCTCTGAACAAACAAATATAAATATACTAGGAAAAAGAATGAATTGTTAAAGAATAAAAGAGGACAAATATGTACAACTAGCAAAGTTAGAATTTAGGGATAAATAAAGAAGGTGTTTATATATGCAAGTACAGAAATACTGAGGTATGTTCAAAAAAAAAAAAGGAAAGGGGGGAAGACGATATTGACAAAAATTGTAATTGAGTAAAATGTATTTGAATTTGACTAACTGTATAAGATAAGAAACGACCAACACTCTGTTCCAAAAAAAAGAAAGAAAGAAAGAAAGAAAGAAAGAAAGAAAGAAAGAAAGAAAGAAAGAAAGAAAGAAAGAAAGAAAGATAGATGTGGGTGAAGGTGGGAGAGGAGAAAAGAAAAAAACCAATAAAACTTGTTTTTTTTTTAAAAAAGGAACTGTCCTGATATTGAGAGGGTAGAGAAGAATTAGAATTATATAGTCTCCTCTGTAATGCCCAGATATCAAACGCCATAGAATACAACCCTATACAGATTCAGGCTACATTATTTTAAGGATGACATTTGTTCTCTTCCAGATAGGCTGAGACTAGATTTCCAAGGTTTGTGGAATTTGGGAGCACTGAAATTATCATGTCTTTTGGGTGCCAGCTTAGGAAAGGCAGGCTGTTGGCCAGAAGCATCCAGCCATTGGCAAAACAAGCATCATGCCATCATGGCAAAAGCTTGTACATGTGTTGCAATGTTCTGATCTATGCACATATCTAAAGGCCTACATTTGTTTCATGATATCATGAGTTGCATTATTTTACTGATTCTCTTGAGAACTAAACATAAGAATAAGAAAAGTTCAAAATTAATGAGTATTTTAATACTCATTAAAGGTTCAAACTTTTTTAACAAAACATGTATAACAAACTAAACATATGAATCTAACAAAGCAGTACAGATATAAGAAAATAAGATTAAAAAAAGAATCAAGAGTGGAAAAAAGGCATGTTATTTTTCTTACTTTTCTGTGATACATGAAAATTAATTTTAAAACAAATTAAACCTGGATAAGATGGAATCATATTACCTGGACTTTTGGTCAATATAAAGCCATTTGAGGATCTAGAAGTACCAAATTTCAACAAACTACTCTTTAGAATTCAATTAATCATTTCATAAGTATATAATGACCCTTTTTCCCAACCGTATCCAGTTGTAGTATGATATGTCTAAAACTTTTCATATATACACATATTCCGGTTTTGAAGGATATTATTTAAACCCATATTTCAACCTTAATTTCCTCCCAAGTTCCTAGCTCACTGTAGTAATAATAATATCTAAACAAAAAGACCTACCAAGCCACATGAATTAATGCCTTTTCAGATTTATTACATTTCCGACCTAGGAAGAAATATAACCGACCTTTCAAAATATCTGTTGTGAATTCAATAATCCTTCAAAAAGAATTTTGTGCTAGGTTAACCTAGATTTTAAATCACAAGTTTTAAAAAAAGTTTCTTAAAACCTGAGACCATGACTTGTCAGCATTGGCTGCTCCAATTTTCTTTCCCATATTTCTTGTAGAATTTCCAATATATTTTTGTATGACGGCTTTGAATTGTTGATTTAGTTGGGGTTGGGCAGGGAGGGAGGGAGGACACCTTATTAGTCTGTTAAAATTATTGGATTTTCAAAGACTATTAAAGCAGCTAGACAAAACTGAACAAATGGTTTAATAGTAAATGATGCCTTTTGTCCGATTTTGACAAATTGTACTCCTTTTATTGATTTCAAAAATCTTAAATGTGTCAACGGTAATTAAGTGATTAAGGGCAGTTGTGTTATTGATTACATATGGCATAGGATCTTCATGTTGAACGTCAGCTAGCATTTGTTTTAAATTATAATCCTAGCAATAATTCTGTCTCTACTAAATCCATTTAGAAGCAGCTTGTTCCAGCAATTAAAAATTTAGGGCATAGGGTTTTCAAGATGAAAGATATTTATTTAGTTTCATGCTTTAAAGACCTCTATTAAACATGGCATTCTCACAGTGACCCCAAGTTTTAACTTATTAAATAAATAGAATCAGGACATTTTTATTAGAACAATGTTTTCTCCCACTTGCCAGTGTGGTGGATAATATGGAGAAAATGAAATTGCAAAAGAAATAATGTGCTATTAGCAGCTTTTGAACTGGGAGAAACGCCAGCTGAGAGGGCAGTAATGTCAGTGGTGTATAAAAGAAAAGAGACCTCTGCATACAAGCTTTCTGTAACTTAATTTTATTAGGACCCACTCAAGCTAAAGGATTTTCTGGCCAGCAAAGTGATGGCACTAAAACAAATATCTGGAACCATTAAATGCTAGCAAGCCTTATTACATCTGCCCATGTGTTGATCCATCACATTTTGAAATTATTCCAAGAACTATCCTTATTGGAGGAAAATTACTTCTAGTGAGAACCTATTGCTACTAGAGAGCATGTCTATTCCAAATGCTCTTCCAAAAGTGCTTAGATTCATCATCCCTTTGACGTCTTCAGCTAAGCTGCTTCATCCTACCTTCCTTTTATTCCTCTGGTTGTCAACTTTCCTTGACCACAGTGCATTTAGTTCTAAGCACTCGCCTATAGTTCTCTTGTATAAGCTTGCACCATCTCTACACCACAAAAACTTTCTAATTAGCATTTGTCCCTCAGCCAAGACATTCTAGGACAAGCTACTGCTCAGCCTGAGTAATGCCCTTTTCTTATGAGAAGGTCCCAAATGGACACTCTATACAGTGGAAAATCCATAACCAAGGCTCTCCAAGGAGTGCTATTTTTCTGCTGGCAATGATAAGTGGTGAAAGGTATTTCTTGTTCCATTTTATGGTCTAAAATCCCACTCCTGCGTTTTCTAAGAGTGAATGGTAACAAAAATGGCCTTTCTGCTATTTCAAACTTTAAGATGAAATGTGATAATTGGGGCCATGAAAGATTAAACGAGAGGTAAATGCTGAATGAGCATAAGTGGCCTCCTGCTCCATTAAAACAAAATCTTATATAAGCACGTAGTTCATAAGGTGGACACAGCATGACAGAAGAATGGACATCAACTCTCCTTATGCTTAAATTGCAATCTGAATTCCCTTTTCACTCAGAGTTCTGCCACGAGGCAAAACATACAGGTATGATTTGGATACTTATATCAAAGCTAGGTAACCTATAATACCCCAGATGTGCTGAACTTCATTCTTCATCACTGTCAGTGGTGGGTTGCCCCCGGTTCGGACAGGTTCTATAGAACCGGTAGTAAAACTGGCGGGAGGCTCTGCCCACTGATCCTGACATCACCAGAAGTGATGTGCGCACCAGACATCACCAGATGTGATCCCGTTGCGAACCGGTAGTAAAGGTAAGTAAAACCCACCCCTGATCACTATCCATGTTTACAGAGAGACTGAGAGTTGCAACTTATGAGTATCTGAGTGCAAGCATCTAGAAAAAGACTGTAGCAAAACATTTCTGAATTGCTGCCAAGACAATACACATATCCATGAAGTTATCAGGATTTGACCTTTACTTGACCAAGACTTTAGATTTTACTTGCAGAAGCTATGATTGGTTTCATAATTAGACAGTTTGGGATGCCACTTCAGCTTTTGACTTGGGGCATGGTAAAAATACATGTTTTAATTTATTAAAATTATATTTTTTAAGCCACAGAAAGAGAGAAATCCTTTTAACTTTATCTATCTCATATAATTTAGTACTATATAAGAACACTATTTGTTCTCTGTTAATATGATAGCTATTTGTGTCGTCATGGCTCAGTTATCTTAAAGTACACAGCGTTTTGCAATTTAACTTTAATTATACTCAAGGGTGAGACTTTACAGTGACATTTGCTGAAAATCTCTGCTAATATCTGTCCACCTTTATTGCAACAAATGAGTCTCACTAATGGACCCCATGAGATGTAGCCATCAAAAACCACTTAAGACCACGGAAATAACAATGCTTCATTGTGGACATAACACTAAATTATGACGGTAATATAAGGAGATGATGTATTTGCTTGTAAATTTTTCTTGAAGTACATGACACCTGTGCCCAAAGAAACAGTGCTTAACAAAACATCAGCCAATCTCAAACCATGGTTACAATACTGTCATATTTTCCTAAAATGTAGAGAAACATAGCAGAGGCTATTTAGCTCCTAGGTTTTGAGACAACAGTAAAAAACAACAACAACCAAGTGTCCCCCTTACAAACTTAAGAGGAGGAAACATGGAAAGACATTGCCTTAAAATCTTATCTAAATCAGACTACCACTCCTACCACCCAGTTCAGCTCAGAGTTCTAATGAGGGGTGAGCTTCAAAAATTTTAGCAAGGGGTTCTCTGCCCAGTTGCTGGGTGGGCGTGGCCATGGTGGGCTTAGCCTGCACCATGGGGGGGGGGCTTTTTGCCCTCCCCAGGCTCCGGAGGCTTTCCTCAAGCCTCCGGTAGGGTGAAAACGGCCCATTTCCAGCCTTCCTAAACTTCCAGTAGGCCCATTTTTTTGCCTTCCCAAGCCTCTGGGTGCACCCTGCACTTACCTGCATCCAAAATGGACCATGTGGGGACTCCCGGGAGGGGCAGTGCGGGGCCGGTAGGGCCAGCCAAGAGTGGGATTTGGGGTTCCCTGAACTGCACAGAATCTTAGCTAGAGGTTCTCCCAAACCCCTGTGAACTCCCGGGAGCCCACCCCTGGTTCTAATGGAAACTGAGTTTACTTCCTTGCTTGAAACTGTCTGTAGACCTTCCTGCTCCATAGATTTTGTTGGATCTTATTGGAAGCCAATATTTTCAGAGCTTGCTTGGTAATGAAAGAGCATCCACAATTTCTCATCAACAAACTCAGGACTGTATCAAAAAATCTGAATCACCCATTTAAATAAATTCAACATGGAGTACATTGGGACATGAGCAGATAATATTTTTGTTTATTAATCTGGTGGATCGTTTCCCATAATGGTATTTTGGTTTTCATATCTTGCCCAAGACCGTTTCCTGAATTCACTGTAATGCATACACAAAACCAGCATAGCAAGTCAAACAGGAATCAGACCATCAAAACAGGTGCGCACAATTCTATGTGTTTTCAGAGGCTAGTAGTGGGTTAAAAACAGGAAGAACCAGAAAGTAGGACAGGCTTTGGAGATAACGTCTGAACAACAAGTATGATGTAAGGTCGAAATTATAACCACTTAAAGGAGGTGATAAATGACTCATGTAACATAGGCCTGTGTGCAACCACAATGTGGGAGGCCTGGTTTGGGAGTGCGGCTTCATGCGCAAAGATAAATCTTCCAGAATAGGAAAGGAATGAATAGAAACCAACCATCAACTTACCATCTCAGGAAATGTAATAAACTGTGTGATTGCATAATGTACTGACAATCACTGTGATACGTTAGCAAAAATGCACTGGAGAGTGTCAATGTGTTTCTGAAAAAAAGAAGGAGAGAAAGGGAGGGGGGAGGTATTAAGCTGTTATTAAGCATACTGATTACATTAGAAATGTGGAAAATGTTCCTTTGTCAACTGTACATAATCTGATTTGCTCTTTCTTCATTTCCTAACTTTGGGAAGATTCTGAACTCCCCCACCCCACCCCACATGTTATTAAAGAGGCATTGGAGTTATATTTCTTTTCTTTTTTCTTTTCAAAAAGTTGATAATTGACTTTCCTCCACCGACAAGAGTAATTTTGCAAACATACATCAGCATGCTTCTGAACATTAAATTATAAATTGAAGCCTGGGGCTGTCAGTGCACAAACCCCATAAAATGAAAAGTTTACATAATAAGCTGCAGCAAGCTTTTAAAGTGGTGGCAAAGATAAGTAATAAGCTATGACCTTTTTTTAAAAAAAAAGAAAAAAAATGCTGCCTTTTCCAGTTTCTGGAGCCTGAAACTTGGTCTTCATCAGTTCATGTCACCTATAGTTCATTTTTATTCAAAAGATAGAGAGATTTTTATTATACTCTTCAATAGCAAAAATGTAAGTGAGTTAGGCTTCTTCTCCAACAATTCTCAGCTCATCAGCAGGTCACCAGGAATTGAGATCCAGCCCATTTGCAGGACACCTGGTTGGAGATCTTTCTCTAAGAGAAATTGGTCATATTTCAGTAGGCCAGGGGTGTCAAACTCAAGGCCTTTGGGCTGGACCTGGCCCATGGAGTGCTTAGATCTGGCCCATGGGACCACCCTGAAAACAGTGAAGGACCAGACTGTGGTGCCTCTACCAGCAAAAATGGAGCTGGGGGGGGGGCGCATGAGGCCCCACCAAGCTCCATTTTTGCTGGCAGAGGGCTGCAGGAGGCTGTTGTGGGCGAAAATGGACGTTGAGCTGGCCACGCCCATCATGGCCACTCCCACCCTCACTCCCCCCAAGGTCAAACAACCCTGATGCGGCCCACAATGAAATCGAGTTTGACACCCCTCAGTAGACCACTCAATGGGATTCCTCCCCAGCTAGGATCTGTTCACAGCACATTGGATACATCCTGAAAAGTGCCAGCATGATGCATGGAATAAGAACAAATGATCACTTTATATTGTCTATGAAGGAAAGTAACTGTATGTGCTGCAGATTTGATTCTTAGAATGCAAGGTATAAGTGCAGGTAAGCAATTAGATGTTTCAATAGAATGCCAGTTTGCTTAATTAGCAGCTAGATGAGGAAAATGTTGCTTGCCATTGTCTCCATACACTATTCAACTGAAGGAGCTATTTATATGTGACATTTTGCAGAAAATGTGTCCCAAGTGCTTCACAAAATAGGCAGAGATACTTTTGGGTAATTAGGAACTGAAATCATGTAGGTGGGGTGTGGTATAATTAGGCCTTCATTTTCCATTTTTTGTCCTATTTATTTCATTTGTATAATAAATATTATACAATATTTTATTTATTTATATTCATATTCATATTCTTATTTATTTGTTTATTTTCTTATTTTATTAAATTTATATAGCCACCCAATATTTGTAGGTTTTCTGCTTCAAATGGCCTTGTCCTGGCCATTTTTGGCAATTATGCTGCCAAAATTTTTCAGAATGTTTGAAAAATCTTGAAGACCACACTATAAATCAATTTACAAATTAAAAAAACAAAACAAAAACTGAAGTTGCTCCTGTCTTTTCCTGAAGCACGACAACTATTTGATCCTAAGAGATCAAATAATGTCAATAATTCTGATTGGGTCCAAGAAGATTCCTTCTTAGTTTATTGGGTCCAACATCTGTTTTTTAAATATGACAATATGCACACCCATATTTGAAAAGTGCCAATGAAGTTCCTTCTTGAGTTCCTTACCCTACCTACGAAGCCAATATTTCATGTTCTTCCAATATAATACATTCAATAAAAATTCTGAATAACTGTCAGGAATTAATGTCAAAATGATAAAGCTGACAGGAATCTTTTGAAGGGGAATGCTCTTGCTTGTTACCTTTATTACAGCTGCCATAAAATATTGACTCATCCTAAAATGGTCTGTCAGCACTGCACAAGAGGCAGTAGATCTTTATTTAAGAATTACGAAGCAGGGTTTTGAATTGTACGCATTCCTGTGCTTTACATTATTCTAATGGATTAGCTGTATTGATTTTGAAGGTGTTACAGTTCTTTTTGTTTTGTTTCGTTTTGTTTTATGAAATTAAAATGAGACTTCATTTTAAATTTTCATTTTCCCCGGGAGCCTTTGGAGACAGTCAAGAAATTCTGTCAATAATTACATATTTAATATGGTTTGAGAAAAATGACAAACTATACAGGAGAGCAGTAGCAAAGCCGTTTATCAATATTTCAGTTGCTTGAGAAATTGCAGGCCCTGCAAAAGAGGTTTCGGTCTACACATTGGGCTACCTGACTACTTCCAAATTTCTTGAGAGCTTATTTTGATGCTGATTTTAAGTTTATTGTTGGAAAGTGGCAAAGAGTGGTGGTATTATTCCCCCCCCCCCAGTTATATTTATCCCTGCACTGGTTTCGGTCAAAGCCAAAGCTTGGAAAAAGTTCTTACATGATGGAATTAAATTGGTGAGAAGGAAGGCAAAGAGGCTATGGCAGGATGATTGTATAGTGAAAGGATGCTCCTAAAATGCCAAACTGTTCTCTTTTATAAAAATGATAACAATTCCAAGCTTGGATTGGACTGCGCAGCAGAATTTTGTCAACATTATTGAATATCCCAAGAAAGTTTACAAGCACTACATGATACTTGGTGGTACCCAGACAGCTTGAGGTGATCTCAAAAATTAAGCTTGGTTGGATATGACTGGGAGGCATAAGTTTTCCAGATATTGACTTGGCTCAAGTGACAGTTTCCTTTTCCTTTTTTTCTTTTAATGATGCTAATGATTGTTGCCTGTTGCCAGTTCTCTGAATTGTTAAGAGTCTGCTGTTTTCCCACTAAGCCAGCATATTGATTTTGGCTTATCTATAGATAGACTAAATGTCAACTCTCTTCCCTTGCCCTCTCCAGTCAATGTAAAGAAAGCAATTGATGCCAGTATGAGTCAGTGTGATTCTCCAAAGTTGCTGAATCAGAACTTCTCCGTCACGGTTGTATGTAGGATGTGGTTAGAAAAATTTAAGATGGGAACCATGTTGGTTTTTATGTGATGCACCTAAAAGAATAAATAGGCTTTTAATTGCATAGTCATGGCTACTACCTTGACATTTTTGATGTCACTCTACTCACACCTCTGTCCTAGATAGGTTGGTGAATGGTCAGAGAGGCTACCAGCCAGTAGTAGGCTGGCTTGAACACACTTACTAAGGAAGGATTCACAGTGAATTCAATGAATAGTATTTTTGGGTGATCATCAATCTGATGGGAGCTTTATATCTATTGCAGTATTTACTTGTAAATTTAAAGGAAGTCCAGAAAGCAATTGCAATCTATTTAGCATATATTTTATGAATACATACTAAAAAGACTGTGACATCTAACATTTGTTGATCATGGTGCTGTCATTGGTATACCAGAGTACTATCCTGGTAGTTAAAAATGGTGTCTATAGAAGAAGAAAAAATGTGGCTGGGTGTTAACAAAAGAATAGAAACTATAAGCATTTAAATCTTCCATTCAAATAGTTAGAAACAGAGAAAACTGATGGCAGAAACAGACCGAGGGGTCCGTCGAATCTGCCCTTTGAGTTTTTTGTGTGTTTGTTTTTGTGCTTTTTTAAAAAATTTATTCTTTTTAATTCTTTTTATTTTATTATTATTTTAATTGCTATTTATTTAGTTTTGGTCAGATGATAGACATGTCTTTATTTAATACATTTCTATTTATTAAATTTCATCTCCCCTACAGGTAGAAAAAGCAAGCATGTTATCCCAAGCATGTCTAAACTCAAGTTACTGATGATTGACCCATTACCTCTGCTGGAAGCTGGCTCAGAGCTTCCATTACTCTTTCTAACATTGCTTTTGAACTTCCCTCCTGTCAGTTTGAGATTATGCTCCTGTATTTTTGATTAATATTCAAAATAGCAATAGCAATAGCAATAGCACTTAGACGTATATCATGGTGCTTTACAGCCCTCTCTAAGTGGTTTACAGAGTCGACCTATTGGCCCCAACAATCTGGGTCCTTATTTTACTGACCTCGGAAGGATGGAAGGCTAAGCCAAATATTCTAGAAAATATTACTTTCTAGAATCTTATTCCTACCCTTCATGTGTCAATCATGTCTCCCCTTTCCCTTCTGTCCTCCAAGCTATACATATTCAGTTCCTCCAATCTCTCCTGAAATGCTTGGTCCCATAGACCTTGCACCATATATTTATTTTACCAGTCTTTGGTCTCACTCAATCTTACCAACATCTTTTGTTGCATTTTTGAGCTAATTATTGTAAGCATGGATTTTGAAGGATGGGAACAACTGCTGAAGCTGTCAGGGCTTTGAGCACTCACTTCTAGATTGGTCTTCCTTTTGTCTCTTGTTTCTTTCTCTGCCATGCCTTAAAGATTATAGACCTGCAGGGAAGTTCACTTATTTTTTTTTTTTTACTGATCATATACAAGTCAATTGGGAACTAAAAATACTTTCAGTAAATAAATTTACTGAATTTACTATATTAAACTGAGAACTTCAGTTGGTGAGCAGACTCAAATAAGAAAGAATAGTCCTCAAGATATGCTAGAAGCAACTATATTAAAATATTTAGGGTAAAAATAAGATATACCAAGAACAATGTGTGCCCACAGCATAGGCATGGAGAGCTCGCTTGCACACAAATGTGCAATTTAGCTGAAATGGAAGAGCAGATGTATACAGACCGACAGGCAGTTTTATGCTGTCAATTTCTAAGTGATTCATATTGAATTAATTTAAGAGACAATAGCTTATCCTAATGTTTGAAGCCAACAGAAGTCTTTTTTGCTTCCCAAATGTTTGATAAAAACTTTTTCCCGGTTAATTTCTAGTCCTTGGCTTCATTTCCTGCTAATTTCAAACATATGTCATACACAAAATATGTTAATTTTCAAAGCTCAAATCTGGCAGGAGGCAATTGTGAAGCTGGCATAGAGAGGTTTGGGACAAACAAAGACAAGAGCTGAGAGTTGGCAGAATGCACAACATTCTGTATCTTTTTCAACTATTTCCATATACAGGAATGATGATAGGCTGGTACATGGCTGGTGATAAAATTTCAGTGCAGCAGACGAAAAGCTTCTCAAATTTATACCGTGGCTTCAATTTTCTTTCCCATTACAGAAACGCAGAAGTAATCAAAAGGAGGGGAAGGGGAAAAAAAAGAGAGAAATCCGCTGAAATTTATAACAACTAAACCCTGGCACTGTTCAACATTTTCCTTTTAGTTGGGGAGAAACATAAACAAGAGTTTTAATGAGTTTTCCAGATGCTAGAGACTGTGGGCAGCTTTGCACGCTACAAGATACCCAGGTATAAAATATATCTGAATATAAAATATAAAATATATCTGAATCAGGTCGGGTATGAATCATGAAAGAAAAATGAACCTTTCCGTTTGTGTACTGAAAAAGAAGCAAAGCTGTTATCTACATGTGAGGAGAAAGGATTATTCTTTATGGTGTACTACCTCAGAAGTTCTTCCTATATATCAGGGGTCTCCAGCCTTGGCAAATTTAAGACTTCTGGACTTCAAGTCGCAGAATTCCTGAGTCACCAGGGCTGGTGGAGCCCTGCTATATATGATGACACTACATGTGGTAAAGGACAGTATTTGCTGCCTGCTTGTTCTAAAAATATAAATAGACATGTCAGCATCTCAGTACTAGGGTGTTGTTTCTCCTCTAATAGCTTTAGACAACCTGTAAATAAATCAGTAATAACTTGCTTGAAAATCCTCTATAGTGTTGACTCAAATGAAAGGGAGACTGGCCTAAAGACTTGGACCATGAAAGTATTAGTTCCTGACATGCATAAAGCACATGAAAAAGACTGAGATGTCAACTGTATATTACAAACAACATTACTCATGTTACATGTAGCTGCAAATAAATACATTGAAAAGTTAAAGAAGGTTCTGTACATCAGAATTATAAAATAACAGAGTTGGAAGGGATCTTTGAGGTCTTCTAGTCCAACCCCCTGCTCAAGCAGGAGACTATATACTGTACCATTTCAGACAAATGGCTGCCCAATCTTTTCTTTAAAAAATCTCCAGTGATGGAGCAGCCACAACTTCTGGAGGAAAACCATTTCACTGGTTGTTTTCACTGTCAGGAAATTTCTCCTTAGTTGTAGATTGGATCTCTCCTTGATTAGCTTCCATCCATTGCTTCTTATGCTGCCTTCTGGTGCTTTGGAGAATAGGTTGACCCCTTCTTCTTTGTAGAAGTCCCTTAGATATTGGAACATTACTATCACATGACCCCTAGTCCTTCTTTTCATTAGACTAGACATACCCAGCTCCTGAAACCGTTCTTTCAGTCCCCTAATAATCTTTGTTGCTCTTGGCTGGGGAATTCTGGGAGTTGAAGTCCACCCTTCCTAAAATTGCCAAGGCTCTAGAAGATTCGATTTTCATTACAGGATGCTGCTGGCCACTCAGAAGCCATACTTTTAAAATAGAGAAGCCAGGAAAACTGCATCCTCTGTGGAAGATAAATATTGGGTGTGCCATTTTATGCTGTAGTCTACAAAAATAGAGTCATTTTCATTATTCCTATTATTGCAATAGTATCTTCTTGATGTCCCAATCCAGTAAAGCCCATGCTTGATTTTATGCTCTTAACATTGTTTAAAGCCTCAAGTGTCATGTTACATCAGCACCTTAATCCTTTTGGACATGGGAATGCCAGTTACCATAGGAACAAATTCATTTGCAACGAATGAGCAATGACAAACAACAAGCTTTACTGCCTACCACTACGGTCTCCTCTAAATACAGATTGGCACGTTTTCTCCAGATTCATGATTTATACTTTCCCATTGCCAAGCCAAACAAAATAAGCCAAAATTGCTGAAGGGGATTAATGTTGAATATACTTTGCTTTCCAAGGCACCACAATACATATTTTGGGGAATTACCCAAATTTGAAAAGCTTTTGGCACCAGTTCTTGCATTGTACTTTGTGTGAATGGGACTAGATGAGTTTGAGACAGCCCAACAATTAGGCTTAGTGGGAATCAATCCACAGAATGTGCTGGCAGTTGACACAAAAGTGGACCGAATTCCCATGTCTTTTCCCTCCTCCTTGGGCAAGGAAAGTACTCTTTAACAACCTACAATCCTCCTTTATCAAAGGTGCAGTGAAAGCCGAAAGCTGAGATGCCAGACCACAGTTTCAAATAGACAGAATATTATGAAGCCAATAGGTTCAATCAAAAGGGCCACAAAATTATCCAGAGGACATTTAATGAAGGTCTTGAGTCTTCTTGATCCAAAAGTGAACCTAACTAAAAACCCAAGGTTGAAATAGAAGAATTTAATTCCTTTTTCAAAAGAGGAAATCTTTATATACATGTGCAAATTCCGGCACATCCTTAAGGGTTTTCCAATTATTGTCAATGCGCCAGATTTTCCTCCCATGCTCAGTCAAGTTTCCAATATTGTGTTTTAGCGTAAATGGGTGGCTACAGCAGTTCTTCAAAACTGTACTGTCAGCACAGAAAGGTTTGAGGTATATGTTATTATAGGGCATGTTGTTAAATGCCAGGAAAAGGGTTGGCGTGTTTGCTAGAACCTTTCCTTCTACAAAATCGCTTTTGGGTGAGAAGACTTTTGGGAGAGAAGGGATTGCCATAAAGAAGAGGGAGTCCACCTATTCTCCAAGCACCTGAAGGCAGGACAAGAAGCAATGGATAGAAATTAATCAAGGAGAGAAACAACCTAGAACTAAGGAAAAATTTCCTGACAGTTAGAACAATTAATCAGTGGAACAGCTTGCCTCCAGAAGTTGTGAGTGTTCCAACACTGGGCGTTTTAAAGAGGAGATTGGATAAACATTTGTCCAAAATGGTGATAGGATTTCCTGCCTGAGCAGGGAGTTGGACTAGAAGACCTCCAAGGTCCCTTCCAACTCTGTTATTCTGTTCTGACTGGACAGGGACCTTCCAAATTCCAGCATAGTTGCATTCATCATGGCTGCAAATCAACAGACCAAGAAATTATCATCGTTCTGTTTTGCTACACAGGTAGTCCTTGACTTAAAAGCCTTGGTTTAATGACCATTCAAAGTTACAATGGCACTGGAAAAAGTGACTTATGACCATTTTCTACACCCATGACAATTGCCACAGCCCCATGGTCATGTGATCAAAATTTGGATGCTTGGCAACTGGCTCATATTTATGATGATTGCAGTGTCCTGGTGTCATGTGAACAGCTTTCGCGACCTTTTGACAATCGGGGAAGTCAGATTCACTTTACAACTATGTTATTAATTTAACAACTGCAGTGATTCACTTAACAACTGTGGCAAGAAAGGTCAGAAAATGGGGCAAAAGTCATTT
The DNA here is from genome assembly GCF_029215685.1 of Pituophis catenifer annectens. Classification (NCBI taxonomy): domain Eukaryota; kingdom Metazoa; phylum Chordata; class Lepidosauria; order Squamata; family Colubridae; genus Pituophis; species Pituophis catenifer. Next base: position 231,898,245 of record NW_027256882.1, on the reverse strand, counting down.
AACAACCATTTCACTTAGCAACAGAAAATTTAGGCTCAATTGCGGTTGTAAGTCAAAGAATACTGTTATATAACTATCTCACAGAGCAGATCAAGTGGCTGGTATCTAGATAGGATAAAGGCTGGCAAAAATCTTTACCACCTCAATCTCTTCAGTTAGTGAATTGATTAAGAACCATTAAGATTAAAACGAGCAAATTAAAAGCAAGTACTTACAGTACTTTTAATGTCTTATTTCCAATTAGTATGGAATCATCAACTCTTTGTCTTAAAATATATCTGGCAAGCAGTACTGAAGAAAGAATTCATAGTCTATTACTTTCTCTGAAAGCACAGGAGAAACATAGGCACTGTTCTTAAAGAAAAGAAGCTGAAAAACTTCTTTCTCGGTGCTTGTTAATGCTCTGATTATAGATTGAGATGAGATACTTCTAGATTCCTCTTCATTCATAGAATTGCACAGGGAATCCAGCTGACAACCATATGGATTGTAATTTTAATACTCCTGCTTTTTTGTCATGGCTTCTTCCATTGTTTTTTTTTTTAAATACCTACCCTTCTTTAAAAAAAATATTAATACTGATTGGTTGAACTTGAATTCAGCATCTTTACATTGCAAATGTATGATCTTAGAGATAATGTTTCATTGGATAATTTCTTCTCTCTAAGTTTAGAGCAGGGGTGGGCAACTATGGCTTCTTTACAACCTATGGACTTCAACGCCCAGTATTCCTGAGCCAGCAAGAATAGGGACTTCTGGGAGTTGAAGTCCATGGGTTATAAAGAGTGGGCCATAGCTTCCCACCCCTAGGTTAGAGGAAGGAATTTGGGTGGATCCATCTGTCTTCTTCCTGCCAGGCTTTATTGACCATTATCCACCTATTATGATGCCTAAGCATCCCCAGGACTTTACTTAAATTATTAATAAATTTATTTGGCACTTGTCTCATGGTATAAAACAACTCTGAGTGGATAAATAATAGAAATAAATTGGGATCTCACAAGGGTATCTTTCCAAAATCCCGAACAACCTCACTGTGTGACTTCATACAGATACTGAACAACATGGGAGTCTGCAAATCTCTTTAGTACAAATACTTATATGATCAAGTGGCAATTATTTTCTCAGTTTTGCTTCTTGAGATGGATTTTTCTGTGTAGATTGGATCTCAATTCACTTTCTATTATACTGTTTAATTTTTAACATCTCCATTCTTAGAAAGGAGACAAGGCACATATTTTGTATGCTTTTCACCTTCCGAATGTCATTAGAAGTAGTTACATAAACATTAAAACCAAGAACATTAAATTTGAGTTTCTCTAAGTTCTCAAGTCGTCTAATTATAACATTTGTCTGTAACTAGTAATGAGGATGAATATTGGAAATCCATATCTAAGTTTCTGTATTTAACTGTACTTTGCACTGGGATTAAGTTACACCCCCCCCCAAAATCTATCTACTATAAGCTTGATGAAAATCTTGAATCTTAACAGCCTCCTATGTTATTTGAAACATTATGAGTAATGATATTTAGCACTGCTGAAGAATGTTTCGCTGCAAAAAAACATTATTTCCAACATTGTGATTGCTGTTCAGATCAGGGCTTTTCTTACAGAGCATGGAATGAAATAAGATTTAATTTCCATTGAATCATTTATCCTGTCTAAACACTGATTTTGAGCCATCAAATAAGAATTAGGGTAAGCTTGATCCAAAAAAAGACATTATGAGTACTGCATAAGGAAGGGGAAGAGAAGAGCAAGAGAGAGAGAGAGAGAGAGAGAGAAAGAAGGCAAAATATATCATTTCAATTGGCAGCGCTGAAAAAAAAAATCCTTGTGTAAATTTAGTTCAGAAAGGAAATCCAACTTGCAATTCCACTTACTTTATTAAGTTGTCATGTAAAAAGAAACCTGTAGGAAACCGAAAGCTGTCATATTTCAGGGCCAAGACAAGTTAAACAGGAAACAAGTTATACAAAGTTTACTAAATATTTTCTACACAGTCTAGCACAGAAAGGCCAAGGACACCTTATACGAGTGACAGATTATATAAAACAAATGACCTGCTGTGTATTCATATTCACTTTCTTCATTCGCTTTCTACTAAACATAATCTTTTGACATGAACACTCAGCATAAGGGAATAGGGAAAGGCTAGTTGGATTTCAAAGAAACATTTTTCATTGAGACAAAATATTTATTGGAAGCAGAAGAGGAAAAAAAGATATACTTTTGGATAATAATGAACAAATCTATCAATATTCAACTATGTTTAGTTACTTATGTTTCAAATGGGTTTGGCTCATTTTCATATCAGTTTGTGAATTTGACAAAAATAATCAATATATTATATATATAAAATATATGGGAGGGAGAGAGGGAGGGAGAGAGAGGGGGGAAGGGGAGAGGAAGAGAGAGAGAGAGAGAATGCCTAATAATTCAGTTTTAATATTTTTGTGAGAAAATGTAATTATAGAAAAATAACTGTCTATACTTATATTTTTTTGTGTTTTATTCTCAATGCTATATATTGTATGGAATGTTAAACTTGTGTTTTGTTTGCAAATTGAATAGCAAAATCTTCTCTTCTCTCCTCTCCTCTGCACTTTTCTCCTACTACAATATATATATTTAAAATTAAAAAATATTGATTATTATTATTGGCCCATTGGTTAATAAATAAATTTGAAATTTATTTATTTATTTATTTATTTTATCAAATTTATATGCCGCCCTTCTCCCGTAGGACTCGGGGCAGCTCACAGAATAAAAACAATATAACAATAAAATAATGCTAAAACAAGCCAATTTAAAATCCCCAGACAATTAAAACCTCAGGGCAGATCAGGGAATTTACTGAAAAAGCCATGTCTTCAGGTCGGCACGGAAAGTGCGGAGGTCGGGGGCCGTCCGGAGCCCGGTGGGTAACCAATTCCAGAGGGTCGGTGCGACCACAGAGAATGGCCTCATCCTGGGGGCTGCCAGCCGACACTGTCTGGCCGACAGCACCCGGAGGACGGCAGTCCTATGTGAACGCACTGGGCGGTGGGAGGCCGGTAGGAGGTGGTCTTGCAAGTACCCGGGGCCCATGCCATGAAGGGCTTTATAGGTGAGTACCAGCACCTCGAAGCGGATCCGAAGGACCACCGTCAGCCAGTGCAGCTCGCGCAGGAGAGGTGTTACATGGGAGTAACGGGAAGCTCCCGTAACAACCCGTGCGGTCGCATTCTGGACCAGCTGGAGCCTCTGGGTGCACCCCAAGGGCAACCCCATGTAGAGGACATTGCAGTAATCCAACTGAGAAATAAAGTTCAGTATTTGCTAACTAATTATGGCTAGGTATTCTGCTCTTAACTAAGGTGCAGTATTAAGCTGTTAACCAAATTGACTCATCAGTTTCTTCACATAACTTTAAGGAATATTAAAAGCCATAATGGCCAATGGATAGATGGATAGCTGACAATTTGTTGACAACAGTGTTTGCATATCTGAATTTGTAGCTCTTCGCTTCTTTGCTTCCTAAAATATGTTCCAGATGATTGCAAGGACAAAGAAACCATTGGGAGATTTTCTAAAATCAATATTTACACAACACTATATACTCAATTCCATCCATAACAATGTGGTTTTTCCCCATTTAATTTTTGGGGGGACATTAGTATGCATACTGGGATTCCCTTGCAACTTTGGATAAGGATCATAGAGTCAACACAAATAATAGGGTTTTTTTTTTCCTTTTTCCTTCGCTTCTCCCCCTCTTCATTTTATAATGGCTTTTGCAGTTGCCCAGTAATGGGAATCCAGGGATTCTTGATTATGCTCTTAATGCTTTGTAGATAACCTTCATGGGGACACCAGGTTTAGCAGACTTCTATGTACAAAGTCATGAAAAATGGGGTCAATAAAAAAAATAATAATCTGAGGGAGATGGATGATTCAAACAAATGAAACATAAACAAATAAACAAGCAAAAGTTGTAGTCAGTATTGTACATCATCCCTATTGAGCCATTCAGAAGCGATGCCAAGACCTAACATCCTATGGCAGCTTCCACCAACCCACTGACAGCCCCCTACCTCAATCCTCTTTAAGAAGATAGTTGGAACTGCAAGCCATTAATCCTTTCCCCAGTGTTTTGGGAGGGCACTGTGTTGGGAAACTTCAGGGTATTTAAAATGGCGGCTACCGATAATCTTGAATTGCCGCTGCATTTGTCTCCCTCCAAAAAAGAATCACCTTACAAGGGGAATTGTAGACTATTTTATCCTTTCACATCTGGAGATGTCTTTAAGCTCATTTCCTTCTCATTTCAATACAGCAATAGTTTATTATTTGTTTATAGTCCATGAATTCTCAATAGCCCGATGTTCCATAAAATCTGAAACTTCATGTCTGCCCTAGAAAGCCTATATGCATTCTTGGTGAGTTCCACATACGGCATGCTGACATTTACCAACCCCTTTGCTCTTTTGCTAGCGAGCCAGCAATCAACGATAGCATGATAATTCTGAACAACATGTCTTGAACTTCCTCAGATCCGAAGTTCCTCTGGTCCAAAGTTATTGTCTCCCTTGTTGATGCCATTTTGGCAGAAGATCTGCCAATTTGACAAGGGTCCACTCTGTTCTAATAAAGGCAGAGTGCTAGGGTAGGTTAATTTTTCAATCCAGCTCAACTCCCAGCATAGCAGTGGGCTCCTACACCCCATTTGGGAATCTCTAGTCTAGTCAGACTAAACATACTGTATTAGTATATGACCCATTTACTTTGGGATTCATTCTCCTGAGCGCAAGTATTTCATATGAGCTGATTATGGCAAAACTTCAAACTTACAAGTGTCTACTAAATATATGACATATGACTAATAAAATATGGAAGGGCTTTATGTATACTTTTGGCTCCCTGCTGAAATGCATTACTGAAAATATATGTGTAGAGTGATTTATCGTCAGTGGAAAGTATGACATTTATTTAAGTCTAGAATTTTACACACCGTTGACTTGCACAGAAGCTTTTGATGCCTCTGCCAAGGTTATAAAAATAACTCCTAAGGCCCAATGGTTGTAAGACTGAGCAATCACTATACTCTTTACTCCCCTTTTCTCTTTCTTTCAGATAGTGTCACTGCTGACAGTGCACATACAACCCCTCCTTGATTACTCATGGGAGTTAGTTCACTACTTTTCACAAGAAGAGGAAGCATTTTTCTTTCCTCTTTGGTGACTACTGGCTTCTCAAGTAGAAATCAAGATGTTTGGCTGCAAATTCCCAGAAGATAAATAATTTGATGATGAGAACGCCAATAGGTTGGTCAACTATTCTAAGGAACTCCATGACTGATGCAAGCATTAAGTAAGAAAAAAAGCTGAGCTAAGGCCTTTGTAAAGCCTTCTGGTCCTACAAACAAACTATGATTGGACGCTTTAAAAAATAATAATACAAGAACACTAAAGATCCAAAAATATAATTATTTCACTGTAAGCACAGCCAACATCTGGAATAAATTACACTAAATATCACTGCAAAATTTATTAACAACTTAATAGACAGCTTTCAATGGAAAGTAAAGCAATTGAAGAAAACATGACAAGGAGGGACTACTGATTTTTTTTTAATGCCTGTTGAAGCAGAACCTAATAGCAAGTTGTTTCCTGTTCTGAAGCCCTTATCATTTTTTCTAGCAACCCTTCATTCTCTTTTTCATCAATAAGTACTGAACAATTTTCAGGGAAAACAAGGGAGGGGAGATTAATCCCAGACAATGGAAGTACAATTAGTACTTGAAAAGTGTTACAAAACCTTTGCTGATTCGTTAGAAGAAGCTGTAGCTTTTGTTCACAATGTGAACTAGTTTCTCATGTACTAGAGACCTGATATCCAAACAACACCAGCTGAACAAGTAGCAGCCTGCTGCAGTGTGAATAGGAAAGCAGATGTGTAGATCCAATTATTGCATGCGTATGCTCCCTTCCAAGGCAACAAGGAATACATTTGAATATGTTTCTGTCTCTTGTAGACTCATTCAGGCAATAGAAACAAGTGCAGAGCTGGGATGAGCAGCCCCTTTCTTCACTGAGCTGCACTGTGATGTCAATGAACCATCAGTGGTCCATAACTCCAGGCCACCTGTCCATAACCATGAAGTGTTTTCGTGGAGAATCCAATATATGAAAGCTTCTGCATGATTTTGAACTTTGCTCTGTCCTATAAGGGTTTATGCCAGGAGTCCCCAACCCCTGGGTCATGGACCGCTACAAGGCTGCGGGCCATTGGGAATCAAGCCACCGAAGCAGCAGTCAAGCATGTGAAGCTTCACTTGTCCATGTGCGGGATTTAGGTTGCATGTGTGAAATCATTCCTCCTACCACTGCTGCTGAAACTGCCAAAGCTGCAACCATTGCTGCTGAATCTGCCGAATCAAAAAGATTGGGGTCCCCTGCTATATGCGACAGCCTTAGTTATTTCAGATCACTGTGTTGACCAGATTACTCATGGGTGAATCAGTGGTGGGTTGCTACTGGTTCACCCCAGTTTGGGCAAACTGGTAGCGGCGGCGGCGGGAGGTTACACCCACCTGCCCGGACGCTTCTGTACATGCGCAGAAGCATAGCGTGTGAGCGCGAGCGTACCCACAAGCAAACCGGTAGCAACAGGTTTTGAAACCTGCCCCTGGGGTGAATGGGTTGTCATTGGCATCGCAGTAAAACATATAAGGGAAAGTACAGCAATCCAATCCTGGCAGAAGGCTCCATTAGCTTTCTAAACAGTGTGCAAATCCCGAAAGAGAAAGTTTGTTTTTTACAACTACCTTTGGATAAACCATTGCCCCACCTCTTTTGTGGTTTGGAGATATTTTGTGGGCGGGGGGGGGGGTTGGGGTTAAATATGGTGTTCTTTATCATAATTATAACCTATCTTTTCTGCTAGAGCTGAAAACTGTATATTTAGACACCCAGTGTTGTCCTTAGGAAAAGAAATATTTTAATTGGTATAGGCTGGTGAATCATAACTAGCAAAATGTCCAAGTGATAGACTCTTTCATAGCGATGTGGGAATTTGAACTGGTCCAAGAAACATAGTATAAATTGTTGCAGCTGGTTTTGTTATTGGCTCTAGAACAGAAAAATGATTGGGCAACCCAATGCTGTCTAGACATGCTGGACTTCCACACCTATCATCCCCAGGCAGGAAAACCAATTGCAAGGATAGTAGGTTATGTAGGTTATGTTTCATACCTCCAGGAGCTGCCAGATTGCTTAGCCCTCTTAAGAAATGTGATCTCATAATGGGCAGCAACATAAACTTGTATTGGTATATTTTTGATTGATCTTAATTCTGGAAAATAAACCATAGATGCAAAGCAGGTGGATATACCCATTGATTAAATCCACCTAGTTTAAAATTTAAAAGGGAAATAAAAACGATAAAATATCTTCCAGGCCCTCTTGAGTCTGGGATGTAATGTGTAATTGGTCTACTAGTTCAGTGGTGAAATGTAAAATTTGTTACTACCGGTTCTATGGGCGTGGCTTGGTGGGAGGTAATGTGACTGGGTGGGTGTGGCCATTTTTTTAACTTTTAAAAGCATTTTTTCTGCAACCTCTTTGGCTGAAGAGGTTGTAAAAAAAATGCTTTTAAAAGGCTCTGACGATCCCAGCTGAGCTGCGCAATCATCAGAGGCTTTTTTTTTATTCTTAAAAGCATTTTTTCTACAATATCTTCAGCCGAAGAGGTTTTAGAAAAATGCTTTTAAAGGTAAAAAATAAAGCCTCTGATGATCGCATGGGATGGGGGGCGCAGGGATTTTTGCTACTGGTTCTCCCAACCACCCGCCACCATTGCTACCGTCCGAACTGGGAGTATTTCACCCCTGGTCTAGTTGGTGAAAGTAGCTTCACTATGATAGTTCCCCAATACTGAACCTTGTTGGTGTGAACCTTGTTGATCTGGGTCATGCCTTTTAGTTCATGTCATTCTCATATCCAAGGTAAGCAAGTGAAGTGTTGTGGATGGGAGCTTTACCCAAAGACTCCCTAGTGGTAAGGGAGGTACCAGGTGGGATTCGAAGCCTGGTTTTCCACAACAAATGGCAGTGTTCTAACCATTTATACTTTATATTTGTATATATGTATGTATGTATGTATGTATATATTTGTTTTCATAGATTTTCACGGGTAGAGGTATGCAAGTTTTGGGTATTCGGGTCTTTTCCCGAGGAAAATTTTTCTTGCACTTACTTTATATATGTATATATCAGGGGTGGAATTCACTTACATTTGCTACCGGTTAGCAAATGTGAGTGTGTGTCTTCTCCACACATGCGCAGAGCCTTCTGCGCATGCACAGAGGGTAAAAAATGGGATGTGATGACATCTGGGTGTGTGGGCGGAGTCTCCCACTGGCGGTGTTACTGGATTGCATGATCCGGATAAAACCGGCTGAATTTCACCACTGGAATATATAACATCTAAGGGATGTATACTCTATTGTATAATGAAAAAAGAAGTGTGGGAACAGTGAGTTAATGATCACTGATATGAAATTCTATTCATAATAGAATACCAGAATGGAATTCCTATGTCAGAAATTGTTTGTGTGCGTATGTAAGCATCCACAATTGAATCACAGTTTGCCAAGGGCTAACTGTTTCAAAAGTTTTTAATTAATGGTTCGGAAAGATACAATTGAAATAGCTGATGAAAATGCTAATATTTTAACTGAAAATGGGGTTCTTAGTGCCAAAGTAATTTTTGTAAATGTTTTATTTATTGCTATGTGTTGTGACCTAGACCCAAGTAGTTATTACCAGACACTACCAGTCCTAAACAAACATATTTTATTAGAACAGCTGAGAATTACTTCATTCTCAGCTTAGTCCAAATTAATTCCAAAACAAGTCCTTCAGAAAAAGTCCTCCAGCCTTATCTCAATCCTTTGTCTTCTTTGGCACCCTGCCAAAGGCTTTTCTTGGCAAAGTCCCACAAAGTTCAGAAACAAGAGACGCCAACAAGAAACAAATGTTAGCAACGTTGCTTTCCTACAAAGAGCCCAAGAGTCGTTGCTGCTCTTTTAAGCCTTCTGGGAGGGGCCAATCATCTCCTGGCCTTACTCCCAAGTTGTCCTTTTTACTTTAGCTGCTCTTGCCTTCTGGCAGCTCTTCACATGAGTGCACTCCTCCTGTTCCTCTGCCTTTCTTCTGTCTGCCTCTGGAGGCTCCGAAGTCCACGCATCACTCCCAGATGGCCCTGGCCCCATCTTTGTCTCTGACACAGAGCCCTCATCTGGGCCTTTCCCTGATTCCAGGACTGGTCCATTGTCCTCCCCAGCCTCCTCACTGTCTGACTCTGCTGGCAGCTCCACAGGCTGCTGGTGGACCACAACACTATGAAAAATGTAACTCTACATACTGTAGTTATACCTATTTTATACCCTCTTTTGTGAGATTTCTCTCAGTGTTCTATCAAAAACTCCCCTGTAAGTACTGTTTTTATTCCATCAAAAACTTACAAGGCTAACAGGTTAATGGAATCAACAAAAATATGCATTCTAAAAATCTTTTTTTAACTAATTAAATAATTCAAGCCTTTGAATTATTCACTGGGATGTTAAAGCCAAGCTAAGATATACAGGTAGTCCTTAATTTACAACAGTTCATTTAATGACCATTACAATGACTCTGAAAAAGTGAGTTATGGCCAGTTTTCACATTTACAACCATGCAGCATCCCCTTGGTCACATGATCAAAATTCAGATGTTGGCAATGGACTCATATTTATGATGGTTGCAGAGTCCCAGGGTCATGTGATCATGCTTTGTGACCTTCTGACAAGCAAAGTCAATGGGGAAGCCAGATCATTTAACCACCATGTTACTAACTTAACAACTGCAGTGATTCACTTAATAACTGTGGCAAGAAAGGTCATAAAATGGGGCAAAACTCACTTTACAAATGTCTCACTTAGCAACAGAAATTTTGGCTCAATTGTGGTCGTACGTTGAGGACTACCTGTACTGTAATATGTTTGGTTTGTGAATATTATATCATTGAAAGATGGAAAATTTAAAACAAGCAGTGTCCAAGCAGTGCTCCCTGGCTCACACAACTTCTATGTTCTTCAATAAAATAATAAGTCTTCATACACAACTGAACAAAAGTTGTGGTTCCTTTAAATAATGACTCCTTAAAGTGGATTCTGCTCTGCCATAGATGTTCTGTGCTCAGAAGTGTCCAAAGCACTTCTTCCAAACCATTTTTAAGTATACAGAACCCTATTAAATAGTAATTGTAGTATTTGTTTATTTTATTAAATAAACTGATATGGTTGTCTGTCCCATATACATGGCTCTGGATGGCTAACAATACACATGGAATAAAAACAATAACCAATATTATAAATAACAAAAAATAGCAGTTAAGAACAATCACAGTATCCCACAATCAACCCACCAGGAAACAGGCTGCGCTAGACTACCAGTGCACCAAGCTTGATGGCAAAACCAGTATAGGTAGTCCTCAACTTACAACAGTTTGTTTGGTGACCATTCAAAGCAGGGGTGGGTTCTACTTACCTTTACTACTGGTTCGCAGTGGGGCCGCGCGTGCTCTTCTGCACATGCGCAGAAGTGTTTTGATGACGTTGGGGTCAGTGGGTGGAGCTTCCCACCAGTTTTACTATCAGTTCGATAGAACCGGTGCAAACCGGGGGCAACCCACCACTGATTCAAAGTTATAATGGCATTGTAAAGAGTGACTTATGACCATTTTTCATACTTACGACCATTGCGGCATCCCCATGGTCACATGATCAAAATTCAGGAGCTTGGCAATTGACTCATATTTATGACGGTAGCAGTGTCCTGGTGTCATGTGAACACCTTATGCAATCTTCTTGCAAGCAAAGTCAATGGGGAAGCCAGATTCACTTAACAACCGTGTTACTAACTTAACACCTGCAGTGAATCACTTAACAATTGTGTCAAGAAAGCTTCTCAAGTGGAGCAAAACTCATTTAGCAATTGTCTCGTTTAGCAACAGATATTTTAGGCTCAATTGTGGTTGTAAGTCAAGGACTACCTGCAATGATAACCGGTTAAGAGAGTTTTACCAATGAACAATTTCTCTACAAATAATAGCAAATTGCCTTCAATAAAAATATTGTTTTATGTCCTCACTATTTTTTTAAAAAGCAGTTGCCCAGTCTTTATTATTGACACCCCTCCATTCTTTATGATTCCTGTGTTTTATGAATAGCAAAGCTAATACATAGACCAGATTAAAGACCGAAATCTGGTATAATCGATGAAGTAGGTTTTTGCGTCCAAAATGGAACTCTAGATGGAGCAGTTCTCTTTATTTAAATATGCTTTACTCGGGGAAATAATGAGTTCCCTGAGCTAATGCCTATTACACAAATGACTGGCAGAAATCTAACTTCATGATGTTGAAATATTTAAGTGGTATTGAGATTTAAAAGCTATTTGCAGTAGGGGAAAGAGAAAGAGAGAAAAAAGATGCAAATAAGAAACATTTTCAAAATTATGGAATAATAGATATTTCAGGTGTAGACAGTTACACTCCAATGTTATAATTATCATTCAAACTACCTTGGTATGCAGTTGGATTTAATATTTGTTGTTGATGTTAGTTGCAAAGTTGTGTCCGACCCATCGTGACCCCATGGACAACGTTCCTCCAGGCCTTCCTGTCCTCTACCATCCTCTGGAGTCTATTTAAGCTCACGCCCTACTGCTTCAGTGACTCCATCCAGCCACCTCGTTCTCTGTCGTCCCCTTCTTCTTTTGCCCTCAATCTTTTCCAGCATTAGGCTCTTCTCCAGTGAGTCCTTCCTTCTCATTAAGTGGCCAAAGTATTTGAGTTTCATCTTCAGGATCTGGCCTTCTAAAGAGCAGCCAGGGTTGATCTCCTCTAGGACTGACCGGTTTGATTGCCTTGCAGTCGCAGGAGTCTTCTCCAGCACCATAGTTCAAAGACCTCAATTCTTTGGCGCTCAGTCTTTCTTATGGTCCAACTTTCATAGCCATACATTTAATATATGTGAGACCAAACAAGAAAAAAAAATGCTCCCAAAGATGTATTGTTACCCAATTTATTTCTGCTCAGTGCATTGTGGAATTAAACTTCTTTGAGAGCCATTTGATCCTCTAATATTCAAAAGGCAAACTTTTATAAATCTGTACGGTATTATCCACAGTTTAGTAAAAGAAAAAAAAAGTTTGCTTTTTAATGGCCCAAGGAACAAACGGATTCTTGCAAAACTTAGAAATTTACTTCCCAAATCATTGTGCTGGGCAGAAATAAATTAGATAGAAATTACTCCTTTGGGCCCTCCTCACTTGTTTAATTCTTATTTTCTCCTCAGTTGCTATCGATACTGGCATATTTTATACAGAACAGCATGCCTTTGATGAAAAATGATCTCATAAAGTTGAGCAAGAAATTTATCCAGAGAAATAGAATAATGAAGGGAAGTGAAAATGCTCAGGAAATGAGCATTTCTTTTCTCCTATAAGCTACTAAATGACTTCATGGCTTTGAAGTACAACAGATAGTGGCACAGTCTAACAAAATGAATTTGTATCTAGATTTAAATTCATTTAAATGCTCCGAGGTTCCTTAAACTGTAGCTGTTGCAGGAAGGGAGGAAACATTATGTGAGTCACTTAAAACATATGTCTTTTATAGGTAGTCCTTGACTTACAACCGTAATGGAGCCTGACCGTCATGGTGGTATGTCGTGATAGTCGTAAAATGGGTCTCGTCATGTGACTGACCTGATTTTGCAAACTTTTTGTGGCAGTTGTTAAGTGAACGCAGCGGTCATTAAACAAATGCCACGGTTGAATCAATGGCTTGCCATAGGTGTGGCTTTGCTAAAGTAAATTCTGTTCTAAAAAAAAGGTCATTAAAAAAAAGGTCATATGACAGTGGGATGCTACAAATGACTTTAAATGCAGCCTGGTTAATGAGCGCCAGAATTTTGTTCATGTGACTGCGGGGAGAGGGGGGAATGAATGTTGGAACTTCAAATCAGGGTCCTAAGTAGCACCAAGGTAGGTCCATTGTAATTTGAAATGTTTGCTAAGTGACTGATCATAAGTCAAAGGCTACCTCTAATTTTATTTCATTAAAAACAGCAATACATTTCCAAAAATGATGATTTTTATAGACAGAGAGGTTATATAGTTATTGAGGTCAAGCAATTAATGCTCAGTAGAACAGTAATAAGAGACTCAAAATGGAGTACATCAAGCTGCCATAAAATAAATAAGAGAAATACAATTTTTTGAGAATAGCAAAATTTCCACTTTTATTATTGTTTATAAATGCTAAATATAGAAAAGGATATTTTAAAAGGTAAATGTCCAAAACAAGAGATTAATATTTGATCTCTGACTTCTCCCTGAATTGCAGTATTTGAGAGTATAAATTTTAGAAATCATATTTTCTGTTTGTGTTTGCCTTGCTATGTAATATGCAATACAGGGGTGGGTTCTACTACTTACCTTTACTACCGGTTTGTAACGGGGCTTCGCACGCGTGCTTCTGCACCTGCGCAGAAGCTTCCTGATGACGTTGGGGTCGGTGAGCGGAGCCTCCCGCCAGTTTTACTACCGGTTCTATAGAACTGGTCTGAACCAGGGGCAACCCACCACTGATGCAATATATTCGGCAGTCATTCACAACAGAGATCTTGCACCCATAGATTTAAAGTACAAATTTGAAGCAGTGTTAGCATAGGTATTATTTGGGGTTGACTATCCTTTCTCTTCTGTTTTTTCCTATTGTTTTTAGTTACAGGGCATATTGCCTTATATGAGCCTGTTAAACTTTAGGTGATAAAAACCATTATTACAAAAAGAAAATAAAAATGATTGGTCAAAGCCATGTTGCGCCATTTGTTTGTTTGTTTGTTAAATTTATTTGCTGCTTATCTCATTGTAGGGTTACTCTAAGAGGCTTACAACAATAAAAAGGAGGAAACGAAAAGAGTATAAATAAAATGGAAGAAAATAATAGAACCACAATAAAATAAACAATGAAAAAGAACACAAAGAGAATTCATCAATACAATAACACAAAAGATATATGGACAAAGGCCCTAGTAGATTCCTCACTCAGTTATAGACCAGGGCAAACAGCTGTGTTATTAAGGCCTGTTTAATGGGGGCTGCCAGAAATCCAATAAAATAAAGAGCCCAAATCAGTCACATCAACCAATAATTCTTTCTAGAGAGGTGGCCATATTTTCTATTGATAAAAATCTAAGAACCAATTTTAAAAGCTGCCCCACCATGTCTAGCACATTACTGTAATCTAACTTGAATGTCACTAATAGGGCACACTCAAATAAGGTCACGTCCTCTGTAGGTAAGGTCACAGCTAATCTGGTGGCTTTAGCTGATAACACGTTTTCTTGGTTACGAGTACAAATGTGATAGATTTCCTTACCTCTAGTTCTGTTCTTTTGATTAAATTTCAGCTTTTTCACCCTTGCTATCTCCAGATCGTCTCCAGAATTATTTATGTTTAAGTAGAAATGAATGAAATGGAGAGAGGATGGAAATTTACTTGCCTTTACTTGCCCGCTTCTTCTCTTTTTGACTCCTGTACTGGGGGTGGGGGTGGGGGGAAGGTTACTGCTAGATTGTAGATGCTTTGTGGGAGATGAAGATATGGCTCAAGTTCACATATAATAGTCATTTTCATTCCTCATTTTTCTAAGTCCCATAATTTCTTGTACAGGCTGCTCAAGAAACAGCTGCAAAAGACACGTTCATATCTTCACATAATGATGATGGAATAGCTCCATGTTGTCTCTTTTCTACTTTAATTGGTGCAGCTCAGTGATTTCAAAAAAGCTGTCTTGGTCATAGTATTTGGTCCGCATATTATCCATACCTATTCCTAACTTGGCACCATACAGTTTTATGCAGATACTTCCAATGTTACAACAGTTATGTTGGCTGGATACAATGGATGTTTAGTTCCAATTATCCATAGAATGATCGGCTGGTGGAAGCAGATGCATAAATACAATTGTCACGACTGACTTTGGTAAACATACGTCTAATTTTCCTCCAAAATGTCCTCTCTTGGATCAGAGAGTGTTTGTATGTTTTTGTGTCTCTGTGTGTATTCTGGAGATATTAGGTTATGCACTTCTAACATCCAGTCAAAACCTAGTTCAAGGCAAGTGTTCTTAGATTTAGAAGAAGAGTTTGGTATTCTAATTTAGGAGATCTCTGACTTAGAATAGAAATTTATTTCAAAGTTCCAGTCATTATTCTAGCTAGAGTTTTTTGATTTAAATGTTTTCATTTTGTAATTCTTCCTCCCTGCGGTGTATTTTTCTTTTGGAAAGTTTAAATGTAGTATAGCTCAACAATGAGTTCTTTTATTGCAGAGAGTTTTTGTTGGTTCTTATGTAATGCTTGTTTGTTGCGAACAGCCTGTTGTGGCAGTGAATAAAATAACAAAATAAATCTGAAAGTCCCTGTGATTAATTTAATCTTGACAGAAATGGTTTGCTTTGACTTTTGAATAACTTCATTCCTTTTCCGGAGCCATGTGTGAGTTTTACATGAACCCTGTACTTTTTCTCAAGGAGTTGGACTTGAAGAAAACTTGCTGAGAGGTATTGAGTTTTTCAGGCTTATGTCAAGTCTAATTGAATTCTCAGAATAACAATTTCATTTACAGCACATAAGAATTATTTGGAAATGAGGTCCCTTGCAATAAAATACAGCCACTCCATTTGCAGAGTTGCTTCAAGCATCTCCCACTGACGCACTAAATTAAAAATGGCAGCAGGAATACTTAAAGCCTGGTGGTATATAAGGAACTGCTGTGTGCTAAATCATTATTCACAGATGCAGGCTGCCACCTAATCTTTTCCAATAAATCTCCCACAAAATTCTTCCAATGCTCAGAACCTCCCTTGAATGAAGTGTGTGCTTCTTGAGGGAATATTTGAAGAGAAATGAAATCTGGATGTTTAGTCAGAGCCCGAACGACATATTTCAAAGCAACAAGGTGATATGAATTGAAAACAAGCAATGACGTTCTTCAAATGCGAAAAAATGGAAATCTTTGGCAAATGTCAAAAAATAAAAACCAACCAAAAAAACAAAACAAAACAAAACAAAACCCAACAACACTGAAGTCCTCTACTGATTAGAAAGCCCACTGTGTTCAATGGAATTTACTTCTAATAATAAATATAAGATTGCAGTCTTAGTATTTCTGTACTCCAATCCACAGGGTAAAAAAAAAAATATGGGTACTTCTGGCATTTTGCTCCGCTTCTCAATGCAAAGAGAAATCCCTTCCCAATATGAAAACAAACTTGAGTCATTCCTGGGTAGGCCAAAGAAAACATTCTGTTTTTTTTTTTAAAAAAAGAAAACAGTTTTAACAAGTTAAAATCAGGCCATCCTGTTGGGCTGATTTTGTGTCACGTGTATTTAGCGGCCTTCCAAAGAAATAGCAAATGTATGACTACATGTTTAAATGGGAATGAAAGAGTATCTACGAGGATTTTTTGTTTTTGTTTTTTGCTTGGCAGCCATCTCTATCTTTTCATCATTTGAATGAGATAGTTCAGTCTAGAAGCAAATGAACGCTCAAACTGATGACTCACAACAATAATTTATCATTACATTATATAGCTATTTCCAAAGTGTAATGGCGAAAATCGAAATAGAGAGTAGATATTGAAATTGTTCTTCCTTCAAGTTGCACATCATGCTCCTCTTACCTGCTCAGGTTAGGAGGAAAAAGGACTGGCCTTTCTATATTTAGGATCATACTATTGCCTCAGATGGTTGTTGAGAAGGGTTGGATCACTTGTCAATCCCATTTATAACTGGAAGAGAGGTCCAGTTCACCACTGCACCCAGATCCATTGATTTCCCCTCCCCAAAGGAATAATATTGGAGAAAGGAAAGAATCCAGTGTAACTCTTTGAAATGCCTATCAAATCTTGAAATGTGGACAGGTGTCCCAAACACATATGCTGACCAGTGGTGGGATTCAATTTTTTTTACTACCAGTTCTGTGAGCGTGGCTTGATGGGCGTGGCTTGGTGGGCATGGCAGGGGAAGGATACTGTAAAATCTCCATTCCCTCCCCATTCCAGGGGAAGGTTACTGCAAAATCCCCATGTCCTCCTGATCAGCTGGGACTCGGGAGCCAGAGAATAGATGGGGGCGGGGCCAGTGAGAGGTGGTATTTACCGGTTCTCCAAACTACTCAACATTTCCGCTACCAGTTCTCCAGAACTGGTCAGAAGCTGCTGAAACCCACCTCTAATGCTGACTCTTAGAACCTTCAGGGAGGAGGTCTTCTTAGGCTGCCTGCAGAGTAAGACACTGAAATAATTATAAATAGAAGAGCATCACTGGCCTGGTCATGTTCTTCAGGAATATCTTGGCTACATGGTTTTCTCCTGTGAAGGGTAGGAAAGTAGATCCACTGATTCAGATAGAAGGAGGACATCTTGGTATATCAGTTTACCTTTAAGATATCTCTGCTGAGCACGTATCTCGCTTAAGCAAAACAATATTTTAAAAATTGTTTAAGCACCACAATGAAGACTTTCCGATAGAAAATAAAACATTTTAGAGTAGTGGCTCCCAACCTTTTGGACAACAGGGACTGTTCTGTGGAGAAAGATTTTTCCGTGGACAGGAGGGGGCATGGTTTCACGTGCTGCCTGCATCCTGAAGACGGGGCTTTGCTTGTTTGAGAGCCTGGTTTTTGAGTGGCGCCGGTCCATGAACCAGGGGCTGGGGACCCCTGTTTTAGAGGTTTAACAAAAGAAACAAGAATTTTTACATATGAAAATAAAAATTTGAAAAATTGGATATCAGACTTTTTGTTTCTAAAATAGGTTGGAGATTTTGGGAAGACACCATTCAGAAGGAGTAAAAGAAAGAAACAACTAAAGAAACTATTTGTTCCACTGCCAAAATTAAAAAAAATAAAATAAAAAATCTGGGCCTAACTCAATTCTCCGAAATGAAAATGGTCTGGGACTAGAATAACTCTTTCTAATAGCTCTAGAGTAGGTAAAGAAGTAATAGCTGAAATAAATATCAGGCTTGGATTTGAGAAAATATATTCATCCATCCATCTATTATCTAATATCGTATTTTTTAACTTAAAATTTCCAAATGAAAAAAATCATTATTAAACTTTAATGTTTTAATATATTTCAAGCACAAAATCATGATTAGTAGCTGAATATTTCAGCAGCTGGTGATATTTTTCAAAACATATATCCCGATTATAAAAAAAAACCAGACAATGCCTAAAGCACTTACTGTCTGAGAAAGAAATAAACAAGTACATCTTTACTACTACATCTAAAGACCACTGCTACAGCCACCAGGGAGTTAACATTTCCTTCACAGTAATATTTTATAAGCTTTATAATGTGTATTAACCATAATCTTATTGCTAGATCATGACATCATGTTCTTTCTTCTCAGCTGTCAGAGGAGAGGGAAGGGAGGGGAGTTGGCATAATCGTGGGTGTCAGTATAGTATTGATGGATCATAGACCATCCATAATAAATGTTCTGGTCGTAGTCCCTGCCTCATGGAACTGAATGAATCACTCTGGCAGTGGCAGATGGTTATCAGAACACCATAGCTATATGTTGTCTATAAATATATCCAGAAGGTGGGGCCTGAGCAGAACTTGATATGCAACAACTGTATTGGAAAAACAAATATAGGAAGCTGTGGTGACTGGCAGGGGCTTTCCACAGATTTAGGAAAATTTTCCAATCTTTCCTTCCTGTTCTTTTATATATAAAGCAGCTTTTATTGCTGCTCAGCATATTATCTGTATTTCCTCCAATAGTCTACATCAGAGGTAAATAATTTCTAGAAGAGAATATTTGTACCTCAGGGTTGAACTATGGGGTCCTTAATACTCTTTAAGCTTGTTGTTTTCTTGCAGACATTTCATTACCAAACTAGGTAACATTATCACTGCACTGATGCAAGAAAACAGCCAAACCGGGAGAGCACAGCGGACCCCGCAGTTTCTTAAACTAGTTTTTTTCTGCCTCAAAAACACTTCTCAGTTTTAAAAATTATGGAAGACCCAAAAAGAACTTGTTTGTGTGGGTTATTGGTATCTGCCATATTAAAAATTAAAATTAATACAATTGCTGCCATTACTACGCCTCACAATTGTTTGATGGGATTTTAAAATTGTATTGTTTTTCAACATCAGCTGGCAAATAATTTTGATTTTATGGACTGCTGAGAGGGTCTTGGGGATTCTTTAGAGGTCCCAGGACCACACTTTAAGAATCACTGCTTTAGAAGTGCTTATTGCCATGCTTGCTCATTGTCTGAAATGAAAATATAATGTGCAGGACTTTTTCCCATCTTGGGTACATCTCTATTGGAGTGATTAATTTTAAGTAATCATAAATGAGAGTAACTTTTCCCAACCTGAAGGTATATTAGATTACAGCTCCCAAACTTCTGAGCTGCAGTTAAAGACAAACACATCTGGACAAACACCTCTGGGTACCACAAACTTGGGGAAGGCTATCCCAGATCTTTTATAGCATTACTGGGTAATATTTTAAATTGGCTCCCAACAAATGTGCATCTGATGGTCAAAAAGACAGAACTAGACATCAAGAAAACTCTTTTATCAATTAAATCCAAGTGTTTATTACAGACAGACCCATTTAGAGAACATTGCAGTAATCAATAATTACAACATTAATGATTGAGTCAACATTCTAGTGTACTTATTTTCCACGTGCATGGAATTCCCTAAGTAGGGACATGAAATTCAAAATATGCAAGACTACAATGGGATTCAAAGTTATTTCACCCATTGCTAACTTAGGAACGTTTTAAAATGTGCATTTCTGCTGGTAATAATTTATAGCTTCATGTTCCTGAGTGAAATTAAAGGAGTTACTTAACTAAAATCAACTTGAATATTTGGAAATTATTACCTCATTAACCACTAAGCTAGGGAAATATTGAATTATTTGGCCTCAGCTGTGTTTAAACATTGCTTACTCTGTATTCTGTAGTACATAAATTCAAGTGCAGGCTACAAATTTTAATGGATAAATGTAAAAAGGAAATTACAAGATGCTTACTCTTATTCAATAGTAGACAGCTTATTTTAAGAAATATAATATATAATATGAGCTACAGGAGAGTTGAAGTATAGGTACACAGACACTGCATTGTGTTTTCTTTCTGCCATTTCCTTTATCATTTTTAGTTATTTTTAGTTTTTGACCATTTTAGCCAGTTTTCATTATGTTCAGTTATCTGAGGATTTTTTATAGCTGTGCCTGAATAACTTCCAAGCAGCACATATTTTAAATTATGAACATAACTAACATAATTAACACAAATGAATTAGCGGTATCTGATACTCTTCTAAGAAAATATTATGGCTTCTTTGTTGTTCAAAATAACTTCACAGCTTAAGAAAGCACATAAGAAGTACGCTGTTCCAGATACAAGTACAACTGTTACATTCCTTATGGGTGTTGTATATTCAGGCTCAGTTTTCAAGAACAAGCTTCTCCTTATTAGTGACAGTAGCTTCCCCTAAAATTTGATTGAAGCATGGGAAGCCAGGAATGTTGAAGACTTTGACACTCAATGAGTGGAGAGACAGGATATTCACATACACACCTTGGCCATCTCGAAACTAAGGGACGATATAGACCAGTGATGGCTAACTGTTTTGCTGTCATGTGCCAAAAGGGGGGTAGCACAGGGGAGTTGCGCGCGTATGCCCACACCCATAATTCAATGTACCCCCCGCTCATGCACGCGTGACCCACCCCCACTACCCCCACTTTTGGCACGTGACGGCAAAAAGGTTAGCCATAACTGGTCTATATCATCCCTTAGAGGCTTTCTTGGAGCCTGGGGAGGGTGAAAACAGCCTTCCCCACCCTCCTGGAGGCCCTCCGGAGGCCAGAAATGGCCTGTTTCCCAACTTCTGGTGGGACCGGAAGGCCTGTTTTTCACCCTCCCCAGGCTCCAGAGGATTTCTAGGAGGGGTTGGGAAAGCCTGAAAATCAGCTGTCCAGAGTGCACATGCGGGCCTGATAGCTCAGCAGACTAAAAGCATTGTGATTAACACCAGCTGTCTGCAATTACTGTAAGTTTGAATCTCACCAGGCTCAAGGTTGACTCAGCCTTCCATCATTTCTAAGGTAGGTTAAATGAGGACCCAGTTTGTGGGGGCAATAAGCTGACTTTGTATAAATATAGAAAAGTATGAAGGCTATTGCTTAACGTATTGTAAGCCGCCCTGAGTCTCTGGAGAAGGGTGGCATATAAATCAAATTTTAAAAAAAAACCAAAACAACATGTGCGCTGACGCTGAACTAGGGCAAAGCTCGCATGCCCACAGATATGGCTCCATGTGCCACTTGTTGCACACATGCCATAGGTTCGCCATCACGGATATAGACTTTGTATTTGGCCTATTACCAATATAGGTCATTCATTGTTTCCTGTGTGGAGGAATGGATGACATTCTCTTCCTCCTCCCAATTGGAGCTTATTTGCAAATGCGTCTTTGCCAGAGTTTCTCAATTTTGATTCAAAAATTGGAGCTCTATTAAGCCCATCAAAATGGACATTCTCTAGCACAGTGGTCCTCAACCTTTTTGGATCCATGGACCAGCAGCAGTGGTGATGATGGAGGGATGGTTTTGTGTGTGCAACCTAATCCTGCACATGCACAAATGAAGCTTTGTACGCTTCCTCACTGCTTGCATGGGGCAGTTCCCAATAGGCCACAAATCAGTATCAGTCCATGGCCTGGGGTTTGGGGCCTACTCTAACAATTTATTGTATTCTGGGAACAGTCCCAGCTCCAAGTGGCTACACTGCAGTGCAGGACTACTCTTAAGGATAAGAATTCTCCCTTTGAAAGCTTTTCAAAAGCAAATTCACTTCCATTCACCTGGATAAGAATTGGTGAGGGAAAATGCATAATTTCTCCACTTAACATGTAGATAGTTTCATTTATTTATCTATTTCCTGCCTTTATTATTTTTACAAACTATTCAAAGTGGTGAAGATATCCAACACATCATCTTCCTGTTCCTCCTATTTTTCCTACAACAACAACTCTGTGAGGTTGGTTGGGCAGAGAGAGACAGAGTGACTGTCCCAAAGTTACTGGCTTTCATAGTTAAAGTGAAATTTAGCTTTCATGGTTAAAGCGGACTTTGAACTCATGGTTTCCTGCTTTCTAGCCTGGTTCCCTAACCACTAGACCAGGGGTCAGTAACCTTAAACACTCAAAGAGCCACTTGGAGCCATTTCCTACAGAAAAAACAAAACAAAACACTGGGAGCCACAAAACCTGGGTGACCGTGGGCAACTCGAAGTCATTCACTCCCACCCAGTCACATGACCACCTAGCCATGCCTACCCAGCCACAAAACTATTCTCTCTCTTTCCCCCTCTCCCTCTCTCTCCGCTCCTCTTTCTGTATCTCTGTGTCTGTCCCTCTCACTCTTTTCTCCTCTCTCACCCTCTCTCTATGTATCACTCTGTTTGTGCGTCTCTATGTCTCTCACCCACTCCCTGTGTATCATTCTGTATGAGTCTTTCTATGTCTCTCTCACTTCCTCTTTGTGTATCACTCTCTCTCTTTCTGTGTGTGTGTGTCTCCCCCTCCCTTTGGGCGACTGTCCTCCCCCTCCCCCCTCCTCTCGTAACTCCCTGGCCGGCTGTGGATGAGCCGGGAACTTTTGCAGGTGGCAGGAAAAAATGGCAGGAAGCAAAGGCTGCCTTATGTGCAAATGTGGCGAGAAGGCAGGTACAGGGCAGCTTTGCTCCTTCTCCCTCAGAACACCCAGGACAGCTGTGACTCAGCTACAACCAGCCAGGGGGTTATGAGAGGAGGAGTGGGGAGGAAAGTGCAGGAGCGAAGGTTCCCTGTACCTGCCTTCACGCCACATTTACGTGTAAGGCAGCCTTCGCTTCCTGCCGCTTCGGGCTGGAGTCCAAAAAAGAAATAAGAGGGGTGTGGCGAACCAGTGATGGGACAGGGAGCCACGGCAGAGGGCCCAAAGAGCCGCTTGTAGCTCCGGAGCCACGGGTTGCCGATCCCTACACTAGACCAAACTACCTCCAGTTGCCCTTAGCACCTTATTTACTAAGGATGCCCCAAATATAAAAAACGACAAGTTGTTAGAAAGGACTTTCACCTTTGTTGTCTGTGTAGCTGTCACATTCATACATCAGACAAAGGCTCTTGTTTATTACAAAAATATTGACAAATTTGGCACTTAGGTTATTTTAAAAGTTCTTTGTGGAGTTAGCAAGTTCTTTTTATTAGTATTTTACAGTAGTTAAGAGTTCTGGAATTTGATGTATGATAATGTCTCTAAGAAATACATCAACACTGGCCTCAACAGTCGTCAATTAAGTTTATTTTTTTCCACTTGCAGACTATATATTGAGAATGACTTTTGCCAAAAGTAACTTTGGTTACTGCAGTATTTGCTATGAACCTGCTAATTGGAGATTCAGATACAAGAGAACACAGCTTTGAAGTGTTGTACCAAGATTGGTGGCTCCGGGTCTGTTTATAGATCCAGTTCAAGATTTTATGGAGTCTTGAAATAAAACTATTGCAAAGACTATTCCAGATGTTCAGATTATCAGAAATTCTTCTCCAAGCATATTTGCCCAGAGAAGTATAACAGTGACAGTGAAGGACACTGTCCTCTTCTTAATTATGGCTCCTGTAAAATGCATTCTTCTGGCAAGTTTGATCTGAATATACAGAGAAGATATTTTTTACAACCTTTTGACTGTTACTGCTATTGTAATAATTATTGAATTTGATCTTGTAATCCATAGCAATAGCAATAGCACTTAGACTTATATACCACTTCACACTGCTTTTACAGCTCTCTCTAAGTGGTTTATAGAGTCAGCATATTGCCCCCAAAAGTCTGGGTCTGCATTTTACCAACCTCAGAAGGATGGAAGGCTGAGTCAGCCTCGAGCCTGGTGAGATTTGAATTGCAGGCAGCCGGCAGTCAGCAGAAGTAGCTTGCAGTACTGCAGTTTAACCACTGCACCACCGCAGCTCTTCCATCCTGAAAAATTCATAGTAGAGTTGCCAGCAAATATCGCTACTGCTTTTTGTTTAAATGAATAAATTGATTAATAATTGCAGCCATGGTTTATGCTACTACTGAATGACTCTCAATAATTTAATGTGAAACACTGGCTTATGAGGTTTTGAAAAGATTGAACAATTCTGCTTCCTGTTCCTAATCTCTCGATTGGGCTACATATGTAGTTTAAAGTCATGACCATACAGAATTGTCAATGTATTCATAATAAGAATGTTACATATTGCATCCCCATTATAGCATTTGCCTTCAGCAATAGCATAAGCACTTGTAAAAGTTGAAGTTGCCTCATTTTTATTTTCCTTTGGGCTAATGATTCAACCATGATGTGTATAATGTAAATAGGACTCCAAAGGTGCCTTAAAGCTCTACCACCTTACTGTTCTAGAGAGCATCTTGAATTAAACTACTCCAAAACAAAAGTACTGGTATTTTCTAGGAAATGCTTTAAGGCCCCAATTAGATGGATAATTAGCAGCAAATGCATTAAGCAGGTAAAATCCTTTAAATGACTAGTTCTTAACCTTCAAGCTTCCACCTGCTGATCTTCTCAAACAAGAGAGCTTTTAGTAAAGGCCTCCACAGCATCCTTTGTAATTGTTAAATTTGCAGCTCAATTTGATAAAAAGTTATGTCTCACCAGTTATTACACTATATAAAGCCAAAGTTATGGATTTGATGCTAATGGAGCTTGGCTTTGTATTTATAGGGAGTCTCCTAATTTAGAAACAATCCAGTCAAAAATGCTTGAAAATCTTACTAGGAGTTCCTCATTCAACTTCCAGTGCTTTAACGTGATTAGAATTAAGCATTTCCCTTAGGGCCTGATTAAGACTCTGTCATCTTAGTTTCTGGATGTCTGGATGCTTCCTTAGTTCGTCTCACTTGCTGGATACGTTTTCTTCCAACCTTAGAAGAGAAATCAATGACAATTTGGCATATTGTGGTCTTACTCTGTTAAACCTCTACTTGCCTTGGGACTTGATAACTCAATATAACTCTGACTGAACTAAAGCAAAGGATTTGGGATCTAGATATAAAAAATGACACATCCAAAGTTACCCATTCTTTTTATATCACTATTGTTCCTCTTCTCTGTTATGTCCTTAGAAAATTCTTTCACATCTTATATTCATGTAGAAGACTATTTATTTTAGCTTAAATTGTTCTTAGGACAGCAACTGTTAGCTAAGACATTCATACCCAAGCTAATTTTATTTCTGTTCAGATTTCCCGGTAGAATCTTTCTCACATGTATTATTAAAATGTCCATTGTACAGCCAATGGCAATCAAGTTTAATACATCCAATTATTAACACAGATAGTCCTCCTCAACTTACAACCACAATTGAGCCCAAAATTTCTATTGCTAAATGAAACATTTGTTAAAGGAGTTTGCCCCATTTTATGACTTTTCTTGCCACAGTTATTAAGTGAATGGCTGTAGTTGTTAAATTAATCAAATTGTTGTTAAGTGAATCTGGCTACCCCATCGGCTTTGCTTGTCAGTAAGTTGCAAAAGGGAATTCCATGACCTTGGGACACCGCAACTGTCATACATATGAGTCAATTGCCTGAATTTTGATCACATGACCAAGGGGATGCTACAATGGTCGTAAGTTTGAAAACTGGTTGTCAGTCACTTTTTACGTTGCTGTTGTAACTTTGAACAGTCACTAAACAAACTGTTTTAAGTTGAGGACTCCCTGTAACTCTAATTGCCATTGCAACTAGGCTGACTTGTGTGACAACTATTCAGAAGCTCCTCAGCAGGTTGCAAACTTCTTACCCATAGCTATAGCTGTTAGAAACCATGTGGTTCTGCCCAATGGTGGGTTCCAACCGGTGTTACTACTGGTTCTCTTCGCGCATGCGCTTTTTGCACGATTGCTCCACGTCAGTGCATTGGGTTTCTGGCCAGCGGAGGTGCGGCAATCTACTCTGCCGCGCCTGTCAGCTGGGCTAAAAACCAAGAAATAAAGCTAGGAATAAAGCGGGGGTGGGCAGGAGGGCCCAGCTCCCAGTCACAGAGAACCGGTTCGGTGACATCACATCATCACTGCTACCAGTTCGGCTGAACTGGGCCGAACCAGGAGCAACCCACCACTGGTTCTGCCCTCATCCCGTTAACTCTTAGCTCCTGTTTCAGGATTTTCTCATTATTTCAAAATTTCTTTTGATATTATTGTATGGCATGCTGATTGTTTTATTGTGTTTAGTCTGTAGATCCATTTTCATTGACTGATTTAGAGTCTTCTCCTTTTATTTAATAAAGCATTATGCGCACAGATGACACTAGATAAATATGTAGATGGGCTTTCAGATTATCCATAGAGAAAAGACATTGTGGGTCTAAATATATAAATAAAGCTTTTTTGTGTAAACCTCACCCCCCCATCTCTCTCTCTCTCTCTCTCTCTCTCTCTCTCTTTCTTTGTGTATGTGTGTGTATATATATTTGTATGTGTGTATGTGTGTGTATATATATGTGTGTGTGTATGTGTGTATATATATGTGTGTGTGTGTGTGTGTGTATCATGGACCCCCACAGAGGGGGCTCGCAACTTGGGCGTCCTCCTGGACACACGGCTGTCTTTAGAAGAGCACATGACGGCCGTGGCCAGGGGGGCTTTTTATCAGGTTCACCTGATATGCCAGTTGCGCCCCTTTCTGAGTCGGGATTCCTTATGCACAGTCACTCATGCTCTCATCACTTCTCGCCTGGACTACGGCAACGCCCCTCATGGGGCTCCCCTTGAGGAGCCCCCTTAGGCTCCAACTGGTCCAGAATGCGGCTACACGTGGCGCTCCCATATAACACCTCTCCTGCGTGAGCTGCACTGGCTCCCGGTGGTCTTCCGGGTGCGCTTCAAGGTGTTGCTTCTCACCTTTAAAGCGCTCCATGGCTTAGGGCCAGGGTATTTACAAGACCGCCTTCTGCTACTGATAACCTCCCACCGGCCAATATGCTCTCACAGAGAGGGCCTCCTCAGGGTGCCGTCCGTCAAGCAATGTCGGCTGGCGGCCCCCAAGGGGAGAGCCTTCTCTGTGGGGGCACCTGCCTTCTGGAACGAGCTACCTCCCGGAATACGGCTGATTCCGGATCTCCGCACTTTCCGTAAGGCCCTGAAGACGTTTTTATTTCAGCAAGCCAGCCTGGCCTGAATAGGTTTTATGGGTTAGTTTTTTAATTGTATAGCTAGGGGTTTTAAATTGGGAGGCCAATTAATTTAATTTATTTTTAATTATCTTAACTTTTATATTGTATGTTATTTTAATTCTCGGCTGTTCACCGTCCTGAGTCCCTTCGGGGAGAAGGGCGGGATATAAATTCAATAAATAATAATAATAATAATAATAATAATAATAATAATAATAATATCCACTATATATATATATTTCTTTTGTACAAAGAAAAAGAAAGAAAAACAAATATTGTACCTTTACAGGGAGGATACATGAGATGAGGGTGTGGCTAACTGATGAGGCCTTATAAGGCCAAAATAGATCTATCTTAGTCTCCCAATGGGCATCAAAGGGTCTGCTGGCTGCCAGAAA
Source organism: Pituophis catenifer annectens (assembly GCF_029215685.1). Lineage (NCBI taxonomy): Eukaryota > Metazoa > Chordata > Lepidosauria > Squamata > Colubridae > Pituophis > Pituophis catenifer. The sequence goes on along the minus strand of NW_027256882.1, from coordinate 231,870,489 downwards.
AAGAAAAAAAAGCCCAGAAACTAGTGAATTGTGATTTCACTGAACTAGGGCTGCATAATATCTTGGTTTACGTAGGTAGAACCTGGCTAAAGAGACATACACATAAAATCTATGAAAAAGAAATATATATATATATGTGTGTGTGTGTATATATATATATACAGAGAGGGAGGGAGGGAGGGAGGGAGAGGGAGGGAGAGAGAGAGAGAGAGAGAGAGAGAGAGAGAGAGAGAGAGAGAGAGAGAGATCGCGATCTCCGGAACTTAAAATAAAAAAACTTAAAATATTATCCACTTAGCTTTTGTTAGCCTCTGCTAACATCGTCAGAGTGTAAAAACTACCATTAAAGAGATATTCGCCTTTATGCATCATTGATCAATCTGGCCATTCTTTTATAGCTACACCTGGAACTCGTATTTTTAGGATAGTTCACAATATATATATGTGTATATGTATATGTACATGTGTCACTAGGCATCTGTCAGCTGAAAAAAGGGTTATCCAAATATATAGTCACATGTATCTTTGAAAGGTCTTTAGTAACTTTTATTGAACATTCACAATGTGAATGGTTCACATTGAATGGCCCACAGGAAGAGTGGTTAATATTGTAGTCACTTCCTTCACATTGGATGGAGAAGAAATTTGTTCAATTTGCTGGGAAGTTTTCTTTTTTTCCCCCCAGTATGCAAATGAAAGGTTTTCATCAATCATTTGCTTTTCTTCCCATTTTACAATGCAATTTTAAAAGAGAATACTGTAAAGGGTTTACTTATTTAAAGAGAATACTGTAAAGACAAAGTCTATACAAAATGTATATATTATAAAACATAATATACAAATTTGCATGGGAAAATAACATATAAACTTTGTATATTTTCATGAGATGGATGGTGGCTATATAAATTTGATAAATAAATAAAATAATAGATAATAATGAAAAGAGTACATTAGAAATATGCATATATTTGGTATAAAAAACAATTCAAGCTAGTATAGAAATAAAAAATAACAGTGGAAAAAAATAGAAGCATGAAATAAAAATAGATATGCCCATCTCTATTTTGTACCCTCTACCTACTAAACAGCATTTGAAACAGGCTAACATCCAATAAATTATAACCATGTCTATCTCTTGCCTAAATTAAAGAAAAACAAAATATAAATTTGCATTTGTAATAGTGCAGTAAAGCGCAAATAGCCCACCAAGAATTTTTTTTTAATGAGGAACGAGGTTCTTATTGTATAAATCTGTATCACCAAGTATGAGGCATACCTTTGAATCTGTGAAATATGTAAAAATGTTAAAAGATTTGGTGATACAATAGTCACAAGCGGAGAAATCTTTGATGGCAAGCTGTTCCCCTTCTTCTCTGCGGAAGCATGTGTAGGTGCCTGCTCTTCATCAGCCTTGAATTTGATGAGGTGATTTTGAGTCAGCTGTCTCTATCACTTTGGCACAGACAAAGATCCCTCAAAAAATGTTACACTTCATCAAAGTGTATCATGAGACTTCACGGTCATTATCTCAATGGCCAGCTCTGATGTGCTACAATTGGCAGCGAGACAGACAGTAGGGGGTGTATTAGAAGAAAGCCTGTGTTTCATGTGGAAAGCTGGCAAGCTTCTCCGAGCTTCTGTCAACAACTCAGCGGTCTGATCCGATGCACTGAGTGCTGATTATGCTCTTGTTTCGGTAGGAAGTAAACAAGAAAATGAATTCCACAGCACAACACAGACTCTTTGTATCTTCAAAATGGTATGATTGGAATCGAGCCAACCTCATTGAAAGTTTGGTCATTTCAGTCATCAGCGCCCTAATACTGATGGAAGCTTTGATTACTGGTTGGATCCGGCAATAAAACCTCTCAGGGACAGACATGCAGCAAATAAAGACATTGATTGGTTGTTGGGTCAATTTAGGCCTCAGAGTGCAGAGCGGGGTCCTTATAAAAGACGAATGGATTAGCTACACAGCCTCTATCACAGTAGGTCTTATTTCTCCAGTAGCTTTATGATTGCTTTCCAGCTTGGCAGGGACTCGTTTCCTCTCCAACTAGCTTGCAGAACATTCTTCTTCTCAATAACGTAGTTCAAAGGATTAGGTACAAAGGACTTCACAATTCATGAAAACGGCTGTGGATACAAAAAAAGAAAAAGAAAAAGAAAAAGAAAATGAAAGTATTGTAAACAATAGATAGCATAGGAATGAAAAATAAATATTAATTATGCAAACTTGTACAGGTACTTTTGAATGCCTGACCACAATTGAACTGAAAATTTCTGTTGCTAAGTGAGAAATTTCTTAAGCAAATTTTGCCCAATTTTATGAACTTTTTTTGTCAGTTGTTAAGTGAATCACGGCAGTTGTTACGTTAGTAACAATGTTAAGTAAATCTGGCTTCCCCATTGTCTTTGCTTGTCAGAAATTTTAAAAAGGGGATCACATAACCCTGGCACTGTTCTGCCCCAATTATGGACCCCAAAGAATGCAGCACACACAAAGTCTGTACAAATCTTAGTTTACTAAAATAAAATCAGTTTTTAATTAACTTTCTTAACAGCCTGCAAGAATCCAAAGAATAAATAATCTTAATCTTGCTATGGTTGGCAGAAAGCCCAGAAGCAATTTGCAGAGAACTAAGATCAAGACACTAAGGAAGGTGAACGGTTGTTCCCTGCAAATTGCTTCAGTTGGCGTTCCTCCTTAAATAGGCTAAGGGAGTGGCCAATTAGCCCCAGCCTTACTCTCAAGGAGACCTCCTCCTGAGGAGTCACTCCTGCCTTTTGGCAGCTCTGCGCGCCCGTGCATCGAGAAGAGGCTCCTCCTCTTCGTCCTCTTCACTTAAGGGAGCTTCTGGAGGTTCTGAAGGCCCTGGCTGAATCCCTGCCTCTGGCACCACATCTTCTCCAGCCTCATTGTCCAAGTGCCAGCTGCACAGGCTGCTGGTGCAGCATCACACCAGCCTCCTCGCTGTCCGAATCAGCCACCAGCCGCACAGGCCGCGTACGGGCCACAACAGGGACATTGCAACAGTCATAAATATCAGTCAGTTGCCAAGCATTTGGATTTTGATCATGTGACCATGGGGCTGCTGCAACAGTCATAAGAGTGAAAAATGGCCATAAGTCACTTTTTTTCAGTGCTGTTGTATCTTTGAACAGTCACTAAATGAACTGTTGTAAATTGAGGACTACCAATACAGAAAAGGTAGAACTTACTTTCTTTTCCTAACTGCTTCAAACACAAGACAGACCAGTTTTCAGACTGTGGATTTAAAAGTCGCATTACCTGGTGATGCTTGTAATATTATTGGGCATTTCTGTTTGGTTTTCTTAATGTTGAATCAGCTAAGCATTTTAAGTGCTTGTGTTCTCCTTGGCACAGTGGCACTACTAGTAAGTAAAACCACAGTTTAATAAGTGGTGTTTCGCTTGGAGAAAATGCTAAATTCTGAAGGATGTTATAGGAAGTAAAAATGAATTACGGCCTCAGAAATGTAACACACAATGTTAACCTTTGAATGCTTAACTCTAAATGAACCTCATTTGTGATCTCTTGCTTTCTGGTCTATAAGATTTTTTGCAGTGCAAAGCCTGTTTCTCGGAGATTTAAACTGTTGCCCCAGACAATTTAAATTCTTCTCAAGTAGAGAACCCAAATTCTATAACTGGAATATAGTGATTATTTCTACAAGTTACTCAACTGTGAAACCCCCCCTCCCAGATTTTCTAAGTATTTGGCAAACATAAAATACATCCAAAGAGAAGGAGGAAAGTCATGGAATTTGAGAATAGCTAGATTATAGCATGGGGAAAAGTTAATAACACCTGCAAAAGTTTGTAAAGGAAGCTCTGTATTGCATCCTGCTCTAGCATACAAACTTTGGCAAGTATAAACAAGTTCCCCCTCCATCTAATATTTTATTTATTTATTTATTTATTTATTTATTTATTTATTTATTTATTTATTTATTTATTATTTATTTATTTATTTATTTATTTATTTCGTCAAGCATGTATTTTATGACAGATAGAAGTGTAAATATAATTATAAATACGTGAAAAGGATATAAATAAAAGAAAACATTAGGACAGGGACAGTAGGCACGCTGGTGCGCTTATGCACGCCCCTTACAGACCTCTTAGGAATGGGGTGAGGTCTACAGTAGACAGCCTTAAGGTTAAAGTTTTGGGGATTTGGGGAAGAAATCACAGAGTCAGGTAGTGCATTCCAGGCATTGACAACTCTGTTACTGAAGTCGTATTTTCTGCAGTCTAGTTTGGATCAGTTTACCATGAGTTTGTATCTATTGTGTGCTCTTGTATTGTTTTGGTTGAAGCTGAAGTATTCATTGGCTGGTAGGACATTGTAGCAGATGATTTTATGCACTATGCTTAGGTCAGACCGAAGATGGCAAAGTTCTAAATTGTCTAAGCCTAAAATTTCGAGTCTGGTGGCATAAGGTATTTTGTTGCAAGTAGAGGAGTGGAGGACCCTTCTTGTGAAATATCTCTGGACTCGTTCAATTGTATTAATGTCCGATATGCAGTGCGGGTTCCAGACAGATGAGCTATATTCAAGAATTGGTCTGAGAAAAATTTTGTATGCCCTAGTTTGCAGTTCAATATTGCCAGAGAATATATACTGTATATGACTAATATATATATTAATATATATAATAATATATGGCTAAAAAAAAACTTCCTCCATTTACATCCTTGCCACTGAAATTGTGCATTTGGATGGAGCACAGCTCAATGGATTTCTTTATACCTTCATTAATTATTTCTGGTTATCTTTTGTTTATGAAGAAGGAACAAATGATATAAAAATCTTCTCTAAAGGACCTGTTGCCAGCTCCAGTGAACACGGAGCTAAATGGACCATCCAAGTTGGTCTAAGTTTCCTTATTATTGCAAGCTATTGAAATCACTGGGTCATGTTAATCTTGTATAGGCTACTAATTTTAGACCAGTTTCTGCTTCTGCAGAGTGATACCACAAAATACATCGCCTTAAGTATCATTGGCCTGCTTGTTCCAAATGCTCCACATTATAGGTCACAGCAGGGCCTCTGTTTAAAGCTGAGTTGATAGACAATTGCAGCAAGAGAGAATTCCTATATGGCTCACTCAATATTTAAACATATCCTTGATGCCTCTCTTCTCCCCCACCCCCATGCCAGAAGATTTAATTCTCTACTGTCTCCCTCTCCTTCTCCTATCAAGATCCAGAAAAAATAACTTCTGCTTCTCTATTTGAAAATGTTTTAATCTTTTACTTTTGGGAATTGACTTACAATCTTTTTGAATATAGTATGTTCCACATCTTGCTTCCTCCCAGCGTCTTGAACTACCATACCAAGAAGTTCCATTAAGAATGTTATTAACTTTGCAGTTATAAGCTCTCTCTGTGTGTGTAACTACTGTTTATTTCAGATTGCTAGCTAATTGGCATGCTCTAACACCCTTGTTAAACCGACCAGAATATATTGCGTGGGGATGCCTTGGGAATTTATCTAATTTCATGCTAGAACTTAATAAGTAAGATCCAACAATTTTTTTTTTCATATCACTAGAAATCCATTAGTTGACTAACTCTTTTCAGTGAGCGGATGAAAGCTTTATTAGTCATAGGGTCTCTGTGCTAAGCATGTCATCAGAATTTTACATAGGATCGGCAGTGAAATGCAATTTATTTTCTAGCTGAAGAAAAATTGCAGGGATGTTTTCAGAGGCTGGAAATCCATTTTAAGCATACCCATGCTAAATGAGCTTTTAATTGTATTTAATTGTACATTTCTGTCTATGAATGGCATTTAATGACAAGCCAAAAGAAGTGGGCTAATTAGAACAAATGCAACAAGTACAATTAATAAATTGTAACTCCTGACTCACTTTGGCATTTTTCTTATGTGACTCTGCAGTTGATTCATAGATTGTTTTAAGCAATTTCCCTTCTTTAAAAATGTGTTTTCTGAACATAGCACATAGTTACAAATTAAGTTTATTATTATAGCTTTCCTAATTAAATGAAAGTATATGTGTGCAATATTCTTCATAAAATTGCCTATAGAGTAATTGACTGAGTAACTGCATTATAGATTTTAGCATCCCATTTCAAGAACGCTTGCATCCAAGTTTTTAAGAAAAAACATTTAGTCAATGTTTGGCTAAAGTAGCTCTCGATATAGATATTTAATGCTATGGTTGGTTTATAAATCTTTAAATGTCTTAGGTGTTGCAGATGTAACACATTGTTTTATTGTGACCATCATGTATGTACTACTGAAGTTCTCATGTCTGTAACCTTTCCATGGGTGAAACGGTGTATCATAGGACAAAATATTTATGAACCAAGGTACTTCAAATGGGCTAACTTACAGAATACGTCCAAAATCTGGGACCCATAAATCCCATGGAATTGAAATGTAGAACTTTATAAAAACATTTTATGACATAAAAATGCTGTAAAGCATTTTATGACATACCACAAAATGTCATAAAAATTTCCTGTGGTCAACTTTTGTGGTTGACTAGGCTATGCAGTTCAACATTGACTATTTTCAAGCTAGATAAATCTCTTAATATCTCTCTGCATTTTTAAACAACTTTTCTAGTACACTAGAAGCTCCACCATGGTTGAAGGCATTGAGGAATCTGATAAGGAAGTACTATATCTCTGAAACAATGACCCAGTGAATCATAGGTTATCTAGTATCCCCTAAAGTTGATTGAGACTTCCTTTTAGTTATCAGCTTTCAGCTGAAGAACCAAGATATATTCTTTCAAATTGCCCCCAAGAGCACCTGTTTTGTGGACAGCTTTGTAGGAGATTTAATGTAAGTTTGTTTTGTATTTGTGCAAGGCGATGCTTAGTCTATAATATAGATTTGTTCTCTTCTCTCATAATAGTTTTTATATAATAATGGGGAAAAAATCTATTTTAGGAACAGCATTACCGTTGCCGCAAATATGGACACAGAATCAGTTTGTGACAGAAATTTGAAATGATCCAGTGATGAAGTACAATCATATCACCCAATGCAAAATATGGTTTTGTAAATGATTCATATTCATTGATAGTGATTAATCATCATTCACCTGATGACATTATCAAATGGTGAGAACTCTTTCAGAACATACCTCTGTGAAGAACAGATTTCTTTCTGTTGAATTAAAGAATCTCTACAAGTAGTCCTTAACTTATGACTATTTATTTATTTATTTATTTATTTATTTATTTATTTATTTATTTATTTATTTATTTATTTATCAAATTTCTATACTGCCCTACTCCCGGAGGACTCAGGGCGGTGAACAGCCAAGATAAAAAACAGATAATACAAACATTAAAAGTCCATTAAAATTATTAAATATTTTGGCCGAAAACAAATTTAAAACACCCAATTTGTAAAACAGATTAAATGACACTTAATTAATTATTAATTTAATGACACTTTAAAATTATGATGGCTTTGGCAACAGGGATTTACGACCTGTCCTTGCACTTAGGACCATCACTCCACAGGATCACAATTTGGGCACTTGCAACTAACTCTTATTTGTGACCATATAAATTTGTATGATCCTGTGGTCACATGATCATGATTTGAAACCTTTAGAGCCAACAAAGAAAGTCAGTAGATTAAATCAGTTAAAATGGATTTGCTTAACAATCATATGATTACTTAACATGATTTCCTTAATGACCAGGTGATTTGCTTAATGACCTTGGTAAAAATGGCCATAAAATCCAGTCTAGTCAGTGATGACTCACTTTATGATCATACTGACTTATGATGGAAACCAAATTGTAAAACCAGTAGTGGTCATAAAGTGAGGGTTAACTCTAGTGTATTGAATATGCTCACATAACCTACTTTTACGAGCTGCACAGTGACAAAACAAGTTTGGGTTTCTTTGCAACAAAGAATCAGAGGAGAACAAAGATTTATTTTGTGACAGATATAGAAATGTCATCCAATGAGATGGAAAAATAGAGATCCGAGAGTTTTGATGCTGGGGCCCTTGTTTTCCTTTTCCTAGTCTCATTGAATTCCTACCATTTGCGGCCTGCCACAGGCTTGGCAAAAACAACAGGTTCAGGTTACTTGAGAAACGTCTCACCCCACAGCTTATCTCTTCTGCCAGTACAAGTGAAATGAGCCAATCCCACTTGTACTGGCAGAAGAGATAAACTGTGGGTCCTGTCAGCCTGATTATTCCAGCTGGCAGGGTCCAGGGCAGGGGTGGATTCTACTTACCTTTACTACCAGTTCGCAATGGGGCCACGCGCACATGTGCAGAAGCATTTTGGTGACGTCGGGGTCGGTGAGCGGGGTCTCCTGCCGGTTTTACTACCAGTTCTATAGAACCAGTGCAAACCGGGGGCAACCCACCACTGGTCCAGAGGGAAAGCCTTCTTTGCTGTTGCACCTGTCCTCTGGAACATCTTGCTCCCCCCCCATGTGAGGTTCGACCCAACCCTCCTATCTTTTCGTAAGGGTCTAAAGACGTGGCTTTGCCAGTTGGCTTGGGGCCCCAGTAGGAGAACAGCGCAAGGGAGGAAGTTGATTGAGTAAGAACAGTTCCCACCTCTTCTCCCACTCTGCCCCCATCCTCCCCATTTGTTCTTGGTTTTAATGTCTTATGTTTTAACTGTATATATAACTGTAAGCTGCTCAGAGATATCCTATGGTAAGATGGGGGGGGCAATAACTTTTATAAATAAATAAACAGCTGTCTGAAGGTTTCCCAAATATTTCCTTTAAATGGGATGCCGGTGCAAACAAAACAGCCTCAACTTTTGGGAAGCATTATTTTCTCACCAGCTCGATTGGGCATTTTCCAATCGGTTCCTCTTTTCCACCAGCCTCCATTCCCTGGTTCTACTTGTAGATATCATGCTGGCAGAGTGCTTACATCTCTTCATTATTAATTCATCTCATGGAGCTTAATTGGACAAGGCTAGAGTGAATTTGACAAACATCACAGCAGCAGAAAAAGCAATCACTCTTTCAAGATGAAAATTTGTTTGATGTCTTACTGTGTAACTCATTTACTCTCCTTGGGAGTCACATGACCTGAATGTTAATCAGTCATTGATTGGCTTCTCTCCTTGGACAGTCACATGACCAGCATATTAATAGCTCAGCACTTGGTAGCGGCAGTGTTAGGCAACCTTGTGATTGGCTGCCAGGTTAAGATAGGGAGATAAGTGAGTGCTTGATGAGCACTTGACAGAACTTCACAGAAAATTAAGGCCCTAAAATAGCATGAGAAAGGCTTGTCAAATCAAGCATGATTATCACTGAATGCTTAAGGAATTCATCATCTGCATGAAATTGATACACTTCAGCACCAGCAGGCTTCTTAGTCAGCAGGGACTCATCAGACTTTTATTTATGTGTATTCACCAAATCACATTAATTCTGAGAGCTAAAACATGCTAAGGATGAAGGTTATTTTCTGTTCAATCTAATTTATCTATGACAATAATCATCACTAATAATACGTCAAATTAGATTGCAGTCATTTTATGCATGCATGCTGATTTGGAAAATAGAGTTAAAGCGTTCCAAAGTAATTAACTATTGGTAAAGGTATGGAAGGCCTGAAATAATCAGCATATCTGGATGGAAAATTAAGTTTTATAGAATGGATTTATAAATACATATCCGTATTTAATTCTGAATGTAAATTGTATTCTGTTAAAGTGGGCTTAATTTTGATAATACTATTAAGACCAATCATTTTTCTCAAGGCACCTGCACTGCTAATTCATTTGGAGTCCAATTTCACCGTGCATCATCAAAGAGAATTTGGAAGAGTAGTTACATCTGGAATTCCTCAACATTTTCTAGTTTTATTAATATGACTGTTGCATTTTACTGGTTTTAAAACTGCTTATAAAATTACTCTGATGTATGAATTAGCATGTTGAGGTGCCACAAGTTACTATTTTTGTTTAATTATATTCTGTATAATGATTCATAATCCAACAGGAAATAGGAATATGATTTATTAATAACTTGCATTTGTAGTTTTGATTAATTTATATATTTTGAAATGTAATCCAATCTACATACATTTCTATTTCTAAAGCTCTATGGTTCTTAACAAGCATAGAGAAAACATTTGTCTTCCTCCTTTTTGCCTCCCTACAATGTAAAAGAAAAAAAATCATAATTTTTTGCATATTAACCTAGCTCAAAACCATTTTCATGATCATCATCATCATGACAATCATCATGGAATAGTTAAAGGAAAAACTGCTTCTTGATACATTTTTCACAGGAGGTCATTTAGAGCATCAATTGCTTTTATGGTACTTTCACAAGTACCATAAAACTTGACTTATTAAGTATTACTGTATTAGGAAATGTTTGGCATCACATTGTCTGCTCAATAATGAAGCTTTAAAGATACCACTGTTAAGCTGATATGTTATAGAAATTGAAGGGAGAAAAGGAATGGAAAGGAAAAAAAATAACTCCATTCCTTGGTATTAAGAATTCTATTTTTTTTTAAGAATAGAAGAGAAAAAAAATATGCTCTTTCTTATTTTTTTCCCTAATCTCTTGTTTACCAAGAGATGGATCTTGGTACCATTACGTGCTCTCTCCTTCCCTCCCTCCCTCTCTCTCTCTTATTGATTAAATGAATCTGTTCAAAAGACCAGTTCCCAGGCTTTTTGATCTAATCTGATCTGATCTTATCCAACCACTTTGGCAGGACACTGGGGAATTAAGAATAAGCAGCTTTACCACAAGTGTTTAATAACCCAACACAATCTCCTTATGGCTCTGTGCTGCTCAAGTTCTCATCTAGTCAACAGCTCATAGTGTAACAGATTGGACATCCCTCTGAACCTAGGAATTTTCATGCACTGTGAAACTAATCGCTTCAAGTTCCTTCATAAATCACACAAAGCAGATTTCAGCATCTCAACAAATTGAAAGAGGAGGAGGAGGAGGCAAGAGAGTGAGAAGACAAGAGGGGGAGAAAATTCACCTACTGAATGAAATGTAAGGATGTAAAAAAAAAGGTACATATAATCTACATTTTGTCATCTTATTTTCACAAACACCATAGGCAGGCTAAATCATAACAAGCCTACAAATCAGTACTGATCTTATTTTACCCTCCTGCTTAGGTGACAGAAAGCATGTGTAGTTTCACAAACTTGTGGGGATTTTTTTTTTTTTGGTCTGCACAATTTATTTGCTAAGGTGATCTCCTGGATCTGTTCCTTGAAACTACTAATCAGAGTAGCTCAAATCAGCTCAAAGACTCCCTTTGGCAGTTCCCAAAAAGACACTTCTGAGGTTATAGATGGTGAAGTGAAATGCCTCAGCAGATGGTTGTCAGACACTTGTGGTTGTTGTTCAGATAAGAAATGAAACACGCTAAATTACTCCTGAAATTCATGGTACATTGCAGTGTGACTTCCTAGTTTGTGAAACAAAAACAGTAAATAACAAATTTACTTGGTGCCAGATCAGATTATTCTTCCATCACACACAATATTGTGTAATCCAGTAGCACTGCCTTAGTGCTGTGGTAAATGCTCATTCCTATAACCACCCCATGAAAATATGTCATATTGCGTGCAGTGAAATCATACACCAACAACAGCACTAATATATAGGCACATTTCTTTGTGTTGGGGAAAGAACAATTGACTTGTTTAATGATAGTGAAATAAAATTGGTCAAAATCTTTTTCTTAATCAAAGCTGTTAATTTTGCCATCTCTGCAAATTCAGTCAACTTCACCTTCCATTCTTCCATTATAGGTTTTTGCAAATCCTCTCACCTTTGTGTAAATTGATAACCTCTGTTATCATATATAAAGTTCCATAAAATATTTCAGTATGTTTTTCTCTTAACCCCAAATGAAAAATCTATGACTTAAATTGCAAATTTTCTTTTAAAATCTTCTGAATCAAAATAAATATTTGATCCCTATATGTTCTAGCTTTTTTACATAACCACCAAAGATTAAAAAAAAATGTATCCTCATTTTGATTACATTTCCAGCAAATGTTTTTATAAAATCCTGTATACATATTTGAGTTTATCCAGTGTTAAATATCAGGAATACATCATCTTATAAATGTTCAACTCTTTGTCCACAAATTCTCCCATTGATCTAACTGTATATTATATCCAATTTTTGCCCATTTACTCTCACTTATTTTTTTTTTAATTTTTTTTTTATTTGATTTATATGCCGCCCTTCTCCGGAGACTCAGGACGGCTTACAATGCGCTAAACAATAGCCTTCATCCTTTTGTATATTTATACAAAGTCAGCTTATTGCCCCAACAACTGGGTCCTCAATTTACCTACCTTAGAAAGGATGGAAGGCTGAGTCAACCTTGAGCCTGGTGAGATTCAAACCTGCAGTAATTGCAGGAAGCTGGTCTTAATAACAGGGTGCTTTAGACCACTGTACTACTAAGGCTCTGTTCATCCTCTGTTCTTATTCATCCTCTGTTCCATTTTCAGTAAAAGTTCATTCATCTCAACAATAATACAACTCAACAATAATATGATCATCATTTGCACACAATTTCACATCAAAATCAGTCATACCATTTCAGAGTATTATTCTTATCAGATTTAAATTTAAATTTGTCTATTAGCTGAACATAGGAAAGCCAATTGTGTGTGTTTGTGTGTGTATCCTTCGAATTCCAACTCTTCTCTTGTTTTTAACTGAAGTTCTCCTTGAGAGAAAAAAAAACCCAGTGCACTATGATAATTTAGTCATTTTTGTTTAACTCTCATTTCTCTTCTGGGAAAAAATCCCCCCCTTTTGGAGTGACAACGTAAAGGAATTAGAAGACAACTTTTTACAAATCCTCAATATGGTATATCTAATAAAATGATTTTTAAAATCTGCATCAACCTTAACTTTATCCACACTGCCCAAATCTTAAATCATGTTCTTCTAGTTCTAATAACCTCCTATTTATCAAAGTCATCCAGTCTTTTCATCCATACTAAACAATAAGCTGCAAAATTCAATTTCACATCTGGTAATCCTAACCCTCCTTTCTCTTTCTCATCCTGCAGCAATTTATATTTAATTCTCTGTTTCGTGACTTGATTTGGAGGTATCTTTTTTCTATTGCTCAAATGGTGTATTAAGCAATTTAGATATTGTTTGAAATAGAAATAGCCTTCTAAGTAAACTTTCATCTTGATTACAGAACTTCTTCCTAATAAATACAATTGAAATTTTTCTCATCTCAGCATATTTTTATTAACTTCATTCCATGCCTATTATCAAACAACATACAATTTATATTAGTCAAGATAACACACAAATATTTAACTTTTTTCTGAATTAGAAAAGTCTTCATCTTTGCTTTTCTTTTTCATCAGATAGTTTTCATCAGTTCTTCTTGATCTTGTGTATTTGTTTTTACCAACAACTTTGTTTTTTATTTATTAATCTTAAAACCTGCTAGTATGGCAAAGTCCTTTAATTTTTTCATCAAAAACTCTATCCCTATATTGTTGGTTCTATTATCTTATCTTATCTTGTCTGATGTCTCTATTCAAACCCTTAAGGAACCAAAACAAGCAACAAGGAGGACAAAGGTTAACTTTGTCTTGTCCCCTTCTGGATATCACATGGTTTAGTTAGGTCACCATTAATCATAATTAGAGCCTTCTGATATTAATTTATTGAGTAAAATTCCTGCCAAAGGCCAGCACCTTAGACAAAAAAGGTCAACTCAAATTATCAAAAGCTTTCTCTGCACCTAAAAAGATTAATGTGGCTTTTTTCTGTTATGTTGTTATAAATATTCTATTATATCCAATACAGTTCTCACATTGCCTTTTAATTGTTTTTTAGGTAAAAATCCACATTCATCTTCATGAATAACTCTTGAAAAATCTTTTTTTAAAGAGAGGGCCTGGTCTTGTGCAATTATATAGGCAAAAGAACTTTTTCATTATAAGAAACTTTGAAGCTATGGTTAGATTTTACTAAATTCTGTTTTGACTTTGAAATAAACATCCATTAGGGTTGCATAATCACCCCATTGCATGACACTTTATGATGTTTTACATCTTATTTTGTTGGTAACAGATCTGGCCTATCTCTATCAATGACATCTTCCTTACTTTCTACATCTCTCTCAGTTGCAGATGTTTAGCAGCTTGTTGCCTATCCTATAGGGCAGGGGTCCCCAACCCCCGGGGTGCAACCCAGGGCTGGGCTGCAGCCTGTTTGGAACTGGGCCACAGAATTGGTGGGTGGGTATGCACACGCATGCAAAGCTGCATTTGTGAAAGCGGTGTACACACGTAATCATCCCCTCTCCCATTCCACCCCACCCCATCACCACCACCGCTGCCTCCACCGGTCCACCAAGCCAAAACAGTTGGAGACCTCTATTTTAGGGTAATATTGCTCTGGTCACAAGGGCTTTAGGTTGTGCCAAAGACCCCCTTCCTTTTCATAATATATACTGCTCTCGGTATCTATGAGTTTACTTATGCTACATTGCCCCTGAAAAATAGAACTTTGGTTGGCCAAGTCTTGGAGAAATTGATTCATAGGGATGTAAGGAGGAAATTAAAAGAGACCCTATCATATCAGGTTGTGGAGTAATTTGCCTGCTTAATTCAGAGAAAAAATGAAACTGCACCTTATACTAATTAAGTCTGCAGCAACGAATTGCAAGGCACAAGGACACATGAGACAGAAGCAATTAGAGAACAACCCAGTTCTCTTTTTCCAAACCAGGGAGCAGATTTAGATAGAAGAGCAAATAGGTAGGGGAATACAAGTAGACCATGCTGCCAGGAAAACTAGTGTTGCTTGCCAGTGAAATGGTTGGCATATAAATTTAATAAATAAAGAAAAATAAAAACCTGTCAAGCGCAAGAAAACAGGAGTCCAGGCAGTTCAAATGAATATAAGTTTATTGTACACTAATACAAGAATCTGAACTACTAACTATCAAAGCAAATTGGTGATAGATGAGGTTCATGGAATTCAAGGTGTGCTGGATTTAGATTTCTTGTGGGAATTGAGACTGCTGATACACTTGACCTCTCTCTCTGTCTCTGCCTAGTCATCTACACAAAACTTGTGATGATTATTTTGACAGTAAGCAGGACCAGGATTACTGGGGACTGGGAAATTGCTAGCAACTACTAGGGAGGAGCTGGAAGCAAATGTATTTCTTAGAATAGACAAAAATAGGGGGTGGGGAATGATCTTTCAGAATCTATGCCTGCTTCCCCCAGTCCTAGAGCAAGCAGACCAGTGGTGGGTTGCCCCCGGTTCGCACCGGTTCTACAGAACCAGTAGTAAAACTGGCGGGAGGCTCCGCCCACCGACTCCGATGTCATGAAAATGCTTCTGTGCATGCACAGAAGAGTGTGCATGCGGCCCCGCTGAGAACCGATAGTAAAAGTATGTAGAACCCACCCCTGAAGCAGACTCCCAAAGAGTGTATAGGAACTAGATTCACTTTAGGAAAAGGGAGAGGGCATTTCAGCCAGTGGCTGCATTTTAGGGATTCAAATTCATTTCCAGCATTCAAGGTACTGATTTTTAAAATTACCCCCAAATTAAAAACATCATTAGAACATCATTTATCTCGCAATGCACAACATAGGTTTCCCAAATTCAGCGAAGCTTAGGCTTTTGTTAATTATTCACTTAGTTTTGGTTTGAATGCAGTAGGATTAGGGTTAGGTTTGGGGCAAAGCTAATCACGTATCCCAGGGTTGACTGTCATGCCATAACAATATCTACATTATGGTACCACAATATTTTTTTTAACAGTTATGTGATTTTTTTCTAATTTCCAAATGCTTTTTCCTATTAACTGGAAGGTCTTGAGATCTTAAGCAAATAAACTGAACAAATTATTATTTATAGCAAATCATTAATGTGGTTAAATGTTTTCATAAAGGCACTTTATGAAAACATTTAACCACACTTCGACTACACTTCAAGCAGAATGAAATCTAATATTTTCTTTGCTTTCCCCTAGGAAGCTATTTTTAAGTCAAAACTTATTTTTAATTCTAAAAATTGTTATATATTTCCATGCGATAATTGTAGGTATCATTTGATTTGATTCTGCTATCATGAATGATCACAAATCATTTTCTTTGTGTCAGGCCATTGTTTTTTTCTTGAAGAGAAAGATTAAGGTGATGACCAATCCTTCTAGCTGTGCTGTCATTGAAATAAGTGTTCCAAATTCCCAATTATTATTTTTTTAATTTGTAGTTCAGCTATGCTCATCAGTTCGGATCTTTATTTCAATTAGCAACTCTTTATTAAGTAAGTCAATGTTAATGAGGTAATCTAATGTTAATGGGGAACCATTCAATGAAATAAGGATACCTAGGAAACTGAATTACGACACTGATTAAGGAACATTTTAGACTTGACCAGTATTTTAGATCCCACTGGAAGGAAGCATAGTTTCACATGATTCAGTATTCAGAACTGGAATAGTCCAGAGGCAGAGAGAAAAGTAGGACAAGGTGAGCCAGAGAAATAGAAAAAAACAAGCAATATCATCTTGCAGACTCACTTTTAGTTTTGATAGGCCCACTGTTCTATAATCCTGAAGGGAGAGCATAGCTAGACCTCTGTTGCAGTCCATTAATTCTTGAGTGGGGTCTAATTACTTCCAGATCAACTTTGGACCTTTTTGCCAACTTAAAATCAGGTTCTCATTCAGATGGGTCCACAATCCCTCCTTCTTTGCTGATTAGACCTTGAACTTCAGGGCTTAAGGGAGGCTCTTGCAAAGGCCCTTTAAGGGACCCTCCACCACTAGGTTCCTTGGTGCTCCACTTCTAGTTTTACTCTGCTGCCACTTTTTCTTTTTCTCTCTGCTTCGTAGTTCCCCATTCACCTGTAAACAGTGATCCCTTTTGGTTCATTTTGTTTAATACAAAAGCTTTTAAAAGAGGAGAATGGGCAGGAGGTAGGATCTAACTTAGATTCTGTGATGCTGAACTAAGGAAGGGATGTGTCCTGGCTGCAGGTTCCCTATATTGCTTATTTGCTTCTTAATCTTCATTAGTTATTTGTATGTTCATTTTTCAGCTTTCTTATGGGCAGATCCAGACAAGGATGTAAATCTAATCATGGATCAATCTGACAATCTTCCACCATTCTACTCATCAAACATGTCAGTCCTGGCTTCCTTCTTTTGCAATGTTATAGATAGATCATAGGTGCATGGGGAATTCCTATTGGTAAGCAAAAAGTATTGCTGCAAAAGCAGTAGCATTTTCCTAGAATGAGATGCATTAGCCATTGGAGTTCCCCCCAAAAAGCAAAACAAAGTAGATGGGAAGAAGGTCACCTTTCCAGCTGACAGATGAGCATTGATTAGCTATCTTCATACTCATCCATGATCAGGAAGACTGAGTTGCAGTGGCTGTTCATTCCATGCTAACAGCAGACCCACAGATAAAGCAACATTCCCTTCTTGATATGCTAAAAATGTCAAAATACTGGTGAAGCTCTATCTCCTTTCAATTTTGAAATACAAAGATTTGGGGAATGGAATGGGGAATGATCATATTTCAATTTATTCAGGCAAACACTTCACCTTGAATCCTGATTTCTAAGTATATGACATTTATATGGGACGCTTCCTACATTCTAATCTGTACTCCATTATAGAGTGACCTATTCACTACATCCCAATCCTACTGGGATGAAATGCTCACGCAAACTCCCCGACATACTCATCTTAGATATATGGGCAAGGCCTGATGAGAGGCTGGAGTGTGCAAAATCGGTTAACAGAATGGCTGGAAGAGAAGGGAATTACTTTGTTAAGTCTTATCCTCTTTGGAAAGCTGTTCGCTGTTACTGTAATCAATGGCAGAGAGTTGGTTCAGATTTTTGATTAGCTGCAGCTTTATGTTTCATCTCATGCCTAATAATAACTTGATGGATTATAAATCAAGAATATTGCTTTATAAAACGAGCTGGCTTTCATGCATTAAGCACTCCTCCATACAAACCTTTTCATCGCCGTGCTGTGCTCTCTCACTGCAAATAGCTCCAGTTTAGTCAGGATCAAGCAGTAATCTGAGGCATGATCCAAATAGTGATTTCTCATTGTATTCATATTTTGAATGTTTATCACTGGATCTTTTAATGTTCAGCTGGCATCATGATCAGAGATGTTGTTTTAAACAATTGTGTGAATATGGATTTTCAACATTCTCTCTCTGATGAATCCTAATTCACCAGACTGAAACACTTCATGTCTGAAACTAGCTCAACAGGAGTTATATATACAGGGCAGGTAAGATCACATGATTCTTAACATGATTCACCATGAGAGAAAAGCACATTCCATACAACATCTTCATCTTTATCATAAGTTTACTCATTTATCAAATTTGTAAAGCTGTCTGACTCTGGGTGTCATACATAAATAAAATCAGATATAGGTAGGAAAAAAACAGAGGTGGGTTTCAGCAGGTTCTGACCAGTTCTGGAGAACCGGTAGTGGAAATTTTGAGTAGTTTGGAGAACTGGTAGTAAAAATTCTGACTGGCCCCCACCCCCATCTATTCTCTGCCTCCCAAGTGAAATGGGGATTTACAGTAACCTTCCCCTGGATTGGGGTGGGAATGGAGATTTTACAGTATCCTTCCCCTGCCACACCCACCAAGCCATGCCACGCCCACTAAGCCACACCCACAGAACCAGTAATAAAAAAATGTGAAACCCACCACTGGAAAAAACCCAGAAAAACCCTGTAACATGTATCCAAGAAGAGCAAAGTAGCACATTCTTTTAAACAAAACTCCTCCAAGAGGCCTGACACCCATCTTAGTCTAAGGTCTGGGGCAGGGGGAGCAGATTTTAAGAGCATGTTTGAACAAGGGCAGGGTAGGGACCATAGAGATTGCTAGGGAGTGGTATTCTATAGGGCAGGCACTGTGAATGAAAAAGTTACTTGCTGGATGTCATTAGATGACACAGTTTAATTAAAGGAAACAGGAAGTGCCAACTCTGATCAAACGGAATGGGCAGACATTTTGGGAGACAGACAGTTTCTCAGATGGCCAAACCCTATGCCACGAAGAACTTTATAGGTGATAACCAGCATTTTGAGTTGCATCAGGGAAACTACTGGTAACTAATACAGCTCATAAATCAGAGCTGCAACATGGACACAAATGCCCATAATTGCATGCTGGAACAGGTGCAGCTTCTGAGTGATCTTCAAGGGACGACCGTTATACAGCATGTATTACTCAGCAATGAAGGTGATTAAACCATGGGTGACTGTCTGACCTCTTGGTCTAGAAATGGTTATTACTGGTACCCAAAATGAATATGGGCCTTCCCCCAAAAATACACCAGTTATGGAGATGCAACCTCATTCAGGACTAAAGATGGAAATTCTCTAGTTTTGTGTGGACAAGATGCCCACATCTACTCAGTTCTGTTCTCTTCATCTGGATTCCCATCAACTAGCTTGGGGTCAAAAGTTTAGGCATGGATATTGCCACATAATGGGAAAGCTGGTACAGCAGCAACAAATACAAATACATATTTAGGGGCATCCAAAAAAACAGAGGGAAATGGATTGCCAGTGATCAAATATGACCATATGACAAAGTAGCAACAATGGTACATTGAAAAATCTGCAAGAAATATTGTTTGCCTGCAAGCAAGAACTGGTGGGACCATAAAACAGAGAAAGCCATAGAAAATGAAGACGTCAAATTGCTCTGGGACTTTAGAATTCAAACAGACAGGCACCTGCCACATAACACCCCGGACTTAACAATAGTCGATAAGAAAGACAAAGAAGTCTGGATAGTGGATGTGGCAGTGCCTGGAGACAGGAAAATAGAAGAGAAAGAACTGCAGAAGATAACAAAATAGAAATAGAATGACTGTGGCAAAGGCAAGCAAGGGTAATACCAATAGTAATAGGCGCTTTGGGTATAATCCCAAAACAACTGGAGCATCACTTGAACACCATTGGCACTGACAAATTTGCCACTAGTCAATTGTAAAAGGCGGCAACAGCTTCCATCCTGCGATGATATCTATAACACTACCAGACATCTACATCTGCCTATCCCAGGTCCTTGGTAAGGACTTGATAGGTAGACAAAAATGTCAAACCCAGTTTGAACATCTGGCTGACTGTGCGATTAATCATCATCATCATCATCATCATCAAACTAAAGCAGGGAAAATCAAGAGGTCTTGGATTATATTGAGTAAAGATTTGTTTTTTTCACTAATGTACTTTGGTGAAATTGACCTGTGTTTTGTTGGTTCTAATACATGTTATGTTATGTATCCTTCTCCCTCTTGTCCTCTTCCTCCTGTTCAAATACTGAATTGTTTTGAGAGAAATGGCCAGAAATGATTATTAAAATAAAAATTTTCAGCTGAGTAACTTTAGGAGCAGTGTTGACTGATGTCCTGGGTGGGAAAGCTGTGAATGGAGTTTGAATGTTTGAATGTTTAAAATACTTCAGCTGTATTTCTGTCCAGATTAATCATGATTACTTCATTAAATATTGCTCTCCAGTTTGTTTATTTATTCATGTATTCGTGTTTTATGTGCATTTTAGGAAGACTGATTTCAATAAAGCTCTAAGTGATTTTTATAGCTCTTATAGCTGTTGTCAGTGTTCAGAACTACATTCAATTGAACAGCAGTATTTTGCCAGTTCTCCCAAAACATTGAGGGAATTCGCTCAAGTGTTTCTTTGGATCTATTTCTTTCCTGCCAAGGTAAGTTAGAGTGGAATGGGACAGAATATCAGAGGTGCTAGAAAATGAAGAATTATGATTCATGATCACAATTAAGCCCAACAGTTCTGTTTCCAAACAGGACAGTTGTTAAGTTAGTTTTGCCTTATTTTAAGATCTTTCTTGCCACGGCTGTCAAAGGAATCATTACAATTATTAAGTTAGTAGTATGATGGTTAAGTGAATCATTCTCCAATACCAAAGTTCAAAAGAATCAATCTTCTTTCTCTACAGTTTCTCCTATTTTCTAACCTGTTTCTTCAAAGTCCAATCAAGCAATAAACCCCTTTGAGTTTTTATGCTATGGGCTAATTAGTAAGTAGCAATAGCAGCAATAGCACTTAGATTTATATACCACTTTACAGTGCTTTACAGCCCTCTCTAAGCGCTTTACAGAGTCAGCATATTGCCCCCAACAATCTGGGTCCTCACCTCGGAAGGATGGAAGGCTGAGCCTGGTGAGATCTGATCTGCCAAACTGCTGGCAGCCGGTGATCAGCAGAAGTAGCCTGCAGTACTGCACTCTAACCACTGCGCCACCACAGCTCTAAGTAACCTAACACATTCCCATACATGTTTTCAAGCTTCTTCTATCCCATTCCACTTACTTAACATGCTTATCCGTTTATTCTCTACTTTCAGTGGGAAATTCAGCTCCAGACTAGTGTTGGTTCTTCTAAAATTGTCTTGATGTGAAATAACAAGTATGCACTGTCATACAGCATTTGCATTGGTGGCTTTTGAATGGAAAATAGCTGCATATGTTTTTATCATCTTAAGTAGGCATAATTAATTACTTTGCTAAAAGTGGAAGTAACATGAGAAGAAGAGAACCTTCTACAGCCATTCTCTGTTTCCCAACATTGAAAACACATCTATAAGAAAACCATCAGGATCACAGCTGTATGTCAAGGCCAGTACTGGCCTTGGAATAGTAATATATCTTAAAGCAGAGGTGGGTTTCAGCAGGTTCTGACCAGTTCTGGAGAACTGGTAGTGGACATTTTGAGTAGTTCGGAGAACTGGTAGTAAAAATTCTCACTGGCCCCACCCCCATCTATTCTCTGCCTCCCAAGTCCCAGCTGATCAGGAGAAAATGGGATTTTATAGTATTCTTCCCCTGGAGTGGGGAGGGAATGGAGATTTTATAGTATTCTTCCCCTGGAGTGGAGTGGGAATGGATATTTTACAGTATCCTTCCCCTGCCATGCTCACCAAGCCATGCCCACCAAGCCACACCCCCAGAACTGGTAGTAAAAATTTTTGAAACCCACCACTGTCTTAAAGGCAGGGAAAAGGTAAGTTATTCTCAGCAGAGCGTGGAACAAAAAGTTGTGCAGGATTAGGGTAAACAATCACATCTGCATGCATTGCTATTTGTCAATAAATATTTGGAAGGGAAAACTCAACAATCTTTGTGCCAGGTGGATGTGTGGTGTGATGTGATGTGTCAAGAAGATAAGCTAATGATACATTTTTCCAAAGAGTTCTGTTATTTTCATTCACTTCCATTAACACATGTTTAGAAAACACCTTTGTTCATCTATGATAGAATTTGACAAGCAAAAAATCCTGTAGAGCAGAGAACACAGACCTTTTCAGCTATGAAGCTTCTTTAAATCAAAGGCCAGAGAAGCTATATTCAGGCATTAGGAAAATCTGTTGACAGCTTACATGGAAAGAGGAAACAAGCTCACTAGTCCTATTTCTTGCTTTGCAAAGAGCCTATTATCTTCTAGAGTGGAAGGCCTCTTTTATTTGGGGGAAGTCTTCACAGAACTCAGCACAATGGAACATCAAATGCCCAATTGTACGGAGAGCCTCTATAGCTGGAGGAAGTTCTCTACCAAGATTGTTTGCCTTCTATGCATTGTCAAAGAAGCAAGAGAGAAGAGCGAATGTATTCATCTGCATTCCCCAAATGTGATTTCTTTAAAGCTTGAATAAGTTCTACAAAGGAGTGTCAGAGGAGGTTGAGAACAAGAGAAGAACAGATATAGAAGGCAGTTCTTTAGAAAGGCGTCTCCTAAAAAAATGAAGCAAAACTGTAACCCTCAATAATTACATACCTTAAACGCTCAAAGAGCCATTTGGACCCGTTTTCCACAGAAAAGAAAATACCAGGAGCCACAAAACCTGGGTGGGCATGGCCAACTTGATGTCACTCATTTCCATCAGTCACATGAACCCTCCCCAGCCATGCCTACCCAGCTGGTCATTAGGGCAGAGAACCGGTTGATAAAAAATCTGTATCTCTCTGTCTCTGCCCTGGCCGCTTCTACATCCCCCGCCATCACCCTTACCTTCTCAGGCCAGGTGAGGAGTAACTGGGAGGGGAGGGCAAGGGGTGGGGCCAGCCAGTGGTGGGATCACCTGACAGGGAGCCACAGCAGAGGGCCCAAAGAGTTGCATGAGGCTCCGGAGCCGCAGGTTGCTGACACCTGACATAGGGTTACCCGGGGGAAAAAAATGATGTGCTTATTCAGTAGGAAGCAAGGATTGGTTGATTTGGTCAGGAGCAAAATATGAATCATTATGGGTTCTTGTTACATTATTCATGATTTAATTGCAATGGGGAATCAACTTTAGCATTTTGGGAGGGAGTTTTTAAACTTACAGTGTTATTAAAAAACAACGACTTACTTAATTTACCAGTTAAGGTGTTTTTCCTATTGTTTATATCTAGATTTGTCTATCAAAGAATAATGGAATGACCATCATCTAATGAACCAAAGCAGCATGGCAAGTTGCATGTTTCTTTTTGGCAAAGAACAACTGTTGATTTGGATTGTTTTGGATTGTATTAGACCACGGAGGTCCAACCTTGGCTGGGGAATTCTAAGAGTTGAAGCCCACAGGTCTTAAAGTTGATAAGGTTGTACACCCCGTGTTAGACGATTAATTTATTTAGCCCTATGTTGCTGTTATTGTTCTGTATCACATATTATGGTTTTTCTAGCTAAAGCTTTCCCCCCATTTTCAATAATTTTCTGAGAGTTGTCATTCAGTCTAGGATCCATTTATTGTAGGCAGTACTTAACTTGACAAAAAGAGAGGCAGTGTAGTTTTCTGCCAGCCTAGCTAACAATATGCAGTTGTTCTGCCAGTCAATGACAGAAGCCTAATTGCTTCCAAGCACAAGACTGTATTGCCAGAGAGAGGTTTTAAGACATGAAGGTCATCTAATAATTGGATCTCATTGTCCTCTGTTAATTGTTTTTCAGTTTTATCTTAAATTATTTATTCACACCCTCCCATGTTTTATCAACCCTGGTTCTTTTCTTCTTTTAATCCCAATTAACTGCTTACTAGTTTTTCCTCAACCTCTCCTTCAGACACTAGGAGCGTTAATGATTTGAAGGCCCTGGGCATTATTTTGGCTCGGCCATATCGTTCTGCGTCGCTAGTGTGAAAAACCAGCTTCCCACCACCACAAATGGTTGCTGATAGGAAATGAGGCTAGCCTTGCTTAACCTGAGTTGCATAATGTAAGATTTTATAGATAGATAATTGTTCCCAACCATTACAAGTTTTAAATTCTAATTTGCCTTTCATTATTCCACTGTGAAAATGTTCTACTTGAAATCCCACAGTTACTGATATTTGCCACGGATAATTTCAGTTTTGTAATTGTAAACTGAAAAATGCATATTTTTTTCAATTGATACTGTATCAATAAAAATAGCTTAATTGCAATTATTTAAAGATATCCTTTTAAAAGAAAAATATATTATACAGCAGTGGTCAAAATTGTGGAAACCTTTTGGGAAAGGTGTATTTTTGAGGTTTGATGGCTAATAACACCACTTATTTTTTAGAGTTTCAAGATAATCATATTCCACTGCTGGACTGGCCTTGGAATAGCCCAGATCTTAACCAAACTGAAAATCTTTGGAGCTGACTAAAGAAACTTGTTAGTCAGAAGCAACCCAGCAATAAAACCCAGTTAATAGAAGCAACCATTTCATCTTGGTTTCACATTATAACAGCTGCAGAACTAAAAGACTTGGTTCACTCCATGGGAAGATGTTGTAAGGCTGTAATTCATGCTAAAGGTTACCCAACTAAGTATTAACTGATGTGATAATTTTTGTATATCTCATTTTTTCTATGTGTTTCACTTTTCTTCTTTATACTGTAACTGCTATTCTAATAGCAAATCCTTCATAAAAGTTATTGCATTAAATTATCTTTCCATTGATATATAATTTTGTGGTACTACTCCAAACAAAGTGGTGTTATTAGCTAGTTTTAGAAAATACACTTTTCCAAAAAAGGTTTCCACAATTTTGGCCATTACTTTAACATTGTAAATACTATTAAATAAAATCATAAAGATGTGTTGGATACACACACTTGCACATAAATATCCATGCATTTGCCTCTTTCAATTAATTTTTTTTAAATGGAAAAAAAAATCACTGCCCTCAACTTATACTAAACAAAATCAAGGTGTGCCTATTTTGAGTTTTTTTCTGTCTTTGAGTTGTCTAATCTCTTCTCCACACAATAGATAATAATAATAATAATAATAATAATAATAATAATAATAATAATAATAATAATAATAGTCACACAGTAGATACAAACTTAACTTAAACTGCTCAAAACTCGATTGCAGAAAATACAACTTCAGCAACAGAGTGGTCAATGCCTGGAATGCACTACCTGACTCTGTGGTTTCTTCCCCAAACCCCCATAACTTTAACCTTAGACTGTCCTCACCCCATTCCTAAGAGGTCTGTAAGGGGCGTGCATAAGCACACTATCGTGCCTACTGTTCCTGTCCTACTGTCCCCATTTATTTGTATCCTTATCCTGTATTCATAATCATGTTTATACTTATATCTGTTATCTTATACATGTTTGACAAATAAATACTGTATTTTTCGGAGCATAAGACGCACCAGAGTATAAGACGCAGCTTAGTTTTTGGGGAGGAAAATAGAAAAAAAAATCTGCCTAGTAGGTATTCATCTGGCTAGCGTCCTTAGTCTGGTCAGCTTCAGCACATTAGTTTGCTGGTTTTTATTCCCTGCTTGGGGATAAAAAACAGCTTCTAAGGCACAGCTAAGGCACAAGCAGCAATAAGAAAAGAAGGCAAAGCATGGGAGGAGATTGCTTCACTTGGCTAGCGCCTAGTTAGGGCTGAAAAAAAGCTTCTAAACAACTGAGAGTCGGAGCAAAGCATGGAGATCACTTCACTCGCTAGTGCCTCATTAAAGCACAGCGGAGAGTCGAGGGAGGAGGCAAAGCTGGGAAGATCGCTCGCTAGTGCCTCATTAGCGCCTCGTTAGGGCTGAACAAAAGCTTCGAAAAAGCTACATTCGGAGTATAAGACGCACCCAAATTTTCAGCCTCTTTTAGGGGGGAAAAGGTGCGTCTTATACTCTGAAAAATACGGTAAATAAAAATAACAGCTTAACAGCTTGCTCTTCATTTCCCCAAGGTCAGCTCTAAATTCTTTTACATTGCTCAGTTAAGTTGAGCAGGAACATTTATTATAATGGCGGCAATCATACAGGAAGAAGCTGAAGTTGAATTAGTGGCAAAGGCAACATTTCATACTGTACAGAAGAAGGCAATGGTAAGCCACTCATATATTTTACTACGAAAGCTACAGTGATAGACAATATAAAGTTACTGGCCCTTTAGGTCTGATGCTACTCAATATGCTAATGAGGAAGAGTTAAGGATATTTCAGAGTACCATTTATTATGTGGCTAAATTAAAGCCTTTAGGAGATTGAGTTGCTGATGTTTCAGGAAAATTAAATGTGAAACTGCAAAGATATAATTGCAGTGACAACCTGGAACATAAGAAGCATGAACACGAAGAAACTCAGCAGAGTGGAAGATAAATGGAATCTTCTATACATTGACATCTTAGACATCAACAAATTGAAATGGATTAGAATTGGACACTTTTAATCAGGGGGTTATACGATACTGTTTATTGTTCGTGACATGAAAGACGAAGGAATGAAGCATTCAGAATGGATGCAGCAAAGACAGTACTTAGGTACAGCGCAGTCAATGATTGAATAAAATAAAACTGAATAATATAAATTCAACTTTGTGAACAAGTCTTTAATAGGATGGTTAAGAAGAAGAGGCTGATGAATTTCATGGTCAAGTTCAATCTAAAACCAACAAAACATGAAAGCAAGATGCGCTGCTTGAGCTTGGAGATTAGAAAGGCAAATTTGGAAATAGTAAAAAGGAAAACATTTCTGGAGTGTTTGGCCTAGGAAAAGAAATGGAGCAGAAGAATTACTTATTAGTTGCTGCCAATCCAATGGTTCCTTTATTATTGACACGTTCTTCGAACAACCAAGACAATGCCTATATAAGTGGAGTCTCCAGATGAAGCCCATAGATATAAAATTAACTATATTATCAAAACAAGGAGGTGGCAGAGCTCTGTTGTAACATTAAAGATGAAGCCAAGAACTGACAGTGAAAAAAGATCATGAACTGGTCATGTGCAAGTACCATCTTAAATTAAGCGGGAAAATAGGACAGGCAATTTCTACATTATAAACTTCAAAATAGGCCTATGAGAACATCAGGAATAGCTTTGAAATCCAGAACCACCTTGATAAGGAACTAGTTCTTTCTTTTCCTTTTCCTTTCCTTTCCTTCTCCTTTCTCTTTTTCTTTTTCTTTTCCTTTCTTTTTCTTGAAGAAAAACATTGTACAGGGATTAGCATAAAAAGTTAGTTCACGCCGTTCACATAACTAACTTGGATCTCAGTAAGAAACCTGAAACATTTTCTGAATAACGTTTACTTTATCGCAAAAGACAGAATAAAGATTGCTTATATTAGGACAACACAGAAGTAATTTCCTCTAAGTTTGCATTGGAATATACCATCATTCTTCAAATAGCAAACTCAGTTAAGTGATGACTAGAAATGGAACCAAATGGAGTTCCTGAGAAAGAAAATATTTTCATAAAATCATGAGCTTTGTTGTGTACATTAAAAAAAAAGTCTTAATGAACCAATCCCCTTACCCTACTGCCGTGATGGCAAACCTATGGCACGCATGCCAGAGGTGGCATGCAGTGCCCTCTCTGTGGGCACGCGAGCTGTCACCCTAGTTCAACCCCACCGTGCACGCATGTTCACCTCCCACCTGCTAACTGGTCTTCGGGTGTATGCGGGGGCCGTGCACACATGCACGGGAAGGCAGGGCATATGCTGGGAGCTGTGTGTGCATGTGGGGGCCAGGCACATGTCGGGGGCATGTGGATGCATGGGGGTGGGGTGCATGCAGGGGGTGTGCACACATTGCACTTTGGGGGTTTGGGGACTGGTGTATGCATTCACGGGCACCTGTGCACACACTTTGGGCACTTGATCCGGAAAAGGTTAGCCATCACTGCCCTAGTAAAATAAAATAAAATAAAATAAAATAAAATAAAATAAAATAAAATAAAATAAAATAAAATAAAATAAAATAAAATAAAATAAAATAAAATAAAATAAAATAAAATAAAATAAAATAAAATAAAATAAAATAATGAAATAAAATGAAATGAAATGAAATAAGTGTAACTCTGGCAGTGAACAATAACATTATTACTAAAATAAAAGTAAAAAAACCCAAACATCCAGAAAAAGCAATAGCCATTCTAAACTGATACAATGCACTCAGGCCAACCCAAGGCCTAAAGGAACAGTAAAATTTTCAGTGTTCCTGTAAGCATAGGAAAGGGGCCAAACAACCTCAGGAGGAATGATATTCCAGAGGGCAACTGCAACAAGAGAAGAAGTCATGCACCCTACATCTCATCAGATAACACTGTTCAATGGAGGGTGAACTTGAGCTTGCAGATCTGCTTAATTATAAAACAGAACAAACTTGAAAAATCCTAGGGGAACTCAGCATGTTCAGTAATGTGATGACTCCCCTGGATGCTTCCCCAGATTCCTTTCAGCTCAGAGGAGGATGAACCAGTTCAGGGCACGTCAGGAGGGGAGTTGGTCAATGGTGCTTCAGCTCCTGATGCTGCTGAAGCCCAGCTGCAGCAGGAGAGCCCTGAGGTTTCAGGTGGGGGAAACAGGCAGCTGCAGCCAGTCAGCGATGAGGAAGAGTAACTGCCTTCTGCACCTGATCCAAGAACATGTAGGGAAGAGAAAAGGCAGGAGCAGCGAAGGTCAGCCAGATTACTCACAGGATGGCAGCCTCACCCTTTTTGATGGGCTGTACCAGAAGCTGGCTATCACCTGCCTGGAACTCACACCGTATTTCAGACATTAGTACATTAGAGATGGTCCAGAGGTATTTTACAAGAAGAGTACTCAACTCCTCTGCTCGCAATAAAATTCCTTATATCACCAGGCTTGAAATTTTAGGCCTGGGTAACCTTGAACCACGCCGTCTACATTATAACCTAAGACAAGATTATTTACCATAATGTCCTACCTGTTAATGACTACTTTAACTTCAGCCGCAATAACACAAGGACTATCAATAGATACAAACTAAATGTAATCCGCTCTAATCTTGATTGTAGAAAATACGATTTCAGCAAAAGAGTAGTAAATGTCTGGAACACTCTACCTGATCCGGTTGTTAGTTTCTCTAACCCCCATACCTTTTACCTTAAACTGTCTACTGTGGACCTTACACGTTTCTTAAGAGGTCCCTAAGGGGGCGTGCATAAGCACACCAGCATGCCTACCATCCCTGTCCTACTCTTCCCATTTATATGTACTCATTTTATGTGTTTATGGCTATGTTTTGCTTATTTATATCCTTTTGTTTGTGCCATTTTTTCATGTGTCCATCTTTATATCTATACTGATACTATTTCCTTGTATTTATTGACAAATTAATTAATTAAACAAATAAATAAACAAACAAACAAATAAATAAATAAATATTTAGCACAGCAGACAGATGGAGATGATGCTGGGAACAATATGTTTGTTTTTTTGCTGTGTGTTCTTGCCTTAAACTTTGGATCGTGTCTTTCCTTGTGTTGCCTTCCCTTTACCTGTGGATTTGCCTTTGTCTTGGAACTTGCTTATGCCTTGGGAACTTGCTTTGGTCTAGTGCACTGGACTCACCTTTGCCTTGAGGACTAGTGTTGGCTTCATTTGAGTAGCCTTGGAACTCATTGGGTTTGAGCTGGTGCCACCACAGGAAATTGCTGGGGAATACCAATTCATGCTTGAAACCTTAATAAAGACTCCTTACATCAATGGTGTGTGTGTGTGTGTGTGTGTGTGTGTGTGTGTGTGTGTGTGTGTGTGTATGTGCGTGGGTTTATGTGTGTCTGTGAGTGGGACAGCACAAGTAGCCTTAGAATGACCCTGGCAGTTATGCAAGGAAAAAAATATCAGAAAACTGGAATGTGTAAACTGAAGGGCAGTATTGTAAAGGAAGGTGTGGCTGACTAGCAACCTGAATGGGATTTAGAGAGTGAGATAGGTTACAAACCTTGCATCTGTTCATTCCAAATGAGCAGAATTTTAAAAGCATTGGCTTTGAAACGTTATATTTTAAGAACAGCGTCCTTGTTAGAATAACAATGCTGCTCTTATCTCAAAAGAAAAATGCTTTGAGGCTCAATTCTTCCATTTATTCCAGTATTTCTATTATCAATAGTGCACCAGGATGGTATCCTAATAGAATTCTGCCTTGCCGTGACTTCCTAGATTCTATCAGGTTAGATTGAAAGAGGATGGTCTGCTCTAATCGACTGCATACCAATCATATCACTATTTTAAGGACCTACCTCGTCCTTTTTTTCCTTCCCAGCTAAATTACAGTGTTGCCTTTTAAGGTTGTTCTTGAGAAGGAATGCCTCCAGTCAAGCATGCAATATATTAACTTCTAGTCTCTCCAGTAATACAGTGCATTCCTTCTATATTTTGTTCATTGTATAGCTGCACAAAAGGGCTCTTATCCGCATGCATATCACAACCGGAAAGATGATTTTCTTTGGTGTAGAAGGGAGCTGCCACTCGACACAAAAACTTCTCTGAAAAGAATTCAAGAGAAAAACAAAAATGGGGGACTCTAACAGTGGCTTTTCTTCTTTCAAACACACAAGTGCACACTCACAAAAACCTGACACCCTATGGAAACACATTCTTATCATTCAGACTGTAACAACTCTCTGGTCCAGCATTGTTGTTTCTAACTACGATGGCTCTCCAAAGCCACAGTTTTCTTTCCTTGCTATTAAAAATGAGATCGTTTTAGCTGGGACTGAAGAGTTCCATGCAAAATTCTTCCATTGAGCTCTATAGGTCTTTTTATCAGCATTCTGTCCTGCTACTTGGGTAGCCCATCTGGATATTTTGCCCTCTGACATAAAGCAAATTGGGTGGACTTGGGGGAAAAAAATAAGCTTTTTGTTCCAATCTGCTTCTTAGTAATTTGGAAATGAAGATAAGAAGAATAGCAGAAATTAAAAATAATACAGTCTTGTAATGTTAATGTCATTTTGGCAATAATCTACCAGACTGCCATATGTTGCCAGTAAATAAAACTTCAGTGGATAGCCACTGTCCCGTACAATACATACAAACATTTATTAAATTATCTAATTAAGTCACTAGTACACATATTGGGAAACATACTGGCCAATTAGCTAAGCAAAGTTGCCTTGGCCAAGTTGTCAGTATTTGGCAGGTTGTTGACATCTCAATCAACACATGCATCAAAAGAGAAGTAAAATGACCAAAAAAAAAAAAAAAAAAACCCAACAACCCAAAAACAACAACAACCAACCCCCCCCCAAATCTACCATCATACTTTTTATAATCAAAATGTGATTCATTGAAGCCTTGGGGGTTACAGAATAAAACCCTGATGTTATATTCCTTCCGCATTGGCAAAAGATAAATTTTCATTTCAGTCAAGCTCTGTTCTTTCCGACTTCATGGATTCATCATACAGTTTTCTTGTCAACAGTATTGGAAAAGTTTGCCATTTCCTTATTCCAGGATGTTTTTCCAACTTTCTATCTTAGCCTATAGTGCCAGGATTTCCTAATGCTCACCATACAAATACTAGCAGATCTGACCCTGATTAACTTTTTAAGGTAGCCAGGGTTATTTAGTCCAGCCATCTGTGATAGGACCGGGACAAGATCAACTTGAATTATCTTATTCTAACACAGGGCTGTCAAACTTCTGGCCCATGGGCCAGATGCCTCAAATGCTGACCACGCCCATGCCCGGTTTAGCAAAGGGGAAAAAAGTCCCGATACATCATGTGACGCTGTCATGATGTAAGTTTGACATCCCTGTTCTAATATATTTGTCCAAATCACCATGAAGATAAGTAGAAGTTGGTCCTATGCTTCTGCCGTTTAAATAGTCATTGGTAAAGAATGTAGAATTGACTACCAAATATTCCAAGCATGGCGAACATAAAGAAAAAACAGAGTCTCAGTTACCATTATAAATATGTAAAGCATATTTTACAAATGCTTATGTAAATAGGGTCTTACCCATTCTGGATGTCCTCCACATGTATGGACTTGTAAACTCCAGAATTCCCTAGCCAGCATGACCAGTACTAAGGATGCAGAGTGGAGTCTCAAAATCTGGACAGTGCCCAAGTTGGAGAAGGCTGAAATAGAGATAATTAATCTGGCTCCTTTGGACACCACTGTGCTGTTAGTAACTTTCTTGGTTTTTTTTGTTTTTTTTACATATTCAGAGATTCAGATTACACAGAAATATACACAGTACCTAAACTAAAAGTTCTAACTCCCTTCATTTAATATTCATCGATACACACCTAATTCAAAGTCTAGCTGGCAAGTGATGTTTACATTTTAGAAGAATTAATATATGAAGCTTACCATGCTCACCATTTCAGTGTATATTATGACCCTACTAGTATTCCCATCCATTTTTTTAAACTTCCAACAAAGCTTGACCAGTCCTAGTTTAATACTTTTATCATACCTCTTGGTATTTTTCATTGGAGTATCATTGTCGTACCCAATTCATTTGAGAACAATCTCTTGTTTTAAGAATCAACTCTTGAGTCTCCTTAAACATCATCTTTGTATACTACTTAAGCTGAGAAATGCTTGAACAAACATTTCTGCCTCTTTGGCCTGCTCTTTTGCATACTTTATCTTTCATCTACCTCCATATATGTCTTCATTGCACAAGTATACAACATCACACAAGGAAACAAGGAAACACAAATCAAATAGCACTGGTGATATGATTATACTATCATTCAGAGGATTAAAAACTCAGAAAAAGGCACAGCTTCTTTAACAAGCCGCTGACAGGTAGAAAATTGTCTGTTTTGGACCCAAATATTGCAGACTTCTATAACTGTGGTATATATTTTCCAAAGTAAATATTGCAAGTCTATCATTTTATTAAGTCTATCAGGAAGCCTACCATAAATATTATTTATCAAGATGTAATTTGAAAAGTAATTACTATAAAAAGAGTGATTATTTTTCAGTGTGGGAAAAATCTAGATGAATGATGGAACTGGTCTTCAGATACCCTGAAGAAAACTAATCATAAGAACTGAAAACCAGATGACATACTTTGGTTATCCATGATATCCCCATGTCTGTCTAAAATTGTCCTCTGAAGCTTCTATATCTTTGGATACAATCTTACTGAGATTGCGAGAAAAAAATAATATCATGCTATGGTTTCTAGCTCCATGCAGAACTATCAGAAGAATGCGTAAAGTATTTTCTATGATGAATTATTTTACTATATACAAGAGCTGAATCATTTGATTGAATTTCTACTATGGAGGTATCAAGTGTTCTGCTTATTTGATGCCAGTTGATCTTCTGTCTGAGAAACTTACATCAAGCTGTCCCACTGTTAGAAAAAAATGATACCTCAAAAGCAAATATAGATTGAGGAGAAAGGTTTGAAAATCTCATGAAAGGAAAGAATCGTTTCTGTTCCCATATCCTGCAGTTTCATAAACTTTCATGGCTTATATATAAAAATGAAGGTACAATATATATATATATATATATATATATATATATATATATATATATATATATATATATATATATGTGTGTGTGTGTGTGTGTGTGTGTGTGTGTGTGGGTGTGTGTGTGGGTGTGTGGGTGTGTGTGGGTGTGTGGGTGTGTATTTGGTCTTGGAAAAGAATGGAAGTATATTTTTACACAATAGTTGAGTTCCCACCTCAACTGTAAGGCCATAATATGGTTTATCTGACTTTGGTTTAGCTTACTGTATGGATTTGGCTATTGAAGTTTGTAAATCATAGTTTATAGCTCATTTCAAACAATCCAGCCAACTGTGATTGATTCAATTTACTTCAGTTAATATGATACATATGCAAGCCAGGGCACTGTTTAGGACAACATCTGATTTTTATATTATTCATATGGACAATGTAATCTGAGAGCCAGTCCTAAATACAATATGTTATAATTGCCAATCAGTAGACATGCATCATGAATGCCAGCCAGTAAATACAGAATGTATATATTTTCATATTTAAATGCCCAGAAAGCCACTAGTCTCCATGCATGGCAATTCCCCAAGCAGCCGAACGGAACTTCTAAAACAGAATGGGGAATGACGAATGGCTAATAATGGTTATCACTCTGCTGGCATGATTGTGTGTGTGAATAATTCTTTAACAGCACCTCCAGGATACGTTAACCTTTTCATAAATAAAGCAACAATTACACTCCGTTGCGATGATCACAAAGCACACCTTAATGAGAGCATCTGCAGCTTGGCTTTCAAATAATACAGGGAATTTAATGAGGTGACCGCAAACTGAACAAGGAAGGAAACCAGGGACTGTCTTAGAAACATGTCATATTAAACTGAAAGTTGTTAGAATGCAAATATAGCACTCATAATTTAGAAACAATGTGCTCTGACACTAGGCCTGTAGCACTCTGATGCACATTTATCTCAATTACCTTCAGAAAACTGGAGGAAAATCCTGTTTTTCCTCAAGATGCTACTATGGAGACATTCTTCTATAGATCATTCTTTTCTTTTTTTCCTTCAAAACCAAAAAGGCATTCAACATACATCCTCAGACCGAGAAAGACTGGTGAACTTGTCATTGTTCACACTTAGCAGTGGTTGAGGGCAACATTGGCAGCAGGTTAGACTGCAAAAGAAGTGCCAATACGCAAGCAATTATGGCTGGTAGAGAAGAACCTGGAGGAAGAATTGGGTCATAGCAATGGGACCTGGAAGGACCTAGAGACTTGGTGGCAATTGTACCAATGTCACTGAGCGGAAAGGAGATCACTCAGGTTTTAGGGAACAATATTAACCAGTGGTTGATATTTAACATTGAACATTGATTCAATGTTCTCTTCTCATAGAGAAAGAGAAGGAGGCAAACATAATACTTACACTATTGTACTTAAACAAATGTCTTAAATATAATAATGAAAGTATGAAAAGTACTGACATAAGTACAGCATTTCAGAATTTTTATTTAAAATGTACAAAACACAAGTACATTGCTCAATAGGGATTATTTATTTATTTATTTATTTATTTATTTATTGGTTCGATTTATATGCCGTACTTCTCTGGAGACTCAGGGCAGCTTACAATGAGTTATATAATAATATAGGAAACATAAGATATATTACGATTATTAAAATAATTAAAACTAAACATACAAAAAAAAACTAACAGAAAAAAAGGGAGGAGATCCATTTAAAGGGGGAAGATCCATTTAAATAAAAAGCAATTTAAAGTTAATTCAATCCTTAGCATTATCATTAAATCTAGACCACGAAGAAATATATTATTTATTTATTTTTTCCATTTTTAACATGGAGATCTTTTAAAAAATAGACTGATATTCATATCCTAAGCCCATGATGGTGAACCGTGCCACAGGTGGCACACGAGCCATATCTGTGGGCACGCAAGCATTGCCCTAGCTCAGCTCCAGCGCACCAGCCAACTGATTTTCAGGCCTTCCAGGCCCACTGGAAGTCGGGAAACGGGCTGTTTCTGGCCTCTCCACCTCTGGGGGTGGGAAGGCTGTTTTTGCCTTCCCCAGGCTCCTAGAAAGCCTCTGGAGCCTGGGGAGGGCAAAAAATGGGCCTACTGGGCCCACCATGCCATCGCATACCAAAAGCATGGGGGGGGGTTGCATGTGCACGCATGCGGGGGGACAGGCAGATTGAATTATGGGTGTGGGCACGCACGAGCATGACCCCTCGCGCTCCCTCCACTTTTGGCATGCAAGGGCAAAAAGGTTAGCCATCCCTGTCCTAAGCCATTCCTTAAAATTAGACAGGTATGTCTAATTATATTAAGGAACCATCTGCAGAACCCGAAGCATGAGAAAACTAATGTTCTTCATGCAATGACAAATTCCATGTTTTTGGAATATAGTTCAACATCGCATTAAGATCCTTAACTATAATATTTCTTGACAAGATTGTGTTTATATATGTAGTGATCTGAAGTCAAACATGTATAACTGAACAAAATCAAGTATGAGTTAAAGAACCTCCAAATTGCCTTAAAAGACTCTAATGTCTATTAATTCATTGTGGGAACTAATAAACATGAAATAATATTTTCTGATTAATTCATTTTATAAATTATAAATAGTATATTTTATGTTTTTAATAACTGCATCCAATAATTCTTCAAAACTGGATATTCCAATTCTTCACTGTACAATTTAGATATATTAGTAATAGTTTCTTTCTAAATTAAATGATTTATTTCTATTCAAGTACCACAAGTCTTAAAGGCCCTAAAATTGTTGGTGTCTCAGAGGCTGCTAGGACATTTGGACATACAGTTTAATTAATACAGGTTTGAATTGTATATTTTGCTAGGCCAATATTGTAAGTAAATCATATTTAAGATGCAAGCTCTCCAAGACTTTAAAACAAATATTAGAAATAAACTGATTTAAGATGTTGATCCTTTATTTGGTCAAGATTCTAGTGAAACATCTTCTTCACTATTTTGAAATTTGGGTTATGCCACAATGTGATTTTCTCAAGAGAATTGGAATCAAAATATTATGGCTGCTCAAAGCTGGAACAAAGATCCTTGTTTAATATACCTGGATGCTAAGACTTGCCAGGATTTCGGAGCTGTTACATGTTTGTTGTCTAAATAGGCCTACAGAGGAAAATATGCCTAAAAGGTCTCATTCCTGAACAATATAGATGATTACATAGTTTTAAAACCCAATAATATAGTTTTAAAATCTGGTAAAATGAAGCTACAATCATTATAGAGTAATTTCAACTTGGCCAAGGTTATAGCTCACCATAAAGATGTTATCATTAACATTATAGCTCACCATAAAGATGTTATCATTAACACCATAAAGATGTTATCATCTAGCTGTGTAAAATATCTATTAGGGGCATCTTTCTTAAAATGTATATTAATCTCAATGTAAAATTCATTTTGATAATATTAATCATGCCTCAAAAGTGTAATGGAAGCTTAACCACGGAGTTCTATCTACTAAAAGTACCATCTATGTATTTGGATATATTTAATTTTTAAAATTGTGATAAATTTCAAGACAGATTTAAACCCAAATATTTTATGAAGCCTGTACAAATTGTAAATCCTAATCGGTTACAATAGTCTACAGGTATAGTAGATCTGAAAAGCAACAAATTAGAGTTGATACAGTTAAGTGACATATCTCATAACATCCAGCCAGCCAATTTTTCCTAGTTGCTTCTGCACACACAAATTACTTAAGTACCCAGAACCATTGAGGTCAATTTACTTTTATATTTTTCCTGATACATCTTAATCCCACTTCCATATAGTAAAGTGATTTGTATTAAGAAACATTCATTTCTCACACAGAACACATTAGTAGCCAATATCTTTATAAAGCATTTGCACGTTTTGCATTCATATTAAGCCTGCATCTCTATGAATATTTCCCCCCCCCGAATGCCATCACTCTGCTAAACAACTAATTCCCACAACACTGTCAAACTATTTACTAAGACTGTATTACTATTATTCTTCTCATCCTTCTTATTATCTCCTCCCTCTTATGACTTGTTGCTCGTATCTCTACGATTTATATTATTGATTTGTTTCCTAGTATGATTTGATTGCTTATTTGTACCCTATGACTATCATTAAATGTTGTACTTTATGATTCTTGACAAATGTATCCTTTCTTTTTATGTACACTGAGAGCATATGCACCAAAGACAAATTCCTTGTGTGTCCAATCACACTTGGTCAATAAAGAATTCTATTCTATTCTATTCTATTCTATTCTATTCTATTCTAGTCTATTCTATTCTATTCTATTCTATATGCAGTTTTTTAAGTAAGCATAATAAGCATGTTGCTTCCAAAAACATATCGACACAGATTTTTTATAGTCATTCTGACTTTTCTCCCTTTATCTACACCATTGTTTCCTTCCTCTTACTTATTTTAGGAAACATACCAAGCTATCACCACAGATTAAAATACAACACTGTAAATCAGTACAAAAAAGCTGCATCTGTCAACCTTGATGCTGCATAATTGTAATAATTTTTTTTAGAAAAGCCTTTTGCTTACTAATTGTAATATGTAAAAACCAGCCTTATTTTTTTCCCCATTTTCAGGAACTTATTGATAAATGTTTCACAGTAGAGACTATAAAGGACAGGAAGCCATGAATAAACAATGAACATTTTTAAGATGCTCTTTTAAGTTGAAAGAACCATCCATCAACTCATTCAAAACCCATCAGCCCATAAGAAACTGCTACCAGGAGCAATTCAGTGCTGATGTTAGCATTTCACTTATTTCTGGAAGAGTAACGTTGCCAGTCTACGCAACTGTAAAAAAAAGTTTGGAGGGACACATCTAGGTCTCCTTTCCTTCTGCTCATTTGCCTCCAATTTTAAATTGATTTTCAACTGGTAGACGTAAAGAAAAAGAGACGTCTAGTTGAAACAGTAGGGGACATGGAGTAATTGCATATTTGGATTGCCATTCATTCTAGTTATATTACATCTTGTAAAGTGAAAGGGAAAGGAAGAAATACCCCAAACATTTGAACTGGCGTGCCAGAGGCCAATGACAGCAGGGCAAGCGATACCAAGTAGCCAGAAGGTCAGAGTTTCTCACAGTAATCTCAAGAATAGAGTGTCACATTTGCTGTTTCCAGATTGAAGCATGATGGAGAGGTGGCCCCAGCAAGTATCTAAGATGCTGCTGTCCACAAGAAGCCATGATTTGACATTTGAGTAGGCATTTCAAAGGTGTAGAGTTTTTAAAATACTGACTTGGTAACATAGACTTGTGACTTCAAGCCACTGGTTTGTTTAGCTCTCGGGGACTTATGATTTCAAACCATAAACACAATGTTAGCTCACAGGG
Organism: Pituophis catenifer annectens; assembly: GCF_029215685.1. NCBI lineage: Eukaryota > Metazoa > Chordata > Lepidosauria > Squamata > Colubridae > Pituophis > Pituophis catenifer. The sequence continues at coordinate 231,831,315 of NW_027256882.1, read as the reverse complement.
GTGACACTGGTTTAGTGGTAGCATTCTGATTTCATATCATAAATGTTGGTTTAGTTTCCAGAGACTTTTGATTTCATATAGCTAAAATAGATTTACTGGCAGAAATGTGTGATGTCACATCATAAACCTTGCCTTTATTTGTTTCATATCTCAAACATTCGTTCAGAAGCAGAGGAATTTGGTTTCTGTTGAAAATGTACTTCTGTTGTACTGTTTCTCAAAATCACATAATCCTACTGACAAGGTTCAATGAGATGTACATGGTTAAAAATTCCCCAGTATTTCTCTTTATCTCAGTCTACTTACTCTTTGTTTATGTGATTGATAATCTCACAATCTTCCTTCCCATCTCTGTTCTCTAGGCAGGCAGAAATGCAATGGAGGCGTGGTAGGATGTAGGAGCTACATATATATTTCCCATCAATAAATCTTCTGTGGGGTCCTTGATGCTCTCTGAGCTTGGTGTTTTTCTTGCAGACATTTCATTACCAAACTAGGTAACATCATCACTGCAAAAACCCCACCAAGCTCAGAGATCATCAAAGACCCCACGGTTCAACCCTGAGCTAGAAATAATCTCTTTTATCCAATAGCTCTTCTTCTACTGAGTTACACAAGCTGCTTCAGTAGTCTTTCCATAGGTTGGAGTCTACTCTCCAATAACATAAAATGTTTCATATCATAAATGTTGCTTTAGCTTCAGAAACTACACACTGGAATAGAAATTGAAACTTGTGATTTGCCAACCATAGCAACAATTTAGTAGAGTTTCATGATTTCAAGCAACAAGTACAGATTTAGGTGTCACAGGTTTAGGCTAGGAAAGAATACTTGAGTTATTTCAGCTGATTTAATGATTAATAGCAATAGCACTTAGACTTATATGCCACTTCATAGTGCTTTAAAGCACTTTCTAAGTGTTTTACAAAGTCAGCATATTGCCCCCAACAATCTGGGTCTTCATTTTACCGACCTTGAAAGGGTGGAAGGTTGAGTCAACCTTGAGCCCATCAGGATCCAACTCCTGGCAGTGAGCAGAATTAGCCTGCAATACTGCATTCTAACACTATGCAACCATGGCTCTTGTAATTTTATTGTAGTTTTGCTCTGATAAAGGAACAAAAATAAACAAATTATGCCTGCGTTGCCCATAAACTAGGTCCTCTGCTTCCTGATTTAAAATATAGCAACATTGGTAAGAAATTCCTAAGGGCTTTTTTTCTTCTTTATGAAACAATCTCTTCTAGATTCACTTAAAATTCAACATAACAAAATTCTTGGTATTTTGAACTTTAGGATTCCCAAGGAAGATTTACTGTAATCCTAAATGGGTGTACCCTTGTTGATCCAACATGATTTTGTTTGGTCAACACTGGTTTATAGTCTACCAGACTTCAAGAAAGCTATGAAGCTTTTTCAAGACAGCTATTTCCAGCTATGAAGATAATCCCACAGAGGTCAAATACTCTATTTTGAAAGTACAGTTTGTCAAAAGGAGCACTGTTCATAAGTTCCCTGACTTCAGGTGTTTTCTTGTATCAAACATATTTTGTACAACAAATGTGCTCCTTAAAGGAGTTGCTGAAAGTTATGGATGAGCTCTTGTTCATAAGGCACAGGATAAATTACTACCTTGTTGCCAAATGAGCATGTATTTCATATACTTTGTAAAAACAGAATAATATTTGGGTGAGGTCCAAAATTGGAATGATAAAAACATTATAGTGTTGGTTTTACAGCTAATTTATGAAAGCATGTGAAAAATAGAACCAAGTGATTAGTGTAAGATCTATAAAACATAATAATGTTTATAATGTATAAAGAGAACATACGAGAATTAAAAAGTATTACAGCACACCTGTCAACACTGCATTCAATGAGTATCATGAAAAAGGGAAGGAAAGTAGAAAGGTAGGAAGGAAGGAAGAAGAGGAAGGGAGGGAAGGAAGGAGGAAGGAAGGCAGGCAGGAAGGAAGGAAGGAAGGAGAGAGAGAGAGAGAGACTAATTTGGACAGTCACAAAGGCTGTGGCATCTGTGAACAGTATGAATCATTCTAATTATCCCCACATTAATGCATAATTTTGAAAGGTCAAAATGTCAAGACAGAGTCAAGCAATTGTAAGAGAGATTTTTAAAAATATCAAATACTTTTATTAAAAAATAAAAACTTAAAACAGATTTATTTTTTATTTAATGGCATCTTCATCTGAAAAGTTTCTTTTTATCCCAGATGTGCTTATTACAATTAAAACCACAAATAGGGCAAATTCCAGAAGAGTTCTATCTTCACCATTACTATTCATATCTTCCTTGGGATAGATGGTTATTTGCTGGGAAGAAGTCTGGGCTCCTTGAAAAAGTTCTCAGCATGGTTTTGTTGTTGTTGTTAGTTGCAAAGTTGTGTCCGACCCATCGCAACCCCATGGATAACGTTCCTCCAGGCCTTCTTGTCTTCTACCATCCCCTGGAGTCCATTTAAGCTTACGCCGACTGCTTCATTGATTCCATCCAGCCACCTCATTCTCTGTCATACCTTTCTTCTTTTGCCCTCAATCGTTCCCAGTGTTAGGCTCTTCTCCAATAAGTCCTTCCTTCTCATTAGGTGGCCAGCATGGTTTAGAATAGTACAATTAATGTATAAATATTTCTGTGACCAAAAGTCACCTTCAATTTGTATGGCAGTGATGGACGTATGGAATTAGTACACTTGCTTCCCTATTCCATCACCTAAGATACTTAGAATGCATGATTAGGTTTAAAATTAAGAGTGGAATTAGATGCTGTTTCAGCAGATTTGAGGTCCATACATGGACTCATGCTATGCAAGAGGCCAGTGGAAAAAAGTTAACAGGTTAACACCTTGCAAAATCTTCTTCATCTCTGAATCAGCACTATGAAGGTTTTCCAATGTCAGGAACACTATACATCCTTGACACTAATTTACTAGTAAGAGAAAGGGGGATATTGACATTATTAACATAGGATTATTATTTGAACTTTCCCAAAAAGAAGAATATCTAGATTGGGGAGCTTATCTATATGTCTATCTATATAAAATCAACTTAAATCAATTACTGCAGGATAAAAGCCCCTTCATTAAGGTTGGTGTAATCAACCACATTGATCCAGTGAGGATTGTTAAATAGTTGTTTTTCAACTTCCCTGTCCAGGACTGAGAGTCTGATTGACTGGCCCAAGTCATCCAGCTGATTTCTGTGCCAAAAAGAGAGTTATTTATTCAGGAAATAGTTCAATAAGTATACTATCTGTGGTGACATAAGTTTGGAAAACTTGGGTGTTAAACACAAAAAAAAAAAAAAAAAATCAAAGCAGTTGGAAGCAGCTGAAGAAGCCTGCAATGGATTGATTTAGTCTTATATTTCCCAAACCTCAGCAATTTGTGGGTTTTAAGAATTCCCCAGCCAGTGTGGTCATTGCTCAGAATTCTAGAAGTAGAAGGCCATACATTTCAAAGATGCTGTTTGGGAACTATTTGGGCTGATAATGAATGAATGAATGAATGGATGGATGGATGGATGGATGGATGAATGATCAGATTATCTATCATTATACATGCTTATTGATGCAGTGTAGCACACCAAATAAGTAATAGAAAACATACAGTGTGAAATATTTTTTTTTATTTTAGTTATACTTAATAATAGTGAAGAACAATATTTATGATAAACTTTGAACAGGTATTTATATTTCAAAATAAGTATTATTAATGATGATCAGCTCTGGGTTAACTGGGAATGTCTGATCACTTTTAAGTTGGGACCGTGATAATAATAATAATAATAATAATTTTATTTCTATACCGCCCTTCTCCCGAAGGACTCAGGGCGGTGTACAGCCTGTTTAAAAACACAAACAAAACAACAATATAAAATTTAAAATAATTAAATAAAGTGGCTCAGATTTAAAACCCCAATAAATTTAAATATCCCAATTTAAAAGCTATTGTGTTGTTAGTCCGGCCTGGCGGAATAATAGGGTCTTCAGTGAGCAGCAAAACGCCCGGAGGTCGGAGATCTTACGAATTTCCGGGGGCAGTTCGTTCCACAGGGATGGGGCTCCCACAGAGAAGGCCCTCCCCCTGGGCGCCGCCAGTCGACATAACTTGGTTGACGGCACCCTGAGGAGACCCTCCCTGTGGGAACAGACTGGTCGGTGGGAGGCTATTGGTGGCAGGAGACGGTCTCGGAGGTACCCGGGTCCTATGCCATGGAGTGCTTTAAAGGTGGTAACTAACACCTTGAATCGCACCCGGAAGACCACTGGGAGCCAGTGCAGCTCGCGCAGGAGGGGTGTCACATGGGCACAGTTGTGCCCATAACCACCCGCGCGGCAGCATTCTGGACCAGTTGGAGCCTCCGAGTGCTCTTCAAGGGGAGCCCCATGTAGAGAGCATTACAATAGTCCAACCGGGAAGTAACAAGGGCATGAGTGACCGTGCGTAGGGCGTCCCGATCCAGAAAGGGCTGCAACTGGTGAATCAGGCGAACCTGATAAAAGGCCCCCCTGGCCACGGCCGTCATATGCTCTTCTAAAGACAGCCGTGCATCTAGAAGGACACCTAGATTGCGAGCCCTCTCTGTGGGGGGCAGAGATTCACCCCCAATAGTCAGCGATGGCACCTGCTGACTATATCGGGGCGCCGGAAGCCATAGCCACTCGGTCTTGGAGGGGTTGAGTCTGAGCAAGTTCCTCCCCATCCAGACCCGCACGGCCTCCAGGCAGCGAGACATCACATCAAGGGCATCGTTGGGGTGGTCTGGGGTGGAGATGTACAGCTGAGTATCATCAGCGTACAGATGGCACTTCACCCCAAAACCACGGATGATCTCACCCAGCGGCTTCACATAAATATTGAACAGGAGGGGCGAGAGGACTGACCCTTGCGGCACCCCCCATGTGAGACGCCTCGAGGTCGACCTCTGTCCCCCTGACAACACAAACTGCGAGCGGTCGGAGAGGAAGGAGGAGAACCACCGCAAAACGGTGCCCCCTATTCCTAACCCCCTCAACCGCTGCAGCATGATACCATGGTCGATGGTGTCAAAAGCCGCTGAGAGATCTAATAGGACTAGGACAGAGGAGCAACCCCTGTCCCGAGCCCTCCAGAGATCATCCACCAACGCGACCAATGCCGTTTCTGTGCTGTACCCCCGCCTGAAGCCCGACTGGTACGGGTCTAGATAGATAGCTTCATCCAGGTGTCGGGAAAGTTGTCGTGCCACCACGCTCTCAACAACCTTCGCCACAAAACGAAGGTTGGAGACTGGACGATAGTTAGCTAATTCAGCCGGGTCCAGGGAAGGCTTCTTGAGGAGGGGCCTCACCACCGCCTCTTTCAAGGCGGCAGGAAAGGCACCCTCACTCAGAGAAGCATCTATAATCCCCTGGAGCCAGCCTCGTGTAACCTCCCGGGAGGCCAGTACCAACCAGGAGGGGCACGGGTCCAATAAACACGTGGCGGCACTAATCTTACCCAGAACTCTGTCCACATCCTCGGGAGTCACAGGATCAAACTCCTCCCAGATAACATTCTCAAGACCTGCCCCGGTCTCCTCCCGTGGACTCATCCAATCGGAGTTCAAGCCATCCCGAATCCGAGCGACTTTATCATGCAGGAATTGCACAAAATCCTCAGCACGACCCTGCAAGGGATCTTCCCGTACTCCCCCCCGAAGAAGGGAGTGGGTCACCCTAAACAGGGCAGCTGGGCGGTTCTCTGCAGATGCAATAAGAGCGGAAAAATGGTTAGATTTTGCCGCTTTTATCGCCACTAGGTAGGTCTTGATATAAGACCTTACCTGTGTCCGGTCAGAATCGGATTGACTAGTCCTCCAAATGCTCTCTAGGCGTCTTTTCCGACGCTTCATCTCTCTCAGCTCCTCAGAGAACCAAGGAGCTAATTGAGATCGGCATCGGGTCAGAGGCCGCAAAGGCACGACGCGGTCCAAAGCTCCAGCGGCCGCCCTTTCCCAGGCGGCCACCAGTTCTTCAGTCGAGTCGTGTGTTAGAGTCTCAGGAAACGGCCCAAGCTCCGTCAGGAACCTTTCGGGATCCATCAGGCGCCTGGGACGGAACCATCTGGTTGGTTCCGTCTCCCTGCGGCGGGGGAAAGCGGTAGGAAAGTCTAAGTGAAGGAGCGAATGATCTGTCCATGACAAGGGTTTGATGTCTAGGTCCCCTCTACCAAGATCATTCAACCACTGACCAGAGATAAAAATCAGGTCCAGAGTGTGTCCCCCTATGTGAGTGGGGCCTTGAACTAACTGGGTCAGATCCAAGGCCGTCATGGAAGCCATGAACTCCCGAGCCACCTCTGACGCCCCACCTGTGGATGGGAGGTTGAAATCCCCCATGACAATAAGTCTGGGGGTATCGACCGCCACCCCGGCAATGACGTCGAGTAGCTCGGGCAGGGTCGCTGCCACGTGGCAGGGAGCCAGGTACGTAGTCAGCAGACCCATCTGCACCCCACGGCCCCACTTCACACAAAGGGACTCACATCCGGCTATCTGAGGAACAGTGGTCTCCCTCGGATAAAGACTCTCCCTAATGATCACCGCCACTCCCCCACCCCTCCCCTGGGCCCTTGGCTGATGAAATGCACAGAAACCTGGCGGGCACATCTCTACGAGGGGGACCCCCCCTTCTTGGCCCAACCAGGTCTCTGTAATACCTGCCAGGTCAGCACCCCCCTCCGAAATAAGATCACAGATGAGGGAGGCCTTATTAACCACTGACCTGGCATTACATAACATCAGCCGCAGACCCTGGGTATGAGGCTCTATACAACCCAGGACACGAGTCACGCATTGGGGGCCGGAGTGCGCAATCGCTCGGAGACAGCGTGTGCGCACCCCCGACACTTGATATGACCCCCTGCGCCCGTCATACCTGCCCCTCCCACTCATGATTTCAATTACACAGCCCTTTCTATCGTCCCCCTGCCCCCCGGTTAAATTTCCTTTCGCGACCCCTCTGCTGCAGCTAATTAACCCATCATCCCGTGCAGACGCTATCTGGACCCCCCCAGGTCCACTTTTTTTACAACCCCCACCCGTCCTCCCGGGTCCCCTTAAAATTTTCCTTAAAAATTTAGCTAAAAAACCCCTCAGCCCCCTCTTTGCTGCATGCCATCTCTCGGGGTCCCAAAGCCCGTCATCAAGATAGGCCCTCGATAACGTGGAGGGCCAGGCCTGCGAGAGGGGGGAGTCTCGCAGCGCAAGAAGGTCAGTTTTTTGGAGCATCAACCGAACCAAAGATGGGAAAAGAAAAGCCAGTCCAGGAATCTGTCATAGTCCAAGGGATAACTGAGCATAAAGGTCATAAAATATCCATTTATAGGGCTGGACTCCACTGTCCTCTCACGACAGGGAGAAGGTCCAAAGTTCTTTTTTTCCAACAGAGGCTAATGGCCAACCATCCTCTCACGATGGCCGGTCTCGTTAGAAAGTTAATGGGAGCAAAGTTCTATCCTCTCCGTTGGGATGTGGAAAATCCCTCAGCTCTCTCAAATGGTGCACAGTCTCTCCTAGCAGTGAGGGCGTGAGTGGAGCATAATAAGGGGTCCAGAGTGTCCAAAGTGTAGATGTTAATAACGATGGTAATAATAAAGATGTTAATAAAGATGATAATAGACCCATGGGCATAAGATCTTCTTTGAGGTGAGAGTAGGAGTAGCAAGACAGGGAAGTCCAATCCAGGGGTGGTTGGCCATAGAGGCCAACATCCACCCATACCTGGGGGAAAAGGGGGGGGAGGAGAGGCCACCCGAGGCGACCAACCAACCAAACCATGGTCAGCTTCCTGCCTCTCCAGCCCCAATCTCCATAACCCCCAGACACAGCTTTGTTCTAAAACACTCCATCATAGTAAAAAAAAAATCAACTGTGAGCCAGATGGTAATTCTAGGGGTGAGGCTGTCAGCTTCTCCCCCATCAACCTGCTGCCTGGTTGTTCCTCTGGCCGGCCGGTCCATGTCAGCCATTGCCACCGCCGCCGCCGCCGTCGTCAGCCCGTAATCAGGCACCCCAAGCTTCCAAGGCATACCGGAGCCCCGAAAACGCCGGAAAAGAGCGCCCCAGGGATCTAGAGGGCCATAGGGAGCGGGGGGGGGCCAGCTCAAGCCGCCGCCGAATAAACGCCGCACGCCGCCGGATGCCTTGGACTCCATTTCCCCGACACCGGAAACAGCTGTTGCAGCCAGGCCCATCGCCCCATCTCCTGCGGAGCCGTCCAGCCCTGCCCTGATGCTCCGGAGGGCGAAAAAGCCCTCAACAGGCAGGGCGGACGCTCCCCTCACTGGGACTGGAGCCGAAGATGGACAAGAGGGCTCCTGAAGACCCCGACAACCGGCAACTCTCCCATCTCCGAAACGGAGCTTATTTGGTCGCCGCCATCTTGGAGCATGCGCAGAAGCCGTTCTGATCTTGGGTGTCTGAACAAGGTTCAGGGTGGGAGAGAGTGGGAAGCTGGATAACAGAATAACAGAGTTGGAAGGGACTTTGGAGGTCTTCTAGACCAGGGGTGTCAAACTTGATTTCATTGAGAGCCGCATCAGGGTTGTGTTTGACCTCAGAGAGCCGGGGTAGGCATGGCCAAGATGGGCATGGCCAGCTCAACATCAATCATGTCGGGGACACTTGTGGAGGCCCAAACATTCTGCCAGCAAAAACAGGCTCCCAAGCTCCCTTTTCACCTGCGACGGCCTCCTGCCTCCACCAGCGAAAACAGAGCTCAGGAGGGCTGCCTGCAGTTCTCACAACCTCCGTTTTCGCTGTCAGAGGTTTCATGGGCCAGTCCTTTGCTGTTTCCAGGGCACCCCCTCAGACCAGATCTAAGCAATCCGGGGCCGAATCTGGTCCCCAGGCCTTGAGTTTCTAGACCAACCCCCTGCTCTAGCAGGAAACCCTATACTATTTCAGACAAATGGTTGTCCAATTTCTTCTTAAAAACCTCCAGTATTGGAGCACCTTCAACTTGCTGCTATCACATGTGATAACACTGCTATCACATTACATCTAGTCCTTCTTTTCATTAAACTAGAGATACCCAATTCCTGCAACCCTAATCATCTTTGTTGCTCTTCTCTGCACTCTTTCTAGAGTCTCAACTTCTTTTTTATATCATGGTGACCAAAACTGGATGAAGTTCCCAGGGCAAAGTTGTCAACTAAGTCAACAACCAGCAGCTCAGCTCCAAAGATCATGAAGGCAGGCAAGAATCCATTAAAACATAGAAAAGTGGAGAAGAAGAAACAAGGGTTGGAACTTGTATGGATATAAGTGGAGAACTCCCCCCCTCAGGTTAACAGAAGGCAATTAACTGCTTGGTCTAGTTTCATTCTAATTAAACCATATTATGTCATGTATTAGAGAGAGTTCAAGTGAGTCTAAGCCTAGCAGCCAAGTTTAAGTTGCATGAGGTGAGAAGACTAGGATTTACTGCCAGATCCAGGTAATGGAAGCTGGACATTGTAGCAAGATAGAAGAATGCCACAGTTTTCTGTTTGCAGTTGTTCATGGCAACATAAAATATTGGCACCTGTTGGCCTTCATTATGAGACATCATTATTTCTTGTTGACTGGCAGAAAGTGTCTTTCCTACTTTCTCTAGAAGCTCATTGTTAATTAATTAAAATGCTAATTTCAATATCTAGTGGATTTTTAGAATGGCAAAATCCCAGATATATTTAGGTACATTAAAACTTTGGCAACATGGAGATTTTACGGCATTTGTTCAGAAAAAGAGAGATTTGTTCTTTTATCACACACATGATAAAACAAAGAAAAAAATTGTTTTGTTTTTTCCATCTAAAAGTGAAGTATGAACATATACGCTTCTAAAACTCTAGTTGTTATGGCCCTTAATGATGAAACAGTGTATCATAGAGCAACAATTTTTGAACCAGTGTACCTCAAATGGGCTTGCAGAATGCATTTTCAATCTGGGACCCATGACCTGAGGGAATGAAATCTGGGGGAGGTTGTGGCTGCTTCAGTGCTACTGGCTACTTCTTTGCTGCTGCTGCAATCATGTAATTTGAATTTCCATCATTAGCCAGACTTGCAATCCATCACTCCCTCTGTAACCTAGTAGCAGCCACATAGAGAGAAGGGCGGGGCGGGGCGGGGCGGGGAGGGGAAGGGAAGGGAAGGGAAGGGAAGGGAAGGGAAGGGAAGGGAAGGAAAGTTTTCTGATGTTCCCTTCCAGATTCCCACAAGGAAACTAAATTGGAAAGCCACAGGAAATAGGATGTTGCTCCTGCTCCCACTGTTTTTTGCCCACTCTTGGTCATTCTGTTTCTTTGTTTAAATAAGGAAATATCTCTGAAACAATGACCCAACAGGGCACAGGTTGTCTAGTTCTATATAAATATATATGTCCTAATAGATACTTTCTTTGGGATATTTTCCCCACCTGTTAAATCCGGGCCAAGTTCCTCTATGAAATAAAGTGAAACAACCAATAGTAGCCAAGAGATTAAGGCAAGTTCTGCTGTTTGAATGACACAGCATGATCCCTCTCCCTCTTGCACTCTTTCTTCTAGTATGATGACCTTGTGGGCATTGGGGTATCATTACAGGTCTGTGTCAGGCAGCAAAATATTTGGCACAACCTCTGTGTATATTATCATAAGCATGTGTGAAAAATCAAATCATACTGATAACAACAATTAACGTTTCTCTGAATCCATGCCATCAATTTGGGTTCTAATGAAATTCTAGGACAATAAGATAAAGCTAGTAAGTTTCAATCATCTCTTCTCTGCTCTTGAACTGTGTAGCAGTCCACCTGCCAATTTTTTCTGCTCTGCCATTTCTGAATAGCCCACCAGTTCTCTTCCAGTCTTTCCAAGGCTTTTCTGTCCTTATCCTTATCCTTATCCTTATCCTTATCCTTATCCTTATCCTTATCCTTATCCTTATCCTTATCCTTATCCTTATCCTTATCCTTATCCTTATCCTTATCCTTATGCTCATCCTCATCCTCACTGATTAAAGGGTAGTATATTTGTAATCAAAATAAATGCAGTAAGTAATAATAAATGGATCAGATTGTATAAAACAATGGCAAAAATGAATTTGGGAAAAACAAAGCATTTCAAAGGCCTGAATCAAGCAAATACTATTAATAATGCATTCTCCATTTGGGTCCAGTCCTACCCCAATAAAAACAAATCAAACCCGACAACAGTTAAATACATAAAAATAATTTAAAAATACATTAAGATATATTTACAGTCACAATATAAATAATATGTATATAATTGTGTATATATTATATTATATTACATTAATTTATTTTTCACATTTCTGAACTGCCCATCTTCCCCAAATCTTCCCTCCTGCTGTCTAACTTTCTTAAAAGATTCACAACAAACAGGTCTACCATTTAACTTTCCTAACCATCATTCTCATTATCTGCTCATATCTACTTCCACCAGTCTACTATTAAATAGTTTCACTCACAACCAATAGTGGTTGGTCATTGCCTTCTGGAATGCTTATTTCTGACCTCAATCCAGTTTACAGCCCTTGGATTTCCTAGTTGTCTCTTTTTTAAAATTCAGTTAAGGTTAGCTAGATGATTTTAGTCTGGTACTGGCATTTGTTCAATCATCTCAGTGCCTGTAGTGCAGGCTGTTGGGTGCCAAAAGGGTCAGGAGAAAAAACTTTGACCATAAAGCAAAAACATAGTCACAAATATTTTATCTGACTAGGCTAAACAAGCTTTAAGATCCTTCTTTATTCAAGGGTTTTCTCCAAATTATATGCAAATTAATGAAACTCTATAAAATTATAATCAGAAATCAAAGGAACAAGCCATGTGAGATACTCTTGAAGTCGGTTGGGGTTGTTATATGGCCTCATGATGTCTGTGAATTAATTCCACAGAATTAATTAGAAAGAAGGATGTATTTTCTACTATATTTTTCATCATCACGTATTTGTTGATTTTTAAAAAATACCACAACCTCAGAAGGAGAATGTGGGAAAGTATATTATAATCAAGTATAATCAAAATATAAACTTGGTTTTCAGATTGTTAACTACTTAAAATATATTTTAAAAAGACCTGTCAAAAACATTATTCTATAGCATATACTAATTTATAGCAAAATCATAAGCTTTTAGGAAACTTCCTGATGATCAAGTTACATTACAATTCTCCAGGCCTTGAACTACCAGATTATTCAATTTACAAATCTGTTGCTCCCATTGGTGAGCCCTATCCTATTCCTTTGGGCAAGATGCTTGAAAATTGTGTTGTTGTTGTTGTTGTTGTTGTTGTTGTTGTTGTTGTTGTTATTATTATTATTATTATTATTATTATTATTATTATTTTATAGATGGATTTTAAAAATATCTTGGTGCCGACTACAACTGCATAACAAAAGATCAAATCCATTGAAGTTACAGCTTTTGATGTCAGCATTGTGACAATGTATGATGGAAAAATGATGGGAGGAGATGATGATGATGATGATGATGATGATGATGATGATGATGATGATTATGGACCTGTCTAGTCAGACACAACAAATGATTGCTGAGGCATACCATTTTGTAAGTTTAATAAAATTGTCTCTAGACTGTTTGCTTAGAAGCACAACTTCTGACTGACACCAGCCTGAGCATTTTCTCATAAATGGGAAGATTGACACAAGACATGAGGTGTGATCCAGGAACACCTCAAAAGAACATCTGTGAATGGCTCAACCTTTGTGTCTAAACACAGGCAGAAATGTTCTTGATGATGAATGCTGTAAACTCTCTTCTGCATCACCTTCAGGAATAGGCCATCAAATCACAACTAAGTAAATGTCCTTTGGTGTGTGTCTGACAAACTATTTTAAGCATATTTGGTAATAACATAAGGAGCACTGATAAGGATGTGATAATGATGAAATGATGGTTTGGCTATAACATCTGTAAAACAATCAACTAACTGCTTATTTTATCTGCAGATTTACTAAACCTAGCATAAATCATGGATTGAGAGTCTGCAATATTCTTTGTTTTTTTTTCCATTCAGGGTGAACTGAGCTAGGAACTTGCCTTCAAATATTTGTTTTAGCCAGTATTTCAGCCAGCTGTCTCCTTCAGATCTCTAGCAAAAGGTTAGCCACGGAGAGGGAGGCATGCTGGATTTTAGAAATTTCAACTATTCTACTGCAGCTGGATCCTTGTAGGTAAAAGGAAAAGTCATCACATTACCTTTCCATAAATTACAGGGACTGATGGATTCTCCAAGCATTATTTCCTCCCTCCCTTCTCCACTTCCAAATATCAGCCAATAATCCTCTCTATAAGATCAGTTGGCATTGAGACTTGGGTAAAAGATTAGTTTTGGCAGATGGCTAGATCAGCAGATTTAGCTATTTGATAAAACTTCCTTTGGTTTGACATAGGTATGTTGCATAGCTGCAGTGAAAGGGAGACTGATTGTCAGCTGATAATTCAGCTGCTTTGCAACACAGGTTTAATGTTATTCTAAAAGAGCACTAGATCTGGAAACCACTTCTGGACTTTGTGCCCAGGGTGAAAAAAAAATGAAACATTGATTTTGTGCTTTGCAGATTAGATAGGTTTGTGGTTATAGAAATGGCTAGCATATATTACTATGTAAAAGTAAAAACTTAAGGTTGTGTGTTATTACTTTATTCTACTGCACTAAAAAGAGTTGGTGGTCAAATGCTTTTCTTTTCCTTCTTTCTATTACCCTACACTTCTTCTTCTTCCTTTTTTTTTGTCCCCTATTTTCCCATTATTTTTCTTTGTATTTTATATCTCAATAAAATTTGTAACCAAGATAAAACAACACTAGATCCATGGACAGCTTGAAAAGCAGTTGACAAGCAGAAGGAAAATTACGTTGTGAAGAAGCCAAAGAGACGTCTTCCTCTGTCCTGCTTTGTTGTGTAGACCCATCCATTTTTCCCTGCTGAGATATGGCTGGTGTTATATGATGAGTGCATATAGTAATCTTCTCATGTTCTTTTACAATTAGTATATCCAGCTTAAATCCTGCTTAAATCCCTAGCCAAAATTGCTTCCATTGCTTCTATCAAAGTTTTTTTAAAAGTTTTCTTTAAAAAAAACAACATTCCCTTTTCCATCTGACATAAATAACAGCCAGTCAGTATGGACTGCCCCTCCTTGCTAATTTAATGAACCTAAGGTACAAAATATGGGAGTAGGTACTTCATAATAAAATCCAATTGTTTCCTATGGTTGAAATGGTTATATTCTACTATACTGGAGTGTTCCAGATTAAGCTCAACACAAAATAGGTTCTCATTTTTTTGGGGGGGATTTACTTTATTCTGTTGGACTGAAATAAAAGTACTTCAGCTGAAAAATAATGCTTGCTTCAATTTCTTCCTTTTCCTTCGTTAGAAAAAAAAAATCATTTCCTAATTAACAGGGGCCAATTACAAGAAAAGAACTGCTTAGCTTCCTCATTATGTTTTTCAGGTATGAATTCTAACCCACTCACTTTTTTCAAAGTAGGCCACTGCCTAAATTTGTAGACTGTTTAAAATGCAAATAAAAACGAGCTTGTATTTATTTTTTGAAGCACAAACAAAAAATATGTCTTTATAGTTTTATTTTTTAAAATACAGAAGCTATTTCAGTGATAATTAATTCTGAAAACCTGACCTAGAAGTGAACTTCACTGAATTCAGTATGACTTCTTTAAGAATAGATAGATATAAGATTGCACAAATAAACTTATATAGCACTCGTATTCCTAGCCTATTCAGAAACTACCTGTAACTTTTTTAAATTAAAAGTACTATACAGTTGGTATAGCTTTCAAATCCAACTACTACTCAGTAAGATCGTATATATAATAAATTCAACACTTCATTAAGGGATCTGAGTGCACACTCCAGTAACTATCATGGTAAATGGAGGAAATGTAGTACCTCAGGAAAGTCATGTGACTTTTCTTAAACATTGCATTCCTATATTGGTAGTCTTCATTTAGTGTCTGCCTCATTTAATGTCCATTTACCGTTACAATGGTGAAAAAATACTTTTGTGAACAATCTTTGCATTTATCTTTGCAGGTTTATAAAGCAAAGGAAAGCTGAAGTAAGATCATAAGCACAACCAGGGTTTCACTTAGTGACTTAACAACTGAGTTGATGGTCACAATTGTAGTCACTGAAAGGGGATTATCTGTATAATATTGCATTTGTAGATCCCAATTGCTGCCGTATTTGGTTTATTTAAAGTCAGCTGTCTCTTAATGTTTAGGTCTTTTCTATAGCACAGTGAACAATTTTTTAAGGATAAATCATTAGTTTTCTGCCAGAAATTCATCCATTAACCCCATGCCTGCAGTAGAATGCCAATCTTATTTTTGGAAATTAACCCATGTTTGCCCCTAGTTCTGCTAGGTAACATATTTTCTTTGTTTCTTTTTTGATGCTTAGTTTCTCTTTCATCAGATCACAATTTCTGTGGCATTCATAAGATGTTCTAGCAATCGTAAATTCACTTTCAGGTAATCTGTATTTTACCACTCATCCTGACAGATGGTCTTTAAAACCATTTGAATAAGTAACAGCTATAATGCTACATTTGAATTAGTAATGCAGAAGGCCAGCGGTGGTTCACCAGAGCCATCATAAAAAGATTCTGGGAAATACAAAATATTGAAGGAAAATACAATATATGCCATATGTAGTTTCTGAGTATGTCAGAGATCATAATTATGGGATAAAATGCTTGTGCAGATTAGCTTGTTTTAGACAGCAGCCTGATTAGAGGGGACAGATGAAGGCAGAATTAATGCTTGAATAGGGCAGATTAGTTGATCCAAATCTGATGGAGTAATATTTTAACTCGGTTTCAGTTAGCAAAATTACTTGGCAGGCCAGGGCTGTTGGCCTATCTCATGCAGTACAGTATTATTACTACAATTGTGTCATTTACCAGTACATTTTAAATTCAATTGACTCGTTCTAGATATAGCCTAGCTTAAAATCTTCATGCTGACCCTGGCTCCAAAATGTTATTTCTAGCCAAACATTATTTCATGAAACAGGAACACATGAATACATATATGCAGGAATCCTGCAGATAGCCTGAATATTTTGTCATTTATGTGAAACACCCTATTATGGCAGTTCTAATAGCAATAGCACTTAGACTTATATACTGCTCCATAGTGGTTTACAGCACTCTCTGACTGGTTTACAAATGTCAGCATATTGCCCCCAACAATCTGGGCATTCATTTTATTGACCTTGGAAAGATGGAATGCTGAGTCAACCTTGAGCTGGTGAGAATCGAACTGCTGGCTGAGGACAGAGTTAGCCCTGCAATATTGCATTCCAGTGGTGGGTTGCTACCAGTTCGGCCTAGTTCTACTGAATAGGTAGTAACTTCAGGAAGTAGTTCTCCGAATCAGTAGTAACGGCAGCCAGGCCATGCCCCCGATCCGGTTCCCCGGTCGCTGCTTGCTCGCCCACCTGAAGCTGACCAGAGCAAAGAAGCCTCTCAGCCGCCTGGCCGCAGGGTGCCGAAAAGTCCTTCAGCTGGTGAAAAGAAAGCTGGGCATGCACGAAGATGGTGGCAGTGACCGGAGGTCTTTCCGGTGTTGTGCGCCAGTGGCTGGGTGGAAAAGAAGCCTCTCAGCTTCCAAGTTCAGCAGCAGGCTCAGTCCCTTCACATAGGGTCACTTTTCTCCACGCCCAAGAAAGATCAAAAGGCGTGGAACAGCCTTTAATGACAAAGTCACCTAGACGAGGTAAAAGAAAACAAACCACTGAAGGAAGGAGCCCATCGAAGCTGCTGGCGTTGTAGCCGCCCCCCCTCCCCATAGCTTGGAGCTCCAAGTGGAAGAGGTCCTCGGCTGTTGCGAAGAAACGGTAGTTCTGGGTGCGCCACGCCCGCTTCTTTCTCTTTGAGAGCCACTTTGCAAACAAGGTGCAAAGCGGCTCTCAAAGAGAACGAAGTGGGTGTGGCACACCCAGAACTGCCGCTTCTTCACAACAGCCGAGGACGGAAGAGTTTGCTCAGGAGCGATGCCAGCAAGGAAGGCGGCTGGGTCAGAGGGAGGCGTAGCCCGAGCTCTCTGAGATGGGTAAACAAGTGTGAGAAGGCGAAGGGGAGCAGATTTGGCCCTCTGTGTGTTGCACTCCCCTCCCAGCCTTCGCCAGCGCTTCCGTGCCACCAGCATCTCCCGAAGCTGCCGCCATTGGAGCCGCGATAGGGAGAGGGGCAGTCCAGTAGCAGCCATGAGCCGTGCTTTCCTCTAAGCGCTATGGGCGGCAGAGGGAAACCGTGCTTCTCTCTGTGAGACTTGGAGGAAAGTGCAGCTCATGGCTTCTAAAGCACCTCAATCAGCTACAGCCCAGACAACCTGAGGAGCTGCAGGGAGCCTCCCATATGTTGCATCCCCCCTCTCAGCCTTTGCCCACACCTCCGTGCCGCCAGCATCTCCCGAAGCCGTCGCCGCTGGGTGCCCGAAAATGGAGGCATGGGGGGAAGGCTGGGAGGGGGTGCAACACGCGGGAGGCTCCCCGCAGTTCCTTGGCTCATCTGGGCTGCAGCTGAGTCTGCTGCCCTGAGCTGGTGGAGTGGGTTGCTCTGGCTGCAACCACGAGAAAGCCCATCAGAGGTTTCTTTTCCTGGCTGAAAAGGGGCACTTTTCAGCCAGGAAGGGCAACGGAGAGAAAGCCAAGACGACCACCACCACCCCACGCGTCCTGACCTGGATATGGGGCCGGAGTGTCAAAAAAAAAGTTTCAAAAAGTCCCAAAAAATTTAGCCACCTTTTTGGTGGGCGTGGCTTCGGAGAGTTATGTGACTGAGTGCGTGAGTGACGTCACGTTGGCAATGCCCAATCAGTCCTGCAACCACAAGAAAGCCCATCAGAGGCGAGAAGGGGCACTTTTTGGCCAGGAAGGGCAACGGAGAGAAAGCCGAGATAACCACCACCACCCCATGCATCCTGACCTGGATATGGGGCCAGAGTGTCAAAAAAAAGTTTCGAAAAGTCCCAAAAATTTTAGCCACCTTTTTGGTGGGCGTGGCTTCGGGGAGTCATGTGACTGAGTGCGTGAGTGACATCATGTTGGCAATGCCCAATCAGTCACGCCCCCCCCCACCTAGCCACACCCACCAAACCTGTAGTAAAAAATTTTAGAACCCACCACTACTGCATTCTAACCACAGCTCCCCATTGCACCACCACAGAAAAATGATGATCTAAAATATGAATACAGGTAGTCCTCAACTTATGACCACAATTGGGATTTCCTTTCCTTTACTAAGAATTCAGTATTTCAGAATCCTAAATTCTGAATTCAGAATACTCCAGAATTTCCTTTACTAAGTAAGGCGGTTGTTAAGTGAGTCGCAATCAATTTTACAAACTTTTTTAAGTTTCCTGCTTTGTGGAAACCCTTAGTAAAGTCCTACACAAAAATAGATTCTACTTGCCTAACGGATCTTACACCCTTGTGAGTATACTTTGAATTACAGCCTGAGCCTAATTGTCAGAAGTGGTCTTTTGATGAAAAGATTACTAGTGAAAAAAAACCCTTTCCATTAGCTTTTGATTATGTATTGGTTTTGGGATTTATCAATAAAACCAACATCAGAACTTCTCATACTTATATTTCATATTGTTCCCATGCAGCTTAAAATGTAAACTAGACATAGAAGGTTTGCATATTTTCATGTAATATGTCTAGTATCATTAAGACAAAAGTGAGCATCTAACACAGTTTAATAATACAACATATACTTTTTCTATGCTCTATGACATTTCCGCTTAAGAAAGGAGCAGGTGAATGATGGCAGTCTAGGAACTATTGCCAATTTAAGTCAACAGGCTACACCAGGTCAGATGGATGCCTTTCACCGGGAAGACTATGTTCAAGGATTATGGTGGTTTTTAAATACATAAATAATGTTTCTTTTAATGATCTTTCCCATAACCTTAAGCCCTTTGATCTCTAGACCTACCTGGTGGCTGAATTGGTTCATCTGAAACATGTTTGTGATTCATTTTCTAAATTTGCTTCATAAAAGATGTGTGCTGACATCTGCAATGAGAGGCAGTAAATGAAAATTTCAATCTTCTTTTGATCTGTACTGTTCGGATTCTTGGGCCACACCCATGATAATTATATGTTGAGCACTCATCAGCAGCATATTAAAGTGTGACAACTTCTTCTCCATAAAGTAAATGTGCATGTAGATAGTTGAAAGCATTATTGTAAATTTTGTTTGTGTATAAAAGGATTACATTAATCTACCCAGGGTAGACATCACGATATGTGAAATGCAGATGGTAATTGCCTTCTTCATTATTAAAAGCAGAAGCAATAACCGTGGGCTGTAATACCTCAAGGTTCGACACCATGAAAAAAGACTCAGGAATGTGAGAGGAGAATGTGAGAAGAAATTAAGTTCTGTTCAGACTTGGACAACTGTGCACACAGATGATGACCTTATTTGGCTGAGGGACTATAAGGAGAAGGTTAGGGATGAGGGAGGGAATCTTTTGCCACATTTAACTTTCAAACATGATGAACAGGATGTATCAATTTAGGGTAATGAGTGGCAAAGGATTTCCTCCCTCACCATGGTTTGATCCTGTAATTCCCGAGGAAGTGGGCAGAATTCTCTTTATCTTTAGTCCAGCCACCTGTTTATTAGACTGAAATTCCTCCTGGTCGGTTAGAGCCACCTGAAAATTGACATGTGGTTGGATGAACAAGATAGTGAATTCATCCATGGAAAGGGGTAATTCTACCTGTTCAAGAAGGCATCACTAAATATAATGGTTATGGACATATCCAATATTTCACCTTCTCTTTTTGGGTAAGATTGTAAAGGAGATTGTCTCAAAAGACCCGGAGAAAATGGATTGACCCACTTCAGTCAGGTTTCAGGCTGAGACACAGTATGGAGACATCATTGATCATATTTGCTGATGACTCTGGTAGAGTCAGAAGGGTGTGGTGTGGCTATCCCTACTTCTTTTTGATCTCAGCAGACTTGACATAATTGATCATGGTACTTTTCTGGACCGTGGGAAGCATGGTTTTTCTCCATAGCCTGTTTCAATCAATGTTGACAGGTGACAAGGAGTTGAAGCCAAAGCTCCTGGTTTGCAGGATGCCTCAGAACTTGATGGGCTTGCTTCTCCTGTTTAAAATCTACTGAAACTACTGGATGAGGTCATTCTTTGACATTGGGTCAGATATAATAATGATACTCAGTTGTATTTCTGGATCCCTAGTTGACAAGTAATAATGTTGAGGTCACGTTCCATTGCCTGGAGGCTGTTCAGATCTGGATGGGAAGGAACAAATTTAATCCTGACAAGACTGAGTGACCATGTTCAATGACCTGAGTGACCAGGTTCATGGTTCTTTTGGTCTTGGTGATTTTCCATGATAGATTCTAGATGAGGTGGCACTTTCCTAGGCAGAACTGGTGAACAGTTTTAGGGATAATACTGGCCTCAAAGCTCCTGTTAGAAAGGAGGTGGCAGCTGGGCCAGGATGGTCTTTACTCAGCGGTTCTCAACCTGGGGGTCGCGACCCCTTTGGGGGTCGAATGGCCATTTCCCAGGGGTCGCCAAAGCCCTCTGTCGCCCCCCCCCGCCTTCACTCACCCTCTGCCTTTGCTGGATCGCCCGGTCGCCGTTCGCTTACCCCGCCCACTCCCAATCTATTGCTGCCTCCGGAGTCCCAGCTGGTGGCTAGAGGGAAAAAAAACTTTAAATTCTTGCCGAGGGGCTTCAAAGAGCTAGCTGCAAAGAGGTAAATTCCTGGAGCAGATTTTTTTCCCCCTAGCTATACTGAAAAGAGAAAGCGAAAGCAGGGGCTTAGCTGCAACGTGACAAAATGAGGCAGAGAGGTTTCTTTTTCTTTTTCCTCACCAAAAAAGGTAGGTACAAAACTGCAAACAATGGGAAATTTAGGGCAAGAGGAGGTTCAAGATTTTAAAACACAAAAGAAAAAAAGCTCTATTTAACTAGGGAATTGTAATAATTGAGATACTATTAATTGTATATTGTGTTGAAAGCAGAAATGGTTAAGTTGTGGTTTGGAGGAATATATGGGGGAAATTATTTGGTTTATTATTATTGGTAAATATAATTAATTGATTTGTAAGAAATTGGATTGCATGGAAATAATTGGAATATTCATGTTCATATTGATAAATATACAAAAAAGATAGTTATATAACTAATTGATTTATATTAAAATGTTGAATTTGTATTAAACAACTGTATTACATAATTAACCAATGTGAGGATGGATATAAAAATAGATGACAATGCGAAGGGGTATAATATAGAATAGAAGGGAAAAATTGAATTTGATTAAGATTAGAGATGAGGATGAAGGGTAATATTGGTTTTTTTAAAAAAATAGTTGAATAAATATGGTAAAAAGGAAATATAGAAATTGTAAATTTAATTGAAATGACTAAATACTGTGTTGGAAGAAATATCCTTCTGGGTTCTGCTCCAAGTGGGGAAAAAGACACTGGAAACATGGAGACTGTTTGGAAAGGTGTTTTAATAGTGGACAGGATCACATGGCTTGATGGGGCCCATTGTGTTAGTTTCTGTTGCTATTGTGTTGCAAATGTCCTTTGACAAAGGATTGACTTTCTGCCTCTGGCCCATTAACAAAGGGTGGGGGGCAGGAAGGTGGGAGCTGCTCTGTCTGTAAAATATGCTTCTCCATTTCTCATCCAGGTAGGGAAATATAATATTCTGCCTTTTTAATATTTCCCAAAATATTTCATTATTCTAGGAAAGGGGTGGCTGCTAACCTCCTACAACTGTTTAAATTTGTGGACCGGCCAAATACTCTGTTCAAAGAAAATATGTTGTATGTTTGTATGTGTGTTTCTAATTATTGCTATTTATTCCTATTTGTTATCTTTTATTCTTTAAAGTTTAACAATTCATTCTTTATCTTAATATCTTTATATTTGTTTGGGGTTGGCTTTCTTCCCTTTCATCTTTTTTATTGTACAGCAATCTTTCTCCTCAAACCTACCACCTCTGTCTTTTCTTTCTTACTTACTTTCTCTTCCCCCCCCTCTTCTTCTTCTCCCTACTTCCTCTTTCTCCTTCTCCTCCTCTCTTCCTCCCTCTCTTACCTTCACTCCTATTCTAATTTCCCTTCCCTTCCTTCATCCCTCTCTATTGCTGTATCCTTTTATGCATATGGACTACTCAGAGGGCTGAAAAAGTTATTTTTGACTGGTCCTCGCACTTTTGACCAGTCCTCGAACTTACGACTGTCCTCACAATTTATGTTTTTGCCCTATCTTGTCACCATGGTGAAGAGAAGCAGTTGTGAAATGAGTGACATGGTTGTTAAGAATGGTACAATGGGCATAAATGATGACCAGTCATAATTGCGAAGACCGGTCAAAAGTGCGAGGACCTGTCAGAAATCACATTTTTCAGCCCTCTGGGTAGTCCTTTTGTGCACAGGGACTACTCAGAGGGCTGAAAAAGTTATTTTTGACTGGTCCTCGCACTTTTGACCAGTCCTCGAATTTACGACTGTCCTCACATTTTACGTTTTTTGCCCTATCTTATACCATGTTGAAGAGAAGCAGTTGTGAAATGAGTGACATGGTTGTTAAGAATGCTGCACAGGCATAAATGTGAGGATGGTCATAAGTGTGAGGACCAGTCAAAAGTGCGAGGACCTGTCAGAAATGACTTTTTTTCAGCCCTCTGAGTAGTCCCTATACACATAGCCATGGCCACCCGGTCACATGACCAGCTAGCCACGCCCACCCAGTCACATGACCTCCAAGCCACGCCCAAAAAATAAGCCACGCCCACAGAACCGGTAGTAAAAGAAATTTAGAACCCACCCCTGGTTGGGGGTCACCACAACATGAGGAACTGTATTAAAGGGTCGCGGCATTAGGAAGGTTGAGAACCACTGATCTAGTGTATGAAATGATCCCTTTCTTGGATCAAGTCTTTTTCATGGTCACCTTATACTTGGACTATTGCAATGTAATTGTCCCTAAGCGTATTTGTAAGCTGCTTTGGGCTGAGCTCAGAATCTCTGCTACCCAAATTGCACTGGTTATCCATGAACTTCCTGGTTAAAGATGCAGGTTATCACCAATAAACAAAGGCTTGCCATAAGATCAGAAAAAGCTGGCATGTTTTAAGTCTCTTGTTGTGAACTGGATGGAGATACTGCATCCCTCCTGGTTCTTTTATATCTCTCAGGAGACTTTGATACATCTGACCATGGTTATCCTTTTGGACCACCTATGAGGGTTGAAGACTGGAATAACTGTTTCTGTGATGGTTTTGTAATTTCTTTCGTGGTTGTAGGGGAAGACAGGTCAGTCCTGTGATAGCTCCCTCAGCACTTGATTCTCTCCCCAGTGTTAAACGTTTTGATGAAATAATTGTGGGAGGTTGTCTGTTGATTTGGGGTATGATATCAGTATATTGATGACACTCAATTCTACCCTGGATCATATAAGATGTTTTATTCTAATGTAGCAGTCACTAACCGTTGCAGCTTGGCAGCCCAGCAAGGAGGGAGAGGGGAACTGGGCCACATGAGTGGCAGGCTTTCATGCACGTGTGTAGCTCAACTTGCGTGAGCGGTGGACCAGTGCATGCACACGTGCACATACAGCTCAAGTTGTGCAAGTTGTGTGCACATGTGTGAGCACGCATGCCGCCCACTGCTCAAACATCCCAGTTACAAATAGGCCATGGCTTGGTAGTGGTCCATGGCCCGGGGATTGGGGACCCCTGTTTGCCTGGATTAAATGAAACTGGTTAAATTTAAATTGAAGCATGATTGTAGCACTGGAGAAGCTGGATTTTTTTCTCCAGAAAATTTGCAGGCAAAATGTTAAGCAGTATATGTTTCATTCCTCTCATAAAAAAAAAAAGTTTCATTTGATTTTATATATTTAGGTGGCAAGTGAATGCATGATTCAGGACCTATGCTAACCTCAGGCTTTGATGTCTAGAGTACAGACCCAAGAGCTTGTCTAAGTTGACCACCCAATGGGTGTGTGTAAGAGAGACTGGGGAAGGGCATAATTACTTGGAAAGTAATCAGATTCAATTCAAATTTACTCAAATCAGATGCTTGATCTAGTCCTGCCCGCTTTTTAGCAGGGGCCCATGACATACTATTCAAAAGCCAAGTGATACCCTCAGTTCAAAAGAATGTAAGAAGGTTGGCCTCTCACGTATAGGTATATATTTTAAAAAGAATAGGCAAACAAAGAAAGAATAAAGAACTGATGTCAGCAGGAGAGCATCAGCTCGTGAGATTTGGCAAAGGCTCATGAAGGTCCACCCTGATACCAAGTTTATGGTCACTGGCTGTTCTTCATGAGTCTTCTGTTGACTAGACTAAATGAATCATAAAATCCTAGAGTTGAAAAAGACAATTTAGATTATCAAGTCCAATTTCCTGTGTGGTAAGCCAAATTAAACCATCCCTAGCAGGTTGTCAGCCTACACATTCAGGGTAACTGGTTTCATTGGACAACCACTCTTACTGTTAGGAGGAGGATCATATGAATGTATTATTTTGTGTTCTACAGTCCAGTGAGTTAAACAACAGGTGTTAATCTTCTTCTATTTGAGGTTTTTTATGTATTTAGAGTAGAGTAGAGTAGAGTTGGAAAGGACCTTGGAGATCTTCTATTCCAGGCCCCTGCTCAAGCAGGAGAACCTATACTATTTCAGATAAGTGGCTGCCCAGTCTCTTAAAATTAAAATTAAAAAAATTAAAAATTTGAAAGATGCTATTTATATGGTTCTCAGTTTTTTCTACTCAGTGTTAATATGTCTCTTATATCTTGTTTTAATTTTTTTCAGAAAAAATATTTTTCTCTTTTGAGAAGCTCATGTTCGACTTACATTCTGCATTAAGAATTTGTAATCCACAAACAAACGAAACATTTTTTTAAAATGATGCCTCTAGAACTTAATATACTATCATTTATATCAGTTTCCTATTGAACTTATTGTAAGTTTTGTGTAGTCCGATATCTGCATTTGAATCTTTTCCAATTCCTCTTTATGTTTCTAGAAAATTCTCACTTTCTTAACAGAATGTGATCAAAACATCTGTTTAAAAGTATAAATCACGTGTTCCAATTTTACCATCAAAATGGAAACTTTTTCTGCTTTAAATTCTCAGTCAAAAACTCTTTTCTCTTTCAGAAGGTTCTAATCATTGACAAGGTTCTTAAATTTATTTAAGAACAATTACATCTATACTATCAATCTTCAGTCTTGAATTAAAATGTTGCTGCAACTGTAACCCTTGTTTTGTTCCCGATAAAATATATTAAAACATTGATTGTAGCATTCCTTATTCTTGCAAATCCTGTATTTATTCTAAATACTTTATCAACATCATTTTCCTTATTTTCCTCCCCAAAAGCTAGATGTGTCTTATACTTCGGAGCATCTTATAGTCTGAAAAATACGGTAATTTGTTTTACTTTTCCAGACAGACACTTATTTTACACAGATTTCCATGTTCTTAACTTCTTCTTTCACCTTCTCTTTCACCTTTACAGGTTTTTCAATCACTTTTTTAAAAGCTGGCAACTTAGTATCGGGTGATTTAGTCAATTTAGTATCAAGTGATTCAACTAAATTACTAGCCTGCTGCTCAGTTTTCTTCTGAAGCAAATCAAAGATTTCCTCTCTTTGCATGGTGTTCTAGTGATCCCGTCCTTTACTATTTTTCTGCTTTTGTTTTTCTGGTTGTTGTCATTACAATATTATATTCCAAAAATGAAAAAGTCTGAACAAGACAAAGAGAAAATACAAACTTCCCGCCTTTTTAATTTCATTTTCCTGTGCCCTTAATACTTTCCTCTCAAACGGCACTCCATAGTTTAAGTCAGCATCTCCATGGTTACAGTCAGTATCATTCTGGCTCAAATTACCTTTATCTTTTGTTTTGTAAAATCTATCAAATATCTGCACTCTTTAATGTAAACCATTTCCATGAAGTCCTGGTTTCATTTATATATTTTAATTCCAATTTGTTCAAAAGTCTTTTCACCAAAAGTAATTTTGAAAAATAACTATCCCTTTATCTTTAAACTTTTTTGCATTAGCTCCATGTTAATCAGTTGCTGAAAGTTTTTAAATCTTTAAAACATTTTCTTTCCTTTGTAGTCCAAAAAAGAATGTTAACTCTCCAAGTCGAATATTCTTATGCTGCTGTTCAAAAAATCTCTTTAGCTGTACATTAGTTACATTTCAATGTGCTTAAGAAATGAGACTTGTGTGAACCTTATGTCTCTATAAGCTGCATTATGGCTGTGAGCTTGATGGAAATCCCTCAGCTTCCGGACATTCAACTTATGAATTTACTGCAAAAACCTCAGTTTCTACAATCTATTCATGAGGAATAGCTGTGTGGAGTAAAGTGGGGAATCTCACAATCTTTCCTTTTCCCAGAGAGATTGCATGGGCCAGACTTCACTGTCTGGTTGCTAACCTCCACTGAAATATGAATGCCATCCTCACTCTTTCATTTAATTCACCATGAATCCTCACCAGAAGCCAAGTTTCTCTCCAATCTTAAATCAATTACTACTATTACTATAGGCTGCCTTGCTAAACTAAGTATTCTTCATGCTCTTTATTCTGATATTGTTAGACCAATTTTATTTTTTTATTTATTAAATTTATATGCTATCTAACTCTCCAAAGTGACTTTCTTTTCATTTTTTGTTATTTTTTCTAATCTATCAAGACTGTTCTTAATTTTATGTCTGTCTCTCAGGATATTACTATCCCATTCATTTTTGTTTACCTTTAAATAATAGTAAATAATGTTAAACATATTGCATAATAATGTGCATACTTTCCAATTGTGCAGGTGTTCTTCCAGGTTGGATATTAGGCATAAAATCAGAATTAAAAAGGGGAGGAAATAGGACAAACATTGGTGGCATAAGAAAGTAAATGTTGCATGTTTGACATGAATAGGAAGCCACTGGGGGAAAAAAAAGAAACCTCTATTGACAGGTGCCCTTTATTATTACAAGTGATTTATCATGTCAAGCAGCCTAGACATGACACAATAAAAGGCTATCAGTTTAGTGCCAAAGGTTATAAAATAATCTCTTTTACAAAATTATTATGCCTTGTCAACTTTCTCAGGTTATTTTTATTTTCCGGCATTAAAACTTGCTTTATTACAGCAAATGTTTGTGTGGTATGAGAGGCACTCTGAAAATAGTTAACACCAACTTCATTTCCAGATTCTCTGTAAATCTCAGTCTTCCTTTCCTTCGATCTGTAAAATCACTTCCAATAATAAATGCTTTTCGGTCTTTTAAGTACCCTGCAAAGGTACTGAAGTTTTAAAAGAGCTGGTTTAATTATAAGCACTGCTGTAACGAATTCAAGTGCACTAATTTATCTTAAATGACTTCTCCATCTGTCTCTGAAGTATGCTCCAAAAATTATGAGAGTGTGATAATATTATGGTTCAAAGTTTACCATATTTGCCACATTTTCTTTGCCATGCAAGGAGCATGTTATCTTTTTATATTATTGCTAAAAGGGCTCTTTTTCTCTCTCGGTATGTGTGGTCTAATTTATTTTCACTTCAACCTATTAGGATCAAGTATTAATCCCTGTAGGCAAAGGAAGACTGGAAAACATTTCCCCAGTAACAGAAAGGAAAGCAACTTCTCAGGCGTTACAACTTCTTTTAGTCCAGGGTATAAATTGCTCACAAGCATGGAGGGCTTTCGCATGCCTAATTAGCAACTCCTCACAAATATTTTTTGTATTAGCTAACAATCCACATACACTTGTAAGTAAACAACAGCAACATACCTAATCAATGCAAAGAGAAAAGGAGAAAGGGAGGGAGTTAGAGAGGAAGAAAGAAACCCCCAACAGAATGCCTATTAAACATCTGGATGCAATTTTCCAGTTTGGCTTAGAACAAAATGAAAACATATGCAGGTTCTTTTGATCTGTGCCTCAACAAAGAAATTATTGGTATATGTATGTATGTATATATGTATATGTGTGTGTGTATATATATATATATATATATATATATATATATATATATATATATATATATTAGCACACTGGCCAGTGAATGTGTCATCTTCTTAAAACCTGGTCATTTTTCTTCAGTTTAATTCCAGTTTTGCTCCCAGTTTAATTCAGTTGGTTTCCTGAAATCTTTAATTTAACTCTATTGTGTGAAACCAATACTTTGGATTTATGTTTTAAATACTCACCAACTCTGCTACTGATTTTTGTTTGTTCTTTTCAGTTTAAAACATTGGGCTGTATTTAGAACGCATTTCCACCAATGGATGATCTAACAGAGTACTTTGTAATAGGAATGGAGAAAGATTCTTAAAGAATGCTACCATTTGGTTTTCTATAACAGTTATTTCTAGGGACTGTGTTGCCTTATTTATTCCTCCTTCATCTCGGTCTGCTCTTCAGAATAGCCAAGAGCATAAAAGAATCTAGAACTAGTATTATATACTGTTTAAACAAAAAGTCAAGCAGATAAGCAAGTAATTCTCACTACCACCACCTCTGGTGTGCTAGAACTGGCTTGCACTGACTTGCCAGTGTAGATCGTTAAATTTTTCTAGAAGTTTGCAAGCTGTAGCAATGGAGCTAGGAGAGCTGGTTCTTAAACATTTAGCAGCACACCACTGACCACTACCAATATCACAAACAAAGCTTAAACAAATATCCTAGAGTTAGTCACAGATTCCTATGAACAAGGGCAGCTTTTATGAAGCTGTTTGGTTTAGTAATTGATTATCCATTCAACCTTAGTATTAGATATTAGTGGGTGGGAACCTCCAGAGTTGAGAGGGTTTTTTAAAATTATTCCTAGAACTCCAATTTTTGAACTATAAGTAGTTCTTGACTTATGATCACAACTGACACAGAACTTTCATCGCTAAACGAGGCAGCTAAGTGAATTGTGTCCAGTTTTAAGACCTTTTGGTGGTTGAGTGAATCACATGGTCACTAAGCATGGGGCAGAGCCAGTTGGGAAGACTGCAAATGGCAATCACATACCTCAGGATGCTGAAACTGTCATAAATATATGCCAAGCACCCAAAGTTTGATCATGGGTCCATGGGGATGCTGCAATGGTTACAGGAGACCGACTGTCACTTTTTTCAATGCCATCTAAACACTGAACTGTTACTAAACCACCAAAGTGACAGTCGGCCCTCCCATAACCGTTGTTAAATCGAGGAATACCTGTACATTATAGCATACTCCAGAACTCTAGAACTGTCCTCTAGTCTGATATAAAGTGATGTGAGATCCAGACACCTAGAATAATGTCGATATTTTGCATAGGGACTTGCAGAAAGTGGATGTACAGAGCTGATCAGTAACAATGAGGCACCACATACATTTTAAGTGGAAAAAACTAATAAAAATGTTAATTAATTAAAATAAATTATAGACTAAATGGGGTGCTGCCTATAGAAATGTAGCTATAAATTTCAGCAACTGAAAAACATATATAAATCTCATATAGTATTCAATATTGTTAATATATATTGCTGTCCTTTGAAGATGTACCTATGAATATTTTTCTCTAACTTAATGAAACTCATTTCTTATTGAGCCACTTTTTATTATTAATATTGTAATATAAATAGATTATGTAATGAATATATTGTTATAATGGTGGCAATTTCTGGTCATACAAACTTCAAGATCTTAATGAAGCTAATTTGATGCTAATCATTTATTTGCTAACAAAAAAACTCATCTTCAGTGCAATAACCTTATTTCCATAATATTAAAGACAATATTAATTTAAGCTTTAATATTTGGTGCTGTCACAATTGTTCAACCTACATTGGGGGTTATTGGGGGATGTTTGTTGGGGGATGGGAATATAAATTGGCAAGATGGCAGGCACAGTTTTATCATGAAAACCTCACTCCTCTTTTACATGCATACAAAGATGTGGGGCTCTGATCATGACTCTGTTCCTCCAGTTGGAAGATGTGACATATTATGGACATATTAGAACCTGAAAATTTATATGTAGCTCCTAAACTGTTGAAAATATTTCAGTTGTTCTCCTATCCCTACCCCACCCGAGTTAGAAAGCAATAGAATTCTTCTAGAAGTGGCATGTGAATGGCTTAATTTGAAATAGACACCATGTTCAGATGTATGTGGAATAATATGAACAAGTTGTTCCACATTTGTGTGTAGGAAAATTGCAAGCCACACAGAAAATTATTTAAATCTTCTCAGAAGGAATACTTTTTAAAAGGTCTCCAGTAGATGTATTTAAGCAATTACAAAGAGATCTCTTCAATTTAATTTGTAAATCAGCATACCAAAGAATAGATTTTATCAACCAACCATCAAATGAACAAAATAATTGTTAAATATGGAAACAAGCCAGCATTTATTGGCTTAAATAGTATTTACCAGCATCATTTCAACAGCAGAGATTAGAGGGGGAAATGTTTCCTAGTATCAAAAGTAAAAACTCAGCTGGCTTAATGATAATTGCTTGTTCAGCAAAATATAAATAACAGAGAGTATCTTCAGAATATGTCAAACATGTCTTCCAAAAATTAAGTTTGATCAATGTTCTGAGCACGAGTAGGTGTCTATAGCAGGAAGGTAACAAAGCTCTTGCTCATTTTACAGAATACATGGTTTCTATTAAATTGAGCTATATTACCAGTTTCTATCAGCGTCTTAATCATAAAGTCTAACCTGGTGTTTCATAATTCCAGTGATTCTAGTATCATGTATACATATTTATGTCCTCTTAGAAGTAAGTCCCATTGACATCTATGATCTCAGGTAACCTTCTCTAATCTAACGTCATGCTAGAGTATTTGGACTGCACCACTTACAATCCTCAGGCAGATTAGAAATAGCACTGCTGCTCAGAGCTGTGGATTGAAGTGCAATAGAGACAAAATCTATAGGTGGTAGAGCTCCAGCCAAGGTGTATCTTCCACCAAGAAAGACCATCAGCTACTTCTACTTTGGCTAGAATATGATTGATACATTAATTAGCAGCAGCATCTTCTGAGACTATAACAGTTTCTAATTCTCTCATTCATAGCTTTTACTGTAAGCAAGGATGAGAATGATTTATTTAAAGCAGAGGTGGGAAACTATGGTTCCTTTATGACTTGTGGACTTCAACGCCCAGGATTCTTGGAATTGAGGTCCACAGGTCATAAAAGGGCCATAGTTCCCCACCCCTGATTTAAGGGGAAAGAGATCAAATCCAATGGACACTGGATAAAAGATATTTAAAGGAAAGGGAAAAGCATGTTTTGTGGTGTAAATTGGCATTTATAAAACAATTACATCTTACTGCAAACTCTTATTATAAAAAAAAAATAGAGAAGATTGCACACACACGGACACATATACACTTAGTATAGTAGTTCATTAGTTTGGCTTTGGATTTTTTTTTTATAACAATTAGATGCAGGTTGGAATAGCTGAAACTGAATTCCAACAAAATAGTTTAATTTTGACAAATGTTCCAAAGGACAATTGCCTGCTGAGATTCATGGAATTGATATCAGTACTGCACTTTTTGTGTGTTTTAACAAGGTACAGTACAGCATAACCATTGGATCCTTAAGGTCGTTCTGAGGAGAACAAGTTCCAAACAAACCTGGTTAGTACTGGTAGAATTTGGCTATTGTTTTTTTTAACAGCTAACTCTAATATATACAATCTTCTTTCTGGCGCTTTCCGGCACTTTCCAGTGCTTTAGGAAACTTGTTGCCATTCCCATCCCTGCTCCTCCCAAATTGCAACTGGCAGTCACCATCTAAGCAAAAATGTATGAAAAGATTTAATTCAAGGAAGATCTTTGCCTGCACTATTTCTCTAGTCTCTACAAAGGGTGTCAAACTCAAGGCCAGGGGGATAGATCTGGCCCATTGGGTACTTAGATCTGGCCCGCGAGGCCACCTTGGAAACAGTGAAAGAGCAGCCCACAGTGCCTCTGTCAGCAAAAATGGAACTTGGGAAGGCCGCATGCTCTGTTTTTGCTGGCAGCGGGTTGCAGGAGGCTGTCCCAGCTGAAAATGGAGCTTGGGAGCCCGTTTTCACTGGCAAAGCCCTTGGGCCACCACAAGTGACGTCAAGATGGCCATGCCCACCCCGGTCCCCTGAGGTCAAACACAACCCTGATGCGGCCCTCAGTGAAATCGAGTTTGACACCCCTGCTCTAGTCACTATTCAGAATCTCTACTTTGCCTACACTGTTTATAATCTCAGCCTCATTTAAAATAAGCTCGTTATATGTCAAAGCAAGGGAGCTTTGGGTTCCACAGATTTATTATTCAAAGTGCCACCAAAAAAGGGTTAAGGATTGCCAACATTTCATTACCATACACTGTCACTATGGAAAGTCCCCCCCCCCCCCCGTCTCCATATTAAATAAGGTTCAGTTCTCACCTATTCTTTTGAAGGAAGAGTCCATAAATTCATTATGGTAATTCCTGACTCTAAATGGGGCAGAGTCAGAAGTGACTAACTGAGATAAATCACTACCATCAGCTGAAGGATGAACATGGACTCTGGCCTTACTCAGCAGACCTATTGGGGTGCAATGAATTTTATTGAGAAGGGCTCTGTCTTACTGTCTTCTTCTTATAACATTGACTATTGTCTCTACTGTTAGAGGATGAGGATGAGCTTCTGGGCCTTGAGTTCTTGCCATTCTGAGTTAAAGGAAATCAATGGGATGGCCTCTATAGGCTCTATGTGGACGAGTGCTGGCCAGAGATCCAATTACATTTTCTATGCCTATT
This sequence comes from Pituophis catenifer annectens, assembly GCF_029215685.1. NCBI lineage: Eukaryota > Metazoa > Chordata > Lepidosauria > Squamata > Colubridae > Pituophis > Pituophis catenifer. The sequence goes on along the minus strand of NW_027256882.1, from coordinate 231,798,432 downwards.
GTTAGTATTTCTCCGAGATACCAACTTGGTTCTCTAACTCCTGAATGCAGGTGGCTTCCTGATAACTTGACAGATTTATGCTGACCTGCCAAAAATATAGCTGCCATTTGAGTCATCTAAACAGCATTCTTGGAGTAGCAGCTCATTTTTTGCAAATTCGGCTGTTTGTCTAGTTTGATCTTTGGCTATTTAGATTTCTTCTAACAAAGCTGCCCACCTGTGCGTTTCTGAAATAAGATCATTACTCTGTTGCTTCTTCCATGCCTCCAATACGCAAACAAACAGTAGATTTTCCCTATTCCAGAAATTATTTTTTAAATATTTCTCTCATGTTCTTTAATTTCTCCACCTCTACTATTTCCTCTTACCTCTCAGTTCCTTGTCCTTGACTTGTAATAAATCTCTAGAGTCTACTTGGAAGTATCCATGCAACACAATTTATTTGTTTTTATTCTTACCAAGCTTAAATTGTTCCGAGGTTTGGACAGAGTGTTCCTTTGCAGTGGTTATAGCTTCAGAATGATCCTAGGGACAGTTTCCTTGTTTTATTACAAATTTCTCAAGTTTGGAAAGTTTATCCTTTGGTTCTGAAGCAGATTCAGTTTAAACACTTTTGGAAAAATGTTTCCGTCCTTTTGAAATAAGAAAGTTAACTTTAACTTTCAGTTCAAAGCGATCCTTTGTTTTAGTGGATCTTGATGCAACAGGCTTTGTCTACAGTGGACCCAATTTCCATTGCAATTTGCATCATTTTAGAAATATCATCATGAAAATGCAATTTACTTCAATTTTTTATTTGTAGTGATCACATTATGCAAATCCCCCCCCAATGCCCTATTCTCTGGTTCAATGAACTTTTGTCAATAACAGACACTTCCACCCCCAATTAGCCTGTTAAAAATTGGTTTCAAAGTGCTTATCTTACTATCTTATCACCAGTAGAAATGCTAGATTTATTCAAAACAAATATGAGGGATGATGCAGGAAGTCTTTTGCCTCTTGCCAGATTTATTTGGAAAGCGGGGGGGGGGGGGAGAGAGAGACAGTGAAAGTAATAACAAAAGTTATCTCTACTTGATAAATGAAATATACATTCACATGAAATGCACGTGCACAGACCAAACAAACACTGAATCCCCGAAGGACACCAACAAAGGAACAATATCAACAACTAAAAGTACACTGCAAAGAATGAGATTACTTCAATATATTAGTACTGTTTTTCCTGTGCAACACCCAAATGCCACTTAATCCAAAAGATATCCTGCTGGTCTGCTTTAAAGCAAGCAAAACTGAGCAGCAAAGCACGAAAAAAAAAATAAAAAATCCTAAAGATGCTTTCTCAGTTTGCCTCTTCCAAAAACAAACTAAGCATAAATTCCTCTCCAAACAGGGAAGGGGGAAGAGCACTGTTCAGAAGGCCTATTGCCAAGCTGAGGGCACCACAGCTTCTATGCAGCCACAATGTTCCAGATTCTTTATGCTCGGAGCTGCCCAATATGGTTTAGCAGTGAAGCCAGAACTTTGGAAGCCATCTGTGGAGGGGGACAAAGAGGAGATTTCACACTACAACTCTCCAACTCAAATCCAGGGATACAAACCAACCGTAGATCCAGATTCCTGCCCCGGAATAACCTTTTAATGCTACCCAGTGCAGTTCAATTAACTTCAGAATAACAGAAAGGGAGGAAGTGAGCAATGCTCTCAGAAGGGAATAGCTTACCAAATTTCCCAACGTCCACAACAATGAGGAAGGGGAAGGTGTGTTGCTTAAGGTGGCCTGCCCTGTTTCCAGATAAACCCTTTTGTGCCTCTCCAATCTCTATCCCCCACATAATTAACCCACTTTTGGAGCTTCTGGTAATATAGGGCCACTTAAGCTCGGATTTCAAAATGGACAAAGGACTCTGATAAAAGATCTTTCCCTCTAACCAAGGTGAGACCAAGAGGTACTTTGTCCAGCTGTTAATCTGACACAACTATGGTAAGTTTGTCTAGTGCAGTTTAAGTGAATCTCAGGAAAGTCAGAGGTGACATAAAAGCGGTAGTCGTATTCAGGGAATGCTGCGTATATTTTCTGTCAAGCGAGTAGCAAACCATGGAGCATTCTCCATCAAACAAACAATTTCCCAACCACTCTGTCAGCCTCAAGTACCAAAATCACATTCAGGAATATTTTCAATAATCAACACTTCAACCTCTCCCCACCAAGAGCACAAACAATGAGACAAGAGTATCACAGAACATACAAAGCAAGCTTGCAAAGAACAAAAGAAAGTGCAAGATATTGATTTTCCAGAGCTACTCAGATTTAATGATTCAGGTTTACCTTGATTTTTGAGTCATGTCTGCCTGACGTTCTTCATCAGCCTGTAAATACTTTCATTTACCTGCCTGGATACTCACTACGATAGTCTATGTAAATTGAGCCCACATATAAAGTATCTTGTGACTTGGTGAACCCTGGAAAAAGCTTAAAGCCAAAAACAGAAAAGAAAAAAAAAAAACCTTCAGAAAAAGTAAAATAAATTCAGGAGGATTAGAACTCAACATAAACTGAGAATGTTTCTAAATCAGGGGATTTAGAATCATACAATAAGCATAAAGAACAGGATTTGTAAGTTTGATTGAGAAATAGGGGGAAAAGGAAGCCTAGCATTGATCTAATCCCAGAAATGGAAACAACTCATACAAGAAGGAGTTAAGGACCTGTCAGCCGCAGACTTTAAAGAGAGTATGCAGATGTTAGTTTCATAGTGAAAATTTAAGAAAAGATGAAAGCAATTAGATGTTGGATGGTTCAGGGAACAAAATGAAGAATGTACGAAAGTAAACTTGTCCTTGTCTGTTGGCTTGGGTACACTGGAGCAAGGGTCTCCAACCATAGCAACTTTAAGCCTGGAGGACCTCAACTCTCAGAATTGCCCAGCCAGCTTTGCTGGCTGGGGAATTCTGGGAGTTGAAGTCCACCAGGCTTAAAGTTGGCAAGGTTGGAGACCCCCGCACTGGAGGATTGGCTTGGCTGAACTTCTTCTGAAGAAACAGTAGGAGTCCTTGTTCTGCTCCCAAACTTGAACCAACGAGGGCCTTTTCAACCCTTTTACCAGAAAATTTAGCAAATTAAAAAGAAAACAAAATCCTCACTTCAGGATGTCCCAAGTTCACTTGAAGAACTATCAGTAAGGTTATCAGAAAGAAAGTATTATGCTTCTTCTTTCTCCTTCCTCAACTGAACAGACAGGAATGAATAAGGAAATTCTTTAGCATAATCATCATGGGGTGAAACTCTAAAAGAAGACAATAGAAGCCCACCAAAGATGTTTGCAAAAGCTCAAGTACTTTGCTGGGGACCTCTCCTGCCAAAGTTTCAATAACGGAGGAATTTCTTTTGCCAAACTGGAATGGAGCCTCAGCCTCTTGTTACAGGCTATCTTTAACAAAATAGGCTAGAGTTTCCTAAGAGGAGTTATCACAATAGCTGTCACTTGGAAACTTTCAAAGAACTGGGCATCAGCCTGAGCTGAAACAGCAGTTTTAAAATCACCTGATAAGACGACCTCCAACAAGGCCCTAAGAAACAAGACGGCCACTTCACGTCTGTGATATTTGCTGAATATATTTAAATCTATGGATAGATACCAGCGTGCTTCTTAAGTCTTTGTGGCTACCTGGGGCACTTCAGCCTACACTTTCCCCGATCTGACAAAATTAAAGAGAAAAGTGTTGTGAGAAGAGGCTGCATTTCCGGAAGCACTACAAGGCGGCTTGTTCCGAGGAAACTTTTGATACAGATCGCTGTGAACACTTCATCCTCCAAGGCGACACCAATGCCCCTCGATCCCTCCATTAGCTTAAACAGGGAAGCATCCATCTAACTGTAGGTACTGCTTGTCCTGAATGAGGGATGCATTATTTATCTCTCCGCGTTATTTTCACAGATTTCTGGAGAGAGTGGGGCAACGTAAAAGAAGAATATGAGAGAGAGAGAGCAAGACGGAGAGGGAGAGAGAGAGCCTAGCAGTTCTTTCTCTCTCTCTCTCTCTTGCTCACTCGCATATTCTACCCCACGTTACTTTGATTGACAGCCCAGCCTCTCCACTCTCCTTCTCCCCGACCTTCCTATTCTCCCTGCCTGCCTGAACGTTCCGCTGCCTCCCATTGGCTCGCTCAGAGGGGTCCTGCAGCTCAACTAGAAAGGCTTCCTAGGAAAGGGGGAGGGAGGCAGAAGGGGAGGTGACGCTTACCAGAGTCGCCTGCCATTGGTCTGATGTCATTGCCCCACGTTGGTTCCTAAGCAGATGATTGGCCCTACGCCCTCCTCCCTCTCGCTCGGGGCGGAGCCAAGAGGCTGGTTAGCTCGAGGAGTGTGAAACCGCGTGTTAATGTAACCAGCGCGGGCGGATACATTGTGTCCCGTTTATTGAGATCCTGCCGCCGCCGCCGCCGCCGAGCTGGGCTGTGTGTCCTGCGGAGTTTTCTTATTACGTGCCGGTTTTGTCTCCATGGAAGAAAAATCGTTGCGATAATTTTGGGGAGGGGGGAGGAGAAGGTCTCGCCTTCTCCCCACCCCCGCCTGGATGGTTCCTCGAGGGATCTTGCAAAGAAGAACTTTGGCCCGGGGTTGAGCAAGAGAGAAAGAAAAGCAGCGGAAGGGAAACCAGAGGCCGCCGCGAGAAGTCCGCCCGGGATGCTTCTGCTCCAAATGGGGGGTTTCGTTTCGGGATTCTAACGCGGGGATCCTGGTCGAGGCGCTGCCGGGCCTAAGAAGACAGCCTCGGCACGACTCCGAGGGAGAAGCGGCTCTTGATTTGGGAGACCGACTGCGGTGGGAAGAGTGGGTACCAGGAGGGAGAAGAGCGGCTGAAGTGTGGGGGGGGGTGGGGTGTTTTTTCCGTGTAACTCTCAGGACTCTTTCTTCAGTCCGGCTCCTGTCTCGTAACCCTCCCTCTCCCTCGATTTCCTTCCACCCGATCTGGCCTGAATTGTTCTCCCGAGGCGAGGAGAGCGCGGCCTTTCGCAGGGACGCTCCTCGGCTCTAGCCCCGCACCCCGATCGTCGGAAAAGAGCCCCTTTGACTTGTTTGGATTTTCTCCTCCGATCGACTCCAAAGCCACCGATCTTTTGGGTGGTTGGTTGGTTGTTTTGTTTGTTGGGTCTTTACTAAGTGCGTTTGGCGGCCGAGGAAAGGAAGGTTGTTATTTCCTGGAAGAAAAAAAAGAAAGAAAATAAAAGAAACCCCCCCCTCCAGGAAGCCCAAGGAGCGGCGACAACAACAACAACGGCGCGGCGAGGAAGGACCCATCCCGGACTGGCCATCTCTTGCGCTTGCTCGGGCAGATCCCCGGTGACTTTTCCTTTCCTCGCTCTCTCGAGCTAACAACAAAGGAAGCGGCTGGGCTGGGGCTGGAGGGAAGCCGCGTGGGGGTGGGGGTGGGGGGAGGATGAGCTTGCAGCTGAGCCAAGAAGCGGAGTAAGCGCCCTTCCCCGCTTTCCTCCCACCTGGCGTTTGCTCTGGAGCTTCCGCGGAATCTAAAGTTCAGGGGGTCGAGGCGAGGCGAGACCTGCGAAGGAGGAAAGCGGCGGCCAGAGCCATGTTTCCTCAGAGCCGGCATCCCGTAAGTGGCCTTCCCGTAAGCTTCCTCACCTCTTCCACCCTACCCCACCCCCCCGTCAACCCCCCCCCCGGTCCCCTTTTCCCGGGCAAAAAAGTAACGCGCGGGGTTCTTGGCTAAACGCAGGAAGTCCGAAAGTGTAATTGGCTCCTTCAGTTGGCCCTCTGCGAACTCTTGGAGGGCCGAAAACAGCTTTTTTTGGGGAAGCGGTGTGTGTGGGCGGGCGAGGAAAGGCCTGGGAAACTTCTGCCTCGTCAGCTGGCCTGGCCGGGGTTGGTTTGAAAAGCCTCGCTTGGCTTTTTTTTTTTTTTTTGGGGGGGGGGGGGAGGCGACCGGCGGGCGGGGAGGAGGAGGGGGGAGCGGCGGCGCGTGCGGCTTCCCCTTTTGTTTACTCGTAGCCCTGGCGGGGGCCGCTTCGCTTCCCTTTCCCCGGTTCAGGACCCAGCCTGTAAAGTCGAAGAGCGGCGGGTACTTTCCCCTCAAAGCCCGAATGCGAGACACCGCTGCTGCCATTTCCTGGAAGGAAGAGGACGTTGGAGGGAGCGCTCTCTTGCCCGCCAGTGGCGTGGCGGTGCTTTTTAAATGAAGAATATAGCAGCGAGTTCTGGATGGGGCATCCCTACAAAGGCGGTTTCGGTGGTGGGGGGGGGATTCTGCCTTTGCCCTTGCCACGTGCTCTTTCTGAGCCAGGTGGCATTGTTCCCTCGGTAGCGGCGGCTGCAACTTCGTCTACCGTCTCAACAGTTTCCTCACAACCCCCCCTTCCTTTTCTTCCTGTGCCCCCTTCCTCCTTTCTTTCCTTCCTTCCTCTTCAGACGCCACACCAAGCTGCAGGACAGCCCTTCAAATTTACAATCCCGGAGTCTCTAGACCGAATCAAAGAGGAGTTCCAGTTTCTCCAAGCTCAGTATCACAGGTGAGAATGGCTCTGGTCAGCTTAGAAAGGCATCGCCTTTCCCCCACCCCCACCCCCAATTGCACTTGGGGAAAGGAGGTTTCTTCTGGGATGAGATTTTCAAGGCTCCATAATGTGCTCCTTAGTATATATAGGGTGTGTTTTGCTTCTTCCAAATGTACTTAGTAGTTATGCCCAGGTGGTGGCGTGAGGAGGCAGTGAAAAGTCTGTCACTCACTCACTGAAGGTGAGTGTGCAAGCAGGCTGGTGGATCTGGCTATTGTTTTTATTTGTGTTAGGTTAATACAGTTTAGGTGTATGAGCTGCTCTCTTGCTACCTCCATCTTCCTATGTGCTTTCAGAGCTTTACAGGAACTGTCAATATTTGCTCTGGAAAGTTTTAAGAGACTGAGTTGACATTTGGTCAACCAGGGTTCCTGTCTTCATATTCCAGCATGCCAATGAAAAAAAATAAAAATAAAAAACCCTTATTTAACTGTGTACCCACAGCTCCTGAGAGAATAGAGCATGCTAAGTGAAACATTTTTACAAAATAAAGTGTTTGCATGCTTATTTTGGCCATTGTTTGATCCTGTGTGTGTGGTCTACTTAGAATTATGTTTTATTTAGTTCAGTGAAAAATATTCCCAAGATAGCATGCATAAAAGTTCAGCAAAGTTTTCAAAAGCACAATTTGCAAACAAGAAATCAAGTTAGGGTTATTTACTGAAACATTAACTTGTACGTACATGTGAGTAAAATGCATGTCTAATAAAAATCTAAGGAACACATCTTTAAAGTAAACATGTTCCAGGGCCAGACGGTTAGTATATTATCTTGGTTTGGTTTGAACAAACAAACATACATATATAAAACTGAGCTCAGCTGTTATATAGCTCAAGCACACTGTGTACACAGTCTTAACTGCAAAGATCAAGCCTGTTCAAATAAGTAGTATTCAAACAGTAAAGTTTTTACAATAGTGTGAGAGAGAACAGGAATTATGGTACACACCTACAAATACCCTTTAATCATAGCAGTAAAACTGAAAGGCTTTAATTATCTAAAGGATTTGGCTTGATGACCTTCAGGCTTTTATTTTTAGTTAATAGAATTAAAATCCCAATCCTAGAAGTAAATTTCCATTGGAAATAATTTGTAAATGAATTTGAAGCTTGGTAGCTTGATTTAAGTTATTTTACTTCAACTGAAAGCTATAAATTATGTTTGGGTCTAATTAAAAGTTTATGTAAACTACTATAAATTACAGTGCTGCATTATCACCAAGTAGTTTACACGATGGGCAAAAGCTATTTAGTTTGGTTATATTTGAAAAATTGGTTTTGGGAAAATGCAAACTGAAGTATTTGCTAATAATTCATATGGATTTTTATAGAAATGTATTTTCTGAATCTTTCAAAGGAATGCTGGAATTCCTTTTTAGTACCTCTTTAAAAATATTTTCCCACTATATTAAATTATTTCTATATTACATAGGAACACTTTCATCTGTTTGATCTCCTCTGCATATTCAAATGTTGTCATCTATTAAAGTGGGTTGCTAAACATCTCTGTATTTCTACTTTGAGACCCCAGAACAAAACAACAAACAATATGTAAATAAAAATCATATCTTAAATTCATATATTTAAAACAAATACATACCTTTATCTTTGTAGCCTTAAGTTGGAATGTGAGAAGCTTGCAAGTGAAAAGACAGAAATGCAAAGGCACTACGTTATGGTAAGTACAATCTTGTTTATGTGCTTTAGTAAAATGTAAAATCAGAGTTGGAAGAAAACATGAAAAATAGTCTAATCTAGACCCCTGGTAAGGGCATAGTATCCCTAACAACTGGTAGCTTCTGTTTAACTTCCTCCAGTAAAAGACTCAGGATCTCCCTTAGCAGCTTGCTCCATTGCTAAATATATTTTAGGACATTTACTGTTGTTCATTAAAATCAGCTTTACCACAGTTTTAATATATTGGTTTACTTCTGCTTGTTTGGAACAAGAGAAAATGAAAATTCTGGGCATGATAGAACCACTGTTTTGTGTGTTATCTCTGTTTTAAATAAACTTTTCTCTGCTTTGTTCACAGTATTATGAAATGTCATACGGATTAAATATTGAAATGCACAAACAGGTAAGAAATTGTTATTGAATGCTGTGTTAGTACAAAATTACATTACATGAATATCTAAAAGGTTGGAGAATTATAGAGAAAATTTCCCTATAAATTTCCATTTAGTTTTATAAATACTATCTTGGCCTTTGCTATTATATATGAGAGATGCTTAAAATTAAATATTTTCAAGGAAATAGTTTTCATGAAGAAAATTTGGGGTCGACACCTCCTTGAATTTGCCTAACCAGTATTTTATGTCTAGGCAGCATATGTTGATGGTTGCTCAAATCCAAGCCATTTAAAAAGCATGAAAAGATTAGTGACTTGGAAAGCATTCCTTATGACTGAGTTTGCAAGTTCCCATAAAATTCACACTTATGGCTACTATAATGGTGAATAAAAAGAGTATTGAACTGGAACAAGGCACTAAGGACCTCATAAGAGAAAGAAAGCTAAATGATTGCTCAGCCCAAAGGACCTTCAATTGAGTAGTTATTGTCTGCCAAAGAAAGCATTAATGGCAGGGTGTAAATATTCTGTAGATATGCTGACATCCACTTTTTCATCAAGATGCTGGTACAATAAGTCTTTCAGAAATCGATGGCCTCTTAAAAAAAATTATCATTAGATGAAGTTGCACAGTTGGATACATTTCAAAGTGCAACAATACAATTCTTTCTTGATGTATATGTGCTATTTCATCTGAAACTCTTGTTTCATTAAATTAAGGAGCATGGCTGACCAGCTAAGGCAAAGTGAAGAAATTGATTCGTTCAGGTTTCACATCTTCAGTGTATTCAAAGGCTCCCATTAAGCAAGTGTGCTTGAATGCTGAATTCTGCTTTTGTAATTCTGAGCTCTTTGATTTGGGGGGAGTATGTGTAAAATCCATCAGATGCAAGAACCTTTGGTAATCCAGAATTACAGATTCCCTCAAAAGTAGATGCTTTTTAGATGTATAGGTAGTGCATTTGACATTTACATATTAAACATTTGGTTGCATAAATTAATGGCAGCTTTCAAGCCTTAACTAAATTGTTGAAATTTGGGTATTAAGAATTCCCATTTTTCCTTTCATAATTTTCTCTATTTGCTTTGAAAATAGTACTATTACATTGCACTAAAAACTGATGTTTTCCATTCCCCCTCCCCTGAAAATGTGTAGGTTGCCATTTGCTTAAAACTTACTAATAGCCTGTTCCAGATCACAGGTTTTTATGAGCTTAATTGGTCATACTTTTGTCCAACATTGTGACTAGCTTTAAAAATTTCTTCTTTAACAGCAAACCAAATGTGTAAATTGGAAACTGAAGTTGAGAACTGGATTTATTTAAAGATTAAACAAACAAAACTGAAAGAGCTTTGGAACTGAGAGTGTTATTTTAGTCTGTGCATTCGTGTACCAAATTTTATTTAGTCTGAATATGAAATTTATAAATAACATTTTCAGATACAATAAGCATTGTCTATATTATTTCTGTAAAAGGAAATTGCCAAAATAATATTTATATTTGGTAGAAATTTGCTATTTTTTATATGGTGTACAACAGAAGTAGCAATGATTTTACCATATACTTTTCATGTACGACACAGTTAACTATTTCTCTATCTTAACAATGTTGTTGAAGAAAGAAAATGAATTCATCTTGGAAAAAAGCATGTGTGTATGTGAGAATTTCATGATTTAAACATGAACAGTATGTTCTTAGGCATTTGCTGGAGAGTAATCATAATTCTTATTAAAACTGTTGATGTGTATCCCCCAGGGAGTAGCTAGGCTCCAATTGATGCTTTTTGCTGGCTGATCACCAGCCTGGCCTAAGTGCTCATTATGTTGTAGAGAGGGTCTTCAGAGCTCTCATTACATTTGACAGGAATTCTCTCTAGGGGGAAACTGGGCATTAGCTAGACTCCTGACAGGCTGAAATTATTCCTGTTTTATGGCTTATAACCAAATGCTTAGCAAGGCACCATCAGGAGACATAAAAGTCATCATAACTGACTTTTTTTAAATACAAAATGTAGTGATGGGAATTTTTTTTCATCAATTGTAATGTCATAGATGCATGCATCTAATGTTATAAATGTGGAAAGATGCTTTCAGAGATCTATGACCCCTTCACTCCAAACTTTAGCAAAGGAAATTGCAGTAGCATGGCAAAATAATAACAAGAAAAAAGTCATGTTAATCTATGGGATTATTTTGCCCTTATTTCCATGGCTGTTATTTTATGTTGGCAGTATTTTCCAAAAGTGAAAATCAACATTGGTTGAACAGGCTTCTACCTGCTTGGTAGGAACATAATTTGATGTAGGCAAGCTCTTTCTATTCCCTCTTTGCATGTCTTTTGCCTTTAAGCAAAGTGGATGGCATCCAGGAAATTATGTTTCGGATTCTGGCCATCTTTTGTAAAATTACGATGATTCTCTACTCATATTTTATTTCATTCTTTATTCAATATACCATTAGTTATTTGCATTTATCTAGTGTAACAGTCTGGGCAAGACCCCACTCAACCTCAGAGTTACTGGATAGCTTTGGATCAATCATTGTCTGTCGTGTCACCTCCCTCAAAGGATTGCTGGGGGAATAAAATGAGCTAGATATCCACATTAGCAGGATTTCCAGAAACATTGCGATTTAAAAAAAAAATTCTTTGCATTTAGACCTGTTAGAGCAATGAGCTAAGGACCAGCATAACATCTCAGACAAAAAGCTGCTACCTGTAAATCAGTACTTTCTACTTATCACAATTATTTATTGGGTTGACTAATGTGCACAATTTTCTTTGGCCTTTGATACAGTAGAAATTCTGTTTGTAGAATCCACCAAGGAGGAGAGCAAATTTCACTGATCTTCCCTTGTAGTAACTCTTATGTGGAAAAGTTCCTCTTCAATCTTTTGGAATGGATTATTTAGGGCATGAAACAAATGTGCTGGAACAGGTGTCAGCATGTAACTACCTTTATCTGATCTCACCCTAAAAAGGGGTCAGCCCTAGTTAGTTCTTGGATGAGAGAATGCTGTAATTCCAAATCTTTTTGAATAGATTGGGAAGTTAAAATAAAACAATAGAAGAGAATATCTATTGTTCAGGGTTGAACTATGAAGTCCTTGATGCTCTCTGAGCATCATGTTATTGATGGTTGTATCATTGCTTATTTGCTTGCAGATGTTTCCTTACCTGACTAGGTAACATATTTAGTGCTAGAAGAGTGTGGTTTCCCCACTTCCTTCTAACACTTGAAAATACTAACTACTTGGGCAACAAACCATCTGCAAGCAAACAACTAAGCTCTGAAAGCACTTATTTTTTAAAAATGCATTCCACTTGCAAACCACTTCTGTTATTTTCCAAAAGTACTGTGTGGATATAGCCATCAAGAGTTGAGTGCCTTGCAAGGTTATCTTTGCTTTGGTAAGACTAAGGGAGTAGGAAAAAAAAAACAACCTCTACCCTCCTCATCAATGGGTTTGTCCTGGGAATTCTTTACTGTAATTTGTGGGATCCCTGGAGTCATCTTTTTTTTTTTTTTAAGGACAAAAATAGAGAACCTGGGGTAGTGCAGGAAATGAAGCATTGCTTTAATTTAACCAGTAGTAAGATTAATCCTTGATCTGACAAACAATTGTAGCAAGTTTAGATTGCATATTTTGCTTATGTATATATGATTTTAAGCCTTTTGCTAGCTTATCATAGTACTTTCTTCCTTTTGTTTCTCTAATTGCATTTCAAAAACTATGCTGTTAGTCAGTCTAGGGCTGATACAGATCTTTCTAGGGAATTGCTTAAAGGTTATGAGTTTCATTTTTAAAAATACTTACTCATTATGGCAGTTAGGGTTAGCAATGATTACTGTGGTAAATTTGCTGCCAAGATACAGGGTTTCTTGGATATTAGTAGCTGCATGGGAAATGTTTTCTCTGTGTCATTCTCATCATTCCTGTCTGATGGCCTTCAGAGTAAACCAGAAAGTAAACCTTCTTGTGTGTTAAAACCCCAATTGTTTAGGGGTAAGGTTAGCCTTAGTTCAGTGGCAGTCAGCCAAATGAAGATTGATCACTGCTGAGCCCACAGACAGACTATATAAACTACTACAGTGTTTGAGTTCCTGCCATTCTAAAAGTGACAGGTGGGCCTTTGTCTCCTCTGAGGGGACAGCTATGATCTCTCTGACCTGCCTTCAGGCAAGCTTGTTACTTTGCCCTGCTGAGGTTTTCTGTTTGGCTTGCTGCCTTCTCGCTTCCAAATAATTACAACTTCAAAAATGGAGCATAGTGCTAACAGTGCCAGTCTTTTCTTTGAAGGAGCCACTCACAAAGCTGTCTGTGTTCAACAGCCGTATCTCCTGATGGTTGCTCGTGACATCGTAGGTAGTAGATAGCTTCAGACAATTCAGAGATTTTCTTGATTTCGCACAGTTCTTTGAATAGGAGTGATCATGATATTGGACTAGTCTTCCTCCATGAACTTTTTAATGTGGCTTCATTAATTTAGATTGCAAATGGGAACTCAGATGAATTTGTGAAACTAATAACTTCTTTATAGCAAGTTAATGTCAGGCGCATAGAATTTTAAGTATTACCTTTTTAATGCATGGAAATGGTTTCGTGTGGAGTAGCATAAATCAAGGTATCTTTCTGAATTGTGATGCAATATATTCTCAAACCCAGAATTACCATCTCAGCAAAAGATTGGCTTTTTAAAAATAGATTTCCTTTTGCTTGGCTGCTTGTATTTCACTTATTGCTTTCTGACTTTCTCGGTATCTTGATTTTCTGTCATCAAGATATTAGGTGAACATATTTGAGCACTAATGAATTTTGTCATTGTCCCACACCCCAAAGGTCAGAGAAGCCTAGTGTTGGAAAAATACAAACCTACTCCTTCAGTTCTAATTTTTCTTCACATTTTTATCTTAAATTCCTGCCTTTTAGATATTTAATTCTTCATAGTATTTTGTATAATTTTTAGCCTATAAGACCACAATAAGACAATCCTTTACACTATTAATTTGTCACCGGCATTTGAAGCTTTTATATATTCATAGCAGAGATTTCCATCAGTACTCCTTACAAAATTTCAAATAAACTAAATGAAACGAAACACATCTTTGTTTGAAAAGAGGAAATTGTTGTAGTTGGATATGCTTCTTGAAACCACAGTTTGGAACATAGTTATTATATGCTAGTCAGCATGGCTATAGCATAATTATCTTAATTTTATCCAGGTTAATCAGAATAGCTCCCAAATTAAGCTGATTAAAAGTGATTCCAGTTAGGAGGTGCCTGATCTCTTGTGTAGCATGCTGCTTTTGGACTGGTGACATAAATTGTTGGACAGAAAATCAAGGAAAGTCCCCTGCCTTGTTTTCGGTCTTTTGATATCTTGTGTAAACAAGTAGTCAGAGTAGCTTATGGAATAAGGTGACCAGTCAGTGTATTGACAAGAACATACACAATAGGAAAAAAACTGCATTAAGAGACAAGCCATTGGGATTTGCAGTAAATATATTACTGAACACAAGTGAATTGCCAATACTGCTTGTTTAGCAGTTTGCAAGGGCAATGGCAGTATGGATTTTTGAATTAGAAGGGAGAAGGACTGTTCTTTCTCTGTGCTGGAACATCTAGTGGATAGTTAAGAAGAGAATTGATTTAAAGAACAAACTGCTGCAACTTCTGTTTTGAGCCATTTGAAAAGCTTTTGTGGATTACTGAATGAAAACAAAAGGGTAGTTTTCCATTTTCTGGAGGAACAGAGCAAAAAGGATTTTGTTTGCTGTCTGGCTAGGATGCTAAGCCTAAACAGATATGAAGTCCATCCCCAATCTACTACATGGAATTCTTTGGATTATTCTGCTTAGATTAAATAGAGGTAGTCTAAATTAACAAATTAATTTTCACTTTGCCACGAAAACCCACACAAACAAACCAAAAGTGCACATGATACTGCTCCCTCCCTCCCTTGCAACTTTGTCCTATATGTATTTACTCAAAACTAAATTAATCGAGTTTCTATTTAACACTTGATAAAGATACTTAAGATACTTTCACAGATCTATATTTAATATGACCTCTTACAGCATAAAAGATATGGTTCATGTTTAGCCATAAAATGAGGCAATAAATGTGCTTTATTAGAATTCAGTATAGAACGATCGCTATCCCTTTTGTACAGCCAAAGTAAGATGACCTGCAAATCACCTTTGTGGTTTTCAAACGTGTTTACACATGTAGGAAATGAATGTCCATAACAAGGCGATGGCGATGATTTATTCCATTTTGATATTCTAACCGTTATAACTAATATTACAATTGACTTAATTGAAAACCACAGCAAGTACCCATGGTTGTGGTCCATCAGTTCAGGTTTAAACTATAGTATACTTCATGTAGTGTCATTCTAAATTTGGATTCCCCACTTAACTGGTTTTCAAACCACAGTGATAACTTGCAAGCAACTCTGCCCTTGCTGTTAATGGGAAGAGACAGAAGTTGTGTCTGGTACTCTGTGAGGTGAGTTTACCATTTAACCATTTCCTTCTTAAGTGGATGTGCAATCAAAGTCAAAGAGATAGTAGCCTCATGCTGCTTTTATTAATCTCAAGTGCTGCACCTTTACGCCGGGTGTCTGTGTGTGTGCAGTTCACACATTCTTCTCTAAAAATGGGCGATAAAATATTTTATATTTAAATATGTAATCAGACTTTGCATGAAACAATAGTGGATATTTGTTTATGCAAAAGTTTATGTATTGGCCTACTTTCAAGAATGATATCAGTAGAGTAAAATACTTAGCAATTTAGGGTTTTTTTTCCATTAAAAATTCTTGTAAAGCTGCATACACACACACACACACACACATATATACAGGGACGCGGTGGCTCAGTGGCTAAGATGCAGAGCTTGTCGATCGAAAGGTTGGCAGTTCAGCGGTTCGAACCCTAGTGCCGCGTAACGGAATGAGCTCCCATTACTTGTCCCAGCTTCTGCCAACTTAGCAGTTCGAAAGCACGTAAAAAATGCAAGTAGAAAAATAGGGACCACCTTTGGTGGGAAGGTAACAGCGTTCCATGCACCTTTAGCATTTAGTCACGCCAGCCACATGACCATGGAGACGTCTTCAGACAGCTCCGGCTTTGAAACGGAGATGAGCACTGCCCCATAGAGTCAGGAACAACTAGCACATATGTGCGAGGGGAACCTTTACCTTTACCTTATACACAGACAAAAACATACATAGACACAGATATATACCCACACTCCAGAAGATAGCCGTAGCAATCCATTTCAATATACTTCCATGTATTTGCCCATAGAATTAAGTTGAGCTCAACTGAAGGGTATCTTTTAGTACTTTTAATTATATACATAACATTTTGAAATAGATGAACTCATAGAATGGATCTGGATAGAAAACCCATTGTAGTTGTCTTTAACATCAGTAGCAATATCTCATATAAATGAATGTTAAAGTTGCTTAGTAAAAGACTAGAAAAGATACTATGTACCATGTGTTAAGAATAGAGAAAATTGTTCTCTTAATTATTTCCTATGCTTTTTTCAAGAAAAGACAAGCCAGCATATATGCAGTTGTTTATAATAGAGAAATGTATATGATCAACCCCCCCTCCCCAAAAAAATCCCATGTTGCTCTTACTTTAAGGATTTGGAAGGCATTGGCATGTATTTATATGTGACTTGACTTGATTCACTGAATCAGTGAAGCTGTTCTGATAACAGAATGTGCAGAACTATGGTATTTAGTAAAAATGTTAACAGTCTTATCCACTAACCGGTTAAGAGAATGAAATCTGCTTCAGTCAAATTACATGTCAACTTCTTGCGAATAAAAAATATGAATACTTAGAAAGACGTGGACAGCCTTTTGAATTTAGTACCCACTTGCATTGTTGCTGCCCAAAACATGTAGGTTTTGTTTCTGATATATCAAGATCTGTATCGTATGCATATTTGATTTTTTTTTAAACATGGAGGCATGATATATTGTAGAATGATAACATAGCAATCATTTTTAAAGTGCATGCCCGGTTCTATTGGATATAAGGTTGCTAGAACTGAAGTGATGCACTGTTTTACTAATATTTGTAGACAGTCATTGATCAAAGCTCATCTAGTTTATGTGTACGCACGCACATGCCTCTTTATCAATCTGAATTTAATCTGTTTGATTATGGCTTCACAACTCTTTCTGTTGATTGCAATATTAATGGTGACAACACTGATAACTTGAAATATACTGGGAGGCCACCTTCACGACTTCTTTGTGTAATGGTTAATATGGCTGTAAATAGGAGATGAATGTGGCTACTTTTCTAAGTCTATTACTCAGGAGGCCTGTAAACATGATTGGCTGTTACAATTCTAGCAGAATCATTCGATTTGAGAGCAATAGAGAGATAAGGTATCCAATTACCCAAATGATTTGCAGGGCTAGCCGGTGTTGTCATGGAGATGTGAGTTGGAACAAATTAAATTTTAAGCAATAAAAATAATCTTAAAGCACGTCTGGGAACAAGAACATTTGGCAATGGCACTTACCTGAATTGAATCTTAGTTTGACATGCTGTTGCTTGACATTGATATACTGTGGGGGCTTAATCCTCCAGATATGGCACAGAGCCTCTTAATACGTTGCTGTCATGGCCAAAATAAGAAAACAGCCTTTTTTACCAACTGGCACCTTCCAGAGGTGAAGGATTTCAGTTTCCATCATCCTAGCCAGCACATTAGCTTTAAAAATATGGTGTTTAATAATGCACGCTATTGTGAGATAGCTGAATGCAGCAAAAGTTGTACAGATAGTCCTTGATTTATGGCCACAAATGAGACCAAAATTTCTGATGCTAAGCAAGACAGTTGTTAAGTATGAGTTTTGCCCTATTTTATGACCTTTCTTGCCACAGTTATGAAGTTAGTAACAAGGTTGCTGCAGTTGGGAAGTTAGTGAATCTTGCTAAGTAAATCGTGCTTTCCCATTGACTTTGCTTGTCAGAAGGTCACAAAAGGTGATCACATGACCTTGGGACACTGCAACCGTAATAAATATGAGCCACTTGCCAAACGTCCAAATTTTGATCACATGACTAGGCTTATATTGCAACAGTCGTAAATGTGAAAAATGATCATGTCACCTTTTCCAGTGCAGTTGTAACGTTGAATGGTCACTAAATGAATGGTTGTAAACCGAGGACTTAAATAATTGAAATTGCAGCGACTTCATATGTCTGACTATTTAACATTTTGATTTTAAATGTGTGACAACTTTTCATACAGCTCTTTAAAGGCAAGCAAGTTATGATGGCCATTATAACCTTGATTATATCCTTTGGACTTTTTGTTATGTTGGCTTTTTCAGGTTATCTTGAAGACCCATTTTTTTTTCCCTGAGCAAATGAAACCTTTTAAAAAAGAAGGTATGCTGCACAAAATAACTTCCACTGTCAGTTTCACTTACTGTCTTTGTGGAAGACTCTTTTGTCCTGCAAGTCACTCTTGTGGAAGGCTGCAAATTGGATGCTTTCTGCCCTCCCTGGCAAAGTGAAGGTATCTCTAAGCCATTTTGTTAACAATTTACAGATGTAAGGAAAGTAACTTCTGAGAGAAGGACGTACTTCAAGTGATAAATAACAATCTAAATGTGTTTTTGAGTCAGAGAAGCCTACTTTCCCCCTTATTAACGCTATATCAAACTGATTCGTGCCTTACAACATAGATTTAAAAAGAACCCTGTAAAAAGCTTTCATCCTTATATGGGTTAGACAGATGGAGACAAAAATTGGACTGAGGTCAAGCCATTTGCAGCATTCTCGCAGCCTTCGATTTTCCTTACCACAGATCATCTCAAATGATTCGGTAATGACCAAAAGGGCAGCCTTGACCTTTATTCCCTGGTGGATTACTGTTACACTGTATATAAATGGCAAGAACATTTTGCTCATTCAGATAGAGTTTTCAGCACTATTTTGTTGAAATCTCTATAGCACCAATGCAGGGATTTGAACATAGTTGGTTGCTTGTTTTGTGGAAAAGCTAAATATATAGTTTCAGTTTCAGTTAGGTGATCATACTGTCCTTTTGAAAGGTTTTTTTTCCCCCTGCCCCAGAACCTTGAGGAGTAGTTAACATGCTTTTTTGTTAAAAAAAAAGTTTTAAAAAAATACTGATAGTAAATGAATTTGGCAGAAGTTTGTATTTTAATTCTTACTACTAATGCTTAAATATTTCCTTTCTCATGTTTGCAACATTTAATTTTTCCATAATAGTTTTTCTTCCCTTATTTTGGCAAATGGCTTTCTATGGATTTTTTTTTTAATGTCCTTTATGACATATTTCAAAATTATAATGCATAGATTTCTAGAGGATAAAGCATGTTATTTATTTGGTTGTCTAGGTTGTAGGGTGATTTTTAAATAAGGATGTCTTAAGTCCACAGTGAGTAATAGCTGGATAACTAGCTAAGTCCAATAGTTTGTTTTGGCCAATGTATATAATAAATGAGAGCTAATAATTGCTCATCATAAATAATATAAGAACAATAATAGGGCCAGAATAGATTACAATTGTGTCTATGGTTGAAATTCTATTGCTCTGATAGTCAGAAAAAAAGACTTAAAATTGTCTAGGTTTGCTTTGAATTTGAACGATACAGGAAATAGAAGTAATGTAGATAAGATTTGTGTTTTCCTCTTTGTGGTTGCTTTTTCACAGTTCCCATACCATGCAAAAATTCACTCAAACAGTGCAGCATATTGTATAAGAATGTATTCAGCCTAGGGTTGCTCAGTACAAAATGTATTTTGTTTCTAGAATGTCCATTGTAATGTTGTGTTGAAATATTACAAGTCGTCTGCTCTTCCATTGGAACAAAGTCATTCAAAGTGTTGAATATTCCACAATAAGAAACCATTACTACTCGAGGCCAGCTATTGCTGCCTTGTTCTTTTACTCCAGCTGCATGGGGTACATGGTGCTTGTTAATGTTGGAAACGGGGAGACTGAGTTCCAATCCCACTTTAGGCAAAATGCAGCTGGGTGACCTTGGTTTGTCATTCTGTCTCAGCCTTAGGAAGAAGGCAATGGCAAACCACTTCAGAAAAACCTTGCCAAGAAAATTGCAGGAACTTCTCCAGGCATTCTCCAAGAATTGGACATGATTGAAGGGAAGGGAAAAAGAATTCCGATGTGCCTTAAATTATCTCAATTTTTCTTTAGGCACTTGTTACTTATTTTTATACCGTCTACATGCTTGTTGTCTGCCAAAGAGCGATGAAAATCAACTTCGTTGTTCCTTCCACAAATTTTTGCCTGCACAATGTGGAAAAAAGGCCTGCTGATATTGATTAATTGTGTGAATATTATTAGCCATTTTGGTCTAGTGGTTAATGCACCAGGCTAGAAACCAGGCGACTTGAGTTCTAGTCTTGCTTTCAGCATGACAGCCTACTGGGTGACTTTGGGCTAATCATTGTCTCTCAGCCCAACCCAGCTCACAGAGTTGCTATGTGTGGCCCCTTGAGCTATAAAAATAATAAAGGGTTAAAAAATTAAAATACAAGAACATTATTGTAAGATGCGAGAATATATACACTATATATTTATATATTCTTATATATATATAATTCAATCAACCAACTAACCAAACCCACCTTGCATTAGTAAGCTAGATTTATACAACCTCAACATCATAAGCAACACTTTTATGTGAAGCAAAGTAGTGAGTGCACAAAATGTGCGTGATGTTTTACATTACTTGCTTGTTTTAAAAAAAACAGAAGCAGAACAAGCACAACACTTGGAGAACTCATACAACCACCCACTTGAATTTTTAACTTCTCCCTAGCATGAGGGGAAAAAAAAAAGCAATAATTTACTAGGCAGTCAAGCAGCTACAAGCAGTTTTCTCCTGTCTGACCATGTGTTTAATTGCTTTTCTCCACTCAACACTCCACTCCCACATCACCTTATTCAATCTAAAGCAATAGCAGCAAAGATACAACTGGTCCCTGCTGTAGTATTGGCTATGCTGGATGAAAAAAAAGCAGCCACAAAACAACAGTCCAATTACGGTGCTATGAGCAACTGGAACATTCAAAACTATGCATCTCAAAACAGCCAAGGTTATTATTATGCAAATTCTGCTATTTGCATAAAAATAACGGGGGGGGGGGATGATGGAAAATGCATGTTTTGTTTCATGATTAGAGCCTGCTTTTCTACCCATATGATACCCAAAGTGGCAAACAATTAAAAAACGTGGGAGTGCTGCTGTTGATTTTAATCCAAGGCAGACTGAGTTTTCCACTGGGGTTTCATGTCTAGGATACACAGTTCATGCGACTTCTAGATTGGCTTTTCTGGAAATGGCATGATAATGACAAGCATATCACAAGGCTGTCAGGATTTTTCAGGGCTCTATAATCCAAATAGCTACAGGAACCACTTCAGTTTAAGAGGACCTTAAGAGTTACATTAATCATAAAAAAGATGCTGTCAGATTGAACCAAGTACACGTTCTAACAGTGGACATATTAGAGCTGCATTGAATTTTCATGAGATTCATTATTTTTCTGCGAAAGGTGTCATTTCGGTAGGTGTAACAAAGTTTACATGTCTTTCCTTTCACCCTGTCCCTTATTTGTGTGTGTGTGTGTGTGTGTGTGTGTGTGTGTGTGTGTGTGTGTGTGTGTGTTCTTGTTTCCTCAATTTGCTGCCACTTGGAGATGGTGGAAGATAGTTCTTGACAGCGGGAGATATATATTCCTTTCCTGTGGGAACTGCCCTCTGTGCACAGAGTGAGATAATGTTTTGGAATGACATTTCTGGCTGACTAACTTCATGTGGATTCTTTGAACAGCATCATTGTCAGTAGGAGGCACGTGGGAACATCTGTCTTGTTTGTCTCAACAGTGAGGGTATAGTCCCACCTCCTTGATAGCTGTTCTGCAAGCAGCTTTTGCCAAAGGTGTTGAAAACTATCAAATATTTACAGATAACTCTTCTGTATATAACAGAACCTAATTTAGCAGTAGTGTATGAATTTGTTAATTATTTGTGCACCGGATAGCCAAATATATTTTTTTCAGAATATGGAGAAACAAAAGCATGAAATATTTGTTTTATTGTTCAGTAGGAAGTAAGAGAAGAGGATGATAGATGTTATACATCATAATAAAAATAATTGCTTTTAAATGTATTTGTCACCTAACTCCCAGGAACTCTATACATCTTTAATTTAGTGAAATTACAGATGTCATTTGTAATTATGCAATGAAGAAAGATTTTTAATTTATTCTGAGATGCATTAAAAATTAATATTACAGACTACTTCCACATAAGGATTTCTTCTATAAGAACTAATTGGTGAGATGAATTTTTGAGGATTTGAATAGAATATTTAGTTTAATTTTTCCCATCTAACAAAGAACAATGAGGATGGTGCCTTTTGAAGTCAGGAAACTGGATTGCCTTTCAGATAACAAAGCATTGCTTCTCACAAAAAAGTAGCTGAAAGTAAAAGCTTTCAGTGATATCCTGTTTAATTAACACGATGAAATTGCATTTTCTAAGACATCTAGCTTTTTATACATCTCTAATTTGTATTTGAATTGTGGGAAGCACTTACTCCTTTTCTCCTGCCCCAAAATATTATTTTAATCACATCATGGATAACCTCTGAAAAGGTCTGGCATTTTTCTGGGCTGAAACACAGCTACACCTTTTTATCAAATAGAATCTACAGTTGTTAAACTTACAAGGACAGTTTGGTGACTGACAGGAAAATAAAATTCAGATAAGTAAAAATGGGAGGTTACAAGCAAATAGGAAAATATCGGTTCATATATTTCATCCGGGATTTATTGTTTTTATTAATATGCCACAGTAAAGAGATTTGGAGTGAATACTAGAGTGGTAATCCCAGTTGCAGTAATTACTTAAGACAATTGAAGTCCTTGCAACTTTCCAGTTCTAAATAGACTAAATCCAACTCTTTTAACATAGAATGGAGTTTTCAATATTCCTGTATAGAAATCTGGGAGAATACTTATAGCAATAACATGTAGACTTAGTTACTGCTTCGCAGTGCTTTCCAACTCTCTCTAAGCTGTTTACAGAGTCAGCATATTGCCCCCAACAATCTGGGTCCTCATTTTACCAACCTTGGAAGGATCCACCCCACCCCACCCCTGGCTTAACAACAACAACAAAAACTTGAGACAACATCGGGAAGATAAAGAAGTACTGGTTTCAAACTTATTTTTTAACTACTTGGAGATAAAATTAGACCAACGTTCTGCAATATAGGAGCCTAAGCAAAAGGACAAGCTTATTCTTCCTTTTTGCTGATTTCTTATCAACTGCCACTTGTTAGGCCAGAAACTAGATGACACAGTGACAGTTATTGTGTAAAATATTTCATTCTTAACACTACAGTCCTTATGCTTGGAAAAAATTGGCCTAATTTGCGATTTATTTATTTATTTATTTTTGCTATTTCCCAGTTCCATCTATTTTATTACATTTTTGCTAATGGAGAACTCAGAAGCATTCACGCCTTTTTTTGGTCATTCTAACAAAGGCATCACTCAAGGATAAGTTTGGAAACTTGTTAACTTTCTGTGCTAATAGACTGAGCAAACATTTCCTGCTCTAGGTCATGGTGCTTTATGATTTTTGGTACACAGGCTCTCAATAGGGTGATTATTTATCTAAGCTTCCAGTTTGTACAAGGAAATTCCTTAATTTTATTGTTGCTTTTAAATTTTGAATGAGAATTCACTTTTAATGGGGAAAAAATGACCCATGGAAACTGCTGTATTAAGAAACAATGTATTAAATTCTTCTGGGGAGAAAAAGCTCGAGTATACATTTTAATCTAGGTTAAATATGTGTTGCTTCTGTAGAAAGAAGAGAAAGAAAAGAAAATCTCTGATCAAACATTTACAGAATTTGAAGCAGGCATTTTTGAAACTGTTCAAGCACCTGCCTTTTCCCCCCTTAATCACTCAGTTCAGTGTGAAATGTTGACAAAATGACAAATAACAACACTTGAAGCTGACTGTGCTTCAGATCAAAACACTTTAAGTTAGTAAAAAAAAAAATACACATACCTCCCACAGAATGCAAACAATTTCAGTCTCAACTTTATCTTTCCCCCATCATGTTTATGATGCTTTAGAAAGGAGGGCACTGATTGAGTCTGGAGCCCCAGCAAGCTTGTCATTTACAAATAAATCAAAAGGTCATCATTGCCATAGCAAAGGACTAATGACTGGGGTTGCTGTTGTGCTCTTTGATAGGCCCCACACTCAAGCCTGCTATTAAAAATGAATGCATTCAAGAGGCCTTATATTAAGAACATAAACAATTAAGGGTACTTGAGGGGCTTTCACGCCAGGCACCAGCCCTGCAAATCTGCTTTGGTGGTGAGCAAAGAGAATACGGGCAATTAGTGTTGATGTATCTGCTGTCTGCAAGGGATGGTTTCTTTCATCCCACATTGTTTTTAACTGTCCTCTGTATTTTCAGATCAGAAATCTAACGATAAGCTGTGTCAAGCTAGCTACGACAGTTCAGAATTAATGAATATTACATGAACCTGAGGGGCTGTGTCAGGCATTTCAGAGATTTAATGTCATCTATATTGCATATTCCTAAAGCATATCTTATAGCTTATATTTTTGATTGATTGACTGGTTTGGGGCTATTCATCCCCCACCCCTCTTTTTAAAGGTTGGATTCTGGCCTCATGAGTATTTCTTAGGCCTTTTTTTTACTGCTGCAAGCTTATCTTCATTTAATATCTGAAGCTCTCATTACTAGTTGTGGAACATTTCAAAGATTGAGTTCTTACTCAAAAAACTGAAAGGATAGCATAAATTAAACTTGAGTGTCGATCTTTGTAGCTCACAGATGGATTGAATGAAAGACTTTGTGTCAGTGCCTTACAATCATATATAGTGCAGTATTGACAAATACAGATATTCTCCAGTTCGTTTAGTGACCATTCAAAGTTACAATAGCACTAGAAAAAGTGACTTATGACTGTTTCTTACACTTAGAACAACTGTTGCCGCATCCCCATGATTACACAATCAAAATTTGGATACTTGGCAACTGTTTCATATTTATGATGGTTGCAACGTCCAAGGGCCATGTGGACACCTTTTGCAATCTTCTGACAAGCAAAGTCACTGGGGAAACCAGTTTTACTTAACAACCATGTTACTAGCTTAACAACTGCAGTGATTCATTTAACAACTCTGGCAAGAAGATCGTAAATAGGGCAAAATTCACTTAACAGATGTTTCATTTATGGCAGGGATGCAGGATGCCCTTATCAGATATCCTGCATCTCTGCCATAAATATCACAAGATACTAAGCATAGATTGTTATAAAGTACCTACTTGGACATCAGTTTGTGAGAATATCTACTTGTGACTTATTTCTCCTTTTTCAGCACTCGGAAGACTTCAAATAATAAAAAAGGGGGAGGAATAATAGATTTATCAATCTCATGCTGGGCTTGAATTGATGATTTATTTGTTAATGACAATGTAGTAGTAATATATTTGTTTAAATATATGTGGAGCTGTAGCAGATGTTCTTCTTTCCGTTTAATTACATATTCTAGATATTTGATGTAATATTGGGGTACTTCACATTTTTATAACATTTGTCTTTCACATGAACTTGTAAACTAAAATATAATGTGTGTGTTTTAATCCAAATATTTACTTTTCTCTATAGACTGAAATTGCCAAGAGATTGAATACAATCTGTGCACAAGTCATCCCATTTTTGTCTCAAGAAGTAAGTACAAATGTTCAGCTGTTTAAAGTGAAATTATGTTGCATCTTTGTTTGCAAATTAGTTCTTAAAATGTTAATTTTATCAAAATTCAGAAGAATGAGGAACATCTGTTGTAGCTGAAGTATGCAGGCCCCCTGTTAATTTGGTCTAGCAGATGAGATGAGATACACCAACTGTATAACTGGTGAAATAGCTCAACCACAAAATTATTCTTTCCAACACAGGAGGAGGCAGTCTAAAAAGATTATCAAGATTTTTTTTAATGCTAGCATTAGCTTAGCAGCTGCTAGTCTAGCCATTTGTTAAATCCTCTGTAAATAAAAATGATAGTGTTTAATAGCAGACTAAACTTTTTGAGTGGCATTTGCAAACCCAAAAAACATCTAAGAATTGGTTGAAATTCTTAAAGCCCTTTTACGTTTCATTTGAAACATTAAAGTCTAAGAAAGCAGAAGTCTAACAAAAGTCTAAGAGGCCTGAGTTGTAATCTGTGTTAAATTTCTTGACAAACATTTATTAGCATTTATGTAGCAACTTCTGTAGGATTGTGCCATGAGACACTGTAAAACATAGAAGTGAATTTTGGGGAGTAGGAAAACCCGGTTACTGGCACAGATGCAAATTGTATTGTGTATGGGAGAACCTGGTGACTAAGTTGATACCACGACATTGGCGGAATGCTTATTAACACAACACGAATAGGCCAGATATACTGCCCTAATGCTTTGTCACACACACTTTCCTAGCTTACAATTGGCACCCAGGGGTACCTTGAATGATGACTCCCCAATGAGATAGTGTTAAGGCAAGGGTTGAGGTGACCAACATCAGCCAATAGTATGGTTTAGCACAGTATACTCAACAGAAGCCTTACATATCAGCTTTGGAAGAAGGTTAACTTGCAAATAAACAATAGTTAAAGCTATGTGTTTATGTATGGTGAAAGGAAGTTGCGTCTTGGTTTGCTAGTTTGAAATATACCTACTTTAAATTTAAATTTAAAAAAATGCCTTTTTCTCCTGCTTAAATCTGAAATAGCGGTTGTTCTGTTAATAGACATTTATTTGTCCTTCCAGCATCAACAACAAGTGGCTCAAGCAGTGGAACGTGCCAAACAAGTGACCATGGCTGAGCTGAATGCCATCATCGGGGTACGTGGCCTTCCAGGTCTACCTCCTACAGTGTGTATAACCAGCTTTCCTTTTTTATTGCTTTTGGCAGTTTTGATGTTTTAATTTTTAATATGTAATAATATCTTTGATAATTAATGGCTACATTTTAAGTATTTATTTTCTTGGCACCTATGCATTTTTAAACTGGTAGCATTGTTAAAAGCTTAATTTATTGCTTTATCCTATATATTGGGAATATCCACCCTTGGCAACTTAAAGACTTATGGACTTCAATTCCCAGAATTCCCCAGCCAGCCATGGAGAATTCTGGGAATTGAACTCCACAAGTCTTTAAGTTGCCAATGTTTGACATCCCTGTTATATATTATAGACCTATATTTTATATATGGAATGTTTCTGGATTGTAAATTAATATTTGGAGTGGGTATGTTACAGGTTAGAAAAAAGAAACCAAACTGATTAGGACTGATACATTTTGTAGGGATTAACAGACTTTCTTGGTATCTGAGTAATTGGATAATCTGAATATCTACATTTACCAAAAATAAATAAATAAATAACCGTAGCATGTTATAAAAGTAAAATTATTTTGTTCACATTTATAAGTGGAGAAAATGATTGAGTGAAAAGTTTAAGAAATGTTTATTTCTGCTTTTGCTTAACTATATCATCTGTATCATCCCAATTAATATACTATAGTAATACTAATGTCATAGTTATGTCCCAAAATTACATGACAAGTTCTTTTAAATACAAATAAAAATAGTTATCTAAACTGTTCCTCTTGACATTATACAAAAAAATGAGAAAGGATATCAGACAATCTTTAGGTTTGCTAGAATTTAGTATACCTGTCACATTCATAGAAAGTTTAACCTCATGGGAAAATAATCTGCTAATATATGAAAACAAGTAGATAAATCACTTTATATTTATGGGCATCATGCACCAGACATTTTGCTTGTCATATACATTAATTTTATAATGCTGAAGACATATCACTTGTATTTCCATCCTATTGCTTCTGTAGTGGGCAAAAGAACTTGAAACAAGTCCTCCTCCTTCTGATTTTTATTCATGTGCGAGTACTATGAGAGATTCAAATTATTCATTTACTAGTTTATGTTAATTGCTTGTGAGAAGATGCCCTGCTGGTCTTTATAGTTCCCTCAGACACTTTGTAATGATAATTAGACATGCTGCTGTATGGATTAACAGTGCAATAGTCCAGTGACATGTTCAAACAATAGCACCGGTTAATCCATCTGTGCTTAAAATTACATCCCAACTGGAGATGGGGGAACTCCCCCCATCCCCACAAGACCTAAGGAGGATTAAAAGATGATCCTCTGCTTGAAAACTCTGCTTTAATCAATTTCTGAATTGTAGATCTGTGGTAAACTATTGGCAGTCAATTAGGTGAAATAAACTGAGAGAATGACCTTCATTTCCTTTTAATAGCCATTCCTCCCTGCAAGTGTCAGTAGATTTTCAACTTAAATTTTATTCAGGCAGCCTTATTACATGCCACAGATTAGTTTTGCATAAACACACCTCCCCTTTAAACTAGGTCCTTGTTCCTCCTGCTTGCTCCATCCAGTCAACTACCTTTTCTCCAAAGTCTTTATTTGTCTTCATGACCCATGACTTGTCCCTATGATGTCTTTACTTGGAATTTAGTTCAGAAGTTCAATTGGGTATTTTCTATGTGTGCGAGTGTGTTTAGCTGACACAGCTCAAAATAGCTTTTAAAATAAATTGGAAATGTTTATATTGGACAATGAATATTTTGTGGACCATCTGGTTTATATCTTTGTACGCTGCTACCTTTTCCTTAAGCGCCCATCAGCCAAGAGAACAATATTGCAATCATTTACAGACTACCTCCAGTTGAATGCCTTCAGCACAAACTTGTGTATTTTAAAGGAACAAGACTACCATCCATTCATTTAATACGCTGATTTCATTTTAAGTGAAACAACAGCATTTTTTTTTTAAAAAAAGACTGCAAATTGAGGTTCGCCTCATATGCAGTGAACTCCTCCTGAAAAATAATTGCATACTCCTTAGCAAGAAAATAAGAGTTGCCCTGTCAAATTGGACCAATTTAGTCCAGCATTTTTTCAATAAGATAAAATGCTAGACTAAATCAGAATAGGGTGATCACAGACAGGAGACTGAAGTTTGCCTCCCTGCATATGTTATTTAGAGAGATGCAACCCAGCCTTGCACAGCTGATCTAACAATTGTGTTATAATCCAAAAAGTGTTGTGCAACTGCAGTCTCACTTTACACATAGATATTGGTCCGGCAAGAGATCATCTCTTCCACTGCACATTTGTATACACAAATAATTATTCTGTGCTGCACAATAAGTTTCATGCTCTGGCATATGCTTGATTTGTTTGAAAGGGGTTGGGTGCACTCTGGAAAATTGGAGTAGCATAAAATTGGGCTGACAATTCACTGGCCCTTTGCTCCTCTTCATTGAACATTCACTGTGTCAGCCTGTGTCCCTAGAGGGGAGGAAGCATCAGGAGTCGGTCTGTTCTTACAAGCAGCAGCTGCACTAAAGTAAACGCCAGCTCAGTTTAATAGCAGCTGTCAGTATTGTTCAGAGACCCAACTTAGTATAAAGAACAATAGTGGAGGCCATGCTCTTAAACTGCAGTGTCTTTCAGGCTAATAAAAGAAATAGTAATTTAACGGTTTAGACATCTATTGTGAGCCTGAAACATCATGAGTCTCTTCAAAATGCAAATCATCTGCTGAATTCTCCAACATTAGAAGCACAAATCAAGTAGCCAGTGGCTAAGCAAGGCCCAAGAAATTTGAGTTGCATGAAAGTAGAAGCAGTAGAGAGGCAACAAATTGAGGGAAAAGTTGAGTATATTCCTAATAAGTGGAAATAGTTAAGATCCATATTTTTAGTGATGCTTAATGAGATTTAGTGTTTTTTTTAAAGAGCTTTATTGCTTGACATTGAAAACAATTGCTTCTAAATGGTGCCCTTACTTCTTTGTTGGGACTGCCCTTCTACCTCTAGACCTGTATTCCATTTGGCACAAGAATTAAGGCACAGGTAGGTGTGAGGAAGATGTGTTGGGAAACATTCAGTTACGAAATTGGGGGGCTGGAGGAGTTTTATCTCATAAAACCTGTAAACTAGATCTGGAGCTGTTTTAATCCTGATAGAACAAATTCTAACAACCCCTCAAACACCCTCCCTCCCCCAAATGTAACACTCTTGAAAAGTGTCCAGGTTCCTTTTTCAGAAGTCTGATCCAGTATGGTTGCCCATCTACAAGTTTATGCAGTTAGGTAGTTGAGATTGTATAGTGTTTATTTGAAGATAGGACCAAAGGTTCATAGGCAGAATACCTTCACATACATTACACACATTTGGTTTGAAGGCTAATTAGATTGAAAAGTCTAATTTTAAATATTACAAAGTGAACTAGCAAAATGGCAAGTGAAGCAATCATTCTCTTCCTATTTCAATGTTCCAAATGTGGTGATAAATATTTTCTTGGCGTGGACATTTAAATAGATTTCTTAGTAAAGTTTTAAGAGATTAGAGTAAGAGGAAAATATAGTCAGCGGTTAGGAAAATTAAAGGAAGTTTGTATTAAAATCATAATTGGGCCACACTGATAGATAATTAGATCACTTTAGGAGATTGATACAGATTTGCAGATTTTTTAAAGATGAACTGTACAAATACATCTTAAAGAGTATTTTTTGGGTCCACAAGACATTGTGGATATTTTAGTTGAGGTGAAAAAGAATTTAATACTTTAATGATTGAAGAGTTTCCTCTTACCCTTTTGAGGTGTGCTGTTCGTGCTACTATGAAAAGTATCAGTTGGATTGATGGTATTGGTGAGACAGATTGAGTTGTTGGCATCTAAAGGGCTTTGTGCCATTGCATGAGGTGATTGACTAAAGGATTAGCAAACCACTGGATTATTTTTCCTTTCCTTGGCTGTGGTATCTTTGAGACGGTAGTGTGTGAAGCTTAAGAGGATGAGGTTAACCTCTTGAGGGTTTATTATGAGCCTGCAGTTAATCTTCAGAGCCCCTATAAATTACTAGAATATATCTTTTCCTGTAAAATAGAAATATGGAGGCAAAAATTTGCTGCTGCAGCTTCTTATTGCAGAGGTTTTGGAATCATTGTTTGCAATTTTGACTTTACTTTTGGGGTGAATGGGGAGAAGGGGCCACTGAAGAGATAAAATGTCAAAAGACTTTTAAAGAAGGTTGGGGGAAAAGGTTTAATAGTATTTTCTCCAGCCTGATGTTCAAATGTTTTAGGCTGCAACTACCTAATCCACAACCCACCAAATCTCTAGCTGTTAAAGTTAGAGTTATTTTGGGGTGAAGTAGTGGGAAAAATCAGCAAGATGATGGATGGAGCATTGGGATACATAACTCATTCCTTTTGCTCATGTGTCACACATTCCAGCTGCCATTTGCCTCCCCCTCCCCACAGTGCTGGTTAATACTGATTGAAGATTACAAGAATTGTCTTTTTTGTCTGAGGAATATACTGCAAATTTAAACTCAAAAACAAGATGCTGAACAAATAAAATGATCTCTTTATCTACTTAGGGGGATCTAAATTACAAAGTATGCTAAAAACCAGAGTCTGGTATGTATTTCTTAAAACTCTGCTTTCCCCCCATATACCTTGCACACTGTATTTGAAATATCAAGCTATGCTTTTGAAATAAGACATATGTTTGCTGCTTGATGATGGGTGGTATGAATTTATAATTAGAAACAAGTGCTAAAGAACCATAAAGTTCAGAGAGAGGAGTGTACAAAGACATAAAATAAATTTATACAGACAGCTATAAAATCTGTTATCCGTCTATTCCATTATTTCCAGTTTTTAGTTTGAAACTTTTCTGTTCTTGTTTAAACCCATGCTATTGTATTTTTATTCCCTATGCTAAAAAATATTTCAGAAATGCAAGTTGAAATGTATTATATATGATTAATTGTGATAATATTTTGATCATAATTTTGATAAGTTTTGGTGGTGCATTGGTTAGAATGCAATATTGCAGGCAAACTGCTGACTACCACGTGTTTGATCCTGGCTGGACTCAAGGTTGACTCAGCCTTCCATCCTTCCGAGGTTGGTAAAATGAGGACCCAGGTTGTTGGGGGCAATATGCTGACATTTGTAAATCGTTTAGAGCAGGGGTGTCAAACTGGCAGCCCATGGGCCGGATGCGTCACCGGTAGGCCATGCCCTTCCCAGCTCCACAAAGCGGGAAAATGTCTTGATACATCAGATTACAGCAACATGACACTGCAAGTTTGACACCCGTGGCTTAGAGAGTGCTATAAAGCACAATGGAGCGATATATAAGGCTAAGTGCTATTGCTCCAAGTGTTATTTTCTAGAAATACTTTATTGTAAAAGTGAGGGGCAGGTTCCCATTTTGGGTTTATTATTTTTCTTTCCCTTTCCCATTGAATAAAAATGTCTAAAAGATTAGGACTTGATTTAAAATATTCCAAAGCATAAAACCAAACATGAAATTACTCAATTATAATTATACAACTGTGTTACAACTTTTAAATTCCTGTTGAAAGAACCAAGCCTCTTCAGACAGCATACTTTTCTCCTTTATTAGGTCAGGCTTTGACCCCTGTTGCTGGATTTCACTAGTCATCCTGGCTAAAAAAATATTTGGTTAATAGTGATGCTACTCTGAAGTGGGATTTAAAGGTTACGTAGCTAATTAAACTTGCAAGTTTAATAAAAGAATATCTTATTCAATTGTATAATTTAATTTGAATATTATTTTTCTCCTTTTGCAGTAAATATGCTACTTTCTTGATTTAGAACATGTTTTTAAATTCATTAATTAAATTAGTTACAATGAAGTTTTAGGATACTAGTGTCATGATATATTTAAACTAGTTAAAAAGTTATTCAAGGAAGCAACTAAGCTTTCCCAGGTACACCCAATTTCCTAGTTTTCATAACACACAAAAAGTCTTTGTTATGAGCAACAATCAACCCCTTTTTATTGGCATCCTAATTGCAAATCCAGCATATTGTCAGATGTGCAGTGTTAATTTTGAATTCAAGATTGGAGAAGACCATCACCTACTAATACCTTACTTAAGGAGAAAAACTATATAAGCACTTTACTTGGAGTGGGAAAAGATACAATTCATTGATCCACACACTTTGTAGACCATAGGTTATAATTTAAGTGATTTCAGTTAAAAAAAATGATTGATTAGGTGATAGAGGGAAAATACTCTTCCACTTAATAACCTGGATAGGAACTGGAGTGAAGCTGGAGTGAACAGTAGTGCAATAAGTGGGGAAAAATAAATACTGAACTAGTATAAAACAGCTTATACATATCCCATGTTGCTACATTATCTTCATGAATATATTTTTTTAAAGAAAGACACACATAGAAAAAAATCATACAAATAGAAATTTCTGTACTGAATCTTGCTAAAGGTAAGGCGTAGGAATGTCACTGACATTCATTGCACTGTTTAAATATTTGAAACTGTCTTTGGAACAGAATAAAAGTGGCTTAAAACACATTTAGTTATTGTAGATATAGTGGTTTGTTTCATATGATTAAAAGATTAAAAGTAAAGAAGCAGTGCTATACATAGTTTCCTGATTCATATGAGATTGCAATTCTAGTTGACTGGAAGATTTTTGGTTTGTCACTTGCAGTATTCAAAGCGACTTCATATGTAGCCTAAAAATGAATAAATATATACATTCAGTATGATAATCTAAACGTAATCTTTCCAGCTGAGATGAGATCATCTAAATTCAGCTTCTGTATCAAATAAAACTTATTTACTGAAATATTGTTTTATTCTATATATGCATAGATGTCCAAGAATCAGAATGCCAGTTCTGTTGACTCTGCACTTCATAGCAAGTAGAAAGAAAAAGCAACACTTTTTTAAAAAGTCTTCTCCAAAATACAATATACAATAATGTTTTATTACCATGTTGTAATGTCGAATTGTTGTTTAAATGCAGGCTCTATTCATTCTTTTTATAATACAATTTAAGAACCAAGGCTGGACTTTTCTGTTGGCAAAATGTTGTTTATTTTATAAACACAATTTTAATTTTAGTATTTGAGGATTTAATTTTAGCATTTCTATGAATTGAAAGTTGGATGCTATTGTAAAAATAAAATTGTAAGCATTAATAAACACCTCAAAATCACGTTACACTTTCCACACAGTTTTATGCAGTGTTTAAAGCATCTAACTTCAAGTTTGCAATCTAAAAATTATGAGCGATATAAAAAGAAAAGCAAATGAATCTATCAATTATTATCGGATGGCTTGATAATTCATGCAGAATCTGCATGAATCTGGTTCAGTTTACCCAATAATATTTCAGGTTTACTAAAAAAAAAAAAAAGACAAAATGAGTCTTTTACTTGTGCATTATTCTTCCAGTAAGTCAGACCGCTTCCAAATGATTATACTTTTCCAAACCACAGATGTTTGATATTGGGTTTTGGGTTGCTCTGAAACTGGTACTTAATAGTTTTTTCAATTTTTTAAAAAGGGCAGAATTATGGCTAACCACCTGATGAAACGTGCAGCCTTTTGGGGTACACTGAATTGGATTCTCAGCATTCTTACATCCTTCAGCCATATTATCTTGTCTGTTTAAATCCACAAAAAATCTTCAACTGGAAATTCCTTTTAAAAAAGTAGAAAACGAGAGAGTGCTTTCAGCCTTGCTCACCAATGAATGACAAGGATGTATGTAGCAGCCATTGTATCCCATTTTCCACACTTGATACTAAGGGGGAGTTACTTTAGGCATCCTGATCAGCAGAAAAGTTCCTTCACACATTATATGTGCATAGAACCCCCTCACATATCGTTCAAATGTCATGTGGATGACAGCTAGGAAGTGGAATTTGGGCATTCTGTGAGAAATCCTTTCATACACTTTTTCAATGTAAGTATTTGTGAAGCCATTAGTGGTGAAATAATTGAAGTGACATGAAAGTAATCATAATGGAAATATCTGATTTCCATGCAGAACATTTCAAATAAGTTGCATCTACGTGAAAGAGGTCTATTACATAATGGTTCACCTTAAATGTTATATACGCCTGCCCTGACACTTGTATCTATTTACTTAAGACTACACTGAGGCATCATAAAAGAGAGAGAGAAAAGGTGGCTCCTGGGTAATCCCAGACACTTTGCTGCTTTTTTTTTTTTTATTCTTTCTCTCTAAAACCAGAAAATCTGTGTCTTATTTCTATGTTGCCCCTGTGCTGGTAAGTTTCTCCTACAGAATGGTGCCCCCACTGTTTCTATGCTGAAGATACAAATAAAACTGGATGATGTATTAATAAATTAAAATGAATATAGACAAAATAAACCAAAATGAGGACCTCGCTAACTTTCCTACACTGGATTTACAAAAGAGACTTGATAAAGGTTTGAAGAATTTTGTGAGAAAAGCCAAAGGAAAAAAAAATCAAATTCTGGGGCATTATGTGAAAGGGTTTAAAAAGCAGAACTTCCCTTGTGGGAAAAACAGTAAGAAGAAAGAAACTTAACAAATTAGGATTGTTAAAAGTAAAGGGATATGAAGTTGGTTTATTTGATCAAGGTATATATATGTATGTGTGTGTATGTATTCACCTCTGATAATATTTAAAGGATTTTTGTTGATTAGGACTGAATGGGGATGCTTTTAGGATCTGTATATTGATAAGAGATAAGTAATGGGAGAAAGAGGGATTTCTTAAAAGTATTTTTTAAACCCACCTTTGTTAAGAGAAGGTGGTAAGTTATTAAATTTATACCTGTTTAGATGAGGCGGGGAGGTAATTTCTATTTTCTTTTCTGCACTTCTTTTTTCTTAGTTTGCATTAGTTTTTATCTTTTTAATTGTTCATTTTTAATAAAATTACTCTCTAAAAAGAAAAAGACACCCCCCAAATTTTAGGACATGTTTCTCGGAAGAAGCCCTAAATATAAACAGTTGTATAAAACAATGTTTGAGATCTTTTGATGTTGAATTCAAGGTGGCATGGCAGAGCTCACAGTTGTAATCATTTTAAATTCTTTGTTTAATTATGGGAAAATAAAATCCCTGGGTTTATTTGCTAGATGCCAATTTATTTACAAAAGTATATCACACTTAAACTGGAAGACATGCTTCTGTTGTGGAAAGAGCATAAATTGCGCTGTGCTTTGTTTGGCATGCTACAGCGTGTTACTTCTTGTTAGTTAACATTAAGAAAGGAAAAGTACCAGAGGAGCAGTAGCAAGACAATACTTGATATGAAAAGTAGAAAAAGAAACCATATATCAGACATCCTTTACTAGAATGCATAGAGTACATTTATACATTGTAGAAATACTGGTAAAATATATACTTTATAGTTTTTATAATATGAAAGTGTTTTGTAATATATGTTTTCACAGTGACTGCATGGATTGGGTCCACTTTATGGTGATAGGAAGCACTGCTAAAATGATTAAATAGTCCAAAGCTTTCTAATGAACATGGTCGGGACAGATTTTTAAATGTGTCTTCTCTGGTTACTGCACAAAATTTAATTGAATACAGTATTAATAACTCAAAAAAGCAGGTGTTTTGCTTAAAATTCTTGATCTAGGATACACACAAATGAAACACTTTAAGTGCCTCTAACATTCTGTTAAATGTTATGTTATCTATAAGCACAGTTATAATGATTATCTTTTTCTTTTTTTAAAAAAAACAGTAAGTACTACATTGTAGAGGTGATAAATGTAATTGATATGATTGTACCATGTGTCAAACACAGGACCTGGTAATGCTATCAGCTCTTGAGAGTTGCAGCTTGGCTGAAGTCATAATGCAGAGACCCATGCTTACAAATGTAAGCACTTTGAATAATTCTTTCAAAATTGGAAAGGGCTAAGTAGAACTTCTGGCTGCTAAAATACAAGGTGTGGGCTGCAATTCTGTGCACTAACCTTCTCCAACCTGGCACCTACCATATTGGGAATTCTAGAATCCCAGTCTATCTGGAGAGAGTGCTAAGTTGGGGAAGGCTGTAATATTTATCTGGAAGTACGTGTCATTGTTCGCAGAGGGGCTTATTTCTGAGAAGATAAATAGTAACTCGAAGCCTTGTAGCTTAAGTCAATCTCTTGCCTTCTGTTTGGAGCTCAGTTATATAATCCCTGGTGTTAACATTCAAACCGGGGGGTAGACTGGAAGGGGAAGATGTATATTTTCTATGTATGTATAACTGTATGTACTAGTCTTCTCCAAACAAGGCACCTTCCAGAGCCATGAATTGCAGTCCCAGAATCCTCATCTGTGATCTGGGGGAATTCTGAAACATGAAGTCTGCACATCTGGAGAGCACTGAGGCTGAAAAAGACTAGCATATATATTGTGATCTGGCAAAGATCAGTCTGATCTTCTGCTGAATTTGGGGATAGGTACATAGATTTGAAATTGTTGAAGTAAATTTCATATAGTGCTCTTAAGGGTAAGACTAATCAGATCAACATTCTGTTTGTATTCTGTCAGTCTTAATGTCAACCATACACAGACGACAAGAATGAAGCGAAAAGTTTGGTCATTTTTCCAACTGGTGATTCAGTATTGGAAATGTTCCTAGCAGAAGCTGTAACAGAAACTTATTTTAGATAGGGCCCTTTTAAGTTGTTGGTTTTCATCTTTATTCGAAGCAGTTGTGAAAACAAGCGTTTGGGGACAGGAAGGTGAGAGCAATGATATCTCTGTCTGCACTAATTCTTTTAATACGGAGATGGATTTGAAAGGTGCCAGCTGTCTTCCAGAGTCTAGACTACACAAATCTGTTAGTTGGGCTGCAGATTAAATTGCATGGCTTAGTTCTGTAATTCAAAAGAGAATCAATATCCAAGGCAGTATTCTTACAGTTGTGAAACTTAGCATAGGGTGGTTAACTAGACCAGGCTGAAATAGGGTAGATGTTGAGGCAAGAAGTGGTGTTATGTTCACTGGCTAACCAGTCCTCCTTTTCTTTCCTTCCTTCCGTCCTTCCTTCCTTCCTTCCTTCCTTCCTTCCTTCCTTCCTTCCTTCCTTCCTTCCAATTGCCTGCTGCTTCTATCTGGAAAAACCACAACAAATAACAGCAACAGCAGTTGCAGGCTCAGCATCTCTCTCACGGCCATGGACCTCCAGTGCCTCTTACTCCACACCCATCAGGACTTCAGCCTCCTGGGATCCCTCCACTTGGAAGCAGTGCTGGCCTTCTTGCCCTCTCAAGCGCGCTGGGTGGGCAATCTCACTTGGCAATAAAAGATGACAAGAAGCATCACGATACAGACCACCACAGAGGTGAGAGGCATGGGAAGCCTGATTAGGACATTTCAAATAAGTGTTCGCACGTTGCTGAAAATTGTGGGCATCTCTAAAGAATTCTAAAGAGCTATTTAGAATGAAAACCAAGAACAATTATAATGCCAAACATTAAATGTCCTGCATTTATATCACTGAAACAAAATTTAGCTTGAGGTACTTAGTTTTTGAACCTGGAGTTCACTAGGATTCTCCTGCTTTGATGAAATGCAGGGCCTTTTAACATCCCTACAGATGCTTAGTTGTAACCTCAGTGGCCAGCACAATATTGTGGATGATCATTATACAAGAATAAGTGGGCAATATTTTTGTTTCTTTTTTTTAATTAAAGAAATCTTTAACTGAAAGGGGGCAAGAGGTGAAAGGGTGGGCAAATGAAGAATAAAAAAATTGAGTTGAATGAGTTGAAATGAAAGGTTTTAAGCATTGCTCCTTTTTTGTAGTTTTGTTTAGGATACCTTTAAATATTGGGCAAATTGCACTTGAATAATTTTTTGAAGAATAAAAATTAATTTATTCTGTCATGGAAAGAACTAGGCCTTGTGTATGGTTAAACTGTAAATCATGTTTACAAAATGTAATTTTCAGGAAATCACTGTATTAGGAATGTGCAATGACTTATATAAATAAAAGCCATTTTAAAACTGTTTGCGGCTTGTGTTCTAATTTCTTCCCCCTTTTTATTTCTGTTCTTGCCTCTGTGTCTGAACGGGCATGTCTGTGCATTTCTTGGTTACTACGGGAACAGACAGAGATCCAGGCACAGTAAGTACCAATATTCCTGCTAATGTTAACATTTTCATAATTGCGGTAGTTGATAGCCTAGATATTCACCTTTTTTCCCCTGTAGACTTACTTTCTGCTTCTCTCTCCTAGTTTAGATAATGGTCACAGTTTCTCCTATTTGGACACCTCAGTGCTCTGTTGGGAAAATTAAAAAAATACTATTTATTTTTAATAGCCTTTGTGGCTATGGAGATAAAATCCCTGCAAACTAATCTAGTTTCAAGACAGCTTTGCTAATTCCATAACTAATATGTGCTTGGGAAACAATATCAGCTATTATATAGTAGTCACCAGGAATGAGAACATTTTGATCATTTTTTCTTCACAAACCTGACACTTTTAAGTGTGTGATCAGACATTACACATCTAATCAGAACTAGCTATGTTAATTCAAAATTTGTCATTAATTAAAAAATAAATGTTATGTATAGTTTGTAACATCCTTTTGAAGAGTCCTACTGTTTTAAAATATATTTAAAAAACAATAATATACATCACATGTCCTATAAAATTCCTTAACAATATAGAACAATACTATTCAAGAAGTCATCCTCTTTTTTTTTTAATGGCCTTAGATAACATATGTGTGGTAGTTACACCCTCTGGGCAATTATTATATTGAGTAACACATCATATAGTTTTTAAAAAAATTGATTTTCTTATACTCTTTGCAAAGGGATTTCTCAGAGCTTTTATTCTGGTTTGAAAGATTTTTTTTGAGAGACAAAATTAATGTGCTCCTCTGTCTTCACGTACTTTTTTCAGAGTAGAACCTGAACGCTGAATTTTAAAGTGTGGGATTTTAAAGAGCGAATCAAGGTTTTATGAGTACACATCCTATTAAAGCTACTCTATAAGATTTTTCTCCATCATTGTCTTCAAGGCCACTCTGATTCCATGGTGACTCTGGGCAGATTACAAATTAAAATTAAAACGAGATATTAGAAGAAGAAAAATATACCTGTAAATGTTAGTAAATATTGTGTGTTTCCTAAAGAGATAACAGATGAGGTGGGCAAAAAAAAGTTCTGCCTCTTGTCCTGCATAGGTAGGTGGGCTTGTCAGTCCAATCATATAGTTTGGATTCTGCGTTTGCTTCTGATAGAAAAGTGAAAGTGATAAATTCTTCTGAATTCCCTCTTCTTTTGCACCTCCTTGTATTACAGTGAAGTTGTAAGTTTGAATGGTCACTGAATGAATGGTTGTAACTGGAGGACCACCAGTACAAGTAGTCCTCAATTTACAACTATGACTGAGCCTGCAATTATAGTTCATTAGAAAAGAATATTTGTAGCTCAGGTTTGAACTGTGGGGTCCTCGGTGGTCTCTGAACTTGGTAGTTTTCTTGCAGACGTTTCATTACCAAACTAGGTAGCATCAATGCACCAACTACAGTCATAGTTTGTTAAGCAGGGCATAATGTGACCAATTGCTGAGTGTCCAAAATGTGGTCATGTGATCATGAGTGGGAGGCAGCTGTCATAACTTTAAATTTGGGTCATAAATCCCTTTTGGGGGGGGGATCCATTGTAATTTCATACGGTTGCTAAGTGACCAATCATAAATCAAGGATATTTGGGTTTCCTTCCATCATATCTTAATTTTAACTGTTTTAAGGTTTTCTATTGTGTTAGCAGGAGTCAATTTGTTATAGCGGTTAAGTCACTAGGCTAGAAACCAGTTCTAGTCCTACCTTAGGTATGAATCCAGCTGGGTGACCTTGGGCCAGTCACTCTCTCTCAGCCCTAAGAAAGAGGCAGTGGCAAAACACTTCTGAAATCTTGCCAAGAAGACTCTGTGAATTTGTCCATGCAGCCACTATGAGTCAAAACTGCCTCCGAGACCCCTAAAAAGTTATCATTAACCAGATTGCAGCAGAAGATAGACACAGATATATAAAGTTAGAATAGTTAGGGAGGATAGCTAAGGAATAACTCCCTATTTCATATTCTCATATATACTTTCCTTGTATATGAAAGTGGATTTGTTAAGGGAAAAAAATGATAAAACTGTAAAATTGCAACTTTTCTTTTACTAAAGGAAATAACAGTCATTTGAAAAGATACGTTGACTGGAGTGGTTGTGTTTTTAGCATATTTACCAATATTATAGCACATTGAGAGCAAAATTGAGTAAAAAAAAAGTCTATTTGGAATATTCTCTCGCTA
This sequence comes from Pituophis catenifer annectens, assembly GCF_029215685.1. Taxonomy (NCBI): domain Eukaryota; kingdom Metazoa; phylum Chordata; class Lepidosauria; order Squamata; family Colubridae; genus Pituophis; species Pituophis catenifer. Next base: position 231,757,477 of record NW_027256882.1, on the reverse strand, counting down.
TGGCAGTATTATAGTATGAAATGTGACAAAATGAGCCTGTCTGATCCTCTTCTTAGGTGTTGGACAATAGCTTCCCATTGGTCATGCTAGCTGGACGTTCTGGCAAGCACTAGCTTAGGGAATGCTGATGCAGAGAAAATGTACTAAATGGTCTGTAATAAAGAGATAACGTTATATGCGGTGAAGAATATCAACAGGAGATTTGAGCTGTGTATTCCCTAATGCATCTGTATTATTTTAATAGCTTGTGTAAAAGCCGCCTATCAATCCTTTCCCTTAACTACCACTTTAAGCATGAAAAAATGTTTACACTAATGCTATGCATAAGAATAGTAGTTTCTTCTTAGACCAGATGTTTTTTGCACTGAAATAAAACCAAGCGAAGTATTTTTTTTAAAATAAAAAAACAAAATAAGTTCCCCCTCTCTACCAAATCATCTTAAGTGATTCTCCATACTTGCATATTCCATTCATTCTTTATTATTTTTCAAAATCATGACTTATAACTAAACAGTTAACTATTCAAATCATTCTATGTTACTGCAGTGATTTTAAATATATTACAAGAAAAATATTTCCAATTTATAAGGTATATGATCTTTTCAGTTAGAAGTGTTTTTAAAGGCATTTTTTAAAAATAAAGATCAACATTAGAGACAGTATCCTCTCCCTTTGCCTCCAAGGAGCATTCATATACAGTGGGGGCCATTGCTAAGACTAGTGCTTAAATATCCACTACTTGAACTGAGTTCTGTAAGTCTACAGACTGATTTTGAGGAAGTTAAACAAAGTAAGATGTAGTTAATATTTGCGTAGGAGGCCTCCAGAAATTGTGGACTAGACTAGGAAGCAAAAACTATCTTGGATGAAGTTGGTATAGCTGACTGACTTTTTTCCCCCTGTCTCTTTGCCTTTCTTTTCTGGTGAACACTCAGTTAACCAAATTTAAAACAAAAATGATATAAAAATACTGATTAAGATGAACAATAAATATTAAAACCAGTCAGTCACATTTGTTGAAAGAAGTGCTTCTTTAGTCCTTTCTTAAACACTGATAGTATAATTCCAAGAGAATGCATTCCATAACCTGGGAAAAACTGAGCAGAAAGCCTTCCAGAAAGATGAAATTTTAATACCAGGACCACCTGGTGGCTGCTTCCATTGATTTAATCTACAAGACAGATTTATAACAGGAGAGGTAGTCCATTATGTACTCAGGCCTTAAAACATTAAACACTATAAATAGTACGCTGCTGACAACCAGTACAGGAACCATATGATCCCTGTTTCTTGCATAGATCAGCAGGCTAGCTATTACATTTTCATCAGTTGCAACTATTAGAGACTTTTTAATGGTAACTCCATGAAGAGTACATTGTAGCAGCCAAGACGGAGGTAATCAACATCTAGTTATCATCAATACCAAATCTGGTCAGTTAGGGAGAACAGCTGGAATGCTAGATGTAATTGTTTGAAGGTATACCTGGCCACACCTAGCTACTCTGGATTTAATTTTAACTTATTTTTGGCATCTAATTATATGGTGAATCCATGGAGTTGTCAAGTGTAAAGCTTGAGTTGAGGGAATTTTTCCCTTACATGACGCTTCTCTCCATTTTTCTGTCAAGTTATTTCTTCCTCTTGCCTCATCCCGATCCTTACTCATCTTCCTCCTCCTCCTCCTCTTCTTTCTCCACTTCTTCTTCTTCCTCTTCTTCTCCTTTTCCTCTTCCTTTCTTCCTCCTCTTTTACTGAAAAGCAGGATAGAAATATTTGCGTATATTGTTTATATGTGAAGATGGCTAATACATGTAACCATGAAGGGTCACATGAATATATTCATTGAAGTATGAAGGAATCAGAAGGATTGGATTTAGGTGGATATGGCAATCTAAATTAATAAAGTGAAGAAGATGAGTACTGCACAGAAACTAAGGTATTTTATTGGTTTTGTTTTATCTTGTCTGGCATGTCATCTTTTTTCTTCCCAGTCATTTTCCTTTTGGAAATAAATATATGTTATAAACTACCAACATTAATACTACCACCCATGTTACAATAATTTTAAAACTCTGTAGGATGATTAAAATCAAGCTGGCTATTAGTAGTAGGCCTCTGAAGGCTTCTACTATGAGTTCAGGCCTTGAATAATCAGTTGAGACAAAATAGAGAAAACTGACTGTCCTTAAGCTGTACAGAACACTAGCATCATAAATTTTTATTTATTTATAAATTTATTTATTCAAAAAGTTGACCTGTAGTGCAGCTAGGATGGAGGAAAATTGGATCAGATGTGCAAAGAGGACATTATTGTGTTATGATGGGAGTGAGGTATTGATGCAAAACCAAATACTGAATCTCTCTGTGAAATATCACTTGATTCAAAAACATGTAATGAATGGTTTGGAATCTGTCTTCCTTCAGGAATAATTGCCATTATTCCACATTTACTTATTTATTAAATTTAAATAGCCAACAATCTCACATATGTCAGACCAGTTCCAGAGGCTCAACAGGGTGTCTTTTATAATACAGGCAGTTCTCATCTTACAAATCAGTTAGTGATTCGTTTAGTTTGAAGTTAGAACGGCACTGAAAATAGTGACATGACCATTTTTCACACTTATGGCCATTGCAGCACCCCTATGGTCATATGATTTACATTTGGATGTTTGGCAACTGACTCATATTTATGGCGGTTGCAGTGTCCCAGAGTCATGTGATCATCTCTTGCGACTACTGACAAGCAGTCAAACAGGAAACCAGATTCACTTAACAACCATGTTACTAATTTAACAACTACAGTAACTACAGTAACAAATGTGGCAGGAAAAGTCGTAAGATGGGGCAAAACTCACTTAACAAGTTTCTCACTTAATAACATAAATTTTGGACTCAATTGTGGTTGTAAGTTGAGGACTGACTGTATTTCTTATTTCCAAGTAGATTTCCCTCCCCCCTCTAAAGAACAATCTTTCTCATTTTTAAATGTGCTTTTAGATTTAAAGTGTATATTGCTTCATCACAGAAGTCATAATACATTGATATGAATCAGTTTCACATAGCTTGATAATTTCAGTTTCCATTATAGAATTTCCTCATATCTGGAGGACACAAAGGCAGGCAAGGTTTATACAGTTAAGCTTAAGCAACTTCATGAAATCAATGGTTCAAAGTTTGCTTGCCTTGATGTAAAACGATCAACTGCAGGAAATAGATTGTGTACCGGAGAACATTATCAATATTATGTCTTCATATTTGGACTTTCCATTTCTGTCAGGATGCCAAGGCATTAGCTGTTACCGTTTCTTGACTGAGAAAACTACATTTATAGCTACTAGTGTTTATAGATCTTATCAGAGCTGTGTCCCTAAGGAAAGTAGACGTGGCTGTTATAAAAATGATAGGATTGTTCTGACACATAATTTCCTCTTCAGTTGGGGAAAAATAATAATTGAATTGAAATATAGTCTACAACTTCTGTGGATGATTTTGTAGCGTGGAAAACAATTTCTGATGAAGAAGTAGAAAAAAAAATAACTCCCATAGATGAAGTCAAGGCAGACAGTCTGCACAAATGAAGATGTTGCGTAATCTTCTAGAATGCAGTAGATTGATGCATTAAGTCATCCCATGGGAACCTGTGTATCCCTCAAATCTCTCTTTCGATTCCTCACTGTCAGAACATAATAGATAATGCAGAATGGAAAATGTATTTTTCTTAGATCATGAAGTTTGGTCTGATAGGAAGAGGCATTTGAGGGCAAAATAAGATGACCCGAACTGTGGGTTTTAATATGAACTCAGCAACTAATTGAGCTTAGAGCCAGTTTTCAGTAATTGCATATCCTTTTGTAAATGTGAAGGAAACTGTTATCCCAATACATTTTATTACATCCATAAATAAACAAATAGGCTGGAGGAGATCACAGAGCCCTAGCAATAAGTTACCTTGAGGTAAGATGGGTTCCTATAAATTTAATAAAGAAACAAACAAACAAATGAGAATGCCAGTTCTGCCTACATAAATGTTGTGATACTTCAGGAACAAAGATACTGTATGTTACTGGGAATGAATAAATGAGATTAAGTTGCAGTATTTATAAGTCTAATATTTAAGAGCTAGTTACTCTTCTTCTGGTGAGGCCATTCTTTTGTTGATTTGGAGGTATGCTTTGGGTCATTGCCATGTTGCAAGGTAAAATTCCTCTTCATCTAAAGCATTTTAGCAGATGTCTGAATATTTTGTACCGAAACTGACTAATATTTCATAATTCTCTCCACCTTGACTAAAGCCTCAGTTACAGCTGAAGAAAGGCAGTCCTAAAGCATAATGCTGCCATCACCATTCTTCACTGTGGGTATGGTGTACTTTCAGTGATGTGCAATGTTGTTTTTATGCCAAACATACTTTTTGGAATTATGGCCAAAATGCTCAACTTTGGTCTCATTAGACCATAGCACATTTTCTACATGCTTTCATCAGACTTGTTGTAGGTTTCTGCAAATGACTTCCGTCTTGCCATCCTATCCCATAACACACACATATGAAGAATACCAAAGATTGTTGTCACATGTAGTACACAACCAGTATCTTGCCAGAACTTCTTGCAGCTAATTTAATGTTGCTGTAGTACTCTTGACAGTCAGACTAGTTTTTGTCTTGTTTTTTCATCAGTTTTGGAAGGATATCAAGTTTTTGGTAATGTCACTGTTGTGCCATATTTTCTTCACTTGTTGATGATTCTCTTCACTGTGTTCCATTGGTATATCAGTGCCTTGAAAAAAAATTTGTACCCTTCTCCTGACTTCCAACACTGAAATCTCTTTAATGCTTTGTAAGCTCTTTGCAGACCATGACTTTTGCTTCAAGAGACAACTGAGTAAATGTTAGAAAAATCCTACTAGAGCAGCTGAACTTTTATATGGGCTTGATCAGAGTCACTTTACTTGATGGCAGGTGTAAACATCAGTTTGAAGGTATTTGGTTAATTCTGAACACAGCCACATCCCTACTAAGAGGTTGTGAACATATGCCACATTATTCATTTTTTTCCCTACTAAACAATTTCAGGTTTTGTTTTTCAATTGGATTGAAAACAGAGAGGGAGAGAGACAAGCTTTATATGCTAGTTTATAAATTTTCATTTTATTGTTCCTCCTCATTTTGCAGTAATTCTATATGATCAAACTTCTTTTCCTAATTTCATATGCTTAAATTATAGTACTCTATCTCTTGGTCCTTGGGATTTCAAAGCTGTTAAAAAGATTTGCTCTTCTCTGTCAAAACTACACCTTTTAAGATACACTCATTTATATAAAAAAAAAAAACCCGAAACACGGTGTTCACAAAAAAATAGAGAAGCAGTTGTGGCCACAGGGCCTTTGCAAACTGCATCTGATGGTATCAGTTGCACCCTTCCTAAATTGAGAGACTCTTCAGTCACTCCTGCCTTAGTCATATCACAGCTTGACTACTGCACTGAACCCTACCCTAGGCTGCTCTTGAAAACCATTTGGAAATTTCAACCGATCCAGAATGCAGCAGTGCAGATAGTGAAAGTCATACCTTGCTATGTCCTTATGGCACCCTTGCTTCATGAGCTGTACTGATTGTCAGTATGCTTCAAGGTGTTGATTGTCACTTATACAGCCCCAAATGGCATAGGACCAGGTTATTTGAGGAACTGCATATCTCCCATGGTTTCTGCCAAGATGGTATGTACTGGCAGAATTGGCGTCTCCTTCAAATTAATAGTGCCATCTATCAGGACCCAGGAAGTATGTTGCAAAGAGTAAGGAAAATGACCTTTACAGACACAGACAAGATCCATTACCAAAGCAACAAGGGAAAGAACATATATTAAATCACAAAAAGCAGAAAATACAGGAAACTATTCTTCCCAATTCACATGACTATAAGAAGTGGAAGAGATACAGAACAGTCAGTCTTGTGAGATTCTGTTATTACAAACACCATAAAAATATTTTTAATATCATTATGGAGTTGATTTCTAGTACAGTCTACCTGGTGGGCTGACAGTTTCTCCATCTTCCTTCTGGATCAAGATGCTCCCAGAGATCCATATGGTTCCCATCTTGATGGTATTCTGGAAGGCTTTAAAGACCTGGCTGCTGTCCCAGATTTGATGTTCTTCCTTGTTAATTGTGGTTTTGTCTATCATTATACAGAGCCACCAGATCCAAAATCTAGTGCTTTGCATTGTATTATTGTTGCTTATTCTATTTTGTGCCACTCGGAGCTTTTTTGGAATCAGACAGCACTTAAACACAAATAAACAAATAGCAAACAAATCCCTATGTAATTATTCTGCTGTCCCTTTTGCTGTATTGGTATGTTTGTGCCCGTGTACACTGAAAATTACAGGACAGATTGCATATGTCCATACTGGACAGAAGAGGAAGAGAGGCTTAAAATGGAGGACTATACAACATTCTGAGTAGCGGCCCAACTGCCTCTTCCCCATGGTTTAGTGAGGCAGTCTGTGGCCTTATCTGATCCATTTTTGAACATCATTTTTATTTTACACAGCAGATTTGATTTCATTCAGTTTGCCTTTTGAAGAATTAGTCTGTGATAGACAGACAGAAAAGATTTTTTACACAATTTCTTTCCAAGATTTCATTAGTTGGATATAATACAAAACATTCCTGAATGTTGAGTTTAGTTCATTGTGTAAGGCTCCTATGGTCAACAACATTTGACCTGACCCAGCAGGTCATGGTAACCCAAGTCTATAGCTTAGAGGGATGTTTGTTTTAATTCCAGGTTGTGCATAGGGCAAATCTAAAATGAAAAGTATTCAAATGTATGGGTGATCTAAATTCATACAATGCCTTGACAAATCAACTCACCTTTTTTTTTGTCCACCTTGATGAAAGAACTATACCAAGGCTAATATCATTAGTATTTATTATGTTGTTATTTGTACATAGAGCCAAATTGGTCTAGGGCAGGGCTGTCAAATTCCTGACCCGCGGGGCCAGATGCGTCATGCGTTGGCCACGCCCACGCCCGGTTTAGTGAAGGGGAAAAAAAGTCCCAATACATCACGTGACATCACCATGACAACGTGAGTTTGATACTCCTGCTCTAGTGGTTAAAATGCCAGACTAGAAAGCTGTGGAGGCTGTGACTTCAAGACCTGTCTTAGCCATGAAAGGCAGCTTTGTGACTTTGCACTAGTCACCCTCAGCCCAACCCACCTCATAGGCTTGTTGTTATGGAGAAAATAGGAAGAGGAAGGCATGTTGGGTATGTTCACTGCCTTAAGTTATTTGTAAAAGTAATAAAGGTGGTATACAAATAAATAAATAAAAGCAATTAAAATTAATAAAAACATTCCTCTTCCAAGATACAGTTGATACATTTCACTTTCAACCTTCTCTTGAGGTTGCTAATATAATTATTTATACATCTGATATAGATTTACTACTACAACAACAGAAGATGTAAAATAATTTTTACATCTGAACTGTTCTTAGGTTTCATCTTTCTTCCAGAATTATAATACTGGCTGGCTATGCATACATGCAAAGCAAGGTTTCTTTTTTAAAAAAACAAACAAACATGGTTTGTAGAATAAGGTACAGCAACCCAGTTAGCACATTCTGCTAAACCCAACCAAGCTATTTTATAGTCAGTGCAATATGACCATTCAACCGCCTTTTCATATACTGCTAACTTCCTGTAAAGTATCTGTATGTTTGTGTTAGCACGGAAAATCATTTTCAGATCTGAAATGGTTTGTTCTCAATTTTTCCCCTGCTGCTTTTGATTTGTCTTAGCCCATCAAGAGATTTAAAAGGGGGGGAATCTAAACTCACATCTCAGATTAATGAGTTCACTGACCCAGCAAACCCACCTTTTCAATCAAGAAACACTGCAGTAAAGAGATGTGCTGCTTTTCAGCTATTTTCACGAGGCCCTCCCTTATGCTTTGAAGAAGCTGAGGTTGAAGAAGCAGAAATAAAAGAATTTGCCTTCAAAATGTAATATATGGTACTATAAACAAACCCTTCACATTACTTTAGGCAGTGTGAATCCATGATTTCTTTTCATTATAGGATACAGCTATACAGATGTCTATACTGCTTTAACATAGTGACCTTATGTTTTGGCTGGGCAGGGCAGCTCCTTTATTTATTTATTTATCAAGAACGTATTAGGTAATAAGTATAAACATGGATTGGATACATAAAATAGATACAAATAGAGGAAACATTAGGACAGGGATGGTAGGCACGCTGGTGCTCTTACACACGCCTCTTACAGACCTCTTAGGAATGGGGTGAGGTCAACAGTGGACAGTCTTAGGTTAAAATTTTGGGATGAAACCACAGAATCAGGTAGTGCATTCCAGGCATGACCACTCTGTTGCTGAAGTCATATTTTCTGCAATCAAGTTTGGAGTGGTTTACCTTGAGTTTGTATCTATTATTTGCTCGTGTATTGTTGTGGTTGAACCTGAAGTAGTCATTGACAAGTAGGACATTGTAGCAGATAATTTTATGAGCTATGCTTAGGTCATACCGAAGGTGACGTAGTTCTAAGTTTTCTAAGCCCAGAATTTCAAGTCTGGTGGCATAAGGTATTTTGTTGTGAGCAGAGGAATGGAGGATTCTTCTTGTGAAATATTTCTGGACACATTCGATTGTATTAATGTCCAATATGTAGTGCGGGTTCCAGACAGATGAGCTGTATTCTAGAATTGGTCTAGCAAATGTTTTGTATGCTCTGGTTAGTAGTGTGATATTATCGGAGAAGAAGATTAGGTTTACAACTCTTAATGCCTTTTTGGCGATGTTATTACAGTGGGCTTTGGCACCTAGATCATTAGATATGAGTACTCCAAGGCCCTTGACAGAGTGAAGGTCATCTACAAGGTCATGTCCACTCAGTTTATATTTTGTGTTCTGGTTCTTTTTGCCAATGTGTAAGACAGAACATTTGTTGGTTGAGATTTGGAGTTGCTACTTGTTAGACCATTCCGACACAAAGTCAAGGTATTTTTGAAGGGTAGCAGCATTGTCTGTGGTGTTAAATATTTTTACATCATTGGCGAAGAGAATGCAGTTGCTTATAATATGATTGCAAGGGTCATTTATGTATAGTATGAAGAGTGTTGGTCCTAGAACGCTGCCTTGGGGGACACCGCTATTAACAGGTGCAGGATTTGATAGGGCACTCCCTGTTTTGACCATTTCAGCTATTTAGCTAATTCTTTTTATAATTTTGCTTCCTAAGTGTTTGAATATATACAAATGTATTCCCTGGAGTATGGTGGTGAGGCATGTAACAGATTTTTGTGTAAATTTCAGAAAGCTTGTTGGCATGATGCTTTCTTATACAAGCGACTTTTAGAAAGGTTTGTCAGGCCTTTGTGAAAAGAGCTGTCTCTTACTCTACCCTACCCCCCAGCCCTGCATTCAGCACTGTTCATGGCATTAACACACCACTGAACAAATTGCCCTTCTTGCATATGCTAATCCTGAACTTAAAAGAACCCATTGTGACATGTTTAATGCTTTAGCTGGAGGGAAGATGAGAATTGGAGGCATGTCAAATTATCACATGACCCAGAAATATCTAAAATTTCTTCCCCTTTGGGTCAACAGTTTGTACTTAACATTATCTAAAGAAAGTAGCCTGCAGATTCTGGACAAGATTAGTCCTTGCTCTTGTTTTTTGGCCTTTCTTTCAGATCAAGAGTTGGATACTGGAGTTTAAGGGGGGGGGGAGTGTTAGCTGTAAATTAGGAGAAACCAACAAACCCCAGATAAAGTAATAGAGGTCGCTTTGTATTTATTTAGGTTTCATTTTATCCTAGTTAAATACATGCAAATGGACGCTTATGTTTATTTTCTTACAATCCAATGTACTGGGCAGTTTCTGACACTAAGAAATGTCACTCTTGAATAATAAGAGATTCAAGCAAATTAAACTTTTATTGATCCCAAACCACTCCAGTAATTCAATAGATTCCTAAACAAACAGATACAATGATATAAAACTCAGGACTTCAGAAATCTTTTCCCTCACATTGTTGCACTAATGTGGCCAACTAATCCTTTATCTAAATTATATAAATATAAATGATGATGCTTTTCTGTCAGCCCCAGCTACAATGGACATAGCTTCCAAGTTACTTGGAGCTGTTTGAGTTTCAAAAAGATATTTTCTCAACATTTTTTTGGTCATGAAATTAATCTGGAGTGTGTCACTGACAATGGTGATGGGAGCAGGAACTAGGATATGCCCAGTTTTCTTAGCCACTTTAGGCTCCAGTAGATATTCCTATGGATTTTGGCAATGGACTTCTTGGCCATATGACATTAGGTTGCAGGAGAGACTGGGCATCTGGCTTCTGCAGAAATATTTGCCAGCATAATGCCTGATTGGTAGTAAATGTCAGATTCTATGCAGCCTCTTCATATCATGGATTACTTTGAAAGAGATTCAGGTGTACTTTAAAAAATAAAAAACTGGTGTTTTCATGAGAGAACATAATCTTGTTGTACACAAAAAGTTGATTTAAGGTGTCTTGTGTCACCTGTGAATGCACTACAGGTTTTCTGTTCTGCTGACGAGGTTTTGCATAAGCATATTTTTTAAAAAATATATTTTTAGTATTCGAGAGGGCATTTCTGATGACTCATGGGCTGGAGGACAGCATGTTATGTAGCTAAAAGGGAATGTCTTTTCCCCGTCTACTTTATGTTTAAAATGAATATTGTTAATGTGTTAATAGAGAGCCAGTTTGGTGTAGTGGTTGAGGTGCCAGGCTAGAAACCAGGAGGCTGTGATTTTTAGTCCCACTTTTGCCATAGAACCAGCTGGGTAACCTTGGACCAGTCATTCTATCTCAGGCCTAGGAAGCAAACAATGCCAAACCACCAGAAAAAAAATTGCAAGGACTTATGCAGGTAGTTGTCAGGATTCAACACTGTCACAAAGACACACCCACCCACCCAAAGCATGTTAATAATCAGTAAAAGAAGATAAAGGGTAAACTATGATATATTTTCAATAATTTTCATGTAGAAAGTGATCAGTGTTTTCATGAACAAATGGTCTGTTCCCACCATTACTTTGTCCTATAGAAACCGTAATAAGAAAACTGTATAGAGTAGGTTGCCTTACATGGAATCCTCAATGCAGCAGGTCTGAAACAAGTTTCTTGCAAGACAACACTTGCCGTCTGGTTTTTTTGTGTTTGTGTTGTGAACAAAAAATAAAACACAATTGTGCTTGTTGGAAATATCCATATAAAAGGATTCTAAAGGTGAAGATGATGATCTTTATGTAATTTCAGAGTAATTCACTCTTAGTCCCAGAGAGTCTGAGGAACACTGATAAACGAAGGAATGGACCTGAGTATTCCAATGACATGAAGAAAAGAAAAGTGGATGATAAGGACTCAAGCCATTATGTAAGAAACTTCATCTAAAATATAGCCAGTTTGACAATAATCATCACCATTTTCAAGGCACTTCTGTTGGGTTGCTATATATTTAATCTTTCTCTCCTTGCTTATAAGATTATTCATCATATTACCAATTCAACATAGCCATTGATTTCCTAGCTTTGCTTTTTTTTTCACAAGAAGCTGAGGAATAGGGAGAGGGTGATGAACGATGCAGTATTTATGTGTTAATTAATTTACCATCTGCTGATAGAAGAATAGAAACAGTTATTTATAAATCATCTAATAGGAATATCATTGCCAAACTAGCATTTGGAGTTACATATATTTGCATGTATGGCATTATGTTTTAAAATCTTCATTTTGAATATAAATATCCCAAATGGGACGTATTCCTGCTAAGAACAAGGAATGAATATGATTTTCACTGGAAAATGTGTACGGTATTGATCCTTATGTCTCTTTAACAACAGCACAAACGTTCCCTGGCAACCATTTTTAAATCACATGTCCTCGTAACATTACCTTTATCTCATGAGTCAACATTAGCTATTCCATTTTTGAAGCATTATTTTCTTCCTCCTAACACAACTGACTACGGACACCATTTAGGATGTTTTAATCATAGGTTGGTGACATGGTCAGAGGATAAATTCTGCCCAGCTCCTATCGGCCACATTAGGCTACAATGGACATATCCCCTTCTGTGGTGGCTGAGCACTATTCTCCATTGGATTTTGGCTTGGTCTACAGGAAAGACTGGACTTTTCTTTCACAGAGTCATCTTAACATACACTGATAGATGCATGTTAGATCTTACGTTTATATATCCCTTGTATATGTAAGTTTAGCACTCTTTAAAAACACACTAGACTTATATTCAAACAGTAATGCTAGAACTGTCTTGAGATATGTAAGCAAACAAGCAATGGTGTGTGCGAGAGAGAGCAGCAAAGGGCATGTGATCACGAAACTGGTAGAATGAATATGTGAGACAGTAAGAAACAAGTAGTCCTCGACTTATGACCACAGTTGAGTCCCAAATTTCAGTTGCTAAGTGAGACATTTTGTTAAGTGAACTTTGTCCCATTTTATAATATTTCTTGCCACAGTTGTTAAGTGAATCACTGCAGTTGATAAGTTAGTAACCTGGTTGTTAAGTGAAACTGGCTTCCCCATTGACTTTGCTTGTCAGAAGGTGATCCCATGACCCTGGAACACAGAAAAGGTCATAAATATGAACCAGTTGCCAAGCATCTGAATTTTGATCACATGATCATGGAGATGCTGCAAAGGTTGTAGCTGTGAAAAACGATCACATGTCACATTTTTCAGTCTTGTTGTAACTTTGAATGATCACTAAATGTAACTATTGTAAGAATGAGCGAGAATATGGAAGCGAGGCAGATGGGCCATTACCCAGGAGGGCTTTCTCTCACTATACATTGCATCCCTTCTCTGCACCCATGACCTATCAGCTTGGTTATTTTTGGACAGTGCTGTTTCAAAGAAAGAACATCTGACAGGTCCCAGACATGGAGAACCTTCTGACCTGCAATTTGTCATTCAGTCAATCCAAATGTTGGTGAAATTCTCTCTGGGGCACCCACTTACATATACTCTGCTCACTTAGGAAGGTAGTTTGTTAAAGGAGTTATGAGTAGGTGCCCTTTATTTTTGTTTTGTTGTTGGTTGTAGTGAGTAGACTGTTAAAGTCCAATATTCTAAATATTGTTTTTAAATTTAGGACAGCGATGGAGATAAAAGTGATGACAACTTAGTTGTGGATGTGTCTAATGAGGTAACTTGCTTAGTGTTTCTTTTACTGTAGCTAAAGCTGAAAGGAATATAAATATTCTAGACTAGGGGTCCCCAAACTTGGCAGCTGTAAGACTTGTGGACTGCAACTCCCAGAATTCTGGGAGTTGAAGTCCACAAGTCTTACAGCTGCCAAGTTTGAAGACCTCTGTTCTAGACTATAGGGTGAATACCTCTTGTTAGAAACCTGCATGAATCTTTATATCTCACATTCTTCTTCAGCCATTTTTGTTCATTTTAATGTTAATATTTAACATTTTAGTATTTTAAGGTTTTGTATTGTTTTTATTCTGTTGTAAGCCATTTCCTGATGGTGAAATGGGTGACATACAAATTTAACAAATAAACATGCTATTAGTAATATATCTTCTTTACAGAAGCCAAACAGTGGGGAGAAGTTACACTATTATTAAATTTATATTTACTACAGACTCTAGAAACCAAGAGATCTATCCCATGGCCTATGGATGCTTGAGAGTCCTTGATCTCTGTGTTTATTCTGTCAGTATTGATTAGAGAGTGGAACTGAGCAGCCTAAACACATGGGAAGGAAAAAAATATCATAGAAATCATCATCATTATTTTTGCAGCTCCGCAAATGGTGCAATTTGCTTATTCAAAGTTCTTATTGTGCATATGATCATAGATAAATGAACAATGTTTATTCTGAATATATTAAAAGAAGGGGTTGATGTGCAGGAAATGTAAAGGAAAGGAAGCCATTTAAAGAACAATTCTGATCTTTTTGGTGTGATGTGGAAGCATATAATCATGCTTATTTATGATCAGTAGAAATTTAATACAGTACTTTTGCTTTTTTTTTTTTTTTTTTCCTTCTCACACACTTATGTAAAATTATCTATCTTGCTTACTGCCCCCTTTTGTTCCTGGAAACTTGATCTGAAATACACCAAACGTTTTTCTTAGTGGTTTGAAATAGTCCTGTCCAACATTTAAATCAGGGGTCTTCAACCTTGGCAACTTTAAGACTTGTGGACTTCAACTCCCAGAATTCCTCAGCCAGCTTTGCAAAGCTGGTTGAAGAATCCTGGGAGTTGAAATCCACAAATCTTAAAGTTGCCAAGGTTGGAGACCCCTGATTTAAAGCACAGATAATTTTTCCATGTGGTAGATATTTGTAACTGGTGTAAAATAAATTACAATAGAGTCATATATTTAACATAATATACAACAAATATTAAAGCTTTCGAACCATGGGTATAAATTTACTGCATTTAAATTAACAACCACTAACTGTATGTCTTTGTTACTACTCTTGCCCATAAAGGACCCTTCGTCTCCCCGAGCAAGTCCTGCTCACTCCCCACGAGAGAACGGCATAGACAAAACCCGTATCTTGAAGAAAGATGCCTCTAGTAGCCCAGCATCTACTGCCTCATCAGGAAGTTCTGCTTCCATGAAATCCAAAGAAATAGGTTTGGTAAGTATTCTTCTCAATTGTATTATATTTTGACAATTAATCATTATTTATTACTGCATTGTGTGCAAGCTTCGTGACGTAACCATAGTTCTTGTGGTGAGACAGATCAAAACTGTAGTAGCAGTTCATTATTAACAAAGAAAAAAAAAGAAAAAAAACCCTACCTGCTCATTATTTATTGGGCAATGTTGCCCTTTCTTTTTTTCATTTTTTAGGTACTGTCCACATCATGAAATCTGATCACAAAACCAATGTTGGAATTTCAGTTGTGATTTGATTTGGGATTGACTTTTGTGGGTTTCTGCTACTTTTTCACCTTCCACACAAAATAATCCAAATGGGAATACTATTTTTCCGTTAATGTTTCTAAGTCTTATATTCCTACATAAATAATTTCCTTCATACATTATATCAGGATACTTTATGTGTCATATTGGAAATTGCATGGAATTCCTTCCTTTAGAAGAATGGCAAACGAGGCTATAAAAAAAATGCAATAATGTCAAAACCATTTTGTATTTAAAAATCAAGTCTGATTGAGAAATTAATTTAATGTTGAAGCCATTTATGGAGTATAATTCTAGCCATAGACTTGTGTGACATACAAAGTTGGATTTCTCTTTTTAAAATATTATACTTTGCTGGATTTATTATAATGAGGGTAAACTGAAGATGGGCTGTAGCATGAGCCTGAAAGCTCAAAAGAGTAAATCTCTGGTCCCAGTGACCAGTCCAAATTCGATTTCACATCATTATCCTAGGACACAGATATTTGCCTTCATTCATGAGGGTAAAATGTTTAAAATTAGTTGGAAAACCCTGTTAATCATTTATTCTGACTGATTATTTTTATAACGGTTGCCTTTGGTAATTAGTTATTATTGATTTCCTTTTAAAAATAATCAAATATGATGAAAGGGTATTTTACATGTAGTGTTAATCTAATATTCTATTGAACATACTTACAGTATTCAATTTAATACAGGTTGTAAATCTGTTTTTAATTTCTCTTTTGTTCATTTGTCTAGTTTTAGTTGTATATCTTAAAATAAAAGGATGAAAAAAGCTCAAGCTGTATCCATTCTTAATGAGGTCATGGAGATAATTTATTTTCTTGTAAACTATTTTTTTTTAATCCTTTTTCCTTATGAAGTTTCTGGCAGAGAGAACAAGTCTTTTGTAGTAAATCACCATCTTTTTGAATTCTAGTTGAAGCATAACATTTGCCTTTTGTCTCTTTTTTCAATTGATTTGTATAGAATATATCTTTGCAATCTGAATTACTCTGTCATTTACCTCCTTAAAAGTCCTATATTTGAATTAAAATAGTTGAAGAGTTAAAAAAATTACAAATAACTAGTAAAGTCTTGCCAATGAGCTATACAACTAAAGAATGTTGCATATCATTCTTTTTTTTTTAGTAGAAATAGGAAGGGTAGACACTACTAATATTGAAAAATAGGAGATTCCCCAAAGATATTTAATTGTAAAAGTTCACAGTGCCACATGGTGTTGAAATTGAATACTCATACATCATCCTGGATTAATAACAGTACTTATTTGATTTGTTTAATGATGCCAGCATGAAAAGGCTAGCACACCAGTCCTTAAATCCAGCACACCAACTCCACGAAGTGATGTACCGACTCCAGGAACTAGTGCTACACCAGGTCTCCGTCCCGGTCTTGCTAAACCTCCAACCATGGACCCTTTGGTTAACCAAGCTGGTAAAGTAAAATCTTCTGTCATGCATGAAATTATTACTACTAATATAATTTGATGTGGTTATCATGTACCTGAGGATTATAATTGTCTTCCCTCCACTGCTGAGGGACCATAGATGTGGGAGGCATAAAAGGGCATAGATAGGGGAAGATGGGGGGTGCGAGCTTAATAGGCAGCAGTCCTTAACCTTACTGAGGTTAAGGGGAGGACCATCCAACTATGGCTTGGCTTGGAGTGAGTCCTCACCAAATGGCTGATGACATTCAGTTAACAACGGCAATGGGGAGTGCTGAGATTACCATCAATAATCAATGTAGTTATGTGATGTCACACTTAGCAGCAGAAATTCCCAGTCCTCATTACTATTGCAATTAGAGGATTATCTGCATAGAGGGGAGTCTTGGAAAGGTTTTTAAGAAAAGGAGGATTCTGCATGTTGACTAATACTTTTTTTCTTTTGCATTTTGACCATGTTTATTAATATAATAGTCATAGTGATAAAGTTAAAAATTATCAGATTCCAGACTGGCAAAATGAGTTTATTATGGCCATTTGTATGCTTGTGTAATAGCAAACGACAAATATAATTGATTGGAATAATTGGAAAAAAATAGAACAGTAGTGAGGTCAAATGTTTGAAAATGCCTGTTGATGTCATTTTGGAAGGGGGTGGTGGTTGCATTTCTCACTCTGTATTTCTCAACAAGAGGTTGCTAGAGTGAAAAATGTTAGCTGAGTTTATGGTTGGCACCACACTTCTTTAATTTTTACCTTTGAAAACTCATGAATCTTTGAATAACAGAGTTACTCAACTTTAAACTGGATTGTGATGTTATTGTATTTCACACGGAATCGCAACCACATATAGTGTAAGCAGAGTTGCTATGCAGATAAGATTAATACGGAAAAAACAACAACAAAAAACATGTTGCATCAAGTATACAGAGACTGTCTCCTTTTCTTACAGCTGCTGGCTTGAGGACACCTCTGGCTGTACCAGGTCCTTACCCTGCTCCATTTGGAATGGTACCCCATGCTGGCATGAATGGAGACCTGACCAGTCCAGGAGCTGCCTATGCTAGTCTCCACAACATGTCCCCGCAAATGAGTGCTGCCGCAGCCGCAGCTGCTGTAGTTGCTTATGGACGCTCCCCTATGGTAGGTTTGCAGTCTTGTTGAATGGGGGATATAATTTACTGAAATACTAACACACTTCTTTAAGCCTTAAAGAACATTAGGGATGCTGCAATTCTAGACACGGGATTTTTGTCCCCTACTATGTTTACATGTTCCTACACAAAATATTTTTCAAATAAGGGGAAATACTAAGGTCTCAGTTCCTTCATTTTTTAAAATGTTACCAGTAGTTAACAAACAAAAGCTCACAGCTGTACTGAATATTTGTTTTCTTAAATAAACAGGCTTTCTTCCTCCTTTTAAAGATGAGGCAGGAAGTATATATTATGATGGTGGACTTTGTTAATAAATGAGAACACGCATATCTAATTTTGGTAGACTTGTGTTTTCTGAAAACTACTATGGGGGAAAGTTCAGTAGTCTTGTATTTTTTCTAACTGATTGGCCTGTTTGTTTCTTTGATTTTATCAGGTTGGGTTTGATCCTCCCCCTCATATGAGAGTACCTGGAATCCCTCCCAATTTGGCTGGAATCCCTGGTGGAAAACCGTGAGTAATTTCTGACAATTGTAATGAAATTTAAATTAGCCAGAGCACAATGTTTCTAGTAAAAGATGAGCAACCCCCCAAGATGCAAGTATGATAAGTTTTCCTAGACAGGCTACTATCTTCTACTACAGTCAGGGGTGGCCTTCAAAAATTTTAGCAAGGGGTTCTCTGCCTGGTTCCTGGGTGGGCGTGGCCATAGTGGGCGTGGCCTAGTCAGCCTCCTGCACCACGGAAGGGGGGCTTTGAGCGTCCGAGAGGGCAAAACCAGGCTCCGCAGGCCCTCCAGAGGCCCTTCCCAAACTTCCAGTAGGCCCGTTTTTTGCCCTCCCCAAGTCCCTGAGTGCACCCTGCACTTACCTGCATCCAAAATGGGCCATGTGGGGACTCCTGGGAGGGGCAGGGTGGGTGGGGCCATCCAGGAATTGAATTTGGGGATCTTCTGAACTGCACAGAGTCTTAGCTAGAGGTTCTCCCAAACCCCTGCAGCCCACCCGACTACAAGTAGTCCTCAACTTAACAACAGTTCATTTAGTGACCATTCAAACTTACTGAAAAAAGTGACTTATGACCATTTTTCTCAGTTATAACCATTGCAGCATCCCCTGTGGTCATGTGACCAGAATTCAGATGCTTGGCAACTGACTCATGTTTATGATGCGTGCAGTGTCCCAGGGTCATGTGATCACCTTTTGCCACCTTCTGACAAGCAAAGTCAATGGGGAAGCCAGATTCATTGAACAATTGTGTTACTAACTTAAGAACTGCAGAGATTCACATAACAATTGTGGCAACAAAGGTTGTAAAATGGGGAAAAATTCATTTAATTGCCTCACTTAGCAGCAAAAATTTGGGGCTCAATTGTGGTTATAATTTGAGGACTACTTATGCTTTTTGTCTAACAATATTTACCATTCCTGAACAAAGCACTTTATACTGTTTTTATGCCATTTAGTTGGCAGAAGATATTGGCAAGATTTGTTGTCTCTTAGAATTTTGCATTACCAGAATACTAAAAGAAATTGGATTTTAATATTGGCTGATAAATAAAACATAGTTTTAATTTGCATTTAAGCTAAAAACATACGTGCTAAAAATGGTGATTCCCACTTCTAAGTTTAGTATGACTTAAAAGATAATTTCATTTTCAAGTTTCAAACAATTTCAGAATATTTGAATACATTATTTACTCATTTGCTCCTATGCTGCAAGATAGTAGAATGGGAATGCAAGGCAAATATTCTGCTTCAGAGTTCAGAAATAAAACCTGTCAGTCACATTTCAATTCTTTACAAAATGTTTGCTCTGCATGTTTCATTCCTAATGTTCGTTATTCTGAAGCAAAATTCAAATGCCACATTTGAAAAGTAGTTCTGCAACCTAAGTAATTCTCTGCAAATAAAGTGTATATATTAGAGCTGTACGAAGTTTCATCATGAAAGAACTTTGTTCAAATCATGTTACTAGCGTTAATTCACAAATCAAAGAGGGTACCTGCTTGAAATCTTTGGTTTTGAAATGCTTTGTGGTCTTTCACAACGTTTTTTCAGAATTGATGGCTTTTCTGGTGCTATCAGAGTTTATGCAACTTGAGAGAAAGGGAGGCTGGGTGGATTGAGGGGTGTGAGGAGCTCTCTGACAGATTTGAGTGGCTGGCCTTTGAGTTTTATTGTCACCCACACTCACATTATTGCACTCTCTTTAGAACGTGTGAAGTTAATAGTAATTGGGTGCCGTTTACTTTCTCAGTACTCAGCTTCTTTGTTTAGGTTAATCGGAAAAGAAGACCAGTCAGTTCAATAAGCAATTTGAATCAAACTATACTTTTAAATTCTGCCTGAAATGGTTTAAATCTCTCAAAAATGAATATATGAATGCTAGACTAACACAAGGGTTGGCCTAAATGTTAGTTACTTTTAACAATAAGTTGTGGCAGGGCCATATCATTTTAGGTAGCCTATCTATGTTCTGCCTGACTATAATTGATTGTGCTAGCCTGTTTTTTTTTAATTTTTAAAATTTTTTATTAATAATTCAAATTTAAAAAACAAAGGACATGGTTTGACATTTCTAACATTTCAATCTAATTCAAATTAATAAATAATATATTCCTTAATCTATACACAAATTTGCATATATCTTACTTCATTACATGTCAAGCATACTACGTAATTCCTCCTAAACGACTATATCCATATCCAATAAATTTACACTACACCTTCTTCTTGGCATTCTTCCTCTTGTCTAACCATTCATAAAATTTAGTCCAGATTTCATAATATATTGATTCATTTTTATTTTTGAGTTACAAAGTGAGTCTGTCCATTTCTGCACAATTGAAGATTTTACATATCACTTCTTATTGTGCTAGCCTGGTTTTGCTGCCTCTCTAATTAATATAAAGTAATACTAGCAAGCATAATCCTAACATTACGACATTATGTTATTATATTATTATAATATAATAACATTATGATGTGATGGCTCAGTGGCTAAGACTGGGCTTGTCAATCGAAAGGTGGGCACTTCAAATCCCTAGTGCTGCGTAACGGGGTGAGCTCCTGTTACTTGTCCCGGCTTCTCCCAACCTAGCGGTTCGAAAGCACGTAAAAAACGCAAGTAGAAAAATAGGGACCACCTTTGGTGGGAAGGTAACAGCGTTCCATGCGCCTTTGGCGTTTAGTCATGCCGGCCACATGACCATGGAGATGTCTTCGGACAGCGCTGGCTCTTCGGCTTTGAAACGGAGATGAGCACCGCCCCCTAGAGTCGGGAATGACAAACCTTTATCTTTACCTTAATACCAGCAAGCATAATCCTAACACAACTGAGTCCTACCTCCAGAGAAGAGTCTTTTCTAGGAGAATTCCAGTTTGCAAAGTTCCATTGTCTCCCGATCTGGGGAAGAGCAGTCTCCTTGACAAAATTGCAGGCACCTGAGCTGCCTTCCTTGCCTGCCATTTGAACCTTTTCCCCAGGGCAGAGTTGCCAGTAAAGCTGCAATCTTGACACAGGTGTGGGAGGAGAATGGGGGAGTTGTGAGTTTTGGAGTTCTGCAGCTGCTAACAAACAGAGTACACAACCAAATGAAAGAAGGAGTTTTTCCTTCAGAGAGGGAGTGAATGGTCCTCAGAAAAAATACAAAGGGCCCAGCAAGAGAAAGCACAACTTGGAAAGGTGCAAGAGTTTTACATCCTGGCCATTAAAAAGCAACAATAAAGAAGAAAGAAAAGTAGAAGAAAACACAATTAAGACAACTAGTTTTGTAAGAAGAAAACAGAGCTATATAATAGTTAAGAGTACAGAGCAAACAAACAAAAGTTGTTATAGTAATAGAATAGAGACAGAGGTAGTGGGAAGTGTATGTTTGCATATATCTTGTGCATGATTTTTGTAATTCACCCTTACAAAATAAAAAAAAATCCTTCCTTCCTTATAGAGAGATATAATGGAAAACCCCTAATGTAGGAACTAGTGCTTTTGTATCTCTCCTAGGTCTGAGTCAATCTAATGATTGGATGTGGTTTAAAAAGAACCCCTGGCAATATCCCACACATATCGAAAAAGGAACTCTTTAGAAGCAGCAAAACTGTGCTGTCCCAGTTAGCATTTTTCTTCTGTTTCCTGCCCAGAAGAGCTCAAGTTTTCCTCTGAAAGTCAACAGTGAGGGAACTCTTCACTTGAATCTCTGTCTCTCTCCCCCTCCCCCAGGAATCTTTCTCAATATCTTGGATCAGTAGCCTAGACTTTGAGGTATAATTTGAAGACTACTTCCCTAAACAAAGAGAATATGGCTTAATAAGAACCTGATGGAATATACAAAGATCCAGGTCTATAGAGCCTGCATCCTGAGCACACTCTTGTACTGCAGTGAATCTTGGACCCTCTACGCATAGCAGGAGAGAAAGTTGAACACCTTTCATATGCGCTGATGAATTCTTGGCATCACCTGGCAGGACAAAGTTCCAAATAGCACAGTCTTGGAATGTGCTGGAATTTCTAGTATGTATACACTATTGAAACAGCGACATCTACGCTGGCTGGGCATGTCGTGAGAGTGGCTGATGGTCGGATTCTGAAAGATCTCCTGTATGGAGAATTAGTGCAGGGAAAGCGCCTCAGAGGGAGATCACAGCTGCGATATAAGGATATCTGCAAGAGGGACCTAAAGGCCCTGGGAATGGACATTAACAACTGGGAAACCTTGACCTCCGATCGTTCAGCTTGGAGGCTAAAGACGCAGCATGGCCTTCTCCAATTCGAAGAGACACTTGTTTGGCAGGCTGAGGCAAAGAGGCAGTCCCGGAACCAGCGAAATCTGGGGGCTGGGCAGGGGAAAGAATGTATCTGCCCTCAGTGTGGAAGGGATTGCCACTCTCAAATTGGCCTTTTTAGTCACACTAGATGCTTTTTTAGGACCTCTTTCCAGAGCACGATACCATAGTCTCTTGAGACTGAAGGATGCCAATGCCAATGACTTCCTTAAATTCTTCTTCTTGCTGATCTGGGCCTTAGAAAAATGAAGAGGAATTATTATTTTTTTAAAAAACTTCCTGTGAAACCTTATAAAACGCTCAACAGAAATTAGGCAGGGTCAATGTTCTCTAGAGAATCATAACATCCTTATCTTTTAAAAACCCCTTTTGCTAAAAAAAATAAACAGCTGCAGGTATTTATATGCCTTTCCTTTATAGCCTATGGATTATTTTTTTCCCAAATCAAATCACAAAGTGTCTTGAATCAAAATCACTTTATCTCTGAATCTCAGACCACCAAATCATACCAAAGCTGATCTGCAGAGGCCTGTTATTTATAACTTGTTAGTTATTTGATTCAGCGTGGTGTTAGTATCCCTGGAGCACTCCAGATATCTAAGAACTGAAGTCCTGTTTTCTAGGATCCTTTCTGAGATTTGATCTGGGCTTAAATTGTAAATGTGGAATGTTATGCATCCTATCAGTTCTTCGTTACCTACAATACACATACACACCCAAATCATCATAAAAGAATTCTGTTTTGTTTTCTTTCTCCAATTGCATGTCTATCTCAGCAGGCAAGTTTCTGTATATTATGTATTAATGATATATTCTGGATTTTGATGGCAGTTTTTACTTTTTTGTTTTTATTTAAAATACTAATGTTTGGACTTTTGATGGGGGATTTCTTTTTTTCTTTGACAGTTCTTTTCTTTGATGCAAAACATTCAGTTAAGCTGAAAAGTAAAATCTTCATGAATCAGGATCTGAGAACTTCAGGGTCATAAAAGCCCCAGATCTTCTGGCTATTATTCCCCAATCTTGTTTCTTTGTTTGAACTAAATAATAATAATACTACCTGGTTCCTTTCTCTTTGACTGCTACACAAAATATACCCACTGTATATTATTTCTGCCTTAAAAAAGCTGCTTCTTTCTTAGTCTTTGTGTACTATATAAATAGACATGATAAACTTTGAAAATCCTGGATGCTGAGTTGATCTCCTTTCATTATTTGCTTTTGAAACTAGATTGACGCTACGCCTGATCACCCCAAGGCAGCAGGATGTCTTCAGTTACCCATAGCAACTTTCTGATGTTATAGCCTTATCTGTGATAGATAAGTCTATTGAAAATTTCTGGTGTAGGAGTTCAGATAATGCCCTGTGTACTGCAAATTTATATTGACAGCAGGAGAGTTTTCAGCTTGAGTTTGAAAACTAGTTCCTTTCAGGCACACAAATCAGGATGTCACATTGAATTTATTTGGCAAATGAAATGCAGGATCCTTGCTATGTCTCTTCTTGACTGGAGGAGGTTTGCCACTTTCATTCATAGTTCAAGAAGTCAATAGGATGGAGCGTGTGTGCATGGATGTGAATTTGTGTTTGTTCAATATATATTGTTCTCTTTCTAGCAAAATGGATTTCTGAACTAACAAGACATTTACGATAGAAATAGGTTCTGGTTGCTCAAAATAACAGTAATGAGAACAATAATGTTTTTTAGCTTGACAAGATTCTAAGAGAAACTAAGGCACATGACTGTTCCTATCCACCACCTCCTCCTCACATCTGGGCTTCCAGATGCTGATTAATTTCAACTATCATTTTTATCATTTATTTTTTACTTATTTATTAAATTAATATGCCACTATCTATTTGGCAAATGGCTATGGATGGCTTACAAAAATATTCCTGCCCACTGACTATGCTGGGGCAGGGGCTGATGAAATTTGGAGTCCAACAACAGAGAACATCAGAAACTCCATCCCCATAAAACTTGTAGCTACTGATTTATTCTAATACAAGACTTGTTTTGTATTCTATATAGATTGTGATCTCAAAATTTTCTTGCATGCATTTTATTGGATGAAGGAAGTGGCATGCGGTTGTGGTGATCTTTTTACGATGAAGAATAGTGTTTCAGATTAGACATAATATCTTTAATATATTTTTAGGTTCTTGGATTGAGAATGTACTTTTATGGCTCTTTGCTACATTATTGTCCATTCCTTGTTCATGTCACATTTTGATATTTCAGTTATTGATTAAACACTTCAATCTGCATGGAGAAGTTGGCTTAATTTATGTTTATAAACTAGAATGTGCAATCAGGAACATATCCTGGTTCCTAAGCAGATAAAAGACAACAATTTCCCAGTTACTTTAATGATACATTTTGATTATATTAGTCCTGAAAAATTGTATTATAGTCATGTGGTAAGATCATGAATGATAGTCAGATCTTATATCTGAACAAGGCCAATATTTCATGCTTGATCAACTAATTAAAAATCTGCAAAATCTTTAGACACATGTCTGGAAGGAAATTTATTTTTATTTATATGTTGAAGATGATAGTTACTGTATATGGTTCTTTTTGTTATAGTTTTCAAATTCAGGAGAGACCTCTAAAAGCTAGTGGTAAATGAAAATATAATATGGATGGGGACAGGAAAAGAGGCTTTTGTTTCCTATTTTTTTTCTTTGGTGCATATCTGAAATGCTTAGGGCTTCTGACTTAATGAGTGTATTGATTTCATCATACATACATGTAACTTTGATCTTGGCCTAGGTGGCATATTTTTTAATAAATTTTAAGAACTTTAGTAGCAGAACTACAGGTGATCCTCGACTTATGACCAAATTGAACCCAAAATTTATGTTGCTAAGTGAGAAATTTGTTAAGTGAGTTTTGCCATATTTTACGATTTTGCTTATCACCTTTGTTAACTGAATCACTGAAGTTGTTAAGTTAGTAACATGGTTGTTAAGTGAATCTGGTTTCCCCATTGACTTTGCTTTTCAGAAGGTTGCAAAAGGAGATCACATGATCCCAGGACACTACAACCGTCATAAATGTAAGTCAGTTGTCAAGCATCGGAATATAAATCACATGACCATGGGGATGCTGCAAGGTCATAAGTGTGAAAATGATCATAAGTAACTTTTTTCAGTGCTGTTATAACTTTGAACGGTCACCAAATGAACTTTTGTAAGTCGAGGACTACCTGTATTAGATAGAATTAGGATATAATCAAATTTCAGTGATCTTTATTGAAGAATTCAGACAAGTCATTCCCGCAATAAATACATTCTATTCTATGTATTTAGCCTCTAGGAACTGGTTAATGAAGCTCTAGAAAACTGTTGACAGGGTAGGAAAAGTATTTGAACTGAAAAGGCGCATCAGCTCAGAATTGATTAATGTCACTGTGAAAAATAAACTATGTTATCTGTTCTGTGCTACTGATTTCCTTTGTTCAGATAGAAACAGCTTTAGGTAATCCTCAACTTAAAACCAGAATTGAGAACTTCTATCACTAAAAGATGTGGTCATTCAGCAAGTCACACCCAATGACCTCTTTTGCTGTGGTTGTTAAACAAATCCAATGTCCTCCATTGACTGTCTCAGAAGCCCTCTGGGAAGGTTGTAAATGGCAATCATGTCACACACACACACACACACACACACACACACACACACACACACACACAGAATGTTACAACTATCATAAATCCCAAGTGCCTGATTTTTGATCACATGACCCAGGGGCGCGGCAGTGACCGTAAGCATGAGTACTGATTGTAATTCACTTTTCAGTGCCATCATAATTTTGAACGGTTGATAAATGAATGGTCATAAGTCGAGGGTTACCTGCATTCCATAGCATGTTGCAGATAGATGTACACTCACAGTTTGAAATGTGTCAATGATTTGACCTTTGTTTTTCTTCCCCTGCTGTCTGCCACTTTCTTCTCTTCCCTACCCAGAGCATATTCGTTTCACGTTACTGCAGATGGCCAGATGCAGCCAGTTCCTTTCCCTCCAGATGCTCTCATTGGACCGGGAATACCTCGGCATGCTCGCCAGATCAATACCTTGAACCATGGGGAAGTGGTTTGTGCTGTTACCATAAGCAATCCAACAAGACATGTGTATACTGGTGGAAAAGGCTGTGTCAAAGTCTGGGATATCAGCCAACCTGGCAATAAGAGTCCTGTTTCTCAACTGGACTGTCTGGTAAGAAATTCTGAATAAAGATGGTTTCATTGAAATCCAATAGTAAAACCTGGGTTCAGATAAGCTTACTTTAGTCTTGAGGTTATTTCTACCATAAAAACAATAATTTTGATGAAATGTACTTAGAAGCAAGCTATAAATAATTTGTTCCACTGTATCTTTACTTCCACCATATTACAAGATACCAATGTTGCCAAAAATACACGTTGTTCAGCTGCAGTGCTTCAAGTAGCTTAACTTAAAATGCAGTGCATCTGCCACAGAGAAGAACTATCTTATTGCAGTTTCTAAGAAAATGGAATTGTTTGTAGCACTGTATTTTCTAGATGCTTATGGAAGTTTTACTAATGTGTGTTTTAAAAGTGAAAATGTTGACAATTGTTTTTAGTTTATGGATTGGAATCTATAATAGCGCCTTACTTTTCCCATCTCTTTTTTATTTTTGGATTATTTATCCGTATCAGAGAGAGGTCCTATAATCTCTTTCTTGAAGTGGTTTGAAATAAGAAAAATATCATAGCCCATTAGTGCATTATATACATTTGAGGCCATGTGTTTTTCTCCAGAATAGAGATAACTACATTCGGTCTTGTAAGCTACTTCCCGATGGATGCACTCTGATCGTTGGTGGGGAAGCCAGCACGTTATCCATTTGGGACCTGGCAGCGCCCACTCCACGTATAAAAGCAGAGTTGACATCTTCGGCTCCTGCCTGCTATGCTCTAGCAATCAGCCCTGATTCCAAGGTGTGCTTCTCCTGCTGTAGCGATGGGAACATTGCAGTATGGGACCTACACAATCAGACCCTGGTCAGGTTAGTTGCTGTACTTTATCCATTTGAAACTACTCTGAAAGCTACTTTTATATAGATGTACTCCAGCTGCCACTGATTTTTCAGAATGAAAAGTTTGAGGACATCAAAAGTTTTTAGGATTGTATGTTTCAGTTTCAGAAGAAAATCTGTGGCATTCAGTTGTCTGGATGCTTTTATTTGGGAAACAAAACCTTATGAGTGGGAAGCCATATTTTTATGGATAATGTCTTCTAAAATCTCAGAAGCCAGTGAGATGCCATGAAAAAAAATCCCAGAAATCAGTAATGTGGTTTATACTTTTCTAATGCTATCAAAATGATTATAAGCAGTGAGAAAAATGAGTTGTATGATTTTGTTTGAAACTGAGATTTTCTTTGTGTCAAATCTGATTGTTGTGGCTTCAAATTGTACTATAAACCTGGAAGCACAATGTCCTACTATTTCTTCTGTTTCATTTTCAAAAACAACAGTTCAAACATTTGAGAAAGTACATCATTAGCTACTTATATATAATTTATTTATAGCCTTTGTTTTCTTACTTAGAATGGAAACTAACACCAATTCTCAATTTCTGTACTTGCTTTGAGCAAAGGTACATTTTTTTTTTGGTGATTGTTGTACTTGTCTGGCCAAGGCAGGGAGTGAGTTTTATTCTAGAGAATATTTATTTGTCACCATTTGTAAATAAATGACATTCCTGTCTTAAGAAAAGAAAGCTGGCTGTTAGCCATCTTGTCTTCCAGAAACACTGCAGGTGTGCTGTGCAAACACTTGAAAATGCTGAGTGTTAAGAATATTTATAGCTTGTTTTCAGGTTATCTAGTTATTTTCAGTTGTACAATGCATACCTTGTATCAAGGAAAACTACAGGCAGTCCTTGTACTTTTTTCTACCCTTCCCTGTTGAGGATCAAGAGTGGATCCTCAACAGTTCAAAGTTATGATGGAAAAAGTGACAACCCATTCCTGAAGTTACAATAGTCACACTGACTTGATTGGTATGTAAGTACAAATAATCAGTGACTGAAGGATTTCCCATTCAATTAGCCTCCACCAGGGATAACTGATAACATTAAGAGTGAAATGATGGCAAACTTGTTACATAATTAACCTCTTTTATAATGTGCCTGATCAAGAGTGGATCCTCTATTGACATTCTTCATCCATTTTTCCATCATACTTTAATAGCTTTTCATTCTCCAGTGGGCTCTTTTAATTTGAGTTCCTACTCCACCTGACCTCTTAATTCCTCAGTCATCTTTCTTAATTCAGTTACATGTGGGACTTCTGCTTATTTTGAACTACTACTCTATTGATGCTGGCTTCAGGCTCTTCTGTAGCTTTGTTGACATATGCTATTCCTGGTTACATATTCTTAAGAACATGTTCTTGAACGTGAGCCAAGTGGCGCTATAACTTGCACTTCTATAAAAAAAATGGGCAAAGAAGTCCTGACCACAGAGCTTCTACCTGCTGTCCAAGCAGGAACCATAAATCTATGTGGACCAACAAAGTATAGACTAGATCTTCTAAGACAGGGCTCCCCAATCCCCAGGCCACAGCAAGTTTGGAACCAGGCCACGGAAAGTGTTGGGAGAGCATGTGTATATGTGCAATTCCCCTTGTGTGAGTGGCGGGTGCTTGTACTCATGCATGCAGCTCCCCTTGTGCGAGTGATAGGCACTTATGTTCACATGCGAAGCTCCCCTTGTGTGAGCAGCAAATGGAGCTGTACGCACACATTCACGACTCACACAGAACCATCCCCTCTTTCCAAGGCAGAAAGATTGGGGACCGCTGTTCTAGGGAAAGTATAACTCTTGGTAGGTAGATATTTCTGGACAGACAAGATAGTTATGAATGAGAAGTAACTCCACCCAGTTACACACCGTTTCTTGGTACCCAATCTGTTACAGCCACCAGATACTGATTCAAAACTTCCATAGGAGCTGATTGTAACTTTGTATAATTGACTATCAGCATGTCAATTTAAAAAAATATAAATACACAAAAAGAGAAAGAGAACAAAAATGCTGCCTCCAAAGATTGGGGACTGCAAACTGGCTCTTCTACTTGAGTTGATAGTTCCATTTAATATATTTTATGAAAGCTTTGTTCTGTACTTATTCCAATGTGAAATATAAAAGGGTCAGTCCTTTTCCCCATGATATTTACATCCAAGCGACTACCCATCAGTTTGAAGTTAGTGGTTAGGGTTAGGCAGTGGTGGGTTGCCCCCAGTTTGGACTGGTTTGTAAGAACCGGTAGTAAAACCAGCAGGAGGCTTCGCCCAGTGACCCGGACATCATCATAGGTGATCTGTGCACGTGCAGAAGCAAGCGCGCACGGGCACAATGCGAACCAGTAGTAAAGGTAAGTAGAACCCACCCCTGGGATTGGATCCAATATCAATATTAATGTTGGCTTTTATAATTTGTTCAGATTACATTTAGGAGTTATATTCCTAAAACATTTCTAAATATATATATAAATCAACATGTTAAAAGTTTTAAAGAAGTCCCTTGCTGTACCTTCCTCTGCCCTTCACTGTTGCAATAAATGCCTGACCTCTTGCCCAATTCTGTTCCTCCTCCTTTCATCAGCACTTACCACCCAGGTATCCCATTTGGCCATAATATCCAGGGAATTTCTACAGATGTCACAAAACTCCACTCAGTCCTCCCCATTCAAATAGTTTATTATCATTTATCCACATAGTCGTGCCTTCTGCCATATATTCCAATTTTAGGCATTTTGGTCTACCTACCTACAGCAATGCCAATGAAACCTTCCTCATAGTTCCTAGTGCACTCATGCAATCAATGTATCATAGTAGGACAAGGGTTTCTACTCTCTCTGGTTCCCTCTTTCCATAGTTTGGTCTTCATTTCTCCCTACCTCTCACCTGGGAGCTGAATTCCAAAATCCACCACCAGATTAGCCTGTTCTTTCAACCAGGGCTTCCTGGCCATTTGAAGTTCCTTCCATTCTCTATCTTCAGCCAGTGTCAGATCAGCTTGGGCTTGGGCTTTCTACTGTTCCCATTACTTTTCTAGCGTCTGATCCCAGATTGGGTCTCTCAGTGCCGGCTGTCAAATCTTCATCACAGCCTCCACCTCCTTTACCAACCTCTGCCAGAACTGTGTGTGTGTGCGCGCACGTGTGTGTGCATGTTTTTTTTCCCCTGATTGGGCCTCTTTTTTCTCTCTAGTAGCTGCTGAAATAATAATAGCAGCTTCTATATTTTCCATTCATGACCTTAGTGACTAAGGCCATCAGAAAATTGCTAACCTGAATTATCCCTAATTTCCTCACCACAGCTCTCCAAATCTTATGCCCAAGTCTCATGATTCAATTTTGTATCCATCCATCTCCAATAACACATCCACCATTCCTCACCTTTTGGCCTGACCTTCTGTCAACAACTTCTCATAACATTTAACATTTTCTCATTCTTCTCCTTACAACACAATTCCATTTCTCATTCTCTCCTATGCTTTTCTCCCCACCCGACCCCCATTCCTACAAATTCTCACTGAAAATTAGACTGGATGCCTAATTCAACCCTAACCCTCTTGCTAGCCAAAACAGCTTCTACCCAAGGCAATAAAAAAACTATAACAAAACTTTCATTTATCTGCACTATATTCTGGCACCTCTCTCATTGTTTTGCCTGTCCTGTCATGAAGCTTATTGAAAATTTAAAATTACCCTTTAGACTGTCAGAACTCTCTTCCTGTTGCCTTAGTGTGAAATCAAAAACCTTTTTGTTATGATACCTTGAATACTAGTTTGATAGCATCTAATCTTGAAGGTCTAGGAGCTTCAGTCTCCTGGCATTAAATACTTTGTATTGTGATAGGCTAATCTCCCCCATCACACACACACACATTTAACAGTTTGTTAAATGTAAGACAATTTAAGTTAATTAAATTTAAGACTATCCTCAAATAATTGTCAACTTAAGTGTAAATGAATGAAACAGCTCTCAAACCATTCACTTACCTAAAGGATAAATAAAAATCAGAATTAGCTCAAATAATGTTCTGTTTTTCTTGGTGCCTTTGTTGGTTTCTAGACAGGGGTTTCTTCCTCCTCCCTTTTTTAGGTTATGTGGCTTCTTTTTGCAGACAACCTCTAATATTTCCAAGCTTGCAAGGCTGGTGTGTAATTAGCATAATGCTCACATAAGTAATTTCCTTCCAAGCCTTCAAGATTAAAAGAAAGAATGTTTTGGTACACCTTGGTGGGAGTGCTTTGGCAAGGCAGAAACTTTTAACAGTCCAAAATAGCTTTGTAATATGACAGTGTTTGGTGGACCACAAAACCAACTATTCATATATCACACAAAAAACTGGCAGTGATGCACAATAAATCTCAGCAAGCACAGCTGACATTTGCACCTGCCTTCATAATGAGAGGCTATTTAAAGCATCGGCATTTGGCCACTTAAGCATTTCTGGACACTTACAGACTGAATGAGTCATCTTAATTACAAGCAGGACTGTGAACCTTATACTGATGGGCCAAAAATCAAATTAATTTAAGTTCTGCAGCTTGTGTATTTTTTTTTAAAGAAAATGGACAGCTCTGTGTTTAATTTATTCTTTTTTATGCCCATAAAGTAGAATAGCAAAAAGTTGAAGGCATTGAAAACTCAATGATACCTATATTCATAAGTTATTTGATAATATTGATGCTATCAACCGATGCTGTGCATTTCTACTTTTGCCATGCCAAATTTTTAGTCACATACAGTGTATGCATCTTATTTATAAGCTATAGCATCAATAATTGTCTTTGGGAGCAACACATTTAGATGTTTGACTCGCCCAAGTACTATTGAAATCAGGTTAACTTGAAATAGTTGTCCAGTTACCACCTTTGAATATAATTTACATGGCACTGTGCATTATACTGGAAAGTTTTGGCCAGTATTTCAAGCGGAAATTATTATTTATATCTGCCTTTATCTTCTGTATCTCTTTTTTTCTTCATCTGTAATTACAAATGGGTTTGGGCTTTACTTATGCAAGTGCTAATTACACAGTAGATCAGATCCTTTGAAAAGGGAATGTGGTACTGAAATATAAGATATGTATATTGGAAAAAAGACAAAACGGCAATAAAACATTTTTCAAATTCTTTCATGGCTTTCCTTTTTGAATAATTGTCACTTTCCTTCAATGCCTTGGAACTTTTTCACTACCTTAGAAAAACAATCTGATTCAGCATTGACATTCTTAATTTGACTGTTTTATTTTTAAAATGCAACTAAAAATAACATCTGGAGGCCATTCGTGGCCTCGAGTGGTAGTTTTAATGTTTCCTCTGTTTGAAATCCTTTTTCCTTTTTTTTTTTTGGTATATTTTTAATCATGCTCTTAATAAAACAATACAGGTGCTCTCTCACATTGTGTGTAGGATGAGGGAAGCCAAAACTTACACAATAGTAGCACAAAACATCTGAAGCTTTTTCATGTTAGTGTTTACTACAATAGGTGCTAATTATATGACTAAGCCAATTGAGTGAATGGGTACAAGAGGAATGAATCTAAAAAAAATACTTTGTCATGAAGTTATCTCATAACATGACTCCAAAGTACAAGCAATTAATAGTTGGATAAGATTCTATTTAAATGACATATATTCTACATGTATAAAGTTTTGGAGGGGAAATACTTCTACTTTAGTTTATGTGGCTGACAGAAAAAACAAAGTTTAAATCCCCATAGTGAGCTTCTAAAAGCAAAGGTCTCTGCTCAGTGTCATGTAACATATTTAAGTTGTGCTTTGGGAATAATTTGGATATTTATTTTGAAATACAAACATAGCATTATTTTCAGCCTTTTAAAGCAACTGCATCTTTTTCAGAATCATAGAGCTGCACCTTTTCCAAATTACTTCTGAAGGGCTATTCAACCCTATTGTTGAACCACCTGAGTTCTTGCCCAGTTTTCTGAGCATAAGTATTGGTTGAACTTGTGATTCATTCAGCCTTACCTGCAGTCAAGTTGTAGAAATGAAAGGAGTACACTGACTGATAACCCCTTTCACTTTCAGAGAGAGAGCGAGAGAGCCTCTAGGACAGGGGTGTCAAACTCACGGCCCTTGGGCCGGATGCATCACATGCTGACCACGCCCACCCCCAATTTAGCGAAGGGGGGAAAAGTTGTGATACATCATGTGATGACAACATGTTGTCAGGAGTTTGACACCCTTGCTCTAGGGTCTATCAAGCCGATTCATAGCTTATCCCAGGATAGTAGTTCTTCAGCTGCTGTTATGTCATGGAACTAAAGCTAATTGCTGATGGGAAAAAAAAGCAAGCCCTTTAAACATTCAATCTTAGGGTATAATATATACTTGAGTAAGTTTTTATTACTGAGAACAAGGGCTTTCACACATAAAATTTATATTAAAATTATAACCATTTAAAATGTAAAATGTTGAATAATGATGACAGACTTAGGTCAGAGTTTTGCAAGGCTTAGTCAGGTCGTGTTTCTGGATAGCTTCCTCCTTGTGTTTATGTAGCCAAATCTTTTAAGCATTTAAAAAAATGTCCTTGATTCGGCAGCTCCACAAAGCCTATAAATAACTGGCTTTCTCTGTGAGCCAATTTGCCTTTTGTATATTGAGTTTAGCTTGGTAATCTGTTCAATTTTTATTTCCAGGTGTTGTGGTAGTGAATTACAGCTTTTCAAAGAGTCTTCCACCTTTTACAGATCAATGCACACATATGTTTGGTTCTCATTACCCAAATTTGCGGTTCATTCCATGTGCTTTGGCACCTGCAAAAAAAAAAAAAAGCCACAAAAAACCTTGCATACAGGGAGCTCATTTCACAGTAGGGAAGGGTGCAAGATTGCTGCTTCATGCACATTAGCTAATGCAGAGAAGATGATACTCAGGCAGCATCCAAAACTAACAACACAACAGTGTTTACCTTGAGTTCTGGCAGGAAATCATTATTCAATCTGGTTTGTTTTATCAGGCAATTCCAGGGCCACACAGATGGAGCCAGCTGTATTGACATTTCTAATGATGGTACCAAGCTCTGGACGGGAGGCCTGGACAACACTGTCAGATCCTGGGACTTGAGAGAAGGAAGGCAGCTCCAGCAGCATGACTTCACATCCCAGGTGTCTTTTATTTTCTTAAAGCATTTCTAAGACAGTGAATAATACACATTTCAATTCCTTCATATACTGGATACATTTAGTAACTCTGGGAGGAGACCAAACATTTGTCTCAGAAGTACTGCTTAACTGTGTTCACAATTTAACCTTATTATCTATATAGGTTATTATAGTCTCAAGCTACTATTAAGAAAGCCATTTATTAGAGGATAAACACCACTTCTAACAAGGATGTATTTAGGAATTTATACCACCTGTTTGTGACAATTTCTTTGGGGAAAAAGAGTATTTCCTATACAATCTTTAAAACTGTGAGTGCATGTATAAATCTTATTTGGCATTTTCAATTAGGCTAGGTGAAAGGAGAATAAAATGCAGCAAAATGCCTTCATAGGTGACAAGCCTGTTTAGCACTGGTCCAACTATTCTGGGATTAATATATACATATTATAAATGTATATTGGTCCTGATTTCAAGCTCTAAATCATTATCCTATGTTTCAGAATATATGCAAAACAGTTTCCATTTCTCTCTCCCTGCACCCCATCCCACTCTTTCTCTCCCTCTCTCTCATTGTTTACCCTTTTTGCTGGGATGGGATTGTAAATAGCTCTCTCTTTTTATTTTAAAGATATTTTCCCTTGGCTATTGTCCCACTGGTGAATGGCTGGCTGTGGGAATGGAAAGCAGTAATGTGGAAGTACTGCATGTAAATAAGCCAGACAAATACCAGCTTCATCTGCATGAAAGCTGTGTGCTATCACTCAAGTTTGCCTACTGTGGTAAGTTAGAGGAATAATGTCTAACAGCTATCAACATCTGTATAAATTAGCCATAGCTACCCTTAAAAGAAGGCAAGGCACTTGGATATTTTCATTCCACTTTGCTTTAAGAAGTAGAAAATAAATGTAGCTCTCTTCTTGGTGGTTCTCCCAGCAATGATGTGAGAAGATTTACAAAATAATAATATAGTGGATAGGGTGACTGTACGATATTCTTAGCCACCTGCAGGAAGTTTGCAAATTTGGAGTACTCTTTGACTTGCAATTCCTGCTGGATCAATTTGTGGAGTCTTTTGCCAATTTTAACTGATATGCCACTTGCAGCCTTACTTGGAATAGATGGCATGACTACAGTGGTCCATGCCCTTATAAACAACTAAACTGCCGCAAATACTCAACACGGGTCAACTTTTTTTTTTTTTTTAATGATGTGGCCGGCTATCTGGGATGACTTTTTGTGGAGATTTGTATGTCTTTAACATTGTCCTTTTCTGAAGAACTTTGGAGGCATTGATGTGCTTTCGTTTTATTTGTCAGATACCTATCTTTCTATATACATTGGGTTTTTTTACTTTTCTGACCTTATGAACCATTGAGAATCCTGTGATTGCAGCAGGATATAAAATTGATAAATATACAATAGAATCAAAGCAACATCTCAAAACAGCTGATAGCATAGAGTTTTCCTTGCTTGTGAAGCTAAAACATGTTGAAGCTCCAAAGTTTTGATACTCACTGGACCTGTCAGTTACGGCCTTTTAGTTAAATCTTGTATTTCAATCACTTCATAAGAATCACTTGAACAGTTGATTTCAGAAACTCCGTGGCTTACTTATGCCAGCAAGCATTTGTCAAAATGAAAAGTTGCATTAAGTTTTGTGAAGTGTTCTTTGACACTTTTTCATACTTTCTCTTCCCCTTGTCCTCTTCTCTCCCTTGTGATGTTGGAGTCACAAACTTGCTTGCATTAAGTAAGCCTGGAAACAATTCAGAAGAGAGCTTTTATGAATACAGTGTATGTCTATGTAGTATGTCTAAGTGTTCTCATTAATGATCATTTTCCAGGCAAATGGTTTGTAAGTACCGGGAAAGATAATCTCCTAAATGCCTGGAGGACCCCATATGGTGCCAGTATATTCCAGGTAAGAACTATAATTTGCATATAAAATAAGTTTAAAAACAGAATTCTTTGAGATGACATGTCATTTTCAACCTTTAAAAATGACATGTTGCACTCACATTAGAATTTAAATCTTGATGCATTGTGGGTAGGAGCAAGGGAAGAACATAGGTGTGCATACATAGAGCCTTATACTTCTGTTTCTTCTCTCCTAGTCCAAAGAGTCATCTTCTGTGCTCAGCTGTGATATCTCTGTTGATGATAAATACATAGTTACTGGATCTGGAGACAAGAAGGCTACCGTCTATGAAGTTATCTACTGAGAAATTGTGTTGGAAACTTAAAAAGAGTTGAACTGGGCCAAAATGATTTTAAACTGTAGATGTAGAAGGACTCTACTTTTTTAAAATGATGAAACGAAGAACTTGGTTCCCACATCTTCCCATGACGCTCCTCAACATCTAGCAAGAAGGACTAATGTAGCATAGCTTTAATGGATTTAAACAGCAGAGTCTGTTGCAGCCTTTTGGGCCCCTCCTTTATGACATCATAGAATCATGCTCATTGCTTGACGATGTGGGATGACGTTTCAGCACTTGCGGTTCCACCTGCATTCTGTCTTGTGTAGAACAGTGGTATCTTGGATAAACTTGTTTCCTGGTTTTTGCCTCTTGGGATATGGGTTTTTGTATGTTTTGTTGAAGATCAAACATTTGTACAAATTGTAAATATATTTGGTTTATTACAGTAAAGGCTTTAGTATCAATAAACAGTCTCCTTTCTTTCCCCCCACCGATGCCCCTTTAATAATTTAAAAGAAAAAAAATTCAGTATATAGTTGAAAACTTATAAGCTAGGCTAAAACTGGGAAGTATTTGCTAAGGTTTTCTATTTTGAGCACCTGTAAAATCTGTTTAGTAATGTTGCATCCAACAAAGGTAATACAGATCAGTTCAGAAATATATCTATAATTTTATAAA
Source organism: Pituophis catenifer annectens (assembly GCF_029215685.1). Classification (NCBI taxonomy): domain Eukaryota; kingdom Metazoa; phylum Chordata; class Lepidosauria; order Squamata; family Colubridae; genus Pituophis; species Pituophis catenifer. The sequence goes on along the minus strand of NW_027256882.1, from coordinate 231,720,027 downwards.
GTGTAGTACTCCTATTACTGATAGAAAATAGTTGTTTACCACACTGCATCAGAAAATGAGCACAGGGAGTTCTTGACTTACAACCAAAATTGAACCCAACATTTCCCTTACGAAGCAAGACAGTTGTTAAGTGAATTTTGCTCCATTTTATGATCTTTCTTGCCACACATGAATCACTGCAGTTCTTAAATTAGTAACATGGTTGTTAAGTGAATCTGACTTTCCTGTTGACTTTGCTTGTTAGAAGGTCGCAAAAGGTGATCACACAATCCCAGGACACTGCAACTGTCATAAATACATGCCAGTTGCCAAGCATCTGAATTATGATCATGACCACTGGTATTCTGCAATGGTGGTAAGTGGGAAAAATGGTCATAAGTCACATCATTGTAACTTTGAACAGTCACTAAATGAATGGTTGTAAATTGAGGATTACCTGTAGTTGATTACCCTTCCTGCTTTTGAGCTGTTCCATTCTTCCATGAATTTTGCTACTTTGAAAGGGTATGAATACAGTTAAGGTTTTAAGAAGAATTTGGCTATACAGTAGAACCTCTGGTCATGAACGCTTCTGACCATAACCAAATTAGGGTTCCAACCAAAAAATCCATAATTTTTTTCCCCCCTTTTGTGCCATTTTTTTTTTTTTTGAAAAAACACCAAATTTCCAAAATTAGGTTTGGGTCACGACCAAATCGGTTTGAGACCAAAGTTATGGAACGAATTATGGTCGTGATCAGAGGTTCCACTGTAATATTAATTGCAGATACACCGTGCTTCAGATCTGAAGCTGAAAAGGTGAGCCAAATGCAGATTTACTGGGACTACTTAGGGAGCTCAGGAAAAAAAAGATACAGCTCTTCAAAAGAGGTGCTGAGAGATATGTAGTATGTGTCTATTCCCACTCTGAATGACCTTTTTGAAACCAAAATGCATCTCTTCAAAAGATAACATGAATTTTGTACAACTGGTACACAAGATAAATTTAATCATATTAGAAGAAAAAAGAAAACTTTTGGGTTTTTATGTTAATTTTGTTTCTTAAATATATCTTGTGATAAGTAACCAGCTTCTCTGTACTGATTCAAAACAACGTCGCCTGAAAATCAAATTTAAGAAAGATCTCAGAGCAATGTTGGCTTAATTACGGACAACATTTTCCATTTGGGAGCAAATTTTCTTTCTGGCATCCAGTGCCTGAAAAGACATTACTTTTTTTTTTTTTCCAATTTACGTGCTCATTCTGCTGAATCCATTTTATAGCAGCATGAAATGATAATAGTCCTAATATATATAACTTTGCATCTGGAATATAAAATATTAAGTATTCTTGATGGCCTAGAATGCATTGTCTTTAAAATGAGCAGTGTCTACATATCGTATCAGATATGCATCTATATGAAAATGGCTGACTGAGTTTTTCATTTGATATGCCATTTTTGATGTATGAGGTTCCCACATTTCAGCCACTTTCAAATCCTGCTCTGTATCAAGCTATAAAGAGGTAAATATTTCAAACTATCTTCTTTTTCTCCTTCTCTGCACAACCTTACTGCTCCTGAACGGATGGTCTCTATTTATTTTTCAATGTGTTTGTACACAGCAGGATACTTACAACTTTAAAAAGAGTTTCTAGTTGCTGTTTTTTAAACGTTGGAAGTCTTGGTTCTTTGGATGAACTAATATGAAGATGATGTCTTAGGCAGCTTAAATCACATATTTGCTTGTTTTTGCAGTAATTTTTCTCTCTCTAATGGACTGAGGTCCCTAAATATACAGGTAGTCCTCAACTTACAACCAAAATTTATGTTAAGAGAAAAATTTGTTGTGAGTTTTGACCCCTTTTCTTGCCACATTTGTTAAGTGAATCACGGCAGTTGTTAAATTAAGTGAACCTGGTTTCCCCATTGACTTTGCTTGTCAGAAGCAAAAGGGGAGATCACATGACCCTGGGAAACTGCAACCAACATAAATGTGAGTCAATTGTCAAGCATCTGAATGTAAATCACATGACCATGGGGATACTGCAACTATCAAGTGTGAAAAATGGTCACAACTCACTTTTTTCAGTGCCATTGTAACTGAGTCATCACTAAATGAACTGTTGTAAGTCGAGGACTACCTGTGCTGCTAAAAGGTTAGCGTAATAGGCAATAACGGGACAAATGATCTTCTGTAAGTAATGTTACAGAATACAGCCCAATTTGGATGGCAGAGGATGGAGTCATTCAGGTGGGGTGGGCAGTGTGGAAATGTGATAAATATGAAAACAAGTAAACAAACTTATTGTTTTATTTATTAAAAGGATATAAAAATATTGCTTAGTGAAAAATAAGTAAACAAATAAAAGGAAACAATTCTAACCCTAACCCTAACAACTCCAACAATCAGATAGAAAGAGATAGATACTGATCGGCGGTGCCTGTGCAGAGTAGCTTAGTGATGCGCCCATTCATATCTTCTATCTATAGTTGTCTAGTTCTATCACAAATATTCCTGCTGCATGAGGATTGCTTTTGTTTTGGAAATCCACATAGCCAACAAGCACTTACTAGCAGTAGAAAGGGCCCAATTGTTTCTTCCACTCCCAGTTTCTGCTACCAGAAAGTAGCAAAACATAGCAGCAGGAGATCTTATCCCGTGTAAAGCATATATATAGCTGCATTGATTCCAGATGCCCAATCTGTACTTCTGCTGCTGATGCTATGAAGATAGTAACCGGGGTAAAGCAATGTCTTCTTGCCCACAAACTTCTAATCAATGTTTGTTTTTTTTAATTTGGGGAGATAGACCCAGCAACTGACATTTCTGGAGCAAATAAGGCTGATTCGAATGTTCTTCAATTTTGCTTGTTTTTATCTCTTTAACCTACATGCAAACTTTCTTACTTATATACTGTAGTTCTCAGAAGCATTTTTGTACATGCCACCTGACTTTCCTGAAGCAGATTAGCTGACTCAAGGAGGCAGGTCTTCCTTTCTAACTGTCGGGATAAGCTTTCAGACTTTTCCTGTTTTTCTCTTCTGTAAAGGCTATATATAGTCTTTTGTGTTGTATTGAGATCTGTTTAAATCAGACATGGTGTTGTGCTCTAAAGCTCTTGAGTCTGGGTGTTCAATCTTGGCAACTTTTAAGACTTGTGGACTTCAACTCTCAAAATTCCCCAGCCAGCAAGGGGTTGGACACCCCTTCTCTAAATGATTTAGAATCAGATTGTGAGATTCTGTCAATCTGCCTAAGTACTATCACGTGGTTTCTTGATGATAAGGTATTGGTACACAAGGACATTTAATGTGGCAATACCGAGAGTTTGGAAGAGACTTTCTGTAATCATAGTATTTAATTTGCTATTCTTTCTCCCTCTGTGGTTTGTAATTTAAATTTATTGATTACTCTTCTACTGATTTTTAATACTTGCAGTAATAAGAGAAGAGTGGAGTAGAAACTCTGAAGTTACTAAATAAAGCATTTTCTGTGATATCTGCTACCTGTTAAAGAAACTGTATTCCATGCATTCTTTTCACTCATGATCATTATGAAATATTAGAAGGTACCAGTGGAAGGTCTATTCCCTGGTTGGCAGGAAGCATCACAGAGTACCAGACATGTTAATTTTTAGATAATACGGTATTGATCCAACTTGATATGAGGATTTGATAGGGATAAACCTATCAAAGGTTTAGAGGCTGGTATTATCATAGTTAGCTCAATGTTTTGTCTTGAATACATGAGGATGAAAACCAGTTCCGCAATGCAATGGCTGAATTCACGGCCTGCTCATGTTTCAGGGTGCTTTAGGGGCCAGTTCACACAAGATGGATTATCTACTCACAAATCAAATCCCAGGCAGGAAATTATGCAATTTAGCGTACGAGAACCAGCTCAGGCACATTCATTTTGCTGTAGGTAAAGTTTATCTTGTATGAAGTAGTCCTTGTAGACCTGAAAGCTGAAGATGAGAGTTTCAGAACTGAATATAATAAGCCCTCATCTTCTTTCAATGATTATGCTTAATGACAAGAAGAAGAAAAAATTACCAAGCAGCATGAGAAGGTCACAGTGGGAAGTTAACCCATAACATGGAAAACTACAAAATCACTTGTTACATCCCAGGGAGTGAGCTTAATTTGTTTAAAATCAAATCCATCTGTTCATTTCACACGCTTTGTTCCACTTCCTTGCAGCAATCCACAGTGGAGTACTCTGTTACTTTAAAATTGGCTGCAATTATGATAAGCTAATAACTCTTTATTTTGTGGTTAACTGCATCAAGATATTTGGATCACTTCCAAGCTCTCAGTTCATTCTTCAGAATTATCCAAATCATCTATTGGGCCAAGTGTTCACTGTGAAAAAACTAGGTTTAAAATTAATGCCCAATTTTAATATTTATAAATGCTATATTAACGCTGTCATTCAGTTACTTGCTCCTAATTAATCAGCCATGTATTTCCTCTTAATGTGAGCATAACCTTAATGTCAGACTGGTGTTTGGAAATGTCATTCATGTATTACTGGAGAAAATTGCACATTAAGATTTTACTCATCCGGTTCAAATACATCTCACTCTTTAACATCACTTTCTTCTATTGTGCCCCTTCCTCCTGCAAAGTTAGTTCTCACCAGTGTTGTGCCTGTGGAAATTTATTTAGTTAAATGTATTTACTGAAAGCTAAAAAGTTCCTCCTCTTATTACTACAATGCACTCTATATTGGATTCCCCTTGAAGACTGCACTCTATATGGGATTCCCCTTGAAGACTGCTCGGAAACCTCAACTGGTGGTCTAGAATGCAGCAGCACGCACAGTAATGGAGTCCACAGTAATGGAGTCCACTAGGTTTGTCCACCTTGGCTGCGCGAACTGTACTGGTTTCCAGTTACTTTCCTGGTGCAATTCGAGATGCTGGTTATCACCTTTAAAGTCCTGTAGGGCACAGGGTCAGTTTATCAGTGGGATCACCTTTCCCTAATGACATCTACCCATCCCACTAGATCAGATATAATAGGCATGCTCCTAGTCCCTTCACCTAAACATTGCCATCAGATGGGAGCTAGGAGGCAGCTTTTTCATGGCAGCCCCTGCCCTAGGGGACACTCTGCCCGCCTGAAGCTTGGCAGGACCCCACCCTCCTAGCCTTCTGTAAAGCTTTGAAGACATGGCTACCCCCCACCCCAAGTGATAGAATCAGGTTGGATTACTGCACATTAAAAGTTTGACTTGGAGCCAGGTGTTTTGGAATTTTTGTCATTTTCACGTCTTTAGTTTTATAATTTTAATATGGTTTTACATGTTGTTTTAACTGTTAATCGGGAGCCCCCCCCCCCCCCCCCCGCAAATTGGTTAGAATTGGGATGGCTATTTAAATGTTTTAAATATATAAATCCAACACTTAGTGGATTTGATCAGAAACCAAGCATGTAAAATTTAACTCTTTAATCCACTGTGCCCCTAATAGCAATAGCACTTAGATTTATATACCACTTCATAGTTCTTTACAGCCCTCTCTAAGCGGTTTGCAGAGTCAGCATATGGCCCCCAACAATCTGGATCCTCATTTTACTGATCCAAGAAGGATCGAAGGCTGAGTCAATCTTGAGCCCATCTGGATCGAACTCCAGACTGAGGGCAGAGTTTGCCTGCAATATTGCACTCTAACCACTGTGCCACCAGGGCTCTTGGATCTTAAGATTTTTTTACTTGAGTGTACTGGAATGAGGGTGTGATTAGTTGTCCTAATACTGCCACTATTTTGAACTAAGGGGCAGGACCTTACAGCTATATTGGATCTACTCTAGGAATGTTTTTGTGTTCTGCATCACGTTCAACAGGGGTACTTCAAGACTTCTTAATGTGAAGGATTTTCAGCTGCAGTTGAGCCAAAATGCTAATTACTCCAGATGTTTATTCCATTAACCATGATAATTTCATTTCATTTCAGCTTCCAACTTAGGTTTCCTATAAACTTCTCTGCAAGTGCAGCTGTTTGTGTGTTTTTTAATAATTACATTTAGAATGGTAATTATAGATTGCCTCTTAATGGTGTCTGAGTGCAAGTCACTAACTTTTCCATGCTTTGAAGGAACAGCACTTCATTAAAACAAAAAACACCCTAATACAAAACAGGATATTAAGTGCTGCATGATTTAAAACAGAAGAATTGTTACGAAAGGCTGTTTTGATGTCTTCATTATAACTTTGTCTTTTTTCATTGGTGAAGTACTTAGGCTCCTAAAGATAAAATACAGTGTAATTTTATATTTTCCGCTCTCAATAGGAAATATTTATTCCGTGGGGGGAAAAATTACTTCAGCTCATTTACTTTTTTGTCTGAAGATCTGAATAGTAGATTCTCATGTTTCCATTCAATTTACAAGCACTGTTTTCTGCCCCAAAGAAGTATGCTCTGCTGTATGCTTCCTTCCTCTTAACCATGCATGGAATTGAATTGTAACATGAATTGATATTAATATAAATACTTCTTTTGCAGATATTTACTAAACAGATTTAATGATATAAATGCTGAAAATTAATACTTGCTAATGGCATAGGCTTTTATAGAGCAGGATACATAGACTGTTTCTCTGAATTACCAGTTATGTATTCACCTAAATAGAAAGGGGAAATAATAATGCTGGCAATAAAAATGGAAAGTTTTCCACATCATCCAGGAAATGTCTCCACTGTGGAGCTTAAAATCCAGGTAGGCTCAATGAAATTGTGCAAGAGTTTCCTGATAAAATAGATTGATGTTCAGCCATGTCATACCACTGTCTTCCCAGCCCACACAACATGCTCTTGGACATCATCAAGACTAATTCCATAACTGACTTCAATTTTCAACAAAATTGGATCTACAAGAGAAATTGGAAGAATTAGAATATAAAATGCAGACATCCCCGGATAAGAGAACCAGAGAGGAAAGGGATTTGACCAAACATAGAATAAATTTGCTCTCCCTGGAGGAAATGGCCCAAAAGCTTAAAACAGCGAAGTAAATACACTTTGAACATGCTAGTAAGCCGGGGAGATGGTTGGCCTACAAATTAAAAAAGGATAAGGAAAAGAGATTAATAACACAACTACAGGACAAAGAGGGGAACATCCAACACCGGTTAGAGGAAAAAAAGAGAATAGCCCATAATTATTTTGAAACACTCTATAGCCAGGAGAAGGTAGAGGAAGAGGATATAAAGAAATATTTGAAAGATGTTCAGCCATTTCATACCACGGTTCTTCCCAGCCTACACAACATGCTCTTGAACATCATCAATACTAATTCCATAACTGACTTCAATTTTCTTTCTTTTTTTTTTTTTTTACATTTGGGAAGTTTTGATACATGTAGTCCTCAATTTAGGATCATAATCGAGCCCAAAACGTCTGTTGCTAAGCGAGACCTTTTAAAAGTGAATTTTGTCCCATTTTACGACCTTTCTTGCCACAGTTGTTAAGTGAATCATTGCAGCTGTTAAGTTAGTAACACAGTTGCCAAGTGGCTTCCCCATTGGTCGCAGGAAGTGTTCACATGACCCTGGGACACTGCAAGCATCATAAATATGAGCCAGTTGCCAAGCATCTGAAGTTTGATCATGTGATTGTGGGGTTGCTGCAACTGTCATAAGTGTGAAAAATGGTTAGTCACTTTTTTCAGTGCCGTTGTAACTCTGAACGGTCACTAAACAAACTCTTGTAAGTCGAGGACTACCTGTATTTTATGTAATCCAACAAAACAGAGATAATTATATATATTAAGGAATTAACACAATCCAGATTCTGAAGAAAACAGATCCCTGGAAACTGTCAGGCAACTCTGTTCTTCTATGCTCCTACACAATCTGTTTTATACACTTCCCCGTCTTTTTTTTTTTCTGTGCCGTAAGTCTTTAAAAATCCAGCCTTTGCCATTAAATGACAGTACAATTAATTTCGACTGTGGTTGCAAATCCCCTCAGGGGATGACTTGCTGCCTCTTCAGAAAACTGATAGGACAATATGACTGACTATGATATCTGAATGCCCAGACTCTGCATTTCCCTATTTTGAATCTGAACAATGTCTAGGAAGCTATTTGAAAGGCCGTTAAACCACTAATCGCATGCAATCTATTTTGTAACCGTGGGTGATATGTGGTGATGGCAAATTCAGATGGAAGGAGAATATGAAATTCAGATAGCAGCTTGAGTGATTTGGTGTTAGCATGGGGCCCAATAACACTACAAAGCTATAAACTCTGTCGATCTAGATTGCCCAGTTAGGTGGCAGAGATGCAATTTGTCTCTTCTGAAGCCGCCTGCTGCTTGCTAGCTCCATCTCCTGTCACAGCCTATTAGCTCCCCGAGAAAATTGGTGGGAAATTGCCTGCAGATTGTAGGAAATTGCATCTCCAGGCCCTGGAAAAAAAAAAAAAAAGTAGGATAGCACAACAGTGACCCTCCCAGAGCAGCTATTAATACAGCAAAAGCTGACCTTTGGCTTGGTGTGAAACGGCTTTGCTATTTATTGAATAAAGGCTGTATTATGTGCGGTTGCAGGAAGGTACAAATTATTATCCCCCACTACGTGGGTAGCGGTCCTGCTTTGCTGAGCTTTTAAGTGTTCCTCTTTTTTGAATCTTGGAAATGGCAGAGAAGAACTGTTTAGGGCCTGGAGCACAAAACCTCTTGAAAGGAAGGCTGGAAGAATTCTTGGGTTTGTTGTAAACTTTTAAAAATTCAAAGTTGTATCTATCAGGGCACCATCCTAGTGAAGACTGACCCCTTTCTGTTTTTCCTCCTTTCTCCTGTGATTTGAATGCTAAAACAAACTCCCGGCAGCTGCTTCTGTCTCTTCCTTTACCCCATCAACATCATCAGGGATGTCCTTGGCTGATTGATACTACTAGAACTAGGACATTCTTAAGGACAGATTTTATGGGACTTTTTTTTAAAAAAAAAAATTTGTATTTTATATTCTTCCTTTGGAAAATAATAGCCTCTAATCTTTCTCCACTTAATTGAAAATAAGCCAAAGTATGTTAAACAGAACTTAATTTTTAATAAATTGGGATTTTAAAAAATCTACTTATCTCTGCAGAGAGAAAATGGCAGCTAACTTTCTAGTGAGTTCACCTTCTTCATTCTCACCTTCTTTATAGTAAGAAACTGGCTGGCAATATATAAGGCTAGGTTGGCACACAGGAAAAGATATCTGTCCAGAGCAGTGACATGGAGAATATAATGCATGCCTCTCATTTCCCTCACTTAGATGGATAATTACTTCCTAGATATCTAAAGACTCAATGTATAGGAAATAAAATAATACTTTGGTTGAATGACAGATTACACTTCTAATCTACCATTTCCTCTCTTCCCCTACCAACATTAGGATAGGACCTCCAATAAAAATTTCTTTGAATTGAATACCATGTTTTCCCAAAAATAAAACCCTGTCTTATATTTTTTTGAACCCCAAAATAAGCACTTGGCCTTATTTTCAGGGAGATCTTATTATTTTTGGGTGCATGGAGCAAGACGGGGCTCCTCTTGCGTTTTACCTGATTTCCAACTCTGTCTCCCTAATCCTAACCAGAGGAAATGGCGGGGACCAGCTGCACATGCATTTAAATATTTTCAGGGAGGGCTTATTTTTTTTGGGGGGGCTTATTTTAGCTCATGCACTCAAAATCCCGATTGGGCTTATTATCAAGGGATGTCTTATTTTCAGGAAAACAGGGTATATACACTTGTAACAAATCTGATCTTTCTGAAACTGGATATATTTGAAGCAGAAATGAACATTGTTTAGTGTCTATAGGTTTTACAGTTCTTGCTACCTAAACATGGCATGCTTAAGAGCTATGTATAAAATTACACACGAGTGCCCTCAATTTGAGATGTATAGCCTTATCCATTTTTATCCTCAAATACTTCTGAGATAAATTGGGTTCATACCTCTTTGGTATCCCATGGGCCTATGGATCCTTGATCTATATAGCTAGTCATTTTGTATGTTTTACTCTAAGAGAACATCTGCTTCAAGATCACTAGTGAAATCCATATAAAAGTCAACTTGGATTTGTTTCTTCCACATTGTCACTTTGGCTAAGTTAACACCACAATCTCACGTATATTAACTTGGGTTTGTTAAATATGCCATAGTGGCCAGGTTCACATACCATGCTAAAAAACAACAACCCATGTTTTAAGAAATACAATAGCTATATTTAAGCAGAACACAAAGTAAGAAACAAACAAAAGATGACATATGTTGAATGCCTACTAAGTATCTATATGTAATCCATATGTCAGCAGTGTTCTCTTCTATAGCAAATATCTTCAGAAAATTATAAGTTTTTCTTAAATTAAATCTTCCTAGTCTAAGTAGAAAAATACTGGGCCTTATGATTGTTTTTTCATTCTTAATAGAAAAGAGAGACTGTTTCAAAACTCAATAAATCAGAATCCATGCCAATCAATGAAGATTAGAAGGAAATGTCTGATATTAAAGCCCAGGCATCAGTTATATTATTAAAATAAATAAATTTAAAACAAGTCTTTGTATACTCCTATAAGGATATATATTTGGGACCCATCTAATTTACTGTAATCCTGCGAACATAATTTCAACCATGTGAAGATCCCATATAACTACTTTCTGTGAATATCCATACTGACTTTGTTGAATATGATATCAATATAATCTCAGACTTCCTACACCAAGAAAAGCTGGAGCAAAATAGAGACAATGGCACAATGGGCCGCAGTGGCACAATGGTTAGAGTGCAGTACTGCAGGCTACTTCTGCTGACTGCCAACTGTCTGCAATTTGACAGTTCGAATCTCACCAGGCTCAAGGTTGACTCAGCTTTCTATCCTTCCGAGGTGGGTAAAATGAGGACCCAAATTGTTGGAGGCAATATGCTGACTCTGTAAACCACTTAGAGAGGGCTGGAAAGCACTGGAAAGCGGTATATAAGTCTTAGTGCTATTGCTATTGCTATTGCTATTCTTTTCCTGGCAGGACCTGGGTAGTTATAAGAAGAAGTCATTGAGATCATTCAGCAACTCTTAGTTAATAGTTATTGAATTATTGAACAAGAGAATGAATGATCAAATATCACTGAAATATCAATGTAAGTTATATTAGGATGGCTTCAGTCTAAATGGAAGGAAAATAAATGCTTCTGGTATGCCAGTATAGCAAAACTTAACCAGATTTGTATTAATGAGGTTTTAATTTTGTCATCAGAAGCATACATTTTTGAATAAATAACTGCAGAAATGTATCTTGATGTTCAATATGCATTGACTGCTACATATTCAGTTTTCTCACCTCCTAAAGTGGTGCTCATGATGACTACACATATTTAGAGCACCATAAAAGAATCAACAAGCAAAGACAAAGAAGAACAGATCGTGAAGAATCAGTTTAAAATACCAAATTTTACAGTGAATCCATCAGAAGAATTGTGTCATAATCTGGCATCGGAGGCTAAAAAGTCATGTCATGAATATCTCAAGGTAGAAAATCACTGGAAAACCTTTCTTGACAATGCTCATCAGATTTTAATAAGCAGGCAGGTTGGGATGGAGAAAATAGATATTAAATATATTGGTTAAAAGTCATATGTTGATGCTAAATTCATAGATTCATTTTACTTCACTGAGATGAATTTATGAACTATGAAATAATTTAGGCTTTCATTCAGCCATGATCAGTGGTGGGTTTCACTTACCTTTGCTACCGATTCGCTCATGCGCGTGCCACTTCTGTGCATGTGTAGAGTGTATTTGATGATGTCCAGGCGAGTGGGTGGAGCCTCCTGTCGCCGCTACTACCGGTTCGCCCGAACCGGGGCAAACCGGTAGCAACCCACCACTGGCCATGATGTTTATTAAACAATCTTGATTTATAATCTTACAATCTTAACCCCTTGTTCAGGTAGATTTGCTCATAGGGCTATTGTGAAGACAGAGCTGGTGACAATCATGTTTACCAAACCTAGAGGAAAGATAGGCCATACCTGAAAAAAGGACTAGATCTTGAGAGGATTGCATATTCAAATAAACAATAAATCTTCAAATCCCAAGATCTCAATGTCAAAATGTTATACAGAATTCTATCACAATCATTCTGTTGCTGAAATCTAAATGGGTTACATGAATAGTTTTAGATTCCTAGATTTAATAAACATGATATAGAATTTTAGTATGTCAACATAACTGCAAATGCTTCATTGCTTTCATTCCAGTGAAATTCTTTGAACCCCAAGTGTCTCATTACAAGAAGATGGCTGTAATGGCTCGGACTAAAAAGTATGGTTTGCATTCACAGCCAATAGATCCTCCTCTGTTTACACAACTCTCGGTTGGGGCATTTTCCTGTCCTGCATGCCGTTTTCAAATACTTGTTATATCTTTATAGCTTTACAGATGAGAAAGGCAGATGTTTTTGGTTCTCCTGCCTTCTTCCCCTACAACTGATAGAAAATTGTATAGAATTAAATGCCCTTTTTCATGGAAACGCAATGCACATTTAATGGCAGAACTATCTGAGCCACCTCATTGCTCCATCACCAGAACAGGCAGGCAACTGTTCCATCTCGGAGGGCATAAATGAACAACATGGTTCTTTATTAATTCCCCGTTTGCCTTCACAGTGACTTCAGGGTAGGTTTCTCTGTCTGTTTATGAAGAACACTTCCTGCCCATTTGGAACAGAGTACTTAAATCTGTTGCAGGCTAACCACAGCCCAGTCTATTGACTATTTTGCAGAGGAAGGACTACCTTTTCAATGGAGCCATTGGTTACCCTACACACTTACTTTGTGATTTGAGCAAAGCCAGCAAAATTTCCTCTAGCCACAATCGGAAACCAACTCTTATGAATTCTAAAACAAGTGAACCTTTGAATCTCTGGCATTCTTCTTTCATTCAGATTTTTATAACAAGCAGAATCTGTCATTATCACCCAGTTACTCTCCCCTACTTATATCAAACATTAAAATGCATTCTCACTATGGTTTCTTTGGGGCTATTGCTTCAATGGCTCAAAAATTCTTTTCCTTTTCTGTTTTTATTTATCAGATGCCTGTTTCAAAGACTTTACCCATCACTGATGATTTTAAGGTGTCCATCTACAACAGGAAGAACCAACCTGATGATTAAAGATCAGGTTGGCTGCAGCTTTGAGACTGCTGGCCCTTGAGTGGTACTTTTTAATATGCTAGACCAGGGAAATTATGAAATTCATAAGTGCGAGAGCTAGATCTTCTACCAGAACAAGCACTAGTGGCAACTGTGCCTCCTGGCCAAAGTTTGAAAATTTCCATTTATTACACCCCGCAGGCAGGGGAAAACCCTCAAAACATGAATTTTGTTTTTACCCTAAGCAGAAATATTGCATTTTAAAGCTGTTAGTTTCAGAGTTCGGTAACAGCTTTCATGGTTTTTGAAACATGGCCTGATCCTTGAATCATCATGTGCAGAAATTCTAGTCTACCATCAACTGAAAGAAGTCTGAAAATAAACCTATGGATTATTTCACTTCAAATGAAATCTGGTATTTTTGCCCTGCTTCGTCTCACAATTTTTTGGAGTGTACCCTCCCCAGAGGTCAAGTGCAGTCCTCAAGTGTAGAACAAGTTATGAACTTTGATTTATGGTACATGGAAACAAGCATATTCTGTGATAGAAACTGCACTCAGCAAGAAACCATAGCCAGTCACGGGCTTCTGGAAGTATCACATTTGTCAGCTTGCATCCTGTATTCAATTTAGGCATACATTTCGAAGATCTTTGCTATTCATTACAAATATAATGTATGCAGGATTCTGCAGTCAACCTCAGGAGCATTTCTTTTACCTAGAATTTACAGTTCATATAGGACCAAACAAGAAATGACCGAATTGGGTCAGGGGAAGTAAGAGAGGCTTTGAACTTTTAAAGTTTTTTTTTGTTTTTTTTTTTAAAAAAAAACATATATATTGCCGTGGGAGGCCCAGACAAAGCTTCTGGCTTTAATTTCTGCTTTCTTTCAATTTTGCTTTTCATAACACGGGTTTCTTCAGACAAGCGTAGCCGGAAGCTGCCCCCTAAGGAGTTGGAGACACAGTCAATAACTGGCATGTTTTATTTTTGATTGCATGTCTTGCTTGAGGCATCTTTTCAAGGCTTTGCACGAAAAACGTGGGAAATTGCTATGGATAAACCTCAGGATTTTAAAGTAGGAGCACAGTGAGAAATACTTGTTATAAACACAGACTGTAGCATGTTGCAGAAACAAAATAGCAGAAAATGATTTTCTTCGTCACAGGAGACCATCACAAGCCCATTTAGGCAGTCAAATATTCACAATATTAAAAAAAATACCTCTTCCAATAAGTGTGTCTGGGACAACCAAACTACCACTAATTTTTATTTTTCATGTGTGTTTGTGGTTTTTAAATGCTGCCCTCCTAATAGTTACTGTTTACATAAGCAAAATGTTAAAATCAAGCAGATTCAGTTGCTCAGGTCTTATTGATTGCACACTTCTGGAATTTCCAATAATTATTGACTTGGAATCCACTCCAGATACATCCTTTCCCAAATATTTCTGTTATAATAAAGCAACTGATAAGCTTTTGGTTCCTTAGTCCTACAAGTGGTGCTTGAGGATATTTAGCAGGGCAGATACCTGGAAGCTTATATTGTTCTCTTTTGATTTTCTACTGGATTCCAATTTAATCATTCAGTGATTTAGTTAAACCTATGAATGCATATGAAAGCCAGCCTGAATAAGGTACGGGTCTACAATTCAAATCACTCTGAATGGTTTTATAGCAATTCAATTCCTAATGATTTAAGAAATGTCATTTTATATACATACATATTCCCCTTATGTGGGAAGGTTCAAAGAAAAAAAATGAAATGAAATCAAATTCTGAGCCGTTATTTAAAGGGACCAAAGATAAAGATTGTTAAAAAGAAAAAGAAAAAAAAATGTAAAGTTGGTTTATACGATCAAGATTAAAATAGATATGTTGTTATTCCTAGTAGTTAATGGATTTGGCTTATCTGAATGAAATGATGAGGTTTTTAAGGATTTGTTTATAGATAAGAGATGGGAGATGGGAAGAAGAGAACATTTATTGTATTTTAAGAGAGATAATTTCATCCTTCATAATCATTTTTAGACATTGTCTATCCACTGCAGGATGAAGGCCTCTACCGCATGTTTCCAACCAATATGGTCCTGAGCTTTCTTTTGCCAATTGGAGCCACAATACTTGCTGATGTCATCGATCTATCTTGTTTTAGGTCTCATTCATGGATGCTTTTTATCAAGTGGGATCTGTTCTATGACTGCCTTGGTCCACCTGCCATCAGTTCTTGCTAGAGCCGAGGTGGCACAGTGGTTAGAGTGCAGTACTGCAGGCTACTTCAGCTGACTGCTAGCTGCAGTTTGGCAGTTCAAATCTCACCGGCTCAATGTTGACTCAGCCTTCCATCCTTCCGAGATGGGTAAAATGAGGACCCAGATTGTTGGGGGCAATATACTGACTCTGTAAACCACTTAGAGAGGGCTGTAAAAGCACTATGAAACGGTATATAAGTCTAAGTGCTATCGCTATCGCTATTGCTATTGCTATTGCTATGTGACCAGCCCATTTCCATTTCAATTCTTTTACTCTCTTGATGATATTGTATACTTTTTTTTGGTTCCCTAATCCATGTGTGGTTCTTTACATCTTGTCTTGTGATGCCAAGCATGTATCTTTCCATGGCTCTTTGTGCCACTCTTAGCTTTTGTATTGATTGTGAGGTTAGTGTCCATGTTTCACCGGCATATGTGAGAGCAGGTAGCACATACTGATTGAAAACTTTTCTCTTCAGGCATAGGGGAAGGTTGTTCTTGAAAATTATGCTTAGCTTGACGAGTGTCTGCCAACTACATTTAACACACCATTCAATTTCCTTTATTGTATCACCTTCTATTGAAATTCCGTTGGCCAATATATCTGTAGTGGTTTACTACTGGTATGTCATCTCCAGATATAAAAATGTTATTTTCTTTGGTGAATTTATTAAACATAACCTGGCTCATTTTCAGGTTTATTTTTAAGCCAAATGTTTCTCCTGCTTTGTGCAGCTCTTCTATGTGTCTTTATAGCTCTTCTAAGTCTTGTGAGAAAAGTACATCATCATCTGCAAATATTAAGTGATTTAAATAGGCACCATTGATTTTTATTCCATCTTTTGCCCAGTCTAGTTTGTGAAAGAGAAGGTGATAAGTTATTAAAATTGTTCATACTTGATATGAAAAAGATGCCATTTCAGTGTGTGAAACTTAAAAACAACTTTCTTAATCAAATGGCAATCTTTTTTTTTAAATAAAGCTGCTTTGCATATTATGAATTAATCACATCATTTATCTGCTTCTTCTTGTGCTCAATGCAACAATTACAGAGTTAATACAATAAGGTAAAGTGCCTTTATCCTTTATTTGCCACATTGGTATTCAGGTCTTCTGTCATGTAATTCAAAGCAGAATTCCAGCCTTACAACTTCTGTATAATATAAGCTAAGCTGCAGGAATAAGGAATTTGTCCAAGGCCACCCAGTAGGCTTCTAGTTAAGTGAGGATTTGGTTCCCCACATCCAAGCTTCTTTTAGCATCTACTCTATAATGATATAAATGGAATGGAAGTCCACAGCGAGGTCTGAATTGCCATTAAGAAATCCCTGGGCTTGGCAAAGCAGGAAGGCAACTGACGAGAGCCCACCTCTGCGCTGATGGTGCCTTGGCCACTCTATAGAAGATCCATTAATAGGCTCAGTCATAATGGATTGCAGAGATTGTGCAGGGCCATTAAAATGAAGTGGTTAGGACCCATGCTGCTGAGGACTTCATAAGTCGTGTATTCATCCACAAAGAATGGACTATGTGTTCCTTGACTCTCTACTTGGATGTAGCATAGCATTGATTTTTTGTAAGCATTCTCTTGTGGTCTAATGCAGTTAAACCACAGGAGCTATCACTCCTTTTCTAAAGGTGTGTGTGTGTGTGTGAGAGAGAGAGAGAGGGGGGGGGAGGGAGGGAGGGAGAGAGAGAGAGAGAGAGAGAGATGGGGTAGGAGGTAGGGAGGCAGGGGGAGAGAGAGAGACAGAGAAAGAGAGAGTGAGAGAGACAGAAAGAGAGAGAGAGAGAGAGAGAGAGAGAGGGAGGGAGAGAGACAGAAAGAGAGAGAGAGAGAGATTTTGAGGCTATGGTTGTACTAAAAAGTATGGCTCTTCCCAGGAAGTTGAAAAATATGGCCAAAGAGGGAACACAGCACATCATTTTATTTGTAGATACAGCTGAACAAACTGCTCTAAGAGTGTCAAGGGCCGCTATAATATAAACAAAAAGAAGCAATGACCTGCCATGTGCACTTGAGACACAATAGATACATTTTTTCCCCTGCTGTTGTTTGCTTTCTGCTGATTCAGGTCTCCATCAAGCAGGAGAGGGGTTTGTGCTGAAAACACCTTCCAATCAAATCAACCCTTTTTGGTTTGTTTGTTTTGTATGTATATTTTCCAGACCAGGGTTTGAAATGGTTCAACTGCAGCTGTCAAAAAACATAATAATAATAAATAAAAGGCAATGACTCTTAATTGTACATTATGCCAGGAATCCCAACATTTTGGGCGAGGTGGTGCACATTTTTGGATTTTGGAAAGCTGCTGTAGGTCCTTTTTTAAAATGGCTGGAATTTTCATAACAATTGCTCACAAGTGGGCAGAGAAATACTTCAAAAACAAAATAAAATCCAAACTCCAAATTCTGAAACTTGTCAAATGTGATCTTCTTAGAAGGAGAGAGAAAAAAAAAAAAAGGGGGGGGGGCTTCAATTACAATTTTTTTAAAACGAAATGTCAGTTTCCTAAATCAGGGGTTTCCAACCTTGGCAAATTTAAGAGTTGTGGACTTCAACTCTTCAGTTGGCTGAGGAATTCTGGGGGTTGAAGTCCACAACTCTTAAAGTTGCCAAGGTTGGAGACCCCTGTCCTAAATCACTTGTTGATTTTTGGTGCTAAACAATGGGAAGGAATAAAGGTTTAGATAGAGCATCTGAAGACTTCCAAATCATATTAATTTTCAAGCATGAAATCAGAATCTAAATCTATGGCTATAGTTCATGAACAGACCTCATAATCATGACTTAACTGGTAGGTGCCATAGATTACAAATTTATGTTAATAACTTATTGAACTCACTTTATGATGTTGTACTTTGCTCACATATCAGTGCTAAATATCTGATTTTTGTGATAAGGTGTCATATCTACATGCATTTATTTTGCTGATCATTGAAGGTTCAGTTTATGGCTTATGTTGAAATTGTAAAAGTTGAAAAATCTGCCTAGATGTTGCTTAGAGAACATTTTTCCCCACTGATGCCTTTATTGGTATAAGGTCATAATGTGGAGGAACAACTCTTAAATGGTTCACTTAAATTTTCTATAAAGTACCGGTAAATCTATTTGTAGAAAATACAGTAGCTACTGAAAGCATGAAGGCTATAATTAAGTGAATCCTTTATAAGAAGGGAACAGCTGAAATTCTTTTTTGATGATCTGATGTAAAGATTTTAATATTTATTTGTGTTCACCACACAAATCAATCAACTTTACCTTATTTGGGGCAAGCATAATAGGTATTCTTAAGTAGGTTATTCTATGTTAATGCTGTCTTAAATATGCTGGAATTAATTCACCTTTTTACTTGGACTAGTAATTTCCAAACTTTTGGTATTGCCATAAATCCCAGCCACTATGAGACATTTCAGTCCTAAGACATTTATAGAGAACAGATTGAGGAAAGTCATTTTAAATGCATGGGTGTTCTGAATGATGGACAAGAGCAAAATATCTGGCAATCTGTTAAAACCTAACACATATGGTCCCATTTTATGTGTACTTCAAAATGCAAATAGTTTCCAATAAATTCATTAGAGCCACATTATAGATTTCTCCCCTCTAATACAGTGTGTGTGTGAGTGTGTGTGTGTGTGTGAGAGAGAGAGAGAGAGAGAGAGAGAGAGTGTACATACCAGGTGTATGTGTATACGTATATATATATTTGTTTTCTGAGGTTTTGTAGGAAGTTAGCACCCACCCCTTTCCTGGAAGAGTGAAATATTTTAGGAAATATGAAAAGGCAGAATATTATATTTCCCTGGGATAAGCATGTTTGGAAGCAGCTCCCATCTTCCTGCCCTCACCCTTTGTCAATGGGCCATTAAGGCCTGGGCCAGTCTATTCTACATAACAAAGATCTACCTCCTTCAGGCAGAGCCATAGTAGGAATTGACAAAGATAGGATTAGCCCTCAACACAATAGCAACAGAAACTAAAACAATGGGACCCATCTAGACAGAGGCTCACCACATGGCACCTGGGAAGATTGCATCAGCCAGCAAGACCCCCACCCCCTGGGAGTCTGACAACCAATCAGGATACTCTTTCGGGGCCCCAAGAAATGCAGAGCCAGAGAGAGCATAAAAACCCGTGGACTTGCTGTATTCCCCCCTTTTCTGTTCAGGAACTCAAGCCATGTGATCCTGTCCACCATTAAACCATCTTTCCAAGCAGTCTCCATGTTTCCAGTGTCTGTTTTCCCCACTTGGAGCAGAACCTAGAGGGATGTTTCTTCCAACAGTTTTCGTGGGTGTTTGTATGTAGGTCTTTGGTTATTCGGGTTTTCTCCCGCGTAAAATTGGAGGTGTCTTGACAACGTTTCGACGAAGTCTCATTCGTCATCTTCAGGCACGAAGCTGAAAACACCAGCCTGAATAACCAAAGACGTATATATATATTTATATATATCAAGTGCTTAAGATTAGGCAGGTCAAAGGCACGTATTTATTAAAAGCATTTTTCTATATTAAATCCAGATCTGGACATCTATGGAAGAACCTTATGCATCTTTTGACAGTAAAATACTAGTGTATAATAAGTGCAATATGGCTACTGACAGGGATAATTATAGTCTTGACTAGTAGGAGGATAATACAGTCATTTCTCTCTGAATAGTACCTTTCCATAGAAGCAAATAGGATTCATGTGGATTTATTAACCGCAAAAAGAAATATTGAATTTAAAGTATACTTTCTAGCAGATGAGGGTAATAAGTATGAAATGATAATATTGGATGTTGAGTTTGTCTGTCTCCGGAGTAAACATCCCTCGGGGCTGATCCAAGATTGCAATACTCTTATTTTCTAATTCACTGAATATATCTGGGCTTACTATAAAATAAGCAAATTCCCCAAAAGAACGGGAAGGAATTCCCACAGCTGTCTTTGTCAGCAGCAAGAAGTTGACACTGTATGGAAGGCAACCTAATTGAGTGAATACATGCTGATTGGTTAGGATCATTAATGTCACCAGCATAAACAATGCTATTTTCAGCTTGGGTTTTCTTTTCCTAATGCTAATAGCTCCGGGACTATTTCTGCTACATTATCTCCTATTCTCTAAACTCAGATGATAAGGAAAAAAAAACAATGGGATGAGGAAGTTTTGGTGAACTGTAAAACTGTTTAAAAAAGTGCTTAAGGGTTAGGTCAAGACTAATGCAAATAAAATGAGTATTGGCCTAGCTAAACTAGTTACTTATTACCTTGTTGATTCCCCATCCCCCACTTCTATTCAATCGTGTCTGATTCTTGAAAACTGCCTGGACAGGTCCCTGCAGGTTTTTTTGGCAAGGTTTTTCAGAGTCGGTTTGTCACTTCCTCCTTTCTAGGGTCAAGAGAAATTGACTGGCCCCAGGTCACCCAGCTGGCTTGAGGCCTAAAGCCGGCTCCCTAGCTTGATGTCTTAATCGTTGCACCAAACTGGCTCTTACCTCCTTGAATATGCTCTTTTATTTCACCCCATGTTTGGAATTCATTATAGTAGTCCCTCTTTCCCTTTCTCTCTTTAGAGAAACTGGAAGGGACTGAAAATCCAGCTTCTGTTACTTTTGCCCGACTAAGCAAAACTCTTCCATCTTGGCCATCCGTGGATTTATCAGAAAATTACCTATTGGCTGAGCTCAACTTGCTAATGACTTCATGGTTGAATGGTAAAGATGCTTACTAGTTTTCACCTGCTGTGCCATTATATGAAAAGGAAAGGCTTGGGCAGGGATGGAGAGGCAGCAGAACAAAAGGTGATTTCTGTCTATTCAGACCTCTCAGCATGGGGGTCAGCCAATGAGATGCTTTACGGAGCTCTGTCTATTACTCCATCAGAAATAAGGCAGTTGTCAAAATGATTTAAAAAAAAAGAAGTTCTGTAGCATCCAGATAATTTAGCAAATAGGTAAAGGCAGCAAATAAAATATTCCTGTAAACAACAATATCTACAGTAGAATATTGTTGATTCTAGTGATCTTTACAATTAAAAATATTTATGCAGGTTGGTAGGGATAATATTGTTCGCTGGGTACCAAAAGTTTTCCTTTATGGCCTCTGGGGATATAGCCAAGTGTCTGCTCCAAGAAAGAAGAATTATGATTTCCTGAGCATAAAGGTCACCCTTTATGCACAGAAAATGCTAGTTTTCAGAGACAGTATATTACCAAGAGTGGCTTCAGACTTATTCAGGAAATAAATTGAGCCCCTCAAAATAATTCGGTAACATTGTTCGATGTTCTGTCACAGTGTTTCTCAACCTTGGCTACTTGAAGGCATATGTGTAGCAGTGGTGGGTTTCAAAATTTTTTGCTACTGGTTCTGTGGGCATGGCATGGCTTGGTGGCCGTGGCAGGGGAAGGATACTGTAAAATCTCCATTCCCTCCCCAATCCAGGGGAAGGTTACTGCAAAATCCCCATTTCCACCTGATCAGCTGGGACTCGGGAGGCAGAGAATAGATGGGGGCAGGGCCAGTCAGAGGTGGTATTTATCAGTTCTCCAAACTACTCAAAATTTCCTCTACCAGTTCTTCGAACTACTCAGAATTTCCGCTACGATTAGGATCATACTATGTATTTTATTAGTTTGCAGTATATGTTAACAGGAAAGTTATAAGAACTTTTTTTTTGTAATGTTATTCCTTGCATTAAACTGAGTCACACAACCTTTATTTCTTCCAGAAGTAGTTTTTATACATTACTGCGCTTTTCCTTTTACTTATAATAGGCACAGGAAAAGTGGTGGGTTTCAAAAATTTTTTACTACTAGTTCTGTGGGTGTGGCTTGGTGGGTGTGGCATGGCTTGGTAGGCGTGGCTTGGGGTGTGTGGCAGTGGAAGGATACTGTAAAATCTCCATTCCCAACCCACTCCAGGAGAAGGATACTGCAAAATCCCCATTCCCAACCCACTCCAGGAGAAGGATACTGCAAAATCCCCATTTTCTCCCAATCAGCTGGGACTCAGGAGGCAGAGAATAGATGGGGGCGGGGCCAGTCAGAGGTGGTATTTACTGGTTCTCCAAACTACTCAGAATTTCCTCTACCGGTTCTCCAAACTACTCAGAATTTCCACTACCAGTTCTCCAGAACTGGTCAGAACCTGCTGAAACCCACCTCTGGTATGTAGACTTCAATTCTTGCTGGGGAATTCTAGGAGTTGAAGTCCACGTGACTTCAAGTAGCCAAGGTTGAGAAACACTGTTCTATGCCATTAAGTCCTGGCTCCTTCCTGCTATGATAACAAGATTTTATGCTAACAAGAAGCTTCAATTTGCACACCATTGTAACAGAAGGAGCTTTCATGTGATAGAAAGCATTGGTGATGTCACTGATTGATTTAGGAGAAAGTTCAAATGTCACTTCCAAGGCAGATTTGAATCCAAATCTGGTGATCCCTGGAATTATGCTATATTGTGACACAGTGTTGCTCCTAATGAATTATTGGAGAGAATGCACGAGGAATCCATACTAAAATCCTAAATTCCGAAGACTTGTTGAATGAGATTATTAGTTGTTAGGGCACTATATCACTTTTTTTTTGGGCGGGGGGATACAGCACCCTGATTTGCAAAGCTTGTTTGAGATAATTGATTTGCAACACTTTATTTTTCTTGATCCATAATTTTTTAAGAGTGAAATATAACAGTATTTGCACTGCTCAAAACCTGAATTATGAATAGGGGAGAGCTGCTGTTTTGAACATGTACAAACTGGTTAACCATATTTGGACACAGTTGAAATGAATTGCACTTTTTCAGGGATCAGAAAAGAAAGAATTACAATCTGTCAAAATCCATTGACAGCAAGTTGTTGGTTGTACTCTTTGTGTAGTACAAGGGCATTCTAGGCCAAACAGGTTCCTCTTGGCTGAGTGTATGAACTGCTCTATACTTATGCAAGCAGACAAACCCAAGTGAAGCTAGGTTGGGATGGTATAATTCAACAAATACATCTAGCCTGTCATGGCCTTTGGCTTTTTAAGTGTTGTTTTGACAGCAGACAGACAGAAACCAAACACAAAAGTTGAACCCTACACTGGAAGGCATATGGTCAGCATCTTAATGACAGAGAAAACATTGAGTGGAGGCAAAGTTCAGTGATGTTTAGAAATAAGAGTAACCAGTCATAGATGGATGGGTTTGTTAATGCGAGACCACAGGCTTTCACAGACAACTGGAATGATGGAGGGTAGATCTCTGTCATTCTCTCTCTCTGTAATTCTGTTCGCATCACCTGGTGTAGATATCTATAGGCACCACTGTAGATCACTGAGAAGGATGTTCCCTTTTGATAGCAAGTTATTACAGTGACTGTGACAGGGGTGCATCCCAATTCTGGGATGGTAGAATGGGATGGTAGAATGGGATGGTACTACACACCAACCAACCACAGAGTGGTCCTCATTCATATTCATTCATATTAATGTCTATGAGTATGCAGTGTTTCAAAGGGGCCATCTGATTTGATGGAGCTTGGTCCAAGCACATCCTTTGAAACCGAGCATCAAATGGAAATGTACTCTGCTTTAAAGCACCACATGCCACCTCACTTGGATGCTTAAAACTCAGTCATCAATGCCTGATAAACACTATCTTTCTTTTGAAACCACTGGTCCACTTTTGGTCAATGAAATTAGAAGTGGATAGAATTCCACAAAAGTTCTAGCTTTAAATCTGACTCCATAACTATTTGAACTCATTGCTGGCTTTCTCCCAGATAGCAACTGGTCACAGACAATTCAGGATGGTTTTTGAAGGAAAGGATAGATGGTACATAGTAGGAAAGTTTACCTCTAATTATTGCCGCTTACTCAATATACAAAAAATACAATTGGATCAATAAATAAGACACATGGCTGTTGTTATTTTTTAACAGTAGAAAAGCAACCCCATCAAAAACAATATCACTCTCTTTCTTTTTATTTTCGTTTCTTCGCAGTTCTTAATATTGGCTTCCTCTGTTGAGAAAGGCAAAATGTATTCAGTATTTGCTCTGTACACATTCACATATTTAGAAAATACTCTAGTATTTCCAAACCACAGGATGAATCTCTTTCTAACCTAGAAACCCAGAAAAATCTAAGATAAACTGCTTGTCACTCAAATCATTTCAGACACTCCTTTCTTAGGCTGGTTGCATAAATTTTCAACATTTTTTTTAAAAAAGGAAAGCTAGCAAAATTGCATGCTTTATTTCAGCCTTTCCCAATCCAGATGTGTGAACTTGAACTCCCAATATTCTCCGCAATGGTCCTCTAGGATGCAGAAGTTTGAGAGCTGACATCCAGAAAGCAGCAAATGCCTGAGAAGGATGCCTTATTTATTTATTTTTGCATTTTTAAAATACATTTATACTCTACTTTTCCTCTAGGCATTTAAAGGGACTATTCAGGGGTCTTCCCCCTCTTTTTTTGTTCTCCCAACAAGAAAACTATATGGTAATTCAGTAGAGATCTAGTGATTGGTTTGAAGAAGGGGTGAAATGCTCCCAGTTTGGACCGGATCACCCGATCCGGTAGCGATAGTGAGAGGCAGTTCAGAGAACCGGTAGCAAAATCCCTGCCCCCCCCGCTCATGCCCACCCAATTGCCCAGTCACCTGCTTGCCCACTTGGCCATTTGTTGCTCACTCGCTCACTTTTCCCGCCACTCAGTATTTCCGCTTCCACCAGTCGCTTTTCCAGCACTGGGTGCTTCCTTCTGGCCCACCCACCCCACCCCTGGCCTATATAAGTTCCCCTTCCTACACGGCCCAGCTACTTTGCCCAGAAGTTTGCCTGGCCACTTGGACCTCACCTCGCCTTGCCTCGCTTCACTCGGTCGCCTCGCTGACTGCTGCTTGCTCAAAAAGGTAAGCTTTGTCGGTTGTGGCATAGCATGCCGCCCCCCCCCCCCCAATCCCCTTTGAAGTCACATAATCCCCTCTTCCAAATGAAAACATTTAGCAAAGGATCCAAACTAGAACAACTATATCTGCATTGCGAGTAGAAAGTGAAAAATATCTTGCCAATTATTTCAGATAATTCTTCCTGGCATGATATGTTCAGTTCTTCAGCTGGCCTGAGCAGACAGGAAGATTTATAGAGAGCAGTAGAAGGTGTCAACAAGCAGCAGCTGAGCAAAGGTTAAGCATGCTGCCTGCCAAAATGTTGGCAATGACCACTACAACGGGTGTTTTCCACTTCAAGACCTTCCTTGTTTCTCATTCAAACTCTCTTGTCAGCAGAGGAAGAGAAGGCAGCCTTGTAAAAATGAGGCTTTAGGACAGTTGAACTGTTCTCTGATACTGAAACCCAAACTCCATAGTCTAAATTTTTTATTCCTAATATTCTCCCATCAGAGTTGAGGTCCACTTTCACACTCCTGGCCTTCCAGAAGAGCCTAAACACTAAGCTTAACTGCCTGGACTGAGGCCTCTATAGACAGGTCTATACAACTCACCATGGCCAACTCACCATGACCAACTCGCCGTGGCCATCTTGCCACAGGACAACTCACTGCAGGACAAGAGTTACATTAATATCAAAGAAATGGTGGAATAGAATCATTAAAGAAAGGCTGCAGAAGGAAGGACAGAATGAAATGTGAGTGGCAAAAATTAAAATAATTTTTATTTATTTTAAATAATTAAATAGACTTGTTAAATTGTCCCACAAAGAGTTCTCTTGCAGTGAAGTGGCGGTGGCGAGTTGTACTGAGCCAAGTTGCCCATGGTGAGTTGGCCACAATGAGTTTGCCGCAGCGAGTTGGCTATGGCAAGTTGTCCCATTCCCTTATAGAGGCTTAGTACATTGGGGGTGGTTGATTCTCAGCTCCAGGTGGCCCTTCATTTTGGTTTTTAATTTTAATTTTGACTTTCTATTCTAATTATTTTTGTACTTTTAAACTTTAATTATATTGTAAGCTGCCCAGAGTCACTGTATTAGTGACATGGGTGCCATAGAAATCCAATGAATGAATGAATGAATGAAAAAAGTAAACATCTGGATCAGGGGTCAGTTCTACTTACCTTTATTACTGGTTTGCAACAGGATCACGCATGCGCAGATCACCAATGACAACATTGGGGGCGGTGGGTGGGGCCTCCCGCTGGTTTTACTACCGGTTCTTGCGAATTGGTCCGAACCGGGGGCAATCCACCACTGAATTTGTATACCACCCTACTCCCGAAGGACTCAGGGCGGTGAACAGCCATAGAATAAAACATATAAATACAAAATTTAAAATAGACTAAAACGAATTAAATAATTTGGCTGAACAAATTTAAAACCCCAATAATTTAAAACCAAATTTAAAATTTCCATTTAAAAAGGGGAAAGACTTAGGTCAGGCCGGCTTGATGAAATAGGAAAGTCTTGAGCGCACAATGGAAGGTACGCAGATCCGGGATCCTCCGTATCTCTGGGGGGAGCTCGTTCCAGATAGTAGGTTATCTAGATAGTTAAGGGCCCCCATTTGGAAATTCCTTGTGTCTGTTTGTGTATGAAATACATATATACCTATATTAAAAAATCTCACATAAAAATTTTATTGACTGGAATTTCCCACACGACTTGCTGTGCCCATTTTTGGTGCCAACCCTTAAAGGTTAAGTGAGGTAGAAAATGAGTCTCCTTTACATTTTTCTTCCTGAACAGCAGCCAACTCCTGCCAAATCTTTCAACATATATTTTGTGGAATGAATAAACAGATCCTATAAACTCTAGGGTGGATGGGTGGAGGAAAGCGGCTGCTTGTATTTGATTTCTGCTGAGCCATCATTTATTTTATTTGTGGTTACAGGATACGTTATATCTTTGGATTGCTAGCTTGAGTCAAAAGCCTGCACCCAGTGCCCTGAATTAATGCGAACATTTCTTTTGATTGTTTCATAATTTGAAGCATTTCAAATTGCTTTTTGCTTTGTTGTCTTGTAAATGAGATTTTGACAAATTCCAGCTATTATTAAAATTGAAAATTGTTTTGCTAGGGACTGTTTAGTAGTTGGGAAGTTTGAAAGATACTGGCTTCCATTTGTTACGTGAGTGAGACTGTCTAGAACAGTGGTTCCCAATGTGGGGTCCAGGCCCCACAGGGGGGCAATTTGATTTTTAATGGGGGCAATTTGGAACCTTGTTTAAACCAAGTTAATGGCCTTTTAGGTCTCCTCCATGTGAGTAGGAGTTCACTTTTTGAATAGTAAGAATTATATATCACGGGGAGGGAGGGCATCAGGATTTTAGAGATACTTAGGTGGGGCATGGCCAAAAAAAGGTTGGGAACCACTGGTCTAGAAAATATGCTTTATACACCCAGCATGTCAAAAGCTTTTCCCAACAGAACAGCTCTTGCACAAGAAAGATATCAACCGAAGGAAGATAGTGGCTGATATGATAAGAACTTAATGTTAACTGGCATCTCATGTCTTTTGTTGAGCAAAGAGGATTGCATGTATAAGTAAATACAAGTAAGGGAGAGGCCAAAAGGAAAAGGGTCATAAAATATTGCTTAAAAGCTAAATATAAGTGCAATCAGAAGATACACTGTGAACATTTATGAGTTTCATTGGCTACCAACTGTATGACTTGCACAAACTGAGGATTGCAAGCCTGCAAGGAAGTGTGCTTGTATGTTTTAATACTGGCCTTGCAAGAATAACGTGGAAGGATACATTTATGCGGCAACTACTTAACATAACAAGTTAGATTTGTTTCTATACAATACAGGAACAGTTAATTTTGTGGGGGCTGGAGAGATACTTACTTTGAGGCAAACACAGTGCTAACTGGTCAGGCTTGTACCATGCACTATATATTAATTAGGGCAGGATTTGGGATTGTCCCCCCTTTTTAATGGATGTGGATTTTTTTTTTTTGCTTTCTTTAGCTTTCTACATACGATAAGCTTCTTTTAGCCTGACTACAGATGTATGCACTTTGTGATCCCAGCAGACAAGAAAATAGCAGATTAGATTTTCAACAATGGAAAATGGGAAGTTTGGAGGCCAGGAAAAGAGATTTGGGGGTTGTATAGCAGAAGATTTTTCACCCCTAATTTAAGGCAAAAAGCACGCAACATTTCCATTTCTGCTCCCTAATCCCTCATGAAGTAATTTGGAGCTACAGTATTGCATTTCTGCTGACCTGGAACCTCTGAGAACCCCCAGGGATCACCATGAGCCAATCAGTGCTTGCATTCCACTGACCAATGGTAGGATGTCATCTGATCAGAGTCCCCGTAACAATTATACGCATTAGAGCAGCAAAAATCCCTTCACTCCACACCAAACAATAAGAAAATGTTTTTTTTTTAAAAAAAAAAATACTTTGTATTTTATAGATTGACATGTATTTGGTGAATTAAAAAAATCTGTTGTTATGAGGAGAAAAATTATGATTATGATGACAGCACACATTTGCTATATTTGAAGCAGAGGCAGTAGCTGGGCAGGGGCCAGGAGGCAGAGAGAGACGAGAATTGCTACCAATAAGAAAATGGCCACCTCACAGACTCAGCAGTTTCATGACTGTAAAAGGGGGGGGGAAGGCTTTTTCTGCCATTCTAAATACATCGCAGCAAAGCAAGAAATAAATTAACTCTGAAGCCAAATACTGATGGGGAGATTACACAGTGCAGAGTTGCTTGTGGCACTGGGCAAAGAGCCCATGCAGACATGCTCAAAGTGATGTTGAAATTTTAAAGAACTCCCTGGATGATTGACAGTTCTGTCTGTAAAATCTTGCCCTGAACGTTCCCTTGAAGTGCTTTTCTGTTTTGTTAAAGGTGTCAAGTTGGACTGAAGTGTGCAATCACTAGGTAGTAATTCTACTCTTATGATGGTTCTCAGCCTTGTAGACAAAGGTGTTAGTAGCCTTTAGATCCTTGCATTGCCCTTTGGGGGACAATGAATTAGACCTGAGTTAAGAATTCTTGTGCTTTGGATTCCTGCTCACAGGGTCTGCATGAAACTATCAATACAGTCCGTGCTAGGCTTTAGAATTACAAGTGTGCAGCTACAAATATTTGGCTTTAAAAAAGCCCACTTGGGGATTAGTTAGAGTGGTCTATAAGTATGTGCTGTATGTGGGGCAAGCTTTGAAAACAGTCTGGAAACTTCAATTAATTTAAAACAGAGCAGTTTAACTGCTAATAGGATGATATTATGCCGCTACTTCATCATCATTTCCAGGTTTAATTCAGAATACTGATTTTGACCTTTGAAGCCCTTGAAGGTTTAGGACCAGATTACATGAAGCGATAGTTTTTCTCAGATGGACATACCTAGTTTTAAGATCTTGAAATGAAATCTTCCTCAGGTCCTCCCACCAAATGTTAACCCTAACCCTAACCCTAATCACAATCCCAACTGCAATCCCAACCACAATCCCAATCCCAATCCTAATCCCAACCCAACCCCAACCCCAACCCCAACCCCAACCCCAACCCCAACCCCAACCCCAACCCCAACCCCAACCCCAACCCTAACTCTAGCTCTAACTCTAACTCTAACTCTAACTCTAACTCTAACTCTAACTCTAACTCTAACTCTAACTCTAACCCAATCCCAACCCCAACCCCAACCCCAACCTCAACCCCAACCCTAACCCTAATGCTGGTCCTGGCCTTAACCCTAGCCCTAGCCCAATTTTTGGAAAGCCCTTCCTCTAAAACTCAGTTGGTGCCCACATAAGCGTCATTTCATCACTAGGTAAAGATCTTTCTAGTTTCCCCAAGCTCTTCAAGGGTATTTTAATCCTCTACTCCTGTTTTGCCAAGTTTATTGTGCATCTGATTTTATTTTAATGTATAAATTTTAATCTGAATTGCATTTTGCTTTGCTTTGCTTTCTTGGTGTGTTATATTGAAGCATCCAGAAAACTATGGCTATTGGACATTTAAAAATTATAAACCATCAAAGAAATAATAAGATCATGCTAAAGCATTTACATATTCTTGCCTGATTATAAGTTAAATTTCCCTCCATTTAATAATGAGGCTACACTTCAAAAGCCAGAGTCATTAAACTTTCTTTGAGAATCAACATGAATATATTTATCACTTACAATGATGGCAGCTGTTCTTCTTTTAACTCTTTGCAACTATGGCATAATGGAATGTGAAGCTGAAAACTGAGTGGGAGGGAATGTTGGCAATAGCAGAGCCGAGGCAGCACATTTCAGAGATGGGCCCAAACCAAGAGAGTGCACAGTCCTGAGCTGGATGGATGAGGGAGAAAGAGGTTCAGGCTAGTCACAATCTAGAATTTCCCAGGGTATATCTATTTGGTTAGAAAGTTATAGCTTTAGTCTGGCAAGATTCTGTCTATTAGATGTAGACAAATAAAGAACTGAACTCAATTGGATATCACAGTGTTATCTTTGAGCTTGGGCAACTGACATCCGACCAATTTTCCTTTTTCTAGCATGCTTGCTTCCTCCACGTCTCCCTGCAGGTAAGCAGTATCAATGGTAACTACTTATGTCCCTCCTGGGTTCTTCTATTTACACATCATCTACTTGCTCAGTTATTCAAACAAGGGTGTTTGAGCAAG
Source organism: Pituophis catenifer annectens (assembly GCF_029215685.1). Taxonomy (NCBI): domain Eukaryota; kingdom Metazoa; phylum Chordata; class Lepidosauria; order Squamata; family Colubridae; genus Pituophis; species Pituophis catenifer. Next base: position 231,689,090 of record NW_027256882.1, on the reverse strand, counting down.
GATTCTGATCTGGGCAATCTTCTCTCCATCAGCTATGAGACCTTTCTCCTCCACATCTGCTTTTTGATGGGTTAGGAATATTTCTGATTTCCCTGTTATTCAAATAATGTAAAATAATGATGTGCTTACATGAGCCTTTGCTTGAAGTGGAGCTTTTCAAAACATTATTTTATCTCTACTTTTGAACTAGAGTGCAGGTGACGATAATACCTATTATTGGTTCAAATGATGTGGGAAATATCTAAATATCTTGAAATGGCAGAGGAAAATTTCTTCACCCAAGTATCAGACTTATATCGAATTCAATATGGTAAAAATAATGTTGGCATGGTAGACTTGATTTTTGAAACTAGGGAATGGAAAGCTTGGCTAATTTCAAGAAATTGCATGCATATTTACCCAGATGCATGCATATACACTATTGCTATTATAATATCCCCTCTTAACAGAGTTTAATTCTGAGCTTTGAAACAAGACCCTGAAAGCTTTGTTATGCTGTATTTTTAAAATAGTTATTAAAACTATTGAATAATAGTTCAGTTATTAAAACTGAATAAAAATATTATTTATTCAGTTATTACTAGGATTTCCTTATCATCAAGAAAGGTTAAGACATCAAAACATCAAGAAAGGTTAACACCTTAACGTCAAGAAAACAAAGATAATGACAACTGCAGAGAACACACAGGTCAGAGTACAGATCTCCAATGAGATCATCAAAACAATAAAGGGATTCAACTTCCTGGGCTCTATGTCAACCAGCGTGGTGGCTGCAGCCCTGAGATCAGAAGATGTATAGCACTAGGAAGAATTACAATGTCTGGCATGAATAATATCTGGAAGAGTAGAGTGGAAATTAACCAAACACAGATTAATTAGTGCAATGATTTTTCTAATTGCTACTTATGGCTGTGAAACTCAGCTCTGAAAAAGGCAGAGTTGTGGTGCTGTCAAATTGTGGTGCTGGAGACAACAATTACTATGCCATGGACTGCTAAAATCACAAAGACATTCTCCCCAAAGCCTCCTCAAAAATATCACTTGAAGCTGAGATCGTCAAACAAAGGATATCATACTTTGGCCAAGTCATGCAAGTTGACTTACTTGAGAAGTCAGTCATGCTGGGAGTGATCAGCAGGCAAAGGAGAAGGGGCTGCTCTAGGATCCATTGGCTGGACATTAAGAAGGATGACACTGGGGTGATTATGGCAGATCTGAAGGAGGCAGTGAAAGACAGGACAATGGAGAGTGTTGATCCATGAGTGGCCGAGGGTCAGACACGACTGAATGGCTGATAATGATAACAATTGGGATTTCTTTATCTCGCTTTCTAGCTGAGAAGCTTACCTTCCCCCCCAAAAAGGCAATGCATTAAAAAAATAGTAGAAAAACAAAAAAATAAAAGTAATACTGTAATAAAGGTACCATCGCCCGGGATAAGGCCTAGATTAAGATTTGCTGAAGGCCCTACTAAACACCAAAGTTTTAATAGGCTTGCAAACAAAAACAAAAAAACACAGCAGGGAGATTGGTCTGGATGTATGAGCAAAAGTGGGGCCACTACTGAGAAGATCCTAACAAGCCTTTGTATATAGAAACAATCCTTGGAGATGAAACCTTCAAGGGGCCTGCTCTCCCTAACAGCCTGGACAGCAGATTCATTTTGCTTCGAAGGCCATAACTAATATCTTCAAGTACACCTTGATGCACACTGGTTGCCAGCACTTCTACTATGGCAGAAGTGTTACAAGGCTGACTTTATTTTTTTTTTATTGGTTTTTATTGTGAAAATATAGAAATACAATTCTGCGTTTTTCGGTTCCGTGGTGTTAAATTATTTACATATTATTTACATAGTATTGTATCTTTGCTTGTATATAGTTTGGGTATTATTACAGGTAATTATATACAGTTAATTATATACAGTTATATACATATTGTTTACTTGTTATTTTCGTGGATTGCAACCTTAGTTCAGTAATGTACATGGTAATAGTTAACTCTTTATGAACATTATTAATTAACCTTGATACTTCTCAAATTTCATTTTTTGATTCTTTTCTCTAACCACTCATACCACAACTCCCACACATTATAATACTCCGTGTTCTCTCTTTCATTAAGTTCTAATGTTAGCTTGTTCATTTCAGCGCACTCTAATATTTTCTTGATTACTTATTCTTCGGTTGGTGGTTTTTTCTCCTTCAAATATTGAGTGTAGGTTATTCTTGCCGCTGTAGTTATATGTGTAATAAGGTACTTCTTCTTTTTTTCATATTCTGTTTTTAGAATTCCCAGGAGAAAGATCTTGGGTTCAAAATCAATATTTACTTTTATTATTTCCGTAAGCCATTTCCAGATCATTTTCCAAAATTTTTTCACTTGGGAGCAGTCCACCAGCAATGATAGTAGGTGCCTTGGTGGTGGCCACATTTCCAACAATTGGCTGACTTTAAATGTATCCATTAACTATCCAAACAGCCCCATGCTGTTCCAGTTTTAGCTTCAAGGACCTGCAATGGTATCTCATCTACCGTAAATTGCAGTAGTTCAGCCCTAAGTGATAATGGCATAACTGACTGTACACAAAAGCAGGATATAATTGGTACAATGAGTGTAAATCTACAAAGGCTCTAATGGGCACAGTTTCCACCTATTCTTTTCTCTGTTATGTCATCTCACTGCATTTAATAATGTCACCTCAAATGATGCATCTCCCTTCCTCATTTGTACTTAATTTAAGAGGAAAACTGATCTTTATTTCTTGAATACATGTTTTTTCTGAATATTATGGAATTTTTCTTTTTTTATGCCAAATATTTAGAATTTAAGCCTAGGTTGTCAGCAGATTATCTGTTACACAAAACAAGAGTCCTTTAAATAGTCAGCCTTCTGTTTTTTTTCTTTGATGGTTTTTTGTAATCTCTTTTTAAGATTGTGGTTCTAGAAGTGGATGAAATAATTCTTTTAAAAGAAAAGTCCATGAGTTTCATGAAGCCCTGTGTTAACGCTACAGATGCATAAATAACAAGTATCCAAAGAGCATCAGGCATTTGAAAAAAGGAAATGTGATTCACACGTTGCCATTGCCGTATTAACTTAGGGTAAATATTCTCTTTGCTTTTCTGGTGCTTGGTATCTTTTAAACACAGCAAGCAATAAACAAAGATTTACTACATGACTCAGAGGATCTTTCTTTCCATAGAAAATATGCAGAGGGCAGTGAAAAGAAGATAGATAATCTAGCATATTGCGTTGAGACATGCAGATTTCATTTTATCCACCTATTTCATTTGTTAAATGAACATTTATTATTCCAGTAAAGAGATTTAATTGCTGCTCATTGCAGTCAGTGCTTAAACTTCAGTAGGATTATGACATAATCCATTTAAGAACATGGACTGGATAAAAATCAGTTAAACCACTTTCCCATTCACATGTTTACTTTGCAATTAGAACACAGTACTTATAGTCCAAAGACTGAACTTCAGAGCACACATCCAGGGATCTGCAGCCAAGGAAAAGTCTCAAGTTACACCCCCTCACACGCACAAGAATGAGCATGCTGGTTAATCACAGAATCCCTTTCATATATTCCTCCTTTTTAAAGAATTAAAATACTTAAAATAAAATACTTAAAATATATAAAAAATACTTAGTCTTAGGGGACAGCTGGATGAGCATGTATGTACAGTAATTCCAAATGTAAGACCACACTTGGAATATTGCATTCAGTTCTGGTCACCACAATACAAAAAAGATATTGAGTGTTGCAATATTTTCAGGATCAGACTCAATAAGATTAGTGAGAGTTAGAGGTTTGAATATATTTTCTTTTATTTACAGCAGGCATTCTATATTCACTGAATATTCACAGATAGAAGCAAGGAAAAAGATGCAGACAGCTCCTTATATATACAATGGGAGGAACTAGATGTGGGAGTGGTGAATTATGAATACATTAAGGAGTGAAGAATAAATTAACCCCTGATACCCCGTTCATATACTATTTACACATTGGAGAATAAGGCATTTACATCTGACAAATCCCCCTCTAAATGCCGATTCGTTATGCAACACCAATTACATTCAGATTCAGGACAATACAAAACATACAATTTAGAAGTTAAATATTTGTGCTGCTTAGAAGGTAAAGGCTTTGTCAATATGTCAGCTAATTGTTCTGAAGTATCACAATGCACTGCTTTAATAAATCCATCCTGAGATAATTGTCTCACATGTTTAAATTTTATATCTATGTGTCTGGACCTTTGTCCAATGGCGTCAGATCTAGATATTTCAATGGCTGCTTTGTTGTCTTCATGCATAACAAAAGGCAAAGCAGGTTTTTTCCAAACATCTGAAATTAAATCATTAAACCATACAAGGTTATTTGCAGCTTTGGATAAACAAACATATTCTGCTTCTGTCGTTGAAGTGGCCACTAGTTCTTGTTTACCAGTGTACCAGTAAACTGGACAGTCATTTAAGAGGAATATATAGCCAGATGTGCTTTTTCTACATGAGGTGTCTCCAGCCCAGTCCGCATCTGCGTAACATGTAAGCTTTGGTTCTTTATTATCGTTAGGTTCTAACATTAAACAAAAGTCTAGTGTACTTTTCAGATATCTTAAAATTCTTTTAACAGCTTCCCAGTGATACATTGTTGGCTTGCTGACATGTCTGGATAATAAATTGAGTGGTAAAGCGATATCTGGTCTTGTCCAATTAGATATATAAAGAAGTGAACCTATGATTGATCTATAAAATGTGTTATCTTTGAATTCGGGAGAAGATTCATCAGTATTTCTTAGAAAGTCAGTTTGCATAGGAGTATCACAAGGTTTGGCATTATTTAGATTGCATTTATTTAAAAGTTCTATGATCTTATCTCTCTGAGTAAGTTTGAATCCTCTTTTAGTCTTATTAATTTGAACACCAAGATATTTGTTTACTTTGCCTAGAGATTTTAACGAGAAATGTTCATTTAGCTTAGTTACAAAAGTTTCTCTTCTCTCTTTATGTTTTCCTATGTATAAAATGTCATCCACATAAATCAATACAAATTCTATGTAATCATCACCCTTTTTGACAAAGAAACAGTTATCAGCAGTGGTAGCATTGAAGTCCATGGTTTTAAGTACTTTTACTAAACAATCATACCATTGTTTACCAGATTGTTTTAACCCGTATAAACTCTTGTTTAACAACCAAATCTCATTTTTGTTTGTGTATTGACTGTGAGGTGCTCTTACATATATTTCCTTATCTAGTTTTGCGTGTAGATACGCAGTCTGTATGTCATATTGGAATACATCAAGATTGAGTGCTGATGCTACCACTAGAGCTGTTTTGACACTCTCTGTTCTTACTGTGGGGGAATACGTGTCAGTATAGTCCTCCGGATATTTCTGTGCATAACCTTGTGCAACTAGTTTAGCTTTGTATAGGGTATTGCCTCCCTCTAAGTTCTTAATTTTATATATCCACCTGGTACCAATAATTGTTTTATCTTTAGGTGCAACTGCAGGTGTAAATACATTTAGTCCTTGTAAACTTTCCATCTCTTTTTTCATCGCTAATTCCCATTTTTCTTTTTCTTTACTAGGGAGTTTTAACACTTCCTCATATGTATTAGGTGTTGTTGGCTCACCATCCATATGCATTATATAATCCTTGTATTTATTTGGTATTTGATTTCTGGTGTTTCTAATAGTTTTTTTAGGTTTACTATCGTTATCATGCAAATATCTTGCTTCCTTTTTTGTTAGTGTATCTGTTTTTATTTTGTGTTGGCTATTTGTCCATGTTTTGGTTTTGTTTTTATATTTGTTGATATCTTGCTTTTCTATAGTCTCTTCCTCATGAGATTTTGTATCTTTGTTGTTATTTGGAAATATTTCATTAAGATGTATTTTAGACCAGTTGGCCTGTTCATGGAACACAGCTGTTCTGGAGACTATAAATTTGTTATTATTATCAATGAATCTGTATCCTTTAGTGCCTGTCTCGTAACCCATAAATCTGAGTCTTCTGGATACGTTTTCTCCCTTTCTTCTTAATTGCTTAGGTATGTGTACGTCTGCAGTGACTCCAAATATGTGCATGTGTGCTAATTTTGGTTTCCTATTATACATCACTTCATATGGTGTCTTATTTACAATGCTGGACCAGGTTCTATTCTGTGTGTAATTTGAATAATGTAAGGCTTCTGACCAGAATTGTTTGCTTAAGCCAGCATCTTCCAATGTGCATCTAATCATGGTTTGTAATGTTGAGTTCTTCCTCTCCGCAATCCCGTTCTGGAACGCAGAAAATGGGCTAGATGTGTAATGTAACATTCCTTTGTCTTTTAACCATTGGGAGAATTCTTTAGACATGAATTCACATCCCCTATCTGTCATAATTTGTTTTATTTTGATATTGTGTTGTGTTTCTATGCGTTTGTAAAATTCTTTAAATTTTTGAAAGGTTTCATCTTTGTGTTTTAATGTATAAACAAATCCATAGCGGCTATAATCGTCTACTTGACAAATATATTGTCAAGAAGTAACGTTTTCTATAAGTGATTGATGGAGTTAATGGACCAACTAAGTCCATGTGTACTAAATCAAAAATTTTGTTGGTTGATCTAGTAGATTTTCTTGGTCTGGGACTAGTTTTTAGTTTTGTAGATTTACATACTGAGCATTCCAAATAGTTTTCACAATTTTTTATTTTAACACCTTCTGCGTGTTCAGTCATTTTTTGTACTACAGGAAAACTGGCATGTCCTAACTTCCTATGTAAGATGTGAGCACACTCATCATGAATTGGCTTACCTATTTTTGGTTTTTTTTCATTGTGTGTATCTATGTGATCATGAGATATTTTACATTCATCATTGTCACTGTTGCTAATATTTTCATTATCTACTTCAATACAATCTTCCATATTTGAATCAATGTTATGCAACCATTTTTCCTTTGTTATCAGATAAGGTAGGCCTCCTTTAATCATCACAGTGCCTATATTTATTTTATTCTTCTCCAAAGTCGCTTTTCCTTTAGAAAAAACAATGTTAATGTCAGAATCTCTACTTAGTTTTATGGCACTTAGTATGTTATGAGGTATTTCAGGTATTAACAATACCCCCTCTATTTTTCCTAGACCAGGCAGGGTTACATTCCCTCTACCTAATACTTGAACCTTTTCTTGGTTAGCTACCTTTATTACAAATTTATCTTCTATAAATGAAGACAATATATTTTTGTTATTAGTGGTGTGATTAGTTGCTCCAGAATCAATAAGCCAATTATTGTTCTCATTTTGCTGTATGTTAGTGTTGTCTTGTTTATTTAATCCATTTAGTGAACCAGATTTTCTATCCTTTGAATTATCTCTGCCCCCTCTATTCTCTTTGTAATTTGGTGGGCTTCTATATCTATGTCTATCTATGGAAGACTGTCTATAATTGTATTTGTTTCTATATTCTGACCTATGTCTTTCTTTTGAAATCTTGGGGCAATCTCTCCTATTGTGTTCCCTGGATCCACAGTTATGACATTTAAATGTTTCATTATATTTTTCTTGGAAAGCTACTTTCCTATATGGTTTGTGTTCTATGTGATTGTTAGAACGATTCCTTCTTGAATTGTCTTCTGCTATTAATTTATTGGATAGACTTTCTATGGATAAGTATCCTAGATTGATTATGTCTAAATGTGTTATATAATTGTCCCATGATGGATCAAGTGAGTTGATAATAACACTTTTCATTGTTTGGTCTGAAATCACCTCCCCCCTCAAATGCAGCTCAGCTCTTATTTTGTTTAAAGATATTAAGTGCTCACTTATGGAAACCCCTGGTTTTATCCTAGATGAAAAGAAATCTTTAGACATCCTTGTGGTGGTAGCTACACTGTCACTGTGAAACAAATTAAACATGCATTGAATAATTTCTGAAACAGTCAGATTTGGCTTAATGCTGTGATACATTGCAGGAGACACACTAGATATTAATAAGAAAAATGCTCTATGGTGTAAACAATCTATTTTTAGAGTCCAAGGTCTTTTTGGGGGACTAGTGATAAAAGACAGTAAGTTTTCCTTCATAAAGACAACCTGGAGCTGTTGATACCATTCTTGCAAATTAATGCCATCTACCCTTAGCTTTGGGAAGTCACTGGGTAAATTTCCGACATTATTAGGTCCATTACTTACAACCTGAGGTAGTCCGTGGTCTCGTAAATGCAGAAAGTTACAAAACGGCATGGGGATGCTCGCAACGAGCCTGCACGGTCTCCTCGCCAGTTCATGTCTTCCCGGGCCATCTGCGTAGTCTTGCGCATGCGCGTTGTCCATTTCTTCCTTGGAGTCGTCGTGAAAGGTTCTCCTCACCGCGGCTCGCTCGTTCCGCTCCTCCTCAGATGAATCGGTCTCTGGTTCGATTTTGGGAGTCCTGACGACAGCGGTTGTTCTTCCTTTTCTTCTGAGGGTGTTGGTGCTTGCTTCGGTCTGTGGCGTGGGGCGGTATCGGCAGGGCTCTCTGGGTTCGGGCGTCGGCGCTCTCGTAGTCAGGATGGGAGCGGGCAGGTCTTGAGGCATTGGCTTGCTCGCTCGCTTCTTCGTTGGCTTTTTAGTAATTTTTAGTTTTGGCCCAAATGCAGCAAAAAGCGTTTTCATTGCTGATTTTATTTGGTAGTTTGTTGAATCACCTTCACTTTCTGATTCTTCTGAGGAGTTTGAATCTTCTTTTTCATTTTCGTTGTCTGATAACGTTTTTCGCGCCAGAAATTTTGAATTGAGCTTTTTGATTGGCTCTGCTTCGCTCACCTTGGAGGCCTGTTGAAACCAAGATGGCTGCCATTCAAAATTTCGCGCTGGATCACCGTTTTTCTTCTTCACAATATTTTTTTCTGCAGTCATATCACTCACTGTTTTTGGGTCTTTAGACTTTTCATTAGTGATGTTTTTCTCTCTCGCTGCTCCGCTGTTCTTCAGCATATCTTGGAGGTTCGCGATGAGGCTTTCATCGTTCTTCTGGCTCTTTAATAGTTTTAATATTTCTGACCTGAGTTCGTTATTCTCTATTTCGATTTCCTCCTGGTCATCATTTTCATCTATAATTTCTTCGTCTTCAGTGGTGTATTCTTCGGATTCTCTCGAAATTGCGTTTGTGGATTCGTTGATTATTTCTTGTTCTGTTTCCATTTCTTTGCTGTATGCCCTGGTGTTGGGCCTATCTTTCTTAGACATTTTTAAGTTTTTATTGAGTCAATTAACCATCCTCTGCTACCAGCTTGTTGCAATATTTTCAGGATCAGACTCAATAAGATTAGTGAGAGTTAGAGGTTTGAATATATTTTCTTTTATTTACAGCAGGCATTCTATATTCACTGAATATTCACAGATAGAAGCAAGGAAAAAGATGCAGACAGCTCCTTATATATACAATGGGAGGAACTAGATGTGGGAGTGGTGAATTATGAATACATTAAGGAGTGAAGAATAAATTAACCCCTGATACCCCGTTCATATACTATTTACACATTGGAGAATAAGGCATTTACATCTGACATTGAGGCTCTGGAAAAGGGACATAAATGACAATGGCGCTGGTGGCTAAAATGTATGAAGGACAATTACAGGAACTGGGTATTAGTCTAACGAAAAGAAGGACTAGGGGGACATGATAGCACTGTTCTAGTATTTGAGGGCTCCTACAATGACAAGGGGACCAAACAATTTTCCAAAGCACCAAAAGGAAAGACGAGAATCAATGGTTGGAAACTAACCAAGAGAAATTTCCTAATGGTGAAAGCAATTAACCAATTAATTAATTAATTGTCAATTAATGGAATAGCTTGCCTTCAGATGTTGTGTGTGCCCCATCACCGAAGGCTTTCAAAAAGAGACTGGACAACCATTTGCCTGAAATGATATAGTATCTCCTGCTTGAGCTGGGGGCTGGACTAGAAGACCTCCAAGGTCCCTTCAAACTCAATTATTCTATGTAATTTTTATGTTATACTAAGTGGTCATTTGATTTTTTTTTACTCTTAAGCTCTTTACATTGAAACAAAATGCTATGTATTTTCAGATACATTTGCCTCTCTAAACATACCACTATTCAAGCCACATTCTTAAATTATTTAGCTAGACTATCACTGGGACATTTATACATTTAACTAATAAAAGATTGACAGGAAATAAGCACTGTGGCACCTCGAAGTCATCCTTAATTGGTTGGTTCGGGAAGGCGTGATAAGTACCAAAAACCATGAGTACCAAACACATTTTCCCTATAAGGAATAATGTAGTGAGTCACAAAGCAGCCAACAAGCAACAAATTCTAGCTTGTGCATTGAGTTCTAAACAAATGATGAGTACCGGGATGAAATTTTCATGTCAAAATGCATTGAGTACCAAATTCGATAAGTTTCAAAAAAGTTGAAGATACCAAAGTACTGTAGGAAATCAGTGTGAGTACTATAATATGGGCTACTATACTACCAGAAATGTAGTATGAGATCAGTTTGTGCCAGGGGTGAAATGCTTGCGGTTTGGGCCGGATTGCCTGATCCGATAGCGATGGCGGCAGGTGGTTCAGAGAACCGGTAGCAAAAATCCCTGCCCCCCCCATTGCCCAGCTGAGCCATGTGATCATCAGAGGCTTTTTAAAATTATTTTTAAAAGCATTTTTTCTACAACCTCTTCGGCCGAAAAAAATGCTTTTAAAAGTAAAAAAAAAAAAGCCTCTGATGATCATGCAGCTCAGCTGGGATCGTCAGAGGCTTTTACAAGCATTTTTTTTACAATCTCTTCGGCCGAAGAGATTGTAGAAAATATGGTTTTAAAAGTTAAAAAAAAAAAGTTGGCCAAGCCCACTCAGTCAGATTACCCCACCACCACCAAGCCACGCCCACAGAACCAGTAGTAACAAATTTTACATTTCACCACTGCTTTGTGCTCCTTGATATGAGAATACATGAATACAATACTGTTGGATTTTCTAAATTGTTATATCTAAATGCCTTCTTTCAAATTGGGCGGAAAGTTATTTCTTGTGTGATTTGTCTGGGAGATACTTCTAATCTTTCTTCTTTGCTCTAGCCTCATGGCAGTGATTATTTCAATTAATTGCAATCTTTTTGGCTAGCTTGGTGGGGGAAAAAGTCTAACCTTTCATTATCCTTAACCTTGCTTGGCAGCTTGCTAAATTGTTATTGTTACAATTATAATTTCACAAGTGTCAGTTCCCAAGAATTTACATTTGCTGAAGCTGCAAACTGTTCCGACAGGAATTTTCCAAGGATGACTGAAGTCAAAAGTTACATTCTTTTTATAGTAAGAATTGGACAGACATCCAATATCAGAGGTGAAAGATTCTTCACCTCTTGCTAATAATCACCCGAGAGAAGTCAAAGGAGTGCTAACCGTATGGATTTGAACATCAATTACTTGATTTTCTTTTTAATGCCTGTAACAAAAACCATTACGGTCAGGTTTGAAATTTTGTGAAAGTTGGTAACTCTCTGTCTCCAAAGCTCTGACCTGTAATAGCAAATGTAATATAGTTGTTTAATGGTGAGGGAAATGCATTGACTGTGCACAAGGTTATCTGTATGATGACTAGGTAACACACTGAGGTGTTGTATGTTTAACCTCAATTAGGTGGCATCAGTGGTGGGATTCAAATTTTTTTACTACCGGTTCTGTGGGCATGGCTTGGTGGGTGTGGCATAGCTTGATTGGCATGGCTTGGTGGGATGTGGCAGGGGAAGGTTATTGCAAAATCCCCATTTCCTCCCGATCAGCTGGGGCTTGGGAGACAGAGAATAGATGGGGGCGGCGCCAGTCAGAATTTTTACTACTGGTTCTCCAAACTACTCAAAATTTCCGCTACCGGTTCTCCAGAACTGGCTAGAACCTGCTGAAGCCCACCTCTGGGTGGCATCACATAAATCATAAAGTATAGTTTACAAGCCATAATTGGTGGCTATGTTAAATTGCTACTTTTAATGCAGAGTTACAGTATGCCTGTCTAGCAGAAGTTATGGGGCTGTTGATGATTTTAGTTACATTTGCTGCCAGTAATGCAAACAATATGTGTTCTGCTCTGCCAAAGCTTAAATCTTGCCATTTTGAAGACAACAATTAAAATTTCAGGGTTGAAATATAGTTGGATATCTCACAAACATAAGTGCAAAAGCCAGGCTTTTTGGTAACAAAGAAAAAGAAAGTAATGAGGACTACAAGACATAAAACTATTTTGTTCTATTTCAGCATAATTTCAGGTGTGTCAGATCTGGAAAAAAAAACACAGCATCGGTATACTGCTAAGCAATAAAAAACAGTTTGATTCAGATGTCTATCAAGATTGTCAGTCATGCAGGTCATAGTTGTCTCAAAGGTGGTGCTATTTTGTTTTTTGTTTTGAAATGATTTTTTTTTTTTGAGAAGGAAGAAGAAAAAGACGTATTGCTTCCCATCCCGGAAGCTTCACCAGTTGTAGTGGATGATGAGGGAGATGGAAGGCAGATACTGACACTTGAGATAGTGTGTGTGTGTGTGTGTGTGTGTGTGGTGGGGGGAATAGAAGGGTGGGTTCTGACAGGATGGTGAGATTGGGGAATGGAAAGATTCTGTTTTCTTTGCAGTCAACTTGTCTTAACACTGTCCGAGCGCCGTTGACTTGGGCTACTTGGGGCTTGGGGGCTTTATCTGTGCCCCCAGGGTCACCTGAATCAGAGGTATGGAATATTTTTGGAACAGCCAAAAGGACTGCATTGTATACTGGAGATAGCCGGTGTTGGAGTCCTCTCCATCTGTTGAGGGAGGGCTGTTCATTTTTAATATACATGGCAGGGGTGGGTTCTAAATTTTTTTACTACCGGTTCTGTGGGTGTGGTTTATTTTGTGGGCATGGCTTGATGGTCATGTGACAATTATTTAGGATTTAGCAGAGGTACTGGTCTACCAGGCTTTTAATTGCTTGCAGAGCTGTACCAATCTACCCATTTATTTTGTGCTAGCACTGGTCTACTCATGTATTTTTGCAGGCACTGATCTACTCATGTATTTTTGCAGGCACTGATCTACTCATGTATTTTTGCAGGCACAGATCTACTCATTTGTTTTTTTTTAACACTGATCAGCTGTAGGGAGGGCCTTTGAAGCCCCGCAGCAAGAGTTTAAACATTTTTTTTTCCTCTAGCCATCAGCTGGGACTCAGGAGGCAGCAATAGATTGGGGGTGGGGCCAAATAAAAGGTAAGAATAACGTGGGGTGGGTGGGTGGGTGGGTGGGGGGAGTGGGGGCAGAACTGGTTCGGTGATGTCATATCGTCACCGTTACCGGCTCAGGGGAACCAGGCCAAACTGGAGGAACCCACCACTGATACATGACCTCTTTTACCCCTATTTCAAACCAATGATCTTCTCTATCCAGAATGTGAACTTTTCTATCCTCAAAAGAGTGACCTAGTTTGATTCAGGATTCTTTTCTTATTTTTTGTTCTGTAAAAAGTGTTTGATAATTATTATTAAAGAGCAATATGTTCACATTTAATAATACATTTCCTTAACTTCGTAGCTGTTGTGAAAGCTTAACATAAGAGAAGAAGAATAGCTGACTAAACATAGCTATGCTTCCCCCCACCTCCCAATTTGCTGTGTTTTATTAATGCATGTTAGACTTGGGTCAGCCAATTCAAACAGTAGCAAAAATGAGGTCAGAATACCAACTGGAGTCATTCTGATTGTGGACTTTGAAGAACATTGTTAGGAAAGAAAGTTATTTTTAGCTTGTTCATTTTGGATGCACTGTATTGCTAATAACACATCATCCGAGAATTTTATCATGAAAGAAACTTATTTCTCCTGAGAGATTTGTGTTTTCCTGGGCTGATTAGTATTTCAGAAAATAATGCAGATAGTAAATCCAAATAATATATGCACACAGATGATAAAGTAATTGATTTAGAAATAATGAAGCACCCAGAATGCATGCGTGGACACACACACACACACACACATTTTATATATTGCATTCATTATATATGTCTGATTTTGTGTGTATCACATTTGAGAATCCCATAGATATTAAAACTTTCCAAAGTGAATGCTTTTATAAAACAAAAACAAACCATAGAACAAAACTGCTTCTTCTGTGGCTGTAGGAGTCAAATTAATTCTAATGAAGATGATTTAAAAATAAAGGTTCTGACCTCAAAAAACCTTTTCATGCTCTCTTAACAGCTCCAAAGCCAATTCTTTTTGAAAAAAGAAGTATGCTAGGAGCAGAATAGGATAACTCACTATGGTCAACTTATTGTGGCCAACTCACCTTGGCCAACTTGCTGCAGCCAATTCACCATGGCCAATTTGCTGTGGAATAACTCACCACAGCCAACTTGCCATGAGCCAACAATTCGACAATTCAATTTAATTATTTAAAATAATTTAAAAAATGTTTTAATTTTTGTCATTCACATTTCATGTTGTCCCCCTTTTTGCATTCTTTCTTTAATTATTCTATTTCACCTTTTCTTTGGTGTTAGTGTAACTCTTGTCACTCAGCGAGTTCTTTGCGACAAGTCGCTCCGTGGTGAGTTGGCCATGGTGAGTTGGCCATGGCAAGTTGGCTGTGGTAAGTTGGCTGCAGCATGTTGTCCTAAACCAGGGGTCCTCAAACTTTTTGAACAGGGGGCCACTTCAGGGTCCCTCAGACTGTTGGGGGGGCGGACTGGCTAGGTGGGTGTGGCTGCCCCCCATGTGACTGGGTGGGTGTGGTTAGATGGTCATGTGACTGGGTAGGTGTGGCTGGGTGGGCACGGCCAATTTAGCAGTCCATTTTGCCAATTTAGCAGTCCATTAAATAATACACACAAATGAAACTTTAATTTGTTTTCCTCCTGGGAGTGTTTTATTTGCTTTTGTTTGACTTTTCTTTTTACTAGATCATTTTTTAAGTTGTTTACGAGTCTAGTGGTCCACTTCAGAAAACTCAGTTTTGCAGCAATTCTTCTCAGCCCCAAGGAGGTTACAATCGACATTCATCCATCTCTCCCTCTCCCTCTCCCTCTCCCTCCCTCTCTCCTTTGCTAGAAGAGCAAATGGGGGTGGGGAAGACAAACATTGCTGAATCCCATTCCATTCACTCTCTCCCTCCCATCTCTCTGTCAGGAAAGAGATGGCTCCTACAAGAGCAAATGGGGGTGAGGAAGAGAAACTTAGCTCCATTCCATTCCATTCCATTCCATTCCATTCCATTCCATTCCATTCCATTCCATTCCATTCCATTCGCTATCTCCTCCCATCTCTCTGTCAGGAAAGAGACGGCTCCTACAAGAGCAAATGGGGGTGAGGAAGAGAAACTTAGCTCCATTCCATTCCGTTCCATTCCGTGGTGGGATTCAATTTTTTTAACAACCAGTTCTGTGGGCGTGGCTTAGTTGGGGGTGTGTGACTTGGTGGTCATGTGACTGGGTGGGTGTGGCTAGCTGGTGACCTGGTGGGTATGGCTATGTCCGTAGGGACTACTCAGAGGGCTGAAAAAAGTCATGTTAATGTTAAAGATTCTTTAGAACATATTCCCTATTTACAAGAACTTCTAGTATAAAAGACAAAATTAGATCAGTCATCAACAATTTGGAAAGGTCAGAAAGTGATAGAACATCTACAGATATGGCAAAAAATGGAAGAAAATAGTAAAGGAGAATGACACAGTGACCAATAGTTTGGAAAACATTAGTTTAGATACTAATGCCAAAGAAAATAAACTTAACAAGATGCATACAATATCTTTAATTTCATATGGTAGCAAAATAATATTTAGATTATAGAAAGTGCTTTGCTTGTATTTATCATGTCAAGATGTGGAATGTCTTTTAAAAAAGTAGGAATCCCAGAACATCTCATTGTTCTTATGTGAACTTATACACAATATGGATATAATATGGCGAAACAAACTGACTCCAGATCAGCAAAGGAGTGAGACAAGGCTGCATACTGTTCTCTTATTTATTCAACCTATACGATCAATATGCATCAATATCCTTGACTTACGACCACAATCGAGCCCAAAATGTATGTTGCTAAGTGACACATTTATTAAATGAGGTTTGCCCCATTTTATAACTTTTCTTGCCACAATTGTTAAGTGAGTCACTGCAGTTGTTGAGTTATTGACCCAGTTGTTAGAGAATCTGAGTTTCCCAATGACTTTGCTTGTCAGAAGGTTGCAAACAGGCATCTCATGACTCTGTGATACAGCAACCATTATAAATATGAACTAGTTCCCAAGCATCTGAATTTTAATCATACGACCATGGGGATGCTACAACGGTCGTAAGGGTGAAAAACAGCCAGAAGTCACTTTTTTCAGTGCCAATATAACTTTGAACAGTCACTAAATGAACTGCTGTAAGTTGAGCACTACCTATATACAGAGGGAAGCTGGCTCACAAGAAGATGGGTGGAGGAAGAAACAAAAAGAATCTGTATTGTGCCAGTGATGATATTGTGATAGCTGAAAATGCAAATGATCTGTAAACTCAACAATCTACTCCTGAAAGTTGAGGATCACCATGGGAAAAAAGGGACTAAGATTAAATATAAAGACCAAACAAATGATAACAGATCCAGGGTTAGCATTGACAATGAAGATACTGAAGAGCTGAACAGCTTTTGCCTTTTAGGATGGACTACCCAAAGTAAAATATTCAACAGACAAGATGTTGACTACTACAAACTAACACTTGGAAGCCAAAAGATATTCATATGTCATTAGAGTTCTGGACCTGCAAAGGTCAACATTGTGCAGGTAATGGCTTTTCCTCTGTGGAGGCCAACGCTGGACTCTAAAGAAGCAAGATAAAAAAAGCAGTGACATTGTTGAACTTTGGTGTTAGAGGAGATTCCTGAGTATATCATTGACAGTCAAGTCAGCAATCTGATGAATTATAGAACAAATCAATCTGGTGTTTTTACTTGACACATAATTGACCAGGCTCAAATGATCATATATTGAATATGATAATTATAGAAAGATCTAGTTCTCTCGAGAAGTCTAGGATGCTGGGAAAGATGGAAGGAAAGAAAAGGATGACTGGTAGCAAGGTAAACGAAGATTACAGCAACAATGGGGTGCACTATTGGAAAACAAAATGGCATAATCCTACATATACAGTTGCTAAGAATGGACCATGACTCTAATGGCACGTAATAAATTTCTGGTCTGTGCGAATCTTGGGAGAGGGAGCTAAGGGGAAAGAAATGCTGCCTAGGGAATGATTAGAGAAGGTGTGGGGGGGGAGTCCACAGCTGCATTACAGGCAAAGAAGTAAATTCAGAAAGGATCTTCCCTAACTTATCAGGCTATAAAAAGAGAGGGGGTGGGAGATCTCTACATTTAGACTTGCAACATTTTGTTAAGGTAGTCTTGCAATAAAGTAGAATTAACTCATCTGATTGTATTTCCTGTCTGGTCTGCGTGGGGAAGCTGACAATTTCTGGGTGAGGCTTGATGGGGAATAAATTTCTTTGCGCTTTTTGGCTCAGATGTTTGTTATTTGATGTATAGTTGTGTGTGTGTGTGTGTTCTATACACATATACTGCACACATATATTTTAGGTTCATCTTTTCCACATCTGTATCTCATATAGTATGCTGTGGAAAACTTGCCACCATAGTCTTCAGAGGAATTGCATAGTATTTGAAACAAGGTTGGCCCTGAAAACGTCTGTAGACAGATTCTGAAATCAGAGTTGATCAGCTTTGTATCAGCCTTGAAGCACACCATACAGTAACTACATAGGCATTTCCTGATTTGGCAGAATTATTGAGGCATATAAATGGGTTGAAGGAGTACAGTTTAGTATCTTCTGGAGGAATCTTTGGAATAGGGGACCAATGCCGAAACATGTGTTTTGATGTCATGATGCAAACCAAGTGTCTGATACCAGGATCTTGCTATTTTGCAACTTCTTAACTAAAACAAATAGCTACAAACCTATTCATTTTCTTACATATATGGCATTAGACAATTGTAGCAGGACTCCGTGCAAGACACTTCTCATAGAAAGCACTTCTAAAACCTCAGGGCATTACTGAGGGCTGAGAGTTGGATTTTACTTTGGTGTGCATTCTATTCGGAAGCAATGCTACAAGAAAAAGAACCTCTGTTTTATCAGGCCATGCAAGAGGACTCCAAAAATTAAAAGCTTCAGGATGAGAGTCCAACTTCATGGTTGAAAAACGCTTCAGACCTCTGAGCCTTCATTTTGGTTCTCTATGAAATGGTTGGTGAAAAAACAATTAGTAAATGTAGTTGAACTGTTTACCAACATTATACTGCCTTCCCTTTAGAAAATTGATTGCCCAGAAAATTCTTGATTCGTGCTTCCTGCCATTTGACTCATTGTCTTCTCCTACTCAATGATTATAATTGCTTTTCACTGAAATGGAACATCTGTTTATCCCCCCCCCCTTTAGATAGCTTCCAATCTATATAAATGTTATCTGATGGTTACTAGCTTGGTTTCTTTCTCATCTATCAGTGAATACAAGGAATATATCCGTACCTGGGCAATTTTTCAATGAGAGGCCAGTGTCTTCCCATATAATCTGCTTATAGTAAATGCTGGGTTTGTTAACCAGAAAGTGGGCAGTTCGTGACCCAGGTACTGTGTCACAGGGTGAGTTCCCATTCCTGCCCCAGCTCCTGCCAACCTAGAAATACAGAAACATGCAAATGCAAGTAGATAAATAGGTATCACTTCAGTGGGAAGATAACAGTGTTCTCTGTACCTTGGTGTAGAGTCATGCCAACCACATGACCATGAAAGCATCTTTGAACAACATTGGTTGCCTTTGCTAGGAAACAAGAGATGAGCACTGCTCCCTAGAGTTGGAGACAGTTGGACAGGAGAAACCTTTACCTTCAATCAGTGGTGAAATCTAAATTTTTTTACTACCGGTAAAAAAATACCACGTTCTGTGGACGTGGCTTGGTGGGCATGGTGTGGCGTAGTGGGCATGGTGTGGCGTGGTGGGCATGGCTTGGTGGGCGTGGCAGGGAAGGATACTGCAAAATTTCCATTCCCACCCAACTCCAGGGGAAGGATATTGCAAAATCCTGATTTCCACCCTACTCTGGGGCCAGCCAGAGGTGGTATTTGCCAGTTCTCCAAACTACTCAAAATTTCCACTATCGGTTCTCCGAACTGTTCAAAATTTCCGCTACCGGTTCTCCAAAACCTATGAGAACCTGCTGGATTTCACCCCTGCCTTCAATGTATTACTTTAGTTGTTGAAATGCTTAAGTTATGGGGAAGTCATTAAGTCATGGGAAAGCAACAATGTCTTGTTCAGGTGAAATATTTACATGCTCCTAGTGCTCTCTTATCCAGGCATTGATACTTAATCTCAACAATGCTACAGTTTCAGGATTTTAAAAGACGATTTACAAATTACATGCTGGTATATCATTGATTATAAGAAGCCTAAAGAGGTTTTAGGTCCAAATCCTAAAATGAGTATCTAACTTCTTCGACAGTTATTATGACAATCATTTGTGTTCCTCAACCATGCCAAAATGTCATTCATACAGTTGTATGACATCCAAAATTCTGAAGGCCTAATAAGATTTAGCTTTCCTTCCCTATAAATAATTTAATCAGATTAATGACATTGTTCTACCTGAGGGATTCTGTAATTAGTAGATTAGTGAAGCAGCAAGCCAAGCTATCTACTATTAGCACCTGGAGGAATTTCTGTTGTCTTTGTTGGTGAATATGAATATTCCTGTCATGCAAACTGTAAAGATAATAACCCAGTGGCATTTTGTAAGCTATATAAATCCATGATTTCACATTAAATATTTAAACGCAGGAGGTGTTATTTGTTAAATGGGGACTGATAAAAAAAAAAGAAGGTTCAACCATTACTGATTTCTTTTTTTCAATCTCACTTGGCAAATCCCTCTTTGTGTGAAGATGCTTTATTTGTGTTTTATGCTTTACTTTTTAATTTTTCTTCCCCCTCAAGCTGTATATTCATTCAACTTCCTCTGAGATGGATTTCAGACTTTGCACGTAAAACACTTGAAATGTTTTTACAGAACATTTACCCTTTGCATATAAAAAGGAAACTCAAACTATAAGCATAAACAGATGCAATGCTGTTTAGGTGCCTCAATGCTTAGCAGATCACTGAAAAGTTTGAAAGTAGGACTGTCTAACACAGCTCCTGTTTGAAAAATCAGTTTACCTGTCAGCTTCCTGTATACCATACTAGACAACTCAGGACTCACTGAATTGAGGCTAATCTGCATGGCATGGCTGCAAAGGACTGGCAAAGAGTTTGCGAGATGGAAAGATTTACATGAGCAAGTTGCGACCTATCCTGCAAGATTCCCCATTTACTTTCTTTGTGCAAACTTTCCTAGAAGGAAGTTGCAAATCCCTCAGGCTCCCGCCATCAATCTTGGTACCATGATCCTCATAGATTCTTTCCATGCAAACTCCCAGGCTTCCCAATGCACTTGTGATAAGGTGTCAAGCTGTGGTAGGATATAATTTTTTTTACCACCGGTTCTGTGGGCATGGCTTGGTGGGTGTGGCAGGGGAAAGAATACTGGATAATCTCCATTCCCTCCCCACTCCAGGGGAAGGTTACTGCAAAATCTCCATTTCTTCCTGATCAGCTGGGACTCGGGAGGTGGAGAATAGATGGGGGCATGGCTAGTCAGAGGTGGTATTTACCGGTTTCCAAACTACTCAAAATTTCTACTACCAGTTCTCCAGAACTGGTCAAAACCTGCTGAATACCACCTCTGATGTCAAGGAACCTTGAACATGACTTCTGATTTCTTGTCTGCTTTTGGATCAGGCTTCCTTGTAGGAAGCTGGCAGTGAGGATCAGAAACCTTGTTTACTTCCCCCCCTCCTTTCCTTCCTCCCTCCCTCATCCTTCCTTCCCTCCCTCCCTTTCCTTCCTTCCTTCCTTCCTTCCTTCCTTCCTTCCTTCCTTCCTTCCTTCCTTCCTTCCTCCCGCCCTTCCCTTCCCCCTCCCTTCCCTTCCCCTTCCCCTTCCCTCTCCCCTTCCCTTTCTCCCCTCCCCTTTCCGTCCCTCCCTCCCTCTTCCAAATCAGTAACATAAATAATCAAGTACCTTCTGTGTAATCTTTTTTTGGGTTGAAATGATAGGGTGTTAAATTTACTTTATCTTCAATAGCTAGCTTATTTGCTCAATATTTGTATTAAAGTTTGGAGAAATGGAAAAATGTCTATGTATTAAAGTGTCATATGGGAGATAGTGAAAACTAGAGGTTGTAGGGTAAACATGGATGATGTGTGACAGTGGATCATAAGTGACCTTAAACTTCTTTTCTAGCGCAATTACCAAATTGTACAGTTTTACATAATCTTTTACATAAAAACCACAGTTTTTATTGTATGTCCTAAAATATATTGACCAAATTTAGAAATTAAGGAAAATGGCAAAATAACTTTCTCCTGTTCACATACACTTACACATACACACTCACAGATACAGAACATTTCAAATGACTAATACATTTTGTGTAATCACACTAAGACTTAGTCTCCCCATCCCACATTTCCCAAGTGAAGCTTCTGGCAAGGGGAAGTAGCTAATACCATACTAAACTGTGAGGAACAAAAGTCACTTAGCTTTTTTAAAATAAAAATATGTGAATTTTTCACTTGAAAGAGGGGTTATAAATTTTCAGGTGAAAACTGTGAAGCAAGAATCTTAGCTGGATAAAGGCCTCTGTTTTCAATAATTGCCACATCAGGCTAGAGTGAAACTGAGATAACTGATGACCTTTTGAAGTCCTCAGAATAAATTATGGTTTGTGTGCAAGAGAAGATAACACTGTTTAAAAGATTTATGTAACAGCTCTTCAAAGAGCCTGAGACATTAGCACACACTGTAATAAATGAGCCACAGTTTCATGTAGGGAATTATTTACATGAGAGGATCTTGGAATCTTATCCACCTGGTCATCCTACAGCTTCTGCATTCCCTGTTTAATCAAAGCAAGAAGGGAAACTTCTGAACCTGATCAATTTTCTAAGCAGCTATGGAAATGGTAATGATGGGCTAGGTGGTGATATGAATTAAGAAAGCTGGATAGCAATCAAAGGACTTGGCAAGGACTTCTTTCTTTAGGGAGATTGGATTGTGGCCTAAGCCTCCATTTACAGGACATATGTTGGAAAAGCAGTGCTGTCTCTTTCAACGAATTACAAGCCGCAGCTCTCTTCAAACTTCTAAGCTTCTTTGGTGGTCTTGCTAAGCAACTGCCACCCAAATACATCAGAGAGCCTTCCACCATATCAGAAAAAAGAGTTGGATGACTAAATAAATACTTATCATAGCAGGTGCCATGAGCACATCTGTTGCAGAAGCTCTATTTCTTACTGGATTGCAAATTATTTGCTAGCTCAGGACAAAACAGTTCTCGTAACTGAGCAGCGATTATATATGAAAGGTAACACAATAATAACACTTTTCTAAATTACAGAATTTGAAGATAGTCTGTAATTAGCCACCAGTAAGAGATAAAGAGGCCACTTTGTTTTCATAAGCCAAGAGGACATATCTTTGGGATAAACAATATACACATATGTAAAAAAAAACCCCAAACTTTAAATATATGTTGGGTAGTGATGTTAACATTTCTTTTCTTTTCTTTTCTTTTCTTTTCTTGCTTACAGAGAAAAAGAAAGGGAAGTTACAGGAAAAATCTCATCATATGAGTTTTTATAAGGAATCCTGTCAAAAATGTCTATATAGAACACAAATATTTGGAAGGAAATTCATTTCCATGGTTCAGACATAATTAAAATTGTATGAACTGTGACAGAGTGTTCAGCAAAGCTTGATTAGCCAGAAATAATTCACATGGGTTCTTGGAATTAAACAACAAACATTCTATCCATTACTGGATGGCTTATCATAAGCCTATGACTCATCCACCATGAGCAAAAATGAACTTTCTTCAATTCATATGCCCATGTATTCATTCTGTTGTTATTTTTATATAGAGCCAGTTTGGTCTAGTGGTTAAGGCACCAGGCTAGAAATCTGGAATTCAAGTCCCACCTTAGCCATGAAAGCCAGCTGGGTGATCTTGGGCCAGTCACTCTCTCTCAGTGCAACCCACAACAAGGTTGTTTTTGTTGTTGTTGTTGTTGTTGTTGTTGTTGTTGTTGGAAAAATAGGAGAAAGGGTGTTCACTACCTTGAGTTATTTGTAAAAACAATAAAGATGAAATATAATTAATTAATAAATATATTGATATAATGCCACTGGGAAAGCAAGTGGATTTGTGACTTCCACCCAAATAGAAAAGAGGAAAACTCCAGAAGGACATCTATTTTTTTTGCCCTTGTTAGGCATGTCTTGAGTACATGAGACTTGAACTGGATAAAGGATGGTGCTAGCCACACAGTAAGTTAAGTCATAAATTTATTTTGTCAAGCATATATAAGATAACAGGTAAAAGTATAAACATAATTTGGATCCATGAAAAGAGTAAATAAAAAGGAATATTAGGAGAGGGACGGTAGGCACGCTGGTGAACTTATGCACACCCCTTACAGATCTCTTAGGAATGGGGTGAGGTCAACAGTAGACAGTTTAAGGTTAAAGTTTTGGGGGTTTGGGGAAGAAACTACAGAGTCAGGTAGTGCATTCCAGGCATTGACCACTCTGTTACTGAAGTCATATTTTCTGCAATTGAGTTTGGAACGGTTTACCTTGTGTTTGTATCTATTATTTGCTTGTATATTGTTGTGGTTGAAGCTGAAGTAGTCATTGACAGGAAGTACATTGTGGCAGATAATTTTATGTACTATGCTTAGGTCAGACTGAAGTCGGCGTAGTTCTAAGTTGTCTAAGACCAAAATTTGAAGTCTGGTGGCATAAGGTATTTTATTGCGGTTAGAGGAATGATATTTTACTCTTCTCGTAAAATATATCTGGATTCTCTCAATTGTATTTATGTCCGATATACAGTGCGGGTTCCAGACAGATGAGCTGTATTCAAGAATTGATCCAGCAAATGTTTTGTATGCTCTAGTTAGTAGTACAACATTACCAGAGAAGAAGCTACACAAGATTAGCTTGTGTAAGCTAACTCTTACACAACTCTTAATGCCTTTTTGGCAATGTTGTTACAGTGGGCTCGGACACTTAGATCATTAGAAATGAATACTCCAAGGTCCTTGACAGAATGAGGGTCATCTACAAGGTCATATCCATCTAATTTGTATTTTATGTTTTGAATTTTTTTGCCAATGTGTAAGACAGAACATTTGTTAGTTGATATTTGGAGTTGCCACTTGTTAGACCAATCTGACAAATAGTCAAAGTCTTTTTGAAGGGTAGTTGTATTGTTGGTGGTGTTGAATAGTTTAACATCATCAGCAAAGAAAATACAGTTGCTTTTAATATGATCACAAAGTTCATTTATGTAAAGTATGAAGAGTGTTGGACCTAAGACACTGCCTTGGGGAACACTGCTATTAACATGTACAGGATTTGATAGAGCACTTCCTAGTTTGACCACTTGTTGTCTGTTTGACAGGAAGGCAGCTATCCTTTTATATAGGAATCCAGAAATGCCACAGGATTTTAGTTTTAGAAGTAATTTGTCATGTACCAGTGAATCAAAAGCTCTACAGAAGTCTATGTAAACTGTGTCTATTGCTTTGCCCTGATTGAGATGTGCAGTCCATATGTTTTTCCAATGTAGTAGTTGTAGATTACAGGATAATTTTTTTCTGAAACCGAATTGTTTGTTAGAAAGTAGGTTGTTTGTCTCTAGGTGTAGTGTAATAGATTGGTTAATGATTGATTCCATGACTTTGCAGGTGACTCAACATAAAGAGATTGGTCTGTAATTTTCAACTAGGCTAGGGTCTCCCTTTCTGAAGATAGGGATGGCCCTGGCTTGTGACCATTGGTAGGGCAAGGTGCTGGTACTGAAATTATTTTTCAAAAAGTATGCTTAGAGGTTCTGCAATTGCAGTGGAAAGCTTTTTTAAGAAGTATGCACGTAGTCCATCAGGTCCAATAGATTTAGATTGCGTAGTGCCTTTTCAACATTGTCTTCTGTAAAATCAATATGTATAAGATCACCGTAATCGTTGTAATTGTCTGTAGTATGACTGGGAAATATTGGGTATGTGTTATTGCTGTTTACAAAGACTCAACCAAAAAACATGTTAAAGAGATTGGCTTTAATGGTTTCATCAATATAATCTTCATTGTTTGGTCCTTTTAGGGGTGGGATGGATCTTGAGTCTTTAAGTTTGTTGTTTACAAAATTATAGAAGGCATGGGTGGATTTTGTGCATAGAAGGTTTTCTTCTTGCTTGATGTGATAATTGGTGCATTCAATCTTTATTTGTTGGCATAAATTTTTATTGCGGTTTTTGAAGTTAGCTACATAGTTTTGTTTTGTTTTTTCTGGATTGTATTTTCCTTATTGTTATTGGTAGTTTATTTTTTCTGGTTTTGTGAGGTATTAATGGTATGTAAAGTTTAATGATTCTTTTGAGTTCACGCAAGAAAATGTTGTAATGGTCATCAGCAGTATTACAGCCAGAGGATAGATTTTGCCAATCAAGATATGAGAGTTCATTGTCTATGAGATCGTAACTGGCTTTTTTAAAGTTATAACTGGGAATCCCATCATTATGATTTTTGAGAGGGTATAAATTGAGACAAAAGTCAATCATGCTGTGGTCGCTGTTGGAGAATGGTTCTTTTATTTGTAATCCACAAATAGAATTTAAACTGTTGCAGAAGATGAGATTAAGGCAGTTGTTGAGTCTAGTGTTGTTAGCTACTAGTTGATCAAGTCCCAGATTAGTTACAGTATTGTACAGGGTTGCATGCAAAGGTTCAGTTGTACATTCATTTAGGATCCAATTAATAAGTGGTAAATTAAGGTCACCAAGAAAGATTATTGGGTGTGGGCAAGAGGCTGCCCAGGTTAGTAGTGAAGTTAACTTG
Source organism: Pituophis catenifer annectens (assembly GCF_029215685.1). Lineage (NCBI taxonomy): Eukaryota > Metazoa > Chordata > Lepidosauria > Squamata > Colubridae > Pituophis > Pituophis catenifer. The sequence continues at coordinate 231,663,056 of NW_027256882.1, read as the reverse complement.
TTTGCATGTTCGATGTTGTAATCTGGGGCTCTGTAATAAAGTAAGAATCAAAGTGTGGTATTGAAGGACAGGTTGCAGACGATGGTCTCAGGAAGAGCAAATTCGCATGTAACTTGAATATTTTTTAGATGTAGGGACTTTTTGTAGAAGATAGCAACACCACTTCCTCTACGGATTTCATGATCTGACCAGTAAATATGATAGTCTCTTACTCTAATAATGGAGTCAGGGAGGGATGTATTTAGCCAAGTTTCACAGACAAATATAATGTCGAATATAGCCGTATTTAGTAAGAGGAGGAATTCAGGTATTTTATTTGCAAGGCTTCTTGCATTAAGTAACTTGCATTTAAGGTCGGTAGTAGTTGTTATAGAGGAAGTTTGGGGCGTGCATGCCTAGTTTTGGATGATGGAGTTGGATGGAGGAGGATTGGGTGTTAGGATGTGGGTTGTGGGATTTTCTTTTGATACAGTCGGCACGGTATTCGATGTATAAGTCAGTATGTCCTTGTTCTTGACGTCCTTTAAGTTCTGATTGGAGTTCACGGGAGCGGATTCTTTGCAATATGGATAAGTCTGGACATGAGCGAAGTTTGTTATGGCTGATGTTGGTTTTGGCGATTGAATTTATTGTATGAATGAATATGCGTTTGATGGACTCATTTTTGCAAATAACTGCAAAATCGTGGAGCTACCGAGCCATCGTTGTATTTGAACTCAGGGCCATCTCTTGAAATTTTGATGATGTCATCAGGGGAGATTTATTTATTTATTTATTAGTTCAATTTATATGCCACCCTTCTCCGGAGACTCAGGGCGGTTTACAATGCACTTATAGCAATAGCCTTCATTCTTTTGTATATACCTGCTTATTAAGGTTTTTGGCCCCCCATAAGCAGTGTTATATTTTATACAAAGTCAGCTTATTGCCCCCACAATCCGGGTCCTCAATTTACCTACCTCGGAAGGATGGAAGGCTGAGTCAACCTTGAGCCTGGTGAGATTTGAACTCACACTAATTGCAGGCAGCTGGCAGCTAAGTGCTACATAACAGCACTTAGTCTGCTGCACTACCAAGGCTCTAATGAGATGTTTGGTTTATTGGAGTTTCTTATAATGTTGCGAACCTTTGTGATATCATCAGATTCGTCGTTGTCATCCAGGCCAAATAAAATAGCATTTTGACATTTTTGTTCACGTTCAATGGTGTCTTTGATAAATAAGGATATATTATTTGCTGGGTTGATGGTTACTTGTGGTTATTCTCTCCAACTGCCACAGTTGTATTCTCACTTATATGAATGGAAGTAGATTTGCCTATGTGAATTGAAACCCTAATCAAGCAGGTTTAGCCGGACTTTTTTGATCGGCAAGATCTGAAAATGATTGAAAGAAAGAGAGGTGGCATTCCCTCAATGGAATGTACAATTATGTGAGAACAGAATTCTAAATCATGCAGAGAGCTTCTATGCATAAAGCAATTTCCCCCTTTCGTAATTCCACCTTTGAATGAATGAAAACGAGCACCTTTTGATGATGATGAGTACATGACAGAGGAAATGAGGAGATGCTGTACATATCTCCTTCAGTGAAGTATCATCTCACATTCTTCTTCACTCAGACTCTTAGTTGTTCTTTTTCTTTTAGAAGATCTTTGTACAGTTTTGCCATCTTCAGTAATGGAGCTTAACTGGCCTCCAGCTGCATTTACTGTAACATCCATTTTTTTTTTCTTGATGTCTACCTAAAAGTTATCGGCTGAATATTGGGAAACTGTTGGCTTCTTGTTTCAGCAAGATTGCTGGAATGATGTTTCCCTCCCTCCCAAAGACCTTGCTCAGGAGAGTTGTTTCTTATTGTCATTCGTTATTTTATACTGGGAGTATTGCTTTTGCTTCTTTCCAAAAGTTCTTGCTTGGAGTCATTTGTTTCCCATTGCTAACGGCACTTAAACACCAGCAATCTGGAGCTGTATTTATTATAAGGAGAAAATATTGCTTAGAATGAAGGAGATGAAGGCATGTATATATGTCTTCATATATGTGCACAGTTGTTTGCATTGTGCCTGATCTGGATGGGGAGAAACAGGCTCAGACTCAACCCTTCCAAGACCGAGTGGCTGTGGCTTCCAGCATCCCGGTATAGTCAGCTGGTGCCATCACTGACTATTGGGGGTGAATCTTTGCCCCCCACAGAGAGGGCTCGCAATCTGGGCATCCTCCTGGATGCACGGCTGTCTTTAGAAGAGACTTGACGGCTGTGACTGGGAGGATTTTTCATCAGGTTCACCTGATTCGCCAGTTACGTCCCTTTCTGGATCGGGACTCTTTACGCATGGTCACTCGTGCCCTCATTACCTCCTGCCTGGACTATTGTAATGCTCTCTACATGGGTCTCCCCCTGAAGAGCACTTGGAGGCTCCAACTGGTCCAGAATGTGGCTGCGCGGATGGTTATGGGCGCAACTCGTTGCGCCCATGTAACACCCCTCCTGCGCGAGCTGCACTGGCTCCCAGTGGTCTTCCGGGTGCAATTCATAGGCATAGGACCAGGGTATTTATGGGACCACCTTCTGCCACCACCAACCTCCCACTGACCAGTTCGCTCCCACAGAGAGGGACTCCTCAGGGTGCCATCGGCCAAATTATGCCAGCTGGCGACACCCAGGAGGAGAGCCTTCTCAGTGGAAGCTCCTGCCCTTTGGAACAAACTGCCCCCGGAAATACGTACAATCTCTGACCTCCAGGTTTTTCGCTGTGCCCTCAAGACCCTACTGTTCCGACAGGCAGGCTGTCTATTTAAGTGGTTTTTAAATTGGAGTTTTAACTTGGGGGTTTTAAATTTTGGCTGAAACTGTTTAATTGATTTTAGTTACTTTTAATGATGATGTCTGTATATTTATGTTTTTAAATTGGCTGTATACCGCCCTGAGTCCTTCGGGAGAAGGGCGGTATATAAATAAAATTAGCATAACATAACATAACATAACATAACATAACATAACATAACATAACATAACATAACATAACATAACATAACATAACATAACATAACATAACATAACAAGAACTGGCACCAGATGTGGCCTTGGGAATGAAAAGATTGGTCATCCATGCTTTATTGGTATAGTTTTTCAGCAATTTTGGAACTTCTCCAAATATGGCCAATGTCCATCCACTTGCTTTTGCCTCATTTGCTATTTAGGTTCCTCTGTCCTTTACCAGTTTCTGAATAAGTGGTTGAATACAGTGGAATTCCTGTTTGCCGTGCATGAAAACCTACCTTTTTGTGACTATTTCTTCTTCAGTAGAATATATGGTTTATTTCATCCAAAGAACAAATTTTGAATAATTTAAAGTCATGCTATACTAAATCAAATATAATTAATAAGATATAACTTTTTGGTTTTCACCTGGACATGTAATTAATGGGGGAGAAATTCAAGGTAACAATTCTGCTTGATAGAATCATGCATAGTTATTTGGATTAGGTAATAATCATATAATTTACAGTATATACTAAACAATTTAAAGTTCTGAATCTGATATGTCACAATTCAACTTTCCACCATCTTTGAGAAGTCAGTAAGTGTCAGAGTGGCAATCAGCCCCGTTACCTTCCTGGGGTAATTGCCTGAGTTAGAGGTGAATCGTGGCATTCTCCTTGTGTATACTTTTGCATGAAAATAAACCCGAAGATATGTTTTCTAAGAAAAACTCATTTATTTGTTATAAAGAAAATAAAACATCTCACTAATCTAAATTAGTTACATCTTGGCAACTTTCCCGGCCACCTCTTCTGGCCGGACCTCTCTTGGAAGGAGAACAAAGGAAAGTTATTAGAAGAAAGTGAAGGAATGCAGACATGCGCAGTTAGCTTAAAGATAAGAAACTTGGCAAGCTACGGTAAGTCTGACAGTTCAAAAATATGAGCTCATCTGGTAAATACAAAAACACAGTGACAGTAAGAAGTCTGAGGTTTTTAGGCCAGAGTGAATAGTTCAGCAGTCATTCAAGTCATCTTCAAGACCACCAAAGATCTCATTAACTCATGAAAGGGCAGGAAAAAAACAGTGAGTTTGAAGAACCACACTTATAAAAGACACTTAGAACTTTACACTGGAAGTGAATAATCAGCTATCTTGTTTGACTATATTCTTATTCACGATAAAGATGTTTTCTCAAACTTAAATAGTTACAAAGCCTTTGTAAGTCCTAGACTAGAAAATGAGTTTAGCAATTTTTGGAATTTATTTTTAAGACTTGGCCAGGAAATCTAGAACTTTTTAAAAACACAGTGCTTAGATTAGTAGGTCAAAGGAAAGCTGTGGATGTGTGTATTGATACTTCAGTAAGGGATTTGATAACATTGACTGCAACCTCTTCCATGATGAAATGGATCAGTGTGGGATGGATGGTCCCATTATCAAATGGATTCAAAATTGGTTGAGCAACCATATCCATTATGTGAAATTCGTTCACATAATGGGTTTATGTTTACATGAAGGGTGGCATGCAGTGGTTCTGCCCTGGACTCAGTGCCCTTCAACATGTTCATAAATGATTAGGAAAGGTTGGTCAATTGAATGACTCCATTTTGTACATGAAGGGCATTGAGTTGTTCATACCTAGAGCAAGAGGCGTCAGCGGATAGAAAATGCAATCAAGCAATAATGGGAAGACACGATTCTGGAACACAACACCAATTTATAGGATTTAAGAAATACTTCAATAGCTACACAATAATAGGCAGAAGAAATTATGTGATCTTTATATATAGAAGCCTTCTAGTGTTCTACCTTGGATATAAAATGAGGAAACCTAAGGAAATTTCACACAAATAAGTTCTTATTGTTGGACCTCCCTTGTTGTATTGCAGTCTGTGAGTTGCAGAAGCAGATGCAGTTCAGTAAATCATGAAAAATGACTATATTTGCCTTTAGTATCAATCCATGAGTGAAAACTGTCCAAATTTCTGATGTGTATTATTAAAGAGACCCTCTCTATCTATATTGCCCAAAATTAGAGTAATTTTAAGCATTGCAGTAAACCATCTGGTCCAGAATAAAAATAAAAGAAAAAAAAAAGAAAAAGAAAAGAAAAAGAAAAAAAAACATGTTCATAAATGAGGTAGATGACAAGACATAAGGGCTCCTCGTCAAATTTGCTGGGTAGAGAAATTGCAGGTTCAAGGTTCAAAAGGATCTTGAGATTGGATCGTATCCAACAAGTAGTTCAGTGGTGAGATATATAAGATACTACACTTAGAAAAAAAGAACTGATTCTCAAGTACAAAATAGGTGGTAACTGGCTTGACAATAATACTTCTGAGGAAGATTTGAGTGTTCTGGTAAACCACAAATTGAACTTGAGCCAGCAGTGTGCTGCAACTGCCAAAAGTGTGAATGCAACCTTGGGCAGCATCAACAAAGGTACAGTATCAACAGCATGGGAAGTTATAGTTTTGCTCTATGTTTTTACTGGTCAGACGGCATTTAATTCTGTACACAAGAAGGAGGCTGAGAAGAGTGATAAAGAGTGTAAGGGATTTGGATGCTAAATTAAATGCTGAATGATTGAAGGAACATGGCATACTCACCCTAAGGAAGAGAAGCATAAGGGAGGAAGAGATAGCAGTCTTGCAATTTTTGAAAGGTATCAAAGGGAAGAAGGTATGGATGTATTCTTCTCCCAAGAGTAGGATTAGCACCAATGGCTGGACAATTTACAGAAGGAGTGTGGCTTTCTTCCCTGGCTTTCTTCCCTGGCTTGACACTTCTTGCTTTTCAGGTTCACTGGATACATAATAGTGATCCCACAATTAAGGAGGAGATCCCAACTCAAAATAATGAAGAATTTCTTGACCAAGAGGTACTACTGTAGAATTTCTTGGAGTTGTGGGTGTTCTATCCGTAGAGGTTTTTGAGCAAATATTAGAAAGCTGTTTGTCTGAGATGGTATAAAGAGTTTTACCCTAGGCAGTGGATGGATTACAAAATTCTTCCAATGCCACAATTTCAGAAACAAACAACTAGGACAACAACAAAAAGGAAGCTTCACTACTATCAGCATGTTATGGTATCAGGAGCTCATAATAAATTCTTCAAGATGTGAATACAGTTCTCTAATCATCTGTTTAAATTCATTCTCCATCTGGTGGTTTTTGTTTTTGTTTTGTATTATCTTAACCATGAGATAAGAATTCGGGTTACATTATATCTATATAAACTAGGGACACGATGGCTCAGAGGCTAAGACGCTGAGCTTGTCGATCGAAAGGTTGGCAGTTCAGCGGTTTGAATCCCTAGTGCCGCGTAACGGGGTGAGCTCCCGTTACTTGTCCCAGCTTCTGCCAACCTAGCAGTCTGAAAGCACATAAAAAATGCAAGTAGAAAAATAGGGACCACCTTTGGTGAGAAGGTAACAGCATTCCGTGTACCTTTGGCATTTAGTCATACTGGCCACATGACCGCAAAGACGTCTTCGGACAGTGCTGGCTCTTCGGCCTTGAAACAGAGATGAGCACTGCCCCCTAGAGTTGGGAACGATTAGCACATATGTGTGAGGGGAACCTTTACCTTTACCGTTATATCTATATGAAATTCATTGCAATTAATGCCTGGGATTTTCTCTCTCCTTTCAGCGTTCCCCTCAGCCAAAGATTGAGATTAAATCTTTTGTCATAATATAATATTCTTTTCTTTCTGTAATCAGTTGTTTGGTTTGCTTTCAAAGCTACTTTTCGGTTCTTTTTCTTCTGGAAAAAGAACCGAACAGAAGCAGCCAGTATTTCATAACATATTTAGGAAACGCTCCTGCTGCAATTTATATGAAGATATATTTACAAATAGATGCTCTTCTTTGATTTTGCATTAGTCAAGATCTGTGCTATAAATAGAGGGGGAGGGGGTGTCTGGTTTGGGCCCTTTCCTTTCCCAGCCATACTTTTCATGATGGCAACTTCATTTGACTACGTCCCTCCCTCTGTTTTAATGTTGGGTTGCGCAGCAACCTCAAACCACTTCAGTGAGACTACTTCAAGTTAAGCAGCTTGAAAAGTGTGGCTTTCTTCCCTGGCTTGACACTTCTTGCTTTTCAGGTTCACTGAATACGTAATAGTGATCCCACAATTAAGGAGGAAACCGTTTCCAACAAACAAGTTGGCTGGACAACAAGAATGATCTCTAAGCAATGATAGAACATTAGTTCAAAGAAATCCCAAGCCAGGCCCCTTATCGCTTGCCACAGGGATGATAGTTAGCATTCCCACCCTTGCTAATCAGCCTGTTTATCTGTGAGGCATTATGAAGTAAATATTATCACAATCTCTTTGAAGTCGAGACAGATGGGTGCCTTGAGCCAAGCTACTGAGGTAATGATCTTTCACGCTTACAGGAAGCTGCTTGCCTGCTTTCAATGATCTGGGAGCGAAGGAGGGGTGGGGGGGGGTTAAGGGTGGAATGGAGAGACCAGCCTCATAATCACCTTCAGACAAGCCTGGAAGCCCATGGGGAGTTGAGTCAAACCTCCACCTCTGGTAAAGAAGGGAGCCAGAGTTCAGATCCAGGAATGCAGACTGCTCCCTCTATATCTTCTCCACTTTCAACAAACTTCACAAACAAGCCAAACTCTAGCTCAGCCAAACAGTATAAAGCAGATGTTACAGTTTGCACCACTTCGGTAGAACCCGATTGTTAACTTTCTGAGCAATTTGGCAAACTGGTTGTTGGAAGAAACCATTAGGGCAGAGAACCGGTTGTTAAATTACTTGAATCCCACCACTGCACAAGTCTATTCTGTCCCTCGTTTTAATATGCTTCCCAAATCTTAATACCTAATTGTGACTGCTTGGTCCCCAACTTCTTAACCTTTTTGCTGGCCACTGAGTGACCATCTCTTTGTTACCTTGCACCATACTCTTGTTCACATCTCCAGCTGTGCCGCTTTGTCACTTTCAAATAAATAACAGATTGTTTGCCTGCAGAATGGCCTATCCTTGCCTTCATTAAATTCCTCTTTGGAAATCTCAATTGGCCTTGCATTGAATTATGCCATCCATGACCTGGAGCACAAGGCCACTTTCTTCTTCATCTACAGCCAAAACCTAGTTCATAATTAATATTGCAAGCAGGGTTATTTCGTCATGATCTGTAGGATGTCTGGCAACCGATTCAGATAGCTTCTTCTGATATAGTAATTATGTGGACAATGCAGAGTATTCAAGTTAAGTGCCTCACATTTTCATCTTATGACTTTATCTTATTATTACAAATCAACTGCTTGGAAGAAGAAATCCACAAGTTGCCCCTGTGGCTGGTATCTATAATCCTTAGATCACCCTTAATGTAAGAATTCCAAATGTTATGTTTGGGATTAGAGAGAAAAGCAATGGAGACAGGAAATGTGATGTACTGTACTTCCTGTTCTGTTTGATGGCATCTGTGTTGTGTCCAAAGCTGCTCTTAATGAAAACAAGTGCATTCTCCAGGATCATAAAGTAAACAGTTTGGATTTGACTCCCAAATTATACCATATTATCTTAACAAAGGCAGAGAAAGAAAGCTGGGAGAAAAAAGACGCTCATTCTAAGACTTTGTTTTGAGCTCTCTAGAAGTTGATTTATATTAGCCCCATTTCACCGTGTCTCTGTACTTACATAAGAGCACCAGCTGCCCTTCACATCCTAACTGTCTGGATTAGTCAGGCAACCAACCACCTGATTAGCAATGAAGCTGCAAATTAGCAAATGAATACTGAAATGTTTTTAAGGAGGCACAGAATGTGAGGCTTTGCAGAAATACTATATCTGCCCTTTGGCGGTTATATTCACCAATATGTTTTGTGATGAAAAGGGAAGCTTTGCAAACGACTAAACTGAGATGGGAGGAGGCGAATCATCCTTGAATTTTCTTCTTAGAAATGCCACTCATTTGCCTAATGTCATTTTTTTTTTAATTAGAAGATACACATATGACTTAATCAAGCCCATCTCGGGGAATTGCGCATGTATTAATGATTTTAGCACTCAAACACATTATTAAGGGATTTGTGCTAAGTACCCAAAACAAAACAGAATAATTTTGCTTGCTATGTTTAACTTACTGAGAAACAGCTCATGGCTTGTTTTTCTACTTAGCACATTTAAGAATGCAACAGCTTAGCATTCACTATCAATTTTTACTTGTACACAGTCTCAAAGCAGTACTAGAGTAATTCAGCCACGGGGCTATTAACATTGTCATAGATCTTTAAGAAAAGGTAATTTAGATATGATTAAAATCAGCTCAAAAACAAGATGTCTATTCAGACAATCAGAGAAGCATGTGAATAAACCACAAAATAATAATAATCCCCCAGGAAGACATTACCTTAACATGATTGTGGGGATTGCTTGCTCCAAGGAGAACGAGAGCTATATCAGAGGTTCAACCATACTGGATAGGCTTCATCAGAGGAGGCTGATGAAGAGTATCTCTCACCTAAATTACTAAATTACATAAATTGCATTATTCTTCAATATCTTCATAAACGACTTAGATGAGGGAATAAAAAGGGAACTCATCAAATTTGCAGATGACACTAAACTGGCACGAATGTTCAACATCCCAAATGACAAGCTCAGGATCCAAAAAGATCTTGACAAACTTGAACAATGGGCCCTATTCAACAAAATGAATTTCAATGTGGACAAAGCAAAGTTTTACATTTAGGCAGGGAAAATCAAAGGTATAAGTCAGGGGTGGGTCCTACTTACCTTTACTACCGGTTTGCAATGGGGCTGCACGCAGAAGCATTTTGATGATGTCGGTGTCGGTGGGCGGAGCCTCCCGCCGGTTTTACGGTTTTACGAACCAGGGGCAACCCACCACTAGTATAAGTACAGATTAGGTGAGACCTGGCTCAAAAACAGTAACTGTGAGAGGGACCTTGGAGTCTTAGTGGATGATCACTTGAATATAAGACAGCAGTGTGCAGCAGCAGCCAAAAAAGCTAATAAAATCCTGGGTTGTATAAACAAAGGTATAGAATCAAGATTACGTGAAGTACTAGTATCACTTTATAAAATACACCTGGAATACTGCAACCAATTTTGGTCACCATACTACAAAAAAGATGTTGAGACTTTGGAAAGAGTTCAGAGAAGAGCAATTAAGATGATCAAAGACCTGGATTTTGGTTTGGCTAGTCTAAAGAAAAGAAGAATTAGGGATGACATGATTGCAATATTCCAATATTTGAGGGGCTGCCACAAGAAAGAGAGGGTCAAATTATAAGCACCAGAGGGCAGGATAAGAAACAATGGTTGGAAACTAATCAAAGAGAGAAGCAACCTGGAATTAAGCAGAAACTTCTTAACAGTGAGGACAATTATCCAGTGGAACAACTTGCATCCAGAAATTGGTGGCACTCCATCACTGCATGTTTTTAAGAAGAGTCTAAATGGTCCCTTATCTAAATTGGTATAGGTTCTCCTGGTTGAGCAGGGGGCTGGACTAGAAGACCTCCAAGATCCCTTCCAGCTTATTCTATTCTATTCTATTCTATTCTATTCTATTCTATTCTATTCTATTCTATTCTATTCTATTCTATTCTATTCTATTCTATTCTATTCTAATATGGTAAGATGTAATTTATAGACATCCGTACTGGATCAGTCATCACCTGGGTCAACAAGGTCCACCCTAGGTCTTGGATATCTGGTGACAAATGGATGACAGGACTCTAAACTATTGACTGAGCAACCAGGACCAACAGCTGCATATATATTGGAAGAAATGTTATTTAGCTGACTCAAGCATCTGAAACATTGACAAAATCACCACCAGTCAATTGCAAAAGGAACCCTTAAATGGAACATGTTATATCCTGCAACTATACCTTTAACACCATCAAACAACAACATTTGTCTATTCCAAGACACCATTAGAATTATTATCTGGAGTCAAACTGAACTGGACAGTTTGGATTGAAAACCAAGAAAACTGATGACTATTCATTATACATTATATCCCCATAAGGATATTGGTAGATTATAAATTGTCCTGTAGAAATGGAGGCAGAGATTTACTTCAAGTTAAACAAACTGTCAAAGAAGAAAAGGATGCATTAGCTGATTATGTAAAAGATAGCCAAGAACAAGCATTGATTCAAGTTAAAAATTGGAACTTATTGAATATACAGGAAACAAAACATATTGTTTTGAAATATTGAAATAACATAATAAAAATGTGAACTGGCAAGACTGGCAGGGGAAAACATTACATGATCTACAAAAGACAATCTTTCTACGAAAGATCAACAGGGAGTGTATAAAGATAAAACCTGGCAATAACTTACACTGAAACATTAAACAAAGAAACTGAAGGCTTGATTTTGGCTGCTCAGGAACAAGCTACTTGAACTATTGCAGTCAAGGCCAGAACTGAAACTGATTCAAAGTGCAGATTGAGCAAAAATGAAGAAGAAATAATGGATCATATAATCAGCTCATGCAAGAGTGAACAAACTGATTATAAGGAATAACATAACACAGTCATCAAAACTATTCACTGGAACATCTGTAAGAATTACCATGTGCCAATAACAAAACATGGGTGGAACACATAGTTGACAAAGTACTTGAAAAGAAACAGGTTATAATACTGTAGAATTTCCCAATATAAACTGATAAAGTCTTGAGTCAAAGCACATCAGATTTAACTGTGATTGAACAGAAGAAAGTGTGGATAATTGATGTGGCAATACCAGGGGATAGTAGAATAAAAGTCAGACAATTGATGATTATCACAAAATCAAAATTGAAATATTATGGCATAAATGGCCACATTCTAATCAAGTTAAAATTGGGGATAACCATAATTTCTTTTGACCAGTCTCAGGTGTGTTTATTAATGTAGCATTTTTCTTAGAAATATTTTGTAATCTTTAGCAATATTTGAAGTTCTCTCCACTCAGTATCACTTCCGAAACTGTATCAGAGAATATCAATTTGCAGCTGACCAGTACCATCTTGTGGTCTTTATGGAGCACAGTATTTCCTTTCAGTTTTTTCTCTTTTATCTAAATTATCAAGTTTTTTTCTGCCTATGCGAAATTGTTTAATTTATCTTTTTTTCCAACATTGAATATTTGCATTTTAATGCAAAGCATTTTCATTAAGAAAAAAGGACTTTCATACATTTTTCTTTCTTTCTTTTTTTTTTTATAATGAAATTTCATTTTGTTTATCTCTTGTGAGACTGGACCTTTTCTATTTCCCACAGCTCTACATATACATCCAGATAGTTACCTTATATAAATTATTTTACTTTTTTTTCATTTTGACATATTAATAAGCAGAAAAGTAACATGGGTTATGAGAGTCCTGACTCTCTCATATACTAGAACAATCCAAAGCATCTCCTGGACGATAGGTGATGGCAGTAAAAAGCACCTTTTCACTAGTCCAAAGATGAATACAATGATAAGATGTAAGCTCAGAGGGCTCCTAGAAGAGAAACGTTGAGACTCCATAATTCTATCCTATAGGCCAGGAGTCTCCAACCTTGGCAGCTTTAAGACTTCTGGACTTCAACTCCCAGAATTCCTCAGCCATTATTTTTTATTTTTTTCTTTGTAATAGTTTTTTTACCTTTGTATTTGTAAATTTTAATAAATTTATATTATACATTTATATTATGTAATATTTAATTATACTGTTCTATTTTAAAATATTATTTTAACAAATTTATGTAAACATAAATGCAAAATTAATTTCACGTTATCTTTTTTTAATCTTCCAATTATATGTAAAAAGTTTGTTTGATTTAGAGATTCAGTTAAATTTTTGTCAGACCAACTCTCTAAATCAAATTTGTGCAGAGCCTCAACAACAAAATAATTTACGTTTCTTATATTTGGGGGCACATCCTCTTTCTATTCCATCAACCAAGAAAATTTCATGTGTTCCAGCTGTATGAATGTTTACTCAAGTGTGGCTTTATTGTGCAATCATAAATGTGTTTAGTTAAAAAAAATCTCACTGGAGTTTATTTCCACTTTTAATTGAGAAAGAGACCCATGATTAGTCCTGTGCCCTTAGTGAAATAGCAAATGGACGGCAACACTGGGATTATGGAGAAGTTAAAAGGACTGCGCCACGGTCCTCAATAAAAAACAGTGATCTCAAATTTGCTACCTGGTTATTGAAAGAACCATCAGTTGATACTAAGCTTTCATTGGCACAATGTTTCCTTTAAAATATAAACCAAATTGGTAGAAGCTTTATTGATACTGAATTCTGATTAGTTCTTCCCAGGGTTACTTAGACCTGTGCTTTCTAGACACATAATTAAAAATGTGTATGCTAACTGCATTAACACAATTAACACAGTGTCTATTTAGACGCCGACGGAAGTGTTTTAATTTACAGCTTTTCACTTTTCCTAAACACCTTAGCTATAATGCATTGTATAACTTCCCTTCGCCCTATCCTTTCCTTGTTCTTTCATCTGAAATTCTAATTAGATTCTTGATCACCATAATTCTAACATATATAGATGAGGGGAAGGGCCAGAGGAGAAGGAATGCATTCCACAGTTGTGACATTAAAGATGCACAAATGGGCTTTTAACAATCTAGTTTATCTCTGCTTTTACATCTTTCTGCCAACTGCCTCCAATGTGTATCTCTCTTACTCTGTACAACTGCTGAGAAAGAGATGGATGCACATCTAATGATGCCATTTAAATTCTTGTGTGCTACATCATCTTTATGACTTTTCTTAGTTATGAAATTTTCTATGACAGGTAAAATGACTTAGCAGGGATTGAAACCTATTTTTGTCTCTTCAAATGTCCATGGGCATGCTCTTCATGTTTAAGGGTAGGAAACCTGTACGGCAATCTCTACAACTGCTCACCAGAACACTATTGCCAACAACAGAAGAAAAAAAAAAATTCCCTTGAGATTTAATTGAAACCACAGACTTCATGAAAGAGGGCAGAATGAAAGCCATCACTTTTGGCTATATTATAATATAAGGACAAGGGCCTCATGCTGCAGTTATCAAGAATTTTTGACAATTTTTATCAAATCGAATGAGGTTTTCTGCACAGGACTATTTCTGAAGCCACCTCATGGGTGAAATCCAGCAGGTTCTGACAGGTTCTGGAGAACCGGTAGTGGAAATTTTGAGCAGTTTGGAGAACCAGCAAATACCACCTCTGGCTGGGCCCAGAGTGAGTGGGAATGGAGATTTTGCAATATCCTTCCCCTGGAGTGGGGTGGCCCACCAAGCCACACCCACAGAACTGGTAATAAAAAAAATTGGATTTCACCACTGAGCCACCTGTGTCACAATCAAACAATTCATACCACAAAGCTCTTCATAATATTGGTTATTGATTTAATTCCTATTCTTGTGCACTGGAAATCATTAATTCAGATTCCCCCCCCCCCCGAGAAACCAAAAGCAATTTTCCTCCACTGCGAACATTCCCTCCAATATTTTAAAGATGTCCGTCATAGGTCTCTGATGGCCATCAGAGATTAATCCACATTAGGTATTAAGGGATTAGTAACAGGAAGGTTGAGAGTGTTGTTCATCCTCACCCATGGAAGGTCATTGGGTAACTGAGCCAGTCATTATTTACTGTATCAACCCAACTAACCTCACAGGATTGTTGTTGCCAGAAAAAGAGAGATGACAATACATACATTAACTTCTCCTCCTCCTTTCCCAAATGATAGATAAATATAAATCAAATGAATAAAGAAATGATTTCTTTTCAAGATAAAAAATACCCAATGTCTTCATGGACATAGTCTCCTGAGATTGTGTATTACTACACCACATCTTGGATCTATGTAACAGTTTTGCTACATCTCATCTTTGAAGAACTGTTTTCTGATCTCTTTCCAGCATTAGTTATTCAATGACTAAAGTTCCTTTTCTCCATAGTTCAATAAAATTGTCAGGCATACTCATGTGCAACCTAATCCCATGCATGATAGCTCCAGAGTAATATCACTCTGGTGGCACCTTCTGTGACTAACACACTTTATTAGTAGGAAGGCTTCATCTCATAAAAGCTTATGCTTTATATAAAAAAAGCTCCTGATTTTAAACAAGAAGGATGCATCTGATTGGTCAGATAAACAGATCTATTTGCCAGTTGATAGGTTATAAGTATACATACACACATATGCAATTTGGGTTTGTGAAAGTGTGTGCAATGTAAAAAAATAACATAAAAGTCAACTCTTGATTTCTATTTTGAACTTTATCTACTGTAATTAAATTTACATGAAGATGATCAAACACTAGAAAAGAAAGCACACACTACTGTTACTACAAACAAGTACGCTAAGAAAAAAATATGTTGGCGTATTTGTTCAGTATGTCCTGGCAGTAGATGGCCAGTATCCCAGGTAGACTGGTGAGATAATTTCATGAGGTAAATTTTGATAGTCACCAGTCAGAATTGCTTCACAAGGGATTATACAAATTAGCGAAGGGCAAAATATTGAAAAGCTTCCTGTTTTAACCTGTATCATATACCAAACTTCTTTAAAAATGACATTCAAAAAGACGAGGAGATATTGTCCTCAGGTCCTGCTTTCCTATAAGCATTTGAAAGACAAACGAATAATAGACTACAAGGATCTTTGGTCTGATCCAACAGGAACTCATCTTCTGTTTTTCCTTATATAGAGAAATATAAAAATAAACAAGGATGTATCACGCTTTAGAATCTATCTGATGTTAGAACAATGCCTAATAAAATTATATTGCTTTCGGCTAGGATAGGACTGACAGGAGAACAGAACAATGATAGTGGAATCTTTCTTCATCCCTTTGAAGTCACCTATATTTCATTCTCAACATTATCCCTTTTGCTTTGGTTTCAGCTGTTCTTCCATTCAGTAACCTTTATTTGTGTATAGAGATTTAAAGACATTTCTCCACAGCTAGCAAGAGAAATCCCTTTGGGGGATTTTGAGGCTCATGTTTGAGAAGAGTGAAATGGCTCTAAGGGAATATATTGGGGGGGGGGGAAATAACCTTGGAAATGGGAAAAGAAACTAACACATCCTTTGTAGCAGCTGCCTTGTTATTAACTTCTGGAGCATACCTGGCATATCCTTTTAAAAAATCTAGCAATGTTCATCCCTAAGTGCATTACAAACTTTACATTTATTCCTAGTTTCCTACGTGTTGTTTCAGTGGCAACCAGACAAGGGAGTTCACTTGGATTGCCTTGACAACATAACAGATTTTCTCCCTTTTTAATTTTACTTGTAGCCAAACCCCTCTCTTCTTAGCCTTCTCCATATATCTATCTGTTCTTTGTATATGTATAAAGAATAAAACTGGGGCAAGGCATTGTATCATGGGTATATCATGCTCAAGGCTGATCTTGAAATCTCGATCTGTTAGACGGGTTGACTTCCTGAAGTATCATTATGGTTTCGTAGCACTTTTCTGCCATTTCAGCAACAAGGACATTTTCCAGCCAGGTTCCTCTGATAAAATGGTAGTTCATGGTGGCAAATCTAAGGTGACCAGATTTTAACATTGGTAAAGAGGGACACCATTGTGGGCGTGGCTTATTTTGTGGGCGTGGCTTGGAGGTCATGTGACTGGGTGGGCGTGGTTAGCTGGTCATGTGACCGGGTGGCCATGGCTATGTGTATAGGGACTACTCAGAGGGCTGAAAAAAGTCATTTCTGACAGGTCCTCGCACTTTTGACTGGTCCTCACACTTATGACCATCCTCACATTTATGCCCATGCAGCATTCTTAACAACCATGTCACTCATTTCACAATTGCTTCTCTTCACCATGGTGATAAGATAGGGCAAAAAACGTAAAATGTGAGGACAGTCGTAAGTTTGAGGGCTGGTCAAAAGTGCGAGGACCAGTCAAAAATAACTTTTTTAGCTCTCTGAGTAGTCCATATGCACAAAAGGACTAACCAGAGGGCTGAAAAAAGTCATTTCTGACAGGTCCTCGCACTTTTGACTGGTCCTCACACTTATGACCATCCTTACATTTATGCCCGTGCAGCATTATTAACAACCATGTCACTCATTTCACAACTGCTTCTCTTCACCATGATGACAAGATAGGGCAAAAATGTAAAATGTGAGGACAGTCGTAAGTTCGAGGACTGGTCAAAAGTGTGAGGACCAGTCAAAAATAACTTTTTCAGCCCTCTGAGTAGTCCATATGCATAAAAGGATATAGCAATAGAGAGGATGAAGGAAGGGAAGAGAAATTAGAGTAGGAGTGAGGGTAAGAGAGGGAGGAAGAGAGGAGGAGAAGGAGAAAGGAAGAGGAAGTAGGGAGGAGAAGAAGAGGGTGGGGGGAAGAGAAAGTAAGAAGGAAAGAAAAGAGAGAGGTGGTAGGTTTGAGGAGAAAGATTGCTGTACAATAAAAAAGATGAAAGGGAAGAAAGCCAACCCCAAACAAATATAAAGATATTAAGATAAAGAATGAATTGTTAAACTTTAAAGAATAAAAGAGAACAAATATGAATAAATAGCAATAATTAGAAACACACATAGAAACATACAATGTATTTTCTTTGAACAGAATATTTGGCTGGTTCACAAATTTAAATAGTGTTTAGTCATTTCAATTAAATTTACAATTTCTATATTTCCTTTTTGCCATATTTATTCCTCATCTATTTTTTTTTAAAAAAAAACAATATTACCCTTCACCCTCATCTCTAATCTTAATCAAATTCAATTTCTCCCTTCTATTCTATATTATACCCCTTCCCATTGTCATCTATTTTTATATCCATCCTCACATTGGTTAATTATGTAATACAGTTGTTTAATACAAATTCAACATTTTAATATAAATCAATTAGTTATATAACTATCTTTTTTGTATATTAATCAATATGAACATGAATATTCCAATTATTTCCATGCAATCCAATTTCTTACAAATCAATTAATTATATTTACCAATAATAATAAACCAAATAATTTCCCCCATATATTCCTCCAAACCACAACTTAACCATTTCTGCTTTCAACACAGTATACAATTAATAGTATCTCAATTATTACAATTCCCTAGTTAAATAGAGCTTTTTTTCTTTTGTGTTTTAAAATCTTGAACTCTCCTCCTAAATTTCCCATTGTTTGCAGTTTTGCACCTACCTTTTTTGGTGAGGAAAAAGAAAAAGAAATCTCTCTCTGCCTCATTTTGTCACGTTGCAGCAAAGACCCTGCTTTTGCTTTCGCTTTTTCAGCATAGCTAGTGGAAAAAAAATCTGCTCCAGGAACTCTTTACATTAATCACCTGTAGGGCGGCCTTTGAAGCCCCGCGGCAAGAGTTTAAACAGTTTTTTTCCCCTCTAGCCATCAGCTGGGACTCAGGAGGCAGCCGGGACTCAGGAGGCAGAATGAAAAATCGGGACTTTTTTAAAACGCTGCGGGACGCGGGACAAATTGCTAAAAATCGGGACTGTCCCGCCAAAAGCGGGATATCTGGTCACCTTAGACAAATCTGTTCTTTTTGCCACAAAACCCAGTTACCAACTTTCAGTTCTTTCTAATTCTTTGAATTCTTCTAATTCTCAGTTCTTTCCATTCTAATTCACCTATCCTTTACTGTCTGACCTTTTCATAACTAATTTCTAACCCTTCTCCCTTCCCTTTAACCAATCTAGTTTATACCTCACTAATTCTAGTCATAGTTTTCTATACCGAAATTGTAAGTTTGAAACTTTATTGCCATAGCTTCTGTAAATAAGATAGCCCCTCTATGTCATGCCCATTTTAGAGTAGCAAAGATAGACCTTTGGCCTAGCCCCCTCCTCATAACTCTTAGAACACCACATTAGAACATAGAATCAAAGACTGAAAAGAACCTCAGAGGTCTTCTAGTCTAATCCCCTGCTCAAGGCAGGAGGCCTTATACCAGTGATGGCTAACCTTTTTGCCATCATGTGCCTGGAGGGGAAGAGGGGTGTGTGTCACACATGTGTATGCCCACACCCATAATTCTATGCACCATGCCCCCGCGCATGCGCGCATGACACCCCCATTCTCCCCGCTCCTGGCTGGCGATGGTCTGGTAGGCCCGTTTTTCTCTCTTACCTGGCTCCAGAGCCTCTCTAGGAGTCTGGGGAGGGCAAAAATGGCCTTCGCCACTCCCTCCGGATGCCAGAAATGGCCCATTTGCCAACTTCCGGTGGGACCAGAAGGCCCATTTTTTGCTGTCCCCAGCCTCCAGGGCCTCTCTAGGAGTCTGGGGAGGGTAAAAACGGCCTTCCCTACTGCCCCTGGAGGTCCTCCAGATGCCAGAAATGGCCCATTTGCCAACTTCCGGGGACTGGAAATTGGCAAACGGGCCATTTTCGGCCTCCGGAGGATGTCCGGGGGGGTGGGGAAGGCCGTTTTTACCCTCCCCAGACTCCCAGAGAGGTCTGAAGCCAGATGAGAGAGAAAAATGGGTCTTCTCCACCCCCCCACCCCCCGAGATCCTCCAGAGGCAAGAAACAGCCTGTTTTCCTACTCCTGGTTGGCCCAGAAGGCCCGAAAATCAGCTGGCTGGCACACACATGCACGCCTAAGCTCAGCTTGCATGCCCACTGATATGGCTACGCGTGCCACCTGTGGTATGCATGCCATAGGTTTGCCATCACGGCCTTATACCATCTCGGTCAAATTATTGTCCAGTCTATTTTTGAAAACCTAGTTTTGATGGAGCACTCACAATGTTTGGAAGCAAGCTATTCCACTGATTAATTGTTCTCACTGTCAGAAAATTTCTCCTTTATTTCTAGGTTGGCTCTCTCTTTAACAAGCTTGTACCCATTACTTCTTGTCCTGCCCTCTGGTGCTTTGGAGAACAAGTCAATCTCCTCTTCTCTGCGACAGCCCTTCAAGACAGTTATCAAGTCCCCCGCAATTCTTCTCTTTGATAAGCTAGACATACCTGGTTTCCATCAAATGATTTACCCTCCAGAATCATTATCATCTTTGTTGCTTTTCTCTGCATACTTTCTAGGGTCTCAGGACAGTAGTGGGTTCCACTTACCTTCGCTACTGGTTCAGAACTGAGTGCATGCGCAGAGTGTCCATGATGACGTCTGGGCGGGTGGGTGGAGCCTCCCGCCACCGCCACTACCAATTCACCCGAACTGGGGCCAACCGGTAGAAACCCACCACTGTCTCAGGATCATTTTTATATAGTGATGTCTAGAACTGTACAGAGTATACCAAGTATGGCCTCACTAGTGTGGTAAAAAGTGATATTGTCACTTCTTGTGATTGTGATGCTTCCCCTTGTTGATGCATTGGCTTTTTTGGCAGCTGCAGCACACTGCTGGCTCATATTTAATTGGTGGTCCATTAGGACATCTATGTCCCTCTCACAGTTATTGTTGTTGAGCCAGGGACTGTCTCTTCTGTACCTATGCATTTGGTTTTTCCTGCCTAAGTGCAGGACCTTACTTTTTTCACCACTGAACTGCATTTTATTGGCTAGGGGCCAATGCTCAAGTCTGCCAAGATCCTTCTGATCTTGAGTCTATCTTCCAAAGCATTAGAAATTCCTGCAAGCTTGATATCATCTATAAGAAAATAAAGTAAAATATATGAAATATTGATTTCCAGTACTATCCAATTGTATGGCTGAAAGAAATACTGATGTTTGATGTTCTACCCACTGGGATCTTTTCAGTCCAAGAAATGAGATGGAATGTTTGCTACATACAATATAGTAACATCCAACACCAACTTCAGCAAGATAAAATCTTATCTTATCTCAGGCACCATATAAATAACACACACAGAACAGCCCAAAGCACACACTCTGCTACAGAGAAGATGGCTCCAGCATGAGTCTGAAAGCTTGGAAGACAAAAACTCTGGTCCTGGTGACCAACCCAGATTGGATCCTCCAATCAAAAGGATCCGTTCACAGAGTCTCAACTTTGGATGCATAGCTCTTGCACCTATCGTTTTATAATCTGGCTATTTTTCTATCAAGAATCCCTGAATTCTCTAGAGAAATCACCTCTCAAACAGCAGAGGGAATCAGCAAGTACGGGGGGTGGGGGGTGGAAATCAGACATTTTAAACAAATTTTAAAATAGGTTCACGTGTCTGAATTTCAGCAGACCTTTTTTCACAGAGAGGATAACCATAACTGTAATATTGTCTCATTTTGTCAAAATGTAACTTTTTGCTTCTTTTTTAAAAAAAAACAACAACAACAGAATGACGATTATAATCTCTACCCTTGTACTTACTTTTCTGAAACTTATTAAACATCAGTTCCTCAAAAGAATATGCTGAACTTTAAATTTCATCCAATTCAGCACAAATCCAAAAAAGAAAAATGAATTGGCAATGATAACAATTCAGCCCTTGTTTTTTGTTTTCTTGGTGCATTTTAAATTAAAAATGTTCAACATCTCAGAATTCCTTCTAAATCAGTGTTTTTCAAACTGGGCCAAATTTCCAAGTTTGAAAAACATTGTTCTAAAACAAAGATGAACAATCCTTTTAGTGGCTTCCTTATTCCCTTAGGCCTTCTCCAGCTGTGCAATCCTTTTGTAGAGTGGAATGAACATTTAAAGCAGTCATTTGAAGTACATCTCATGAACTTTAATGCTGAGAAATGAGAACGAAAGAACAAATGTATGTTATGCTCTGCAAATCTCT
The DNA here is from genome assembly GCF_029215685.1 of Pituophis catenifer annectens. NCBI lineage: Eukaryota > Metazoa > Chordata > Lepidosauria > Squamata > Colubridae > Pituophis > Pituophis catenifer. The sequence continues at coordinate 231,641,381 of NW_027256882.1, read as the reverse complement.
GCGATCTCCCCTTGGTATAGTTCACTCTGTCAACCAAATAAATAATTACTATTCTACAGCACATACTTGTGGGGAGAGTGGTTTTTTTTTTGTGTGAAATATCTTACCTACCACTATGATCTCAAAAACATCAGACTCTGATTCCCCCAATTTCCAACTCATCCTAAACAAGGCATTTGTTTTTCTTCAGTGTAATATATTTGTAATCGAGGCCAAAGTGACGTGACTTGGAATAAATTTGATTCGGAATAAATCTCAGCCAGTCAGTTTATGATGGGACCAGTAGAGAAGCAGAGCCTAGTTTAAACTGGGCATAGGGCAGTCACTCCTAAATGCATTGGCAGTTCAATTAATTTCTAATTTAGATATAGAATTTTAAAAAGACAATCCCCAGAAAGCCATATTCCAGGAGAATCTGGTAATTGAATCTGTGTACGAAAGAGATATTTTATTGGCAGAATAATTTTCTTTTCCTTCCATGCCTTCATCTTAAAAATCAGGATTATTTTCCCTGTTGTACTCTTTATCTCAGATCACAAATACCCACCTTTTTTTGATATTGCTATCAACAGCACTGTTTCTTCCTTCTGTTCAGGAACAGCACTGTAATTAAGAACTCAAACTGTGTTTCTCTGCTCAGGTGTTCAAAAGAGTTTGCCTGCAAAGAACATCATTGTCCCACTCTGCCAAGCCTCTGAGGATATAGGACTCGCTGTGTAAATACATCTCCATCTGTCACCTCCAATCACATTCATCTATAAATGTCTTCTGCACTCTTTTTTTCTTTCTCTCTCTTAACTATTTCCAGCAGATAAAGATGTAACCCCTTTCGGTAAATTGAATAATTCTGAAATGCCAGAGTGGTTCAAATCAGCCTGGCTATTGTATTGATTGTCTGAAATAAAAACCAAATTTCCAGAGCGTATTACAGAAATGAAAGCCCGGCCTATTTTTACAAGGTGATCATTTATTTTCTCTCCAGCTCCTCCCTTCTCCTTGCTTTCTGCGAGAGGTTCTATTCTGGAGATGAAACAAGTGAGGGCTAAACTAATTAACTAACCAGCAGTGATCTACAGCCCAAGAACCTTGCATTCCTGAAGATTTATTCCATTTAGAATTCATTGCCATTTCCCTCCAGGGAAATAAAGATTGCTGCCTATTAAAGATGGGGACAGAAAAAGGCACCTTCACTGTAGACAGCCTGTACAAGAAAATAATACTGTAATCATTCCCTCCAATCAGCTGAAAAGGATTAAATCTTCTGCTTCTAAAGTAATGTTCCAATTGAGCCTTGGGGAAGAATAATTCATGATTAGGGAGAAGGCTGGTCTAGCAAATGTGAACATTATGTCCATTACTTAAACACACTTCCTGGGCTGACTGCTAATGTACCCAAGGGACCTGCAGCAGCAGCAACTGATAGGAGCAATGAAATAGGGCCGACAAGGACAAGAAGTATGATCATCTGCATTCCACAGCACGACGTAGTCTTCGCCACGGCTACATCACTGCCTTTGGTAAATAGCCCAGATAACTCATTTTAATAGAAGAATTCTTCTCGACTTTATGTGCATTAAACAACAGACTCTTATGAGCTGTGGCAGTGTATTGATTCCAAGGAAAGGCAGTGTGCATACCAATTCTGTAATTTATGCTATTTTGTGGCGGTGGCCGTATTTGTTATGCATAGTGTATTAAACATTCAATAGCTCAATTTAATCTTTGCAGCCAAATTGTGCAGCACATCATGCCAGATAGTGGTTGTTTCATATACACAGTCCATCTGCTTCCTGTTCTATAATTCATTCAACAGGCAAAGTTTCTGGAAGCCTTAGGCAGATTTTATGTGTGTGTGTGTGTGTGTGTGTGTGTGTGTGTGTGTGTGTACACAGAAAGAGAGAGAGTGGGGGAGGGAGGGAGGGAAGGAGAGAGGGAGAGAGGGAGAGAGAGAAAGGGAGGGAGAGATAGAGAGTGGGGGTAGAGTGAGAGAGAGGAAGAGAGGGACCAAGGGAGGGAGAGGGAAAGAGAGAGGGGGAGCGTTTGTTTCACTATCTGATATGACTTGGAGATGGGAGACTATGTTCCTATATTCTTAGCTGAATGACTTAACAGTTCTGTCTGTCAGGTGTATTAACAATTGAGAGGGAACAAAAAAGGCAGTTTCAATACACAGAGGAATGTTTCACACAGGTACATAACATGCTGCTAGGTCTTTTATTTCTTGATGATTCAAAAGTTGACAGTGTGCACTAGGTAATGTGAATCTAAGCGGGTTTTAAAAAGCAGGCATGGTGGTATTGCATTCCTCCCTGCCACCTTACTGTATTATTTAATTGTGTAGCTGCCAATCTGTGAATCTGCATCCATGAATCATCCAGCAGCCTTTAGAGAGAAAGAATAATTAAAGCAGAGATGGCTTCTGGAGGCCAGGGAGGATTTCTAACAACTCTTCATGTATTTAGCTATCTTGTTGATCCCTTCTCTTGCTACCATGCTCCCATCTTAATCTACATACTCATATCCAATTAGTTTGAGCATGAACTTGCATCTCTCCAGATGATAGAAGTTGTTATACAACCCATCATATGGATCAGGCAATGTTTGCCCCACCACTCATTGCAAATTTTTTAGCACAGTGCAAATGAGCCAAGCTATATAGTTAATTGCGGTACTCTAATAGTATTCCAGACTATCAGCCACCCTGTGGAGTAATTGAAAATAGTCTGCTATAACATATGTAGAGTAGACATGGCCTCTGCATCTATCTGGAATATCTATATATTCATCTACCATCCTCTGTGTTTACCCTCTATCATTCTTCCTTTGATATATATCCATAGAGAGTTGAAGCCGGGGACCTCTGCTAATTCCAGCTGGGTTAATTCCAGAGCTACTAGTTTACAACATCCTATTTATTTCCCAGGAGAATGTGGATATTGTTGTTGCTTGCTTTATTTAGAGCCTCAGAAATGAGAGTGTGTTTGCTTAATGGGCCCAAACACAGCACTTCAATGCCGTTGCTCGCAGCACAAAGCCAAATAATTGCCAGGCATTTCCTCATAACTCTGTTTCCAGACTTTATGAAGTTTAGATTCTAATTAGTCCAGATGGACAGTGGGAAAACAGACCCACATGGCCAAAGGCTCAGTTGTGAACCTGAGATCAATATTTAATGTATTAAGGCTGAACTATGAGTCTACAATGAGCCATCACCTCCCATCTTATTGGAGAAACTTCTTCGTTATTTCCTCTTCCATAGACTGTAATCAGCATTTTCTTATTTTAATCTAACCTATTTTTCATAACTTTCTCAAAATGAGATCTGGGAAGCTATAGCACATATAGGCAGTTGTCCTAGGTACACCAACTTGAACGAATCTTATTTATTTCTGAGTGATTTCTCAGATTGTAATATTTATTACTGCATCTTTGGCAAGGCAAATGTCAGCTTCTCCATCTTTCTTTTGTACTGCATTTCTGTCCCTCACTCTCTCTGCCTTTCACACATAGTAGAAGAAATCTGAGTGGAGAAGCTCCTCTAAACACCTTTTTTTCCCTCTAGGATTCCCAGATGAGACAAAGAACCTACTTGCATTGTTGTTTCAGAACTTCCCATTGGTGTGGCCCATCGGCTGCCAGCAGAGCTAGCAGCAGAGTCAGCGAGGGGGAGGGGGAGGTAGAAGGAGAGCCTGGGCCAGCTTCAGAGCCTTTTGTAGGCTCCGATAAGGAAACAGCATCAGAGACAGAGGCAGAGCTGGGGCCTTCCATCCTTCCCCAGGTGGAGAGGCAACTGTCTTCAGGGCCTGAGCTGAGTGAGGAACAGATGGAGCCCATCCCAGATGTGCATATGCGTAGAGAGGAGAGGAGAGCAAAGGAAAGCAATAAGCCAGATCTCAGGGAAAAGCAGATTTAGATGCTAGCCAGCTCCTCCCTGGCTGGGAAATAAATAGTAGGGGTTTGGGAGTGGCCGGTTGTCACAGACAATTGTTCGTTTTCTACTATACAGCAAGCAATTCGGATTCCTTGGCCAGATCCAGATTTGTTGGAACTAATTATGTTTGGTTTTTATTAGCCACGTGAATAAAAGACTGTTCCTGCCCTGTTTTGAAAAGGGATTTGTTTTCCTCGTGAGTAAGCAGTTTAGCATTACTTGCAAAGGCTGGGTCAAAACACCCATTAACAATAAGATGGCAACAGAATCCTGACTATTACGGATGATCCCACTCTCTTCTCATACATGGAAAAATAGAAAGCCCAGGTAGGACTTTCAAGAAACCCCATTTCCCCCTCCTAATCTTTCTGAAATATATCTGTTGACCTCAAGGGCCCTTCTTTCTTAAGCTTATTCTGTTGCTCTAAGATTGTGAAATAGACACATAGGTAGATAAACAGATAGACATTCCATCATGCATTATACATATATTTAAGGCCTGTGAGAGGTAGATACTGTAAGGTAGGAAGGTAGATAGGTAGATAGACAGACAGACAGACAGACAGACATTCCATTTATGTGATATATATATATATATATATATATGCTGTTTCATATTTCTGATATTTCCATCAAAAGTGTATGTAACATATGACAAGCATATCTAAGTATATACAATGTATGGCAAGCACAGTTAACAAAGTTTTCCCTTCCCCTTCCCCCAAGGCCTCAGACAATAGCTTGATGTTAAGGCATTCTGGAATCAGAATGCCCTTCCAATTTTTAACATGTTTCTAGTTGTTTCATATTTCTGATAGCAGTTGTCAATGCATATTATCATATGATTTACTGTAGAAATTTCTCTGCTGAGGTTCAAGTACTGTCCTAAGATATAAGAGCTATGGTGGTGCAGTGGTTAGAAGGTAGTATTACAGGATGATTCTGATGACTGCCAGGAGTTTGATTCTCGGTTTTAGGTTGACTCAGCCTTGCATCTTTCCGAGGTCAGTAAAATGAAGACCCAGATTTTTGGGGCAATATGCTGACTGTAAACCGCTTAGAGAGGGCTCTAAAGCACTATGAAATAGTATATGAGTCTAAGTGCTATTGCTGTAACACATTTGTTTACTTTGATTTAGTAGAGTGGATTAACATTGTGAGAAATAAGCCAATATGGATTATTCAACCATTAAGGCTGAAGAAACCTGGATTAGTGTGATGTATAAAAAAGTGATGAAGTCAAATTGAACTCCTGGTAACTACATTGATATGTTCATGCAAGTTTTATTTTGTTTTTGGCAGCTTCTTCAACGGGTTTTTTTTTTTTTTAACTTCTCAGTGTAGTCCACAGCCTGGGTATTCATGGTAGTCTTGCACTCAAGTACTAATCGAGACTAATTCTATTTAGCTCTGAAGTCCAGATAAGGTCACACAGGCGCTGAGACAGCAACTATACTCTTATGCTTCTTTCTTGCCAGAAAAACATAGAACAGCAGAGGTCCCCTCTATTAAATCTCATCTGCAGTGGATTTCAAACAATTTGTAAAAAAAACAAAAAAACAAAAAAAAACTGATCAAAATAATAATAAAGAGAATCTCAAAGTGCCATCTTTTTTTTTTTATTCGTAATTATGTGGACTTTGCAGTTACACAGAACTCAAAACTCAACCGCTGTGTATTTCTTCTTAGCATAGAACATAAGCAGAGAGTGATTGAAATGTTTACGTTTTCATCCTTCGTTATTCATCTGAAAATAAGCAAGCTGAAAACAGGGAGAAATGTCTAACCGTGAAGTCTGCAAGAGTGCAGGAAATACATCTCTTAGACCCGTGATGGAGAATTTATAGCACGCGTGCCACAGGTGGCACACATAGCCATATTAGTGGGCATGCCAGCTTAGCTCTGGCACGCATGCGTGTGCTGGACAGCTGATTTTCGGGCCTTCTGGGCCCACCAGAAGTAGGGAAACAGGCTGTTTCTGCCTCCGGAGGGCCTGGGGGGTGGTGGGGAAGGCCCATTTTTCTTTCTTACCTGGCTCCAGATTCTCTCTGTGTATCTGCGGAGGGTAAAACAGCCTTTCTCACTCTCTCGGAGGCCCTCTGGAGGCCTGAAACGGCCCATTTCCCAACTTCCAGTGGGACAGAAAGTGACGTTTTTTGCTATCCCCAGCCTCCAGAAACTCCTAGAGAGGCTCTGGAGGCTGGGGACAGCAAAAAATGTCACTTCCTGTCTCACCGTAAGTTGGGAAATGGGCCCTTTCAGGCCTCCAGAGGGCCTCCGAGGGAGTGGGAAAGGCTGTTTTCACCCTTCCCAGATGCATAGAGAAGATCTGGAGCCAGGTAAGAAAGAAAAACGGGCCTACCGGGCCATCGCGTGCCAGGAGGGGTGTGTGTGGGGGGGTTTGTGCGCACAGGGCAGGGCACATAGAATTATGGCGTGAACCTCCCCTGCCCCCCCCTCTCCTGGCACATGTTGGCAAAAAGGTTAGCCATTACTGCCTTAGACAAATGTCCTGTGATATTTGTTATCGCCCTATAATATATCCCAATAGTTAACTTGAACAACAGATCCCTTTAAAATATGGATTTAACTAAACCACATAGTGGGACATTAAAAGAAGGTCACATTTTAAACTTGGGAGTTATCAAAGTTGAATTCAAATTAAATTATTGAATATGTTTTTACTGACGGAAGATTAGGAAAGACCTTCAATCAGAAATATATAATGATTTTTCTTGCAGAAAGCTAACACCTTTCACCACATAATGCACTTTGTTCCTTTTAGATTCCAATCCCCTCTGCTCCACCAACAATATTGTTTATTCCCGATTCTACTGCTGAATATGTATCTCTAGCTGTAAATGTCACCATGTCATTCTATTTTGAAAAAAGCATGGTTTTATATGAAGGAGCCTCAGTAAATTAGAAGTGCTTGGTCCATCTTAGAAGCCAAATACAGGTAGCCCTCAAATTACGACCACAATTGAGCCCAGAATTTGTGTTGCTAAGTGAGAAATTTATTAAGAGAGTTTTGCCCCATTTAATGACTTTTGTTGTCACAGTTGTTAAGCGAATCACTGCAGCTGTTAAATTAGTAAGATGGTTGTTAAGTGAATCTGGCTTCCCCATTGACTTTGCTTGTCAGAAGGTCACAAAAGGTGATCACATGACCCCGGGACACTGCAACCATCATAAATATGAACCAGTTACCAAACATCCGAATGTAAATCACATGACCACCATGGGGATGCCGCAATGGTCATAAGTGTGAAAAATAGTCATAAGTTACCTTTTCAGTGCTGTTGTAACTTCGAACGGTCACTAAGCAAAGTGTTGTAAGTCAAGGACTACCTGAAAGGTATACACTGCTTAGTATCTGCATGGGGAAACCCTGGGGTGTCATAGGACTATTGGATAGATTGGCAAATAAATGAATGAAAGGAAGCTGTGATAAATATGCTGCCAAAAAGTGTTTACAGATGTCATCTTAAGATCAACTCAATGGGAGCCATGGTAGTGCAGTGGTTAGAATGCAGTATTGCAGGCTACTTCTGCTGATTGCTGGCTGCCAGCAATTCAGCAGTTCGAATCTCATCAGCTCAAGGTTGACTCAGCCTTCCATCCTTCTGACGTGGGTAAAATGAGGACCCAGATTGTTGGGGACAATATGTTGACTCTGTAAACCCCTTAGAGAGGGCTGTAAAGCATTGTGAAGCAGTATATAAGTCTACGGTAAGTCCTGTTGCTATTGCTATCATTTTTTTAACGTTAAGAATGCAAGTCTGCCTGTTTGCAATCCAAATCTGTATGGAAGCTAAAAGTCTCAGGAAGCTGGGAATGAATCACAAAAGCAAAAGCCATTAAAAAAAATCAGTAAAAGGATTTAGTGATGAATGATAATTGATTATTTCTTGCTGGCATGTTTGTCACAGTTGAGCTGTGGTGATGTAGGCCCAGCTGTGCTTAATTAGCACCTGTGACTTAGAAAACAATATTATGAAGACGTTTGTGAGGGAGCTAAGACTTTGCAGTTAAGTACTCTTCTGGGAATGTTCAAGTAGTGGGATTTAGCAAAGGTTTACAGCCATTTTAGAGATATGCTGCTACATCACAGAAAGGAAAAGAGGAAGAGATGGGGGTGGGGAAAGCAGACTCACAGATAAATTGTGCTTTACAAAAGTGGGTAGGAAGTGGAACCCATAATTCTAATTATAGATGGAATGAGAATGAATTTTGGATCTGCCTCATTCTCATATATCCACCAAGTGGATTAAAATACAAGCTTCTGCTAAGGATTACTTTCCCCTGAAGCGTATAGAGAAGATCCTGTGGCTTTAGTGTTCTTCTCTGATTGTTGGTACTGCCAGGCTTTCTTGGCCTAGCTATGATAACTTGAAAAATCAGTGTCTGGCTGAATCTTTCTCATTGAAATGAAATTATCTGTCAAAAACAGAAGCCAATAAACTACCCTGTTTCCCTGAAAATAAGACATCCCCTGATAATAAGCCCAATCGGACTTTTGAGAGCATGCGCTAAAAGAAGCCTCCCCCAAAATAAGCCCTCCCTGAAAATATTTAAATGCAGAGCTGGAAATCAGGTAAGATGGCAAGAGGAGCCCCATCTTGCTCCATGCGCCCCAAAATAATAAGACCTCCTCAAAAATAAGGCCAAGCACTTATTTTGGGGTTCAAAAAAATATAAGACAGTGTCTTATTTTCAGGGAATAGCAAGATGTAAAGTTGTTCAGCTATACAGCTTGCTTATGTAACTTTCTTCCATGTTGGAACCTCAGTCCAAGGGCTTATCTGCCCTGCCTTATTTTCCCATCTTTGGACCATTTTTACACTCTGGCTCCATCACAAATGGCAAGCCTGTATGCTTTTTTACCCCCTGTAGAGCTAATGTTGGCTTTTCCCCTTATGTCTCTGGAGATAATTGTAGTCATGACTGCTGTTACTCCAAGTCACAGTGTTGATATAACTTTAATTTTACATAGTCTTTTGTCTGATATTGTTGACTTTTGCTTTTTAATTTAATTTAGAATCTAGTCTTGAGAAATGGCACTGAGCACTTACTGTGTTTCCCTGAAAAAAAGATCTATCCCCAAAATAATTCTTAAGTGGATTTTTTACACATTCACCCAAAATAAGCCCTAATTAAGATCTCATCCACTCCGGGTTGCACGGAGTGGCGTGAGGTACATGGGTAAAAATCAAGCTAGGGTGGGGATAGGGATGTGGAGCCCCCTATTACTTACCTTTGGACAGTTGCAGTCAGGCCTCATGCACCCCGACACCTGCCTTGCTGGCTCACTTCTTCAGCAATTTTTTAATCCCCTAAACAATTACCATGTTTCCCCAAAAATACAACCTACTCAGAAAGTAAGTCCTAGCTTGATTTTTACACGTGTGCCCAATATAAGCCCTACCCTCAAAATAAACCCTAATTAAGACCCCACCCACTCCAAGGTGCACAGGTAAAAATTAAGCTAGGATGGGGATGGGGTGGGGTGGAGCTGCTCTGCTACTTACCTTCAGATAGTTGCAGCCAGGCCTCGCACACCTTGGCCCATTTCTTTTGCTGCAGCTGGCAAGGCTTTCCTGAAGGCCTCTGCAGCTGATAACAGAGCTCCAGATCAATCCAGTGCTCTGTTATCAGCTGCAGAGGTCTTTCCTGAAGGCTTCCAGATCAATCTGGAGCTCTGCAGAGGCCTTCAGGGAAGCCTTGCCAACTGCAGAAGAAGATCCTGAAGGCCTCTGACAGCAAAAAGGAAGCCGGGTTCAAGTGAGATGAATCATTGGAAGATATCCCACCCCCCAAAATAAGACCTGGTGCCTTTTTTGGTGGCAAAAAAATAACTCAGGGTCTTATTTTTGGGAAAACATGGTAAGTAGCAAAAGAGGGGAGAAACTTTACTATAAGTGAAATGTCCACTTTATACAGGACTGTGAGTTATCTAAATTAGAGTAACACACTTACCCTGGTGAGTAGGAAAATTTCTGCCGTATTTCTGTCTATATACTTATTTTATTTTATTGAATGATGTGGTTTTTAAACTTGCTTTTAACTCTGGTGAAAGCTAAAGTTTAAAAACTATGGATGTGGATCCTGGAAAATAATATAATGAACAAATCAATCTGGAAAGATAATTTTTTGAATGATCACTGCACAAATTATTTTACCTATCATCCATCTATCCATCCATCCATCTATCTAACCATCCATCCATCCATCCATCCATCCATCCATCCATCCATCCATCTACCCATCCATCCTCCAAGATATTGTGGTTTTAATTTCAAAATGCTTAGTCAAGGTCAAGACTAAAACATCACTTTATCCATTATTATTTTATTCATTTCCAGCTTTTCAGATACCCAATGTTTTTCTCTTCAAACATAATCTCTTTCAAATAAACAGTCATTTATATGAGAAGCATTCCTTTATGACTTCTAGGAAAAGCTGTGCCCTCTTGAATTACCTCCAGGGTCAAATGCATAATATAGCAGCTTACCTTCTGTTTGATTTCCAGCCTGAGGTCTATTGGGGATATATCTTTATTGTTGCAGTGTTGCCTTCTAGCACTACAGGCTAACAGATCAATTCAGCCTTCAAAGCATCCTATTGCCTGTCAGTATGAAATTCTAGCAGTTGCTGTAGAGGTTAGCTGCAGAGCAGGGGAAAAACAGCTCTTATTGATTGGCTCACAGCTCTGGAGTATGATGAACTTGTTCAAGAAAAATTAATCTGAGAAATTGATTTTATTATTTGGGTTATCTTCTGAATACAATTCAAGTGGCGCTCTCCCTCCCTCCCTCCCTCCCTCCCTCCCTATCTATCTATCTATCTATCTATCTATCTATCTATCTATCTATCTATCTATCTACCTACCTACCTACCTACCTACCTACCTACCTACCTACCTACCTACCTACCTACCTATCTATCTATCTATCTATCTATCTATCTATCTATCTATCTATCTATCTATCTATCTATCTATAGAATTGTCCTAAAGATGTGAGTTCCAGGTATAGTTGTAGAAGAAGTGATAGACATCAGGATCTCCGGAACATTTAAAAGTTTTAAAAAATGTTATTTTAAAACTTGTGCTAAGCTCTTGGGCGCCTCTTGAAAGAAGCCTGGTTCTCTAACAACAACTCCCTCAATAGACATATTGACATACCACCGGCATACCAGGCTTTACGGCACCAGGAAAGACTTAAGGAGGACCGATCACTAAGACTGAATGGAGATCGGGGACAAATCTCCTCCTCTAGGCGTAGAGATTGGCCCAATGGAGGGGTGACAGATCCTGACAGAGGGCAAGAGAGTAGGTTAGTGTTGCGATCATCCTGGTGGGCTCCTCATGAGTAGTCCAGATTAGAGAAGACACAGGACAAGTGTTTCTCAGGATGAGAGAGCAAAGCGCACAGCCTCGCAATCTCTTTTATTAGTAATCAAAGTACAGTGTCATCAGAAGGCGTTATTATGGCTACACATCTCATATTACATGCATGAAAAAGAAAAGCATCCATATATTCGCCATATAGGTTTCACATTCTACAATATTACAGTAAATCACGTGAATTCTAGGAAAGCGATACCTAAGGTAAAAACAAAACTTAACTCTGCTATGTTATCATATTCGGCTTCGTTCTCCTCTGCCAGGTGAGAGGCCTATCTACCCATTATCAGAGGTTACCTCAGTCCTCAGGAATGTTCTATAATGTCTCTGCTATGCAAACACAGCCTATGTTCTACAATATTACGAACAAAGAGAGAACGAATAGGGCCCTTCAGTGATCATCCAGCTGAATCCGCTTTTCATAGTCAGATTATTTCAGTGCCAAACTCCGTACACGTGTCCAACCAGCTAGACTGGTCTACACATGTACTATGGCCACCTGATTCCCACAATTAGGGAAACAGCAGAATGAGGGAGATAGGGGGGGTAAGGAGGAACAATGCAGACCCATCACAAGAGCATGGGTAAAACAAATGGGTTTAGAGGAAGCAACATGTGCGCCTAAAAGGGAAAGGCATAACAATGAGGGAGAGGGAGCCGGGAATAATACCTTCAAAGCAATGCCTGATAACCCTGCATTACCCCCCAGGGAGAGAAAGAGGCAACACACAATGGGGCAGGAGGCAGGGGAAAGTGCATCGTCATCTGTCAGCATGACTAAGGCAGAAAATAAGATAATTACAGGGGGAAGGCAAGGGTGTGGGCCTGTTACACGCGCAATGACCAAATTGATCAGTATTACATAAAAGCAAGCAGCTCTTCAATGGTGATTTTATACTCTGACGAAGTCGGTAGGGGCCGACGAAAGCTTAGCACAAGTTTTAAAATAATTTTTTTTTTAAACTTTTAAACGTTCCGAAGATCGTGATGTCTATCGCTTCTTCTACATATATATATATATATATATATATATATATATATATATATATATATATATATATATGTGTGTGTGTGTGTGTGTGTGTGTGTGTGTGTGTGTGTGTGTGTGTGTGTGTGTATCATACGGTATAGATATATATCCAACATACATACATACATACATACATACATACATACATATATATATATGTTTTCTGAGGTTTTCGCAGGTGTTTGTATGTAGGTCTTTGGTTATTCAGGTTTTCTCCTGTGTAAAATTGGAAGTGTCTTGGTGACGTTTCAACAAAGTCTCATTTGTCATCTTCAGGCTGGTGTTTTCGGCTTTGTGCTTCTAGGAGCAATGTGTGATCGCAGCTGTTTCTTCCTTTTAACTGCCAGTGGGAGTGTGCACTGATTGGGTGGGAGCTTGGCTGTGTTCTGATTGAGTGAAGGTGTGTTCTGATTGGTTGGGGGCTTGGCTGTGCTCTGATTGGATGGGGGTTTGGCTGTGCTCTGATTGGATGGGGGTGTGTTCTGTCTGGGTGGGGGCTTGGTTGTGCTCGGTTAGTCTGAGTTGCAGGGGGATTTGAGCTGGTGAGCTGCGTTGCTGTTGTTTGGCTTCGCGTTTGTGGTCATGCCACATCTTCATGGTGGGTGTCAGTTTGCTTCATGTATGGATTGGAGGGGTTTAAAGTGGCTAATGATGCAGCTGTGGTCTGGCTTCTGGTTTGTGGTCATGCCTCATCATCGGTGTGGGTTTGAGTTTGCTTTTTGCGTGGATGTGTGGTGGTGACAACCTGTGTGGTTTTCGTGAGTGTAGGTCTGGTGTCATTCTTTGAGTTAGGGACTTGTTTGTCAATAAGGGCGGGTTTCCAAATGGCTGGTAGGCGGGAGGTATCATCTCGTTTATTCATGCTGTGTGGACGTTTTTCTATCTCAATAGCTTCTCTGATTATTCTGTTGTTAAAGTGTTCAGTTTTGGCGATAGTTCTGGTCTTTTTAAAGTCAATTTCATGTCCTGTGGCTTTGAAGTGTTGGATCATGGAAGAAGTTGGTTCCTCTTTTCTGACTGAGTTCTTGTGTTCTTCAATGCGTGCACTTATTCTTCTGTTGGTTTGTCCGATGTATGTGGTGGGGCAGGCGGTGCATGGGATTTCATATACTCCTTGATTTTCTAACTCAATTTTGTCTTTGGGTTTTCTTAGGATGGTGGATATTTTTCGGTTTGTGCAGAATGCTGTCTTGATGTTGTGTTTGTCGAGGATCTTGCTGATTCTGTCTGTGGTGCCTTTTATGTATGGGAGGAGGGCTTTGCCGTTTTCTTGTTCTCTGTCTTGGATTTTAGTGGGGGTTTCTTTTTGGATTAGGTTGGTAATCTTATTTCTTTGGAATCCATTGGATGTTAGTACATTAGTGAGAGTGTGTAGTTCGGTTTTTAGGTGTTGTTCGTCAGCTAAGCTTTTTGTTCTGGAGATGAGTGTCTTGGCTACGGAGTTGATCTGTGCTGGGTGGTGGTGTGAGAGTGCGTGCAGATAGTGGTTTGTGTGTGTTTTCTTCTGGTAGATGGTGTGTCCTAGGGAGCCATTGGATTTCTTGTAGACTAAGACATCCAGGAAAGGAAGTTGGTTGTTAGCTTCTGTTTCCATGGTGAACTGTATTTTGGGGTGTAGGCTGTTGAGGTGTGTGAGGAGTTTGTCCAGTTTTTCTTTCCCATGTGGCCAGATTATGAAGGTGTTGTCTACGTATCTGAGCCAGAGTTTGGGTTTGTGATCAGATTTTTCTAGAGCTTGGGTTTCAAAGTGTTCATAACCACCGTGGGGTTGCCCTTGTCTGCTGGTAGGATTATTATTCTGGTGTCTTCTTTCAGGTTAAGTAGTGCTGTTGGTTCCTCTTTGGGTAAGTTGCTTTTGGGTGGCTTGCTGGTGTAGAGGATGTTGGTGATTTCGAGTCTGATTCTGTTAGCGTTGTCGGGGTTGATTTTGGTCAGGCTGGTTTCAACTCCGCATATAATGGTTTCAGTGGGGAAGTGTATGGGAGCAACTGCAAAGTTGAATCCTTTGGAAAGGACATTAGTTTCGGCTTTGGTCATTGCAAACCTCTACATGGAACACTTTGAAACCCAAGTTCTAGAAAAATCTGAGCAAGCAATGTCGGCTGGCAGCCCCCAGGGGGAGAGCCTTCTCTGTGGGGGCACCCGCCCTGTGGAATGAGCTACCTCCTGGAATACGACTGATCTCAGACCTCCGTACTTTCCGTAAGGCCCTGAAGACTTATTTATTCCAGCAAGTCGGCCTAGCCTAAATGGTTTTTTAATGGGAATTTTTAAATTTTATACACTTGGGGTTTTAAATTGAGAGGCCAATTGATTTAATTTATTTTAGCTATCTTAACTTTTGTATTGTATGTATTTAATTTTGACTGTCCACTGCCCTGAGTCCCTTTTGGGAGAAGGGCGGTATACAAATTCAGTAAATAAATAAATAAATAAATAAAATTATTTATTTTATTTATTTTATTTTATTTTATTTATTCGCGGGAGAAAACCCGAATAACCAAAGACACCCCATATATGTAACAAATTTACAAGTAATTGTCCTTTAGATTTAAAAAAAAAATCAGTTGGAAAATCTTTACTTTTTTATTTTATCTTTAATTAAGGTTAATGCTGGCTTTGTAATGCCCAATCTCACACGTTGTGTTTTAAAGCTGTAACATGATTTTTTAAAATCTTCACTTGGTGGTATTGCTTAGTTTTCCTTTTGTTTGCTAAACTACAGTTAAGAAAACCAGGTCGCTTTATAGCTCCAAGTTCTTAAATCAGTTGGACAACTGCAATTCAGACTTTTAATCTTCATTGAATACCTATATCTCATTTGCATTTACATTTCCTATAATGGACAGAATAGGCAGCACTAAATGTTGCAAGCACTATGTGTGAGGTAGCACTGTGCTCTGCATAATAATAGGTTGTGCAGGGTTGAAGCAGCCTTTTCTCTTCAAGAGATGGACGGCTCTGTCCAATTGGTTTCTCTTAACTTCCCTTTTTCCGGTTACACCTTGCTCGAGATGACCCAATGAGTTCTCACATTTAAATGGAAGCTTGAACTATTTCTCACATCCTGCACTCTATCTATATCTGTGGTTAAGCTGAAACAAGATCAGCCATTCTGACTTAAATATATGATATTGGGAAGACCAATTCATCATGTGGGAATACTTTATTTAAATCTCAAGAAAATCTTCCAGTAGCTTAAGTAGGTGGTAACTGTTAAGTCCTCACAAGTACGACTTCCGCCGGAGCCTTCCTTGTTGCTGCCCTGCTCTGATTGGGTTAGACGCGAGCAGGCAGCTAGCGGGAAAACGCTACATTCCTATTGGGCCCCGCTGATCTGACAGCCTCTATTTAAGCAGCTGTCAGATGGCAACAAGTTGACACACAGCAGCCACGCGCGCACTGAGTTGTTTTGTTCAAGAGTTCCTGTTGTTAGCAATAAAGTATTGTGTTAGTTAGCCAAGCCTCCTTGTTATTGCCTAGTTCTCCAACTAGAACAGTAACGTAAAGGAATACTTTTATTCTACTCTTATAGTAGTGGCAAAGCTTGAAAACAATTAAACTGTCAGCGTTGGAAGCCATCTTAGGCCGGAAGCTTCCATGCTGCCACCTTCTCATGTGTGGGAAAATAGGAGGGGGGATTTAGTAGAGGGGTTGTCTGTAGACATAATAGCATTCTTCCCGTTGGTCAAGGTCAGGGCGATCCAGCATCTGGAGAAGGAGTGATTGGAGTGCTGAGTCGAGATGGGATGGACATTGGTTGGAGCATGTGATCAACTGAGGAGTGAGGGGATGGTTTTGGAGGTTTTGATTTACTTAGGGAAAACCTGGACCTTTCAAATTCGGGTTTTCACAGATGTGCCAGTTTACCTATTCTAGTAAAGAGAACTTTGGAAAATAATTACTTCCGTGTCTTTACTCTGAGTTGGGGTTTTTTGGAACGCTGACATTGACATTCCTTTCTGTCATGGACTGCTGCAGGAGTAAATAAAATCAAGATGGTAGCTGCAATCAGAATGCCACCTGCTTTTTAGATCATGTTCAGGGAGATGAAAAAGGGATGGGACCATGAACATTTGATCATAGCTGCCATCTTGACTTTTCTGAACTTAAGCCTCCAGAGATTCCTCTGCTTGCTATCATTTTACAGAAAATTGGAAATGAATGTGATGGATAACAATGCAATATAGGTAGCCCTCACTTAATGACCACAGTTGAGGGAAGCTCAGTCACTAAGTGACTGTCATTGAAACATTACAGGACTGTGACTTGTGATTTTATTGTCAGCTTCTCTATTGACTTTGCTCATTGGAAGCCAGCTGTGAAACGTACAGATGGCAATCACATGACCAGGGGACACAGCAATGGTTGTAAATGCCCCTGGCCACAAAGCACTTGAATCTTGATTGTGTGACCTCAGTGCAGGGACCAGTTGTAAAATTACTTTTTCAGAATTGTTATAGGTTCAAATGGGGTTCCTAAAGAAGACATTCATTAAGTGAGGAAGGTGGCATAGTGGTTAAGATGCTGGGTTGTTGACCAGAAGGACGGCAGTTGAAGATCCAAGTATCGCATGAGAGGGGCAGTTCTCATTCCTGTCCCAGCTCCTGTCAACCTAGCAGTTCAAAGGCATGCAAATGCAAGCAGAGAAATAGGTATCACTTTGGTGGGAGGGTAACATTGTTCTGTGCACCTTGGCATACAGTCATGCTGGCCACATGGCTACAGAAGCATCTTCAGAGAACACTTGCTCCCTTGGCTAAGAAACAAAGATGGGAGCCCTAGAATCAGACATGGCTGGCAGGGGAAAACTTTAGCTTTTACCTGTATAACAGACTAAAATGATCAAACAAAATTCTACACATATTAAAATATCTAGCAAAATACAGCAATTGAAATATATGGCACTAAAATGGTAAATAATAAGACAATGAAAGCTGCAGTCTTATGAATAGTAAATAAATACTAAGCAGAAATACATTTAAAATCAAGATGTCAATGGATCAAATTGCCTGAAGGAATAAACAGTTTGTGTCTAGCAATAGAAAGACAAAAAGGGCCACAGGTGTACATCACCAAAGAAGGTAGTTCAATGACCAAGCACCCTGCTAGGGATTTATACTGGCACTTTGAACTGGACCCAAAATGAACCTGGAGTCAGTGAAGATTATATAAGACTGTCATAATAACTTCATAATGCTCTGCTCTGGTCAATATTGCGGAAGTATTTTCCACTTATCAATGTTCTCAGCTCGTCTTTAATGGCAGCCTCATTGCAGGTATTTAATCATGAGTTTTATCAGGACATACATTCCTGCTGCAAGGATTTCTCTTCTCAAGAAAAGCTTAAATAGTGCACCAGTCTAAGTTGGTTCAAGGATCTTAATGAGCATTTGGACATTTGTGCATTTAATGGCAAAGATAGTTCAAGCTTGCTTCAGCTAGAAATTCAATAATTGAGCACTTGTTATCCTCAACAGCACTTCTGCTTTGCTTGGATTGAGTTTGTGTTATTAGCTCCTAACCATTACCATGGTCAAACATGATACTTCCATGATACTGAAGTCAGTATCAAACATGATACTGACTTCAGAACTGATGAAGTTTCTTGGATGAGAAGTAAAACATCTTCTTCCTCAAGAGAAAAACACAGTCCAGTTGCCTTCTGAAAAAGCACCTTTGAGACAACCATGACCTGGATGACTGAGAATCTCCATAGACAAACCATGAAGAGTAAGTATGTGATTGGTTTATTCCGCCAACTGAAAATTAGAAAACTGAACATTCTCCAATGAATTTGACCAGAAAGCATTCTTAAGGCTTGTGAATAGCTCAAATTCACAAAATCCATGTAATGACTTATTGATTTTATTAGTAAGCTTTGAATATGATTGACAGCACATATTCATCATTTCATACAGGATTCTCCAGAAGTTATTAAGATCTGTCTCCTGTCCTCCTTTGGAAAAGTTATCTTGGGTGACACTGAAAAAGGATGAACTGATGGGATAGAGGAAATTCAACAATGAGTGTTTGATCAAATGTCAAGACACATTTTCTTCCTTTTGAATTCTAGACATGTCCCAACTTCTTTTGTAGCCCTCAGAAGGAAGTATACCAAGAATTTCAATAGGCTATGGAGAGAACTTGGAAGAATGATTGTGTCTTATTTATTTAGGATGGTAAAAAAAAATGGTTTTCTAATTGCTCCTGTTTACTTAGTGTAAGCTAAGCTAAGACAAGACAAGACAAGACATTGTATTGTATTCCTTGGTTATAAACTTGCTAAGTTAAGAATATTGCCATAACATGTATTTCTTCTAACTTCTCATCAGTTCTGGTCCCTTAGGAGCAGATTTTGTCAACGTATGCCCCCATCTCCCCCTAATGTGTAGACTTAGTTCCCAGAATGCCTCTAGTCCTCACATTGGCTCTGGATGTTCATCATTTTCTTTTTATACCTTCTAGTAAAACTGACCTACAGGTGGTAAGGTCCTAAGTAGGTCCTCAGGTGTGACTTCCTAAATTTTTGCATAGAAGGTTTTGTGCAAATTCCCTCCTGGTCTTTAATTAGCATATTCCAAAAGAGCATGAAAATCAAGGAGAAGAGATAGGCAAATGTTTCTGCACCATCTATAGTACATCTGCTATGGTTTCACTATTCTAGTATCTCTGCTCAAAGTTCAGTTCAAATGGAGGCAACTAACCATGTAACGCGGTGGCTCAGTGGCTAAGATGCTGAACTTGTTGATCGAAAGGTCAGCAGTTCAGGTGTTCGAATCCCTAGTGCCACATAATGAGGTGAGTTCCATTTTACTTGTCCCAGCTTCTGCCAACCTACCAGTTCGAAAGCACATAAGAAATGCAAGTAGAAAAATAGGGACCACTTTTGGTGGGAAGGTAACAGTGTTCCGTGCACCTTTGACATTTAGTCATGCCAACTACATGACCACAGAGACGTCTTCGGACAGCGCTGGCTCTTCAGCTTTGAAAGCCGAAGAGCACCGCCCCCTAGAGTCGGGAACAACTAGCATATATGTGCAAGGGGAACCTTTACCTTTACCTAACCATGTAATTGATGGGGAAGAATCTCAGACCAAACCAGGTCTTTAGGAAATGTATCCCTGTGCAAATGGAACCAGTATAAAGGACCTGGTAATAATGGATCTAGTATAAAGACCAGACCAGATCTTTAGGAAATGGATCCTTTGGTCTATCCAAAACAGTCATAGTGAATCTCCCTTTTTTCTTTCCCAGAAATATAACTTCCTTTCTACTGATGGTTTAGATAGTTATTCTTAAACCTGTTGAATTGCTGACTGGCACAGCAAAGCAAGGATGCTCTTGCTACCTTCTCGATTGTCAGTTTTGTAAAACCAGAGGCCCTCTGTTCTGAGAGCTTCCCAGCAAACATGTGGTCTCCCTTCAATGCAAAGCTCGGCTTTCAGCAAAATTGTTAATTATAGATCATAATAAGCTGTTAGGAGTGAAACACACACATAATTTGAAAGTGAAATGAGGCACAGTACATAGATAAAGCAATTGTTTGTTTAAGAGGTGATTAGCAGTAGCAAAACAAGCAAACTGATACTTGAACCTGAAAGAAATTACACCCATTTGGAGTCATTAAACTGTTTGCTTTTGTATGTGTGTGTACTGAAACCTAATGCAAAGGTAAAACCATTGTAATGTCATCTCTGAATCAACATGATGTTAAGAGACTAGTCCATCAAAGGGAAGTGTGCAAGGGGAGGGAGGGGATATTTCAGTAGCACAGCTGAACACAACTGGGATTTAAATTGTTCTATACCAGGATAAATTATAAGTCTTTAAAGCCACTGTAATCACTGAATGAACAAAACAGTTTGCCTTGGGTAATTATGCCTTTTGGTCTCTTTTCCCTTTCAAGTTATTCCCTTAAATGTTACATGGTGTGCTTGTTTGCTGTGTCAAAGAGAGTTAATCTCAGGGCAAAACACTGTGATTTCTGGTGACGGGTAAGTGAGCCCAGAAACATTTAAGCCTGGATCAAGCTGGATGCCATCAAGTTAATCTAAGCCACTTTCACTGCAAATCATCACTTAGCCGAGCATTTAATTTGACTCTCGGAGGACAATGATTGCAGTGGCAATGCAAAAGGGTGCTTGGATAGCACCAGGCTGGCCGCCCTCCAACAGTAGTTAGCAGCTCAGTGGCTGAGCCACAACAATACTGTCAAATCGATCTTCCTGAAAGCAAGTTATTTTCCACTTCCAGGATAGGGAAGGAGAGCAAACCTGATCCCGCCTTCTCTCCCCCCTCACACACACATTTTCTCTGCCTGCAAAACCCAGATGCAGGACCCCGGGAGCTGGTGGCAAATCAGTGTGAATTGCCTGTCATTAAAGTTAGATGAATTGCGACTACTTCGGCGGTGTAATCATTGTTGTGCATCAGAGCAATGAACAGTTACCGTGGGAGGCAGCAAGGGAGAAGTTAAGAAGGGACAGCCCGTCCTTTCTCTCACATTGCGCAAATGCTTGACAAATCTGTAATGGAGCGTTATCAAAACCGCACCATTTATTTCTTTATTCAAATCTAAAAGGATGAGTAAAATGTTTTCCTGTGGAACACTGCACACACATGTGAGGCTGTCTTTGCAAGCATGTCTAACAAGGACTGATTGGGCCCTATGCAACTATAACCATTAACTGTGCTGCCGTTGACAGGCACTGTAATGTTCCACTCAAAGGAGAAAGGCAACCTTGCTCAGCCATGGAAGCTCCCTGAATTACTCTGAGATAGCGATCATCACATTGTCAAGCACACCTTGCAGGACTGTCTGGAGGAGTTGCCTGCATGCTAATGATAGGGAGGAGGAAAGAAGACCATAAATACAACAATAAATGGAATACTTCTGTTAGGTGGGGCCCAGCCATATAAGCAGTATGGACAACTTTCTACGGCAGGAAAATTCATTCAGAAGAATCAAATTAAAATCTTATTGCTTGACTCTTTAGGGAAAAGGAATCCCAAATGGACAGGACACTGGTTTCTTTTCCATTGATTACATTTGGACTATATAAATGATACTGTTAGACCTGGAAGCCATCTTTTACATTTGGGCATTCAGACCTGCCACATCTTCTTCTGTGGGAAAATGGGAGGGGGGATTGCATAGAGTATAGATGATATGAAGTCAAAATAACATTCCTTTCTCAGAGAGTCAAGAACGCATTGACCTGGCACCTGGAGTTGGATGACTGGGGAGTGTCTTCAGTTTGGACGGTGGATGATTGGACCTTGTGATGGACATGAGGGTGCTGGGCAGGGACTTGAACTTTCACTTGGGTGGGAAAAACCTGGAAACTTTCAGATTCGGGTTTTCTCAGATGTGCCAATATGACATCTCTAATAAAAAGTAACCGAGGAAATCCAAGCCTCAGAGTTTTCTTTTGTTGGGGGTGTTACTTGGAACGCTGATAGATACTTTTTATATCTATATGAATGCTCAGATTACAGAAATTTGAAATTTCCCATAGTTGAGGCCTTTCTCTAAGTCACTCCTTGCTATATGAATATAATGTCTTGCTGGAATCATGATATGCTGCTCTCTTTCTTATAGTTTGCTGTCAGGCTAGCAAAATATATTGCTTTTGTGGAAAAGAAGGGGAGGATAACATTTCAAAGATACAGGATGGCTGATGAATAGTCAATAAAATTTATTTCTGGTAGTTCCCTTATCTGCCATATACCGCATAACCTGGGAATCTATCAATGATGAATTAAAGCTCTTCTAAGGGTGATGAAGTTGGCTCTGTGTTAGACTAAGCAGGGAAAGTATTAATTTATGACATTATCATAAGATTGTTTAATATTTGGACTAGTGTCATGTGGATTCTAATGTGCATGTTAGTTACCCCTTCTCACCAGCACCTTCATCTATTCAGCAAGGCTGTGAAGATTATTGTTTATTGTTTGGATACAATAAAGCAGCCAGACACTCAATTATATTGTTTGGATACCAAAAACCAGCCAGACACTCAGTATAATTGAGTGTCTGGCTGGTTTTTTGTATCCAAACAATAAACAATAATCTTCACAGCCTTGTTGAATAGATGAAGGTGCTGGTGAGAAGGGGTAACTAACATGCACACTAGAATCCACATGACACTAGTCCAAATATTAAACAATCTTATGATAATGTCATAAATTAATATTTTCCCTGCTTAGTCTAAGCAGGGAAGGTGCAGTAGGTTAGATTAACAATTTGGTGTTGATACTGGTCCTCCAGTATTGTCTGCATGAAATATCCTAATTCTTTTCAGTACTATTCTGAATGATGCTTTCGTACTAGTAGGGCTCAGAAGCAAATGCCATTGCTACAATATGCTAATGTAAACACATAATGTAATAAACAACTTAAAATAATCAGATCCATCAAATATATATATATTCCTTAACTGTTGATTGAATGTGGTCCATTTGGATTAGTTTTCCATTCCTTTCCAAACAAGTTAAATAGTAAATATTGAACTCTTAATCTTATTGGAGACAGTGATATTAGATATTCTTCCTTGCAAGGTACTCAGCTCTTGATTTAAACCTCTTAGAAGAGCCAAACAGGAAAGGCAAATGTCTTTTTTCATCCGTGGGATATTTCAAAAGTACCTGTGAGATCAGAGAAACAAAAATCAAGTATTCTACTCTTCTAGTCCTGTTGTGATAAATAGAGAAAGGATTGATGAGTGGGCAATCTCTTTCCATATTTCTGCTATTTACCTTTTCATTCTGATTTCCTGTAACTTCTCTACATTCTTTTATCTTTTATCGGATATGAGAACTAGATTGCTCTGGCCTTGTGTTTTGGTCATGTACTCAAACAGATGTGCTCTCTTCACTTCAGATTATTTAGTAATGAAAAGTGTAAGGTAAGGCAAAATATATTAAGTCAGGACTCAGAATCTGAGATATTTTATTTCCCCCCATTTCTTTATTATGTGCTTACATGACTGGGTTAGATCTTGAGAAGTACCACTTCTAACATCTGCTCCAGTTAGATTCTTGGATTTTGGTTTCTGTCTCACAGGGAAGAGGAGTTGATTTATTCTTCAAAGCACCTGAGGACAGGCCAAAAAGTAATGGATGGAAGCTCATCCGACATGGAACTAAGGAGAACTTTTCTGATAGTGAGAATGACTATGGAACAGCTTGCCACCCAAAGTTGTGGGTGCTCTGCAGAATTCTCCACATAATTTCAAGACATGATTGGACAGCTGTTTTCTGGGATGGTATAAGGACTCCTGCCTTGGGCAGTGGGTTGGACTAGAAGGCCTCCAAGATCCCCTCCAGCCCTATGATTTTATGATTCTATATCATCAGTGGGAAACAGTGATATTTGTTTGAGATGAAGAGTATTCTTAGATAATGCTGGAAAAATAAATAAATTGAACAAGATTTTTCTAAATCAGAGCCATATTATGATGTGCTTGGCCCATCATTAGGAAAAGGTACTAGTAATGCTGTCAGTTGCTGACAATAATGGTAAACAAAGCATGTGCTGATACAGGCCACACCACATTTAGAGGCTTTTAAAACACTCTCTTTGTTTAGTCTCCTCAGACAACACCATTTTATTTATTCTGGTCTACTTGTTTTTCTCTTCATTTTACTCCTCTGTTTGTTAACAAGGCTTCCCAGGGTGAAGGTTTCAGGGACATCCGAGATCCATTTGAGGCCACAGGATCATTAAAAAGTTGCCCACAGAAACATCGGATGGCTTTGGCCATTTATCTAGTGACCTCGACTGCCTGATAAACAATGTGAGGCTAACTAAATCCCCTCCCTGGGTGGGTTTGGCCTGTCTCCCAAGACAGTTGCACAGAGACACGATAACCTGTCTTCATTAGAGCTCTGACTCATAACCCAATTAATGGTGTCAAGAAATGAAACACTGTCTTTGCGTGCAGCTGGCTTTTGAAAGCAAGCCCCAACATGTGCTGAGCACTATAATAAATGAGCTACTGGAGGAGAGGCACTGAATGCCCTCCTCATGCAAATGAAGATGTGTTCCAGAGGACGACAAGCTGTTGTCATTGCCAATCTGTATTGTTTTGTTTGGAAGGACAACTCTGACATTTGGGACAGGAAAAGAAAGCAACATGTGGATGATTCAGATTTGCACAATGAGCCTACCTGCTGAAGCCTCCCTACTCCTGCAGCATTGGACAATCTCATCCATATATACTGTTGTGTAAATACAGACAGCCAAACTGTTACAGACAGGGAAGGGAGACACTTTCAAACCTTCCTAGTGCCCTCTTCTTTCAAGAGATGCTCCCTGAAAGATCATTAGGATAAGCTGCTACCAGCTTGTTAGAATATCTTGTTTTGCAACAGCCCCAAAAAAGCTACGCAGTCCAAGATTGCATCAACAGTGGGATAGTGTCAAGATCCTATGAAGTGATAGTACTGCTTTATATTGCACTGGTGAGATCACATTTGGAATACTGCATCCGGTTCCTGTCACTATAATACAAAAAAGATGTTGAGACCCTGGAAAGAGTGCAGAGAAGAGCAAAAAAGATTATTAGGGACCGGAGACTAAAACATATGATGAATGGTTGGAAGTGGGAACTTCTAGTCTAAGGAAAAGAAGGACTAAGGGTAACATGATAGCAGTCTTCCAATATTTGAGGGAGAGAAGAGGGGGTTGACCTATTCTTGACAAGAGAAGAAGTAACAGATGGAAGCTTATCAGATATCCAGCCTAGAATTAAGGAGAAATGTTGTGTCAGTGAAAAAAATTAATCAGTGGAATGGTTTGCTTCCAGAAGCTTTGGGTGCTCTATCACTAAAGGTTTTGAAGAAGAGATTGATAGCCATTGGAATGGAATAGGGCCTCCTACTTGAACAGGAGATTGGACTATAAGACCTCCAAGATTCCCTCCAAATATTTTAAATTGAATTCTGCTTCAAGTGAAAATCATGAAACATAAGGGGTAGCCAGTGGTGGGTTGCCCCCAGTTCACACTGGTTCTATAGAACTGGTAGTAAAATTGGCTGGAGGCCCTGCCCACCGACCCTGATGTCACCAAAATGCTTCTGCACATGCGCAGAAGAGCACATGTACGGCCCCATTGCGAACCAGTAGTAAAGGTAAGTAGAACTCACCCCTGGGGGTAGCTTTGCACTATATAGAATACAGAATAATCTGTGATTACTAAATTTATGTACTCATACATTTAGTTACTAAATTTATAATCAAAATAGTAATTTAAATTTAGTAATCTAAATTACTAAATAGATCACTAAATTTATGTACTTGTGCAGTCTTTCACATAAGAAGTCTTTAACAAGAAATCTCTATATAAAACCAATGAAGCAAATATATAGATGTTAAAAGAAATGCAACAGAAAAAGGGAATTTTAGAAAACCAAACTACATAGAATGCCAAATAAAATCAATATAGCTACTTGCTTGGTACTTTCTTGGGTGGTAGTCAGTGGTGGAATTCAAATTTTTTTACTACCAGTTCTGTGGGTGTGGCTTGGTGGACATGGTGTGGCTTGGTGGGCATGGCAGGGGAAGGATACTGCAAAATCTCCATTCCCACCCCACTCTGGGGCCAGCCAGAGGTGGTATTTGCCGGTTCTCCAAACTACTCAATATTTCCACTGCCGGTTGTCCAGAACCTGTCAGAACCTGTTAAATAGCACCTCTGGTGGTAGTGCTTATTTATTTATTTATATTTATAATTCCTGTTTCTAAACCACCCATGTCCCTTAATGATAATGGACACGATCAATTGAAGTCCAATCCCTTTTTAAAAATTCATAAAAATGGTCATGATGCCTGCCACCTTGCCTTTTAAACCACTGCTCCCCAATTGCCCATCACTTTGGGATTTTTCAATGTTGAGGTAACGTTGTAGGTAATGTGGGTCATAATTTTTGTCCCTTCTTCTTGTCTGCTTGTTCTCCTAAGCATTCATCCACAGTCAATAGAATGTTTCTCCCCTAGAGTTCCTTGGGAGAAAAGCAGAGATCAAACATATAAATAAGCAGTACCTCAGAAGAGAAATAGAAACCTTAAAATCATATTTGATCATGGTCCTTTCCTGTAGTGCTCCTAAATGGATCTATGATGAAGTAGGAATCTTATCATATTGGGGAAACACCAAAAGAGAACCAAGCAACCCCCAGAGGGTTAAATTTAACCCCAAATGTACACAATCTTAGAGTACATTAAACTCACTCCACCTATACATTTTATCAGGAATCCAGAACTAGATTCTTTACACTAGCGGTTTCCAACATTTTGGGCATCAGGGACCAGTTCCATGGAAAACAATTTTTCCACCAATAGGGGGAGCTGGTGATGGTTTTGCATGCTACTTAGATCCTACACATGCACAAATGAAGCTTTGCTCCCTTGTGTGGCCTGGTTCCTAACAGGCTGCAGACCAGTCCTGGTCCATAGCCTGGAGGTTGGGGACCCCTGTATTACACCCTTGTTAATGCAATTGAATCAATCTATTTTAGAAGAAAAAAAATCTATCTTTTTTTGTTGGCCGATGAAGACACAGATGTAATGAAACTGGTTGCCTTGTTTGTAACAACTGCAAGGAAGTTACAAAAGCACATCCTGACAATCACTGCTGTTAATATTAAAGAGGATGGATTGAAGGTTGTTGTAATTTTATATGTATTGTGTTAAAACCTACGGTTGCCAATAAATGTTTAAATACAACTCCACCTATGAGTACATCTAAACCCCATCAATTAGCTTGTCTTGAATATCAAACAGCTGTCAAATATGGACTGCAAAAATCTGGGCAACTGGATTGCAAGCTTTCCAGTACAAAATTCAGTTATTCCACTTTCAGGTAGAAGGCTTCCATAATACTCTTTTATCCCTCTTTACACAATCCTCTGTTTATACTAGCCAATAAAAAAAATCCATTTTTATCATTGGCACCAGGGGTTGGCAACTTGTGGTGTTTAAGTACTATTATCCCCATTTTTTTGCAGTCATTGCTGCCATCTTAACTCTTCTGTAGATGTTCCTGGGATGTGGTTTTGACACAAGGAACATGAAAACTAATCATGAATTAGACTTAATAGTTTAATAAAACAGCAGCAGCAGCAACAACAATATAGCTTTGAAAAAAACCCAAAAAGGTTTAATATTCCCTCTTAAAATCAAAGATAGCAAAAAGCAAAAGTTCTAGGTCTGTTTATTATGACCTTTGGGTTGCCCATTCCTGATCATAGTAGTCCTTTATAGTGGGGTCCTTGGTGCTCGCTGAACTTGGTGGTTTTCTTGCAGATGTTTCATTACCAAACTAGATAACATTGGTGCTCTTAACATGTGCACTGATGATGTTACCTAGTTTGGTAATGAAATAGAAAACCACCAAGAAAGTATCAAAGACCCTTCATTTCAATCCTGAGCTACAGATATTCACTTCTATTGGTAATCTTTTCTTTTATATTATATAAATAGCACAGTGACTGGCTCCTTTGACTTGCTATATTATTCCCTTCTCGAGGATAATGCCTATTCAGACATATCAAGGACTACATATCAAATAAACATGAATGTTCTCCTTTCATATCACGTATTGGTTTTCTTCTTCTTCTTCTTCTTTTTGCTCGGGATGTCTACATTATTAGAGGAACAGTGTGTATCCCACAGACAAGGAACTCAATTTAACCCCTTCCCCAAATCATGTGACGCATTTCATAAGTCAGCATTTCAGCTTGGACACACACCATCCATTTTATACAATGAACATCCTATCCAAGGGAAGCTAGAAAACTTCAAGTGCCAGATGGGTAATTGTCTAGAGTATTCAGGGAAATGGTAGTTATTATGGTTCACTGACTCTCCAAGGTGGTTTGGCTCATTTATCATTTTAAGCCATCCAGAATTATAGTAACCAAAACACAGTGGCTTGATCTTGTCAGTTTCATTTTGTTCAATGTGCTCAAATTTTCAGGTCTGAGCATTTTATAGCACATCGCTTTCATGAATGACCGTTTTCTGCTGAAAGGCTGTATATTGAGTGAGTAGGGTAACCGCAGGTATAATAATAAAGAGAAGGCATCTGCTTCTTATTATTTCAGCTCATGAACTTACTGTGGGGTGTAAGATTATGATACGCACAGTCTTAAATTTTGATTGTTCTTTGTTTCTTATTTGATCGGAAATGTAAGAAAAGACGTAGATTGAAATGCCATTTCTGGATTTGTTGAAACCAACAGTCAACAAAATGTTGTGTTTTGGAGACCTGTCATAACACTATGGAGGAAATGTTTAATGTACTTTTTGAAATCTGAGTTAAAATTGTGAATGTACTTATTTAGTTTTGGTCCCTCAATTTCTATCTAAAAGACTTAATGCTTTACACAGAGCTATGAACTATGTATAAATAATGAGGAGGTTGTACCGACCATATCTGACTCTCCACTCAGCCATATATCGCAATGAACAATACAAAAGAGAACACTTTCAAACGCATGCAGGATGATTTTTCCGCCTCTATAGCTGAGAGGTTTTTTTTATAAGAAAATGAAGCAAAAGGGCAGCTTCCAGAAATTTTAGGCCACTCTCATTTTAAAAATTAATTCTGGTAATTGTAGATCTAAAAGTGATTTGTAGGATCCACTGTTTATCTGACTAGCTTCAAATAGCAGTACCCTTTTAGTATTAGTGGAGTAGAGTGAGATGTAAAGAAGAAGGCACCATGCTCCTTGCAGTGTGGCCAAGGATACTGTGTGCAATTCTCACATCACATTTGGCTTTCTGAATCTGCAACATCTTAATCTTGTTAAATACTTACGAAGTGCCTACAATTTTCCGTATGTGGTGCAGATTTAAAAGATGCTACAATTGCTAAGTTAGAGACCGGTCCTGCCCCAATAGCTCACAATCTGCTTGACATGATAAAATAATATCAGAAGGAGCAGTTCCTTGTTACACTCCAAAGTCTCCCATTGATGACACTGTCCAGATGGATCTGAGTCACAGTTTGGGGAATTGTGGGATGAAAAAATGGTTAGCCTCATTATTACAAGGAAAGTTTAATAAAATTACTTACGGGAATATCTTCACATAAGTTCCTAATATGCACGCCACAGTCCCTGATACATAATTCTAAAACATTGATTCAATATTTTTTATGGTCTTTCTTTCAAGTTTCTGGTTCAATGCAATAAAACCATGGGCGAAACTTGCCTGTTTCTGACAGTGCACACTCAAATTTGCAGTGCAGGTAGTCCTTGACTTACAACCGTTTGTTTAGTGACTGTTGTGGTCTGCCAACAGCTTGCGGAGCTGGCAGCGGATGAGGCTGAGGAAGAACATGGGCCAGTCCTGGAGGCTGGGGAAGGCCCAGATGAGGGCTCTGCGTCGGAGGCAGAGATGGGGCCAGGGCTGTTGGGGAGTGATGTGTGGACTTTGGAGCATCCAGAGGCTGACAGTAGAGAGGCAGAGGAACAGGAGGAGCCTGTTCCTAGTGCACGTATGAGAAGAGCTGCCAGAAGGCAGGAGCAGCTAAAGCAGAGAGGACGACTCAAGAGTAGGGCCAAGGGATGATTGGCCCCTCCCATAAGGCTTAAAAGACCAGCAATGGCTCTTGGCCTCTTTGCCGGAAAACAATTGCTTCTTGTTTAGCTGTAGTTATTTCTTCTGTTCCTGAACTGTTGCCAAGAAAAGACTTTGGCAGTTTTCCTAATTATCCCAAGGTCAGAGATAAACTAAAGACTGGTGTTTTAAAGACTTTGCTTTCATTTCATTTAGAATACGCTGAGAATGAGTTAATTCTCAGCGGTTTTAATAAAATCTGTTTGTTTTTTGGAACTGTTTTGCATTTAATATCAACTACGTGGGCCTGGGTCACAACAGTGACCGAAGTTACAATGGCACTGAAAAAAGTGACTTGTGACCATTTTCACATTTACGATGGTTGCAGCATCCCAATGGTTACATGATCAAAATTTGGATGCTTGGCAATTGGTATGTATTTATGACCGTTGCACTGTCCCGGGGTCATGTGCTCACCATCTGTAACCTTCCCTGGGGGCTTCTGACAAGCAAAGTCAATTGGGGGAAGCCAGACTCACTGAACAATATGACTCACTTTCCGACTACAATGATTCACTTAACCACCATGTCAAAAAAGGTCATAAAATGGGGCACAAAACTCATTTAACAACTGTCTTGCTTAGCAATGGAAATTTTGGGCTAAATTGTGGACCTAATTCAAGGACTACCTGTATTCTTCTTTTTTCTACACCTGTGTATGTAGATCTGGAATATAAGGCAATTTAGCTTGGTTCTGAAAAGCAGCATTATGCAATACACAACAATTCTAATATCTGTGCTTTCAGATACATCGGAGAATGGCTAGAACATGGGTGCTTGAATATGTCTATGTTAACAAATATGGTAGTTGTGCATTTGGATCTTGTTTCCCTTCCACAGTTTCTTGAACAACTTACCTCCTATTGCATTTGATATAACTATGTATTTTGAGGTCTGCCCCACCTCATCAATTGTTGTTTGCAGGAGTAATGACACATGATTTTTATGAAATTGCAAACTCAGATGGGAGAATGGGCCTGGACAAATGACTAGTCACAGCCACACATTTATTATAATGTCTAGTTTGACTAGTGGAATTAATTAAAACAATTAATATATGCTGTGTGAAGTTAAGTGCCATATTTACCTAGCTCTTTCTGGTTATCAGACATCACAGCTTCTATTAGTGTCTTTTAAAAATGAAGAACTGTCCTGCTCTAAAAACCCCATGTTTTTAAATACTTACTAAGAATTCTTTAAAATATTTGTTTCCTCAGTGAAGGTCGACTCAGCCTTCCATCCTTTCTAAGGTGGGTAAAATGAGGACCCGGTTTGTGGGGGCAATAAGCTGACTTTGTATAAAATATACAAAAGTATGAAGGCTATTGCTTAATGCATTGTAAGCTGCCCTGAGTCTCCGGAGAAGGGCGGCATATAAAAATAAATAAAAATAAAAAAATAAATAAAATAAATTTGACTATAAAGCTTTTTGTCTTTCACCCATGTGACATCTCAATCCTTTCCTAGGAAATTGGGACTTTCAGCATTGATATAGCAACAAGGTAGAGAAATAAAAAGATGCTACAATTATATTTTCTTACTAGTGGTGACCTCTAGTGTGAAACAATGGCATTTTAGAATCTATGGGATTTTAAATGATAGGGTTTTGCCAATTATTTCACAAAGAGATCTCATATGTTCTGACTCCAAAAGAAGAAAAAAAAAGCTAATTTCTCTTTTTAATTTTTTTTAAAATAGACATTTCTCAATGTGGTAATTTTGTCCTTTCAGGCATACCATCTGGTCCAACTTTGCGTTTTCCCCCTTTTCTTTACATGTAAGAAAAGAAAACAAGGAAAGGAAAGGAAAGGAAAGAAGAAAGAAAGAAGAAAGAAAGAAAGAAAGGAAGGAAGGAAGGAAGGAAGGAAGGAAGGAAGGAAGGAAGGAAGGAAGGAAGGAAGGATTGTTCTGGCTTATTTGACCTGATATTTATGACTTCATTATACACCAATCAGTATTATAAAAGATAATTAGATTTTTATAGTCAATTATTCTTTTGTTCTTTGGAGTTGTCGTGTTCGCAAGCTTTTGCAGCACAGAAAAACAATTGTGTAGTTAAAGAAAAAGGTTATTAAGATAAATGCACACAACATGTGAAGTCTCATTAATGATGATGATACTGTTATTGTTACTAATTTGCTTTTCAAGTGAGAGCATAATTATTGTTAATGGAGAATGTTCAATTTATTTTTATTTGGTTTGTTAATTTAAAAATAGAACTGTGCTGCCATTCAGGGTGAAGCCCAAACCAAGGACAACTCAGGGCAATTTGAGATCTTTTTAAAAAAATCTATTTAAGATGGGATTGCTGACTCCCAATTCCTCAGTTCAAAAGACCCTCATGAAACGTTGGGTTTATTTGTTTATCTGGATTGCCCTAATCATGAGCTGGTAGAAATTAATTTAGAAAGAGGAGTTTGTTTGTTTTTGCTTACTTCCATAAAATGTCTTAAAGGAAAGAGAAGGGAATGTTGGCTTTGGGATATCCAACATTGGCATCCGACCATCATCAAGTACTATATTCCACTTTAGCATTTAGATGAGGGCTAGGATCATGGGACCTGAAAACAGATTATTTTTCTTCCCAAGTAGAGATTATAGAAGACTTGGGGGCTCTCAATCAATGTGCAAAAAATTACTGAGAGCTTAGATAAGATAAAATAACTTTTATTGTCATTTTTTTTTACTGTGAACACATTACAAATGAAATTCTGTTGCCCTCTCTCAAAAGAAAGTATATACTCATACTCATACATAACATACATATACTGTACACATGCTATATACATACACACACACACACACACACCAGTGGTTGTCCCCGGTTTAGGCCGGTTCACAAGAACCGGTAGTAAAACCGGCGGGAGGCTCCGCCCACTGACTCGGATGTCATCATAGGTGATCTGCGCATGCGCAGAAAAGCGCACGGGTGTGGGTGCAATGTGAACCGGTAGTAAAGGTAAGTAGAACCCACCCCTGACACACACATATATGTACGTATACAGTATTTATTAGTCACTCTCCATTTTGAATACATAGCACAAAGAGAAAACTTGAGAATTCACCAGGCTGATACTCTATGGAACGAAGCTGTGACTGAATCTAGATGTTCTGCTTTGGATACCACAAAGCCTCTTCCTGGAAGGTAACAAGGAAAACTGGTCATGGAGAAGTTGTGTAGCGTCCCAGACAATCCTGCAGACCCTGCTCAAGCAGCACTTATATGCCGTATCCTTCAGAATACTGCAGAAGTAATTTGAATATTGAAGTGGGGGGGGGAGTAAGGACAAGTCTTAGTAGGTTAAAGTAGTGATTGTGATCTTGCTTGGGAAAGGATAGAAATGTTGTTGCCTAAATACATAAATTGAACATAAATAAATACAATAAATAAAATGTCTCAAAGGGTATCAAGATGTGACCTGGGAAAGGAACTTCATCCTTCAGCCTAACCCTAATCCTCTAGAGATTTGAGGTCAGCTTGTTTTCTGTACAAGTTCCTTCTTGTTAAAAAAGTACAGTGAACAAAGGAAGAAACATACATCCCCAAGGAAGAATTCTTATAAAAAGTGGACTTTTGTGCTTTTCCAAATAGTGCTCTGGAATGTTTAATGGTTGGAATAATGGTTCATCACAGAACCTTAGAAATGACTCTTGGAGTGTGTCAGGTATGTCAGGTTCTGCACAATTTTATGTGCAATATTTATATTGCACTTTCTAGCATGTGTCTGCAGGATCTTTTACAAATGAAATGAGAGCAATGTAAATTCAACTCCTGGGGAAAGAGAGGGGGAAAGAGAGAATGATAATCAGCACAGATGCTACAGCAAAGAACCGACTTGTTCTGCATAAGCCTGGACTAGAGAAAGGTTGAGAGTCTGCCTGAAAAATTCTGACTCAGCTGTTATCTCCACATTGGATTTCAGAAGGAGCACTATCTGTAACCCCGCCCACTGGGTCTAGGACAACTCGTCACCATCAACTTGCTGTGGCCAACTTGCCACAGGAGAACTCACCGCACAACAAAAGTTATACTAAATTATATACTCAAAGAAATTGTGGAATAGAATCATTAAAGGAAAGATGTAAAAGGAGGGACAAAATGAAAGGTGAATGACAAAAATTAAAATAATTTGTAATTATTTAAAATAATTGAATTGTTGAATTATCCCACGGCAAGATATTCGGTGGCGAGTTGGCCATAGTGAATTTGTCTTGTGGTGAGTTGTCCATGGCAAGTTGGCTGTGGCGAGTTGTTTACAGTCAGTTGGCTGCTGTGAGTTGGCCGTGGCAAGTTGCCCCATTCCGCCACCCATTGCTCTCAATTGGCACTAAGGAATATGTAATTAACCAGATGTGACATCTTCAAGACTCTTGAAGCCAATCATGCACATAGCTAATTATCCCTACAAAAATGGACATAAGAAGGTTGAAACCAAAAGTGCACCTGAACTGTGAACTTGAGACTTCAAAGGAAACATGACACCACCCAACACATGATAAAATTCTACATATCAGGGAAAATGACACTATCCCAATTCTATTCCTAGGGGAAGGAATAATTACTGTAATACATCTGCAAACTCAATAGTCAGCGCTGGTTGCTAGCCTTCAGAGATATACAAAATTGAATTACTCTGTCCATGCCTGGAAAGATTGAATCAAATGTAGCCAAATAGCAATAGCAATAGCACTTAGACTTATATACTGCTTCATAGTGCTTTTACAGCCCTCTCTAAGCGGTTTACAGAGTCAGCATATTGCCCGCAACAATCTGGGTCCTCAGAAGGTTGGAAGGCTGAGTCAACCTTGAGCCGGTGAGATTTGAACTGCCGAACTGCAGCTAGCAATCAGCAGTGTTGCACTTTAACCACTGTGCCACCTCGCTTCTTTTTTAAACTCTGCTCTCCCTGTTCTTCTCCTTATCTTTCTCATTTGTCCATGTCAATAGGGATTTATTGGATTGAGATTCCTTGGACACCATTCCCAATTTGCCAGGTCCTTATCTGCTTTTTCCAATTTGAAGAACATTTTGAAATGGGAATAGTTTGAGAAAAGACCATCCAACAACACCATTTACTGTATGTTCTTCATTAGCTGTAGACCCAGTGCATGCATTGTTCCACTTCTTTAATTACTTGTAGTAATTGTAACATGGAGTCAAAATTGTGTGTGCGTGCATGTGTTTGTGTGTGCATGCGCATGCATTTATTCTTTGTTTATTTGTGTTTTGGAACCATAAGCAAACTTATGGAGTTTTCACACACACAAACACTATTATTCGTTTCAATAGAGGAGGAGTAATTGCTGTTAACAATTCCAGTTCATTAACAGGGGCAATTTTACCATGAAGACTATTAAGCAACAGTTTTTTTGTTTTTTTTTTAAACTGACTTCATCTTTTATTCATCAATAAGAGGATTAACTTGTTGACTTGATAGGAAAACTGCTTTATTAAAAAAAAAGAAAGAAGAATACAGTTAACATTCAAACAGGGAAAGCAAAATGATAACTTGAATCCAACATCAGAGGCTTTTTAAAAACAACAACAACAACAGGGGACTTTCTACAAATCATTCATTTTCTTTATTTCAGCGTCAAGGCTAGGTATTATCAACTCCAGAGGCTGGAACTATTCAGAAAGTTCACACAAAAATCTAATTTGTGATGCAACTGAAAGTTGTTTCCCAGTCATACAGGAGTAGCCGTATTGATGGAATGCAATTAATTTTAATTAAAAATACATTAAATTGAGCCAAATTTTAAATGTTTGCTTTAGCTCTATCTAAGTCTTTGTGTTAGTGCCAATTTTTTCAAAGGACAATTGTGACTCATGCCCAAAAAAAGAAAAAAAGATTGTGTCTTGTATATTGTATATTGAACCTAATGAAACATCTTTAACAAATAACAGATTGAAAGGGATCTTGAAGGTCTTCTAGTCCAACCCCCTGCTGAGGAAGGAAAATCTATACCATTTCAGACAAATGCTTGTCCAATCTCTTCTTAAAAACCTCCAGTGTTGGAGTTTCATTTTAATCAATCTCATGACATCCTCACAGGAGTTATCTAAAAATCCAAATTATTTATTTATCCCTTAATAAAAGTAAATAACGTAGGGTTAAGGTACCTCAGCCATACTTATGCTTTGGTTTATTTACTTCTCAGTTTTGCATAGGTATAGTTTCTTCTTCCTCAAATGAAATTATCAGATAGATCAGACCAAATTATCCAAATTAATATTGCCAAGGGAGAAAATGCTTTCATGGCACTGACAAGCGTGGGCTCCATTAGCTTCAGATGTTGGGGACAGAATGCAGCATTTTCGGCTTTAGTGCTCTCATTCCTGCACACGTTGTACACAGTACAATTCATTAGTTTAAATTTTATGAAAAGTACATGCTGCTTAAAGCTAGCATTTTGGCTTCTAATGGGCTTGATTGCATTTTAAGATCCTTTCCAGAGACATTTTATTGACCTGGCAGCCCAATTAGGTCTGTAAAATAATGTCAGGGTGAACTGGCTTTATAGGTGCTCTGTGTTAATAGCTCTCAGTACTCCATTAAACTTGTTTGGATTCAGTAGTGCAAGAGGGAGGACAGGAAATTAATATATCAAACACACATAGTAAATATCGCTTTTGGACACAGTATTTGTCACAATGACTCAGTGTTTAAACCCTGTCACGGAAGTGTTTTTCTGTGGTATTCCTCTCTTAATTTCCCCCTTCCCTAATAACACATTTGGGTAATGGTCCCCTTATGCCCACAATTGAGCCCCCAAATGTTGTTGCTAAGCAAGAAAGTTGTTAAATGAGTTGCGCCTCATTTTTTGCCAGAGTTGTTAAGTGAATCACTGAGTTGTTAAATGAATCATAGGGTGGATGAGTAAATCTGGCTTTCCCCAGCTAGGAAGGTTACAAATAGTAATCATGTAATCCCAGGACAGGTAGGTATATAGGTAGTCCTTGATTTACGACCACAATTGAGCCCAAAATTTCTGTCACTAAGTGAGACATTTGTTAAGTGAGTTTTGCCCCACTTTATGACCTTTCTTACCACAGTTGTTAAGTGAAGCACAGCAGTTGTTAAGTTAGTAACACGGTGCTTAAGTGAATCTGGCATCCCCATTGACTTTGCTTGTCAGAAGTTCGTTAACGGGAATCACATGACCTCAGGACACTGCAACCGTCATAAATAGCAGCCAGTTGCCAAGTGTCTGAATTCTGATCACATGACCATGGGGATGCTGCAATGGTCATAAGTGTGAAAAACAGTCATGAGTCAGTTTGTAACTTTGAATGGTCACTAAATGAACTGTTGTAAGTCAAAGGCTACCTTTGATGTACTTGCCAGTTCCCAAGCACCGGAATTTTGATCACATGACCATGGGGATACTGCAACGGTCGTAAGTGTGAAAACCAATCCAAAGACACTTTTTCAGTGCCATTGTAACTTCAAATGGTCACTAAACGAATGGCTGTAAGTTGAGAACTACCTGTATACATTTCTTTGTGGCACTTGGAAAAGATGTCCCTGCGCTAGCTATCTCCAGATTCATCTGCTGGGAAAGGCCTGGTCTGTAAAGGCTTCAATACAAATAGGAGCTCGTGAAACATGAAGACTCTCCAAATTTAAATTGCCTGTCTACGAGCAGCTCTGACTGAGAAAGTGGACTTCCTTGAATAATGGATAAGGTGTTAAAAGAATTACTGTGGTAATGAATGCCATGCATTAAAGTACAGTCATTATCGC
Source organism: Pituophis catenifer annectens (assembly GCF_029215685.1). Taxonomy (NCBI): domain Eukaryota; kingdom Metazoa; phylum Chordata; class Lepidosauria; order Squamata; family Colubridae; genus Pituophis; species Pituophis catenifer. The sequence goes on along the minus strand of NW_027256882.1, from coordinate 231,603,635 downwards.
GGTTCAGCTGTCTGATTCCAGGGCTCTTTGTTTCAACGGCCTCACCTCGCTTGCCTCATTCCTGCGCATTTTTGATATTTCCCCTATCTTTTCTCTGGCAGGTGTTCCTGAAAGATTCCCAACAATTATCCTGCAGTTCTTATGGTTCTACAGCTCTCTTTCCCTGTTCTGTCCGGTCATCATTAGGGATCCTGGTCACAGAGCTGTGACCAAGTGGGTTCCTTTCCCTGGCCCTCTTGCTATTCGCGATAGTGGCGAATATCGGTAGCTCGGGTTTAAGATGAGGGTGGAGGTTTGTTCTCTGAGCTTGTGGGTTGGTTTCCGAATATTTTGTTACCAGGTTAGGTAGCCTGGTAATGAAACATTTCGAAAACCAACCCACAAGCTCGGAGAACCAACCTCCACCCTCATCTCTTGCTATTGTTTCTAAGACTTTGTCAGCTCTAGTCAATGGGGAAACCAGATTCACTTAATAACTATGTTACTAACTGAACAACTGCAGTGATTCACTTAAGAACTGCATCAAGAAACGTTATAAAATGGGGAAAAACTCAATTAACAAATGTTTCACTTAGCAACATAAATGTTGGGCTCAATTGTGATCGTAAGGCAAGGCCTACCTGTATACAAAATGTGGTGCAATATATTTCTATCCTGGGGTGAAATCTACTTACCTTCTTTACCGGTTCAGAAGTGCACACGCCACGCAGAGGGTAAAAAAACATATTACTTCTTGGTTAAAACCAGGAAGTAACGACACACGGGAGGGTGGGCAGAGCTTTGCTCCGCCGTCACTACCGGTTCTCTGAACCACTGGCCACGATCGCTACCAGATCGCCCGATCTGGTCCGAACCAGGAGCATTTCACCCCGTTTCTCTCTATCTCTATCTCTATCTCTATTTCTATCTCTATCTCTATCTCTATCTCTATCTCTATCTCTATCTCTATCTCTATCTCTATCTCTATCTCTATCTCTATCTCTATCTCTATCTCCATCCCCATCCCCATCCCCATCTCCAACTCTATATCCAATCTCTATACACATATATACATATATACACATGTATGTGTCTGTCTGTCTGTCTGTCTGTCTGTCTGTCTGTCTGTCTGTCTGTCTGTCTGTCTATCTATCTATCTATCTATCTATCTATCTATCTATCTACAGTATCTATCTATCTGTCTATCTATCTACAGTATCGATCTGTCTGTCTATCTATCTATCTATCTATCTATCTATCTATCTATCTATCTATCTATCTATTATTATCATCATCTATTTATCATCCATCTATCTACCTGCCTGCCTGCCTGCCTGCCTGCCTGCCTGCCTACCTACCTACCTACTTATCTTGTCCTAAAGAAATTTCTGGACAAGATTCATGGGCAAATTCATGTATTACACCTTGAAATATTTTATAATTGGCATTTATATAACACATTTAAAGATCAAAGAGCTTCCCATTAGGGTTGTGCAAACCCTTTGAAAGTCATGCAGGAACAGGTGGAAAACCTCTCTTTCTGAATCTCTAAAGCAGCTCTTCTTTCTCCAGTTCTTGCACAGCTATTTCGTAAGTTGGTCTCACCATAGCTACTTCATAAATTGTATAACCCAGCAGGGGAAGAACTTGAAATCAGATACATGGTACATCTGGTAGCGCTTGTCCATCCGTCCATCCATCCATCCATCCATCCATCCATCCATCCATCCATCAATCCGTGCATCTGGTCTTTATTTATTTCTAGTCCTTATTCTTTTCATAAATAACTCAAGATGACAAACTAATAATAATAAACTAATAAGTCTTCCTCCTCCTATTTTCCCCACAAGAGCCTGCAAGGTAGATTGGGCCTAGAGCAGAGGTCTTCAAACTTGGCAGCTTTAAGACTTGTGGACTTCAACTCCCAGAATTCTCCAGCCAGCTATGCTTCTTAAGACTTGTGGACTTCAACTTCTGGGAGTTGAAGTCCACAAGTCTTAAAGCTGCCAAGTTTGAAGACCTCTGGCCTAGAGAGAATGACTGGCCCAAAGTCATCCAGCTGACTTTCAGGCCTTAAGGCAGGACTAGGACTAACTGTCTCCTGGTTTCCAACCTGGTGCCTTAATTACGAGGCCAAACTATTGTTGAAGAAGTTTGGATTGTAAACTGAACTTGGAATCATTCAAGTCAAGCCTGCCTCTTCACCATTATTGCTGCTTTGTTGTTGTTAGGCTTATTGTTATCACTTCTAAAAGGAGTAATCCAATTAATGATGAATATTTTCCGAGTGGGTTTCTCATGGTAGTAAAAATACCAAAGAACAGGAAAAAAATAATTAAATAACTATAAAACAGAACTGACAAATGAAAGTAATAAATATCACAGGAAAACCCTTGCCAGCCCACTCACATTTTCTTACATAAAAGATTTCAAAAGAGAACCCAAACTTCCTATCTAGCTTGGCAGCAAGCCAACAGCTCATCAAGCCTGGGAGTTTACTTTTGCGGCATTATTGCGAACTATTGAAAAGGTGTTTACATCTATATCTTGGGATAACTATTATCATTGGTTTTTTATTTTTATTTTTCTGCGGGCTTCTATGTAGTGTTTTTAACAACTCACTTGTAAATGGTTAGTGAACTTTTGATACCAGCTGAGTTCCTGGAACTTTTATATCATAATGGGACTGAACTGTTGATTAATTATGTATTTCTCTAATGTTCCAGGAATGTTTGCTTTGCTCTCCCTTGCTGATAAAAAGTAAATGCCAGGTTTCTGCTCAGCATTTGAGCAAATCTCATCAACACAAAATATCTTCCAATGCTTTGATCCTTCTCTATATAACATGGCAATCCCAACCTGGTATGGAAATCCTCTTTAATGATGTCCTTTGTAGTCTGATTACTTTATGAGGAGTGCATTTACTTTCCAGACTGAAAAAGAAATTGGCCATAGATATAATGTCAATATGAATTGACTTCTGGTGCAGAGGTGGGTTTCAGCAGGTTCTGACCAGTTCTGGAGAACCGGTAGCGGAAATTCTGAGTAGTTTGGAGAACCGGTAAATACCACCTCTGATTGGCCCCGCCCCCATCTATTCTCTGCCTCCTGAGTCCCAGCTGATCGGGAAGAAATGGGGATTTTGCAGTAACCTTCCCCTGCCACGTCCACCAAGCCATGCCCACCAAGCTATGCCAAGCCCACTAAGCCACGCCCACAGAACCAGTAGGAAAAATTTTTGAATCCCACAATGAACCTTCCTTGTTGCAGAATTACACCAACAGCAGAGTTTGGGTTAGGGTTAGGGTTAGTCCCAGGGTGTAAAATTAGCTTTAAACATCTCTGAATTTAGAAATGAGCAAAAAATAAAACATTTGAAGAAAATAACAGGCAGAGCAGAAGAACATAAAATTCAGAAGGGGGGGGAAGTTGAAAATATAAAAGTATGCAATTTCATATGAAATAATTAAAGAGAGATTGAAATTCTGCAGGAAGCGCAATGGAAAAACACATTATTTCAATCTAAAGTGTTTTAAAGCCTCTCAATTGCAAGGTATAGCATTTTTCCCCTTTCTTCCTTCCTTTCTTTTTTTTATAAAACTAACTTGACAGCAAAACTGTCAAAATGCTTTAGGTCTCTGCATCTTGGAAGGAAAGGTCACCCTGCTGCCTCTCCAAAATGCAAACACTAATCTTTCGTAAGCAGTAGAGTACTTCTATTATCAGCTGAGCAAGGTCCAATTGTCAGTGATTGACAAGGTTTCCACATCCAGATTTCTCCCATCACTATGCTTAACAACTCAGAGCTTTCAGGCTGTTGCTTGTGATGAAAATTCAGCAGGGAAGAGGGAGAGAGAGGGAGATAGAAAATTCAGTGATGGGGTTCACGCCGTGTGCATTAAGTTAACATTGTGCCGGGTGACCAAATGTTCTGCTCAGCAATGCAGAACCCTGGAGCAGAGAATGCAAAGCTTTCTTGTTGTGTCACATGTCAGCTAAAAGCCTATTAATTCACCTGGCACAGGATGTGAATTTTAAGAGAGAAAAAAAATGGAAGCACTTTTAAAAAAAATATATCCCAGGATAGTCAATTATAAAGAGGCCACTTTGCAAATTACGAACCCCCCCCCAATTGTGACAAAGACCATATATCTTCATCCGTCTATGCTGCATGAGATTATCTAAAATGTTGGGATAATCATTAAACTAGGTAATTAGGAATGCTACTGCCATAAAGTTATGTGATGACTCTCCCGGATGCTTCCCCAGATACCTTTCCAGATGCCCGCTCGGAGGAGGATGAACCAGTTCTGGGCACATCAGGAGGGGAGTTGGTCAATGGCTCCAAGCAGCTGTCTGAAAGGGATTTGGCTGAAGCACAGCTGCAGCAGGACAGCCCGGAGGCTTCAGGTGGGGAAAGCACACAGCTGCAGCCAATCAGTGATGAGGAAGAGGAACTGCCTTCTTCACCTCATCCAAGAACACAAAGGGCAGAGAAAAGGCAGGAGTAGGGAAGGTCAACCAGATTACTCACAGGGAGGCAGCCCATCAAACTCTTGATAGGCTGCACCAGAAGCTGGCTATTTAGCACAGCAGACGGATAGGGATGATGCTGGGAACAATATGTTTGTTTCTTTGCTGTGTGTTCTTGCCTTGAACTTTGGATTGTGTCTCTTCAGCTGTTGCCTTTGTCTTGCTTGTCTTGCTTTTGTCTTGGGAACTTACCATATTTTTCAGAGTACAAAATGCACCTTAGTTTTTGGGGAGGAAAATAAGAAAAAAGCTGATTGGCAGGTAGATTGGACTCCCTGAATACCCCCAATCAACTGTTCCCAGAGGTCAATTTTAGCAACAGATTCCTTGGTTGTGAGCTCTGTGCCTTGCTTTTTTTTTTTTTTTTTTGCTTTTTTTTTCTGCCTCTGAAACTTCTGAAACTCCGTTTTAGAAAAACAACTTTTTTTCCTGCCTCTGAAAGCCTCCGAAACAGAGCTTCAGAAAAAAAGCCTCTGAAGCTCTGTTTGGGGGCTTCTTTTCTGAAGCTCTATTTGGGGGCTTCTTTTTTGAAGCTTTGTTTCTGATGCTTTTTTCAGCCTCTGAAACCTCCGTTTGAGAAGCTGGGCAGGGCTACTGTCAGAGTATAAGACGCATCCAGATTTTCACCCTCTTTTTTGGAGGAAAAAGGTGAGTCTTATACTCTGAAAAATACGGTACTTTTGCCTAGTGGACTGGCCTTGCCTTTGCCTTGATGATTGGTGTTGGCTTCTTTTGAGTAGCTTGAGTAACTTATTGGGGTTGAGCTGGTGCCAGCACAGGGAATTGCTGGGGGATGCCAATTCAGGCTTAGAAGCCTTAATAAAGACTCCTTACACCTGTGGTATAAATGTGTGCATGAGAGGGACAGCACAAATTATGACAATCAGGGAGTTAGCAAAGCACCTATGAATTAATACAGGTAGTCCTCAATTTACAACCACAATTGAGCCCAATATTTCTGTTGCTAAGCAAAACATTTGTTAAGTGAACTTGGTTCCATTTTACGACATTTCTTGCCACAGTTGTTAAGTGAATCACTGCAGCTGTTAAATTAATAACATAATTGTTATTAATATTGTTAAGGGAATCTGGCTTCTTTATTGACTTTGCATGTCAGAAGGTTGCAAAAGGTGATCACATGATGTTGGGACACTGCAATTGTCATAAATATGAGTTAGTTGCCAAGCATCTGAATTTTGATCACATGACTATGTGGATGCTGCAATGGTCATAAGTGTGAAAACTGTCATAAGTCACTTAGTGCCGTTGTAACTTTGATCACTAAATGAACTGTTGTAAGTCAAGGACTACCTGTATTGCTTTCTGCTGTTCCAGTCTTAATGTTTCATTGCTTTTGCTGTCATTTCATTCGTTCTTGGATTTTTCTTAAATTTCCTTTGATAATCATACTGAAAAGAACGCAATAAATTTGTCTTTACCACTGCTTCTTATTTCCTCTTTTAGCTTCTATCTCTCTCACCTCAGTGTGAACATTTGGATGGTAAACTTGTTAAGTGTACCTGGGCCACTGTATTTTCTGCTACAACCTTTGTTGCTTGCTTGGCTTCTAGTCTTGTTGTTGTTGTTTTTTTTCAAAAAAGCAAGGCAACAATCTCAACAGAGGTGGGTTTCAGCAGGTTCTGACCAGTTCTGGAGAACCGGTAGTGAAATTTTGAGTAGTTCAGAGAACCGGTAGTAAAAATTCTGACTGGCCCCGCCCCCATCTATTCTCTGCTTCCCAAGTCCCAGCTGATTGGGAGGAAATGGGGATTTTGTAGTAACCTTCCCCTGGAGTTAGGTGGGAATAGAGATTTTACAGTATCCTTCCCCTGCCACACCTACCAAGCCGCACCCATCAAGCAATGCCATGTCCACCAAGCCACACCCACGGAACCGGTAGTAAAAAATTTTGAAACCCACCACTGAATCTCAAGCATCATCTCCACTTTAAGATTGTGGTACATGTGAAAAACCCAGAGACAGGTACTGCTCAGTTTTCTTCCTGGTGCAGTTCAAGGCACTGAGTTTCACCTTTAAAGTCCTGCATGACATAGGTCTCTGCATTTCCTTAAGAATATCCACCCATTCCACCAGGTAGGGTGGGCACCTATGACAGATAGGGACAGGATTTCACTCCACTACTTGAAATATTAAGATCTAGTAGGACCTTAGAAGCAGGCCTTTTCTGTGACTGCCCCTTCCTTGTGAAACACCCTCCCGCTAGCCATGCAAGAGTTGCCCACCTTGCCAGCATTTAGAAAGACCATTAAGATCTGGCTTTATACTTTATACCTGTTTGTACAGGTATAACAGGCGACTGGCTGAGCCTGCTGTATGATATTCCAAGGGGGATGATTATGGCACAGAATTCTTATTTATTTATTAATCAAATTTATATAGTCACCCATCTCACAAGACGTTGCTCGGAGCAGAGTCAACAACAATCAAATCCATTTTTGTGTTCTATTTTATTGTTTTTATGATTGCTTTATTTATTGTTTTTATGGTTGTTGTAAACTCTCCAGAGTTGCTTATGATGGGTGGCCATATTAAATAAACAGACAAACTTAGAGGGTGCTTGTAAAACCTCTGTCTGCAAATATCTGCCCTTACCAGAAGGCCCTCTGTTCGCCAAAAAGCCGAAGTTTTCTATTAATGGGTTGCTTTGCATCTAGAAGGGATTCCAAGTTGGCAAAGGAAACATGATGCTCTCAATAAATTCAGAAAGGGAAACTAGTTAGTGGAAACAAGTTGCTGTGTTATGAATTATTTGGGCAGGTCAAGACATGAGGAGATCTTTCAAACATCTCATTACTCAAACTAGGTAGCATCATCACTGCAAGTAAGGAATGGGATTTACTCTCAATTTATATTTCAGTTGCTTGACCTGTCAGTATTCTTGGGAGTGGTCTTGGAGATTCTTTGATTGGGCTGTTTACTATTAGCTTGTTTGGCAGTTCCTCAACTTGGGTATTGTTTATTTCTTGATCGTTGGTCTGATGTTAATCTTGGTGTTTAATTTATGCCTCTCTGGGTGTTGATAGGGAGGGGGCATTTTGGTCTCTTTGTTCCTTTTTTGTTTGCTGGTTGATTCTTTTGTTAAGATGTTTTGACAAAGGTCAAGATACTTTGCTGCTTGAGACAACTGACAATATGATAGCTTCTTCCCTCATTCCATTCCACATAGGTTGCCAATTAAACTTGTAGTATCATCTACCTCATCTATGGGCATTGGGCAGATTTTAGAGTGCTTAACAGATTGAAAGGAAAACAAATGCCCTGTCACTCAACAGAGAGAGATAACCAAGGTAGCTCAGGAAAAACAGCTAGGATGTCTCTTGGCTCAATCTCCATCCTCATTCAGCATTTGCCCTTCCTGCGTAAGCCTGGGGATGGGTCTGGAAGAGTTCCATAAGACCATTTACTGATCTCTCTTTAAAAAAAAAAACACAATTACAAAATATGGCTCTTTGTATTTTATTTAAGAAACAAAAGAAAAATTATCCCTTACCGAGATAGCATTATAAATAGTTAACTGTTATAAATGGGAGAGGAAAAACCAGCTGGGAACAATTTATCCGTTCTTTCCTGCTGTTGTGTGTAAGCTTACCCAAAGGTTGTTCAAAAATATAGAAGGAAAGAGAAAATAAAAGATCAGTGTTGGGAATGCATGGAAAAAAAAGCCTCCAGGGACATGCTTGAGTAACTAGAATCTGACCTTGGCAAGTTAAAGAACAAAAACATGGTAGCAGTGTTAAGGCTTAAGTCTCGGAAGCCCTGCTGAGATACTTTGATGTCTGATATTTTGTGATCTTCCAGGGTCTGACCAAGAGAAATAGCTTATGGGAGTCAAAGAATAAAGCCCAATACGGTAGTCTTATATCAACTCAAGAATACATCCTAAAAATAATAATAAAAACGAAAGGTCTGAAAGTGCAATATTTCCCTCACACAAAGACCAGGGTTTCTTTGATTTGCCACATGTATAGGACCTCTTTCATCCAGCATTTTTAAGCTTCTGCTGTGTGATGATTTTATAAGGGAATTTAAATGGAAGGGATTTGGAAAGAAGAAGAAGAAGTGCTGAGAAAGTGGTGACCTAAAATGTCATCTCATCTCAGATCTTTATTTATCTGAAATAAAATACCCACCAAAATAAATATGGGCAAGCTTTCAAAATCATTCTAAGCAGTCCTGCTTTGCGCTTGTAAATTGCAGTGTAATGATTCTTTTAGTGTGTTAAAAGAGTATTGAGCTGCCAAGGAGGAAAAAATAGCTGATTAAAGCATATTTAGGATCACTTTTCAGATGAACCTTTTGCTAAAAGGAAATTAAATAGTAGACATAATTCCTTGTGATACAAAAAGAAAGGATTAATGCTATGGTTCACTGTTGAGGAATATGTTATTCTGTCCATATATTTCCTTATATAATATTAACAACATTATTCCATAAATTAGAGTTCAGTTTCCAACTGTATGAAATATTTAATGACTATCATGCAATAACTTTTATAAATTGCAAACAGTATTTGTTTAAATACCAAAAAGCTTCAGGTTTTCCTGATCTTTGGTCTCAAAATTGGTAGGTGACTGAAAAACTCATATTTCAATGATGCCTTCTCAGAGAGAAACTGGGCTCAACACAATGAAATATCCCTCCATGGAATTCCTAGGAGCAGAAAACTAATATGTCCCTAGGCAAGAACCAGTCTCCAATCATGATGAATAATATCACACAGGACACATTCTGACTAAGCATTCCAGATGGATATCACAGTTGTTAGCTTCACACCTGAATAGAGGTCCAACAGAACTAACAAAGATTGAAAACCTGGCAAACATCCTCTTCCAAGATAACCAAGACTGCAGTTATCTAAAAACTAGGCTTGAGCCCGAATTAAAAATAACCCTGATGTACTGGTAAACAAGATTAGTATATATGAAGGATCCTGGCCTGTAAGGATTCTACATCAACCATATGACATCTTAAGCATGTTCCCTTTCTAATAAAATCAGATGGACATTTGTTAATGTCACTAATATGACATTGGCGGGACAATTTATCGTGATCATTTCTATTTATGCATGCATACTGAGGGGATTGTCCTCCTAATTTTTTGAAAACGATGTGGGCTTTTTTTTTTAATGGGATCTAGATTTCCCCCCCTCATTTATTTTCCATCTGTTGAGGAATTCGCAGAGCAACCCTTGAGTAGCAAGGGTGTGCACATGAAAAGCGATTGAGAGTAGTTAGGAAATAACACAGCCAACACACAGATACACTGCGTTGTGTTTACTTTCAGGAAATAGTAAGGCACAGTCCAATAAACAGTCCAGATTATTCACATATAAAGCAGTAGATGGTTAAACAATAGTCCAGGGATAATCCAATAACAAAGTCTTCTTATCAGTCGTTGTAGTCACACACGATAAACAGTTGCAAACAGTAGCAAACACAGCAAAGAGCATCAAAGAGAGAAATAAATCAGGTTTCTAGCTCCCTCTTAAGGACATTGGCTACAGAGCTAACCAATCAGGACACAGTATGATGCAATACAGCAGTCTTAAAGCTATATTTATGGTTTATATATTGCCAACCCAACAAGTTAGGTAATAATCATTTCCTAACACCATCAGCATCCCATTTGAGCAACTCCTTCCATTGACTATGGGGGGGCATACTGCTTTGGCTTATACATTGTGCTTGTAGCAAATTACATTAAGAGTGTTTTCAGTTAAAATGGGCAACTTATGTTGAATGAAAGGCACACCATTTCTAAACTGCATGTGCAGGGCTGAACTGTACGTGGGTGAGCACACATTTTTAGACATGGATGAGGATAGAAAACAAATTATTAAAACATACATATTATTTATTAAAATTAATTTAAATATTTACATTATTTATTTGTATCCCAATGTTATTATTTTTACAAACAATCCAAGGTAGACAAAATACCGTATTTTTGGAGTATAAGACGCACCTTCCCCCCGCTAAAAGGGGGTGAAAATTTAGGTGTGTCTTATTCAACGAATGTAGCCCCACCCACCCACTGGCCCTCATCCTTTGGCTTCTGCCTCCCAGCAGTTTACCTCCTTGCAACCAGCAGCAAGAAGAAACAGCTCGTTTCAGCTTCAGCAAAGCCTAATTAGCATAAGTTGATTGTCTGTTGGATCAGCCTCCCGACTCTCAGCTGTTTTGCTCTCAGCTGTTTTGCATAGGCCTCTGCTGCTTGCTGCAAGGAGGTAAATTGCTGGGAGCAGATTTTTTTTCTTGTGCTAATCAAGCTATGCTGAAAACAAAAATGAAAGTAAAACAGGCTATTTGCTGTTTGCTGCAATGAGGCAAAATTGCTGGGAGGCAGAGGCAGAGGCAGATTTCTTTTTCTTGTTTTCCTCACCAAAAAAGGTAGGTGCATCTTATAGTCTGGAGTGTCTTATACTCCAAAAAATACGGTATACAATACACCTTCCCCTGCTTTCTAGCCTAGTGACGTGTCCTCTCACATCCCAGTTGATTCCCAGGTTTAAAATATTACTGTGAAGCAATATAAATTATTCCAGCATATGGAATAAGTGCTGACTATCAGAAAAGAAGTTAAAGAGATGATGATGACAATGCATCTTTATCAAGGTATGAAGTAATACAAAGTCAATAATTACAGATCAACCCAATAAAATTATTGCATAACGCAAGAGACAAACATTAACAGTAGAACAAGGCTATCTTAAAGCAATGCATTGAAAATTGAAAACAGGCGCTAACATAATCTAAATAAGAATGGATTGGGAAATCTAAATCCTCCAATTACCCTTCCATCAAATCAAATGACTTTAAATGCCCTTTAATTGACATTAAAGTTCCACAGGACACAAGTCGTTAAATGTCTCAGAATCTGGAAACTACAAACTCTGGAGTGAGAACCTGCTGCGAGGAATGTAATGCAAAGAGTCGATTTGGTCTAGTGGTTAAAGTGCCAGTCTAGAAAGCATGAGTTCTGGTCCTGCCTTAGCCATGAGAGCCAGCCAGATGATTCTAAGCCAGTCGCTCTCTTTCAACTCAATTCACTTCATAGGGTTGTTGTTTTGTGAAAAATAGGAGGAGGAAGGCATATTGGATACCTTCACCACCTTGAGTTATTTGTAAAAATAATAAAGGCGGGAAATGAAAAAACAAACAAGTGTCATGAATGAAACTTCCCTGGGAAGTTTGTGAACTTGAAGACTTTGAACCCAAGCTCCTGTAGTTTAAGGTGGCCCATGGCCCAGATAGGTAGCCAGTGAAGGGCCTTGGGTGGGTTCTAAATGTTTTTACTACCGGTTCTGTGGGCGTGGCTTATTTTGTGGGTGTGGCTTGGAGGTCATGTGACTAGGTGGGCGTGGCTAGCTGGTCAGTCATTTCTGGAAGGTCCTCGCACTTACAACCAGTCCTCACACTTACGACCTGACTCATTTGTTTGCTTTTAACACTGATCAGCTGTAGGACGGCCCTTTGAAGCCCCGCGGCAAGAGTTTAAACAGTTTTTTTCCCTCTAGTCATCAGCTGGGACTCAGGAGGCAGCAATAGATTGGGGGTGGGTCCAAATAAAAGGTAAGAATAACGTGGGGGGGTGAGGGTGGGAGGGCAGGGGAGGGAGAACCGGTTCGGTGATGTCATATCATCACCGCTACCAGCTCGGCCGAACCGGACTGACCACTGCTGTATTGAGATATAATAATTCAGAAAGAAGGTCTAATACAACCAGGGGTGGGCTTCAAAAATATTAGCAAGGGGTTCTCTGCCTGGTTGCTGGGTGGGCGTGGCCATGGTGGGCATGGCCTAGTCGGCCTCCTGCACTACAGCGGTGGGGAGCCATTTTTGCCCTCCCTGGACTCTGGAGGATTTCCTTGAGTCTCTGGAAGGGCGAAAACGGCCTCCCCAAGCTCTGGAGTGCAGTTACTTGCATCCAAAACAGGTCGCATGGGGACTCTTGGGAGGGGCAGGGCGGGGTGGGTGGGGCTGGGTGGGGCCAGCTAGGAGTGGGATTTGGGAGTTGTCTGAACTGCACAGAATCGTAGCTAGAGGTTCTCCCGAACCCCTGCAAACCCCCAGCGGCCCACCCCTGAGTACAACCCAAATGACACTTCTCTTGATTAAGATCAGGGGACAGCGCAAAGGATCAGAAGTACTTGCCGGGAGGCTTTTACAGCAATTTCGGAATGGAACAACAGAGGGACGCACCAATAATGCTGAAGTCAAGTCCATCTACCCGCCCCCTCCCCCCCACCTTAGATGGTATGAATATTTGTCAAGTGGAAATCAGCCACTCTATTTGAGGAATGTTTTCTTCCTGAGGCAAGTTATTCTATGTCTCCCATCTGCAGGACTCTTGGCATTCCTTTCCCGAAAGTAAATTTCCCTAACAGATGTGACCCTCTTCATTTTTTAAAAAAATAAAACCCCTCATTTCCTTTGTAAGCAAGAAAGAGTTTATTCTTTAAATTACTGTTTTGTTTCCCACCGTTCGTTAAATTTCCCTTGCTAATGGAAGGCTTACAAGAGGAAATATTCCACCATTGCAGGGTGTGTGTGTATGGGTTTTTTTTTTTTTTTTAACACTCTCTTGAAGTAAAAAGGGTTTGGATAGGACATGGTACTGGTAGCCTGCAGTCAGGATTCAATACCTTGCAAGCTGTTGCCAAAGTGTCTAAATCTGTAGAGGATTTTAAAAAGCTGGCGTGTAGTCAAGCTGGCATGAGCACAGGACGGGAACAGCTTAAATGGTAAGTGTGGATATGCCCTGAATATCTTACAAGCTGTCTCCAAAATGTCTCAGTCCAGACAGGATTTCCTTAAGCTGGTTTAGATTTAAGCTGCCCTAAGTACAAAACAGAGCCTTTGTCTCACAACCTTATATTACACCAGAGAAGAAATGGGTCAGTTCTGGGATAAAGGAGGAATCCGCGGCTGTGAGTTGCTTATACAAAGGCTGCTTTAATCTTTATCAGTCTGAGAACTGACTCTTACAGGGAGTCAGTCTCTTAAGGGAAGGAGCTGAATAGAGATGGGATCAGAAAACAGAAAATTCTGCCTTAGGCTTTGGCCCTTAAGCATGTGCTACGTATTATATTCAGGTATGTATTTTCCATTACAGAATGTAAAACGAACATAATCCACAAAGGGAGCTGCATAGATCCAGAAAAGTATTGCCACACTGTGTCATTTGGTGCATGAAATCTCTTTTGCATTGTGGCCTTGTTGGCATAGCGTGAAAAGCCATCAATCCTTGCTTATATACACGAATCCAGTGCAACAATGCACGTTGCCCAATTATGCTAATTTGTCTCTTCCCCTTTCCTCCTACTGAAACGTAATTCAGGCAGTCCTCAACTTATGACGCCAATTGGGACCAGAATTTCCATTCCTAAGCAAGGCAGTTGTTAACCGAGTCATGCCTGACTTTATTACCCTTTTTGCCCCAGTTAAGCAAATCACTACGGTTGTTAGGTGAATCTGGTGTCCCTTATGGACTTTGAGAGAAACTTGCTGGGAAGGTCGCAAATGGTGATTACGTGACCTTGGGATGCTGCAACCATCATAAATACATGCCAGTTGTCAAGTGGCCAAATTTTGATCACATGACTGAGGGGATGCTATGACAGATATAAGTATGAGGATTGGTTGTAAGTCGTTTCTTTCATTGCTGTTGTAACTTTGAATAGTCATTAAACAAATGGTTGTAAGTTCAGGACTACCTGTATAACATATTTTCTAACAAGGCTTGGCTATTTTGCCTAGGGGTGGGCAAGTATGGCACTTTTATGACCTGTGGACTTCAACTCCCAGAATTCCTCAGCCAGCATGGAATTCTGGGAGTTGAAGTCCACAGGTCATAAAGGGGGCCATAGGTGCCCATCCCTCCCCTATTGGGCGGTATACAGAGCATTCACACAGGTTGACAATTCTGACTAGGAGCCGGGACAAACACAATTGGAGGAATGGCTACACGCACGCTTTTCAAGCCCTAATTTGGCCTTTCTAATTCTAAATCGAATTTGCTCCAGATTTGTGCCTGTCACGTGGCAACTCTCTCCATGTCTAAAATGCTGAGAAAGGAACGCAGCCCATATTTTCCATCCACCTGCCTGACCCAGGCTATCTTCTGCCCTAAGTGTGACATGGTGCTCTCGCTTTCCAACCCCCCCCACCTCATCTTTCAACGAGGAGCTCTGGTGGCTCAGCAGACTAATTAACATCCACTTACATCTGCTGCCTGCAATTACTGCAAGTTCAAATCTCACCAGGCTCAAGGTTGACTCAGCCTTCCATCCTTTCTAAGGTAAGTAAAATGATGACCCAGATTATGGGGACAATAAGATGACTTTGTATAAATATACAAAAGTATGAAGGCTATTGCTTAACGCATTGTAAGCCGCCCTGAGTCTCCAGAGAAGGGCGGCATATAAATCAAATTAAAAAAAACAAACAAACCCGAGGCTTCAGAAATCTATTTGGTCCCTGTTTTGTGGTTGGCCAATCAGCCGACAGCCTAGGAGTTTTGTGAAAGCGGCAGGTAAATTAATAGAGGCGCCTGTGCCTCAGGCCTATGCCTGGCTGCTCTTGAAAATCCTCCTGCCGCCTGAATTATTTGTATTAAGATAGGCCAACACTCGGGCCTCTTGGAGTCAATTCTTCGTAACAGTTGCCAATATTTTTATACCTGGGAGAACGGCTTCATTCTTTATTATTGCTCAGGAATCGATACTCCCATTGCCCTCACAAAATGCTATACAAGCATTATTGGCATTTCGCTTGGCAGTGAAGGGTATCAACATCAATCTCTCCAACTGCACACTTCGCTAACTCAGTTCCACTCCTTGGTATTCTGCCTGCGCCGCCCGTCCTCCTCGGCCCCATTTGAATAGGGAAGTTTAATAGAGCCTTGACACCTTTTCAGATTAGACAATGGAAAGATATCATTTAGCCGTTGACAGAAGCTTGGCTCGGCCTGGTGAGTTATCTTCTTCCTTCCTCCAAGATCCTAGAGATTAACATTTAGAGATTATCACATTTATATCTCTACTGACAGAAGGCCCATTTTTACTTTCTTTCTTTCTTTCTTTCTTTCTTTCTTTCTTTCTTTCTTTCTTTCTTTCTTTCTTTCTTTCTTTCTTTTCTCTCTCTCTCTCTCTCTCTTTCTTTCTCTCTCTCTCTCTTTCTCTCTCTCCCTCCCTCCCTCCAAGCCTCTTTTTCTCCTTCCTTCCTTCTTTCTCTTTCTCTTTTTCCTTCCTTCCTTCCTTCCTTTCTTTCTTCCTTCCTTCCTTCCTTCCTTCCTTCCTTCCTTCCTTCCTTCCTCCCTCCCTCCCTCCCTTCCTATTTTTCTTTCTCTTTTTTATCTTTCTCACTCTCTCTCTTTTTCTCATAATAATATTAATAAAACCGACAGACATCTGGCCCACAACACATCACTATTGTGAAAAAAAAAAGTGTGGTTCATTGATATTTCAATACCAGGTGATGCACAAAGAGAAACAGCTAGAAAAAAAATAGCAAAATATTGCCACTTGCAAATTGAGTGATTATGGAGAAAGAAATTAATGGTTGTACCAATAGAAATAGGAGCGCTTGGAGGAATAACCTAAAGGACTGCTGAAATACATGGAAATTCTGAACTTATTAGACCTGAATATCTTGACTTTGCAAAAAAACATCCTCCTTGGAATTGTCTATATCAGGGATGGGTTCTACTTACCTTTACTACTGGTTCGCAACGGGAGTGCACGCTTCTGTGCATGTGCAAATTGTCAATTATGACATCTGGGCGGATGGGTGGAGCCTCTCACTGCTTTTACTACCGGTTCTAAAGAACCGGACAAAACCGGGAACAACCCACCACTGACTCAGATGTTACCTTAACGGCTCTTAGGTCCCTGGTTAGGACTTGAACTGTTACATTTTTACCAATCCCAGACTGCGAATTGAATTGAAGATTAACCATAATAATATGAAATAACAACAACAACAATAATAATAAAAATAAAAGAAACAAATATCTCATCAATACTGAAGCATAAACATGAAAGAGAAATGACAGCCCACAAATCAAATGTGTTGCAGATTCAGAGTGACGAGGAGTCCTGTGGAATGTTGGCCGGTTCTTTCCTCCGCTCTAATTATATGCAGCTGCACTGGTTTGATATGCTAGCTCAGTCACAAAGATTTGCATTCAGCATGTAAATTCAGCTTTAAACATGCAATTTCTTGACGCAATCTAAAATGAAAATTGTTCAAGGCATCCTCTTTCCTGCAGGGCCATGTAACGCTCTATATGACAGTTGCAGGCATTAATTTGTTTGAATAACATCAGAACCATGGCAGCTAGAATACTATTAAATAAATTAATAATCCCCTCAGCCTATCTGCATTAAAAAGAAAGGGGGTGAGGAGAGAACAGGTTCTGCTTTCTTGTTATTTTTCAGTAGTGACTCTCTCTTTCTATATAATGTTTTCCTCTCTTTTTATGTGATTATGTTTCCTGTTCCCTCAAGCTAAGACTGAATAAAGAAATAGTAAAGTGAATTAAAGTTTTTTTTTTGGTCTAAAAATATAGGCACAGGAACTTCTGATGCCAGTGAAGCATTGCATATGGTAGACTTGGATTAAACGAGAGTTTTAAGCATCTGCTCATCCTCAGGAAAGCTACATTTGTTAATTCCTCTTTTGCGATGATGTGTGGGAGGAGAATCTTATGTGTGTTCAATTGATTTTCATTTAATTTATTAAATTTGTTATAGTTTTGCAATGCATTAGATTCTGGGTGGCTTACAAAATCCAGAGCACAATTAAACACACGTAAATGGGCAACCCAGACTAATGCAACCATAACAAGGAACCATACTAATACAATAAATTGTCCAGAAGGACATCAATCAGCATGTTAACTCCAGACCTGGGAGCACAACTAGGTTTTATGCCAGTCTGCAAGTTCAGGAGAGAAGGTGACATAGGTATCTTAGGTGGAATGCTGTTCCAGAGGCCAGGGCAGTGACAGGGAAGACTCCCTTCTTTGGTCCCAGAAGATGAAAACCTTTTATCTGAGACAGGTAGTCCCTCAGAAAACAGGCCCTCTGCCACGAAAGGATTTAGAGGTGACACCCAACATATCTGGGCTGGAAGAGAGTGGTTGGTCCCAAAGTCCCTTTGGATGATGGCTGAAGCTGAGAAGTCAGGAAATAACAAGACCAAGCAAGAATGTTATCAAAACCTTGGGCAGGTACCTCCAGCATCCACAGATGAGAGATGTGTGATGGAAATCAATTAGTGTCTAAGGTCAGGAGAAAGATATGCAAGGTTTAAAAACTAGAGCAGTCATACAAATACAGTTAGATATTTAGATTCTGTAGCATTTGATTTCATTATAGGTGCTTCCTTTGTATCAGGGGTGAAATGCTCCCAGTTCGGACCGGATCACCTGATCCAGTAGCGATGGCGGCGGAGGGTTCAGAGAACCTGTAGCAAACATCCCTGCCCCCCCATGCCCAGCTGAGCTGCACGATCATCAGAGGCTTTTTTTTTTTACTTTTAAAAGCATTTTTTCTACAACCTCTTCAGCCAAAAAATTGCTTTTAAAAGTTAAAAAAAAAGCCTCTGATGATCGCACGGCTCAGCTGGGATCATCAGAGGCTTCTAAAAGCATTTTTTTCTGCAACCTCTTCGGCCGAAGAGTCACATTACCCCCACCACCAAGCCACGCCCACAGGACCAGTAGTAATAAATTTTACATTTCATCACTGCTTTGTATATATAATAAAACAACTTATCTAAGTGTTGTCCTTGAAAAATCCACTATTAAACTCATGTGTTCATGTTTATGTTGCTTAAAAAAGGATTTATTACCATAACTAGGGTAAACATTCAGTGAATTTCAGTGCCTAAGAGTATATCTGAAACGGAGTCTTCTTGGTATAAGCAAGCAAGCTGACTATAAACACCCAGGTTGGTGGAGTAGTTGTAGGCACCAGGCGGGAAACCAGCCTAGTCCTGCCTTAGGCACAAAGCCAGTCACTCTCTCTTTGCCCTAGGAAGAAAGCAATGGCAAACTACTTCCAAAAAATGTTGACGGAAAACCAACAGATATTTGTCCAGGAACTTGTCAGGAGTCAAAATTGGCTTGAAGCCATAAGATTATTACCATTAATGGTCTGAACATCTTCCTGGGGGCTTTGGGCGTTCTCTTAAGCTTCAGAGTAGCTAAAATGACAGCTGATGGGTGTTGATGATCAAGAAATGATACTTAATTAATAAGGTGTACAACTAGCTAGAACTTTGTGAAGGCTTGAGACAGAACTGGTTTGTTTGCTGCAGACATGAAACACAATACAATTTCCCTTCCATCTTCAACTGGATTCCTATACTGAAGTTATCATCACCCTAGACTGCAGAAAATAGCTAAAGGTGCACAAGGACCATCTGTGGACAGTCCTCTCCTCCAGCATTTTGTTGCTACCTCCAAGAATCTGTCACTTAGGAAAATTGCCTCAATAATAAAGAATATATATAGCTCAGGACTGAATGGTTGGGTTCTCAGAGTTCCCTGACCTTAGTCGACACTGATGATGTGATATAACCTGGTAATGAAACTTCTGCAAGAAAGCAATCAAGCTCAGAGAATGCCAAAGAACCCAATTAAAATGCCTCCATATATGCCTAATTGTAGGACCATTCCTGGGTTTATTTTCAGATAACTCAGTGTATCATAATATTAAAATATATTATTGTTAATTCTTCCCTCCCTCCCAAAAATGGTTCTAAAATCATTGTGACTCAAACTTCCTGCTTCTTAGTAGGAAGGAAGAAAATGTAAATAATTTTTGAGAGCTGGATCTAAAGTATATGAGGACATACTTTTTTTTCCCTACATGATCTAATAGCTGATTTAGTCTAAGCTTCATTTCAAAATACCTAAAATCATTAAATGTTCAGCTGGTTAAAATCCCAAATTAGGTAGAAAATTTAAAGTTGAAGCCCTTTTTCACAAGTAGTGTTCTAATATTGCTCCAATTTTCCTATATCCTGAAGTCACAAGTACAAATTACATCAAATATAATGTACACAATTTAAAGTTGCATTCTGCTTTCTGTTTAGTAGCAACTATTTTCTAGATTTTTTAAAAATAAATTTGTACCAATTGAGTACAGCTTCTTTGTTATATTGTGACATTGCTAATTTAGGGTTTTATCTTTAAAACCTGCATACTTTTCTATATACAGGTTCTGTGCTAGAATAAATAATTAGGTATTAATTATAGGATATTAGAAACTAGAATCAAGGTAAAGGCAAAGGTAAAGGTTCCCCTCGCACATGCGTGCTAGTCATTCCCGATTCTAGGGGGCAGTGCTCATCTCCATTTCAAAGCCAAAGAGCCAGTGCTGTCCCAAGACATCTCTGTGCTAAATGCCAAAGGTGCACAGAACGCTGTTACCTTCCCACCAAAGGTAGTCCCTATTTTTCTACTTTCATGTTTTACATGCTTTCAAACTGCTAGGTTGGCAGAAGCTGGGACAAGTTATGCGGCACTAGAGATTTGAACCACTGAACTGCCGACCTTTCGATTGATAACTCAGCATCTTAGCCACTGAGCCACCGCATCCCTAGAGTCAAGGTAAGAAGAACCCAAAATACACCAACAAAAGGACATATCTTGCTTACCTTAAACATTTTTAAAGAACTAATACAGGATTCCCTAATTTTAGAACTGCAGAGAAATACAGCTGACTCTCAAAAAAGATTCTGAACTACATCGGTTCATAATATCTCCAAAAATCAAGAGTGAATGAAAAAAAAGATGCAAGTGCATATCCAACAACATTTTTCAGTGTTTGAATTCAGAGGAGTCTGAAATCTCTTAGGAATTTAAGGAATATGATGTGGGCAATAACTGGACGCTGTTTTTTCAGATGCCTCTTAGCGTTATTGTGGAATTTAATTAAAATATCTTTTTATTGCCTTTTACTGTCTCTGTCTGGTCCTCCCACTGCTGTAATTTATGGAGAAGAAGATGTATGACATCCTGTGGGCATCCATGGTAGCTTTTTCAAATATTGATTTATATTCTCTGAAATTATTTCTGTTTCATGAAAAGGAAGTCTGCTCTTTCCTTTTTGTGGTGCAGAATGAGTAGCATGATTATTTGATGCAGAATGAGGGAGAGAAGCACTGTTTTTCCTCCTTGGACATGTTGAATGCATGCTAATACCCTGAGAAGAAGATAAAATAGGACCGTCTTACACATACAAATCACAATACACAATACCCTCTTTTGAACTGCAAATTGGATGCTGGTTTGCCACACAATCAGTAGTGGGATTCAAATCCCGTCAGTACTGATTCGCTCATGGGCACATGTGTGCTCTCGTGCGACACTTCTGCACATGCGCAGAGACGTCTGGCTGTGTGGGCGGAGCCTCCCACCGCTGCCGCTACCAGTTCATCCAATCCGGGGCAAACTGGTAGCAACCCAACGCTGCACACAATTAATGTAGTTTACAGGATTGTGCCTGCAGCGGTATGGTATTGAAGATTATAGAACCAGTGCAGTTAAGCACTAGAGGAGAGGTAGGGAGACCCAGGTTGTAGTCCTCTTGCTGGCTGGGTGTCTTTGAGCCAGTCATTCTCTCTCAGACTAGAAATTTGTCAGGAAATTTCTTCTTAGTTCTAAATTGCTTCTCTCCTTGATTAGTTTCCACCCTTGCTTCTTGTTCTACCCACAGGTGCTTTGAAGAATAGTTTGACTCCCTCTTCTTTGTGGCAACCCCTGAGATATTGGAACACTGCTATCATGTCTCCCCTAGTCCTTCTCTTCATTAAACTAGACATACCCAGTTCCTGCAACCATTCTTCATATGTTTTAGCTTCCATTCCCCTAATCATCTTTGTTGCTCTTCTCTGCACTCTTTCTAGAGTCTCAACATCTTTTTTACATCGTGGTGACCAAAACTGAATGCAGTATTCCAAGTGTGGCCTTACCAAGGCATTATAAAGTGGTATTAACGCTTCACATTATCTTGATTCTATCCCTCTGTTTATGCAGCCCAGAACTGTGTTGGCTTTTTTGGCAGCTGCTGCACACTGCTGGCTCATATCTAAATGGTTGTCCACTAGGACTCCAAGATCCCTCTCACAGAGAAATAGTCTTAGAAACAAAGTTTATTTTTTTTAGTACATAGATATTTTGTGGTTAGTCACACCTATCTTATGTTATAAGAGTGCACATAGAATTACGGTTACTTCCAGAGTTTGGCAATCTGTGGGTTTTGAACATGGCAGGTAGAAATCTTTTTCTGAACAACATTGCTCCTTATCAGCAAGATCAGATCATCCTGGGACTTTGAATCAGTACCTACGATCTGAAAACATATTCCTATTAGAGAAATTGATGGGAGAAGCCGAGAAAAAAGGATTCCTTCCTTCTGAAGTAGCCTCCATATTCCACTATGGTTCAAACTGGCAGCCATTTTTCAATCATTCAGAAAGATGGTTAAAAGAGTACCTATGGCATATAATCACCTGTATTAGATGGTCACCTGTTCTGTTTTGCTTCTAATTGCTATATTGGTTGTTTTAATGGATTGAATGTTCCTATGTCAAAAGTATCATGGATTGTACTGGAATGCAGCAGTATACAAGGATTGTAATCAGGGGTGGGCTGCTGGGGGTTTGCAGGGTTTCAGAAGAACCTCTAGCTAAGATTTGGTGCAGTTCAGAGAATCCCAAAATCCCACTCCTGGCTGGCCCCACCCACCCTGCCCATCCCCTCCTAGGAGTCACCACGTGGCTCATTTTGGATGCAGGTAAGTGCAGGGCACGCGCGGAGGCTCGGGGAGGGTGAAAAATGGGCCTACTGGAAGTTCAGGAAGGCCAGAAACAGGATCTCCAGAGGGCCTCCAAAGCCTGGGAGGCCGTTTTTGCCCTCCTGGAGGCTTGAGGAAAGCCTCTGGAGCCCGGGAAGGGCAAAAATGCCCCCCCCCATGGTTCAGGAGGCCACACCCACCATGGCCACACCCACCATAACCACGCCCACCCAGCAACCAGGCAGAGAACCCCTTGCTAAAAATTTTTAAACCCACCCCTGATTGTAATATAGATGAGTAGTTGTATTTAGGTGTTATGAAATGTAGAAAGTTCACTCGGCAAACGGGTGAGTGGGAGGTACATTTTGATGACAATTAAAAGTAAAAAGTATACCTGGTAGGATTCAGGTTCATGTGGAAGCTATCACACAAATAGCTATAGATGGAAAGAACTCAAAATGCGGGCATTCATTCATGGACAACCCATGTTAGATAACATCATAAATATGACCTCTCAATGCTGCCTGTTTGGTGAGATTTGACTGCTTTTATTATAGATAAATAGAAGTATATTTTGAACTAAACCATTCAGATATAGAACAACACTGTTATGATATGTTTCACTAATCCAGAGGACTTGCAAAGTTAGAGGAGTGGGGCATTTGCTTGATTTTGAATATGTTTACTCTTCCCTGCTCATAACAATCTGCAGTAGAACGTTTTGGCTTCAAAACTACTACATCCACTTTCCAGATCTTAAATCTTGCCATTTAACCCCATTATTTTTGATGTAATAATTTCCAATTGTAAGCTAGTCCCTAGGGGAATGAAGTACCTTCCTGTATGAGACAGACAGAGAGAAAAAAGTTTCTTTTACATAATATATAGTCATCAGCTTGAAGGTGATGGCCCTGCTTAGTTTACACTAAACAGCTAGTGGAACAGAGAGATTTGCAACATTCAGTGAACAACATGTTTTCCAATGCTGCAAGAGCAATTACTTGTATTTGTAAGAGGCTAATTTAGGAACCCAGAAAGCCCTTGAACTATCACGTTCCCCACACATAAACGGTGAGCTTTCTTAAAATATGCATCACTGGCTGTCAGAAAGCTTAGACGGTGGCCTCAGTGCCAATTGATTGCAGAACAAGTGGGTTTTGTTTGCTCTTTTTAAAGAGGATTGATCCTTTCTAGTTTCTTTAAAAAGCCTTTTGGGAAAAAAACACACACATTGGGCAGGGTGCATTCTTAGTCTCTTATAAAAGAATATAAATGGGTTGTGATGTCAAATGTATGCAGAACTAATTTAGCAATATCCTGACATGGTGTTATCTTTTTTTTTTTTTTAAAGTCCGATAATTCAATCAAGGATACTCAGTACTACATTGCTTAATTTGTTAATTCATTCAGGCATACAATTTAAGCTCATCTTCCACTCAGAGACTTTCCCCACTTAAACCTTAACATAGCACACACATACCCTGATCAAATGTACTATTTATATTGTTGGGCAACCATGATGTTGCATTTATCTGGTCTCCAATGAGACAGACATAGCCCTTAGTTGTTCTGCTGTTAAAAGGGGCCGTTTTTCATTTACTCCAAAATTGTCTTTGTATATTTTGTCCACAAAATATACAAAAACTTTTGGTACTTTTCACCTTAGAGCCCAGCTAGTTGACATCCAAGGACTGAGAAAGAGGCAAGCTGGACAGCAAATTTTATGCCAGTATAGTTTTATGCCATCTCAGGGATGGACAGAAAGTTGTTCTTCAGTAGTGAGGAATATTATACTCATCTCCCTACCAAGTTTTTTTTTTTTACCTGCACATAGCTTTTAAAGGGGTATGGGCTGCATTCCCTAATACAAGTGTGTGTGTGGAGCACTAAAATAAATAAATAACTAAGCCAGTAGTGGGTTTCAAATCCCATTGCTACCACTTCGTTCATGGGCGTGCACACGCTTGCATGCTTGCATAATGCTTCTGCGCATGGGTAGAAGCTTCTGTGCATGCACAGAGACGTCTGGGTGGAGCCTCCTGCCGCCACCGCTACCTGTTTGCCCAGGGGTGAACCAGTAGCCACCCACCACTGAACTAAGCCCTATAGACTGGAAGAAAAACTTAATTTAACTTGATTTAATCAGAGACAAAAGAGTTCAGGAAGCTGCTGTGATTATTCTGCTGAGTTTCCTTTCAGTCTCTTAAAAAATGAGAATTATGGAAACTCTTGGAGGGTCTCTGAGCTTCAGTCAAGACTTTTGTGGATTGCATGAAACCATGCCATTTTAGGACAGGGCTGTTCCTACTTTTAAACAAAAAGAGGCTGTCCCCTCCAAATGCAGTCACTAAAAAACAGCAGCTAAATACAGAACATATCAGGACAGCTTGGAGGAACTGAATCTGAACAGCCTGGAGGACAGAAGGGAAAAGGGTGATATAATTGGAACCTTTAAATATATTAAGGGTGCGAATAAGGTTCTAGAAGGCAGGATTTTCAATATTGAGCAAAAATCAAGAACATGGAGGGTATAACTTCAAACTGATAGAAGAGAAGTTCAAAAGTAATGTTAGGAAGAGTAGTGGAAGCTTGGAACCAACTTCCGGCGGAGGTAGTGGATCAATCATCAGTAACTGAGTTTAGATAAACTTGGGATAAATGCATGTCCATCATCTTTGTTGTTGTTAGTCACAAAGTCATGTCCTACCCATTGTGACCCCATGGACAGCGTTCCTCCAGGCCTTCCTGTTCTCTACCATCCTCTGGAGTCCATTTAAGGTCACACTTCAGTGACTCCATCAGCCACCTCGTTCTCTGTCATCCCTTTCTTTTGCCCTCAATGTTTCCCAGCATTAGGCTCTTCTCCAGTGAGTCCTTCCTTCTCATTAGGTGGCCAAAGTATTTGAGTTTCATCTTCAGGATCTGGCCTTCTAAAGAGCAGTCAGAGTTGATCTCCTCTAGGACTGACTGGTTTGATCGCCTTGCAATCCAAGGGACTTGCAGGAGTCTTCTCCAGGACCATAGTTCAAAAGCCTCAATTCTTTGGTGCTCAGCCTTCCTTATGGTCCAACTTTCACAGCCATACATTGCAACTGGGAAAACCATAGCCTTGACTATTCGCACTTTTGTTGGCAAGGTGATGTCTCTGCTTTTTAGTATGCTGTCTAGATTTAAAAATAAAATATAAAATTAATAAAGTATAAAATTAAAAAATTAAAAAATAATTAAAAAGAAAACAAGGAATGAATAAAGGCTCGATGGACCACTAGGTCTTTTTCTGCCATCAGTTTTCTATGTTTCTATGTAACAGAACCAGAGATGACTCTCATTGGGCCCCAGCATTAGCTTGCAGCCCTGAGGCTCAGTTGCCAATCTGTCAGATTCTGTGCCTAGAAAAGGAAGAAAACCATAGTTCCCCACCACAAGAAATAAAATACCTAAGTCCAGGCATGATATAGGGAGATCAACAATACTTATTTTAACATTTTATTACTGGAAATCCCTTTTCCGCTATTAATCATGCTTTTGAAATGCTATTGTGTGCTCTCCTTTGTGATTAGAATGGAGGATAATCATAATTCTTTTTTTTTTCTTTAGGTAACTGCTATAAATCAGGGATAGGCAATTTAAGGTTCTTTCAGGTGCCTCTTTGTTTCTTTTTTGCATCCTTTGGAGGCCCTTCTGACTAGGAGTGCTGAAAAAACAAACAGTGGTTTCCTGTTATTTTGGACTCGTGAGAATTCAATGGATTGGCCTACTATAGGCGTGTCATAATAAATAAATGAAAAAAGGAATTCTGAAGATTGCGCTCATCTCTCTGGTTTATTTTATGGAGCTCAGCATACCAGCCATGATGTATTGTTCTTCTTCCTAAAAGAATCTGTGAGATCTTTTTTCCTTAAGGACATCCACTGGTTCTACCAGGTCAGATAGAATAGGGCAGTGATGGCTAACCTTTTTGCCATTGCGTGCCAGAAGCGGGGGGGTGTTGTCACATGTGCATGTGCCCACATCCATAATTCTATGTGCCCTGCCCCCATGCATGCACGTGCGACCCCCGCTCCCCCCGCTCCTGGCATGCGATGGCATGGTAGGCCCGTTTTCTCTCTCCCCAGACTCCAGAGCCTTTCTAGGAGTCTGGGGAGGCCAAAAACAGCCCATTTGCCAACTTCTGGTGGGATTGGAAGTCCTGTTTTTTGCTGTCCCCAGCCTCCAGAGCCTTTCTAGGAGTCTGGGGAGGGCGAAAACAGCCCTCCCCAGACTCCTAGAAAACAGCCAGTTTGCTAACTTCCGATCCCGATTTTGCCCTCCCCTGACTCCTAGAAAGGCTCTGGAGAATGGGGAGAGAGAAAAACGGGCCTTCCCCACCACCCCCGAAGTCCTCTAGAGGCAGGAAACAGCCTGTTTCCCTATTTCTGGTGGGCTCAGAAGGCCTGAAAATAAGCTGGCGGTGTGCGCATGTGCGCCAGAGCTGAGCTTGCGTGCACACCGATATGGCTATTGGTTCACCAACATGGGAATAGGGATTATTCTAGTTCCTTCCTTTAAATATTGTCATCTAATGAAGTGTGCCTTTTCCGTGACTTGCCCTATGTAGCTCTGCTCCCTAAAGTCTGGCAGGCCTCCACTCTCCTAGTCTTCCATAAAGCTTCGAAGACTTGTTTTTTTCTTCCAAGTGCTGGGATAATATTGGATAACCACACATTCAAAGTTTGACTTGGCATCAGGCTTTGTTATTTTTAATGTTTCCGTGTGTTTAGTTTTATAGTTTTAATATGGCTTTATATGCTGTTTTAACTTTTGATTGGTAGCCCAGAGTTGCTTAGAAGATGGATGACTATAATACACATTTTAAATGAAATAAGTAAATAGATAAATACATAAATAACTCTACTTTCTATCACATATATTAGAGAATACTATAAGGTCCTGTGTCCAAAATGTCAAGGAAAGTGTTTATTCTTTAGCTTTTTTTTTTTTTTTGAGTTGCATTTAGGATTTTTCAGAGATTTTTCTTGAATTTGCCAGCGTATTCAGGTTACAGAAGATGTTTGCAAACTTGTAGGTCACTTTAATCCCAGCCCCCTTCCTGCCGAGGGCTATCATTCCAATGAACGAATGTTTATTAAAGTAATGACTAGAAGGCAATGAGAATGGATAAATGTTGACCTTTCAACATATAAGAGTAAAACATCCCTCCCACTTTGGGAATTCAGGCTAATAATTACTTGAGATCACTGGCTAAGATTCAGCTTCCCCTTCCTTTGATGTTGCTATGGAAGGAGAAATCCTGGTGTACCAGTGGTGTAGTAGTGGATAATTCCTGATCTTCATAACATTTCTACTATAATTAAATGGCTTCCATCCAGAGACAGATTTCTTTGCCGCTAATTTAAAGTGTCAAGTAGATGCTCCTAGGGAACACTTCAGAAATGATAAATGTGTTATACTTTCTAATGAAGTTTCAGGTCAGATCTAGAGGCATATTGGAAGGAGGGGCTGATACTCCTTTAATATGCTATGCTTCCAGTTTTTTTTTTTTCTGCCACATTCTTCATCTGAATATTTGTGGAATTAGAAAAAACATTACACCTTCCTTCCTTCCTTCCTTCCTTCCTTCCTTCCTTCCTTCCTTCCTTCCTCTCCCTCCCTCCCTCCCTCCCTCCCTCCCTCCCTCCCTCCCTCCCTTCTTTCTCTCTCTCTCTCTCTCTCTCTCTCTCTCTCTCTCTCTCTCTTTCTTTCTTTCTTTCTTTCTTTCTTTCTTTCTTTCTTTCTTTCTTTCTTTCTTTCTTGGAAGATTGTGTGCGTGGGTGCGTGTTGGCTAAACAGACTTCAATTACTTCTTGCAAAACAAATTTTTAAAAGAACTATGAATAGGAATCCCATAACTAGAAATTAACTTGGCTGCAACTGGGGGTATCATTGCTGGAGCCAACACAGCTACATAAGTGAAACTGCTTTGTCCCATGTGTTGGGCTTTCTTTCATTAAAGTTTTTTGTCAGCAAGGCAAAGTTTCACCAAATATTTCAAATCTGGACTTAAATTATTACATAGGGTTCATGATTATCCCTCGTAACAATTTTCAATCCGAAACAAGAAGAAATTCTATTGGTTATGATATTTGCCCATAGGTAAATGAACTACAACAATGTCTACATATTACAACGGGGTTGTAAAATGCTGTGGCGAAACCTGTAGACTCCATTGAGAACACTTAGTTGTCAGAACATCATATATTTAGGAATTATTTGGGAGCATAGAAAGGAAGGGATCAATTTGGTTCATCTGTATAGAGCCGTGATGGTGAACCTATGGCACGTGTGCCACAGGTGGCACACGGAGCCATATTAGTGTGCCAGCTCAGCTCTGGGGCGCATGCGCACGCCGGCCAGCTGATTTTCGGGCCTTTTGGGCCCACCAGAAGTAGGGAAACAGCTGTTTCCTGCCTTTGGAGGGCCTGGGGGTGGGATGGGGAAGGCCCGTTTTTCTTTCTTACCTGGCTCCAGATCCTCTCTGTGTATCTGGGAAGGGCGAAAACAACCTTTCCCACTCCCTTGGAGGCCCTACGGAGGCTGAAAGGGCCCATTTCCTGACTCCTGGTGGGACAGGAAGTGACGTTTTTTCCTGTCCCCAGCCTCCAGAGACTCCTAGAGAGGCTCCTAGAGACTCCTAGAGAGGCTCCTAGAGACTCCTAGAGAGGTTCTGGAGGCTGGGGACAGGAAAAAAATGTCACTTCCTGTCCCACTGAGAGTTGGGAAATGGGCCCTTTCAGCCTCCGTAGGGCCTCCAAGGGAGTGGGAAAGGCTGTTTTCGCCCTTCCCAGATACACAGAGAGGATCTGGAACCAGGTAAGAAAGAAAAACGGGTCTACCAGCCCATCATGTGCCAGGAGCGAGGGGGAGGGGGGAGGGGGTTGCGCACGCATGTGCGTGGGCACATGAGCGTGCGACCCTCCCCCGCCCCCCCCACTCCTGGCACGCGATGGCAAAAAGGTTAGCCATCCCTGGTATAGAGCATTGCCACAGAAAGCAGACTACTCTGCATCTGGCTTTTATTATACAAAAATGGCTTCATAAACCTAAAGGTTTTTCCTCATTTTTTTTTCACTTGTCATTTAATTTATAATACTGATAATAATACTAATAAAAAGTAATACTGAGTAGGGAAGCATGAATATTTTATTCATTTATTGTTGTTATTGATGATGATGATGACTATGAAAGTAGCCTTGGATTTGTTTTCCAGATGATACTTGATGCACATCAAGTCATAAATTAGAAGTCTTAGAGGTTTGACACATAAGCATACAGAACAAAAACTAAATAACGATTGAAATCAAAGAGTACTTTTTTAAAAAATTATGCCTTATTTCATAGAAGAAAATCCACTACGGCCAACACCACCATTCCCATGCAGGAGCTATGAAAAGTGGATATTAAAAAGAAGGGAATGAAAGATGCAGCTTGATCAGATAGGGGGTATCTCAAGAAAACAAAGAATGAGCCATACAAATTCTCTTACTCAGATCAAATGTTCAACCCACATTCAAGAATAATAGGCATCTCTTTTTATTTTAAGGGATTTAAATATTCCACCATTTTGTCTAAAAATGGCATGTTTTTTTTTTTTTTTTTTTTTACTGCAAGACTTGAGGAATCAAGAGGGTGCCTGTGTGCATTGCTTCAGATTGCCTCTGTGATCAGTATTTTGGAAATCAAATTACAAGGAAAGCAAGCTTTTGCAAAAAAAGCAGATGGCAAGAAGACAAGCACATTGCCTGGAAGCACATCACACACACACACACACAAAGCAGGAGGTGGGTGGGTGAGGGACTTATTCCACTGTATAAAAGATCCAGACTTGTGTCTGAGGCATTAACATTAACAGGCAGAGAAGATACTATACCTACTTGAAATTGTTTCGCCTGGAGCTTGCAAAAATAACTCGACAGCCATGTATTGCCTTATGGTGGAGACATAAAGAAAGAAAGAAAAACAATGGAATCTCTGCTCTCTCCTGACCATTCAGACAAAAATGGGCAACTTAAGAAGGCACGAGAGGCTCTGTTGAAAAACTACAACGTGAAGGTGCACGAAGTTGAACATACATCTCTGAAATACTCTTTTTAATCAGCTGGGAAGATGCCAATTTAAAAAGTAATACATATGATATATTTAATATTATTGTGCTTGTATTATCTACAACGTCTAAGAGCTGATGTAGCTATTGAAAAATGCTGATTTGCAAAGAAGAACAAATCAACTCGGCCCATGATTTCTTTTTGCATGGAAGTTAAATTTTGGGCTTTGGAAAATTCTGCCAGAGTCTCATTAGGGAAAGATCAGTTTGATTTGATTTCAGTTTTATGTTCAGCATTGTCTGATTTACAGAATGAACCCTGGATCGAAGGAGATTGCAGGATTGATATCCTGAGCCAAAGCCAGTCTAGAAAGGGTGGAACTATCCACAGTATTAATCTTAACTATACAAATGAGGCTTTAGAGGGTTATGATTAATCTCTTGGAGAGGAATCAGTTTAAAACTAGAGAAGACATGCCCTTTGGGTCATCATTTCATAGGTGATACCTAAAGAGAGAAAGAGAATGACCACTGGTGGGTGGACAAAAAATTAAATCATAATTATAATTTTTGTCCACTTGTATATTATAATTGGGATGCGGTGGCTCAGTGGTTAAGACACAGCTTGTCGATTGAAAGGTTGGCAGTTCAGCGGTTCGAATCCCTACTGCCGCTTTATGGGGTGAGCTCCCATTACTTGTCCCAGCTTCTGCCAACCTAGCAGTTTGAAAGCACGTAGAAAAATAGGGACCACCTTTGATGGGAAGGTAACAGCGTTCCGTGCACCTTTGGCGTTTAGTCATGCCAGCCACATGACCATGGAGATGTCTTTGGACAGCGTTGGTCTTTGGCTTTGAAATGGAGATGAGCACTGCCCCTAGAGTTGGGGATGACTAGCACATATGTGCGAGGGGAACCTTTACCTTTATATTATAATTAATTGGAGTGAGAGCAACTTCTAATTTTCTGTTGGCTTCCCCATTGAGTTCCCTTGTGGGAAGGTAGCAGGGATCACCAGAAACCAACTTTCCTTCCTTCCTTCCTTCCTTCCTTCCTTCCTTCCTTCCTTCCTTCCTGCCTGCCTGCCTGCCTGCCTGCCTCCTTCCCCTTCCCAGCTGGCATGTAAGTGAGAGGAGAACATGAAGGATTGTGAGACAAGCTGTGAAAATGTCACAAATAGCTAAAAATGAAGATCATGTGTCTGCACAGAAGCCCAGCTGTGAAGCCACAGCCATTAGCATTGAAACAACCACGGGCTTTCCAAATTTCATTCCCTTGGGAGTCATGGGTCCTGGATTTTGGACACATTCTATAAATTAGCCCATTTAAGGTACCTTTGTTCAAAAAAAAAAAACTTGCACTATTTTGCACCATTTCACCCAGTTAAAGGTCACAACAATGAGAGTTTTAGAAGTATATAGATTCTTTGGAACCGGCCTAAGGAGTGACAGAGTTTGTAAAAATATATTATATGTATCAGAAAGCAAACTTCATGTAGTTATCAATAGCTATAAAAAATATAATATTTAACAGTTAAATTCAGTCATACTTTTTTTTTTTGTTATAACTGCTGGAAAGCTCTAAAGAGGTTAATTGAATGCCATTATCTGAGATCCATTCTATCATATCTTCTACCATACTAAAAACTGAAGACAGAAATTTATAACAGTTAGAAAATTAGTAAGAGAAATAAAACCAGTTCAGGTCATCTGATATAGTAATCTAGAAAGATATATTCATAGCAACAATTTGCATGCTGCTTGTCAAATGGTTCCATGATATCTATGGTCAATGTTTCCCTAGTTCTGTGATGGCGAAGGTGCCAGAGGTGGCACACACAGCCCTCTCTGTGGGCATGTGCACCATCGCCCCAGCTCAGCCAGCTGGTCATTGGATTTCTGAGGCACGCATGAGTGCCAGCCAGCTGGTCATCAGGTTTCCGAGGCATGCATGTGTGCTGATGAGCTAGTTGTCAGGTTTCTGAGGCACGCTTGCACACCAGTCAGCTGGTCGTTGGGTTTTTGGCGCTCTGGCATGCATGTGTGCCTTCTGGTTTGGGCACTCTGTGCCTAAAAGGTTCGCCATCACTGCCCTAGTTGAATCAAGCATTATAAGAGCCGTGGTGATGCAGTGGTTAGAATGTGGTATTGCAGGCTAATTTTGCTGACTGCCAGCGGTTCGATAGTCAACGCCTCAGCCTTCCATTCTTTTGAGGTCAGTAAAATGAGGGCCCAGAGTCTTGGGGGCAATATGCTGACTCTGTAAACTGCTTAGAGAGGCCAAATAAAGCACTATGAAACAGTATATACGTAAGTCTAAGTGCTATTACTATTATGATATATGTAAGTGTGTCACATGTATAACTAATATAACTAATGGAGGGAAAGATAAATATTCAGACTATGAAAAAAATAAGATATTTGGGAATTCAACTGATAGCGAGATGCATTACACTTAAAGAAGATAACTATGACAAATTAAAGGCGCAAATTAGGTCTGTTTTGGAAAAATGGGAGAAATTACAGCTATCTTTAATGGGCAGGATAGCCACCATCAAAATGAATGTTCTTCTGAAAATGTTGTTTTTATTTCAATGCATACCAATTCGGCTCAAAAAAGATCTTTTTACAAATTTGGACAGACTCATTTCAAAATTCATATGGCAAGGGAAACGACTGAGAATCAGATTCAAATTATTACAAGATTCTAGAGAAAGAGGAGGCATTATATTAGGAGAGCACTATTGGATATTTGGAAAAATCAAAAAGAAATAATTATATGGAAATTCCTAATTGGGTGTCAACATTAGAAATGTACATACATCCAAATTTGACAAAACGAGGGGGAGCTGTCACCTATAAAGATATTTTGAATGAGAAAGGAGAAATAGTTAAATGAAATAGAAAGAGAAGATGTACTGTAGATGGTAGGAAATACAATAAGGCAAGGAAAGGTTACATGGGTAAGCAAAAGATATGACTTATGTATTTACTAATTTATCTTTAAAGATTTATTATATATATATATACACTAAGAATGATATGAGAACACAATTTTTATACCATGTAACTGGTCTGCAAAGATTATCTATATATGTACAACATGTATATTTTTATTTATTTCTTTTTCCATACTATGTAACCGGATGGACAAAAATTGTATTATTATAATTTCTTAATAATAAAACATTAAAATTAAAAAAAAAACTAAATGCAATAGCTGTGATTATAACACATGCTATGCTCAATACAGTAATCTGGATCACTCAATATACTTAAGACAATCATAGAATTTCTTGCAATATGTTGAACACTTTATCCAACACCATTTCAGCCTGATGCAGTGTGCTGTTTGAACCTATATATTATTAAATGAGTCACTGACAGCTTTTAGCTAAAAAAAAAAAAAAGAGAAAGGAGAATTAAAAGCGAGAAATACTTTAAAGGAAGAAGGAATCGAATTGGAATGGTGGGCGTATCTCCAAATTCAATCTAAATTTAGCAAAGATAAAAACGAATGGGGCATAAAGCAAGAATCATCAGAATTAGATAAAATTTTATTTAGCAGGGAAGGCAAGACCATAAGTAAACTATATCGATATTTATTAGAACAAGATATGATTGAGAAACAGGTGAAAGAAACGATGATAATTTGGTGTAAATATTTTGGGCACAATACAATACCATTCTTAATGTAGTGTTTTTAGGCTATTTGATATGTAAGACCTGCAATCTGCCAAACTACCTGATAATCCTTGTTCCTCCGCTTCTTTTTCCTTTTGTTATAGGATTGTCAACAAACTGGGCTTTGTCAGTTATCTGTGGCCCAAACCCAGTCATTTCAGTGGGAAGAGTTGTCAT
Source organism: Pituophis catenifer annectens (assembly GCF_029215685.1). Classification (NCBI taxonomy): domain Eukaryota; kingdom Metazoa; phylum Chordata; class Lepidosauria; order Squamata; family Colubridae; genus Pituophis; species Pituophis catenifer. Next base: position 231,569,352 of record NW_027256882.1, on the reverse strand, counting down.
CCTTCTGGGATAGTCTTGATGAAATGCAATTTTCCCTTCCAATGTACCCATATGAAATTGCAGAAGTACCGGTACAAGCCAGTACAAGTAGGAGGATCGCTTAGCTATAATAGTAAATACTGTGTGGTAAATAAAGACAGTACTAAACCACATTCAATCAATGACTTTGCATCATCATACACAGTTTCAGATGGATTATAAAACTTTGAAATGATTCATGTAGTGGTTCTATTTCAGTTGTCTAACATGCTACAATTGCTTATATCAAGAGGTGATAATGCAGTGTAAAGTTTTAGTGGCTTGGCTTCTATAAGTGCTCTCACTTTCTCTGGGTCAATCTTCAATCCATCCTGCATTGTAAATTGGTCAAGAAAATGCAGTATCATTTATCTAAAGATCTATTTAGAAAGATTCAGTTTCATTCCTGTTCTGGTATAGATTACAACACTGTTTGCAGGCATTTACTGTCTTATTTCAGAGTTCTCAAAAGACAAATATGTCATCAAGATAACATTGGATTCCTGAGTGCCTCCTAAAGATCAGATGTTGTATTTTGAAAGTCCACAGGAAACATGGCTAACGGTTATGGGACATTCTTGAGGTGAAATTAATCATTTTGAGTAATGAACACTGTTAGAACTTTTTTGTTCTGTTGGGTCCTTGGTGGTCTCTTAGCTTGGTTGTTTTCATTGCCAAACTAGGTAACATCATTACTGCACTGATGATGTTACCTACCTTGGTAATGAAATGTCCGCAAGAAAACCACCAACCTCAGAGAGCACCACGGACCCCACAGTTCAACCCTGAGCTACAGATATTCTTTTCTCTAGTATTCTTCTGTCCTCTTGTAATAACAAATGATGGTTATTACTTTATAATTCTAAACTGGAAAATGAGGCGCCTTCCACAATTCAATAAAAACATTTAGTATGTGCAGAAATGGATGCCTGTCCACTATTTTTTGCTCATATCTATGCAAAGATGTAATATAACAAATATTGCCTGCTTTTCTCTCCATCATAATAATTGCCCCTGCTGAGAACAACTAATAGCCCCAACATTGCTAATTTGCACCTTTTTAAAAAGTTATTGAGATACAAAGATAAAATAGAAATAGAAACAAAAGTTATAAAAGTTAAAGAGGAAAGGAGAGAGATGCAGAGAAAAGGAAAGGACAAAAAAATCGTAATTTCTGATTTTTTGGTGCAGCAGAAATGTTGAGTTACAATCACAACATTTTTCTTCATATTTTTAAAGTTTTTAAGCCATTTCTATAATATAGTAATTCTAGTCATTAAAATAAAAAAAAAAATCTAAGGTTTTTTTTTTAGTATCAAGTAGAAACAAAACTAGATAGGTTCTTCTCATTCATTAATACTGTCAATACCACCAACTCCACCTTTGCCATCCATTCTAACAGAAAATGCTCCCTTATGGAAATCATAGTCTCCCAAAGTACAAATAAGAACAGTTTTCTTCAGTGTAGCCACATATTGCTCTATAGTCTCTCCTTACTTCTGTCCCTACTAATAGAATTTATAATATTGTACCATGGTGCTAACCCTAGGCATGAAAAGAGATTTTATGTAGACGAAAACACTTTATATTTATATCTTCAACTGACTTGGGAAGAGAAGTTCTCAGAATTTGTGCCAGGCCAATTCATTAATACAGCTCATCTGTCTGGAACCCGCACTGCATATTGGACATTAATACAATCAAATGAGTCCAGAGATATTTCACAAGAAGAGTCCTCAACTCCTCTGCTTGCAACAAAATACCTTATGCCACCAGACTTGAAATTTTGGGCTTAGACAACTTAGAACTTTGCCGTCTTTGGTCTGACCTAAGCATAGCACATAAAATCATCTGCTACAATGTCCTACCAGCTAATGAATACTTCAGCTTCAAAACAATACAAGAGCACACAATAGATACAAACTCATGGTAAACTGATCCAAACTAGACTGTAGAAAATACGACTTCAGTAACAGAGTGGTCAATGCCTGGAATGCACTACCTGACTCTGTGGTTTCTTCCCTAATCCCCAAAACTTTAACCTTAGACTGTCTACTGTAGACCTCACCCCATTCCTAAGAGGTCTGTAAGGGGCGTGCATAAGCGCACCAGTGTGCCTACTGTCCCTGTCCTAATGTTTTCTTTTATTTGTATCCTTTTCATGTATTTATAATTATATTTACACTTCTGTCATAAAATACATGCTTGATGAAATAAATAAATAAATAGATGGGTAGGTAGGTAGGTAGGTAGGTAGGTAGGTAGATAGATAGATAGATAGATAGATAGATAGATAGATAGATAGATAGATAGATAGATAGATAGATGATAGACTTCTTCTCCCAAGCAATAGATTACTAATCCATACTTTCTTGCCTATGGAAGTTCCTTTTGATAAATAGCTAACACTCAGCACCAAATTTAGATGGAATTACAGGCTTACCCAGGTCTCAAAGAAAGACTTAAACATGGCAAAGCGATCACATCTTCACCGTATAAATCTCAACATACCAAAGGCAAAATTATAAATTTTCTGTATTGCAGGTAGTCAGTCAAAATTTAAAGTAACCACACAGCTCATGCTGAAACCTTCCTTCTTTTTCTTCTTTGGATATTTTCAATCACACTGCTGTATTTCAGTTGGGCTCAGTATTAACAGTATTAATATAGAAACACCAATAGATATCTGTAGGTCTTTGAAGTTAACTGTTTACGGCGTTGAACAGCTAGAAGTTTGATGATAGATAGATAGATAGATAGATAGATAGATAGATAGATAGATAGATAGATAGATACTGGAATGATTGTTAAGAGTTGACTCAGTGGCCCATAATCAATCAATTAATCAATGCTCTATCACAATATATAATCTATATCCCGTGAACAGAGGTAAAGGCTACAAAACACCACAGGCCTTCCTCCTGGCTAAAGTTGTGTAGGATTATACTGAAAAAGTTTCTACTTATGAACATGACTAATGTTCTACCAATATAAATAGTCAAGTAGATCTATACAATAATGGGACTATACAATGTAAACACTATCTTTAATTAGTCAGGTAGGGCTGTACAATAGGGCTGTTTGTATTTGGCAGTCAGCTTATCTAGAGTTCAACTGGACAAATATTTCCCAGATGTCTCAATGGTGAGCTTTTATATCAGCTCTAATTCTATATTCCATTCATTCGTGTTTGATTTTTCGATAGTGCCTGTTTAAGTCTCAGTTTTGTTGGCAAGGTTTTTCCAAAACAGTTTGCTATTGCCTCCTTCCTAATTCCATATTATTTTTAACTATGTAGAACTAGATAGAGATATGGAATGTTCCCAAATGCTCACAAATCATCTTGGAAGATGCAGCCAGTTGATAGTCTAAATCAGTGTTTCTCAACCTTGGTAGCTTGAAGATGGGTGGACTTCAACTCCCAGAATCCCCCAGCCAGAAGCGCTGGCTGGGAGATTCTGGGAGTTGAAGTCCACCCATCTTCAAGCTACCAAGGTTGAGAAACACTGGTCTAAATCTTTTTTTGTTTTGTTTTGTTTTGTTTTGTTTTAATAAGACCCTATAGCACTAGCACTAGCAATTATACTTAGACTTATATACAACTCCACAGTTCTTTATAGCCCTCTGTAAGCAGTTTACAGAGTCAGCATATTGTCCTCAGCAATCTGGCTCCTCATTTTACTGACCTTGGAAGAATGGAAGACTAAGTCAACCTTAAACTGCAGGTTGTGGGCAGAGTTAGCCAGCAATACTTCATTCTAACCATTGCATCCCCGGGGCTATAATGTCTTCCCAGAAGATTATTACTAGTAGTGGATTTAAAATGCAACAAATTAAAGGTAGTATGCACATCTGCTTTGCCACTTCTTTCTCTTCCCAGCATCATTGAGCAAGTGATCCACAGGAGTGGCTATTCTCAAGTTAATGAAGATGTCACAAAATTTAGGGGGGGGGAATCAAGTAAATGAAGATATCATGCAAAAATGTTTTCTTTGTGGATGGAGGCAGTGGTGAAATCCAAATTTTTTTACTACTGGTTCTGTGGGCGTGGTGTGGCTTGGTGGGCGTGGCTTGGTGGATGTGGCAGGGGAAGGATACTGCAAAATTTTCATTCCTACCCCACTCCAGGGATAGGAAACTGCAAAATTCCCATTCCCTCCCCAGTCCTGGGGGAAGGAGTTTGCAAAAACTCCATTCCCATCCCACTCTGTGGTATTTGCCAGTTCTCCGAACTGCTCAAACTTTCTGCTACCGGTTCTCCAAACTGCTCAAAATTTCTGCTACCAGTTCTCTAGAACCTGTCAGAACCTGCTGGATTTCACCCCCTGGATGGAGGTATAGGTGTAATGAATCATATCCAATGAATTACTATCAAATTTAATAATTTATAGAGTGTTATATTTACTGTTAAATACGTATTTTCCCTAGCTAAAGGTGAAGATGAATGAAGCCTGCAGACCAGAGCAATCAAAATGTTGAGCTAGAACATGCACCAAATCCAGATGACCTATGTGTTTTTTTAAATTATTAATTAATTAATTAATTAATTTATTGAATTTATGTTGCTGCTTATTCGCCCATGGAGACTCGAGGCGGCTTACAGAATATAAAACCACATTTAAAACAATAAAACTAATAAAAAGAATCAAATAAATTAAGATAGTATAATATAATAAAATCACCCCCAATCCCCAACCTCCGCCCCGGCGACGGAAGATCATATGAGCCAGTGGTGGGTTGCCCCCAGTTTGGACTGGTTCACAAGAACCAGTAGTAAAACCGATGGGAGGCCCCGTCCATCAGTGATCTGCGCATGTGCAGAAGCTTCCGCAATCCCATTGCGAACTGGTAGTAAAGGTAAGTAGAACCCACCCCTGATATGAGCCATTTAGTGGGCTCCATCCTGCTCTGGGTTCCCCAGGCCCACTGGCAGAACCAGGTCTTCTATGTGTAGTATTTATGTATGGAGACAACACACATTTGCATATTACAAGAAGCCAGAAAGAGACAGTATAGATACATAAAATGCAAACAAAGGAAAATAATTTAGATTAAGTTAGCTACCTTTAGCAAGAGTTATACTCACCATAATGACAGAAAATATAATTTATGACTGCTCAGAGAGATGTTGGTTTACTCTTTTCTTGCAGGTTGTTCAGATAAAATTGGATGAGCCCACCTAGTAGATATCAGGTCTATGCCAATTTTCTCATGCAACGCAAGACCCACAAACAATCATAAACTGTGCATTACATTCATCCTACAGCCAGCATCCTTGGGTGCCCTTCTGGCATATTTTTTTCTCCTTGCTTTCTACCAGTGTAGCAAACAGTTGGATCCTGTCCCTCCTTTTTACAGAACTGTCAACTGAAGGATGAGAAGAAGAAAAAACTAGAGAAGAAAATCCAATGTCCTTTGCTATTATGGTTAATGTTAGCAGGCCGGGAATCTATAAAAATGAAGCAGCTGAAAACTGTGTATTTCTTTTTAATCCTTTGGTGGGATGGATAGGACCTGAAGGAATAAGATCATTTAGTGCAGTTCAGTCAGTCCTGTACTAACTGATCCCAGGAACGGAATTACTTTCAAGGTTTCATCCAGGTGAGCTAAAAATGTAAGTACACTATTTCAGTTTTCCCCTGTTAGTGTACACTTGGAATTAAGTTGTCATGGGAATAGATGGGTGTTAGGCCTAATTAGTTTAATATAGCCATTGAGAGATCCTTATCTTCATCACCATTCTCATTCTCATCACCATCCTCATCCTCCAGAAGCTGGTATGGCCTGAACACTAACATTCACATTTTTGCAAAGACTAAATAGAAGAACAACAATGGTGGCAAAAGAAAGCGAAGTACCAACCATAATATTGTTGTGGCCCATCAGCGGCCTGTGCAGCTAGTAGCTGATTCCAACAGCGAGGAGGCTGGTGTGGTGATGTGCCAGCAGCCTGTGCAGCTGGCACTCGAGTCAGACAATGAGGAGGCTGGAGAAGATGTGGTGCCAGAGGCGGGGATTCAGCCAGGGCCTTCAGAACCTCCGGAAGCTCCCATAAGTGAAGAGGAAGAAGAGGAGGAGCTTCTTCTTGATGCACGAGCGCGCAGAGCTGCCAAAAGGCAGGAGTGGCTCCTCAGGAGGAGGTCTCCTCAAGAGTAAGGCTTGGGGCTAATTGGCCATCCCCTTAGCCTATTTAAGGAAGGACAACAACTGAGGCAATTTGCAGGAATCAACTTCGTTCATATTCCTTTGCGTCTTAATTCCAGAAACGTCTGATCGGCTCTTGTTCCTTGTCAGTTTTCCTGCAAATTGCTTCTGGGCATTCTGCCAACCACAGTAAGATTATAGTTATCTGAAATACTGTACTTCAGAATTGAGTTATTATTCTGAAGTTAAATTAACAGCCCTTGTTCAGAAAAGACTGATTTAAACTGTACTTGTGTTCGAACAACTACTAAGAAACCTCATTAGTAGTCCTTAATTAGTAAACTAAGGTTTGTATGGACTTTGTGTGTGCTGCGTTCTTTGGGGTCTGTAGCTGGGACAGAACAAATATACAACGTTTGATCTGCCTATCCCAGAATCTTGGCAAGGATTTATTTGGGGGGGTAAAATCAGAGGTGGATTTCACATAATTCTACCACCGGTTCGCTGTGCACCAAAAATGTGAGCGTGCACGCACATGCTCACTTTGCTCATGCGTGCACCTTGCATGTATGCACATGACTTAAAAAATGTGGCTAAATAGGATGGCATAGCCCCAAGGCTACGGTTCATCCAAACCGGTCCGAACGGCTGAATACCACATAATAATAATTAAAAAAAAAAATCACAAAGTACCGGGACTTGCAAATTGAAGTTGAGAGACTGTGGAAAAAGAAATTGTGTGTTGTCCCGATTGTAATTGGAGCCCTTGGAGCAATACCCAAAGGGCTACCCTGCTATTTAGAAATTCTAAATTTGCCGAACTTGAACATTTTGACTCTACAAAAAACCACCTTACTCGGAACAGCTTACATCCTCCGACGATACCTTAAAAGTTCCTAGGTCATTGGTTAGGACTCGAGCTGCTGAGCTATTAACCAGCCTCAAAGGCTGTGAATCTCACTAAATAATAATAATAATAATAATAATAATAATAATAATAATAATAATAATAATAGCCCCTCCAAGGAGCTCTACCTTGTCGTGGTGGAGGGGCTTGCATGCTCTAGTGATCCTAAGGGCTATGCTGAACAGGTGCAACCATATCAGACAGACCTTAGGTGAAGGGCCAGACAAAATCTGCTCCACAACCCATTCAAACATGGTGAATACAGAAAAAATGAAATTTATGCCGGCTGAACCGTCGCCCGGATTAACAAGGGTTCCGTTGGATGCTATGGCTCCTGGGCATTCTACGCAAAATGAGTTACAGGGCTCAACTCCCTCTGCTAGGCAACCAGGGCATGGAGCTGACAAGCTACTGGAAGAAAAACCCAAAAAGCGAAAAATCTGGACCAGGCAAGAAAACATCTCTATTATGGAGGTGAGCCAGCAAAACATGGATTTCAAAAAAGAATGTATCAGATTTGGAAGATGAACCATACGGACTGTGACACCAGTGAACAAAGGTTAATGGACCAACGACGTATAATCCTAAACCACAAATTTTTCACTACAGAAGAATTAATAGCAATAGAAGAGAAAGCAATTAATGGTCTGAGTACAACAACAAAGAAGAGTAACATCAAGAATGATTTCCAGACTCAAAAGCAAATTGAGGAAGAAAGGGAAGAAGAGGATACTGAAATGGATGAAGATAAAGAACAAGGAAGCACTAAAGAACAAACACCAACAGATAGTGCTCAGTTAGCTGGAAAAATAAAGCACCAAATGGAAGATGCTGAAAGAACACGTTTGCCAAAGCTGAACCAAGTGAACTGGAAAGAATTGAGAAATGTACTAAGAAAGGTCAATGAGGCTGTGCAAACTATTCGAACCACTACATTAGCCGAAACAAACCAACTGATGTATGCAGCAGCCATCATAACCACCAAAGAACTGGGGTTGAAAATACAAAAGAACGAAAGAGGCAAGAAGGGGAAGCCTAAGTGGAAAATTCGGTTAGAATTGAAGATCAAAAAAGTACGTGGAGATTTGAGCAACTTGAAGAACCTAAGGCAAGGTCAGCTAAAGAACAAGCAGGTCAAAAGCAGCCTGGAAGTAAGATACGATCTGAGGAATAAGGAGATTGCAGTAGTAATTGAAGAGCTGAAGCAGAGAGTTGTTGCCATCGCTGAAAAGATTAAAAGGTATGAAAACCGAGTAACTCAGTTCAAGGAAAACTCACAGTTCAGAGCAAATCAGCACCAGTTTTATAAGAATTTAGAAAATGGAAACGGAGTAACAACAAATGAAAAGCCTGATAAAGAGAAAGCTCTGAAATTCTGGAAGAATTTGTGGGAAAACAACAAGAAGCACAACAGAAATACAAAATGGATCAAACAGGTTGAGGACTCTATTAAAGTGCATAAAATGGAAGATGTGAAAATAACAAAAGCAATAGTGCAAAGACAGTCAAGAAAAGTGAAGAATTGGAGTGCACTTGGACTGGATGAGCTGCATGGCTTCTGGTTAAAGGCACTTACAAGTGTGCACAAAAGATTGGCAACCCAGATGAACCAGATCCTAAAAACACCCGAAAATGATGAATGGATGACAACTGGAAGGACATTTTTGATCCAAAAAGATAAAGAAAAAGGAAAGAACCCTGGAAACTATAGGCCAATCACCTGTTTGCCAACAACATACAAGCTTCTTACTGGTATCATTGCAAACCAAATCTATGGATACCTGGAAAGAAATAACTTGCTTTCTGTAGAACAGAAAGGATGCTGCAAAAACTCAAGAGGAACAAAGGATCAATTGCTGATCGACAAGCTAATCCTAAAGAACTCAAAGAAAAGACAAACCAACCTGTTCATGGCTTGGATAGACTATAAGAAAGCATTTGATTCAGTTCCCCATAGCTGGATCAAGAAATGCTTGGAAATATTAGGCATCAGCAGCAACATACAAAAATTCATGGAATCTTCAATGAACCTCTTGAAAACGAAACTTATGGCTAATGAAGAAGAACTGGGTGAAGTTGAAATTAAATGAGGCATTTTCCAGGGCGATTCCCTTTCACCCCTATTTTTTATACTCTCAATGCTACCACTGACAATCATTTTGAAGAAGATGAACTGTGGATACGAACTTGCAAAGAAAGGACTGAAAATCTCGCACTTGATGTACATGGATGATTTGAAGCTGTTTGGTAAAACAAAAGCTGAACTGAATTTATTAATTGAAAACACAAAAGAATTCAGCCAAGACATTGGTATGCAGTTTGGAATTGACAAATGTGCAACAATAGCAACCAAAGCAGGCAAAATCATAGAAGAGGATGGAATAGAACTAGAGAATGAAGAAATGATAAAGGCAGTAAAATCAGAAGGCTACAAGTACTTGGGGATTTTAGAAGCCTCTGACTTAATGCATAATAAAGTCAAGGAATTAACTTCAGCCAAGTACATTCGACGAATTCGTAAGATATTAATGTCCAAATTGAGTGGAGGAAACATCATAAAAGCCATAAATACCTGAGCTATACCTGTGATTAGATACTCTGCAGGAATAATTGACTGGACCCAGATGGAGTTAGACAATTTGGACAGAAAAACAAGGAAGCTTATGACAATGAATCATGCCTTGCACCCTAAAAGTGATGTTGACCGATTATATTTACCAAGAGCAGAGGGTGGTCGAGGACTCCTACAAGTAAAGCAGACTGTGGAAGAAGAAAAATGCAGCTTGAATGGTTACATCCAGAAAAGTGAAGAACCAATGATTAAGGAAGTAAATAAAGGAGGCCTTTTAAAGACAACTAAAACAAAAGCAGAATATAAGAAAGAAGTAATTGAGCAGCGAGCTGAAAATTGGAAACACAAAGCTCTGCATGGCCAATACTTGAAAAGTATTGAAGGCAAAGCTGACCAGAAACTAACTTGGAACTGGTTAAGATCAGGAGTACTGAAAAAAGAAACAGAAAGCTTTATTTTGGCAGCTCAAGAACAAGCCCTAGCCACAAACTGTATGAAGGCAAAAATTCAACATGTTACCACCAACAGCAAATGCCGCCTCTACAATGAAAAAGAGGAGACAGTTGACCACCTGATCAGTGGGTGCAGCAAAATTTCACAAACTGACTATCTACAATGCCATGACCGTGTTGCTAAAATCATTCACTGGAAATTGTGCCAGAAGTTTGGATTTGAGTACAGCAAAAATCACTGGGAACATCAGGTTGAGAAAGTTTTAGAGAATGAGAAACTCAAGATCTTGTGGGACTTTAGGATTCAGACTGACAGGCACTTGGTCCACAACACACCTGACATAACAATAGTTGAAAAGAAAAAAGTATGGTTCATTGACATTGCAATACCTGGTGATGCACGAATTGAAGATAAGCAGCAAGAAAAAATCACAAAGTACCGGGACTTACAAATTGAAGTTGAGCGACTGTGGAAAAAGAAATCGTGTGTTATCCCGATTGTAATTGGAGCCCTCGGAGCAATACCCAAAGGGCTACCCCGCTATTTAGAAATTCTAAATTTGCCGGACTTGAACATTTTGACTCTACAAAAAACCACCTTACTCGGAACAGCTTACATCCTCCGACAATACCTTAACAGTTCCTAGGTCCTTGGTTAGGACTCGAGCTGCTGAGCTATTAACCAGCCACAAAGGCTGTGAATCTCACTAAAGATTAACCAATTAATAATAATAATAATAATAATAATAATAATAATAATAATAATAATAATAACTTTATTGTCATTGTACATGTATACACAGTATACCCATACAACGAAATTCACTTAACACCCAAAGACCAGGTCCAACACACATAACAATCTGGGTGAAACCTCTGGGTGAAAAGCCACATTCAGTCTAAATAACTGGGTGAGCATGTGATCAACCATAATAATATAAACTCGTATGCTCCCCCAACTCTCAAAACCTCTGAATAGTCCACAGCAACTTAAAAAACAGATAGTCCTTGACTTAACAACAATTTGTTAATGACCATTCAAAGTTATAACAGAGCTGAAAAAAGTGACTTATGACTATTTTTCACAGTTACGACCTTTGCAGCATTCCCATGATCATATGTTCAAAATTCGATGCTTGACATCTGGTTCATATTGATGACGGTTGCAGTGTCCCAAGGTCATGTGGTTTCCCTTTTATGACCTTCTGATAAGCAAAACTGGGGAAGCCAGATTCACTTAATAACCGGGTTACTAACTTATCAATTGTGGTGATTCACTTAACAATGGAGGCAGGAAAGGTCATAAAATGGGGCAAAACTCATGTATCCAATGTCTCACTTAACAATTGTGGCTGTAAGTTGAGGACTACTTTTTAAAATACACGTCTTAATTCATATATATATTCATATATATTCATATATATATTCATATATATTCATATATATATTCATATATATATTCATATATATATATATATATACATATATATATACATATATATATGTTTTCTCAGGTTTTTGCGGGTGTTTGTATGTAGGTCTTTGGTTATTCGGGTCTTCTCCCACGTAAAATTGGAAGTGTCTTGGCGACGTTTCGACGAAGTCTCATTCGTCATCTTCAGGCTGGTGTTCTCGGCTTCGTGCTTCCAGTAGCACGAAGCCGAGAACACCAGCCTGAAGATGACGAATGAGACTTCGTCGAAACGTCGCCAAGACACTTCCAATTTTACGTGGGAGAAGACCCGAATAACCAAAGACCTACATATATATATATATATATATATATATATATATATATATATATATATATATCAATGTAAGCTTAACATGGTTTCTTATTACTGTACCATGTTGAGAACTGTCCTAGTTTGTTTATTAAGAGAAAGAAGATGATTTTGTTTAGGGAATAACTTTTTTAAAAATGTAGCATCAATACAACAGCAGGTCCTAACTAGGCAGCTTTCTCTTCAATTAGAAAGCACATCCATTTTCATGCTTTTAATCTCCTAATTACTCTTCCTCTCTCTTGGAAATCTCCTCAGGGATGCTCTGTGGTTTGGGGAAGGGTTGGATTAGTAAAATCTGAAATGAAATAACAAACACGAGCGAACAAACAAACAAGGCACAACGTAGTCTAAGTGGATGGGACTGTTTGCAAGGGTTGGCAGAGTTTATTTCATTCCTGGCTTTCTGCAGGTGATCACGATAGACAAAAGACAGATCATTCAGTAGGATCTAGAGGGAGTCGGATCTGTCTGCCTAAGAAAACAAATATAGTACAGCCAGGCTTGACACAGCAGGGTTTAAAAAGAAACAAAACAAAACAAAAAACACCAGACTCACAAAGCCCATTGATGCCTTCACTCTTCCTAAAGTGGATCTTGGCTGATGGCCATTGAGGTTACCCTGGATCTTGCAGCCTGCAAGGCAAGTGAATGATTTGCTCTTGGTTATGGGGTGTTTTTCTTTCTTCTATAGCATCTGGACACAAAATGGACAACAGACCACACAGGAAAAGGGAGGGGAGGGTTGATGGGAGAAGAAGAAAGGGTAAATGTTGGAAGGATGCCAACCAGAAAAGGGCTCTCTTATCAAAAGATCTTCTAAAACAGCATGAATCTTTTGTTACCTGATCTTGCAGAGCTCCGCCTCTTCATGAGTGGTTTGAATAAAATAAAAGTTATCAGGGCTACAAAATGCCCCAGTCTACATTTCGATGAAACGCACAGAAAATCATGTTCATTATTTAATAATAAAGCCCCTTGAAACTAGACTCTCTACCTTTTTTCGAAAATAAAGGAAACAAAATCTCTCTCTCTCTCTCTTTCTGTGCGTGTGTACATGTATGCATGCACGTTGTCTCAGGACATTTAATTTAACCTTTATTTTCTCTGGTCTTTTCTCAAAGGGAAGCTTAGCTTCTGCAATGGCTAGAATTAGCAGAAAAGGTCAAAAGAAAGGGCTAAAGAGGGCCATTCAGTTGCTAGGCATGTAGAACAGGCTTATTGTTTTTTTTTTGTTTTTTTTTAAACAGCTTCCATGGAGTGAATTCAGGACCTCCTGCACTGAAACTAAAGCAAAACTTTAGTTTCTTTAGGAAAAAAAATCAGAAAGGTTAGTATCAGCAGAATTTTCTTCTTCTTCTTTTGGTTAGCGGGTTTGATTTGCTTGCAACTTATTAGTATGTGATATTTCTCTGGTATTTCTTCTGGATATTGTGTTCTTCTGCTTAGTAAAATAAACTGCCCAGGGGAAACAGATTAATGGAATTATTATTATTATTATTTTTTTAAAAAAGGTTAGAGTGATAGAGAAAGTTAGGGTGGACAATTTCATCTTCTTGCCTTCTCATATAATTCTATTTTGTGATTGGCTATTTCTTGCATTTTGTGGGTTTCATGAATAGTCATCACTATTCCATTTGCCTAGTTCTGGTCTACAGGCAAAAGACGAACAACAAAATATAGGCTTCATTTTAAAAACTTGCTGAGTCCAGATGCCCATCCCAAGTCTCTGACTCTGTATCATCATTCTTATTAATTAACCAGGAAACCCTCAGGAGTAGATTTGGAAGGTGGGCAGGGCAGTGTAGTAAGAGTGGTGTAAGAGGCAGTTTTACTGAGCAAAATTCACATTGGTGCTGAATGGAGTTATTGTCTTCTATGTACGTACAGGTACTTCTAAGTACGAAGAATCTGAGCAAAGCATTGAAAAAGAGAAGTTTGGTGTATTTATTTTAGTGACAAATCAGGCGCTGTTTCAAGTATGAAGGACTGAATGAACAGAAGGTGTCATCTACCCCTTTATGACTTGTTGAGCTTGGGCTCAATTCAGAATCCATCACTAGACAAGTGTCCAAAAAAGGAACAAGGTTTCCCATGACTTAGTCATGACCATCACCAGGGCAGTTATGATTGCTCCTTTAGCATCCTGGCCGACATCAAAGTGTTTATTCGGGAAAGGTACACTGAAAGTCACTGTAGATTTCTGACAGTTGTGAGCAGTGAAATGTTTTTATTAAGGCTAATAATATTGTAAAAAAAAAAATGGTAGTGTTATATAAAACGCTAGAAGTTCTGAGTAGTTACATACTCAATGATAGGTGCACACCACACTAAGTGTACTGAGAAAACATGATTCCATGCTCAAAAGATTGAAAATTTGGAATATTCATTTTAAACAATTGATTTTTTTGAAAAGTAATATTCACATGCCAATCTATGCAGACATCACTGATGTTATAAACAAACACTTTACTCCAGACATCCACCTATTACGATAGCCACAAACTTGGTGGATAACAACTTCAACCTGCTTCAGGCCTCGTTGCAAGAATGGTCCTCAACTGCTCCTCCAGAGTGTCACAACATTCCCTGCTTTACAACTGAAACAAAAGGATTCAACCTACCCCATTAAACTTGGTCAATCCTTAATAGCATTAGGACTCAACATAGCAAGTGCCCTAGTTTCCTCCATAAATGGGGAAAACTCTCCTCTTTGGAATAGAGTGGTAGTGCTCCAAAGCAGTTCAACATACTACGGAACAGTGCCCTCTAAGCACATACCAGGGAAACCCTGGAGACTTTCTGTATGCAACTCCATCATGTATAGACCTTATATGAACCATGGTGGCGCAGTGGTTAGAATGCAGTACTGCAGGCTAATTCTGCCAACAGCCAGCAGTTCAATTCTCACTGACTCAAGGTTGACTCAGCCTTCCATCCTTCTGAAGTCAGTAAAACGAGGACCCAGATTGTTGGGGACAATATGCTGACTCTGTAAACCATTCAGAGAGGGCTGTAAAGCGGTATATAAGTCTAAGTGCTATTGCTATATAAATAGCCTACCTTTGAATTTGTAAATAGAGTAAATAATTTGAAACTTGCTCATTGAGAATGTAATTATGATGTGCTTTTTAACAATTTTGCCATAAGCTAAATAAATAAATGTGAAACCACATGCAACACTGACTTACAGTGCAAATACATCAATTTGTAAATCTCTAGTCCTTGCAGTGGTCTTCTATTGATTGATTAGGTGCCATCAGGTTATTTTTTGACTCTTAGTGATCACATAGACAGACTTTCTCCATGACAAACTGTCCCTAACACAATACTTCAGATCTTCCAATGGATGCACCTATCACCACTGTAACTGAGTCCATCCACCTTGCTGCTCGTCATCCTCTTCTCTTTCTTTCTACCCTTCTCAGTATCAGAGTCTTTTCCAGAGAGCTGAGTTCTAAATAGGATAATTTGAGTCTAATCAGTTGTACCTCCGATGAGAACTCTGGGTTGATTTACCTGACTGTAGCCCAAGAAGCTTTATTGACATTGCACTGACTAATGTTGGCAGTGTCTTTGTTTTCTGCATGTACGATTTCTACATTTCTAGTCTCTGAACTAGAAATGCTGCGTTGCAGAAACAGAAGGAATTTCCTGCATAGATGCAACCTACTTTAGGAATAAATTCTGCTTCATGAAAGTCTAGGATAGATATCAACACTTTCAAAGGAATCAGCCTTTCACTCTGTGCGTCACTTCTGTGTATGAAAACATAATATGACTGAATAGTATTTCTTTTATCTTGCCATGTATAATGTTGCTTTTTCATGATGTGAGAGGAAATTGAGATAGACTGGTATGCAGACTGACTGTAGAGCATCCATATGTGAAAGGAATACATATTTGATCTCCCAAACAACAATTCTGTGGAAATAGCAAGCTTATGGCTATGATGAGAGTCAGTTTTATTAGTAGTTTTGGCTTTAAGGCAAAGAAATTGCACATTAAAAAAATGGGACTGATTTTTTCCATCACCCTGGAAAATGTTTATAAGTAGACTTGGAGAAGAGAGAGGTGTGTGTGTGTCTGAATTTCTGCAAAGTGGAGAAAAATAATTAGATCACCATTATAATAAATATAGAAAATTGTAGGAGGCTTGTTAAAACAGCAGACGAGTAAATCCCTATATTTTAGAATATTGTATTTTTTTAAATTCCCCATCTAGGAATTTTCTACTTAACTCTAACTAATGAGGGGCAGGAGAGGGTAGGTGAAATATTGTGGAACTGTACATGTTTCTTTCTTTTCTAACATGTTAGAAACATCAAGAAGGAAAAATAATGCAGTTGATTACATCTGTGCCACATTTATTAAGAAAATAGCTTCATACTAATTTCCTAGCTGTGATTTGCCCCATTTTTAGGCTCAGCTTCACTTTATGCAAAGCGTATAGCGGATCCCTGAACTGCAACAAACAACATAAAAACACTT